>NC_134044.1:22330532-23603032 GCF_965140245.1 Athene noctua
AGCCACTCTGGAGGGAAGCTCTACTACCGTAATTTTCCAGTTTGGCTGTAAGTAAATTACCATCAGTACTGGTTCTGGAGTGGCTGCGTGGGAACAGAATGGTGCTTCAGCAAGGCTGGTGGTGCTGACAGTCTGTTGGAGGCAATGGCAAAACCCACCCAGGACATCAGTGGAGATGAGATTTGTTTTGTCTAGGTGAGAGATCTGAGAGGAAATATAACTCAGGTATGCCATTGTTTTTGATTTGCCTGCAATAGTGACCGCAATAGTGGCATGCCAAGATGTGTTGATTTGGAGGTTGGTTCTGTCCATAAGGTTCTCCAGACTTCCACAAGCTCTTGTTTAAGTGAAGATGGACATAATTGCTCCAGTCTCCAAGGTCACCTATGACCAAGGGATACCTGCATGAGATTCTTATTTAAAGGACAAATTTCTACCATGTTGATATGGGAGCAACAGGCACTGCAGAGATCTCTTCTGGTCTTCAGCTAGCTGTACCCTCCGGACTAGCTGTAACAGATAATTTAATGGACAAAGCTTCAGGTTGTCGTCATTATGTTCGTTTATGTAAAGTACTTTATACTTTAGGAACAATTTGGCCGAGGCAGCAGGGATACTTCTGTGTAAATATGTCATGAGATCAAGTCTTTTAATGTTCATAAAAAGACAGGATGTCAATTTAAAGCCTCGTCTGTCCAATGCATCTGAGGTCTGCTGATTTATGAAGTACTGTAAATTGCAATCATATAAGCCTGTAACACTCTGGCACCTATTTAAATAGCAAAACTTTCTTCCAAAAACATGATATATGGAAGACATAAAAGTTTTAAAGCAGGAGTCTGCCTTAATAGGGAAAGAATATTAGCATTCATTTACTGACAAGAAAGAGCTGATTTTCCTTACAAGAAATACTCCTTCCATAGCCACCCCATGCTTAGTATTAATCAAATCATAGCTTTTCTACTGCCAAGATCCCAGGTAAGATTTGCTTGCAGGAGAGTTGGAAAAGGTTAATATTCTCTGACTACTTGGGTGACAAAGCTGAGCAGTCAGGGCAAGCACTCAAGCACTGAATTTCTGGTCCCCAGTAAAATCAAAGGCCAAACACTCATTTGCTGGTGAAACCAAATGAGTACTTGTGACCAGGAGGGAAATAGAACGATGGCAAAATAAATCAAGCTGAAGTGTCAGTTTGCAGGGGAAAGTCCAAGGGCCAAATGTCACCCTAAGTACACTGCTGTTCACCGAGGGTATTCTATTAAACCCAGTCTACCACCAGACATTGTTTCACATGGTTCCCATGGGAGGGGGATGCCAGCAGGCAGAAGTGCAAGTGTCTGCCAGTTTTAGGTGCATGAGATTGGCACTTCTGAGATGATAAAAGTCACACAGGTCTCATGAGATGGGATTAGGGGATTTGAGCAGTATGGCTAACTCACTCATGTTGGTGCAGAAACCTTTGTTTGTAAGTAAGCTGAAGTTTTCAGCATTTAAAATAGTTCTTATCTTGAAGGCCACAAGGAGAAGGAAATGACTGTTTAGAGACAGCCGTGCTCCAGGAAGCAGTGAGGAACAGCAGAGCACAGGGCAGGAATATGCACTGATGTGATTTTAATATCAGAAACTAATTACATCTCAGAATAAGAAAGGTAGTGATTTGCTATGTAACAAATATCATAGTAAAGATAATACAGAGAGAAAATCTTAACTAAAAGTTAATTCTTGCTCTTTAATGTTTCACTGTAATTGGCCCCCAGTCAAGAGACTGTTGAAAATGAAATTAATCTGTTTAACTGGGATCATTTTTAGTTCGCTAGATCAGTTTAGAATTTTGTGTATTTTAGGAGGATAAATGTCCAGTGTAAACGGGTATTATTCTTGTTATTTTATAGATGTGCTACATGTGCTCATCATCCTAAATGACTGGCCCAAAACTTTGCAAGACATCTGCAACAGAGAGAGACTTGGAAACACAATATAGAGAGCAATGTTCTGGTTGGATGGGGATCACTCTGGTCTAAATGAGGCCAGTTTGGTAACGAGGGTAACTGAGTCTTGGTTGTGGTACCACAAGCAGAGTGTGCTGGGGTTTGGCACTTGTAAACTCCCTGGTGGGAAGGACCATGTTGTGGCACCTCTTCTCCTGAGGAAGATTATGGGGCTTCTTGCTTTTAGCACTGACAACAGGTTGGAAGGAGGAAATTAAAATCCTGCTATTAAATGTAAGCCTAGCACTGAACCCTTGACTGAGCTGTGTCATCTGAGGATAAATGAGGTTGCTGGAGCCTCTAAAATAATTGCTAACTAACAATGCTAAGTGCACTGTGCATCTTACTGAACAAAAGCCTGTCTCTTTTGCACACATAGGACTCACATTTAATTTCCTTTAAGCCGAAGTTCCTATTATAGCATTATTCTTCAGGTGTAAAAAGATAACTGCTATTCTGATATTAAGACTTGGAAAGGCCACCGAAAGGCCTCTGCGAATCGTGCCATGGAGGACAAGGAGACATCTAAAGCAGGGAGGGTCCCCACATAGAAGCTCAGTATTTTGCATAGAAAGGTATAGTTAAATTCATTAAGCCTCCCTCGTCCTGCTTTCTTGTGCTGAAGGAGGAAAGGGCTGTCATCGCTGCCAAGTGTGCTTTATTTAGCGCTGGCTTAGTTGGGCTGTTTGTAAGAAGCCAAACTGGAGGGAAGACCTGTCTGATTAATCATTCCTGGGACCAGTGAAATGATACTTGTTTAACCTGCAGGCTGGCTTGTGGGGTGCAGGTATGCACTGTCCTGCATGCCACATGCACTGGTTGCACCTCTTTTAATTCTGATTTCAGTGTCAAGTTAAAGATTCTGAAAAGGAGATGCAAAATGTTAGACTGAACATATGGTGCTCTTCAGAGGCTGATTATATACCCATCTTCAGGCCAGATTCTCTGTGAATATTAATTTCTATACCCCACCTAAATTTAGTGATATAAGAATTTGACTCATAAGCTTGAATTTCTGTTCTAACACAGGAATTTTGTACCAGTGTGAATAGTCAGCTTTATTGGATTAAAAGAGTTGAACATTGAAATGTAAGTAGTTTTTTCCTTTACCAGTATGGTGCAGAGTCTAGTAAGCATTACCATGCGACCTGTAGCCAGTCTTGACTGACATGACTGAGGTCAGAACAGCATGCTCCTGTGCTTTAGACATGCTCTGAAGAAGAGCCCATCTTGCATATAAGCCTCACACTCAGGGACAGATCTCGCAGGTGGTCCAGGTGCATGCAATGCTATGGTGAAGAAAGCTCCTCTGAAATCTGGCAGAGAAGACATTGGTGGGTTTGTTTTACGCCAAAGCTCTGTTTTTACCTACTAAGATTCTTGAGATGTGTGTGCTATAAAAGGTGAGAAATTGCCAAAAGCGTGTCCGGTATTGTATTTGAAGCTTTTCTGCAACTTCTCTGAAGTATTTTTCATTTTTTTTTTTTCTCAGCTGTGTGTCTTGGTGTATCCTGTTTGCACAGACAGATGCACCCTTCTACCAGGCTGGAGACAGTGGTATTAAAGCTGGTAGTATCCTCTGTATGGTAATGTCTGACCACATCTTTCAGAGACAGCTGAAGAAATATTTTTGGTGGCTATTTTCTTTTAGGTTTATATTGGAGACTGTACCTCATAACATCAGCTTGAATCCTGAGCACTGCCACAGAACCAATTCTGAAGGAACAGATGGATCACTTTAATAAAATAATGACATTTCCCTTAAACCTGTTAGGAAGAAGAATATTGTTTTGGGGCAATGATTTTCTTTTAAAGCTTTAGGACAGCTTTCAGTGTTGCTTACAGTCCTGTGTTTTCTCCCACAGGATTTCTCTTTCCGGCTCTTTCAAATACGTGTGAAGGACTTCCCTTCAATGTGAATAGGGTAAATGTGGAATCATTTCCAATGCACTATCTGCTGATGCACTGCATTTTCTGCCTTTTGAGCTGGTCTTACAGTTAGCAACAGAAGGCAGCACAATAGTGTATTAACTTTATTGTCTTGAGAAGTTGCTTCTCTTAAAAGCTTTTTCTCACAGCTAAATTCCTAAGCTGGAGACTCGGATTAAAAAAAAAAAAAAGATTTCTTACTGACTTGGTGTTCATGCACAAGAATGTATAGATTAGACCATAAAAGAAAGTAGGAGTGCTCATGCTTGGTTAGAATTACTGCTTTGCACAGCAAATCATAAATATCATGTAATTTTGCTGCCATTGGTTATATTGTTTTCTCCCTGACATTTTGAGTTTTGCTGTGGCAGCAGCTGATGTTTTGTGCTCCAAATCCTCAAACTTCTAACAGTAAATCAAGAAGAACCTCTGGTAGCTGAGGCAGCAAAGGTTCGTGATGCACAGCTGAGCCTGGTGGTGCAATTTCAGAGAGATACGTGTCTGTGAAAATAAGTTCCTTAATGCTAGGTAGTGTCAAGCTATGACACACTACATTTAGATATATTGTTGGTTTCAGTAGGTATGCAGTGAAGTTTTAAGTTTTCTGTAACTGAGGGATATGTGGGAATGCCAGCGTGGGGAAGGGGTCTCAGCTGGCCGAGCAGAATTCAAGTGTGTGCTAGTGCTGGAGCACTCACATCGAAAACAGTACGCTCTGTATTTGAGTTAGATGTGGTGGAACTGCAGCTGTGAAAACGTATCTGATATTTTCACTCCTAGGTAGAGCCAAAAAAGCCTAAACTGGGACTTGAGTGATGCAAGTTTGCAATCAAGCTCCTGAAAATCTCTTTAGCAACCATGTAATCATAGATGTCTCTGAACTCGGAAAGGGTTCAGCGTCTCAGCTTAATTGTTTGTATGCAAATTTTGAATCCACGAAGAAGCTGCTTTGTTTTGCTCTGCTTCAAAGCTTAGGCTGGTTTGGACACACTGCAAAAATGCCTTCTTCAGGCAGATCTCCCTTGGCACAAACCACAACCAGGAGAGCACTGCTGTGGCGCTATCCGCGGACAGTAAAAGCCTAAAATACTTCATAGAAAAAGACTAAAAATTTCCTCAGAGGAGAAAAGTGGTGTCATCATCTGCTCTACATGAGAGAATGTGTTCATAGACAAGAGAAACTTGGTGTCTCCAGCAAGGATGGGGCTATAAGTGATGCTCACCCTTTTTAGCTCATGTTGACACTACAGGATAGTAAGTATCTCCATTATAAATCTGTGCCATTGACTTTGCTTTCAGGATTTGTTCCATATTCATATAAAAGGAAGAATTAGTACACTGCTTTACTACTCCAGTGATTTACATTAGACTTGGAATAACAAGACTTGGAATAAGGTTTTAGGCAGATCTTTGTTGCTTTCAACACCACCCAGAACTGAGTAATTTCTCTGCCCCACGTGTGCTTCACATATCGGTAGCTCAGGTCACGTGTTGTGTTTGTGCTGCTTCTGGTTGGTTTGTTTGTATCTGGACTCTCAGTATTATCAAATTCTCTGAATTCTTGAAAATTCTTTTGTTGTTTTCCAATAATCCTTTGTTTGCTTTAATCTTCAGCCAGCCCATTCATTTTCTTTCAATTTGGAGTAAACAGCAAACACATCTCCCAGAAGAAAAGTTGTCCTTGGGCTGTAGTGACCGCCTAAGAGGAGGATGAGGATCACTGCAAATGAGGGTTTGGGGACAACAGCAACAAGATACATGGAGAGATGATTGGTGCTTGAAAAAAGTGTGAGAGAGAAAGAGATTACTTCCAGGTCAGTCCTGTTTTATGCGCTACTTATGTTAAAACAAGCAAACAAACAAACAAAAAAGCTCAAGGATTTGTTTTTTTCTGTAGGATTTTTGCAGTCTTTCAGATGATGCTAGGGCAAAGCAGGTGAAGGTGATTTGCCCTCTCACTGATACAGTTAGGGACTATCATCTACAAAACCTGTGTAGGATATAAAATTAATGTGGTGCTCAGTGTTCAGAGGAGGTGCTGCTTGACTGATAGGGCTGATATTGAGGGATCCTCACCTGCTGTACATAGTGTGTCTAGATAATATTCCAAGGCCTTAGGCATAACTTATCTCTATTTCATAATACCTGAAGGCACCAACGAAAAGATAACCCACTGTGTTATGGCATCATCTAGGAGCTTCTGAAAAAAATTACCTTTCATTAGTCTTACCTAATTAGCATAAGAGGAGATTTTGTTATGGTAAAGAAGAAAGAAGCAGAGAGCAAAGTATGATCTGCCCAAAGTGACAGCCTGTGAGTGAGAGGAGGGGGGTGCAGCCCTGAGCTGGAGCCCCTGCCCCTGCGTTTCTGCACTGGCTGCAGTGCACAGCTCGGAGGATGCAAGCAAGGTTCTGCTTTCTTTTCTTTCTTCTCATAGCACTCGTGTGTGTTCAGACAGCAAATCGGCTGGATTATAGGTTTGCAGCAAATGTATCTGGAGAACAAGTTGATTAGTTCGCGACCTGTGTCCTAAGGCAGATCAGCTCCATCAGTGCTACTCCTTACAGAGTTTGTCTAACAGCCTTAAAGACATCAGTGATGAGGACTGAAGTTCCTCTGGCAGTCTGTTTCAGTATTTTATTTTTCCCACCGGAGAGTTTTTTAACATTCAACATGAATCTGCTTTGCTGCAATTTAAATCTGTTAGCTCTGGATCTATCCACAGCGGAGCAGGCTCTTCTTCAAATGAAAAAAACCCTATCTAGTTCAGTCTTTGTGGAGTATTTTTCCTAAACTCTTGGTTGTTCTGGCTTTCCTCTGACCTTTCATCAGTTGGTACCCAGATAGCACAAATGTGGACATAGTGCTTCTAGCTGAGACCTTATTAATGCTGAGCAAGGTACTGAGAGGAAGGATTATGGGGTACAGTTTGCAAGCTGTCTTCCTGTTAAACCCTTCCAACAGGGTACTTGTCTTTTTCACAGCTCATCTTCAGCTGTTAATCCACAACCCTCAGATAAATTTAATTTTATTTCTTTAAAGGATTTCTAAATGTATTCAGCAGTTGATTATTCTTACTTGAGGTAAGGAACAGTGTACGTACATCTCTTGGCTGAATGTCAGAGATAATTTTTCCTATTTCTTAAAATAATTTTGAATTCTGGATGTGTCGTTCAGTATGACCGCAGTCCTTCCAGGCTTCCTCTCACCTGTAAATTTAATAGCATACTCCCCATTCTGTCACGTTGATAATTAATGAAAATACTGCTAACAATATGAGACCTGGGACAGGCCCTGCAGCACCCATCAGTATATTCTTACATACTGAGATAGTACCATGGGTGATCACTCTTTGAACACAGCCACCTTGTCACCATCTGCTTACCATCACAAGGAAAAAGTTTTAACAAGATTTTTTCCCCTAGTTTGTTTCTGAGACTGGTGAGTGAAACAGCATTGAAAGCCTTACTTTGAGATCGATAGTATCTACTGTTTCTCACTTCCAGAAGGTTTGTTACCTGCTGTAGAAAGAAAATATATTTCTTTGGCATGCTCTCCTCTTAACAAATCTACCACCGACTGCATCTCATCTCCTTGTTATCTTCCTGATTCTGACAAATAGTTTGATTTGTTTCTGCGGGAACTGGAGTTAATCTGATTGATTTATAAATCTCCCAGCTACTCTTTTTTTTTTTTTTTCCCTCTTTAAAGAACTGCACTATGCTGATCTTTTTTCAGTCTTACAGTAGCTTATTCCTTCTCTATAGGATCGCAAAGATGAATGCTAATAGTTCTTCGGTTGCTTCAGCCAGCTCTTTTGGCATCCTCGATAACGTTCATCAGGCTCTGTCTGTCTGAAAGTTTGCTCATTTCTCAAGACCACTAATTGTGCTGACCATTTACTTGCAAGGTGACATTTTAAGTAAAGGTTGATTCAGAAGAGCCACTGAAATCGCAGAATCCCCTCTGTAAATAGCTTTCCTGTTTTCATTGTTGACAGATTCTTTTTCTCTGGTCTGTCTTGTCTTCCTAATGTTACTTTAGAGTGATTTCTTGTTGTTCTTCACATATTTTACTGGTTTGATCTTGCTGTGTGCCTTGATCGCTCCGATTTTGTCCATACGCTCTTTTAGTCTCTGCTATAAACATCTCATCTTGTTCTTTGTAACTCCTCTATAACATTAACTACTTAAAATAATTTATCTAAGGAATAAAAGAAAACACCCTTTATCAACACTTCTATTTTTTTTCCAGCCTTTCTTAAACTGTCCTGGCTTGTCCTCCTCCCACACTTATTTACATGAAGCTGTTATTTTTTCAGCCACACCATAGACATTTCCTGACCATTGTCCATCCATAGTGTATCTTGTCCATTCTCCCCCTCCCCTCCACCCAAGAGTCAACAGCTTCTGGTCATAGGCAACTGCTTTGTCATGGCTGCCAAACTGGGCAACTTTGGTGCCCAACAAATTATAAAAATTAGTGCTCAGACTTTACTAAAAATGTCTCCTTGCTTTCAATTTGGCAGAATCTGTTCCCTAAACTGGAACTGAATTTATGAGTATTTCTGTGCCCCTAAAGCCTCACTCTCTAATGGTTTTACTGCTTTCTGAAAAAAATTCACCCAGATCTAATTGCATTATTGGAAACAATTGAAGCACTATGATATATGCTGGAAAGTTTCTGTGGTCTTTGAGAAATCCTTTATTCAGAAATAGCCAAAAAGGCTATCTTATGCTTTCAGGAAAGAAACTCTGAAGAGATTTTTCTAGTTAAAGTGAGTGGGAAAGTCATGAGAATACTTAACTCTAAGGGTGCATTCAAGAGAGAGATGTGGGCTATGGAGATGGAAACTGTGCTTGTTGCAAGGCAAAAAAATAATTAAAGGTCAGGACATAATTTGTAGTTCAACAGCAAAAGCTCCTGAAAGCTCTTAATTCCTTGTGTTATTACCCTCTGTGAAGTAGGGCATTAGCACTCCATGCTGCCCTAATCAGTTTACCAGACGACATATTCCAGGTAAATCGTGCTTGCAATTGGATGGGTGCTTGCTTGTGATTAACATGGCATTCAAATGAAAAATTGAATGTCGTGTGAGCACTACTCCAAGCTCAGTAAATGTCAGGCAGTCGAGATGGTTTGGAAGCAACGGCCAAACGCAAGGAATAAAAGTATAAGCTGTGTGTAAGAGAAGCCTTCTGGAATTTCTGGCCCAAAAGAAGGGGGAATAGAAGCAGAGAGAGTATAGTGAGAAGCTGTAACTTAAAATATTAATACTGACAAAGAACAGAAGAACAACTCCACTTACTTTATCTCAAGCCATTAGCTTTGATTTAGTGCAGCCAGGGAAGCCTTTCGGTAGTTTCCATACTATCTTCACACTGGCTTAATAGCATTTGTTTAAATGAGGAGTGGTCCCTCAAGCAATATTTCTCTTTAAGAGGCAAGTCCCAGCACAGAGTAATAAGTAAACTGGGAACAATATATTTTAAAAGAAGAAATAGATTCTGCCAGTTCAATTTAAGGAAATATTTATTACACATAATTTCTCAACTGTTTTCTGAGCAAGCAATATAAAATGATCCTTATGAACAGCAAAATGGAAGGAAGGAAAAAGTCTGCATCGTTATTGGGAGTTTAATCTTCTGTGTGTCTGCTTGTCGTTCTAAGTGATGTCTTTACTTACGTGAGCTAAAGGTATCTACCTTGGATGTCTCAGAAATTTTAGTCCCCTGAAGACCTTTTTAATACTAACATGCACCTACATCCTCCCTTTCATGTTTTGCTTTCTAATAATTGACAGCAAGTTGCACAACTTCAAGGGAAGGATGCAGTCTTGGCTCAGCTTGTCTTGGCAATAGAGCCCCTGACCAAATGTTTTCCGTCCCACTGAGCTGCAGGTGTGATGACACTTGGCAGAGTGGAAATGGAGTTGCTCTATTTTGTACTCACATTGCTACTTTAGCCCCAAGTGAGAGTGTCTTGTTTGCCACAACTTATTAAAACCCATATCACCAGTTCCTTGCAGTTCATAGTCTCTTGTAAGTTTGCTGCTGTTGGTCTCTGACAAGCAAGTAGGCCGAGTGTGAAACATGGGCTTAAAACATGTGCATCACATAAAAGTAGCATAATTCAACAGCCTCAAAATAACTGCTGCTTTTTTTTTTTTTTTTTTTTTTCTTTATATAAATGTATTAAATTAGTATTGAGTTTCCAGGGCAGCATTTTATCTGTAGCTAAAAATACAAATCAGTGCACCACATTTTGGCAGATTTATCTCAGCAAAATTGTTTATATGTGAAATGTTTCCTACTGAGTGTCACAAATAATAGTTTAGTTTAGAATGTGGCACCCTATTGACCCAAAAAGCACTGCTGTGAAAGGAAGATGTCGCTCCCTCCTCTCTTTCAAATGTCCTGCTGACTTCTTGCTTTCCCTTCACTACGAGCCTGGTAATCCCTTCACAGACCCAGACACAGATATTTTACAACTGCATTATTAAATTAGCTTAGTACTTCCTTTCTCTTACCTCCATGGAATTATGATAGAATGCTCTACATCTTGTTCCTTTTTGTATTACTTTTATTAGTCACAAGAACATAATTGAACTGATAGACACGGTTTCTTAGAAATTGATTCAATTTTTTTTGTTTTTTAATTCAGTTACCTGTGGCTTTAAATTCTATTCTTTTTGCTAATGCAATCAAACACCATGTTTGCTTTGCTTTGCTTATTGGAAAGTGGTTGCTAGCCTCTGAGCTGATGATTTCAGTGTAATTACAATACCTGTTTTATTTCCTGCGGATTTATATTTTTTCCATCTCTCTCTTTTAAGGGAAGACTTTTCAGTGAGCATATCTTTCTTAGCTGAATTCTTTGCCAAAGAACCTGTACAGATTGCACAAGCGTGGACAAAGGCTGGTCCAAATCTGCAGTATTAGGAATATACTGGACAGCGTGGTGACAAGTTAATATCTGAATATAGAAGGAATTTATGATTCCTGTCAATATGCAGTGGCACAGGTAATCCCTGTGGCTGGGAAGACAATGGGAGAGTCATTGGTGACTCACATTTCACTGTTGACTGCACAGCATGTGTGGGGATGTGGCATGTAGAAAAGGGTAGATGATTCTTCTAATGACTTGGTAAATCATAAATAGATTTGGATGTGGGCTGTGTTCCTCAAGGAGTTGTTGATTCAGTTCTTACTGTTCAATCCAGTACTTCCAGAGTGCCAGACAGAGTGATGAAACTGCAGGACACTGTTCAGGTGAATGATTGCTGGAAAGAAGGATTTCTTCACATCACTGCTGCCCATTTATGCTTCTAACTGCCTGCAGGGGCTCTGTTCCTGGGAAGGAGCCGGGGAAGAGAGGACAGTAAGCAATCTGGAAGTGACAGGAATTGGTCACACACAGTGATGACCAGAGAGCAACCACATACTACCTCATTGTCTTCATTAGGCCAAATAATATGTCTGGCAGAGAGGCTGCAATGAGGACATGAGCAAAAGCTTGGTAAAGGAGCACAGGGTATTTCTGGGATGGAGGTGTAAAGGTGGATTTCACCCTCCTACTTTTTCTGACAAAAATTGCTATTCCTGTGGAGATCAGCACTGAGTCATTTAAATAAATAAAGTTGTGCATGGAAGGGAGTATTCTTCTGGGGGGTATTTGAAGCATTTTATATAATGGATCTATCAAACAACCAACTAAAAATGAAAGGGAAAAGAAAATAAAAATGTTCGTATAGATTGCCCCTGGTATCTCAGAGGAACTGCAGTCATTATGTTGGACTTGCTATAAATATGTAA
Source organism: Athene noctua (assembly GCF_965140245.1). Lineage (NCBI taxonomy): Eukaryota > Metazoa > Chordata > Aves > Strigiformes > Strigidae > Athene > Athene noctua. Next base: position 22,342,264 of record NC_134044.1, read on the forward strand.
CAGAAAACGTCCCCTGGGCCTAAAGATTCCATGGTCTAAGACAAATGGGAATAAAAGAGAAAGCAGAAGTGTTGCTGCTGGCAGGATTGGCTGCTGCCTAGCCAGGGTGGTTTCCCGATCAGTTGGAGGTGCAGGTGATGTCGTAGGATAAGAATTTCATTAAGGATTTGAAGGAGGGCAATGCCATAGTTTTGCAAATATATATGGAGATGTGCAGCACAAAAGGAGACAGAGCTCTCTTGACTTTTACTGGGTGAAAGTTAATAGAAGAGGCTTGATGTATATATCTCCACAAATGCTAGAGTCATAGGGAAATGTAAGAGGACAGCACTTGAGCCAGCAGTGACATGGGTGGGAGAGGAGCAGAAACACAAGGCTGGAATGAGGATATAGGGTAACCTCATGTTAAGGTTGCCAGAACCAGAAGAAAAAAAAAAAAAAAAAGGTGCTTTCCAACGGAGAAAAAAAAACAGAGCTCTTTCATCACCTGAGACACTCTGAAAGACTATTTGACACACTTGTGAGCGAGGACTTGATAGTGAGTTAGCTGGTGTGCAGGCTGGAGCTTGTGTAATAGGCCAGGTTGTCTACCACATACCTCTTATTTGTGCTACCTGAAAGCATGGAGCTGGATAGTGATACTGCTGGGCACTAGGTGGATTAACAGTGTGCTCTGTGTTGGCTTGATTTACCCAACAGTATTGTATTTTGCAGTATGGAGAATGTGACTGGCAGATCAGATGGGATGGTTTTTGTAATAACATACTTCAAATTAGTCCTTAGAAATTAAGAACTGAATTTTGGTCTCCTTGGCTCAAAGCTACTTCCCTCCCCAGTACTGTGCCTTCCCAGGTGAAGTAGAGACGGAACTTCACTGTTATGCTGTTGTATACATTTTATGATCGTTCAGGTGATACCCTAACATGGGGAAGTACAGTGGGTAACCAGAGCCTAGGCAGAACTGGCAGTGCTTATTTAAGCTGTGAGTTAATCAATGTTTATCTTTCATCTTACCAACAACTTTAATGCAAAATGACTTTGTATTCTTTACAGGACTAATGTTGATTGGGACTTTATAATTACCTGCTTTTTTGTCAAAAAAAAACCCCCCAAAACCCCCAAAAAACTAGGAATGAAAAATCTGGGACCGAATAGTGCAGTTTTCAGCCAAAATCTCCTGGTCTGGATCTGAGAAGAGCTACTTGCAAGGGCTCCACTAGTGCTTCAGGATTTCAGCCTGAGACCTTGTGCCCCGAGACACATCACTGTCTTTTCCTACTGAAAATCCCTCTGGGTCTGCATTCTGAGAGTCTGTGATCGTGCTGCAAGAAGGAAAATAAAAGCTAGCCCACAGAAGAAGAGGTGGGCACTGGAGGCTTATTTCTGAATGCAAACATTTTGGCTGTGACCAAAAAGTGTTGCAATAGAAAATTATTGTCAGCTTTTTAATCATGTTTCTTTTTATTGTAAAGGGAACACTATGTGTACCATGTATGAAGTGTTTTGTGATAAAAGATGTAATTTAAAAAGTCAGACTTCATTTATTATGAGGACGTAATTCTGGATCAGAGATTTAGCATATGACATACCTTGCAGATAATAATAAGTTAATATAAGTACAATTAATGCAGGAAGGAACTTGTTATCAGACACTGTTTGGATGTCCCCCCATCCTGTTGTTTAAAAGAACGTATGCAAAAAGCATTTTGGCAATGGAAAGAGGAGTAATTCAGTGAAAAAGTGAGACAGATGAGAAAGGAAGAGGTTTCTGAGCATAGTGGATTTAAATAGTAAACCATAATGTGCAGTAGCAGTCAGATTTTAACACTGAATATAATAGCAATATGGCTCTTCTCTGTCAGAGCTGTTTTTATATTAAGAACGTTCAGTTCTTTGGAGGGGTTCAGACTGCAATTAAAGCATTCATTTTCCATGTTGAGTCCCCTTGAGTTTTGTTTCTCATTGCACACAACAACAGTGTGAATGAATTAAATGTCATCACTCTTTGTGCCTGTGTGCACCCACAGAACTGTGGTGGAAAAAACTGCTTAAACTTGTTTGCCGCTGATGTCCTATGGAACATGATAATTAAAATATGGGTATGGTAGGTGTGGTACAGAAAATCTGACACTATCACAGTAAGGCTGGTCTTAAAATATCTATCAGAGCAGGGGATGGAAGGGACATTCAGCTGAAGTAAAATGTAACAGATCAATTTGTGTGCTTTCTGAAGAACTAGAAATAGGACTTGTTATTATGGGCAGGCTACTTTGACCAGTCCTTTCATATCCTTTGGTCAGTTGCCATTCTTCCATGTCTTCAAATTCCTGGTGCAAATAATTCCATGCTATAAAGAAAATAATCTCTCCAAATGGTTTAGTTTTCTTCCAGAGGAAAATAAATTTCCAGCACTCTGGAACTTTGACCAAAGCTCAACACAAATTTTACAGTGATAAAATGTTCGTGGAAGCAAAGACTGCTTTATGGCCCACATACTATATGGCCCATATGGCACAAATTCTGGTAATTTGCTCTGGTGCCAGTTGGCTGGAATGAAACAGTGACCATGAAAATCATGTAGCTTTGGTAAGTAGTTCAATGAACACTACAGTGTTTAGGATCAAAAAAACCCAAAGAAAAGAAGAAAACAGTTACTTCAGTATAAAATAACTAATTGATAATTTAGGAATAGCACAGAGTTTTGAGCCAGGTTGTGACAGGTTCAGAGGGGAGAAATAGTGTCTTGTGGTTTGGATGTTAGACATACATCTGGAAGAATGAATGGACGGAATGGATGTTATTGTAAAGTCTATTGGATGAGAAATGTCTGGAAGCACCTATTGCCCCACTGCAATAATGGTAACAAATGGATTCTTGAACCCCGGAATAGGGACATGAATTGATTTCGAGAAAAGAACAACACACGAACACTTATAGACCCACTGTGTTGTCTTGTCCAAAGATATTTGCTCAATAGAGTGATGGGTCTATAGCTAAATCTGTCTGCAGTTTGTGGTTAGGCAGCTTGACTTCTCAGCGGAAGCATAGTTGGAAAAACCCAGTAGAATCTGTGCTATGCTAGTAGAACTCAGTGAGGATCCAGAAGACAAAACCAGGCACCTTAAGACATGGAACTGCTCATGAGTTTATACTTCACTGAAAGAGAGAATACAACCTAAAACCCACCGAAACAGACAGCTCTGAAGGACAGTTTGCTTTTACCTGGGCTAAGCCACTTCCCTGAAAAAAAAAAAAAAAAAAAAAAAAAAAAAGTCAAATGAGAGACTTGACCAAAGGAGCGGTTTAAAAATACAGCCAGTGAGAGAGTGGTAGAGATGCCCTACACAACGTGGACATAACAACCATCCTGCTCTCATGCCTCTCACACTCAGTGGTGATGAGCTTGGGGATGGCCTCCACAAGGCACAACGCAGTGTCCATGGCAGTGTGAGAGCAAGGGAAAAGTTTGGTTTAACCTTCAGCTGTGACCACTAATTCCCGCCTGTTTACATTTGCCAGGCAGAGTGGTGGGAAGGAAACCTCCAGTGTGCATGTTAGTCAGGAGTAGCTTCAGCCAAGTCTCTGGTTTGAAAACAAGACAGTGATGTTAAGTTGGTGTATCTCATAAAATAATTAAGCCCCAGTTGCTGTCATCCTTAGCCAGATATTGTGTAATGGTCCCACGCACAGTGAAAACACTCACTGGAATCAACATGGTAAACATTATTTAATGTGATGAGTGTGGCAGGCAAAAGCCACTCCTTCAAAGTAATAAATCATATCACATTTAGCTACCTTTATCTTGGCAAGAAGCCATCAAGACTTCAGGCTTTCATGATGTATGAGTTGCTTTTTGAAGTGCTTTTTCATTAGGAAGAGTGGGTCTGCAAATGAGGCGCAATGAAATTCTGCATTTATTGTATCTCGTGATAGGCAGATTAAACGTATCTAGGCTGCAAAGCAGCTGATCTTTGGTTTTTATCTGTATACTTCATCTGTGGTTTTTTCTTTCTTCAGACCCACTTTTGTCTTTCCAGTATCTTTTTACCCTTGTTGTCCACCTGCAACTCCAGCTCTATTTCTAAAGGATGGTAGAAGGCTTGGATCTACTGGGACATGGTAAGGGAATTTATGCTTTTTTTTTCCCCCACATAGTGGTATGTTGGCCCAGCATGCAATGACATACTCGTGTTCTGATTGGGCTCCGCTGGCTTCAGAGTAGCAGAGATGTGAAGAGAAAGAGTGTAGCTGTGCAGAGCTTTGGAGGTGCAGAGACAGGGCAAAATCACCCTGCAACTGTAGAAATGCAGCAGTATTCCTGCTCTTTTATGTTTGATTAAACGTCAGATAAGTGATGGGACTTCTCACTCTTTTCTGGATGTTCTCACTAAAAGAAAAGGCTGTGTCTTATGCATAGTCAATAACATTAGGTTGGAGATCAGGAAAGAGGAGATCAAGATCTTTATAAACAGTTTGGGGTTACAAACATGCTGGAGCACATCTTCAGTAAACTTTTGCTGGGAGAAATCAAATGTTAAAAGCATGCAAGCAGCAAGGGCACCAAGTGCTATTGTGTGACTAGTTTAGGTGATGTGCTTGCCATAAGCCTGGGTGAGAGTCACTGCTGTAATTGTTATTCAGCACAGAAACTGGAAATGTACTTGGACTGCAAGTAGTCTGACCTGTAGAGAAAACCGTATCTCATGACATGCTGAGTGTTCCCTCGGGTGAAAGGCAGGAAGGAGTGGGGCACATCCAGTATTTCACTGTCACGTCATCTTCCTGCCCTGCTAATGTAACCAAGAATCAGATGCAGAATTTCTTTTATGCTCAGCCAAAGAATTATTGACCGTGGTCTAAGCATTTTTTCTGAAGAAACATCATAGACTGAACTGTTGCCATCAAAGATTTAAACTCGTGTGTTGTTGGAAGTGCCTCCAAGTGACCACTGATGGATTTGGTCCTCTGTTTATTATTGCTAATGACACAAGCATTTTTTCCCTGATAGAGAGACCTCAATTTCAGACATATCATCTCCGTAGTAATTGATGATAAATCATCTCCACAGTAGCTGGATTTCTCTGACATGCAAAATGTAGTATTTTTACTCTCAAGTTGTTTTGTTTCAGTCAGCTCAAGTGAAATAGCTTCTTTAATACTAGAAGCAAGAAGGTATTTTTTAAGACTGTTATGAAAAGTCAAACATTCAGATGAGAAAGCTCAGAATTAAGGATGCACATGAACTTTCAAGTCAACTCCTTGCTTGCACTGTCTCTGGTCTTTGATAAATTGTCACTTACTGCCTTTTCCACTTGCTCTCATGTTGTTCTGTGGGGATTTACACAGTATTTCTTTCCACTCCCCACTTTAGTATGTGGCTTTGAAAATGGACTTTTTACTAACTATCCAAATGCTACATTGAATAAAACTTCACTTATTCACTGTATTTCTCTAGTGCTTTGCATATTATTTCTAATGCTTTTATAGGTATAAATGAACTTACCTTCATGTAACGCTTTTTAGAGTAGCAGGTGACATTGCTGTTTTACATCATGGGAACTGAAGTGTGGAAAGGTCAAGCCTAAAATTCTAAAATCGTAGGAAATGTCACCCAGTCTGGGGTTTCTAGACTGAAACGTAGAGATATTTTTTGTTTTTTTCTTTTCTTTTTAAAAAGACATCTTAGCATTTAAAACACAGCTATAATTGATCTCAGCTGCAGCTGATGGCACTCAGCAAGTCCTGCCAATCTGACAGCAAGTGCCCAAGCAGCTGGAAACCAGGAGTGGTCCCATGTGAGAAGACTGCTTGCCAAATATTGTGGAGGAGTTCTGGGTCAGAGAAGGAGCAGATTTCCATTCTCAGGGGTGGCACTTCAAAAGGGTTGAGCTGTGAGATAATAATTTTTCCTTCTGTTGTCTTCCTCCTCCTCATTCAATATGTCCAGTGGTTAGGCACAGTGCAGGTTTTCCGTGTGGGCAAAAGGTTTTGTCACATTTATTTACATTTGGAAACTATTAATTTGGTATTTTGTTTTTAAAGATGTATATGGGCTTTTTCTTTAATGATCTTCAAATGCTTTGGTTTTTGAATTTAATGGATTTGTAAATGTAGGTGCAAAACATTTCTAATTTTCTTTCTTTATGACAGATGAATGAAATGACATTTGCTTACTGTATTACATGCTGGAGTAAAAGCATCTTTAGGAGTACTAGTCTTTTCATTTTCTTCATAAAATTAGTCAATAAAATTTGTTCCAGATAGGCCTATTTCTTTCGGTTTCCCAGGAGATTTCCTGTTCTTTCACACTAAAAATCAAAAGCAGGCCCCAAAGCAATGAGGAAGCTGCAGTCACAGAGGTACAGCAACAATTAAAACCAGGCTCATTGCAGATAGTGAAGGAGGCAAACACAGCCATGCAGAAGACCAACACTTTCTACACACTAGAAAAATCACTTAAGGCAAACCATTCATTTGTGTTTCTCAAAGGTTATTTTAAAAGGCTGTGATCCATTGGTTTTGAACGTGATCATCAAAACATGTTCGAGGGTTTATTTGAAGATCAAGATCCTGCATGAAACCTTTTTCCTCGATAGGTGAAGTTATTGAGAGTAGGGCCAGCAGCATCTCTGAACATTACCTGCCTATGTCTCATAATTTAAATGATAATAGATATTCTGGGCAATTCTAGTAAATCAGGTATGCATTGGCCTGTGCACACACAAGGGGATGGTACATGTGCACAAGTATGCACATATATTTGCCATTATTAATTTTTTTTTTATTTTCTCTGATGGTTTAGCAATATCTAAATGCAGCAAAAATGTGGATGAAAATCATTATTACAAGACTTAAGTGGTGCTGAAATTTTAAAATCTTTATTAGCAGACAAAAAAAAATCCTGGAGCACCATTCTCCCAGACAGGAATGGAGAGGCACAAGTTGTAATTAATCACTGAGGGGCAAAACTGCACTGAGTACGTGCTTGTGCTTGGCCTTGACCCGCTGATTCTCCAAGTGAAGAGTTAGCTCAGTATGCGGCATGATTACAATACGTAGGATTGTTTTGAAATAAAGGAACATAGGGTTGGGTTTTTTTAGATTTTAAAGCTCTCCAAAATTTTTTTTTAATTGGCAGTAAAACAGTAAGGCACTTAAAATGCAAACTATAACAATAAGCAGGGCTTTGCTCTATATTTACGGCTTGTGAATAAAGATTGCACAAAGATGGTAACTTTTAATTTTGCATTAACCCAGCTTCGTTCTGCAGTAAGTGAGGCACTAAGATCATGTGATGGCAGTTTGGTGAGCCTTGTGTGTGGGAGAAATGAATCAATTACTGTCTGTGCCTTGCAGTGGGTTGTGCCCTGTGAAATAATCTAAACCTGTCAAATTGTGACAGCTTGCTCTACCTGCACAAATAACACCATTTTGAGAAATCAAGGACTGCTGATATTGCTGTAATAGATCTAAAAGTGCATACTGATGTGATCTGCCATTTCCTGCGAGATGGCATTTGAAGCTGCTAACATGCTGAATATTTCTGCTGCATCAGCTTATCATCTAAGAAATGTGGATCCGATTTTTTTTGAAAGAGTTCAGCATTGAACAAATCTCCATCTTGTCTAGCTCTGATATTTCAATCCTAATACATGAAAACGTGACCAAAAAAAAGCCTCCCATACTTTAAAAGCCACAACAAGCTTGAACAACTGCCTGGAGAGCATCTTTGAGTATCCCAAACATATGTGATACTGAAATGTGGTGTCCACAAACTCTATTACAGCATGTACAAACAAATGTACTGAAGCACTTCTCATCTTCCAGAGTCCTAAAGAGGTTTCCAGAGCACTCACCCGTATCCTTTGTGTTTGAATAGAGCTTGGCAAGTGTGGTTTTTTTCAGTATTCTGGCCAAAATGAAAGCTGAAAGGGAAAAAAAAACTCAATTACAGTCAAAGCAGGTTGGCTATCACTGATATTTTTTTAGTTTTTCAATGAGTGGAGAAGTAGTGACCAGGATTGGAAAGACTTTGCTTTGGTTAACCTGAAACAATTTGTTCAATGCAAATTAAAATACTTTAATTTCATGGCAGTTTGATTTAGTTTTGTTTAAGTTTTAAAAAAAGAGACCCATTTTAAAAAGAAAAATGCCATTTTAAAAATGAAAAGCTGAAAGATCTGATTTTGAAGTATTTTGAAAAAAATCCACTTTTTCCAACTGAAATTATTTTTCATTTTGACTAATTTTGCAAGTAGTTTTAGCTAGCTGTAGTAAAATACCATTTGGGGATGAATTAACTTTTGTCAAGACATTGTCTGCCCACCTTCACCTTGAAGAGTGCTGGCAGAGCTGTTGGGAGATGGGTAAATTTTGCTGTTATACTGTCCTGTTAGAAGAGGGATCATAGAGCCTTTAATGTCTCATGGCTTTTGAAATCTTATCCAAAAGATGCGTGAATGAGCTGCCTTTCCAGCCACAACAGAATATACATTGATCAGCTTTAAGAGGACATTTCTGACAAAACTGGAGTTAAAGATTTGTAAAACATCTTTCCCAAATTGTTCATTCATGTTATTTATTTTTTGCGGTTTGAGCACAACTATAAATCTAAGTAAACAGCCTCTAGCTGCCTCTCTGTTCTAAAAATAGTGCAATGTAAAAAGTTGTTTAATTTCTTCTTCTCTTGAGACTTAATGTATTTTTGAAACACCGTTGGTTGTCTTGACACTGTGACAGTAGCCAGATATTTTAAAGGAGCATTTGTGTGCTTATAAAAAGTGCAGTTTGCCTTGATACTGCAGCGGTCTCAATAGGAAAGGATGGTCAGAGGCTAAAATGATGGCTGCCATAGGAAGCAAAGGCAGTCCATAAAGCTAAAATTTCACCTTTTCTAGCATTCTAATAGAAGAGCAATGCTTAAGTGAACGATCTGTAAAGAGCAGGTAAAGAATGAACGTGACCAGGGTGTAAATGTGTACACACCTGGTCACTGCGGTTGACCTTTCTGAGGTAAAACAGCATCAAGGGGCTCAGCAAGGTTCCATCTCTACCACAGTGCGTGTTGCATGTGGAGCAGGATGAGAGACTTTTCCTTGAAGCATTTACTATCTCAAATGCTTGTCTGAAAGGTGGGACTGATGCAGTATTTATCTGCTTTTGACAAGAAGCTTTACCAAAAAGGGTAAAGCAACATGTCTGAAGTAAGAATGGGGCAGAGCTGGAAAATGACCAGATTTGTTGAGATTCAGTTTGTTGGTTTTTTGCCATAAGGTAATCCATCTTCCTCATTGACTTATGCTGTGCATTTAATCAAGTGCTGAGTGAATATCTTACTTTGAAAATCCAAACTAATAATGGACATAAAAATCCTGGTAAATGATAAGATGCAATAAGACAAGTCATATCTTCCCTAATGACAGCATAATGAACTGAATTTAAAATGAAATCCTATCACGAACAGTCACGGCCCATTAGACAATGAAATTTCTTGTTAAACTGACTTTTTAAAAGCACTTTGCAAAAAGTGAAAATGAAACAAAATTACAGTGTGTTGTTGGAAGCCACTTGCAGCTAGATCCTAGTAATCTTTCGGTTTAAAAACCAACCAGCTTCAGTGAGTATTTTGCTTCGGCAAGAACATAACCTCTAAAAATGTGAACTGTGAATTAAATGCCATCGAAATAATTTCAGCAAGATTTAACAGCTAATATCGCCATTTAATGTCTACAATAGTGCACCTATCGAGAACAGATGGAAAAAGAAATAAAAACAGACGGGGGGGTTTCTTTGCTTTTGGTGATTGCTCCTTTACATGGATCATGTGGAACGGGGAGAAATATGAAGTCCCCAGATGTTAAACACTACATGTTTTGAAGAAAACATTTCAGGAACAGCAAGTGGGCAGATTTCCCAAAAAACAACCAAAAGGAGGTGCAGGGAATGGAAATGACTGGGGCGGTGCTTGTTTTTGTTGGTAAGTGTTCAACAATGGCCCGATGTCATTGTCATCTTCAAAGCAAATTAAACACAGCTTTCTCATCAGCAATGATTATAGCAAACTGGACTTGGCATGAAAATTTAAATTGTAAAAAAATAATAACTGTAAAGGTCCAGTTGTCATGAAGGACCAGCAGGATGTAGATTCCTATCGCTCATCAGTCCCTCTGGAATCATCCAGCTGAAGGTGCATTGAAAGTGTGGCCATAAACTCCTAAGTACTTCAAACACTTTAAAAATATTTACTATTCCTATTTTCTTTATGTACAATCTGAATGTTCCATATTTTGACCTCTTCTATGCTAGGTATTATCCATGAGAGAAATAGATTTTAATACCTCTTAAAAAGTTTTTTTTTTTTTTCTTATTTTAAGAAAAAGGTGCACTGCAAATGCAAGTTTATTGTTCCAGCAGTATTTACAAAAATAACAGATATACAAAGAAAGTGTATTATGTTATTGTAGGAATGTGTTTTTCTTTTTTTTCTTTTTTTTTTTTTGTAAGAAGGAGCATCTGTTCTATAGTAATTTCTATGCTTGGGTAATTCATCTAATGATTACATGGATGTTGGCTGGAAGACAACACAGTACATTGAGAGGAAGCTGTTAAGCAGCTAGTAAACACAGGCTTATGTAGTTTTGAAGGAGGCAAAAAGAAGAAAATATACTGTTCTGAATGATACACAATGCTGGGTATCATCAGACTGCATTTCTGAAAGAGCTGCATGTTTAGTTGCTATCACTGTTCCCAGCGGGAGCTCTCCCACCAACTTCCTTTGAAACCTGACCGTTAGAGATTATTTTAATCCATCTTTGAGTGTGAACATAAAAGCTGAAGTAAATTTTTTCATCAATACTAGTTTATAATTTTAGTTTAAAGATATCTAGGTTGCTTGCATACAAGGAGTAGCTCTGAATAGAAGGTAATTGCGTGTCTTATTCAATGTACGTATTTGGCATATGTTGTTTCGAATTGATATTTGAGGAAAGAAAAGTAAAATGGAGAGGCTGCTGCCTGAAAAACTTATGTGATTTTAAAGAATTGGTTAAATTTTAACTTGATTCATTTGGACTGAGATAAAATGAGACAGACGGCTTTATTCTCCTTTTACTGTGATGAAAATAGACCTTGATTCAGGTGTCACTTTTTGTGCTAATCTGCTGCCTTTACTTTTGTTGTACCTGGTTTACAGGAAAGGAAAGAGAATTGGGGATACACTGTTTGTGTTATTTGGTAACATGAGCTTCTAGCCAAAAATAATTTTGCTGGTCAACCAATGCATTTGCCAATAAATTACCGAATGCCCAGTTCTTTTGACCCTGAAGCTAGTTATTCAACTGCTGTAGCAGTGTCTGTGGAGCAAGGAAAGAGCAAGCTGTCCTTTCCTTTTACTATCCCATATGGTTAAGCGAAAAATAACTGGTTTCCACTTTCAGCAGATCATGGGAAATAACAAGCTGGTACTGAAATAAAGCTCCCCAGTAGGGCTAAGGATACAGTATCAATGTGATAATAAAAATACACTAAGCATGTTAAACAAAAGCAAGCTCTGCTTTGGCAGGAGTCCTAGAAGTAGTGAACTGAGTTAGATCAGCCTTGGCTAAAAGACCAAATGGAGTCAGCAATATTTAGCATAAATAAAATTTCCCTCTAGTTCCAGTTACAGCTCTGGAGCTTTTAAAAATCTTCCCGCTTGCAGGATGAATTTCACTGAGAAATGCTAAGCTTTTAAAACAAAGAACAGAAAGGCAAATAAAAGCCAGTGTGTTAAAAGCCTTTTAATCTTGTGAAATTTTAGTTGCATATTATGAGTTAAGTGGAGGGAAATGAGAGAAGGAACCACACTAGCGTTCTTGAGTGGCAGTGTTGTACCTGAAAGGAAAATAAGTCACAATTAAGAGGCAATCTTCACTGTATTTCTACAAGTAGTCCCTTGTGTAACATGAAGCATAAGGGACTGCAACCCAGACTAGCATCCTTAGCACAAGCTATTTGGATAGGTTGGATTCCAGCACCACTTCAGCATGCTTCATTCATTAAACATAAACCAGAAATAAAAGTATAGTTCTGTGTGCATATGTGCATGCTTTGGACTAATGCATTAATGACTGCAGAGTACTATTGAAAGAAGGAGGCAAAAAATGTGTCTCAGTAACACATCAGCTGACATTCCAGGTAACATGGCACAATCGTTTTAGAGCAGTTCCTTGGAAATTTTCCATAACTTAAATGCAGCCATTGGTGATGTATAAGGAAACTCCATATCACCCAGATGATGTTAGTGATTTTTTTCTCTAACAGTTGTATCCCTGACAGAGGGTGAAGCGGTAAGAATTGTTAGTGAGAAGGAATGACTTTTTCTCAGGGACGTGTGAATCGGTCGTCAGGGTTGGCAGGGTCCAGAGGGGAGCCCTGTGGATGTCTGATTGCACTTGGAAGAATGGGAGTGGGGAAGTGATGTTCACAGAAGAGAAATTGGAAAATTTGTTTTGATAGGCTGAATTGAGAAGAAACTTGATTGAGGAGGACTAACAGTTGGATTTGTGAAAGAGCATTTTGAAAGTAATGGGTTTTGTGTGTGGAGCTAAATAACTGGTAATATTTTGTATCTGAAAGTGTGAACAGTCAGCTTTTGAAAATGAAGAAGAAATGTCCATGATACTACTACTATTTGGGCTGCAATAGCTGCAAGCGTGACATGGGGTCCCATAAGTGGGATAAGTAAAGAAGGAATTAGCAGGCCAGCCGGAAATTATTTAGGCAGCTGTCTCATCCCTTCCCCTGCAGTAAGTCATGCAGGCAGTATTGCTTCCCTTATTTCCAACTGCAGAAATCTCAGTAGGCAGCAAAATTTCAGTGAAGAAGTAATGACAGCTCAGGGAAAGGAGTTCATAATGGAAGCAATGAAGCAACCTTATCTTCAGCACATATTTGTGCTCCCATAATATAGATCTGCTATTTTATTTTATCTACATTAGTGAAAAATAGTGTCTCTTAAATTTATTTTTAACCTAGTTCCTGAAAGAAACAATACGTATGTGATTGTTGGGACTTTTTCCTCTCCAGTTAGCAGCTGGCAACTTTTGAAATAGAGATAGAAAATAAATTATATTCTCACAAGCTAATTGCAAACATTGGCATCAGACTGCGAAGAGAGACTCAGTTTAGTCCCTGAGGAAAAGGCAGGCTGAACTCCAGCTCTGTGCACTTGTTCTGTGGGAGTCATTTGCTGGGAAGTGTGTTTGCCTCCAGACTGGTTTCAGCGGAGATTGCTTCTTACTTGCAGAGTTCACACCTGGGGGCAGAGCTGTGAAGGGGAAGGACTAGTTGCTGCTAATAGAGAGTGTGGGGATCAGAGGAGAAAAGGCACAGATCTGTAGGGAATCAAGTTTATGGGTTCTGCTGCTTGAGGACCATCTTGTGGGATAACACCCCAGAGTAAACCTCTGGCTGTTTGTTTCTCCTGTGTGGTGGGTGAAAACAGAGCAGACTCATTTAGATTTCACCAGAGCCCAACACGGTGTTACTGATCCTACTCTGCAAGTGCACCAGATTTTTTCAGGTTAATACTCCATAGCCAAGATGACCAAAGCTAACGGCCATGAGTTACCCTCAATTTAAGCCTTAAATCCTATTTTGGCACAGTGAACTGACCTTCTGGGGATGTCAACACCCAAATGCCATCCAAGTCAGTGGAGATGATCAGTGTATTTGAAATGTGGGTCCCGTTTGTGTCAAAACATAGCTTTGGTAGTCTAACTTGATGTCAACAGAATTTTAAAATATGCACTGTGTACACTTCCTTTCAGGCCTCCTGCTGGTATTTCTCATTTCCCATAGCTGTGCCCTGCGACAGCACTGGTTCCTATTTTAGCTTTTGCTCCACAGCTGAATTAGGGCTGAACCTGCAGAGGCTCGGGGTGGCAAGCGCAGGGCTCCTCTTGGCCTTTGCCCCGTTAACGCTTGCTAGGTGCTGCCACAAACCCACAGACCTGCCTTTGTGTTCCCAGAAAGTGGCAGGAGAAGCGTGAATTTCTGTTTCATCAGGACAGTGTCCAGCACGCATCCAGCTCCTCAGCTGAGCCCCTGCCTCCTTCATCACCCTTTGATGTGATTCCAGCAAGAGCTGCCGCCCTGCAACTGCGGCGTGCTGGGTCCTCCGTCAGCGCGGAGGGAAGGGCTGAGGGGAGGTAAGACAAGAAAGAACAGTCGGATATGAGCACAAGGAAACAAAAACAAAAATAGTGCATCGTAAGTAGTGATTGCAGTACATTGCCTATTTATACTGTTTTCCCGATGGTTGTGTTTCTCTTAAAGCTTTTAGAAAATCCAGATTTTTTTAAAAGCGTGAATGGCAACATTTGAATCAAATTCCTACTAACCTGACCTTTTGATCTAGTCTAACATAATCTTCTGTAGTCTTTGTCTTCTAGCATGTCTCTCCAACTAGTTTTGAGCTGCTACAAAATGAATTTTATGTAGTTCCCTCACAAGGCTATTTCATAGTCTAATATTTAAGACAGAAACCCTTCCCTTTTTGCCACCTCTCTACCTAAATTTTACGAAAATATTTTTCTAAGTTTCTCCTGTAACTCTGTGTTCATACTAAGTTATACATTTGATTAATTGTCTACACTAAGAAATTTCCCCCATTGGGAAAAAAATTATTTTTACTCTTTCTTAATCATTGCTTATGTATGTACTTCCTTTCCATGAAAATGCACATATGTTTTACTAAAAAGGACTATTTATTTTATATTGCTAGAACTTATGGAGAAAGTTAAGTGTCTCACAGAAGCCCTTTCCTGATAATTCTGGAGTGGATATTCAACATCTGGATGGAAGTAGATTCCTAATGAAAGAAATCCCTCCATCCTCAGCCTGCAAATGGCTAGGAACTAAAATGTTTACATGCTTGTTATTGCCATCACTTATACAATCTGATTCTACAGTGCTGGGACCACCACTCTATAAATTTCAATTATACTATTAGCAATAGCTCTTCAGTGCAGTAATTGGTGTGCTCACTTTATCTAATGGAGTATTTTTCCTCTAATTGACTTCAAATTTATCATATAAATGTCAAAGCCAAATTTTCCTATAATAACCTATTATCTCTGCTGTTCTAGCTCACTGCACTCACAAGAAACAGAGCAATAATAATCTTTTGGGATAATGAGGGACAGCAGCTTAATTCACAAAGTGCTGAAAAGAATGACAGCTACTTCTTACCTGTCAAAACCAAAAACTTTTAATATATTCATTTAATTAGACTACAGGTTCCATTCACATGATATTTTTCCTCTCACTATAATATAAGGATGAATCTGGCTTCAGCTAGAAAATGAGAATATCTAGTGTTTAGATGATGGACTTCCTATGAACCTGTTTGTAGACAAGTAGTCCCATTATCAGCGGCTTTCAACTTTCTCTCCTTATTCTATATAGAGTAATCAATTGTAGCACAAGAAATAGGCTATTATACTATGACACAGAAGTGGCAAAGACACAAAGAAGGAGGCTTTTTAATGTGTAAATGAATTTTTGAGAATAAATATGGGTGGAAAAATGATGCAAGGTTACTCATCAATCCCATAGATTTTTTGTAGGAACAGCTAAGACTGAATTACCATATCAAGTTCCAGAATAAAGATTGATAGTTAATTACTTCTGGAAGTCTAGGCTGCTGTACAGAAAGCCAAAATAGTGAACTTGAGACGGGTAATAGAATGGTAAACTTGGACTTGTATATTTTTAAATTTCTTATCTGTTTGAAGACTTTTGAGGACATTTTCTGTTAGATGTGTGGCTTTGGTGCTTCTCTTTGTTCCATCATGAGGCAGAAGGAATATAGTGCCAGGGCTGGGTCACAAACTGATGAGGCCAAAGGGTTGCCACAGCAGCTGTTTATGGGATTCCTGTGCTTCTGTCACCATCAATTACCAATATTGTTCTCCATCACTGGAAAGCAATTACCACTGACAAATTTGCCTACCCCACCTCCCTTGAAAGGAGACACCTGCAGCGAGTAGTTCCCTCCACTCTTCCTTCATATTACCCTCTCGTCCATCTGAACAATACAGGGATAAAAATCTTTCTGGATTCCTTCTTGGAAATGAATATGTAAGGTGCAAACTCTCCCTCCTAAGAAATACAATTACACTAGATTAGAAACTGTTTCATTTTGCATGTGTCAGGCAACGTAGAGAGAAACAGATTTAAGTTCATGTAAGAGGCTAAATTTTAATGCTGAGGTTTTATGTGACATCTCAATATGCCCCTTAGAGATGTAATTATTATTTTTGTTTGTGATTTTTGTTATTTTGTTGTGATTTTTTTTTTTTTTATGAAAGTATTATACATAAACAGAGTAGCAGGATTCAGAATACTTGCAGACATGAGCTACACATGGAAAGTAGTCCTGAAATGTTACTTGGACAACATTTCCACCAAGAAAAGGGTACAGTCATGTGAAATGGGAAGCTATGGTACCCTTCTGTATATGCCATATGGCAAACCTTTACATGGCTTTATCTGAAGAGTAGGAGTTTAACCTACATAAATTGAACTTATTTGCTAAAAATATTTTCTGCTTCTTCAGCTAACAAAAATGTATTAGGTGAAAGCAGTGGATGTTATTTAAATTCGTATGTGGAACAGTAGAAGGAGGTAAAGGTTCCTGGAGTGTGTTGGAATCATATGAAGATTCATCCTGCAGGTGCAATCTTGAACATATAATTGCAATACCTAAAAAATAAAGGATTATATTTAAAAAAAAAAAAAAAAAAAAAGCAAAGTCTAAGTGTAGCCCTGTTCTACAGAAATGTGTTCCTGGCAGATTATTCCACTCCTTCCTAGTGTGAGGAAAATTGTTTACCCAGAAAATGCAAAGATAAAACCTATCATTAGTTTGAGAGTTATAATTGCCTCAGATCGACCTCCTTGTTTCCCACTATTCTTTTTTAAAAAACTGGTCAAACAAGGAACACTTTACAAGAAAAATACATATGGGAGTATATCAAACCAGCAAAAGCCTCTTGGCACAGATACAACACACCCTGGTATAACATATCCTTCAGACTTTGAATAAAATAAGGCACACGTGTTTAATTGCAGTTTAATTGCTGCTATCCTTGTATCTACATGAGCAGCAGGGATGACACTGCCTCACCAATGTAGTCTACCCGCAGCATTTAATAGGGTCATAACCTTACAGTGAATGTTTTGAGAGCATAGGGCCAAGCATGGGATGCATATAGGATAACTGCTCACTAATGAACATTGTCTAAGATTTGCACTTAGAGATCCAAGTATTTACATAACCTGTAACCTCTTTTCCTTAAGTTCTAGCATAGCAATTCATCTTTCAATGTGTAAGGATAATAGAAATGTTTCTTTTTTTTGGTACCTGTACATAATACCTCTCCCCAAATTTCTCTTCACCATCCAATATCAACAGAAAATCTAAAGGAACTGCAGAGGTACCATAGCTCTGCTGAAAGCTGTGATAGGAGTGACATGCCACCAGATAGCTTTCTCACTCCCTTGGCATGTGGGTGGCCGAAAATCTCTATCTCCAGTGTTTCAAGCATCCTGTCAGAAGCCACACCCTTACCTACGAGGCTGTCGTGAAATTTAACAGCTCAGGAATATTATATTAGGTCTCTCTCAGTGTACTGAGGGGATCTTTACACATTGATTAATTTGGGCTATCTTGGACCAATAATTTGTGACCTTTGGGGAGTTTGTATTTAATTTAATCCCATGAAGCCCTTGTATCAACTGGAACCAAAAGGACAATAGAAGTCTAAAGTACTGTTCATTTGAAAATGTGCTGACAAGTGACTATTCTGTCTAACCAAGTATTTTCTTTGGCAAAAGCTGTTAGAAACAGATTATATCCCCTTTATTGAATGGATTGCACTACATAACATAAATCTTAAACAATTTGGGGTTTGTCTTTTACATTTTTTACTTCCAAAAGTGATTATTTATATCCTAAGGAGGCACAGTTAGTTTTTAATATTAATTCTTCTCAAAAGGAAGTCCAAATAAATGGCCCAAATGGCTTAGGTAGTTACATACAAAAGTAAAGGTAAATTGAGCTACAAAAGATCGAAGAGTTATTGAGCAAGTTTCAAACATTTTCGGGAGCTAGATTTTCCTATATTCCAATTATTCATAATGCAAGTACTGTCACTCTAATGACAGGTGATTCTAATATATCTGAAGAATATTGGCTGAAGAAACACATTAGACAATTTTAGGGGAAATGCTAATTAACCGAATTTCTTAGTGTTATAAAAACCAAGCTGAATTGCACATTCATTTTTAAAATGGTAAATGTTCCTAATATTTTTCAAAGTGCTTGAAAATGTAGAAAGAACAGATTCAATGCACGCAGTGCATAAATGTCTAAAAGTTCAGAGGTTTTATTCAATTTGAACTTGTCCAGATATTAGATCATGAATGGAAAGTTTGTATGATCTTTTGAGGTCTCCTCCTTCACTTGCCCTTTTCAAAGTCTTGGCTCTCTTGCAATTTAATTGTTTCATTTTCTTTACACAACCAAAAAAATGGAGGTGGGAGCTGTCCTAGAAACCTTCTGTAGCAATATAAATGATTAGTGGAATTATTAAGGAGTTGGGGGTCAGGAGAAGAATTTTAGACAAGAGAAATTAAATAAAAAATTAGAAGAGAAAAGGATAGGTGCAGAAAATCGAAAACTTTAGAGGAAAACAATAATAGAAATAAATACACAAAAAGGCAAGAAGTGAGGCATTCCTATGAATATGTTTTCTAGCTTCTTTAATAAATCTCTGGTGTTTTATCAACCGCTACTGAAGTCAATTTGACAAGTGCAGAAAAAATTCTTAGCTATAAAGTGAAAAATTTAATTTGTTAAGAATTTAACTAAAGCAAAAGGACTGTGCAAAGCTGTGTGGCTGTAGGGGATGAATGCATATACTACTTTATGGGTTGTGAAAACCATACCCAACATAGTGTGCTATTTATCTCTGAGGTAGATATTCTGTCCCCACTGTGTCCTCCATCTTCCATTTAACTGTTAGACGGTTATGACAAGGTGTCCTAGTCATTACTGAGGACAAGTGACATAAGTATCATGAACTGGCCTTTTGGCCATATGTTGATTTTTGCTGTTTCTTTTTAGATTCCAAGCAAAATGTGATAAAAGTTTGACCATAACTATATATGAAGTAAAGAAAGCATCCATGTTTTTCTCTTTCAAGGACTTGAAATAACATTGCCTAGAAGAAGCCTTGCATTTCTCAAGATCCAAGAATGTGACGTAGTCCAAAATAATTTAACACCATGTTGCTAGCTCGTTATTTACAACAGAATGAATCAGGACTTGCTTGGTCTTACAAATTCCTGCATTCTTACAAATGGATATGTTTCAGTAAAGGCTTGCTCATAGCTAAGCATTATGCTATGCTGCAGTTTGCTGTAGGTTGTTACCTATTCACATGTCTGTATCATCAGATACATCAAAAGTAAAATGGAAATTATACGCCTAAATCCTCCATGCAGCTTTGGAAATATCAGCTGCCTTTTATTTTTAGTTTTCCAGAGGGTCAAGTGGATCCCATCAGCAGAAAAATGATGGTTTCTCAGCTGGTGCATGTTGAAAAGACAATTTGAATCAACACCTACCTTCTTTGAAGCTTCAGCTATGTGAAATAATTTTCCCTTTATGGAAAAAGTAATCTCAAACAAGACAGAAATGAGAACCCCAACTTCGCACATTAAAGAAACCAAAACAACCCCCCAAACAAAAGAAACCCAACCAAACAAGAAAAAAAAACCCTCTAGCGAATAAATTACAACTACTCTGGCTGAGACATTATGATTTTAGGTAAAATTGTTGTTAACGGTAGAGGGCATCACTGCCTCTGAGTATAAAACAGAGCAGCCTTTTCAGACTGGTTCAAATTACTGCAGCCTGTTATTAGTGAATATTTGCCTGTGCAAGTAGTGCAATGAGTATCTAATATATGGTCATAAAATATTATACATCTACCTTTTCTATGCCAATGCCCCAGATGCTTCAACAAACCACATATGGGAGAGAATGAAAAATTCTCCATTTCTATGCGCTGAAAAGGCTGAATTAAGTCCAGGTGATTAAAAAAGGAATCCATTACCCATTTCCTGTCATTCTGGTTCTGTATGAATTATTAAAAGGAAAATACAGTTCTTGAAAGCATGGCTTACAGGTATCTCTTTATTGCAGACCTTTATGAAGAGTGTAATAGGGAAACGTTTCTCCAGGAAGCTGTGACAGGTAGGTGTTTTGACTGGGTCCTTTTTATAGTGTGGAAATGAAGCCCTATTGGAGAAGAAATTACAGTTACCCATGGAACAATGGGAAATATACTTGGTCAGATGTCCAAAGATGAGCCATTACACACACAGAATATTATCTGATTTGTGCAAATATGTGTGAGCAGAGCTTTCTGAAGAGTATCAGGCACTGCAGATTATTTGTAAAATTTTACTAACTTTTGGGAGAGAGATAAGACTGAAAAGTTTTGTCCTTTTTTTTTTTTTTTTTTTTTTTTTGTTTTGTTTTGTTTTGTTTTGTTTTTTCTTTTGTTTTGTTTTTCCTGGTTTTGGCTGGGGGAGAGTTAATTTTCTTCCTAGTAGCTGGTACTGTGCTGTGTTTTGGATTTAGTGTGACACTGATGTTGATAACACACTGATGCTTTAGTTGTTGCTAAGTAGCGCTTATCCCAAATTAAGGATTTTTCTTTTCCCATGCCCTGCCAGCAAGCAGGTGCACAAGGAGCTGGGAGGGAGCATGGCCAGGAGAGCTGACCCCAACTAGCCAAAGGGATATTCCACACCACAGAACGTCATGTCCAGTATATAAAGTGGGGGGGTGGGTGTGTGACTGGGGGGGATCGCTGCTCAGGCAGCAGTCAGCAGGTGATGAGCAATTGCATTGCGCATCACTTGTCTTTTCTTGGGTTTGATTTATCTCCCTTTTATTTTATTACTTTTAATTACAGTTATTATTATTATTATTAAATTTTCATTATTATTTTATTATGACTATCTTTTATTTTAGTTATTAAACCATTCTTATCTCAACCTACAAGTTTTAATTTTTTTCCAATTCTTCCCTCACACTGGAAGGGGGAGGAGTGAACAAGCAGCTGCTTGTTGCTTATTTGTCTACTGGTGTTAAAAGATGACAAGGGGACATGTTGTTGAGATAGGTCCTGTCACAAAAGGTCTTTGACTCCTGCCTGTTATCTTCCATCTTAAAACACAGACGTTTCAACAGCCCAGTTTGCCATCAACAGTGCTCTAGTCAGATTCTCTGGTTCACTGGGCATTGGTAGTGCTGAGCTGGCATCCCTATTCCTGGTACAGGTCATTCTCAAATAGTTTTGGTTCCAGCTGTTGCCATAATGATCACCTTGTGGCCTCTCTGTGTTTTGGTAAGAAATTCAACACACTCTGAAGACCCTGGAGTGCACTGAAAAGGCTCTCTCCTCCTCCTCCATTCTCCTTCCTCTCTTGGGTCCCGTACTCTGCAATCTCATGCCTATGAATACGTTTATGTATATAAGTATTTTTCTTTAGCAGTGTGAAGAAAATATACTCTTGTGTAAGTATTTGCCAGATTGAGCCTTAAATCTGCAGTGTAGTGTTTCCCTGTGCTGTTGAATATTTATCATGCTTTACCCCAGAGATGGTTGTATTTCAGCGAAGAGCTGAGTTGATATATCAAGACTATGAGTCTTGCCAGAATTTCACTATATATGTGTAGTCCTACTGAATACAATGGGGCAGGAACATAACTAAACTTGCTCACCAGTGCAGGTATTGACAGGATGAACTCCTGGTTCTGTAAATGTTCAAGGATGGGGAGAGTAGTATTGATTTGTAGAAAGAGTTGCTGAAGGAAAAAAACATGAAGTACTTGTAAAAATTACTTTCTAACTGAATGTTACAGTGGTGCCTAAAATTTTTTGAAACTGAGGTAATGTTTATTATGAAATGCAGTGGTGAGCAGTAAGAGGCATTGCTCAGGAGACATGCCAGCATCACGAAAATAGCATTGGCACTGGACCATTTCTTATCTGTGATATTTATCATAGAGCAGTATTCGAGATCTTGATTGTAAGTTCATGCTGTGAAATACAATTAATATAATATGTAAAAAATAAGAGAACAGATGTAGTTGGATTGTAGAATCCAGTGCAACATCCATCACATTGTGAAAAGAATAACTGCTGATCTTGAAAGACAAGAATATATGGAGCAGAAATGGAATCAAGAAATGGTTCAATCCAGAAAATTTTCACTGAATTGAAGAGAAATGCATCATTTCACAACCCATGAAAAATCATGATGAAATAGTTTATAACATTATTCGTTCTTAACAGACACGAGTCTGTTGCCATATGACATAAAAACTATCCTATGTCTTTTGAGGTGTCTAGTTCTACTGCAGTTGTTTCTTATTGACAAATGATGTAAGATGGTATGAAAGGCTGATAAATAAATCCTTTATTAAAGAAATGCCAAACTTTTAAATTCTCTGATTTGAAAAGCAAATAAAAACATGAGTGTCTTTATACAAGGCTAAACCGTAAACCAGTGTTTTATGTGATTTGCACTGATTCAATATTTTTAAAATCATTTAAATCAGTGCAAATGATATTCAGATTTTAAACAAAATTATTATGAGAGGTATAAGTCAGCACTTATTTTCAGTAAATATTTTGGATTATACTCACGTTACTTACTGCAAACAATGCAAATAGATGTTGCAAAAAAAGAGAACCACAACATCCCCTCTTTATGCATAACACTGTATATCCCAGAATTTCCTGTGCTTGTGAGTGAGCATTTACAATCACACTCAATAAAATATTAAAGATGCAAATTCATGAAAAAGCTCATTTTTTGAAATAAATATAATGTGATTGTGCAAGAAAATGATCAGTTGCATGTGTGTAGATATATAAACAAATGATGACCTCTAGCTCAAAAGAGAATTTGCCAGGCAATTCTTGCAGTTCGATCTGGTTTTGGTTTTAGTTTTGACTTTGAAGGCAAATAGGTGTGAGGGACATTCAGAATAGTATTTGTATCTATAATCAAGGATATATTTTCCTCAGGATGGAGGAAAACCGAGCAGTCTGTGACTTTGAGATCTCAAGATGGATAGAAGAGCTTTGTTTTAACAGGAAAGCTTTTGGTAGTCCTTTTGCAATGTTATTTTTCATTTTGTTAATAGAATTAACGTACAGTGACTTATGCTTCTCAAACCTTCTATGTATTCTCGTGACTCAGGGTGCTGTTTCCTGGTGTGAACAGATGTAATGGTGCTCTGGACCTAGCTGGTTCCCCAAGTATCTGCTGCAGGCTGCTGTCAGACCTAGGGTACTGGATGAACCTTCGCTCTTATTCTCCTCTTGAAAGCCTTCGATGCTTTTTGTTTGAGTGTGACTAAACGCCAAAAGAGGGGGTTTTCTCCTCAGTGGTTCTCACCTCCCTAATGAAAATACTTCAATGAGTGAGCTCTTGAACTCGTCAGAAATCAGTAGCAAGCTCTCACTGATGTTAACAGAGTTGAATCAAGTCTCAAATGGACATGTTGGTGGTAGGGACGTGTAGGGACATACAGGAAAGGCAGACTTCACTATACTGGGTTTTTGACTGCCAGTAGTAAGAAAACTACTCAGTATTCACTTCTTCCCCAAGTTCTTTATGGGCAATTCCAGACAATGAAAAGCAGGTTATAGATAAGTGTTTGAAATGTGTATGTTACTAAGTATTTATTTAAAGTTTTATACTGATTGTATAGAAATCCAGGGAAGAGTCTCCAGATGTTGAATATGCTGCACAAATTCAGTGAAGTACTCATGTATATTAGCATCATTGTCAATTGTTATGAGCACGAACAAATTCAATCTTTCATTGCCCATTGTGCTTGAGTACTTTGACTTAATGATCCTCATCTTAGAGAGAACTCTATTAGCATTTGCAGATGTCACTATAAATGTAGGGTGAAAAAAGCTTTGGGATGTGAAATAATCAGGCTATATACTGCTAGTCTCTTGCTGTTAGTGGAGTACTTGAAATTCTCAAATTGGTTTCTTTTGGATGAAGACGGAATTTTAAACTCCTGCTTACAATTCTTTGTCACTTAGTTAATAAGGCATGCTTGAGGGTGACTAAATTTCATCTTCAAGAAACTTACGGGTTTTAGAGATTCTAATTTACATCACATAATTAGAGTATCATGAGAGCTCTGAAAGGGTACTAAACCTCTTACAATGCTTGATCAATAATATATTGCATCTTAACAGTTATGTAGAAAAGATTGCCCTTTGTTAGTCCAGGTGTTTTATGCACAGATGCTTCCTTTTAGGATCTATACAAGTCACTAATTTTGTTTGTTTGTTTGTTATTTCATCTTTGAATACAAAAATCTGTTATACATTTTCACTGACCTCGTAACTATCTGTCTGTTCCACTGAATGGACTGTATTAATGGAACTGTGATGTTCAAGGTCAAAATGCTGTAAATAGTAATTCACTACTCTGCAGAGTCCCAGATGATGTCTGTGTGTAATAAGGCACAAGAAAGCTCAAATAATGACATTTTGCCCAAACAATCTGCTCAATTCTGTTGCTGTATCAGGGACTTTTGATGTCTCTGCAATGTCATCTAAAGTTTCCCACATTGTTTTAGAAGGGGTTTTGTGCATTTCAATTATGGCTTTTATTCAGCAATACCATTTAATTCCTGACAGTTACTTCAGTTTGACAATCTCTGATTTAGCTGTTATCTATTTTGCAGCAATGTCAAGCACAGCATGATAAAGTGGGCTACTTTGATTGAATATAAACAGGATCTGGACAGTTCAATAAAAGTTCCGTGCATGTTTAATTCCTAGCTGTCATGGTATCAGCAAAAAGCATATAAGAAGATTTAAGATCAACTTGGTTCACTTCCTTTAGCTCACCTACATGCAGTCCATTAATGGGTTTATGTTTTATGCATATTAATTGTGCTGCATGCTATTTTTGTGTGGTGAGACAAATTAGAATTGTATTAAAAATAATTTTAGCCCTATTTTTGCATTATGAGGGAATTTACCCTGTATGGAGGGCCCAGATGACCTCTGTGTGTAACTGAAATAACTAAACTTTTCAAAACCGGGTCAGTTTGCTGGGGTTCTCATTGTATCGGTTATTTCATGTATATAAAGAGGATGCACAATTAACTTGCTCTCTGTTTGTATATCAGACTATTTAAATCTATGGCCTCCGGGTGGAGAACCTGGTGTGTCTAAAGTTCATATCTTCCTTTATACAATTTAAATTTACTTTCTGCTAATATAAGTAAAGAGAATATCAAGTCAGTATCCCAGACAGTTACCAATGATGGATTTTTTTTTTTGATGACATATAAAAAATAGGCAAAAATGGGTACTTTAAACTTCTCCACTTTAGAGTTACAGCTCTAGAGTTTCATGAAGTTATAATCTGTGCTATTACAGTTGTGTTATTTTGTTTTGAACTTTATTTGGCACCGGTTTTGAGTTGCCTCTCAGCAACAGCTGATGGTAACTTCTAGATCTTTGCATGGGTGTTTTTGCTTTATCCTTAGTGGGAGAAAGCACCCTCTGGACTTGTTTTTGTTAAAATTTTCTATTTATCAACAGTGAAGAAGTCTGGGATTAGTCAGCAAATCTACAACCTCTTAAGTAACTTGGACACAGTGACAGTTCAAAAGTTAGCTAGTCTGTTCATGGTTGCTGCTTAATGAGAGGTTACAGTTGCATGGAAAGGGGTCAGGTTAAATGACCATGTTATTCTTTTCATTTCCTTGTAAGATGCACAGACCATACCCAAGTTTTGCTTGTTATTTAGGAAGCATGGAATGATACAGATGCAGATACTGGTCCAGTAGGAAGTAGTAAGTGGTACACTTGCAAGCAGTCTTAGAATGCTGCCGGACCTTGAAACCAAGGAAACAAGCACACCTGTGTGCAGTTATCTTTCTATTAGTTGCATATCTGTTTCTCTAAGCTCTTGGGGCATAGGCTATCATCAAGGAGAAATGTCCAAGGTACATATAGATGAAATTTTTGTATCGTATTCTCATTTCTCCTTCACTAACAGTAAAATCTGGACACTTGAAAATCCAACTCTGTGTTTCTAGAGTCTGCTTTCCACCTGATAGATTGACTCTTTCTAAATGCTACACATCAGGGCTTAATTATGAAATAATTACAATGGGTGCATTTTTCAATCTGTCATGCATACTGTTTTCACTATTTTATGTTCTTTTGAGAGTTTAAGTATTTAAGTCTGATGAAAATGAACAAAAGCAATAGGACTTGAAATACACTTTTATTCTTTTTTCATCTTAGCTCTTTTTTTTTAGGTAATATGAAGTTCCCAGCTGATTAGAAGCAAATTTGAAAACTCAGTTTAAAGATAAATGGCCTTTTCTTCTTACCTTTAATTTTGGCTGAAATCAGTCCTTATTGAAGATGAGCTGACTGAAAAAACAGGGAGCTATTTTTTGCCTTTTTTTTTTTTTTTAATAAAATGCTTAGTTTATTCTGGGAAGTGGAAAGGTATTGCATTTTTTACTAGAAAAAGTAGATCTTAAGAAATGGTTAGGTAAGTCTTGAGACACTGTCTTCTAAGCCTACTGTAACTTAATAGCCAGAATGTGTCATGGTAAGTAATGAATCTGAGAAATATTCCTAATGGGAAAGAATAAATCACCTCCAGATTCAGCAGGGGTTATCCAGGAAACAATCTCTATTCATGAATAACTTCCACCTGCTTTTACAAATAAACATTAAGGACCCAACTCTAGTCCCATTGCTCTTTAGAGCAGCTTAAGTCCATTGTCTATCATGGAAGTTATCTCTGATTTACACTGGAGAGTGAAGAAGACCAGGGCTCATAACCTCTGAGCACAGCGGTAGTATCGCTGTTGCCCACTGTGCAGTGACTCATGGAAACCTTGCAGGGTCACAGCTCAAACCTTGAGTGCTTGCCTCAACTCTCTGTGCATTGTTGAATCGCAGAACTGAGCAGTAAACTATGTCAGAACAAAGTTCTTTGTAATCGTTCTCTCATTACTGAATTGTAGGCTGGCCGCAAAGGAGGGCAAATAGCTGTTCTTTTCATATTTAGACCATTATTCCAGCTTTACTTGTACAGATAAAATTCCCTCTCTTGTCTCCCTCCAGATTCTCCACTTGTCTTTGATATCGAACTACCCAGCAAGAACCTTGATGCCTGCTGGATCATGTATCCTGGGGGTTGATGTAGCTCAGTATCCAGCTTCAGTGGAGGAAATAAATGCTATAATTTGAAGTGAACATGTAAGCCTGGCCATTTTCTGGAGCCCATTCCCTTTGTATGTACTTAACATCCACAACCGTTGGGTCAAGGATGCTCTTTTGAGTGTCTAGTTTTGGACTTACTGTCCATAAACTCACCTAATCAATTTTTAAACCTGATGTTACTGTCTGCTTTAATAAGCTCATGTCAACAAATTCCAGTAGTCCACTACCAGCTGTGTAAAATGTCCTGGCTTTTATCTGCATATCTCATGCTAGTTTGAGTGTTTCTGATTCTACTGTTGGGGGGTTTGGTGAATAAAGGTTCTACATTCACATTATCAACGGTGTTCATGATCCACCTCAATCACGCTCTTCCACAGTGCAGTGAGGAGTACATTTTATTTATTTAATTGGTGCTACAGGCAGTGATACCGTGGTTTGCTAGATGATAGATTTTGTGCTTTTCAGCAGCTCTTACTTTAATGCACTATTTGGAAGGAAGAATCTGGCAGAGAAGCCCACTGGGCAGCAGGATCAAAAGCTTAAAACTGGTATTGCAAGGGGAGTTGTTCATTAAAGAAGCGTTCCTTGAGGAGCAGCCACGTCCAGGAAAAATTCAGCCCGGTCAGGGAAAACTGGGAGCTTAGTGGCTCGTGAAAATCATTGCAAAATTGTATTGTGAAAATTGCTGGGTTGGTGTCTGATTAAACTGTTGAAGATGTCCTGCTTCATTCATACCATTTCCCTTGCTCTTCTGATCTGTCGCTGGCAAACTACGTTTCTCTTTGCAGAAGCCCCTTCAGGCAATATTTGGTGTGTGTGACTATTGCCAGCTGAGGACCAAGCCTCTGCAGCAGCACAAAAGAGAATAGCAAAGAAGGAAGTTAATGAAATAAAGAGTTTGGTAGCAGTGAGAATACTGTTACGAAATAAGAGAGCTTATTGTGTTTTAAAACCTTTAAGTTAAATGCAATTCTGCAATGTTCAGAAAGGCAGAGAATTGAGGAAGTGGTGAAACCAAGTGTAATTAAAGGATGAATAAGGCTGGATTTTTTTTTTTTTTTTTTAAGGTTTTATACACAGAAGTTCTCCATCTGCAGCTCACAAACCACCTGTGAAACGTAGGAGGTTTCTGCTGGGTTACAGCCAGAAGCTTTTGTGTGCTTATGATGTACAATACGCCTACTCCTAAAATTGTCTGAAAATCAGTGAAAAAAATTCAAGAAAAATAGAAAAGCAACGAAGCCTCCTGTTCTGCATTTACCCAGTGACAAAATGCAATCAAAATGGAATTCCTCTCCTTCCATCCCACAGGACAGGTAGCATGGGAAGGTCTCATCTCACTGAAATTCAAAGGGATGGGTCTGAGGGCAGAGAAAAAAGCAACATGGGAGCCAGGGAGCTCTCGGGCAGGAGTGGATACAGAGGTCATCTCATGCTGGAGTGAAGGGAGAGGGAGAAGTGAGAAGCCAATTCTTTGGAGTTGCACTGAGGTTGGATGAGAAATTAAGGGCTAAAGAGTGAAAATGAGGAGGCAAAGGGCAAGGAAGGCTTGGGTACAGGAGATGAAATTTGGCAGAGGCTGAGCCAAAGAGGGAAACAAGGGATTAGGTTGGGGCTGTGGTCAGAAACTGGGTTTAGGTAAGACCCTGGGGTGATGGTTGGGATGTGAAGACAGTTAAAAAGGTAGAATAGAACTAAATAGGGTGTGAATTTGGGAATTAATATTATTTGATAATGGAATTTGAGATGGGGTTGAAAATCCTTAGGAGAGGAAATAAAACCAGGAAAAGGCAGAGGCATGAAAAGTGAGGCACGAAAGGCTCCTTCCAAAATTTTGAGGGAGCTCAAAGGAACCAGGTTTGTTGTTTCTTTTTCTGCAAGTATCTATGAAATCTAAAATTAAAGTTTGTGTGTCATCCCCTTTTATGAGTTACTTATAAAATTCTTTTTTTTAAAAATTAACTCTAGAAAACAGTAGTAAATGATCATTGAAGTTACAGAATGAAGCATGAAAAATGTTATAGAATGCCACATTAAAGTCTGTCTTCATATGGCTATTAGGATACTATTATGAGCAAAATTATGATGTTACTTCTTCCTTTTTTTTTTCCCCTAACGCTATAAAAATTGCAGGTGACAGGCAATATTTTACCCAAGTCTCATCTCCTAAAACTCAGTTTCTTCTGAAATAAAGTAGAAGAGGCTCATTCCACCTCTCTGTCACCTTGTCTAGTAAAAGTACTGGCTCCTTATATATGGATGTAGTTGTGAGGAGAGTACATCCCACCTGCTGGAGTTCATATGCCTGCATATCATACATACCTGCAGTAGGAAATGATCTTCCAATGGGATTTAACAACTACATGTACTGAAGAGAAGCTGTTGGTTGCATTTAGATGTCTTATGCATGTGTCATAATAAACACAGAGGATCTTCCTTGTGCTACCAGCTCCTACTTATGTGCATTTATGAAGTTAAGTTACCCTTGATCTCCCCACCAACCTGTTTACTGCAGAAATGTGTGTTACCTTATGCAAAAAAATAGGTGGAGAAACACATAGAAAGTATTATAACTGAAACTATCAAGCCTTATAACATGGATGGCTGTCATTTGTTGTTTTGGTTTTGTTTTTTTGGTTTTGTTTTTGGTTTGTTTTTTTTTTTCTTTTTTTTTCCAGACTTTAGGTACTAGCTGTAGTTGTTGTGAACTAATGAAGGAGGTGTTCAAGGCTGAGAAAGGGATGTCACAAGGAAGCAGTCACTGGGAGTCTGCCTGGGTGGCAGATCCATCTATTTTCTCCTCTGAGAGTGTCACATATACTCTAATGAGGGAAAATGCCCATCAAACTCAGCAGTTTCAGTTGGACTTTGGAAATGAAATGAAGGTAGATTCAGAGAGGGAAAATATCAAGGTTGTTCAGTCATTCTATGATTTTTATTCTATTTTTTTTTTTACTAACTGTATTAAGACTTCTAAAAAAAAAAAATCTTCTGTGCGTTTCATAGCATAACCCTCCACAAAAACTAGAAGGGGAAAAAAAAACCCCTCTGTGATAAAATTTTAAAGTGGAATGTTTTCAGAGCCAGGGGGAGTAATGATGGGGGAAAGTGACGCAAAATTTCTTTTGACAAGAAGATGACAAGAGATAAGACTGAAGAGATTTATGCATACTTTGGGAGGAAAAACCTAAACTGATACATCTTATAGGTGACTTGGGATGAGTCATTCACTCTTTATTTGCAGTGAAAAGCTACTTTAATGATTTTAACATTTATCCATTAAATTTTTCTCCTTGATCTATAATTCAAAATGCTATATCAACTCTTCGAAGGTTAAGGCACACATTTATTTTAATGTGGAAATGGATCACCAGGCTGTTGCATCACTGTGCTAATCGCAGCACTGGGTGGAAGGTTTTAGTCAGGAGTGGCCTTCTGTGGAAAAAAGCCTTGTGCCAAGGCAGTTCTGGTGGAAGATATTTAAAATAATGATTTCTGATGCTGAGTCACAGTGTTGTCACAGTGCTATTAATAATAAACTGGGAGAACATTTGTCTTGCCATATGGAATGAGACTAAATAGTCCAACGTCTGCCTCTGATATTGGATGACATTATATAATGTTATTGTGCAAGGCATATATATTTCTTCTTCCCTCCTATCCCTCCGTAAGTGCACAAGATAGATTTTAACTATCTGAAATAATGAAGTGTTGTTAGAGAAAGTTGTCTTATCTTCTTTTGGAAACTGGCAATTGTCAAGGATTCCTTCTCTACATCAGTCACTTTTAAGGAGATTTAGTTAAACTGTGTTAAATTCTGTGCATATGTTCATATTCAGAAATAAAATGTCTTTAATTTGATTTTAACTTAAATTGCTTTGGAAAATAGGTAAATAAAATTGAATCAAGGCAGTTTTAATTCTTAATACAAATGTCTGAATAACAGTTTAATGCAATTCAGCTAATTTACTTCACTAATTAATTTGAATTAACCCTTTTTGTCCCATGCTGGCAATCAGAGAATACTCCACTGGCGTTCTTCATACAGCATTATTAACAGGCTGGTAATCAAGAAATCTGAAGAATTTTGGCACTAATCATAAATTCTGTATATGTATTCAGATGAAGGCATTTACCTGCATGCTAGCAAATTGTTGTTGGGTTTTATCATTGACATTTGCCTTTGCTTCAATTCATTCAGCTGCAATGTGTTAAAAAACAGTGAGGATGAGACGCAGATCTTGGACAAGGCTCTCTGTACCTCTGTGTTAAGATTTCAAAATATGCAAGACTTCGCCTGGTACGCCAGAGAAGAGCATGAAGTTAACCTCCTAGGATGGGCTTTATGAGGCAGCTGGAAGAAAGTCCTGGTTTTGCTGAGCCACACGATCTCAGGCTAAGCCACCCCAAGCTGGCGCTGAGTGAATTGCTGAGCTCACTGGCTCTTGGCAACCTGTAGCACACATCTGCTTGGGTTTACATTAGGTTTCAGTTCCCCTCAAGAGCTCAAGGGTATTTCAATTTGGCCATTTAGGCTGTCTTTCCTGATTAATGCCTCTGCAGTACATTTTCCCGAGTTTATTGTCTCCAGTGTTTTATATAGGAGAAAACAGAACTCCTGTGTTGTTTTAAGCCATCTGAATTTGTCATCCTCATTCTCCAATAGGTTATGATTACCTTGTTTCTCACCTCCTTACATGTTTCTATCCTTTGCGTCACCTTCTTCAGTGTGTCACCTTCCCCTGGAAGAAGACTTAGTCTTTCCCTTTTCTACTAAATTTTCTAAAATTGCCCTCCTCAGTAATAAATTGGTGCCAGATATATTTAATAACATTCCCATCCCAAGTAATTTGGCAGCTATTTTAAAAATAAGATTGTATAAGGATTAGCAATCAACTATCTGTAAACATTCAAGATGACTTAACTAATGGGAAAGATGTAAGGCAACACAGTGACTAAAGCAAATATTTAAAATAGAAAAGCAGTGGAGTAGAGTTGCTTTCTATCTTAATCAAATAAAAATCTTAAACAGCTATCCTGGTAAATAAATTTTTAAAAATCAGTTTATTCTTATGCTGAGATATGATATGGGAGATAGATTTTAAACTGAGTGATTTGCTGTCATACTTTAAAGTATAATCCTCTCCTTTTTGCTAATATTGTAGATATCTTTGCACAGTATAGTTCAGACACAGCATGTTTAGTTGAGGACTATGGCATCATGCTATTGCCAGATGTGAATCAATCTAGCTTCCATTTCTGCCTGAAAACTGTACTGGGAAAACCCATTAAAATAAGGAAAACTGAATTAGGATTTTATGATGTTTGAGAAAGCTGCAAACCTGAGATAAAGAATTATCTTTTTTTTTTTTTTTTGTGTGTGTGTGTGTGTGTGAATAGGCACAACATGCATCTCAGGGCAAGCCTGCATTTACTTAGTGAAATGTGGATTAAAATGATTGTGGGTGGGAAATGAAAAATATCTCCATTTCTAATCATGCTGCTGTCTCATTAAGGATAGACAACATCCTGATTCTAACTGAGAAATTATTCTTTTTCTGTTGCAGAAGAAAGAACCTCAGGCTGGCTGAATGAAATTTTCCTTATAAGAGTACTTCAGTGCTAATGACAATAAGGAAACCAGCAATTCAATACTGGAGGATGCTGCTGAGGAAACACTGACATAAGGGCAGGTAATTAGTGCTGCTGCTTCTATTAAAATTAGGGGGAAAAAAACTAAAATGAAGTCATTGGAGCAAAGGGATTTTTAAATTGCAAAGAAATCTTATTTACACTGTGAATCCAGCTGAACTAAGTAAGCTAATCAATACGATGGGCAAATTCTATTAACAATGCAAAAAACCTGACCGAATAATTAAAATATAGCAAAGAAGAGTAAATATTGTGAGGAAAGGGGCAAAGCTGACAGATCCTGAGTTGGCTAGTGAAGAGGAGTTGCTGCTCTTCCTCTTTTTTCTGCCTCTCTATAAAATAATCAATGACATAATACTGCATATCAGTTCTAGCAGTGTCGAACCTCTCGCTATTGCCCAAATGAGACAGGACATATGTGCAGGAAAATGGAAGAGAAAAACAAATCTGTTTGAACACCAAAAAGAATTTGATTCAGCTGAAGTTCGAAGAAAATTTCAGGTCAGTCTTGAATATCCTTGATGAATAATTCCAATATAAAATAGACCTCAGTGGACATGGTTTTCTTTTTTATGTAGCACCAATGAAGCCCAGTAAGTTAGAACAATGATGAGTTTGGCACAGACTCTTCAATGAATATATATGAAATTAGCCAACTGGTAGGTTTTTTTGCAAATTCCAGATAACCATTTTATTAACAAAATGGTGTTACTTTTTTTTTTTTTTTTTTTCCCTACCTTTGCTAGCAATAGAATTTTTTCTTCCAACTTTGAATGATGTTATTTGCTTTAATGGAAAATTTTAAACCTCTTTTTAGGTCAGGGATGGGCTATTGGTCTTTTTATATAGTGCCTAGAATAATGGCTTCTTGATCTTGATTGGAGCCTTTCATGACTTCAAATAAATTGAACTATTTTTCTTGCTAACACCTTTGCCCTTGTGTCTGGGATATTGGGATAGGGGGTAAGGACTGGTTTGGGTACAGTAGCCTGCATGCTGAGCAGTAGAAGAATGAATGAATGAGAATTAACATGTTTGGTATAAAAGAGAGATTGTCTTTACAGCATTATGTGTTGCAGAAAAAAAATCTATTTGGTTTAATCTGCCTTTTTTTTTTTTTTTTTTCTCCCTTGCTGTAATCAAATAAAATGCAGGGTTTAATTTTGTGTCAATATGAAAATTTGAAAATTAATTAGCATAAATTGTAAACCCACTCTCTTTCTGTGAGTGTTAAATTTCCTTGTTATTTCCCTTTTAAATGGAATCCTAAAGGGGAAAAAATCAGATACCGTGGCATAAATATTGCATTATACTTAACTGATCTATATTTATAAAGCTAATTCCACTTCTTAATGCAATTCAAACAGGAAAAATGCTTTTCTGTTAAGGCTGCTTTAGAAGTTGGATCAAGCATGCCAATACAGTCAAAATGAACTGGGGTTTCTGGCCTGATTGTCTCATTTTTTGCACGGCCTCTTCCCATGCTCTCATGTTATTTTTCTCAGTTTAGTAACGTACTCTAGTGAATTTCTTCTTGGCTAAGAAAATAACTCTGTGCAAAATATACATCTGAGGTGACAGCTGCTTCTGACCTTCATGCATATTATATTATAGAGCTGGTCAACTTAGAGCTCTGGCATATTGGAAATTTAGCCCTTGACATTGCCCCTGTATTGAGATGAGGACACATGGAAATTGAAGGGCTTTTCATAGCATAACATAAATGGCTGGCACAGCAAGGCTGTGATCCTTCATAGTCACTTTGGTCCCGGATAATGTCATAGGAGGTCAGGTGTATTTCCTGATGTAATGTGAAGTGCGTCAAGTTACAGCAAGGATTAATGAGGCCGTCCAAGAGCTCAGTTTTTCATGGTCTTTTATTCAAGAAGAGAGTTAGTTGTTAGTTTTCAGAAATTAAAATATGAGAATCTTTAATTGAGATATCTGGTATGTGCAGCTGCTCTTGAGTATGAGTTAGCTGTAACACAGTATTGAGCTTTCATTACCTGTAGATTCGAAACTCTCACCAAGCAGGAGGGAGGTAGGAGTTAGATTAACTTCTCAACTAGCTCAGAGGAAGGACAGGAAATTGTAAATATGAAATATGACCTCAGAATAATTTCTAATAGATTACAATTTGCAGCAGAGCAAGGGAATACAGGTAGGGTCTGACGTTTGGTGTAGAGAACTGTAGCAGTGACTCAGGACTGTTTGTTCCACAGGGTGAGTTCAAATCGCACTTGCAAGTACCCAGCAAGTCACTCAATTAGTTCTGTAAATGTAGATGTTGCTGTGTTGTGAAGGAGATGGATTAGAGGGAGAACTCTGGAAATTTTCCTTGCAAGACCTGCCTAAGGCTGGGTGTAGCTCTTCTTGTCTGGCACAAAGAAACGATGGCTCTTTTTGTCTCTGGAATCACACTTCGAACACCTAAAATTGTGAAATTGTGCACCTGAAAGGCTGCTAAGGGGACTAACATTTGTAGAGAACTGACATTGATTAGACAGAAAACTGCACAGTTGGGCTATGTATTGCTATCAAAGAAAAATGGATAAGCCTTCCAAAACGAAGAATGTGCGTTCTTTTAAAGTGCCATACGTGTTTTTTTTGTTGTAGCCTCGTCCTTCCACTCGTAGGCATACACAGTGGACTGTCCTATCTGCTGCTAGAGTTTTAGTCTGTGATAGGACTTCATCTTCTCCATTTGTGACAAAGTAGGACCATGTAGTAGCTGTGAATATCCAAGCAGCCAGCATGAAAATTAGTCATCATTATTTTTATCAAACTGTAATGTCTCTGAATGGGTGTAAATCAAATATTTTAACCATGCCAGGTTAAAATGATAGGTTCTTTTGTGCTGGCTCCAGAAGTGTACCTGGACATCTGTGTGGATGAACCTTTATTTCAAACGAAGCTGTTTACATGTGGTTGTGTTGTGGTCCTCAGGCAGAGAATAAAGGGAAGTTGAGCACAAACTTGCCTCAGATTAATCCTGCTAAAGATGTCAGAAGGCAGACAAGGACCATCTGTTACAGCGCAGGTTCTGCTCCCCACAGGCACTAAAAAAAGGTTTCATTTGGCTCACTGCTTTTTGGCTCCCTGGGGTTTCTGTTTGGGACTGCCCTTTTGCTCGTCATATGAGAGTGTCTTTGATGCCTGTAATCATGTTTATTCCCTGCCCCCTTCCCCCTTTAATTAGCACCTCTCTCTTTTCAAGAATGCAGTTAGATACTACATCATTTTCCTAAACCAGATTTTTGAGTCCCCTATTTTATTTAACAGTTCTGTGATATAGCTAATACAACATCTCATGTTAGATAATTTATTTCCTCTCTGGCATAGAAAGCCATTAGCTTTAACTATTTATTCAGTAACATTTTTGTTCTATTTAATGGTGTTCAATCCATCTCTGGGATTAGCAGTATGAATGCTAACCAAGCTTTTGAAAGTTTTCCCAAAGGCCCAGTAGAAGTTCATATTTTATGTAAAATATAAATTGTAAAATATCATATATTTTACAATTGTAATGCAGTGTTATTCATTGCCTATTCAAGAACAGGCATTTATCACAGCCTTGACTACTGTAATTTTACCACATTCCAGCCTAACTGCCCAAGGTTACAGTGGTCAGAGCATCATTATTCTGCTTCCCCATTGTGACTTACAAGCAATTGAACTGGGATCAGGGCAGAGGCAGCAATAGATTGGCAAGGACATCTCACTGCCTCTAATTCACCGGAATTGCATGAGCTCCATGGACTTTACAAGATCCAGTCTATACTAAATCATGGCAGTCAGCCTCAACAGGACAGATACTTCTAATGAGGAACTTAGTATATCTGCTTGGTAGATAATCAAGTAATAGTCAGAGAAGCCAGATTTGGGTAAAAAGTTGCACCCCTTTACACGCTGGATTGAACTGCTGATGTGTAGCTAGTGCTTGGGACATTGCATACTGGAAAGACTGCACAAAATCAATCCAGAGCCCCAAACAAGCAGGGGCAACAGGAGGCTGGAGTCGCCTTTGCTCTTGTCCAAGTGACTGGAAGCTGGCAGGGGGCTGGAGATGACACGGTGTGGAGGAAAGCTGGCCTGTGCAGTGAGCAGTACACACCAAGGCACAGTAAGCAGTCCACACAAGGATCAGCCTCACATTTCAAGACATCTCCTGAGTTGGTGCTGTAAGGTACCCCGCCTTCCTGGTGTATGTCATTATAAAATACGCCACGGATGTGTGCTCCTGCCTAACCCCCTAAATGTTGCTTCCAACGTCTCTCCCTCATCTCTTTTTCCAGGCTCATGCCAGCAACCCCTTCCTAACCTCACAGACCTGCCATATCTCATGTGGGAGCCCTCACCACTCCGGTGCCAATCACCAGCCATGACCTCTGGTCATCTTTCCACCTTATGAACTTCCTTAGGGAATTGAAGGTGTAAATATCTTTCTTGCCTTTTTTTAATAGCTCTGAATTTTCCCCCACTCTGTATTATATTTGTTGACTTTATAGCTGCCTTAACTTTTGTAAAGCATTTTAGCAGCTAGAGTGTGTGGAAGTGTGGTCTTTCAGTAGCATTTTAAAAATTAAAATTGGACAAATTTCTAAAGATCACAAAAGAGGGATGGTAGCTTGGGGAAGGTGTGATGGTAGGCTTCTGGACACTCTCCTGGGCATTGCTGTAGGCACCAGAGTGATGTTGAGTGTGTTTCCCTGAGCATCAGCTGAGCATGAATGTCCATTCCACATAAGGGCACAATGAAATTATCTCTTCCAGTTGGGAGATTTTGATGAGACAGAGGAACAGGCTGTCTTTGAGTTTGTATTTTTAAGTGCTTACAACAGTGCAAACCAGAGCCTAGAGGCTTTTGGCCCCTCTTTAATATATAATAACTGTTTCTATAGCATAATGAGAAGTGTTGCAAAAATGAAACAATGACATACAGTGGCAAATTTAATAATTGGAAAATTGTTTTTCTTCTGCAAATAATTTCAAAATTCAGAGATATATCATCTGCAAGAAATATACTCTGGGATGCAAGTTCATTCACAAACACTTTCTAGGAAACGGGTAATTCTTAAGCAGATGTAAATATGATCATCAAGACAAACCTGAAATTAAATTTTCTATCAACTTTCTTGGTAATAAGGGCTTAAGTTTTCAGTCAGGGCAATAAAATGCTTCTGAAAAGAATTAACAGGCATTCTCAAGACACTAATTTATTATTATTTTTCTACTATTACTATAGTTCCAAGAGAGCCTCACCAGGGGAGGACACTTCTGCCACCAGCATATACCCTCTAGGTATGACCTAGCTACAACCATGGTTATCTAAGGATTCATGCCCAGAAAGCCACTTGCTTCTTTCTGTGTAGAGTAGTCAGGCAGTTACTGACAGTATCTCCTGGTCAAAGCTACTGTAGTGACAAATCTCATCACTGCTGTAGCTCCCAGGACTCCACGCTGCAGAGGGATATTTTCTGAACATGTCTGTCAATTCTTGGCCATAGCAGACATAAGAGGTTTTTTTACATCATTCTCTATACCAACTGCTTTCAACAATACAGAGACAAATGGGTCAAACTATGTAGAAAGTTAATAAATTTGTTCCCTCCTCAACATCTTCAGCATTGTTGCAAATGCTGTCTGTTCACAGCTCAGATGCTGGCTTCAAGTATTAAGTGACATGAGCTCAATCTGGAAAGTCTCTTAATGGTCTTAATATCTTAATGCTGACAACCCCCTGCTAACAGCCTTATTACTATCCTTATGTATGGGAGGCTGCCAGTTTTGAAATAGAAATAAATCAGCTTTTTTTGTCATCTGTTTGTCTCAACTGGACCAGTGTGAAGCTGCCAGAAGAGAAACCTGAAACCAGAATGTGCCTCTGCATGTAGCAAAACTACCCCTTCTTCCCCATTCTGCTCCAGAAATGTGTCTCCTG
Source organism: Athene noctua (assembly GCF_965140245.1). Taxonomy (NCBI): domain Eukaryota; kingdom Metazoa; phylum Chordata; class Aves; order Strigiformes; family Strigidae; genus Athene; species Athene noctua. The sequence goes on from NC_134044.1 coordinate 22,381,216, forward strand.
GACTAGGAATGTCTAGATAGAGTTGTGAAAATAATTGATTTTCTAGTTTGGCCACTGAACTGAAAAATGAACATATGTTGAGCTTGAGTCAATGTGATTTTTTTTTTTTTTTTTTTTTTTTGCAACTGGCTGTAGGTTTGTTTTTTTTTTTCCTAGGTATAAATCAAGGAGGCAGAATCCATCTAGTGGTTCCCAACAACTAGAGTGCCATTTTAGTGCACTAGAGTTGAAGGTTACGACACTTCTGCATACATAGAAAGAGTCCATCTCAAATTTGAGATCTCTTGTCTGTTTTATTGCTGCTGATTCTTTTCCCCTCTGATTTACTTTTTTCTTCGATTCTCAGAAATGAAAATGTCTTGCAGCATTCTGTCTTCCTTGAATTAAAGTCAATAACCACTTTTTCTGACATCAAAGATCACACTTTCAATTAGATTATTTCATTCAAGTTGCCTTCTATGACCTCTCCAGCTTTTCCCCAGTACTTATTGATCACTGTTTAATTCTGTTTTTCTTCCTTGTCACATTAAAAGATATTTCACTGAAGCAACCATAATTCAGTGCTCCTCCATAACATATCAACCCCATTTGTGGTGTTTCTTGGGGTGCTTGGTCAGCTAACAAAGCATTTGAGCCCTGAAAACATCTTCTTTCATTAGAAGAATGCTAAATGTTGTGAAACCAGTTTCAGAGTTAACTCTAGAAGATTAAGATCTCTAAATGGATTGATGCCATCTTGAAAATCACAAATATTATGTCTTTAGGGCAGAGATTAAACAGCAGAGTTAAAATTAAGCAGCTGCCTAAAATGAAGCACTTGCATATGTGCATTTTCAGCTCTCTGGACATTATATTTAGTACTTGTGAAGGGGTATCCATAGTCTAGTATTGTGAATAACAGTTTGTGTTGCATAATTCCTTTTTCAAAGCTGGGAATACAGACATGCTGGGAAAGACTTCTCTGAATCATCTGTAGGATAAAAAAATTATAGAATTTTTTAATGACAGTATGAAAATGCAACTTATGTCAATTTCTGATGAGCAACTAATTCAGAAGACCCTTGTACTTAATTATTTCTTTTCATCCTAATGCATAATTCAACTAGACTAAAGGAAATCCCTCAGCTTTATAACTTGCTAGACAGTAGTTTAATATAATGCTTTTGTTGGTGAGCCAAACTATTATTGGATAATTTGAAAAATAACAGTTAGTCAGGCTGATCAAGCAGCATTAATTTTGGACACTTATATTTTCAACTTCAGTGGTTTCTATTCCTTGACTGTAAAATTAGTCTTCAAGTAATGGAGAGCTTCTGTGCTGTAAATCCTGTAGATGGCAATGTTACACTGGTATAAAAATGAGTGGAAACTACATCTCAATAGCTTCACTCTTTCTTAATCAGTGAAGAAAGGCATTAATAGCAATTCAAGATACAGTCTCTGAAACTGCTGCAGAGGTAAATATCTACAAACACATCATTAGTAGTAAAATGTAAGCCTGATTGGATCACTGTTGTTTGTCTTATACAGATTTATTGAGGAATCATTCTTGCTAGGTTTTTTTACAGCAATGTTGTATATGGTTCAACAACAGTCAATTTGCCCAAATTCTTACCTGGTTTAAACAGATGCCATTCATTTGAAGGGTTCATCACCATCTAGGAGAGCTGCCATTATTCCCATTAAAAACATCATGTTGGACCAGCTCTGACCCTCTCCTGGCAATAATAGTAAAATTTTTGTCAGTTTTTGCTTACTTCGTGGACAAATTTTATTCCATTTACTTGCTTTTTCTAAATGTATTGTTGAGTCTCATTTTGCGCGGTAGATAGTTTCGTCGGTTTCCTTGTATACAGGTTTCAATCCAGTTAAGTGTCTGTACATACAGGTCTGACTTTTCAGAGCTTCAGTTAAGACTATTCAGAAACTGAAAGTTGCACATATCTTTAGAAAGCTTTGTTTTAAACCAGGCATTTTCACCCTAGCTTTCTTGAAGATATTTTGTGGTTTGGGAAAATACTTAGTTAGCTTACACAAAAAACCAAGTGAGTTGGGAATCCAGTCCGTGTGCTGTGTGAGTTAAAAATCTAGTCACAGAGTCTGCATAGCAAATATTCAAAGCACTATCCAGGACAGAGAGTTTATGAGCAATCATTAGGCAGAAATGTATGTGAACAAACCATCTGTTCTGTAAATTCAAATAATGAACAAAGTGGCCAAAGAAGTCAGCACAAAGAAATTTTGTAAACCAATGATGACCCTAAATTGATCAAATAAATTATTCACTGTGAAATGCTCATTCAGCTCAACAAGCATAGAACTGAAAGTATATTTCTTGAGGCCAGGTCTTAAAAATCTTCATATAAACAGGCCACTACAGTTCTGTATCATCACGTTGAAACTTTATTTACCATCATAAGTAATACAGTTGTGGAATAGAGTGTTTTATTTAGAGGCCCGAGTAACAGTTTGCAAATCACATAGTTGTATGTGACTGTTTCCTTTACTGGGTGTATGGAGATTGTGCACAGTAAATTATAAGCATTAATTCTGTCTATGAATTAAAGTTTATCTCTGAAAATGTAGCCTACAGAATATATGTACACTATGGTGAAACCTGTACTTCAGCTGGGAATCCCCTTTGTCTTAAGTGACCTTTTGCAAGTATCCCTAGAGTTTTCATTGCAATTTTGTTTGACCTTTTGTTAAAAACCAAGCTCCTCTAGACAACTGATATTTGGCAGAGTGATTTCTTAAGAGGGGATTCATTGGGAAAGATTTTCAAAAGTACCGACAGGAGCAGGGCACTGGATAACCATCAGCACACAGAAGCTGCTCTGTGTTGTGACTCAACACACATGCTGTACATTGCTAAGTTTTTTCTTGACAGAATAAAATACATCCTTTTAATGCTCAGGAAGAGAAACGCAGCCACCAGCTAAGGTGGATGGATTCGAAAATCGCACACTGCCAGCTGCCCCACTCAATCTGCAGTGAGAACTTAGAAAATATACATGAAATGGGGATATACACTGTGTCTTCCTTTGGGGCAACGTGGAGGGTATGCTCTGCTGGCGAAAATGACAGTTTATTCAAGAGATCAACACAGAGAGGAAAGAGAAGGAACGAGCCCATCTTTTGTTCTCTACTCGGTTGCTGGCTGGCATCACATAGTATATGGGGGGCAATTGCATGTACGTATGCATCTGGGAGAACAAAATTTGGGGACCAAGTTGTAAAGGAGTCCAGTGATGGTGAGGTTTGCTTTGGAGACTGCTATTTTATACAAATATTTTTTTTAACCTTCAGAATGAATTCCCTTCTAATGGTAAGAACAAAAATGCCTCTAAGTCTTCTGGTAAAACTTGTACTTCTGTGACTACAAATCACATGCCTGACACAATCACACTTTTTTTGGCACTGTGCATTTCCTTAAAACATGCACCAAACTTTCAGGGTTTCCTTCAGATTGACAGTATCCAGACCAGTTCTCCTACAATGGTGGTGTTTTACATTTTTGTATCTCCAGTCACATCAATGACTTTACATGAACAGCAACTTGAAGAGAATCGGTTCTGTCCTTTTTTTTTTTTTTTTCTTTTGTTGTTGTTGTTGTTGTTGTTGTCTGAATGCTTTCTTGTGTTCATGGAAACATACTGTCATTGGAAACACAGGATAACCATAAAGTGATATTTCTGCTCAGGATAATTTTAGTTTCCTTTTCTTTCTTGACTGTGTTGTATAGCTTCCTAACCTCCAGTGGAATGACTCATTAAAAAATGAAGCACCCTGCCAAACTACATTTTTCTGTAAAGCAGTTTCTGTTCTACGATCTAGCCATATACAGGAGCAGTGCTCTGCTGAAGGCAGAACCACCACAGCTGGATGAGAAGGTTGAACATAACTAGTGGGGAAGGGGGTCATTCCTGGACAAAGGGGTGGTTTAAGATTTTTTTTTTTTTTTCAAGCTCAAGTAAACATGATGTTGTGGTTAGTTACATTCTGAGGAAAGAATAAAAAATGAAATTTAAAAATTATTATTACATTTTGTCTATATACTAAAATTTTTCAGTTTTTCTATGTGTGTCATAGCACTAGTGAGTCTTTAAATGGATTTGGGGCTTAATCAGCAAATGTGTATCTTCCCTTCAGCTTTAGGTGCCTGGTGTAGCAGTGAGCCCCCAACACCAACACAGCAATGGTCTTCCAAACCAGCTTCATGTCCCTGAGCACTTTTTTATACGACCCAAACATCATTAGCATCAGTGATGTACAAAGATATAAAGGAAATGAGAAGCTAACTGGACATAAGTTTAGATATTATGTGTTTATAATATGTCTCAGTGCTAATTTAAATAAGAAAATTCCTTTGTCTTCAGTGAGTTTTAGCTCAGGAAATTACTGTGAAACCAGGTAAAGTGAGAAATCCGTAACTAACAGTCTCTTGAACCTCTGTCTGAGTTTTGAAATGAGCCTTCTTATTTTCTTTCTAGAATAATTTGATTAATTTATCTCTTGGAGCTGAGCCACTAATTCAGAGAACAAGTGATGAATTTAGTTTTCTATTTATGGATGGTCCTTTGAGATGAGATAATGCTTTCACACAGCTTATCAGTTGTTTTTTGAGTTTTTTTCTTCCACTTGTTTCACTGTTTTCCTGGTGAATGGCTTGTTGTGATTATTCGGTAGTCAATATTTAACATGCAAGTCTTGTGGGCTCATTGTGATAAGTCACACAATGCTGCAACTGTCTCTGTTTTGAATAAACATAACACAGGAGAAGAGTCTGAAGCTCTCCCTGGGACTGTGAAAGTCTCAAGGAGAAACAGCAACTTAGAAAAGAGAAAAGGAAATATAGAAAAATGTTAAAACTCATTTCTTGGCTTCACCAGACAGGCCTTGCCTAAAGTATAATTCCTTGAAAACTTCCTACTGTAAGGTTTATTGGGAGGGTGCAGAGTTAATCTCTAATTTTTGTTGTCATATTCTACACAGTAATTACTTTAGGTCTTAGTCTGTATCATTTAATTTCTGGCATGGTTCTGGCTCAAGCTTTTTGGAACAGTGTACCCACAACATTTCCTGAAGCTCTGGAGAGCGTGCTGCATACACACAGTGACCATATCAAGTTGAGTGCCCAGCTACACTGGCCACGTGCATGCATGTCACATGTCTGGCCACCCGAGAAGTGTTGCTGTCATTCTGCATGCCCACAGACACTTATTTCTTGTAACAGTGCCTTAAAAAAAAAAAAAAAAAAAAAAAAAAAAAAAAAAGACATTCACAATGGATGTCCGTATTGTGGTGTTCTCAATTGTGTGACCTTCTCTTATCAGGACGTTAAAGGAAAAAGAGAGAGAAAGGAATATGTACGGATTTGTATGAAAACTCGGTTGTCACTTAACAGTATCAATAGAAGTCATATTCCTAAATTATTCTGGAAAATCTTGCCTTTTCTGTGTGAATGAATACTGTCATAATGAGTAGTATGCCAAACGGCAACCATTTGATTATTTTATGCTTTGCAAAGCTAGGATACTTGAATATTGTTGTCATCCTTTCAGTGAGAACAATACTGCACCATAAAAATTAAACATGTCATTCCTAATTTGATAGATATGATTGAAGTATCCTTGTTCTAAAAGCATAAGTGTATTTCTTTCTCCTTTCACATTCTCCTCAGAAATTAAGAAATTACCTCTGGATCAGAGAGAATTTTCAGGAATTGGCCAGTTTGAAGGGGTTGAGTTCATAAAGACTCCTTGCCAAATGATAGAAATAATTTCAGAATACAAGATGGCTAGAAAGTAGCAAACTGATGTGATAAAAATTAAATATATTAAGACACAGTTTCATCATGTGTCCTTTGTGACAAGTTGAGAAATAACAGATACCTGCTTGTAATCATAGACAGTATCCAAGTATATTTTAAAAAGAGTAGATGTTAGAGGCATCTGAATTCAATTACAGCCTTGCTTAAGAAAAAGCTCTAGCCTAATTACAGTGTCATTTTTAGATTGTGGGGAAACTTCCACTGTAAGTAGAAGTGTTATATCTGTAAGTACAGGATTTTTATTTTTTTTTTTCCCCTTTTCAGGAATGTTAAATGTGTAATATGTGGAAAAGAGGTGCGGATACCTTTACTGATTCATCTACTCATTTCCAATCTTCTTGAATTACCATTTCTTTTCAAACACAGCAGCACTCTTCAGGGACAGACTTATTTTCAGGAATGCTAAATAGAACAAAGGAAAAAAAGTAATATTTTAAGACACACTGACATGCTACCGTCATGTAATGTGATTTTTGGCATTGGAATAGAAGAATTATAATAATGATAATTTTTAATTTGGTCAAAACCAAATAATCTTGGTAAATATGCTTAGTTAAATGGAGCAAAAATATGTTTCTTTTAAGCCAGCTCTTTGTGTTTACATATTATGTAAAAGTACAATGGCAAATATGATAATAATAGAGTAGAAGACTCCACTTTATTGTATGATACAATTGACTGAATACTCATTATATCCAAACACATATTCATTTGGCTTGATGTTAAGCATTAGCATTGCTCAAAAGTGTTATTTTTCTTTAAAAAAGACATCCGTTCTCTTGTACTACAATAAGAAAGACCCTATTCCATAAACTTTTAAATGCTAGTCATGTTTGTACATCTCACTGCGGTTGTATAGCATCTTCTTCCCTTTGTCTCTTCGGATTATAATGTAGCTAAGGGGCTTATTTTTAGTCTTCTGTGTAAAAACAAAAAACCCAAACATTTCCCCCCACACTTCTCACACTGCAGAAATGTGAATAATAATGGTATTCCTCTTTAGAAGATGCCTCAGATACTAATCTCTGTGCCAAAGTTTCTCTTCCTGCTTGCTCTCACAGGTCTAGGACATAAAATCTGCCCTTTTGCAAATTTGAGGCTAGATCTAATCTAGCTTTAAGACCCAAGGGCATAGGTAACTTTATATTACCATGTGTATGCATATGTCTACAAATGTGTATTAACAGATATATATATCTCATTTCAGAAATGACGAGGGTATGCAACATCAGGAATGACGCCTGAACAGTGTATGTGATTAACACTTCTCAGGTGACCTTGGCTTTACTAATGTTTCAACCTCTGAAAGCCTTATTTCACAGCTTTGACTTTTTCCAAACCTTAGCTGCCTATTTAGGAAAGAATATGCCTAATCTAATTTTAGATTTAAGTTTTTGGCTTTTCTTTCCAAAAGGATAGGGGGGAGAGAATTTGTAGGTAGTTAGCACTGGTTATGGTCTCTCACGGAAATGCATGTACATGTTAAATTTTGAAAATTATGCTAAGGCATATATATTAAAGTTGATTCTTATCTTTTTGCTTTCTTCCTATACTTTTGAACACTCTGCGTTTCTTTTGAACATTTGACTTTTTGATCAAGTTTACAGTTCTGCGTCATTTATTATTTTTACCTAAACCTTTCAAAAGTTATGCTTCTGTCCAAATCCCCACTTTTATTGACAGCTACTTGAATTTGCAGGATAAGATTACAGTCATTTGAGATCAGAAGTGCCCCTGATGGCTTTATTGCCATATGCATGGAAGGCTTTATGTGAAACTTCTGATGTTTTTGTTGCTTCTCTGATCTGCATTTCTGCCTACTAATACACTACTAGGCCTTTTAATTTAAGAAATGGTAATGAATTGTTTGTATGGACATGTGGCTTTGAATAATACTACTGGGTTTATTTTATTAACTACAATATGGGCTAAAGAACTTGAACAGCACCAACCTGTTTAGTCATTTGGGGCATACGTACAAGGAGATCTAGGCAACTGAAATAATTTCTGTAGATTTGAGCCTTTGTGGGTAAAACCAGTGTCATATCTGAAGAAGTACATTCAAGTAATTAGATTAGCTTCTACATTAAATGTGTGTTTTGTCTCAAATAATAAGATGGGAGTGTTTAATATTCTTCCAGTAATCCAAGAGAATTCATGATTGTGGGCAGAGTCTGCTTTGTGTGAGACTGCTGAGGATTCAGGTTCACTTCTCACATACTCCATCCTTTTTCATTCTGAACATGTTGTGTGAATAATTAATACACTCTAGACTAGAGGTCATAAGTAGTTTGCAACAAATAATTCATGCAACAAACAGACTCTCTTCTGCTTGCTGAATCTCTGTGAAGGGATGGTCATTTACTCATGTAGAAATTCACTGAATCTTTTGCAATTTTTTTCTTGGTTTTGGTTAATATGAGTAGCACAGTATATCTCATAGGGCAGGGTGGGCAAATTATTGTTCTGATGCTAATACTCCATAAGTTTCCTTATTAAATTTGACACAGTGACAGAATTGATAACTGTAGTCAACTGTTGATTTCAGTAGTTTACTGAAAGTAGTATTTGTGGTTTACTTGTCATGTGTGACATTTGAATAATACACAGTCACTTGGCATATTTAATAATCATATTGCAATACATTTTTGTAATGGCTTTTGCTAAAATACGTGTATTGGCAACTTGCACTGGTACCTACTCCATTCTCACCTCCCTGAAATAAAGTGTTTTATTTATCTGCAACACCTGGAGAGCTATGAGAAGGATATTATAAAAACCCATCTGGGCAAGTGAGCAGTAGAAATATAAATTATAGTGCTGAAAGGCCATATGCATGAAGTAAAACTGGAGGAGCTTTTGGGTATTTGGCCATATATTTTATAAAGATTTCCTTTTGCCTGCCTTGAAACAATAAAGTTGCTTGGTTGGTTATAAATGATATGTGGTTCAGAAATGTAGCTTCTGAAATTTTTCATTTGTTGTTTCACTCAAATGTTTTGCCTGCAGATGGTTTGAGCCTGCTGTTAACAAAAGATATGCACCGATTCTTCATTTTTTATCAATGACTTTGAATATCATTGGTAGAAATCTACCTATCCCATAAGAAGTCATGTAATTTCTCTTCAGTTTCTCAGTCCTCATGTTGTAAGGTCAGATCCACACCTCTGTGGTGAATGGCAACTGCCTTCCATAGGTTTTGGTGCCAGCAGTGTATCCTTCTGCCTCTCTTCCTTGGCTCCTCATCTCTCAGGGTTGTCTTCTCATCCCCTGCTTGTCTGTGAGCTGAACCAGCTGTGGTCTTTGGTCCTCAACTCAATGGTAACGCTTTTCTTCTGGGAATTCTGGTCTGAATCAAAATTGGCTAGTTGAGTTTTATCCCCCACACCCACAGGATCTCATCAAACAATTTTTTATTATATTTTTCCTGAATTTTATTTTTTTTCCTGAGGATCCCTGAGATTTGAGGATGTTTTCTGGGTATTGCTGGCAAATATTTCTTACAAAGTGTTTTTTTCCAATCCATTTCCACCTCTGTCTTTTCCTGTTTTCCAGCTGGTAAACATTCTAAATCCTGGGTGAATACTGAAAGCAGGCATGATAATCATGTTTACATGATTTTTCTAACATGGGATAATCTCAGAAATTACAATTTCAAACTCTCAGTTTCTGCGTGGAAAATGTTGCACTCCAACAAAGGTCTGCGAAGTTGAATCAATATAAGAAATGGAGTGTGCTTCAAAACAGTCAAAGCTTTATCAATACTTGAGTCCAAATAGCCACAAGAATAATTATCCATATACCCTGCACAGCACTTGAAAGTATGGTAACTCAGGGAATTATAAACTCCAGAATAAAACTGGCAAAGAAGCCTGCTGTCAGAAAGAAAGAAAAAGAAAATTCTTCAAATGCCAAAAAAAATCCTGTCTAAACCCTGAGATAATCTTCACTTCCTGCTTTTAACTACAGCTGTATCTTTCCTGCTACACAGAAGAGAGGGTAATTTTTTCTTTGGAAGAAAAATACTTAAAAAACATCTCCACATGAGATTTTTAATTTTATAATCTGCCTAAGAATATCTTGCTTCCTCCTGTAATTTTTCAGCTGATTAGAAGCTAGCCCATGTGTTCTTACCAGCATACAGGATTTGTATTAATAGAAGCATCAGCAGATCCTGTTGTAATGAAGGAACATAGAGGTGCAGAAATATTTTTGGGGTCATTTAATTGCTTTGAGAGTTGGAGGTAGGGGTTGCGCTTATATATATAGATAGATAGATAGATAGATAGATAGATAGATAGATAGATAGAGATATAGATAGAGATATAGATATGTGTATATATATAAGTTGCAGCCAAGGCCAACCACCACAAAATTAGTACAGTCAATAAAATGTCACATTAACCCATCAAATTACTTTAGCCACATAATGTCCTGAATTTCAGTGCCAAAACAAACACGGTCTTTCTGGTTTCTGTCCCCCAGACAGTCTCCTCTTCAGTGCTTCATTCTTGTCATTGCTTGAACAGATGCTGAATGTAGATCTGCTACTTTGGGTATGTTTAAATAAGAATATGCCTACACTGCTACTTTCAGAATACTTCAGACTTCCTGAAGACACAGTGAGTTCATTTTTCCTTTGCGTACTTTTCCTCTGTTCCTTTTGCAGTTGTCCATTATTTGCTCTATATTCTGTCAAGGTTGTTGTGGTTTTTTTTCAGTTTCTCCAGCACCCACATCTTGAAAAATAATGGTGCTGAGTCAGAAGCAGGTTTGTTTCTTACACTGGAGTCCTTTTGGAGGCCCTTTGTGTCAAATGACTGCTGAAAGCTGAGTAGTGGTTTTAGGAGCTGTATTGTTGATGGGTCTGCCCTAAACTAAAGACTTCATATATTACCAGGACAGTAATTATTTCCTTTGTTCTACTTTGTGTATCACTTGGGGTCCCATTCGTATGTCTTTAACTCAAGATCATACCCACTGTCTCTGACAATTGAAAGTTCAAGCAGGTCATCACCAAACAAAGCAGATAAAGGATTTGTCAACTATGATGTGTTGCTTGCCAGAGCCTACTTAAGACCTACTGAATTTAACAAAGGGTTTAGGCAGTAACTTCAGTTAGTTTTGGGCCTTCCACTTTTACATCACTAACTGCTTGGTTAGATTTCTAAGAGCTTTAACAGCAAATAAAAGCCTTTTTTTTTACTACCTCTATATTTTGGTGCCATTAGAAAGGTAAGGTTCTGTGATTTTCTTGCTATGCTGGCTGCTTATATCTTCAGTCGGTAAATTGGCACAGATTTCTTTACATTTTCTTAATTTTTTTTCCCCCTGATTGAGTGAGCGCTGCAGTCACTGTGCTTCTAGATATATCAGGACCAATGGTATGTGAACACTATACTGCTGAGAGCTTTTAGTGTGTAATCACATTACGTTGGCTTGGGCACTCTTAGCCACAGCAGTGCTGATTTCAGTGCAAGCCAGCAATCTAAATATTTGCTCTGATTTTCAGAAGGGTTTTGCAGTCCAGACTGAGGTTTGTTTTTTGTTTTTTTGTTTTTTTGTTTTCCTGCAGCTGTACTGCTCTCAGCTACTTAGGTGAAGGCTGAGACAGGTACATCTAGTCAGCCTTCAGTCTCAGCAGAGAGTGCAGTGTAAGCAAGACAGAGATTTGACTTTTAAAATGATGTTCATGAATTTGCAGTTGTGTCATTTGACTAGCTTCAGGATAAAGTGCAAAATCAGTTACTTCTTTAGTTCACTGACGTCCAAATGCAGTAACCTCTAAACACCATGTATTACTTAGAAGATACTGTTGAAAAATCCTTAGTGTCATTTTGGAGGCTTTTCCACTCATTTAGTAACAGTTCTTTTGAAAGGTCGTTCTGGTAGACCTTGAATAATAATGGCAAGCAAGATGACATTTACTATCTTAACTTTTTCTTGAGTACATGCCTGTTTGTTTCTTGACTGCAATCTCTATGCAACTCCTACATTGCTCTGCTACTTTCTGCATAGACAGGGAATGTGTCTGTGTAAGTGTTCAGCCTCAGAGCACTCAATGACAAGGTGTTTGCCATCAACAAAACCGAGCAGAGACAGTCAAATTTGCAAAGTAGATTCACCAGCCGTATAGAGAGGGTTTGAGGAGAGGAAGCAATGGTAATAAACCCGAGATCTTCATCCATTTGGTTAGCTTCTGGATATGTCTGAAGTAATCGGAATGAAAAAAAATTTCAAGTTGACATTTTCGTTTTAATATCCCTTAAAATGCTCCGTGCACCAGTGCTGAATGTGAATGCATTTTCTTTCTTTCTTTCTTTTTTTTTTTTTTTTTAAAAAAAAAAAAAAGAGAAATATCTATTAATAGATCTCTGTAACAACAATTGCTTACCGGTTTATGCTTATGGCTTATCGCAAAACCATTCAGGAGGACTTGTGGTAAAAACTGTGAATTTTTTATAATTGCAGCTAGAGGCAAAGCTTTGCTTCAGGGTCTGCTACACTATCAAACTCTGCAAGAACAAAAAATAATGATGTAATTCAAATGTCTTGTTCTAAGGGGCTGGGTGATCTTGTTTGACCCAAGACGACACTCGCTTTGGCAAGCAGAATAGCTTTGAATCAGAGCTCCTTGCGATTAATACAGTGCTCTCATTGGTCTATACTGCAATGATCTTTTTATCTTAGTCATCTATTTTCAGTGGGATTTGATAATTACATTAAAATTAAATATTTTAACTCTTTTGCGTGCTACCTGCAGTTATATTTGTGCAAGTGTTCCAATGTAACATAATGGAAAATTACCATGGTGACAAAACAGCAAACATCCCGTATTATTACCTTGTGCCATGGGATTTCAAGTAAACTAGAACTCTTTACAGTTTAGGAGAGCTGCCAGTCCCCCTGAAATTACCATTTTAATTGGACTGATCATAAACACTTTGTTCTGGCTGTAATACTAGACTGAGGAGATTAAATCTATTTAGCCATAGTTTGGGGAAAGGGTGACCTTTCAGCCAGTTTTGTTATAACGGAAAGATTACTCATTTTTCTGACTGGAGCTTGATGCATGGAAATGCGATGTGAAATGGTAGTATTAGAAACAGTACTTTGGTTTAAATATGTAAATGTGGTTGGTAAATACACATTTATCTATTATTCTCACTTTTATCATTAAATCATATTAAACTGAAATTATTATAGTTTGTTTATAAGGTATCAATTTGGAGTTTTTTATTATTAGTATTGGAGAACACAAATGTTTGATACACACAGACAAAAATCAACTTACCTTTGAAGGAATAAAGTGCCATGTCTTAAAATGGCAAGTATCTTCTGGCCTCAAAATTTCTAGAGCAAATTCTTTCTTCTCTAAACTCTTCTGTTTTAAAATTGCCATCAGCCTAAACACTATACAAACCCCATTTGTCCAGCTGGCATGCCCATCTCCTTTAACGGGGCTCTTTGCTACCTGTGGTCTTGGTCAGCTCAAGCACAATGGAGAGCCCAAGATGTTTCCTTCAGTCTAATTAACCCCAGATCATCATTACAGGCATATTTGGTGTCATACTTGTAACCTTTTAATCTTTTAAATTAATAACTTGATTTCATAATTTTTGTCATATTAACTCACTCAGATAACACTATACTAGTCATTATAACAACTTGCTTTAAAATGTTTTCACTCTTGTGGCTGACCTATTGCAGAAAGAATGCTGTACTTTTTGCCTACCTTTTTAATCAAATTTAATCTAATATTTTTTTGCTTGGGTGGAAAGACAGTCATAGTTAAAATGCAGAATGCAATTCTCACATCTCTTTTCAGCATACTTCTAAGTACAAACCTAGTAGAAGCTTAAACAATGGAAAACAGGAAAAAAGAATGCTTTGCTACCTTACTCAACAGCTTTTCTGAGGCAATGATTTGACAGTTCCAGACTAGTTTTCTCTTTGCTTCCATAAATGGCAGTTCTGTACTTTGTGCTGTATTCTTTACATTTAAAAGGATTTATGACGGAAAATACAGCTCTTCAAAGATTTCCAGTATTGACGGAGGTGTTTAAGAGGTATAAAGCATGCACAAAAATATCTAGGCTCTTCAAATTCAGGTATTGTACTCCCATTCTTTTAAAATTTTCTTTCTTTCTTCTCCTAAAATACAATGCAAGTCAGCAATACTTCACTGACATTGAAGCTTACACCATAACTTGGACTGTTTGGGCATCATAATTGTGATTGATCATGTGTTGCAGCAAACTTTCTTCTTGAGCTGGAGTTCAGATACACAAAGAGTAAATACTATGTTTGTTTACTCAACAAAACATAGTGTACAGATCTGAGAAAGAATGGAGAGTGTCAGGCATGCTGATCCCATTACTCCCCAAATATTTCTTCTGCTCTTGTGTATGCCATCAAGAGGTTTCAGAACTGTGTGGTGACTTTATGGATGAGCATGAGGGAAACTCTCCTTCTGGGTACAAAGCTGTCAGAATGGATTGCCGTCAAGGCTTCAAGAAGTAATTAAATATTATGTCTCAAATGAGCAGAATGCATCAAGGAGGGTTAACTGTGTCTTCCAAAAAGTTATACAACATCTGAAAAAATTTATTGGATGAGCTCCTTCTGATTGCTAATTGCATACACTATTAAGCCATAATTTTCTTTCCTTTCTCATTTGCTCTGTGCTTCAAGGTAAAAGACAGAACACGGGATTATGACAATTTCTCTTCTGGGATCTATGTAGTGGGGCTTGACTTTCATCTTCCTTTTCTCTTGCCCTTGGAGACCAAAGGTATTTCGGCATATGGCAAATGAACAAGAGTTGTGGGGCTCAGAACTGCTGTGCTGATCAGAGAGAAGTTCCCTAAAAGGTCTGTGTTCTGCATTATTGAAACATTAAAAAGTATCATGCAGGCTGTTTGGGGCTTGTAGTGGATGTGGCTTTATGTCCTGACCTGAAGGCTATGAATCTGGCATGGGATGAAGGGTCAGATGGCCTCGAGGTCAAATGTGCTGTTGTGTCATATGAGACAGCTAATTTTTTCTCCCTTTTATTATGTCCATTACCCACACATGAACTGGTGGCTAATATGGGAGTCCCCAGTAACTTTTGAAAGCTGTGCTTTCTTGATAACTGGTCATGATGTCTGCTAGGGAATTAAGGGTATAATAGGCATAGATTTCAAATAGATTTCTATTAGAGAAGCCAGTCCTGTAAGTCAGAGGAGGTTAATAGCTAAGAGCGCACATTGAGGATCCCTGTTTACAGTTACAGAGTCTCCCTAAAGCAAAGGCTCTGCTGGGTCAACCGTACAAAAAAGCAGTGCTGAGCTATGTGCATTAGAGATAAGATGAAATTAGGGCTCTTCTGCAGTACAGTTAGCTTACTGAAACTACCATACACTAGGTTTCTTGGAGCTGCTAAATTTATTGTCTTTTCTGCAAGGTGTGTTAACCCTCTTTGAGAGCTGTGCAATTGTGGATGAGCCCAGCAGGATGGTGCTGAGCGAAATACAGAAATAGGAGGGGTGTGTGGGAGGGCAGCCAGGGGTGGACATCATCTATGTGTGGTCCTGAACAAGATAGGGTTTGTTCTACTGCAAAGTGACCCGAAGATCTACTAATTTTTTTATGTTGAAGGCCTCTTGTGAATTTGGGTGAATAAGGTTGTGTTTGGAAAGGCAGGGCTTTGCTTTCAGCTGAAAACTTGCACTATGGGATTTTTTCTGTTTCCCTGAGCCAGTGTTCTTCCATAACTTTTTTCCTTTTTGACTAGGGTAGAGGAAGGGAAAGGAGACCTGAGGATGCTTTTTATTATATGTATTACATCTAAATAATGAGACCTTGTATTTGCTAAAACTTGTAGGTGCTATCATGATGAAAATAGAACATATAGTCTCATTCATAATAGCCAATAAATAGATGGTACTCTAAGTTTTTCAGTTTGCTTCTGAAGTACCAATAATTATATAGGCTTTTTCATATAGAAAGTAACTACCGATACCTTGTTTGATCGATTTCTTTTTCATTTCCCATCTTTTTCTCTCCACAGCTTTCTTATTTTCTTTCCCTTCTGTTACCTTCATTTTGATGCTTGGAGTGGTAGTGTGTTTTTCCAAAAGGAATGGCTTTTATAATCATGAATATCACTTTTTGATATGGTTCAGATGGGCCATCAAATGTAAAAACCTTTTCTTGGGGGGTGGTGGAAAAACCAAGCTGTTAGAAAGAGCCTCTATTTTGTCTAAAAAAGGACATGAACATATGAGTTATCCTGCTTTCCCAAAATAAAAACGATTCCTATTAATATATTAAGAAATTTCTTAGGCCAAACAGCTTCACAGGGATACATTTGCTTTTCAATGCATGTGTCACTCCCTGATCCAATTATTACTGACAGTTTCAGAGGCAAAATTAATTAGCAGTCTGCCACAGTACTCCTGACTCCTGGAGTTCCAGTAATGACTTGATTTTGGTAGAACTGAGCTTATTACAGGCAATAGACAAGTCTGGACAAAACAACTTAACTCGGTGTAGCTCCTGAAAACTTATTATTAATCAGCATCCTCTCTGTAACTGTAGAGAGGCCAGATTTTAGGACTGTAAGCACAGGATGCAGAATTCAGGTTATATCATATCTGATTGTTCAGAAAACAATCTTACATTTTTCACCCATCTCCAGCAATTATCATATTACCAAAAAGAATGATGGACATTTTTCAGGTTAAATAAAAATTGGTAATGAGGGGAAGTCCACACTTGAAGCACAGGTAATGTTAGAATTTAATTTTCAAATTTGACAGTTTAGCTCTGCAGAGGAGTGTTCGGCTTTCCATATGGGAAATACCAGTGGGATTTTTTCTCTTTAGTTAGACAATAGCCTCATGTAAGGGTTTAGTAGTGCTCTCTCTAGAGAAATAATGGCGATTTTTCTCCTTTTCAGTATGTTTCAGTATCTGATATTTTTCCTGAGGTAAAAAAAAATACAGTGTCTCAGACCTGTCCAGTACTTCTACTTTCCAGGGCCACATAATGCAGCTGCCCTGCAACAAAGCTAAGAGGTCTCCATCTGCACGCTCCATCCCTCTTTCAACTACTTTCTCACCTCTTCAAAATATCATGTTTCCCATGACATGGGGACTTTTGGAAGGCTCATGACATGCATATTGCAGCATCCTGGAAGTACTGGAGACAGACTCCTCTTTATCTGAGGTATAGCACAGAACAAACGTCTGAGCAGAAGCAGAAAGGGTAGTAGAAAATCAAGAGCAGAAGACCAAGTCTCAGGCAAGAAGCAAGTATTCATCACCCACCTCTCCTCACTGTGGATTCGCTGTTCAAAATCCTCCAACCATACAGATGCCTTTCTAGGCAACTATCTAACCACTACCTTCAAACACATTTGGGAATCAAATACCTTTGATCTGATGGGAATGGAATCCTTTACAGAATGATACATAGAGAATAATCTATACAAGAAGTTTTACCTTCCTGATTTTGTGATTTCAACCTTGTTTTTCTAGGTATTCAGTCATAATTGTGTTATTTTCCTAAACCGTAAATAATTTTTTACAAAATACTGAAGTTAGGTAAATTGTGGCTAAATAATTTCAAAAGAAAAGAAAAGGTGAAAGTGTTACAGCATGAGGAATTTTTCTGCCACAAACGTGAGGACTAT
The DNA here is from genome assembly GCF_965140245.1 of Athene noctua. Classification (NCBI taxonomy): domain Eukaryota; kingdom Metazoa; phylum Chordata; class Aves; order Strigiformes; family Strigidae; genus Athene; species Athene noctua. Next base: position 22,398,729 of record NC_134044.1, read on the forward strand.
TTCTCATACATCTATTTGCAACTTTTAGTAGCGAGCATAATTTGAAAAGCAAGGAATTCCTGAGAAAGCCTCGAGGGAAATTTTCATCTTAATATCAAATATAGGCTGGTTTGGACATATTATGCCAGACCTACAGATGCCATAGTACTGACTGTTGCAAAATTGATCTGCATTTGCTGAGGCTCTGACTCAGTTTTCTGAATGGTGCATGATGCTTAAAAAGGCCTCTTTCCAAAGAATATTAACTTGGGTTTCTCTGAGGAGTCTGTGTTCTGCTTTTGGCTGAGCCTTGACACTCTGATCCAAAGCAGGAATTGGACATTTATTTCAAAGAATTGCTCTGTAGTCTTTGGTAGTGTAAGGTATGTGCTGCATAAAGCTATTGCTAAATGTTTGTAGCCCCACAAAACATCCAGACACATTCAGTACCTACAAATAAATGGAAAAAATGTAAGAAAATAAAAATAATAAGTACTTTAAGTTAGGCTAAATCTTTAGAATCAAGATACAGCATGTTATTAAGTGCTTATGTGGAGTGAAGTCTTATTTTTTAATGCTCTGTGCAATAACCCAGGACTACAATATGTTATTTTTTCAGTTGCTCGGTGAGAAGTAACAATACACCATAGAAGTATGGTGGTAGCGATATATTATTCCTTCTTTCATTGTGTTAATTAAATTCATCAAAAGCAGTCATCAGTGTGTCCATCTCATGAATTTCGAATAGTGAATGTGTTTCTGACTTTTGGTTTACAAATTGAATCAATATAGGCGTATCCTAAGAAAACCCATACGGTTATGTCTCAGTTAATGCAGACTGCTGTGTACTATGTGTTCACCATAAACGCAGGTTCACTTATCTGGAACATAGTGTTTCATTTGCACATCACTTCAGTGCTGCATAGGCATGCTTCAGTTAAAGCAGGACAACATGTTTGTGTTGAGTAGGTGTGGGATTAGAATTTTGTCTGTGATAATCCTTTGAACTTTTATTGCCCTAGTACTTTTCTCAGTACTAAATATAGTGATACGCATGTGATTTAGTCATTCAAAGATAGGCATCTAGTGCCTTTTTTTTGTTCTGCACTGTATCTCATAGGTTCTGCTGATGTCCCAGGAGGGCAGAGGTCTGCTTGCATCTGAACTGTTGGCTATGTGCAGATGTCTCAGATACTCCATAAAATCACACTGGATCCCTATCTTCAGACAATTTGAATCCTATCCTACAAGCACGCACACACATGCACATGCATGCACATAGGCACTCGTTCTCACACCCTGGAGGGTGAGACCATACAGTTCGTTTTGAACAGTGCAGATCCAAATATTTTATTATGTTTTACTCATTAATGCCTGAACTGTTATTAGAAGTTTATTGCATACAAGGTTTAGCAGTGGTTTCTAGTTCTTAACACCAGCATGCTGCCCTTGTGCATGAGTTTTTCCAGTCCTCCTGCAAAGGACACATTTGGGAAGCCAGTTGTTTTGCTTGTTAACGTGATGGTGGACTTGAGAGTCTTTCTTCCCCTTCCACGGCAGTAGCTCTTGGGGAAGATAAAAGAAACCTCTGCTGTTACCTTAACAAGTTTGTCAGAAACTCTTGGCACAATAAAATCTACTTGTACATTTCCTGACACCTTTTAGGTATTTTTTTCAGCATCTTGTCTGACATGTGAACCTAATTTTCCAGTTCAGCTACCTTAAGCAAAATTTTTTTGAAGATGATGATAAAATATAGAGAAGGGATACCTTCAAGCTGGCAGTTAGGAGATGAGCTATCTTTTATGTTTTGTTTCTGTGACACTGCTATAATTCTGTAGGAGTCTTTGGGTCCTGTCCCGTTAGACCATTGCTATTTTAATAGGTGCCTTGAACTAAAAGGTTTTCCAGCACCTGAGCATGGTGGCCCAAATACTACTTTGCATCTTAACAGTAGTGATCAGTCTTCAGTTTTCACATCCTCCTGTGACATTTTTCACTCATTTTCTCACTGGATTTGTTACTCCAGTAGTGGCAATATTCCGAATAATGATGATTTTTTAAATAATAGACCTATTTATCATTGCCTTCTTGTTTCTAATTCTTGCAATATATTTTATATTTTCTGGCTTTCTTCTCTACTGAGGAGTGCAGAGGTGGGTTATGAACTGTGTGAGAAGGTACTCTGACATTTGCTGCCATTTGTGCTCTGTTAGTGTAACGTGTTTCGGACAACAGTCTTTGCAAATTGGTTATTTAATCTTAAAGCAGATATTAATGTGTATTTATACAGATATATAGCAGATATATAATGTGTAAGGCATCCCTATAGACAAATGTGGTAACGCCAGTCTGCAGTGGGAAAGGACTCTGTTGTACTGTCTCTGTCCTTTCCCACATCTCTCCAGTGATGCTAGACCTTATTGTTTGCTCTTCCATACCTTGTTCTTTTACCTGTCTTGTCTTTTATGCTTGACAGCAATTTATGTTAACTGTACATTAATTCCTCATTTATACTCATCTTTCACTGAAGCTTTTGTTCTCTGTTCTGGGGAAAACTTGATTACTGAACTTTTCAGTTTTGAAATAAAAAATAGATTACTAGGATGATCAGACGAGACATATCTGCTGTAAAACTTTATGTAAAAACTTGGGAAGCTTGACATGACAAAAAAGGATTATAAAATTTCTTGATGATAATTTGAAAACATTAAGTAGTGGCTACCATTTTCTTGAGTGGTGTTGGAGTAGGAGCAAATTATCATAGCTGTGGAAAGCAGATAGCAGCAACACTTGTTTACATTTTGGAAGCAGGCATTCCACACATTTAGTTATATCTAACCCCCTCCAGCAAGCATCAAAAGTAATATTCATCACTCTTTCATAAAAGGCCTAAAATGACTCAATCAGCTGAAGTTTCTCTCTGTTTTAACTGCTTGCTCGTATTTGAGGCAAGGAGAGGCTGTCTGTTGCTGCACAGTGTCATTGTATGTCTTTGTTAAATAGATACTGAACTTTCCTGTTCATTGCATCTCCTTTTACATCCTGTCATCTTCTTGCTCCCTCATGACTCTCAATAAATAAAATAAGCTCAGACCAGACAAAGCTGATAAGTTGCAGCCAGGCAGGGAGGGATGGAAGCTGTCTTTGGAGTCATGAACTGGGCTTTCCACTGATGTGACAGCACTGAAGTCAGACATAAGAAGAGATCAAATACTGAGCTTTTGAGGCCTCTTCCTTCACAAATACAGAAAACAAAAGTGCTGATATGTTACCTGGAGTAAAAGCCAAGTCAACAGCAAAAGGATAAAGTAAGTAATAAGGAGAGGAGAGATTGATGGACACAGCAGTAGCTCATCTTACATGTATATTTAATGCTGGTTGAAAGTGTGCACGGGAACTAATGAATTTCAGGCATATGTATGTTGTGTGCCCATAAAATGGAATGGTTTAAATTATGCAGGACATGTCATCCTGTTGCCAAATATTTAACACCATTCCTACAGAAAAGAGACAGCTCAGGGGATCCTAATTTAAACATTAGTAATCAAATCCTTTTCTCATCTTTGCAAACTCTTTTGCATAATTTGTGCCTGCCACATCTAGAACTCTCACACAAACTAATTTGCAAAGAGGCAGCCTGGTGTTGGTTGACAAAACTTAGTGCTTCAATAACAATTTGCGCTGCACCATAATTGTGTAAATGAGTAAAAATAGGTTTCTCTGGATCACCATTTGCTGATTACAATTGTTGTCTGTGTCTGTATATTTTACAGTGACTTATGATTGTTTCTTGTCCCGGGATTGAGAAAGCATATCTTTGCTACAGAAATTACCCATTCTGGCTCAAAAAGAAAAATGTTGGAAATGCAAATATTTTTCACAAGATGAAAGTCACCCAGAGTTCCCCAGAGCTCTTCTGAATGTAAGGCTTTTGGTGCAAACTGGATGATCTGTCTAATGGGTATACATTGTTCCTGCCTGAAATGAATTTTATTTCAAATTCAGTATCTTTCAAAATTTATGGTTACTAGTCCATAGGTTTTTTTACTTCTGTAAAATGCACAGAGATATTTAAGCCAGCGCAATAAGTGTTGCCCTCATAAGTGTTATTCGTTATTTTAGTCGACTTCTGGCCCCATTTTGATGACCAAAGAGGTGTACACTGTGCTGACCTCTCTGTGTTTTGCCCAACTGAGTGCTGATAACTTAATAAGCATGGAGAAGGAAGGAAAGGATAAAGAACAGCAGTGAAAACCTCAGGCAGCCAGCAGCTTTGATAGTAGCAGATGAAATTTCAATGGGAATTACAAATGAGGAGATAGAGCAGAATTTGTAATACAGATCCACAACGCAGCGCAAGTAACTGAACTTCCACCTACATATTTCAAGCTTATTTCCACAGTAGTTGAAATTCCATAATGTTAATGCTGACCTTTAGTATGGGGGAACATTAGGGGAAGGAATATGTGTCTTGCTTTATTGTAAAGACAAAAAATTTGAAAAAATTTGAGATCAATAATGGGAAGCTTTAGGAACTAATGAGAAAGCTGACTTTACAGAGGACACTAATTAGCCTATGTGTTTTATGTATGAATTATGATTGGATTCCAAACTTTAGCCACTACAAAATTTTAATATGTTGCTATGCCATTTTGTTAACATTTGGAATAGATATAACTGAGATTACAATGGGAATGTATAAGTAAAAATTATTATAATAGTTTTATGTATCTTGGAGATTTTTAAACCTATAAGTTCCAGAGAGGAAATATGTAGCATACACAAAAAAGCAACTCGGGTTCTGAAAACATTATTGGAAGCAAATCTGCCTCTGAAGTAGTAAAATCTAGATTCTTATATCTGATAGGTGGTTTTAGTAGAGAGCTTCTAATTACTAGGAAAGCACAAGCTATCAGTGGACTTCAAGTTTGTTGCTGATACAGAGCATTATAGAGAATAAAATGATGTATGTTTTACTGAGCATTATATAATGTTTGGAGATATAACATTAAGGTAAACACAGAGCAATCTTTTTCCAAATTATAGCCTTCTGACTTCTGACCATTCTGTTTCAGGGATTACCTGAGCTAACTGCAGCAACAGCAACTTGATGATGACTGTGTCTGTCCTCTGTTAATTTGCATACATTCTTTTTTGTTCATTTCATGATTTTCACTTTCTAATCATAGGTAAATTCTTTGCACTTTAAAATTTAAAAGTTATTCCCATTTTCTCTTCCTTTTTTAATTTCAGGCCTCAAGTTACATTGCTTTCCTTCCCCAGCATCTCTGTCCTTTGCTTGATAGCCCACTTGTTTTGTTTTCTGAAGGACGAATATATATATATATATATATATATATATATATATGAAATGTTCTTTTTCAGCTTTGAAGAAATTGGCTTTGGGTCAGTGGCTAGACTTCCTCTCCTCTCTTCCATCATTTCTCCCATCTTGTCCTTCCCACACTGTGCCTGACATATTATCCCTTCTTGTCTGCTTTCTGTACCTCATTCTTCACAGCTTTTTCCTTGTTCTCATTATTTCCCGTTCTTTGCTTTGGTCATTCATGTTTTGCTTTTCATCCAAATTCTTCACAGCTTTTTCCTTGCTCTCATTATTTCCCATTCTGTGCTTTGGTCATTCATGTTTTGCTTTTCATCCTGTTCATTTTAAAAACTTTACTCTTGCCTTGCCATAATTCCACACTTAGTCCACTTCATGTTTGATAAAGAAGAATCAAGCCTGTTAAATCTCATTTGACAATGCATTGGTTCTAATTTGTTACAGAAGCAGTAACTGCTGTGGTTACCCCCAGAACTTTTCCTCTTTGATCCATCTCCTCAGCCATGCTTCTGGTCTTGCCTGTTAAAGCTGAGGTTTGCACTAAAGGTTACTGAATGAGGTGGAAGCTTGTCACCCAGCTCCTCTTCATACCTTGGTGATGAAGGCCTAGATAAAGAATTTACTGAATTACCAGCTGTGTACAAATCTGAAAAACTGTGGTCTGAGAAGCAGCCTTTTCTACTACTAGACATTCTAGATTTACTTGAAATTTATTCAAATTCTAGCTGTCAGGTGCCATCTATGATAAAGATACATAGGAAAAAAAAAAGCATCAGACAAACAAGAGGAGCTGCCTGAGATCCAGCAGAATGGTTTAGAAATCAAGAAACGAGCAACTTTTTAAAGGACTTTTTCTTGTCCTGCATTCAGCTGAAAATTTGAGTTAAATGGGACCATCTTGCAATGACAGTACAGCACCAGTGGCTGTCCTCCAGTGGCAAAAGAAGAGATAAAGTTTCTGATTTTTGCACATATTTCTTAATCTAAAATGAGGTACATGCAGTGATCTCTGGAATATTTCATCATTCTTTCTTCAGGGACAGACAGTATTACAGGATGAAGCCTGAACTCCCACTGTGCAATAGAATAGCTTTGACTTACTGGTAATGAGAGTAGAATTAAGCCCATTCTACCTAGTGGGTGTGAAATTAGCTCATTTGGTGTAACATTATTGCATTTTCTAGAGAGCATAAGAAAAAGATCTAGTTGAGAGGGACTATGAAGATAAAAATGGACAATAGGTGGTTTCTTGAAACAAATAAACTTGATTTCTATTTGAAAAATGCCCAGTACATGACAATAGCAACTAAAGTACCACATGTATTGGTCCTTGGCTTGAAACTAAACCGTTGATTAGTTATAATGTGGTGTTGATAGTGATTAGAAGACTGAAGATGGATAGAGACTTTTCATTGTAATTTCCAGACATTTTACTTGTGCTCTTACCTTTAATAGAGTGAAGCTTTAGCTATTTCATACTTTCCAGCATATTCCCTTTCACTTTTGAGTTTAAATACATCCATGCTCTATGTGGAATTAGATAAAATAATTTCAGTAGTTGTACACTGACTACTTAATTCACATAGAAAGTGAATAAGGGTGAGATTGAACTCACCTGAAACAAGCAAAAAAACAGATTGCAAAGATTCTCTACCTTTATAAAGAGATTAAGCTATACTGAGAAGGAAGTTTCCACTCAATTTTTTCCTAAAATATTACGTTTTTCTATATCTATAACCTGCTGCAGTGGAAAGATCATGCTAAGAACAAACAACATATTGTCTTTGTACCAGATTTTCTTAATTCAGGAATAAATGATGTCAAATAGAGGAAAAATGTTTGCAGAAGTCTTTACCAGTGTGTAAATTAACCTATATATAAATACAGTGTTACAGAAGCTCTGGAAAAGAGCTGCTGATGCTGGCTTGGTTGCCTAACCACAAGGAGATATTCCTATCAGAATGGGAAGAGATAAGATATTTATATCTGCAGAACTTGCACAGCCAAACCTCACTTCCCTCAAATGGTACAAGGCCTTCTTCCTCTCTGTTATCTGCTCTCCATATGATAAAATTGTGCAGCTGGCTTTCAAAATCAATATGTGCATGCCTAATTGTGTGTTATTTTATCTTCTGAGTTCTGAATCTTTCAGTTACGGTGAGGTTATTTTCAAACTTTTCTTCTTTGCAGAGTATACAAATACTATTTTTTTCTAATGAACTTTGAGATTCTTTACTGTGAATCTACTTGACAGATGAACCCTTAAAAGAAATAGAAGAAATTAGTGGGCTGATGATGAATATTTCAGCTCTTTACAGCACTTCTTACCCCCACAAAATCAACCCCTGTTTTAGATTCAGATGAGGATCAATTTACATGTGAATGTGCAAGGTAACTTTGTTTTTTTCATCACATATACTGTGGAGGAATGAAAGTCCTTGTGAGACAAAAAGAAAAAAAAAGTTTTCTAGAAAGATTTCTTTCCTGTCCTCCTTTCTTCTGTCACCAAATACTGCCATGATCAATTATCAGTCACATCAGGACTGAAGTGCAGACCAAAGGGGAGATTTGTGGTTGGCCCTCCTTCTGTTCTTACTTGTGATCTTGGGTGAGTAATACACATGCTATGGATCTCCAACTGTCTGTGTTTTCAGGTCTGGTGGATGTCGGGCTACCCACAGATGCTCATCTGCTGTAGGAAACCACCAACAGCTTCCCTTGAAATGTAATGTGTCAGGACCCAAAGGATTTGCAGAATAGAAGGGAACAGGAAAATCCCTCTCTTTTCTGAACCATTCCATATTTTTTCATGTCTGACACATGTTCTGCTGTCCTCCCAAATGCTGTAGTATTTTAAAACAAGACACTGTAGCTGGTTTGATGGAGCAATCTTGTGTGTAAGTGCAGGCAAGTGTTCTGTATTTGAAGAGAAGCTGTAAGTCATTAGAGTAAGCAAGACTGATCACCACCTGGCCCCAACAACTCTGAAGAAAAAAAGGAAGTTTGTAAATGGATTGGTATCCATGTTTTCTTTGTTGTGTTCTGACATTCAGTCATGACTCAAATAATTTTCTTAACAGGTATTTCTACCTTTTGGGCAAAAAAGTATCTATTCCTCTACCTGTCATACTTAGTTTTGAAATTATATACTATTGTTGCCTTGCCCTGGGAGCATGAGCAGCAGAAGATACTAAATTCTATTTAATTATGGGCATACATATATATTGCACATTTCAACGCAAATCTGGGCATGTATCAGCCATCAGAAAAGATCCGTTTATCACAGGCAGCATTGAGGCAAAAGTGCCTGTTAAATTCAATTAGTCCCTTCCTACTGATTTTAAAGAGTCTGCTGTGGCCCTGCCTTTCTTTGAACTTGGGTGGTTTTTTTATTTTATTTTTTATTGTGGTTGTATTTCCTCGTTACACAGGTGGTCTCAACTACTTTTGCTGTCTGAGCACTGCTTAATGCAGAGAGATATCTGGGACCTGTGACCATAACCTGCGTGCTGCAATCACCTTTTCACCAGAAAGACATCAGAAAACTGAAATATTGTGCCAAATTTCTATTGACCAGATATTGCACATTCAGCCAATAAACCAATTATTTTGCATTTAGAATACAGCCCCCAAAAATCCAACCCATAAGGCATTGTTAAGTAAAAAGGCTATGGGTGTCTGATGGCCTGTGCACTTTCACATTAGCAAGATGCTCTACCAAGGACATGCAGAGTGAAGGACTATGGGATATTTTGGGGCGTGTTGCTAAGGAAAACTGTGCTTTTGATGAAATGCTGGGAATGGTTGGCTTTGGAGAGTTTGTATCTTCACTGCCAGCACTGCCAATAGGGGAGCAGAAACCTTAAGTAGCTTTTTAAAAATTTTTACATAAGCACATATTTCTTTCTAATGTAAACAAAGGAAGAATATGGAAAGCTTCTTTTAGAGGAACAGAAAGGAGAATGAGGGGAAGTAATTCAGTTTTGAGAGGGCTATGTGTGTGTCAGGGAACCCTGGTTCCTGAAGGACATGCACTTTTGGGGGACTTGCACTCTTTTGGTGGCCAAGCCCATAGTTCATATCCTTGCTGCCATCTGGGCAAAATCTGTTCTGAGTTAATAAAGAATAAAAAGAAATGTTGAATTTTGAGATAAAAATGCTTGTAGGATTTAAACTGACCTTCTGCTTAATTCAAGATTAAGCATTTGCCTCAGTCTTAATTTGTTGAGAATTTTTCCCTCAGCTCTTTTTTTTTCATGTTGAGAGTGCTGCTTGCAATGTGTGAGTGCATAAATGTTAAGAATGACATTGAAGCTCAATGAATTCCAACACAATTTTCCATGTGTAGATTAGAAATGTAAAGAATCAACAAAAAGTTCTGTAAGGTCTCCAAAGACCACAAATAGAAGATATGCAAAATGGCTGTTCTAAGGCAAAGTACTTCCAATCACACAGCATCTCATAGCTCTTATCATCATATTCTGGCTTATATTTGACAGCTAAAGTCTTGGCCAACATGGTTGAGGTTGAAATTGTTCCTCTAGAGTTATGAAGGTAAGGTGAGAAATGAGTCATGGCTAAGGTGTGTGCACCAGTTGGATTCTTTCTCTGAAGTAAAAACTGTGGGGTTTTTTGAGGCAGCATAACTTCAAATCACAGCAAAGACATTTTATTATAGTACATCTGTGAACAGGATGTTTAATGTTTGACATGTTTATTAAAAAAACTGAACACAGCACATTATCCATCTGCTGTGATTACTGTATAGGTAGGCAGTTGGGACTCTGAATGTAAAAATCTATGGGCTTCTGTGTAGCTCATCACTGCTGCCTCCAAAAACTCTCAATAATATATCTTCACAGTGAGGCTTCTACTGTACTTCAAGGTGTCATTGGCTTTTCCCTCATTCCTAATTAAAACGAACCATTTGACATCTTAGCCTGAACCTGTTTGGTAAAATCTCTTGTGTCTATCAAATTTGCTGTGTGCTTTGAAATATAAATTATCATGAAGATCTGTAGCTTGTGAGATCATTTATGCAGGAAAACTAACTGGCTTTCAGGATTAGGAGTGGATTTTAGCTGATTACCATTGTGGCTGCTAGTTCAGCCAAGTCTTTTCCTGTTGGTGGTCTTCAAGATTGAGCTTTCTTAATTTCTAGAACTATTGAATTTCAGAATGAAAGTGCTTAATAGAAGTATTAGCTACCTTAGCCTGCCCAGTGTTGGTTCCACTGAATGTGGTAAAGAGCTGAACTCCATCACTTGCTCTGTCTTGCTTCCTGTTTTGTTTTGTCATACCAGATGTTTTCTCTTGGTTCTCTGTTTTCAGAATTTTATTATAAAGCACAACACAGAACTTGAAATGGTTCATCTCAAGGGTATTTTCTATTGTTTAGGGTTTGTTTGATTAAATACTGTATTTTTATCCTTTTACTCTGCACTAAAACTGCTTGTTGAAATAGTAGACTTAACATTGCACAGTCCCTTTGTAATTGCCTTAACTCCCATTGCATCCAAGTGGTGTTACGCAATATCAAAGATTCAAGTAAAAAACATCCAAAATTCTCAGGTTTTATGTAGCTAAAGCAGAAGTAAAGGTAAAAGCTGCAAGAAGATTAATGAGATTACTTATTTAGTAGTCCAGAACACAAAGAGTATTCCTCAGACTATCATCCATCATTTCTGTTGCCTCAGGCAAAGAGGATGCTACAAGCTTGCTTATAATTTAACTGAGTATATTCAGTTTCCTGTGTAGCTTAAGATCATTACTTGTTTCATTAATTCATTGTGACTAAAAAGTAAAAATCATAAAAAATTCAAACCTTGTTTTCAGCTGCGGGGTTGCATCTCATAGCAGTTGAACTGTCATTCAAATAAATTTTCTGGGCTTTTTTGGTTTTGTTCAGATGCAGCTCTGAAAAAAGAAGTCAGTATTTTTTCCTAATTTCTGTCTGCCACTTTTTGATTATCTTCAAATACTGTTACATTTTCTTTGATCTTTCCTAAAGGAAAATGTTCTCCTATTATTTTTTTGATCAATATTTATCTTTATTCTTTCTCGTTCCTGTATTTAAATTCTGCAACAGGTTAAAATGTTGAAAGAAAAATTAGATTAAATTATAGTATCCTCATGCTGGTGTTCTGTAGCAGTCTTAACTTCATATTTCTCTTGGTTACACAGCAACACATTAGATAGATGCTCTTTGTCAGAACAAATTTTGCAGGTGAGATCCTAAGATAGTCACAGCAGTGTTGAGTACTTGCAGTGAACATCGTTGGAAAATGCATGAGAATCAAGTGTAGAGTCAGACTTACAAGTTTTTCATTTCAAACTTAAGCCTCGGCACTGTTAGAACAGTGTAATAGAATCAGAGTGAAGCATTTGCTGGGTTTTTTTGGTTGTTATTTTTGGGGTTTTTTACTCTTACCCAAAAGGAATTCTGCATATAGACAGTCAGGGCTTAGTGATTTTCTCCCTTAGTTGTTACGTTAGGCTTTCTTAAAATACCACATCAAACTCAAGAGACCTTTATTAAAGAAGAATCTTAATTTTTCTGAGATCCTTAACAAGTTGTCTATCTTCCCTCTGAAAATATGAAGGAAGTGTATGATATTGCTCTAATACAAGAACAAATATGATTTGCTCATATGGGAAAAACAATGCATCTTTAGAAACAAACTGACATAAAGCATTTACAGATTCTGAAAGTCAAGTTTGAACTGAAGAGCTGTCTAAATATTTACTTACTGTACTTCAGAGAAGCTTTTTGTTAGAAATTATGATGAAATGCTTTACAGTGCAACTTCCCAAGGGTCTTAAAAGTAAAAGTAGAGTTTCCCTCTATTTGATGAATTACAGAAAGTGGCCCATTTTGTCTGTGGAACAATAATGCCTGTTTCTGTAAAAGTAGATGAAAATAGGGATCTGATGAAAATAAGCTGGATGACACTATTAAAAAGGGAAAAACTGGCTTGGAAAACCTCTTCTTAGATATTCAACCAAATTTTTCTGTTGCTGGTTCTAACACGATTGTACATAATTTATTTCTCTTTGCATAATTTTTAAGAAGTTCATCTAATGCTCTTGATTTCTTATCATAACAATAGCAATGAATTCTAAGTACAATTAAAAGATCAGATTGATAGATACTTATCTTTCTACAACCCTTCCTTTCTGCTCCTTCAGCATGTGGAACGAAACATTTTAATAGTAGCTAATGTCATTGGCTCCAAAGAGAGAACTTAGGCTGTATTTAAAATTCATTTGAACCTCACACAGTTAAAAAGCTGTCTAGAATATTTGTGAAATAGTTTTTATGCCATATATAAAATGATTTGGTGGATTAGAATGTCATAAAACTGGCTACCCACTTCTAATTGGTACATTCACATAGAATTTACATCTCTTGGACTTATGTTGGAAAGCTCTTATGGTGTATAAATTAACATGTGTTTATATAGGTTTATACATCAACATGTATATATGTTTATATATTAACATGTGTTTATATATATGGATGACTTGCATTTTGAAAGGCTGTTGCATTTTATGATTTATCCACTCACTGTCTTACGGGGACATTCTGTGAAACTGATAAGACTCTCAAAATGGTCCCTGAATTTAACTCTACATAGCAAGAGCATTTGCTCACTATGTTGTCTCTCTTTACAGCCGAGCCTCTACAACTGATTTGCAAATGAAGTATTCCCTGGAAGGGTTCAAGGCCAGGTTGGATGAGGCTTTGAGCAACCTGATCTAGTAGCAGGTATCCCTGCCCATGGCAGGGGGGTTGGGTCTAGATGATCTTTAAGGTCCCTTCCAACCCAAACCACTCTATATTTCTATTATTTTCTGGACAGTGAAGCTAAGGCACTGTAAAGGGGTGGTGAGAGATCACAAAGTGGGTGGATGGCACAGTCGCTGTATGTCACACTCTTGATATACATTACTCTGTTCCACCCATTAGATGTACTCTTTTTAAAAACTCACCATGCCGACAGGAAAGAATTAGCACTATATCACAAAAAGCAAATGCCTTAGGTGGAGGAGGATGCTTATATAACTAAAATAATGTAGACACTGCACATGTGATATGTTATTAATAGTCAGGTACAATTTAACTTCTCCTTTAGCAATGACAATTTCTTCATTTTTTCACTAGTTCTGTATAACTATAGTAAATTTGTAGACACCGTTATTAGTCCAGCATTATTTACATTATCTCGTACATATATTAGGCCTGATTCTCCTGACAGTTACACTTTTCCTGAAGACAGTGGAATTATTGCCAAACTCGAACTATATAAAGGATATGTAAGCTTTTTATCTCTATCCTCTTAAAGCAGAGACCGTTAATGCCTCTATAACCCATGCAATTACATGAGTTGAAGAAACGAATGAGAACATCTCACTGTTGGAACTACAAAGGTTGTCTTTGATTATTATTGTTGAACTTCTGTGGCTAATGAGATGTAAGTCATACTGGAAGAACTATATTGTCTGGAAATGATGCCACTGAATATTGCCTTTACTCGAAATGCACTGTAAAAGGACTGAATCTTTAATCAAGTATCTTAAACAATATGGTTTGGTTGTAATACATCAGATAGCAAGGCTCAGAGGCTGCTGCAATAAACAAGCTTGCTACCTCGCAGTAGGTAGTAACCAGTTAGTTACTGAAATACACGGACTTGAAGTATTTTTATAAGTGATTTCCCCTCAGACATACAATACACCCCTTTTCATTAAAGCATGAAGAATTTGTTGTATGAAGAATTTTGACTTACCTCTCTACAGGCAGCAAAAGACATTGTTTTTTTCCATCTCGGAAGATGTTAGCTTTTTATAGTGTCTTTCTGAATCCCATTCTCACATTATGTGAATACCAGACTCTTCGTTCCTCTCCCTTTCCTGGATAACAGTGGCAAGACATGCTGGAATGGGAAAGCTCCAATCTAGTTTAGAGCTATGGGTAAAATAATTGTTAATGCCTACCACGGATTTTGCCAATGTACTATAGATTATAAGTCAGAACAAAACAGGATTTAAAAACTAACACATATTTAGAATGATGTGGACTGTCTGTGATCTTTAAAAACCACCACCTCGTGTTTTTCAACAATTTCTTTTAGTTGTAAATTCTGAGGCTATAATACGTGCAACTGAGTTTATTATAATGATATATCAGTGTGAGACCAAAGTCTGACCTTGAGTTATCTGATATTATATACTCTGTCTTCACACTGTTCGAGATGGTCTCATCCTGTTCTGATCTTCTCTTCAGGATTCTCTATCCTATCTACTATTCCTTGTCCTTCCAACATAATTGTTGCAACTTCCTCACGGTTTTTCATAGTTGATGGATAGAGAATTAGAGATCAGTGGAAATAGTTTAAACTAGCTTTCAACTATTTTTGTAAGCATCCCGTATTTTGTTTAGATGAAATCCCCAAATAAAAATCCATGTATGGGAAATATTAAAGTTGGTTTCCTAGGTAGCATTTACCAAATATGAGAGAAAGACGTGAAAAAGCTTTCAACTTCTGCTGTGCTGACAGTTGCTTGCAGTGGAGGTCAGAGCCTTTCAGTGATCTGCCACTCTCCAATAACTGTTCAAAGTGCTGCAAAGGCTGCCACTTGAGCGTCCATTTAGAAGTAAATGTTAGTCTTACTCTTGCTCCACTGAACTCAGTAAAAAAACATTCTTTAATGGAATAGGAGCAGGCTATGACCTCAATGCCCAAATCAAAAATTGATCTTTCAGTGCATTTTTTTGCAGTCTGTTGCTTTAGATTGTATCTCTATATATGCCTTAATAAATTCACTATCCTAGTGTATAATCCAGACCTGACTGAAGACCTGAATAAGAACTGAAACTCAGTTTGCTTTAAGATTCTGGTGGTTTGAAATACTCATTTCTCATATGTGCAGGCTTCCACAGCATGTTTCTGTAGTGAGAAAATCCACGTGCATTATTCCTTTTATATATTTGACTCTCCGCTCTGCATTATGTCATGCGGTAAGGCATGGTGTGAAACAGCCCAGTGCACTGTGGAGACATAAAGCAATCACATTCTGCAGTTCAGGCCAAGAAGTCCTGTGGGTATTTATAGCAGATGTTAACCCCCTGACCTCCTGGCCTCTCTCCACCGTGGAGTTGCGTGAAATCTGATGTGCTCTCTAGAGCTCTTCGTGCCAACTGAGGGAGCTGACTCTTCAGATAAAGGGATGGGACAAAGGGAATGGTATTCAGGCAGGCTGTACTCTGTGTAGTGCAGATCCTCACTGTGTATGTCATTGACTTAAATTTCCTCACTGCATTCAGATGTGGAAAGGCATAAAGAGATACCAGGCATTTGAACGGGACTAATACAAAGGATTAGCTATCAGAAACCTTTGGGGCTGTTTTTGACTCGTTTGACCTGGCTTTTGTGATTGGACTTTTAAATCTTAATGGTGCAGAGGTGATAAGTCTAGATAAATCTAGGTGATAATCATAGTTTTAAAAAAGCTGCTTTGTCATGACTTGCATGACAGCCTTATCCAAAATACAGCAGCATTTCTCTGTAATCTAATGGTAAATGTTGACTTTATCCAAGCTTACAATTACAAATCCTCATTTAGACTTAAGAGAAGATTGCTACAAAGGAAAAGTTAGTGACCTTAAAGTTTTATACTCTAAGCATATATAACTTGCTACCTCTACTTCTGTACGACTTCTGTATATGCAAATAACTACACTCATATCTCTCTCATTGCATTTAGTAAATTATGACTGATAACCCTTACATATATTATATGGCATTTCTCACTATCATTATATAAACTGTCTGAACATTTTTTGTGCTATCATTGATTTCTGACTACTTCCTTATTAAGCACTGCTGAGAGCAATCCATCAAGGAGTTGCATGATGGTGATGGGACTTTACAGTGGGGAGCTGACATAATTCTTCTGAAATTGTACCAGCTAAATATCCATCTAGTAATTTTTAGCTCAGCAAGACCATTTCAGAGAACCATTTTTCAGCCAAGTGTGGAACTCATACTATTTAAAGAGGAATAAACTCAAAGCACAATCAGGTTCAGTAATTACCTGTTCTTTGCACTAATGCCTGTCCTTGAGTTTTCCCTAGAGAAGGGTAAAATCAAGCTATTTGGATTCTTGGAGGGTGGGAGCAGTTAGCAGTCAGTGTTGTGGAAGACTACACATAGATAAAAAAGTAGCATTTGATTAAATTAGAATATGGATATTCAGACCTAAATATAAGGACCACTGCTGATTTAAAAAAAAAAAAAAAAAAAAAAAAAGCCACATTTCTTCAGATGAGAGTCAAATCCTGCTCTGTAAGGTTTTGAGAGGAATTACATGGAAATGTATTCAGTTTCATGCTATCCTGTTCCCTTTGAACACATGTGCATCACATTGTGAGTTTTGTTCTGTTGTTCTTATAGTGACTGGGCTTTTCAGGTATCTATAAAACATAAGGCAGAGTTCTGCTGGTTTTGGTGCAGAAAACATTGACAGACTCTGGCTTTCTTTGGAAGGAGAAATGCTTTCTCTGTAGGAATTGCTGATATCTTGAAATGAGTTTTCTTTGACAGCAAGTGTAAAGTTTTTAAATATTAAAAAGACATAGAAAAAAATTTTGGGGAGTATCAGAACAAAATTTCAATGGAAATGAACATGTTATTTAAATCTAATGTATCCACTTTGAATTAATATTTTGAAACAATGGATTTCATTTCAAACCTTCTTATTGAAAAAATTTTAACATCATTAACATTGTGGCTTACAGATTTTTTTTGTGTGGAAGATTTTCAGACAAAGCATTTCAGGATGATTTACTGGAGACTGAAAAGCAACAGATTATCAGCCCTGGTTCCATTTAAGCACAGAGCCTAGAGTGTCTGTGTATAATTTTAGACATATAAATGGATATGTGCAAGTAGACACTGAGACAGAACTTTCCTTCATCTCTTAGTGTGAAGGACATACAGTTTGGGAACTTTATTCCACAAATATGCATTCACTTCAGAGAAACTCATTTTAGCCCTTTCCTTTAGAGTAAACTCTAACGAACAAGACTGAGGCATGTGCAATTTGTCTTTCGCACACAAGCCAGACCGTACCTAGGAAAAAGAGAGAATAATTGAAATAGATCATTATAGTAAGTTAATCTCTTGATGAATTAATAAGTTTTGTGAAGGGAAGAATATGAAATTTTATAATTCTCTGACAACTTATATCTGTGGCAAAGAGTTTAATAAAGCAATGACCATATTCTTATGACAGCGTTTATATTGGGGTTATATTTTTCTTTGATATCTAACCCAGTTTGATTCCAATGAAAGTTTAAGAAATTATATTTTGTAACAGAATATTTCAAAATTATGTACAGCATTCTTCTTGTGTGCTTTTCTTCTGGAAAATGCAAAAAATTAAGAATTATATGATTATTTGTGATTAATTTTTTGTAACTGAAAAGAATCCTGACAACAAAGTCCCATTTAAAAGTAGTTATTATCGCAAATAGAGAAGTAATAATTATTTTTCAGGCCTTCTTGACCTATTTAATCAAGTCCCTGCCATTAAGGAAAAGATCTCATTTTGGACTTGCACTTTATTTATCTCTTATGTCTTTATTAGGTGATTAATGCTAAATATGCACAGGATAATTTAATTTCCATCAGTATTTTAACTTCAACAGATTCAGAATTTTTCATGAGGAATAGGAAGAAATACTAGTTAAAGGAAATTAAGTTTTGTTATTGATGAATCAGGAAGTACTATGCATTTCACTTTCATAGCAGAGTTAACTGGAGTATCACAATTACTATGGATCAGACTTTAAATTCATGCCAGAATTTATAAGAAAATATGGTAATTAATGTATTACAATTACATGTGCTTTAAACGTATTTTTTGTAGATGAGTAGAGTAATGCTTCATCTAATCTTAAAATATAAGACAGTGTACAGGTTGTAAAAAATGTGTAAGCTCTTCAGTTACTTTTTGCTGTAAAGAAATTCAAATGGTTTAATTTCTTAAGCATATGCTAATGAAACCTTCAGCAGTAATTATTTCTTTCAGAAAATGAGTTTTGCAAGGATTCTTGTAGGTACTTAATTAACAGGATGTTACAAGGATAGATGTGCATAACACAGGCAGGATAATTGAGTGTTAAATGTTTGCCTTGATGATGCAGCCTTAGCAAGCTGTGTTTCTCTCTCACATGAGATATTGCATGATGGTCAATGCAGCCTAATAAATTTTGACGATCTGGGGGTGTTAGAAATAGAGTTCCCCTCCATAGAAGAGGAGGCACATGGTGTGAGTGACTTGCATTGCTGGAACACAGCTCTGAAAAAGATTCTCTCTTAATTATAATTCTTTCTAAGTAAGTAATTTTTACAGGTGAACTTCACATAGATTTGCTACATTCATGAAATTCTTTACCATATAGTTTTTTCTTCCCTTTTTTAGCACAAAAAAGATTCCTTCTAACCCAGAGGTTTTATCCTGGAAATAATATCCCCTACTGATCAAAGTCTCACTAAATTTAATTCAACCAGGTTGGAATTTGTATCTGGTTTTGATGAGAGACACCTAATCTGAGTAGAAAATTGTAAACAATGCTAAACAAAACTGGCATCATGCTGCCAGGTGAATCATCATGCCATCTCAGTCTGTGGAGCTGCACAATCCTGAAAGAGCTGGAGCTCAGGAGAAATCTGATTTTGAAAAGTTATGTAATCTTGAAAGAAGGAAAAAACCCTCTTGTCTTGTAAAAATGGTACAAAATCTCTGGTCTTGTATTCTGGAAAAATAACTGGCTTTCCATAAAAATGAGGGAAGGGAACCAGTTTTTGCTCTTATGCTCCAAAGATTCTGTGCCTGTAGATTAAAATGTGATTGATTTCTTAATATTTCATTTGCTAGGATGTTTGACAGACATGCCCAGATTCACATCATGTCTCCCTGAATGCCTTATTCCATGAGCACTTATCAGCAATTGCTGTCTGTAAAATGTATTAGGTATGCCTGTTAATACTCTGACATTTAATAAGTTCTCAGTTGGTTCAGGAACTGGAAGTATTTGTTCATCTTTGAAGATTAATAATAGGTTAAGTTTGTCATTTAAAAGAAAAAGGAATCCTCCTCTCCCCAGTTTATTCCAACCTCCAAACATAATTCACACCTTGGTGTATGATAGTTTTAAAGTTTTACTTTAAATTATGATTTTAAAGAGTGTTTAGACTAGCAACTCCAGATTTTGGAAATTGCTGCAAAGGTTTAATAACTGACTCAATTTAACCTAAATTTAATAATTCATTCTGATTCAGATAATAGCTGCACACCCTTCTGCAGTACATTTGGAGATGTGATGTACCTGTATATGCCCCCAGAAAGTAGCACAGAGCTTCACATTGGGCGAATTGATCTCTGTGAACACCTTGTAAATCATGACTTAAAAGCAGCTCCATGTACCTCCAGAAGTGGGGGCTGTAGCAGTCCCCCCTTGGGATATTTCTGAGCAGATGAGATGGAGTAGCTCTGGAAATGAGGTGAAAGCTTTCTGCTCTCTGTATGTGGTCTGTACTCAGATGGAGGATCAGTAAATTTAGTCACATGTTTGATATGAATGAAAAGTAGCTAGATTATTTCAGCCAGACATCTAATCCTCTTCAAAACCCTGTCACTTAATTTTTAATGTCATCTGCCTCCTCACCCACTCTGCTGTATGATGAGATGTCTCAACAGATTCACATCCTTTCTAAATGTCCATCTCCTGATTCCTACCCTTTATGTCCTGTTCTTCTTCTTGTTTCATCTCTGCTCTGGCTCTTTTCATCTCTTGCTGCTGTCTTAGACTTCAAAACTGCTGTCATGTCTCTCTTATCAACCACTGTTCCCATCGTCTGTCAGATTTCTTGAACAAAACCAGTGGAAAAAGCTTAACTCATCTCTGTCTATTAACGGAAATTGGCTCTAAAACTGAGTTTAGTCCATATTCATTGACAGGGGGAGATTTTTAAACATAATTATATAGATTTACAATCCGGGAGACATGACTTTATTCAGAAATTGGAAATCTTCTGACATTTAATGATACACTTGTGTATTTAATTATATTGGTCATCCCCAAATCAGTTTTTCTTTCTTCAGGTTGTAAGCCACTCATTTCGTTCTCATCTCTCCATTTACCTAGGATTCCTCATATCAGAAAGCTACTGTACTTAAAACCAGCCACGAGTGTTGTAACATTGCCTGTTGCTTGGTAATCCCATTGCACGGGTACATCACGATTATCTGTGTTTGAGACTTGCATTGTTTATACTGTACTGCCTCTGCTATGTTTGATGGTAATCAGGAAATTTTCTTTTGTTCTCAGCTTTGCCATTTTCTTCAGAAGAGTTTTTGAGGTCGGTAACATCTACAGAAAATGGTGAAATTCTGTGTTAGGATCTTACTACTTTTCATCCCATTTCTCCCAAACTAAGTGACACAGAAAGAGGAATCCCCAGTTAATTTTGCAATGTAGTTTTGAAGTTTGAAATTAGAAGTGATTGGGTGGGCTTGCACTGCTCATCTTGAGCTTGTAGGAGAGGTATTCTTGTAGGTGAGGATCTCAGAACGTAGGCAGCTCCCTACAATGAACGTATTTAACACTATGCTGTAGATGTTGAATAGCTAGCAAAATTGTTTTTCTCCCCTAAAATGGCTTCCATCACCCTCAATATGCTTATGTCAGAGAATAGCAGTACACAGATTTCAAAAGTTGTACCTGCCTATTCATGTACTTGATTCATCTTCCAACTTCACATAGGCACCCTGCTTATGCATAGATAAATAGGAAAGAAATAACTGCTTCACCCAACCCCTGTGCCCATAACCTGCTTTCCACACAGAGTATCAGGGTGGTTTGAGCTGAAGTGGAGGTCCTGTTCCCTGTTTAAAGGTAGCTTCATGCTCTACATTTCACAGGCCTTTCCACCTGAACCTGGTGGGTGCAAACTTGTCATTCCAACACTGGTAGCATAAAAAAA
This sequence comes from Athene noctua, assembly GCF_965140245.1. Lineage (NCBI taxonomy): Eukaryota > Metazoa > Chordata > Aves > Strigiformes > Strigidae > Athene > Athene noctua. The sequence continues at coordinate 22,420,107 of NC_134044.1, forward strand.
ATTAGGGTCTGAGAAGCCTGCTTTGAAACTGCAACTTTCTGGTCTTTCCCCTCTCTTAGCTTCTTTTAAAATTGATGCATTCTTCCTTATATGACTCCAGGGAAACAAAATATGGGTCTGGCAGTGTCCAAAATTATCTCAGTTGCTTAATTGTTATGTTACACTGTGCATAACACAGTTTACTGCTTTCTGGAATTAAAGTTCCCATCAGTAGAATTTCAAAGAGATTAGGTTCTCCAGATGAGCTTATGTCCTGAATGGACTATATTGGATGTATATAGTTATAGTAAGCAAAAGTAGTCACTGAACTTAATCTCTGGAAGAAAAGGAAGGATATGAGTAAGGCTTCTAATTTGTACAGCAGTACAAATGATAGCAGTAGCTATCATTTTTTGTGACTCATAACAAAATGAGTTATGACTTCAGGAATTGGCTAAAAGCTGTGGCTCAATCCCAGAGGTTTAAGTTTTCCCATCTCTGCATATCCTCACGTCAAGCCATCTTTAATCTTTTAGTATAAGTGATTGAAGAGTAAATTGCACAATTACGTTGTTTCAGAATGGAACGTACTTAATGATAACTTGACCTGTGATCTCTGGGATAGAAGAAAAAATTAGGTTAATAATTAATTAATGTGTTTTTTCCTTGAAAAGTGACCAAAAAAACCCTTGTCATTTGAATTATTTCCTTTTGATAATACAGCCAGTGTTAAATGAAAGAAATAATGTGACCAATTGGTTTTCAATTTCTGATCAAAAGTAAATGTTAATGTGAATTCATTTTGACTTATATAAGGAAAGTTCAGCATTCAAATGTCTCCTCAGCTTTTTGATTTGTTTTGTCATGCAAGATTGTGTAAACATTAGTTTATTTTTATATTTAAAATACAATTTTGCATACAACTATTCTCTTATTTTCAACTTTACAACTATATTTTGCAGCTTTATTTTTCTATTCACAGACTGAAAGAGAATCAGACATAATTTTTACACAAGCAAAGCAAGCCTACTTACAGCTTTTTATTAAGAGATTCTAAAAGTCTATCAAAACACAAACTCTGCATCCTTTCACAAATATTTCATTTTACTCAGTAAAATACAAGGAATACTCAAGAACACCCACAGAGGCTAAAACTAGAAAAAAAAATAGAGGTATTGAACGAGATTGTTAAGGTAGTGTGTCATAACTTTTAATTCTGACAATGAATTACGTTATTATTTGATGAACTATTTTCAGAATAGCCTTTTCTAGGATGATCACAGATGAACAAGAGAGTGTAGGAGCATCGTGACACACTGTTTGGGGGGGGGGGGGGGGGGGCGGGTTTTGTTGCTTAATATATTTTCTGACAATATCCTTGATTGGCAGCAAGAGATTACAACACACTCCACAATATTAACTTTATTTTAGGAGGGAAGTGTGCTTATATGATTTAATGGACCTCTCAGCTAGCCAGTCTGTACTGAGCAGATTGGGACTACCTGGTAACCACAGACAGTTCGAACGTGAAATAACAGAATGAGGAAACTACCTAGATAGTGGGTTAATTTTTTTTTTTCCCCTTTTGAAAAAGTCAATATTCTTCTTTCGACTTATTTCCCTAATCTTCTGCTTCCTAGTGTTGACTGTTTAACACATTTACAGTGTTAGGAAGGCAATAGCCAACATCATTTAACCAGACAATTTTGTACTAGTGACACCTTCTCCAAGGAGTTCCAGATCAGTCTTACTGTCACAAGGTGTGCTTATGGATATCTAATCAAAGCACATCTCACCTTTTTGCAAAGAATTTTTGTAATGTCATTTCTGTAATGAAAAGAAACAACCTTTATGGTCGATAAAATTATGCATGGCACAGCATAGTCATGAAGGAACATGGAGTACAACCCTCTACTTCCCTTCCCCTGAGAAGCTCACTGCCTTTCTCCTCAGCTCATTGCAGAAATATTGTTATTCAGCTTCTGATTCTCCAGGTCCTCTCCAACTTTCTGACAATAAACCTCTTATTTCTGGTGTGTTTTGGTGAAGACATCAGGGTTACACTTTTATGACCATAAGAAGCATCTTGTGAATCTCAGACATAACCTACACAAGAACATGTCAGAAGAGCCAGTGCACTGGCCAACAACATAGCCAGTGCTTTATGTACTTAATAAATGAAAATCTCCTTTTAGAAGTTGCTGTATATGTCATTTAACACACAAAGCCACTAGCAATTGTGGCCTGGTTGTGCAACACATCTCATAAGCTCTGATTTGGACAGGAATTTTATAATTCCTGTCTTCTGTTCATGCCATGTGTACCTTTTTCTTCCAGCCATGAGTAATGAGGAATATTCAATGTGTCTTGTGTTCTACCTTTGACAACTTCAGATTCCTTGACCAGTAAGATGTGGGTGAGGATCTCATCCAAGCGCACTGTATTTAAAATTAATTATTTCCTTCCTTCCTTCCTTCCTTCCTTCCTTCCTTCCTTCCTTCCTTCCTTCCTTCCTTCCTTCCTTCCTTCCTTCCTTCCTTCCTTCCTTCCTTCCTTCCTTCCTTCCTTCCTTCCTTCCTTCCTTCCTTCCTTCCTTCCTTCCTTCCTTCCTTCCTTCCTTCCTTCCTTCCTTCCTTCCTTTTAATTTTTTTCATTTCTGAAGAGGTGCATTGTCACATCTCACTTCAGGAAAAAATCTGGGAGGGTGAATACTCTGTTCATTCACAATGGTTGTGAGGAAGAAACTGTCTTTTTTCCCCTTTCTGTAAGCAAAATATGCAAAACAGAAAACAGTCATCAAAATGAAATGCATGTTAATTTGAGTCATAACTGTCAAACAAACAAGCATTTTTTTTTTCTCTTGATGATTGAAATAATTGACTTTGTTAAAATGAATATTCACAGGTAAGTGGTGGTTGCTACTGGATGTTCAGTTCAATTATGGCCCTAATGCAGGACACCAAGAGATAAAGTGAACTGGGTTTAATAGGTCATTGTTTTCATCCCTCCCACACCTCATCATGAGCACAATATATCAGAGAGCTGGGGCACTAATAAATTTCTTTTAATTTAAGGTTTGTGTTTGGAAATTTTGAGCAGCTCTTTTCTCCAAGGCTCTACACTTTATAATGAGTTCAGAACAAAACTGAAACTGTGCCTACACCTGTTGCAGATCTATCTGTGATTTTTATACACTTTGATTCCTTTCTCAGGGCCAGTGATGATGTTTATATCCTATTTAACTGAAAAATATATAGTCAACAGGAAAATGTAGCCTTGTCTTAACAGTCATTTCCAGAGGTCAACACTTTGTCCCAATGGAAACGCATGCATCGTCCAGAGATGAGGGTTGTTTGGGTTGGCGCCCAGCAGAATTATTTAAACTGAACAGATCAAAGGGTAGAAACTGAGCAAAGAGATTCTGCTGTTGAGCAACTGATGGATGGCTTCGTTCACCTACAAAAAAGCAGCCCTTCAGAGAGCACGGCAGGGAAGTCATTCCAGTACAGTGTGAAAATCCGACAGCATTACGGAATGAATGGCCCTTTACAGTCCTAGGATCTAAAATAAAACCTACAGCTGTGCAGCCAGGAACTTCACTGTATAACAGCAAGAAACACAGGACAATTCAGGGCACCGTTCCACACCAGGCTTAATCCAGTCTAACTGCGGACTCTCACCCGTATATCTCTCCTCCAAATAAATTACTTTCCCATCGGATCAGTGAGTCATCTTCCAGTAACACAGTGAATGACTAATCTAATATGAGGAAAGGGTGAGGAACACGTCAATGGAGTTAAGAGGCGAAAGGAGACAGAATTAAACCATCACTTTTGGCAGCGACACACAGTTTGATGAAATTAAGCACAACATGAAACTGTGCCTCCAGAGAGCTTGGGTGAATTGGAGATATTTTAGAAAATAATTTGAAGCCTCTTGCTGTGAGGGCTGAGTAGTACAGTGTCATTTGAGGGTATTTCTACCAAGGAGCGAAATGTTTTATCACGTTTTTGTGAAGAATTAAGTCCCGGAAAAAATAAGAATTTACCTGTATTAGGCTAAAACTCACTTTTCTAGTCTGATTTTTACAAATGCCTGACCTGTTCAAGCAGTTTAGCTCTCATTTCCTATCACTTTAGGTTGACCCTGGCATACATCTGCAACAGCTGTTTCTGAATTTTCTCAAACTGAGTTTACTAATGGTGAATGTTAATTCATTTCAGTTGTAAATAGGCTAAGGCACCAGCTCATACAATATTTAATGTCCTGTCTGCAGTCCTTTTCTTCATCTTTCCCATTCATTGCTTTTTTTCTTGCAATTCTTGCTCTCTGAAAGACCATCATTGTTTAATTCTTGTACCATCTTTTTTTTCATGGCACTGTAGGGTAGTAAGGTTTTTTAGAATTCAGATTTTTTTCCTGCAGAGGGACAGTACAATCCATCTGAGGCTCACATCCATCTGGTGTGGCACACACAGTATCTGACACTGGGGCAGGTTTATAAGTAGAGCAGTGAGAGCAATTAGCATTTGAATTAAAGCTACCTGTGGATAACAACAGGTGATTACCCTATTTAACAGCTGTTAAGTGGTGTTATTTGCCAGCTATAGACCACAGACCGAGTGAATTGTGTGCATACAAATGGAAGTTACTGCGCATACAAATGAACGACGTTAATTAAATAATATTTTTTAAATTGCGGTTATGATATGTAGATATTGTTTCAAAACAGGTAACCGGTAGCAAAAGAAAGGTTTTAGAATGCAGGGCAGCAACACTGTAAAGGTTAAAAAACTGTATATTTTGGCAGTCAGTGTTTTGTTCTAGAAGTAGAAAAACAAAGCTTGCTATTTACACTGACTCAGCTTCTGGCAAAAAGAAAAAACAGTAAGAAAGTAAAGCACATAAGATTATTTTCTCCTTCTGTTTTATCTCTGCGTTTCCAACAAGGCTTAATCAACCCCAGTGTTCTTCGGAAAGTACCACGCTGCTCCTGCTGTCCATGCCTTTGCCTGCTTGCATATGCGGAGAAGCTGCTTCTCTAACTCGCTCCCTTCTGTGCTGGGGGTGGATGAATGTCTTTTTTGAACATTTGCTTAGCATATGGCTGTGCAACATCCTCTTAAATCCATGTGGGGTCTGTACCACGGTTCTGCCTTGTGTATTGCTGCAGAATATTTTGCTGAGACTGGCTGCACCTTTTTCAGTAGACGTTCTCATTTGCTGAAGCTTTTCCTGTGCACCTCTTCTCCAAGGGCATGGACTTGCAGTGCCCTTTTTTAAGACCTCCCAAGGCATATGAAGGGAATCTATCTGTAAGAAAGGTTGATTAGATTTCTACTTTAAGTATTTGCTTGCATTCTAAAACCTTAATTATTTTATCAATGATGATTGATCTCATTGCTACTCCAGAGCTGCCTGGGTTTTGTGTAAGTGTAACTGTCACAAATTCCAAGATGAACTTAATTTTATCTCTGTGGCACAATTATCCATTCAGTTATAAAGCTCCCATGATCTGTGTATGCATGTATTTTTATCGAATCAGTATGAACAGAGACGTCCAATTCATATACATACAGATGCAGACATTCAGTGCTCACTTCCAGAGCTCTGAAATGTAGGGTAAATAGTGTAGCTTAGAAGGGATGGCTGTTGATTTTTATTAATGAGAGTCACCAGATTAAAGCATTTACCATACTAGGTATTTGAACTGAAATTAAATGCCCGTTAACCTTCTGATGCTAGCCAATTGTATGCTACATCCAGCCAGAAAATTATACAGGCAATCTTAGTTAACTGGAATGTGCTGTGTGTCAGAATCCATCGATTAAGAGGCTCATAATGACTTTAAGAAGTTTAAGTTAAAAAATCTTACCCCTCACTCGTATTCACATTGCAGAAGGCTTGGACTGTTCACAAATGAGCCCTGTGCCATCGAAAGAGTTATTTGAATAAAGTTCAATAAGGGTTGGATATCTAAACACCTTCAAGTATGTCTTTTCTGTAGGGTAATCCAGAGATGATTATCTCAGTGATGGTGGCGCTCACTCATTCTTCTTCCCTCACTTTAGGCCAGAGAAAACTCTGTTATTTGTGTGCAGGCTCTCTTTATACGGTAGAATATACATTGCTCATCTATTTTTTATTCTTTTGATATCAGGCAGGAAATTGTATATTTGTAGAGAGTTTCCTGTCACAAGTACCTTGAAAAGTTTCAGAAATCTTCTGCCAACCAACCAGTATTTTCTAAAGCCACCAGTCCTAAAATAGTACCAAATTGTACATTGGTACAGGCCCCTGTTCAGCATGAGCAGAAGCTTTTTTGCTAGCCACCTTTAAATAGCTTGCTTTATTTTAAAACTGCAGGATGCTTACCACTGTGTGTACAGTATCCTTGCTATTAGCAGCTGGGCATCTTAACTTGTTTCAAGTTTAGCATGAGAAGCAACATGTAGCTTTTTTCCTTTTGCATCCCACATTGGGTGATGGGTATCTTGGATGAACAGGAGGTCTCCTGGTGTAGCCAGAACAGCAGTGTAATGAAAAGAGTGGGTATACAGCACAGGCCAGCTGAATGGGGGAGAGTGCAAGACCATACCTGAAAAAGAAAAGCCCCGGGAAAGTATTGCTAAAGCAGCTCTCCGTGGAGAGCATGTGGCACGTGACAGTCCCTCCCACGGCACTCTGAGATCAGTTGAATTCATCTTGCCTTTCTGATGCCTTCTTCCTGCTAATCTATATCTGACAGGATTATTTCACACAATACAAAACCAAATGTGTCTATTTAAAGATAACCAGCTGAAGTAAGAATATATATAGAGAGAGCTCTAGATATTTTTTTAAATTAGAAAAGAATAGTTTAAAGTGCAGAGAGGATAATGCAGAGAGGATAACAGTGTGTTCTTGACCAGTGACGGGCTTTAGCTTCAATATCTGATGAATCACAGTGTCTGAAGTGAGAATTTGGTGTTTCGGTGTAGATCTAAAGCTGTTCTCTATCCGGGACAAAAAAACATTTGTTTCTAAGTCATCAGACAAAGGGACCTTCAAATTCACTTTGTTATATAGCAAAATTATTTGAAATCTTTTTAGGGTTATAGTATTTTAACATTGTGACTTATAATAGCTCTTACGAAGATTGTAGTTTATGTAACCACACATCCACATGACCTGCAAACATGCACAATTTATTTATAAGTTTAGGTGTTACTTAATTATGACATTAAGTTGCAGAGGAAATTGTAGTGTGATTTGCTCTTGTGTTTCACAGAATCACAGAATTATCTAGGTTGGAAATGACTTTGAAGATCATCTAGTCCAACCATTAAAACCATTTTTGTGTTTGGCAATGACATACCGATCTATCATGACCAAAAAATAGAAAATGTAAATGCATATTAACTAAGAGATTACTAATGTATGAAAGAAATATGGCAATTGTGCTACTTTATTGGAGTCGCAATTCTTTTTTTTTTTTTTTTAAATGTGGCTCAAAAACCTAATAAATAAAGGATGAAAGAAACTTCATCTAATTAAGCTACTGCATCGTATTGTTAGCACTATTGACAGAATAGCTATTTAACAACATTGTAATGAATGTTCAATTGTCACAGCTTTAGAAGGTGTTATGCAGTGGTTTAATAATGTTATTTCTTTTCTCATCGCTGCTTTTAAACACTGCTTACTATCAGTCATGTTTTTGTTCAATTGTTTCCAATCTTTTACAGAAAAAAATGCTACAATATAGGTTTTCATTTAAAATTTACCATCCCGATCAGTTTAAAAAGTGAGCAAAATAAACCTTATTAAGCCACTGGTTTTTTTTCACAAAGCTTATAATAAATAATTCTCGCAATAAATAAACTAAACTTTATTAGTAAATAATAAAGTAAATGCATCAGGCTGAGGAAGATTGTGTATTCCTTTCAGAATAGAGACACATTCTTCAACATTCAGATGCCCGGGGTAATATTTAATTAACCCACTCAGTTATAAATTCATGCAGACTTTTCTTCATTGGAATAAAACCCATAGTAGAAAATGCCTCAAAAATTATCCTCTCTCAGACATGAGCTAATATTAACTGACTAATTGTTTAATCAGAAAACCATTGCAAATAGAGATGGTTAAGGGCTCAGGTGGCTCTTGGAATTTTTTTATGTTCGCTTGCAGCTGGTCTGTATTATCAGGACAAGCAAGTCATCTTGTCCAAACTCACAGATTAGTTCTAGATAGACATTAGTGCTCAAGTCACATCTGTATTACAAGTCCTTCTTTACCCTTTTTTGCTCACTCTGTGTGTGGTGCCCTACACTTGCTCTGCCCAAATATCCCCATCGGTGAGGTCTTTTCTATTGATACTCACAGTATCAAGGCAGATATTTGCAAAAATAGCACAAATTTGGGACATAAAACAAGTATGAAACAGTCATGACTTGGCCATTCAGTATATTCCTGACATGCAGGACTACAGGAAAGTCATTGTCATAATTTATAATTATCCTAGTGTGAGCTAGTTATGTTTACATGATGTGTAACTGTAGAGTCTTATTATGGTAGGTTTATATGGGAAAGAGGTAGATAAAGAGAGGATCTCTCTCTTGTCCAGCTAGTACTTTCCTGAACTTCTCAGATTCCACAGTCTAAATAAAATTTAATCCAAACTGGGCAAAATATGCTTGGTGTTCCCTGTTGAAACCTTCCAGAATCCTTAAACCGTCAGCTTTTGTGGTTCACTGACTACCTGAACAAATTATTTTCAACTGATTTGGCACATCTTCAAAGGAACAGATGGTTCCATCTTTACTGCAAAAACAATAACCGCAGCAACAACAAAATAATCTGTGGTTCTGCCTGGAAACTCTTTGAATATAAGGGAGAGCTCAATGACCATCTTATGTTCCTGACAATTACCTTAAGGAAGAAATACATTTCTCAAGAAAACCACATCATAATTTACTAAGCAAAGTATCGCATCGATGGAGCAGTTGTCTGAGGTTGCAGGGAGACTAAACTGCTATGCATGAGTTTCTAACAGGACCTCCTCAGCAATACAGCAGCTGGAAAGAGAGAAATTATGAAAATATGATATTGAGAGACTTTATTGAAGCTAAAAATAAACTAATATATGTTACAAAAAATATAATAGAAGAACAAAATAGGAACTAAGCTCAGAGAGGCCCAAGTGATGTAATTAGGAATATGCAGCAACAGCATGAGAGATTTCAAATTTCAAATAACCAAAAATTGACGAGATTACTACCCAGTTTCTTTTAAAAAATGTTTTTCTGTGGTCATGGTCCAGAGAGCTTGTTATAAACATGTATTCAGTGTATCTTTGGGATTCTCCTGAATTTGCCTTTTAGTTTCTAATATTTCAGCATAGGAAAACCAATATAATTGACAAGGTAATTTTCTTCAATTATTGCAGAAGGAGTAATCAGATATACAACATTAGGGACAAAGCAATAAATAGTGCTCATTGTATGAAATACATACTGTCTTAAAAGTTTTAAGGGTAATATAAAAAAGTGACATTCATTAAAAAGAAAACCTTTCCCTGTACAGACTAGCTGTCAAATATTAATATGAAATCTGTTTTTTTTTTTTTTTTTTAAATGTCTATTTTTAGGTTTCAGGTAAATTCTCCAGGATACTAGGGTGTACTACAGAAGACATACTCTCCTGCATATGAGAACTATCCAGTGTCAGTTTTCTGTCTTTTATAGGCAATTCTAATTATTGGGAGTGTGCTACAAGAAGAAATATTTGGGGAGCTACATTAGCTGAGGCAGTGCTTAACCATTTCATTGCTGTGCTTTTGGCTTTTCAGCTGTTCTCAGCCTATGCTGTCCCTTCTGTTCAGCTGGTGAATAGGGTGGGGAGAAGATCCTGCTTAAAATCACTACACTGCTCACTGACCACTTTTCTGGTCATTTTTCAGCTAGATTTTCTTCCTGATCTAATTCATTTTATGGATCTGATGATGAGATTGCTTCATGGGGGTAGGAACAAATCCTAATGAGCACAGACTCTGTAATCTAGAGCTGCTGCTGAGTAAATGCACATCAAGCTATGTCTGGCATGAACAAATGTGTTTCTTTGCTCTTGAGTCCGCGAGAGCCAGACTCCACGAAGAAAATCTCTGCTTGAGACCAGTAGACATGCATTTGCATTGACGTGAGACCTCTGGGGGAAGTGGTCTGAGGTTGAGGTGGTTCTCTCAGGTAGATTATTCCTACAAGCAGGTTGACAGGTCAGGCAATTCCTGCAGCCTGGCAATATTCTCAGGAAAGTACTTCTGTGGTAATGTGGTCTGTTCCCTCAGTAAGGTACAGCTGGTATTTAGCTGAGGGGTTCAAGGGCCCTCAACATCTGTCAGAGAGGGTGAACAGGTGGAGTCCAGCTGTGGCCACAGTTGCTCTTACAATTCATGGATTATACTAAATCCTACAAGATGCTCCTTAGCTTCCCTATGAAAAACACTTGTAGGTTAACGTATTTCCCTCAGTCTGTAGCCTGGGTCCCTGCTTGCTGAGGTTTTAATTTTCTGTTTACGCAATAGAAGTAATAATAAGGAAACATGGAAGCATCCTTAGGTTCTAAGTAATTATATTTGCTAAGTATACACAAAGAGCTTGACTGCACTCTCACCATTGATCTGACTGATTTCTGGCAGCTGCTTTACCATGATGCACTGCAATCATTATTAGAGTGCTTACAGGATATTTACAGGGGTATTTCTTTTTCTGTGTGATAAAAACAATGGTAGCAATTAGCAATCAGCAAACAGCCTATGGCGTGATTACAGACACAGGTAGTTGTTTGAAATATTTTGTGTGTTGAACAGAGTAATTTTATTTTGCTTAAGTGCTACTTAAATATTCTTTACATTCAAACATTCCTAGGGGGGAAAAAAAAGCCATTATATAAGGAAAAGGTTCAGGCTGTTCTTAGATCAATACAGCTCATCTGTTCATATGATTCTAAGTGGGTATGTTGGGTAAAATACTTCAGGGAAAAGTTGTCTTAGTGGATATTGAATGATAGGACTTCTTTTTCATAATTAGTTTGTATTTAATTATTATGTCATGAGACCTACATTTAACCTTACTTTAAGAATTTGTTTTTCTATGGTTTATTGACGAAAGACAAAAAGTGTTTAATGCATGTGACTTAAGCAAAAAGATTTTTCCGGTAGATAAAACATAAGGTCCTGCAAAATAAAACTTTTTTTTTTTTTTTTCCCTTTTAAATGCAGTAATTGACAGTTCTTAGGGTTTTTATTCTGTATCTTCTATTTTCTGTCATTTTTCTCATGTCTCTAAATGAGTTGTAGCTTTCAACCATTTTGTTGTCCATCAAAATCCGAAAACAGAGAAATTTCACCAATTGAAAACTTTTGATTTTCAGTGCTGCCTGTTCTGTCATTCTTAGTTCAGCCTCAAATTTAGGATGTCTCAGTGGGAGAAGATGGATCTCTGGTGAAGAGTGACTTTGTCACAGCTTGACAGCACTTTATTATATGTCTTAGTTTTATAGGCTTTGATGTTTCATTTTTATTTAGCTGAAAATTGAAAATAAGTTGAAAATTCAAAACAAGTTGCAATCAGAGCTGTAGGACAGCTTTGTTGAGGACTGCTGCACATTTTAAACCCTTTTTGCTAAATGAACCTTTTTTTGGTAAGAACTTTGACGTAGCTGATAATTATGGTGATGGACATGAGGCCGTTACTGCTTCACTGAGAGCATGGGAAAAATGCCCATAGAGAGTCAAACTGAATGGCAAAATGAGTCTGAAGCCATTCTGTCTATGGGATTTTGTGGAATCTCTTGTGAAATATGAATCTCTGACTGTGCTCAAAGATACCTTCACAATCGTGTTCTTTGCAAACAGGTTGCCTCTCCAACAAGTTAGGCAATGGAGCAAGCTGTGCCTCAGAGCCAGAGGCTGGCAGCAGAATCTATCTGGAAGTGCAAGGATTTTCCATATTGCTTGTATATAATCCATTCCCTCTAAAAAACAGTCAGATTCGAGGGGTACGATTCATAGCAAAAGAGTGCTGGAGGAAAGGATTTTACCTAGAAAGGCTTTGCATCATCAGCAGGGTGAGGGAGAAGGGATGTGTGCTGGTTTACGTCCTGTGGCTGGAAAAGCTTATCTGCACAGATGTGAACATTCCTGCTGTGCCTTTGGATGATGCTGGTATACACATCGCTTCTGCCTTTCAATGGGATGGCATGGCTCTTCGCTTAGTCTCAGTATAGAGGGCCGTTCCCAAAGAGCTAGTAGGAGTGTAGATTAAACTGCATTTTCAGGCTGCTATAGCCAGTATCTGTGGGCTAGCTTTTTAATGAAAGTGTCAGTCACTTAATGAGGGTGAATTCAATCAAGCAGAGAAAGGTTCAAGGAGAGAAACAGACATGTAGATCTCTGAAATCATATAAAATTAAACAATTTTTAAAGTGATCTTATGATTATTTTTTTTTTTTCCCTGTTTGAAGGTTATGAGAATTTACTGTTGTTTTGATTGGTGATATCTCAGTGTTAAAAGAAAGATTTAACAGTTTTCTTCCTCTTTCTCTTACTTATTCCACAACTTGTAGTTCAAGTTGTTTTCACTATCAAGGGTGCTTTCAAGTCTTCAGCATGTTTCTGTTAAAATGATATAGCGTAGGATTGTGTTTAGCTGATAATCTTGGACAACTAAATTTGTTGCTTAGTATTTTACGTAGATATAAAATGGGACAATAACATGGCAAGTACATTTTGAAGATTTGTTGCTAATTATCTACAAGAAGCTTTGGGAACCTCATATGAAGCTTATGTTTAACATTTACTGTGTTGCAGATTGCTGAAGGAAATAGAAGGGACTAGACTGAGGGTAAGAAGGTGGGAATTTTTCTGATGGATACTGCTGCTTCACCTGTCTCTGCCTGCTTTGTGTCTTGCCTAATTATCTTGTATTTAATCTCTTGGAACAAAGTGTACCCCTCTACATGTTTGTCCATGACAAGCACAGTGAGATCCTGCTAGAGAACTGTTCCAATAATGATAACTGGTTTTGGTGTCACATGTCTTTTTTTTTTTTTTTTTCCACTGAAAAAGAGCAAATTAACCAAGATGTTTACAGTTGCAACATGGTGAACAAACAGATAAGGTAATTTTACCCTTTCTGCTAGTTACCAGAACAACACTATAAAGACCTTTTTAATTTAGTTTAGTGCTGTGAAGATTAAAGCTTAATTAAAATGCTGATATTAAAAAAAATTTAAAACCTGCCAAAGCATAGGAAAAATAGAAAGACATAATTACGGTACAGTGAATACTTATCACTTGTTATGAAGCTTTGGAGAAGAGGTATTTTTTTCTCTCAATTGAGAGTAATTTTATTCGGATCATAAATTTGAATGACCAGAACAACCTGGGATCATAGATGTTTATAAATTAATAAGGACAGTTGGAAGGAATGTGTTATTCTGCTCATAAAATATAGGATAGCAAGATTTTCTTTGCTGGGCTATTTCCTCAAAAAATTCTCTTGTATACCTATCAGGGAGAGACTTTAAGACGACAAAAAAAATTACTATATTCCAGTATTTCACATGGCTTGCATAGAAATTCAGCTATTTAATATTAAAAGTTCTCTTACTTTCAAATTAATTAATAAACATACCCTATTGTGAATTTGGAAGGGATCAGATTTCCAGGTGGTACTAACGAGCATAATTTCCTTTACATCAACAGAACTACACAAATTTGTACTGGGTGAAAAGATACGTGGAGGACTCAGTGTGATATAATTATTAATAATTCCTCCAGGAATGAGACTTTTATCACTTTTGTTGGCTAGTTAAACATTTGTTTCTTTGCCAGACTCATCCTAGTGAGTTTAAAATCATTGTGTAGAAACCATATGTTAGCCCAGTAGAAGGCAAACCAAGCCATGAGACAGTATTCTTCCACTGCAAAAATCAGTAGTAATCTCTGTCCATGACAAAGCAAGAGTGCTAAGGAAAGAGTAGCGTCATGTTAGCTTTGTTGATAGCAGTCGTTCTGGTTTCTTCAAGGATTTAGCTGGCAAGATTTAATAGCTATTACTCTGGAGAAATAAATCTAAAGGCCACTGGAACAAAAATGTCCTTTTACTAACTTCCTCTGTTCATTTTGCTCAAGCATTTTAAAACTGTCTTTAACCATATATCACACATTACATCAGTGCACAGAATTATTAATAATATTATTTAGCCTTCATCAAAGCAACATCACGTTTATTACAATATTGTGATGACTACTGTTGATACAACTCAAACTGGTAGTTTAAGCATGACTTCTTCTCCCTGTGTGCTGTGGAAACAGAAAGGTTACTGCACTTCAAGGGCAAGCTCATGGAAGGAAGCTTACTGAGGTTTCTGAAACTGTGTCTGGCCCAAAATAACTGTGAACTGCAAATGACTGGAGGATGGGGAAGCACATAGGTGAGCTACTTCATCAAAACCTGCCCCATTCTTAGACTCTTTCCTGATATCTTGTTTTGCCTGTTGCTGGAGAGAGATTATTACGTTACCTGGAGCTTTGTTCAGGTCCCGTACAACACTCTTATGTTACCAAAGAATTCTGGCAAACAAAAATTTCAGCTTTAAAAATATTGCATGTCTTTTTCTAATCAAGATACAAATCAATTTCCTGGCTTCCAGGCAAACACATACGTATGAGTTTTCTACGGGTCCACAATGCAGTTAGTTATTCTAGGATACATTTCTCATTTTATTAGCTAAGCTGTTAAGAAACCTCATGGTATAAATCCTTCTGGTGGTGTTCCTGCAAAACTTAAAAAGCCCTTTTAACCAGACAGTACTGCAGGAAACTCTCCCATACTCACCAGCTTGGATCACTGTCTTTGAGGAACCATAGATTATGGGCACATGAAAGGATATATAATTTAATATCATCCAGAAGCAAGTGCAGTTAAAAATTATAATTGCCACCTTAAGCAAAGTGAAGTATTTGTTCACAAAGAATTATTAGTGTCTAATATCTGCTTACATAAAAAAAAAAAAAAAGCCATGTAAATTTATTCTAGGATGCCATTGTACAATTTACCCTGCCAGGGGCTCAGGCTATTTATGTTTTTGACTGCATCGTCTTCACTAAACTTAAAAAAAAAAAAAAAATTTCCATGGTAACCACTGTATCACACAACAAAGACATGTATACTCCACTTAGATCTTTAAAGAGGCAGAGTCTGGAATGGAATTATAGGCTGTATTTTTTTACAAAATAATATTATTAGTAAATGCTTTTTTTGTTGTTTTTTTTTTTTTCCCAATAAATTCTAATTTTACATTTAAAAGCACCATATAAAATAGTGCATCTAAATTAGCACAAATAGTACATCTAAAATAGCATAGTCCTGTCATAAAACTGTTAACTGTATGAGAGCCATTCATGCAGATGAGATCACTGGGCTGTAAGAGAAGAGAGGGTATGGTTGTGGGATAGCGGTATTCTTTAGTTCTGTCTTTCTGTTATTTCTCCCAGACATTATTTTTCTGTTTTTCAATCTTTATTGCAGTACAATGATAAAATCACAGTAAGGTCACAGTGGTCACACATATAGATATATATGGTTACCATGTATATATGGTTATATTTTTAAACTGATTTTTACAGGTAATATCCCATGAAAAAAAGTGGAGGACATTCCATTTGTCTCTAACTTCTTAATGGACCTTCATGTGAGAACATATCGCCCTTTAACAGTGCTTCTCACTTTTCATCTTTCAGTTCACGTGCAGCATCCCAGATCCCAGACCTGCACTGTGACCCCACACAGGCTGCGTTGCAGAGAGCTGACATAGGAGAGCTTGGAGGCACAGCTCTTGTTGGTTTGTCTGGTTGTTGCTTTGGGCTCCAATTCCTACCAGGGCTGTTAAACAGCACCAGAATGTCAGAGATGAATATTCATGACTGGAGGTCTATGCTGGGTAGCATCAGTGGGTTATTAAATTATTTTTGTGGTTCAAAATAGATCTAAGGCAAAAAGCAAGTATTTTATCTGAAATCTGGTGTGAAGTCTGGCATTTTTATTTTATCTCATGGATTCCAGTGAAGTGCCTCTGGACTGAGGAGCTATGTACTGTGCTTGTGGCTTCAGTGTGTGGCTACGGGCCTTCTGGCATACTATGCAAAGTTTCTGGCAGAAGCTGATTGTTGGTATAGCCCCATTCATGTTGGAATCACTTTCCCACTGGAATAAGCAGAGTCTGAGACTCTCTCTCTGCATGCTGGAAATCTTTCATTTTTTGGCAAGCAGAGCTGCTTGCCAATATTTAGCCCTCAGCAATTTTTTATGGCTGAGTTATAAAACCTGGAAATATGAGTTTATAATGAAAATGCCAGCACCACATTAAAAATAGCAGGAGTAGTGGGCACTGCTGTAATGATGTTCTTGCTTTGGTTTTAATCCATTCTCCAAACCAGCTCTGCTTTCTACAGAACTGGAAGTAAGAGATGTTCTCAGCACCTGACACTGAGCACACCATGCGTGGGTGCGTGGCATGCGGACTCCCAGATGGGCTGCCTCAGCACACAGCTGAATTTTGAGCTCTGTTACACCATTCCAAGGGGGAGAGGAGAGGCATTAAACAAAGGGATGGGATACAGTTATCGTGGGATTAAAGGCTTGCTTTCTGTAATTGATTTTATACGTATTATTTTTTCCAATAATTTGTCTTGACCTCTTCTTTACACCTATATACCTGATCAAGTAAGGGAAGACCATACTTCTCTCTTCCTGGGAAAGGGAAAGAGCTTTCTCTTTGCTCCTGGTGCCAGCAGCCCTGAGATTATTTTATATTACTCTGCAGTGCTGTTTGCCTGTTGGAGTCATCTGAGTATGTCTGAGTATTGAAGAACAATTTTTGACCTATTGGAAACAGTATAATCTCCTGCAACTTGAAATACTTCCACCTAACTAAAATTTTTACAATAGTGGTATCTGGTTAAAGCTTAACAGCCTGGGATGGGTTGGAAGGCAGAGAAGCCACTAGCAATGGTACCTTGGAGGGAGGGCACTTTGGAAACGCTGACAACTTCACAGTTTATTCTGCCTCTCCCTTTATACTTCTCATTTCTCTCCTCCTTTCATCTGCATGTGTCTTGCTTCTGCAGGAGCTTATCTGACTGAATGCTAGAGTGTAAGATTAGGAAATTAGTAAATTAATGTTATTTGAATATCTGTTATAATAGAGTGGCACATATCCAAACACAGTTGAGATTTCATCACACTAACCATTGATTCTGCATGTGCAGCGGATCACTGTGTCCATCAAGGCAATCCTCTACAATTAGTCATTCTTGACTGAAAGTTATTATTATGGTAGCTGCTAATGAATTACTTTTTGAAAGTCATTCTCATGTCACAGGGCTGGGGGCTGCAAAAATAAAGGAAAAGTTTACCGTAATGAAACTGGAAGAGAATAGTGGAGATGGGAAATAAAATACCCATGGGTTAAGATGGACAAGTGGTAGTAAAAGTAAAATGAAGGAAGGCTAAAAATTCAAAGGGGTGTTGAGAAGTTGAAACATAAACAAACTGTAGGCTGAGGAAAGAGAGGTAGTTACATTTCTTAAGCAAAACTTCCTAAAACTTTTGAATTGCGGTGGGAATGGATGGACCTGGTTGCACAATGTGCTGCTGCTTGGAGCCTTGGGTATGCAATTTCTCCCAGCATTAGAAACATATTTTAAATAACAGTTTACATTACTATGGCAACCGTGTAGTCTGGCCATTTCTTTGCTGTATTCATAAAATAAAAGAGCATAAAATCCCAGAACATTTTTCTGCATCTCGCCTAGCCCTGTAACTCATCTTTGAAGTAGTTCATGATGGTGACAATTAAGAGTTTGTCTCATTGACCCTTGCCACTTGTCTATTTTACTTTTGTTTCTTTTCACCTGAAATATGTCCTTCAGAGGCAGGATCTCATTAATCACTGTCTTTCCCAGTAGTATAACTCTACTGATTTTCAGATATTACCTGTAACATGTAAACAACACATTGATGAATGAGCCCTTGAAATTCCATGTTTAATCTCTGTGGTAAAATACCATTTCTGTTAATATTACAGTTTCTTCACTTTAGATAATTGCACCTTTCTTGATTGTCAGACACTGAAATAAATGGGAAGAGAAGAATGACTGTAACTGAATCATTTGTGAAATGACATCCCCTTTCTCCTCCTCCTCCTCAATTACACCATCTTTATGACACAACATAGAGAAAAAGATGCTCTCCTATCCAGGAGAGACAAGCAAGTTGGTTGACATAAGGCTGACGTTCACAGCTTCGGTATCTGAATGCTGAGCACACTAGCTAGAGGAAGCCTCAATCCCTATGTGGGATGGTCTTGCAAGTATTTTCAAAATCAATCAGAAAATATTGAATGTATCATTTGAACATGCATTATCAAGCAGTGGTTTTAGAACCAACCAGCATGTTTTCTTTTGCTCAGGACCATGTTTCCTCTGGTCAGCCCATGCCCACAGTAGTAACTGGTGAAGCTGAAATGATTTTTTTGTGCTTGATATTGTAACCTAAGAACAGTGTTACATGTCCATACTTTCAAAAGATGGATCCTTTTCTATAAATTACATGTTTATGTTTACATAGATACTTATCCTTTATATGCAATTTCTGTGAAAATTATGTCTCCCTGACTGGTAGCCTGTCAGCTCCTATAGTATACAATTAAAAAAGGGCAGCGCAAGCACTCTGGCTTTTTGAGATCTAATCTTTGTAAGAAAAGAAATTTGAGATGTGAAAATGTGAGCTGTAATGCTTTGTGGTACATCAGTTCATAAGTAGGTTGTTTTTTTTTTTTTTTGTTCTTGTCCTGATTAGTTGCTTCAGTGGTAAGTGAGGTAACAGTTTAAAGAACTAACTCATTATATGGAATGACTCTGTCTGCTGTGATACTTAAAATCATCTTGCGACACTCTGGAGCTCAATGCATAAAATATTAGCTTGGTAAGTAACTCCTGCTGGATAGAGCCTTTTTCTTTCAGAAGTTAACCTACGGATATGAGAAATCCGTCCTTGCATATAGTGTCTGATCCAGTGCCAGTGCCTAAGGATGTCCTTGGAAAGATTCCCATCTTTAAACACTGGATCAGGGTCCGTGGTGAAGTAGCTAAAGTGCTGAGCTTTGGAATGGCAGCAATAAAATATGGCATTACTGTTTTAAAGTGGGAAAAATTCTATAAGAACATAGGTTGACAGTGAAATACTGACAAGAAAAAGCAAGAGCTGTGTGTAGGCAGAAAAAGGGATTTTATAGAGAAAAACTGGGGAATTAAAATAATAGGTGTTTTTTCCAGTTTGTTCACATCTGTTATAACATACATACAAGGGAAAAACAAAACATTTTTCTCCACTCAGATAGATAAATATTATACGTATTTCAAAGATGTGAAGGATGGGACACAGAAGTACATCATGCAGTGAAGTTGAGGGCGATTATTGTGGAATAACCAAGGTGCAAATGTTGAGATGGCCTGCACTAGCTCCCCAGGCTGGCATAATTAGACAGCTGCAAGATCAGATATCTTTTGCCCAGAATTACAGAATATGGTGGGAACTAGCAAGACAACACTTGATCTTGGACACACACTCAGCAGGGAAGGAGACGGTCCCTGCAGGGAGCTGTAGTAAGTTTTCTAAGGTTTTTGTCCTCATATTTATCAGCCTGAAGAAAACAGACTCATTTCTAACTTACACAAGTAGAACAGTAAACAAAACTTGGAGCAGAGGTAATAAGCCCAAGACCATATGTACTGTTTTGTTAACCCATTAGGTAAAAAGGCTTTTTGCTTGTGTATTTGCCCAGTGTTTTGTGCAACTAGCTTCTGATCCATGTATCCTTGTATCTCTGTAACTGTATTGCAACTGAACAGACGCATGTTATTAAAGATGACAGCAGAATTTTTGAGGCCACGGTGCCCAGTCATGTGCTTTGAAGAATAAAGCATGCATAAGCAAATTAACCAAACCAGTAACCTCTCTGGACATGCAAGAACTGTGATATTTTGCACTGTGTTGTAGCAATGCAGGAAGCCAACAAAGGGACTGGTTTCTCTCCCAGAGCTCTAGTGAATTTGATGGCATTGCACAGACTTGGACATATATTAAACAGAGCCCTGTTTACTTGTGCTGCATAAGAATCACAGGGGGAAGCAAAATCAATGTTTTCCAAATGGAATAGAAAGAAGCCGAGAGGAAAAGAAATGGTATTTTCAAGCGTCTTTGAAAGGTAACACAAACAACGCACAGCATAAAAGAAATCTTTGAAGAAAAAGCACTTGCCAATGTCTTCTTCACTCTATATTTACCTTGCTTTGGAGGGTTAAGGCATAGTAGGTCCTTAATATTATTTTAAAAGGGGGGTGTTTGTGTGATAAGTAGGCTTTGAAACTGATATTTTGAATTGGAAGCTGCACAATGCGTCTGTACATCTTGACAGCAACAGAAGACACTCAGATTTTAGAGGGGCACCGAGATGACACTGAGAGTGCATGATGCAGTGGCGTAATGAAACAGAGATCAATGTTAAAATGAATGTAACACCACTGAGGAGTACACACAGATCAATACTCTTGTAAGCCATAGTGTATAATCCTGCTATATAGGTCTTGTTAGATAGTACAGTTGATTCTATGAAGACACATTTTTCTGCATTTCTCGAATGTACCTCTGACTTATCTGTCCTAAAGACTGTATTAAAATGTCCTTCTTTTGGAATGTAAAGCCTTGAAACTTTGTCTTCCTGCCCATGTATGCTAAGGAAAATACGCAGTGTTTACTAGTAAACTCCCAATCCTCAAAAATGTGGCATAGGAAGATAAGATGGACAGTCAGCAATGATCTGTGTTTCATTAAGTCTTTGAAATATTTTTTCATCCCTGTGCCCCCTTACTGCCTCCTCCTTTTCTTTAAGGAATATATTTTAAGCACAATTACTGAAAATGCAGTCTCAAGGGAAAGGGAGAGGTCAGTCTTGCAGCCCTCACTTATATTGTGCAAAGAACTTGCTTACGGTTATTTTCCACCTCTGATTTTCAGAGCTTAAAACCATTAAAAAAAGATCAGAGAGTTTCTCTCCTTTCTTGATGCATGGATAGTCTTGGAAACAGAACATGGTTACTAGTGTAGACTGAGATGCTCTCTCTCTCATATATGTGAGTGTATATGTATATTCCCTAACGGTTTCAGGCTATCCACATTTCTTCTCATGCACTGCAAATGTAATGCCTCTGAGAATCCCCTTGTTTTCAGTTTTATAGTTAGATGATTCGTAGGAACTTAGGACAGCCAATCTGTGGTTAATGACTCCAGCATGCCAAGCCAAACTATTTCCCATCGGGAAACAGCCAACATAAATGTAGGAGAATAGTCAAAGTTTATTTCTTCCTTGACAGGAAATTTAGCACTGGGAGAAGTGAAAATGATAGCAACTTGAATCTGCCTTAAGTTGGTCCCCTTGTACTAGTTCCAACATGTGCAAATAATAGACAAGCATTACCCGTCAATGCAGGAGCTGTCAGCTAGGCAGGGAACAGTGAGTGCATGAACCTGCACCAGCAGCAATTAACTGCAACATTTGTTCCTGTTGTCCTGCATGCCTTTGACGCTCAGTGGCATTGAACCTTCATTCTTTGTGTCTCAAGTTTGCCAGCCCATGATAGCACTGCCAGAATGTATGTTGCTGGCTGGTTTGATAGTGTAAAGCAATTTTTCTTAGAAAGGAGCTGATTGAGGGGTGAATGGGTCTGTGCACATTGCAAAGAGCGGCATCTGGCTCTGTGCCTTGGAAGACCACGTCTGTTGCACTGTACCTACACAAACAGTGCTTGTGACTATGGTTTCTTTAATTGATCTTACATGTCCGTGCCTGAAATGGTTTAGTAACTCCTTCCAGAGGGATGTTCCAGGTCTGTCATATGTCAGAGCAACCTTGGCTGCCAGAGCACTCATGTAGGATCAGACTTACACTGTACTCCAACTTTCATCTTTTGGTTCTGCAAGGGTGTGGGAGGCAATAGAAGCACATTTTGTCACGTATCTCATGGAAACCTGGTAGCTTATCATGGACAGGGCAATGGGAATTGCATTCTTTCCCCCCCATTTTTTTTCTAGCTTGTTTTAAAACCAGGTTTCCTTGAGAGGCACATACTCTTCTCAGCCCCTTAGGTCCTTGATTTCATTTCAGCTGCAGACCTGACTGCCACTTTCTGTAGAAAGGGTAATGTGTCTCAGCTTTTACTTTTCATCTGTCTTCTCCTTTTTCCTAATGCAAACATTTATATTTTTCCCTGTAATTTCCAAAGGAAGTTACTAGTTCTACCCTTCTGTTGTTAAAGCTCAGATGTTTTTACCCATTTCCTCAACGAGATGACTTTGTTTTGAATTTTGTTGCAATAGGAAGTATGCATATTCTTAAAGAGTGGAGAACAGCTAAAGCAAATAAAAATAAATTAATACATAATTACAGTGTTGCTTCAGGGAAAAGATTCTAGGCATAATCTAATAACAATGACTGGAGATACCATTAGCATTGTGTGTTGATTCCAGATCCCCTGGGATTGTCTAATAATTAAGCTTGTGTTGTTTCCAGTCCCTTTTGGCCTTAATAGCTATTATGATCATTAAGTCTAACCTGTCACAGACTCTGGTTTCTAAATGCCTTTGTGAGTCCAAGACCAAGTCTGTGTCCCCTTGTGAGGGGGCTAGGTTCATGAGGAAAAAAAAGTATTCTTGTTAGTCCCTCAAGATGCTGTTCTTACGTTTGTTCCAAAGCTCTCCTTTCCTGCCAGGTATCTACAGCTAGCAACTCTCTGCAGCTCTTTCTGAGCTTCAGTTAATCTTCATTCTTTCCAGTTTTCCAGTGTTTGTGATTGACCCCATCCACTGCAGTTTTGGCTATGTGGCTGCTGAGATGAAAGAAACAAACTGAATTGTCACCACTGCAAAGGCTGCTCTTAAGTAGATGCTCTTCATGATGCAGCTCCGGCTTCAGAAAGTTCAGTGTTATCAGAAAACCTTCAACCTTAGTTTATCCCAGAATATCACAAACATTTCTTCTGCTTTCATGGGAAAAAATGAAAACTTTTTAAAGGGGTTGTTTATTAAAGGGGTTGTTCCCTGTCATATTAATTGGCAATGCTGACAGTAGATATGCAGCTGCAGGTAAAGGAACTCACTTTCTCTGTTGCAGAGAGCATTGCAAAAACAACACACGGACAAAGCAAGGCACAAGCTTTCGACTAATCTGTCACTCCTTGCTGAACTTGTCTGAAATTTATTGCCAGTTAGACAGCATTTCTCTCTGTTTACTGATTTGATTGAAAGGATGATTTATCAAGGCTCAACATCACATTGAACGCTGCACTCTGGACCAAAGGGTAATGAGTTGTAGACACATCTCATTCTTCTTCCTCACGTGACTGTGAGATTGCAGGGCAAGGTGAGTATTTGCAGGCTTCAGCGTGACACACGGGCAGTTCTGCTGGGGAGGGGGTTGTTCATGCTGGCTTCAGAATCAGCTCACTCCTCTCCCCCTCCCGAGCAGGAGAGGACGTAGATTGTTTATCAGGATGCTTCAGGTAGATGCACGAAGACAAAAAAGGGAGCATGGATCAGAGAGTGGGAGTGGAATGGGAAAAGACAGTGGGAAGGACAATGACAATGGCAAGAAAATAAAAGATTAAAAATACCAGAAAGTGAAATGACAGCTTATTGTTGTCGTTACTGTTATCCCTACTGTCACTTCGTAGTGTGCCTTAACGCTGTTTGACATTGTCTTGGCTTACTGCGGTAGCACAATACCATCACAATACAATGGAAACTAATGCCTTCTCTCTGAGTGTGTATTTGTTTTGGTTATGGTGAGTTTTTCTTAAGCAGCCCTGGTATTTGTTTCAATCACAACAATACCCATCGTCTTACCTTAATTTACGGAGTCATAACTAGCAGTATTTCTTTTCAGCATAAAGAGTGCATTGGAACAAATGCCACTATTTATCAACTGTAATACAGTTCTTTATAAAGGTCTTATGTGAACAAAGAATAAAAATGCAATGATAGTCTCACAATAAATACCCTAAATCCTTTATTGCCTATTTATGGTGTAATCTCTCTACAGTTCTACAATATATGACTGTTTAGAAAAAGCTCCAGAATACAGTTATATGGTTTATTTACCAGGAGATGGCAATGGTGATCTACTGCAATATTAACTTATATACAAGGACCATAATATTCTTCCGCAACACCACAAACTTCAGTATGAATGAAACCAAAGTATTCCAATACTGGCTTTGCCTTCCCCATTTCTAACTTGTTTCAGTTGCTGCTATTCATTGTAAAGTAAGTATTTTTTTTTCTCTCATTTTTGATTGAAATTGCTGTCACTATATTTTCTAAAGATGTCTAAATACAATCATACTGGTATTCTGGAAAACAGAATATTATTTAAAAAACAGAGCAGCCAATACCATTGAATAAGATATGCCACATGTCAGAAAAATCAAATAATTGATGGAAGTAAAAGCTTAAAAAATGCATTTAGTTTCACCATATCAAAATTGAACTTGAGTAGTTAATGAAAAATAAATTATGGGTTATGCTATTAAAAATCATGTTATAATTTTCTATTAAACTGCTTGAAGTATGGTCTTAAGAGTACACAGATGCCAACTGGTTTACAGAACCTGAAATTAGCTGTGGTCTGCAGTGTTGCTGAGTTGAAAAGTTACCTTAACCTATAATAAGGCACACATCATTCTTACATGAATTAGTGTGGTGTTGTTCACATGTAGATCACTGCCATAAACACTGAAAGCAAAATTCTGGCTTCTTACGGGCTTGTTTTATGTTCCTTTATGGTCTTCTTCACCCAACTGCCTGTTTGTTACTTTTCTCCCCAGAAAGCTTGTACAAGCTGACAGGTTGGTTCATGCATTTTTACTGGACATTGGGCAGTTTTCAAACAGAATAGCTGGTGAGTCTTACTTGCATTTCACTAGTAGGACAATGTTGCTCTCCTCTCCTCAGCTATACCCCTGTCTGTAAGGACTGAGCCAGGGGCACTGCTGGCTAGCTAAACTGGCTCTGAGGGAGATCTGGGTCTATGTAGAGCAGTTACCATCTTTTACCAGTGAACTACTTCCCGGTTGGCTTTTCCTTTGGTATTCTGAGATACACAGTCTGTGTCTTACAACTGTCAGTATGTGGCTCTCAGTTGGGAGGGTTATCTACTCTCAAGTTAAATAAATGCTTTAACTGGATCTTCTCTTTACAACATTAAATGCCAGCATTATTGCCTTTCCACTGTCATTATTTTAGTGTGTCCCCCCCCAAAAAAAAACCAGCCAGGAAAGAAATGTGAGGCTGTGAGAGGAGCATGGAATAGGTAAGGAGCATTTATCTGTAACAACAGATGATAGGAGGGAAGAAACCATTGTTTTACTCATGTGAAGGTCTCAATTTTCTACTGTTTCAATTGCATTTAGTTTTCTAAAGCCCTTCTTCACTGCAGTGTCTACATTTCTACCACTACAATATCTTTATTTTCCTTCCTCTGTTCTGCATTAAGTGGTACTCAATCAAACCCCGCCTGTATAAGGAAGAAAAAGCAAATTTAAAGAATACACACAGTATTTACCTAAATGCTACTCTCTCTACACCTTTATATCAGAGGACGTCTGTGTTGGGGTCTGCCTGCTCAGCACTCATGATATACTTCCCAGGGGAACAGCTGGCTCCACCTAATCAGTACCAGGAGATGCCTACGGACACAACAGGAATAACATATTACACATCTGCAGATCTTTCCACTCACAGATCCCAAAGGGTGCAATGGAAAGACAGAGGTAAAAGACCTTTGTCAGTCTTTTTTTCCAACGAGGAAATCGATCCATGGGGCAAAATGAACTGACCGAGTGAAAGCAGCAGAAGAAATAGGGAGTAAGGTTTAGAGTCTGTTGGCCAAACAAACTTTCTCTTTTGCTTTCACATTTTTTTACCCCTTTACAGTTCTCTAGAAAGCAGCACAAAGTTAATCAATACATTCAGTGCTGCTGTCTTCCCTGGGCACCAGGACAGCCACATGTTTCGCCTTATGGCGAGGTTCTCCAGCAGCTTCGACATCTAACAGGGCTGTGAATCACGCTAGTGGCGTTCATGTCTCCTCAAAGGACGATTTTTCAGAAAGGGCAAAATGATGTTCAGACTGACAGTTGCTCACACAAAATGTCTTGTCTTCTCTGCTGGATCTCTTGCTGTGAATACCACGTTCATGTCAGCGATGTGGAGGGAGGAATTACAAGTTTCCCTTTTCCTATCACTTATTTAGCACCTGCTCCCATCTCTCTTGTCTTCCTGACTTAGATCGTGCTTATGCTCCATTACAGAATAGATATGAATGTTTCTTGAAATGAATTAGCTCAACCGTCTCTTTACTAAAATCTGTCCTGTAAACATAGCAGACTGCAGGCTCTTGAGAGTGGGACTATTTACAGCCTTGTTTTTACATTGTTTAGTACAACAGGGCCAAAGCAGAGAGTCTCTGGATGCCACCATAGTGCAGATAATTTTCACAGTGACCCAGAGGAAGAAGCAAGGCCAGACTCAGAGGTTAGAAGTTCATAATGGGTAAAGAGAAGTTTAAATTTCTGAATTATGAAGTTGTAAAAAAGATTCAAAGGGAAGTAAGGGCATCCTCAGCCCACTCTTTGAAAGTACAATACATAAAAACAGATTTTGTAGGAGTATAATAAAAGATTGTATAGGAGTATAATAAAACCCAGACACAAGTCTGAAAAATTCATTAGTTTCTGCCATGACTAAAATAAGCACTGTCTATGAAAACTACTTTGCAATGGTAATGAAAAGAGAGTGGAAAAGCAAGTGTTAGCACCAGTGTTGCGACGTGAAATAATTTCTGTATACTCAGATCCATCATCGTGAACAATGTTGTTGATTATAAACCACATCAAATTCCCAGTCCCCCAAACATGTATTTTATTTTGCAGTTTTTCTAGTAATTATGAAATCAACAAAATACTATCAAGTTTTACCACAATTAAGCTAAATATATACTTAAATGATGTAGCATACTCAGTAATTGTAATATCTCTGTAACAGTAACTTCTTTCCCAGGAACAATTGGCAGTGTTTCTCGAGCGTTTTTCAGGGGTGGCATCTAATGATAATGATGATGCTCAACTCTCTCATAATTTCATAATTTAAAAGGTACTTGGATGCAATTTAGAATCAAGATTTGACCCGCAGAGCTTCATTTCTTGTAAGTTGATAGGAGGAGTCTCCTAGATTTGAATGGATTTTATAGCCCCTTCAGTGTATGTGGGTTTGATGGAAGAGATGATGACACAGACTTACGGCAGTGTGAGCAGTTCTCTGAAAACTGTTCTATATCTAGTCACTTGTGAGATAGTGTTCACTTTTAAAGCTATTACTGTGTCATTGTGCTGAAGACCTTTGGGCTCAAGGAAATCAAAATACTTGTCTTAAGCCTTCAGTGAGAGAATGGCCGCGTGGTACTTTGCTTCAAGCAGTTGCCACTTTCGGAGCAGAAGGTCTGGCCAGAATGTTGTGTTTGAGGTAGGTCTAGAAGGCAGGAGTTTTATCCCAATACTTTTCTCAAATTTTGTCAGATGCATACATAGCTTAAGAGACAGGTCAGTATTCTCTAGCAAACTGGAAATGTCTCTACCTTGGGAGTTTTGTCTTCCTGCAGCCAGAGAGCTGATCGGTCACTGCTGTTCTGGCTCTCAGAACTGAGCATATAATTCAAATTTATGTTTACAGATGCTGAAATAAAAGCCCTAATTCAGTTTGTAAGAAAAGGCAAGACAAGGTCATTTGCACTTGTACCATTAACTTAACACTTATTTATACATATTTGTTCAGAAAAATAAAAAGCAGGTAGGAAACAGAACCCTAACTATTTAAGTCAGTGACACAAGTGTAGACCCAAGAATAGCAAGTGGCCACTAATGTGATGATAAAATTGGTTCACAGTTCATTGTCTAGAACATCTTACATCAAGTGTTTGCATCCCTTTACTATCCAATATTAGATAGGATAAACCTTTTCTGTACAATAAATTATTTATAGATGCATAATTTTGAACAATGAACACATAAATTTAAAAATTAGATAGATTGAACTTTTCCATACAGACAGAAGTGTCTGTCAATGGTCAGTGGGAGATCTCACCAGTTTCATTAGAGCTTTTGAAAATCTTATCCTTCGCTGGTTATTTGTAGACAGAGCTAATGCTTCTTACATGTTTTTGAATATCCCATTTAATTTCTATTTGACCTTGTTTACTCTGTATGATACCATTTGCATGAGAGGTAGTTTTCTGTCTAATTGAATAGTAACTTTTTAATCATTTGGTTCAGTAACTGATTTTTTTTTTTCAGGTCAGTGAAAGACAAAGATCAAACAAAGCAAAGACAGATCATATCTACTTCAAATACTGTTTGGCTAACTATGGTTAGAAACTATTATTAGTATTACAGAAGAAACTACTATGAAGAAAAGAAACTTTTATGACCACATTTTAAATGTTGTTTCTTTACTGAAATAGACTTGACACGTAAATGAGTTTATATAAAAGAATATAAAAAGAGTTTTTTAAGTTTCTAGTTTTATGAATATAATGAACCAGATTTTTTTTTTAATGTTAAGTAATACACAAGTTGATATATTTTGGAACGTGCGATAACATGTTCAAAATCCTTCTAGAATATAAAATTGTCACCAGAATTTTAAAAGTAGCTCTCACAGGCCCAGAACCATTAGAAAAGAAAACTTCTGGAAAAGTGCACTATAAGGAAAACAAATGTTTCCTCAAAGACTTTTAAACAACAGTAAAGAAAAGCAAAAGCATTTAATCTTTCACTTTTTTGTATACAGTCTGAAAGCACAACATCCTCCTATCTATCTCCCAGTTTGCGGATATAGAGTATATTTGCCTTTTGCTTTTTTCCCGCTAAAATCAACCAGTGCAGTTAGATGGTGGGTGAAGTCACCTAGGTATATGGTATGGTGAATATTGCCCCAAGAAACCTTTTGTTTTCTCTTCTCTTTAGAAGATGGCGAGTTCTCTGTGGTCAAGATTGTCTTCATGAAACTATCCATGGGTGAGTATGTTAAAGAAGAAAGGAGAACGGGTAGAAAAGGTAATTACAAGAAAAAGTGAATTGCTAGCCATGTGCAGATGTAGGTTTATCATAGTGGGTGTGTATTTTTCATTACCTACATGAGATAAATTGTTCTCAACTGCATGAAAGGGGTTGTTTTTTATGTCTGTTGAATGATTTCTGTTTTAACTGGACTTTCTGATTAGCCTGTTACTTTCCCTAGGTGGCTAGTTACCAATGCTTTTCATATATTAAGAGCTCATCTGTCATACCCTTGCATGCCCAAGCACCTCTCCCTTGATCAAGGGTAGGCAGCCTATTTTTTGCCAATTACTGGCATGCACAGTCGAAGCTGAGGCTCAGGTTTTTGTGTCTCCACCATTACAAAAAACTTGAGTGTAAACACAGCTGAGGTTTTAAAACAGCGAGAGCAACACTGAGTTCAGCGTAGGTTAACCTCCTTGTTTTTTCAGCTTTCTGAATGAATTTTGCAGGTTGAACTGTGTGCTCTGTGCTTCTGAAGACAGACTGCTGCCATTGCCCAATGTGACTGGTTTACATATTTTTTGGCTACATCCCCGTTGCACTGCAGACTCACACTGCTGCACAGACACAGTCTAAGAAATGGTATACTGAGAGTACAAATACCCATAATTATGATTAAAAGCCTTTTTGAAGGTTTAATGATCAATTTTGGTAACTACCTTTCATGGACCTGTCTAAAATTAGTTTCGTGATATACTTTCAAAAAAAACACCCCACTCAGATCCATGGTACAATTCTCTTTCCTATCTACTTATCTCACTTCCCACTGTCATGAAATGAGAGCAGAAATCCAGGCCCTATTTCACACTGCTTAATAGACTTGATAGATAACGTTCAGGAAAAATCTTAACATACTGCATCTGTAGTAGAAACGATTTAGGAAGTCAGAACCTAGGACTTTTAAATCTTTCTCCATTGAACATAATTAAACATTAACCAATTTTGCTAGTGCAACAGAATTTTTATAGGCTGCTATAAAGGCCTGAATTCTTTGCCAGGACATATGCTAGACAAAAGACTGCACTTTGTTTTGCCTGAAGAACCCAACCAGTATAAGCCAGTACTGCCCTAGAAAAACCACATGAGTCTGTGCTGTGCTGTCTCTCATGTGGGAATGTTTCTCTTGTGAATCAAGTTGTCTTTACTTCTATCCAGTTACTTTACAATAGAGATTACTCTCCGTAAATAGCACGCAAACAAAGTGAGCCTCTTCCTTCACTGTCCTGCAGGATATACAACTGCCAATATATCTACAAACTTTAAAATGGTATCACCAGGCTAAACAGAAATTTTTGTTATTGTACCATCTTATAGGTGCAGAGACAAGTAGCTGACAATTTCTGGTGTATTTATTTCCATTGTCCTGGGGAATGGTAAGATAGCTAGAGTGTGTTCAGAAACACTGAGCTGCTCACTCAGGGAGGGGGTTTCTGCCTGTTATATTCTGTATTAAGATACTGACTTGGGCTGCAAGGCCTTCCACATAATTTTCTGCTCTGCCTATCTCAGGGCAGGCTTTTTCAATCCAAGGAAACACCATTTAGTCCGAGCAGAGACTAGGCCTGTCATATCCAACACCAAGGTCTTGATTGCCCCACATCTATAGTTCCCATCTTCCTCACAAGAGTATTTTAGAATTGGCGAAATACGAGAAAATTTTGACGAAAGAGAGTCTCAGTGGGAACAGTCCAGCTACTTCGATTTTACTGACAGCTTCAACAAGTGTAGATGTCAATATGAGGGGTAAGGCAGTGACAGATCAACCTGTATGTGCTCTTAGTCAACTGGGAGAAGTCAGAGGTAGGTCTTAAAAAAATCAAAAGAACAGGGATCCAATATATTTGCATTTATCATGGCCACATCACTAAAATAAAAGGAATTTCTAAAGGAAACATTTTTTGTCACATAAACCCTAAGCCACTGCAAACCAATCTGGTAAAGATGAGGATCTGGCTCCCCAGACTGAATGTCAGAATACCATGAATAAAGTCAAGAAGCAGCAATGGGGCTGTCAGATACTGCTGCTGTCATTACCCCGTTACTGCAAATATCCATGCATTTTACTAGTTTACAGAAACTGTCAATGGATATCTTAATCCATAAGGTCAGAAAACACAACTATTTTACTATATAATCATTGAAGCTAATCTCTCTTTGACAAGGTCATTATTTACACGACTCCCCTTGTAATCCCCTACATGCACATACAGAATAAGGCTCTGAAGCTTAATCTTTGCCATGCTGAAAATGAGACTTTTATGCAAACTGATAAAAGTTCTTTGTTTGATTTATCTGTAAACCAAAATAGTCTGGTAGCTTGCCTTGAAGTTAAAAGAAAAAACATACTCTGTCAAATCCTGTGTATTCCTTTTTATGTATTTTGTCATTTCCCCTCTATTAACTCTGTCCTAAGGTTGAAAAGAAGAGTGCACTCTAGCTTCCATTTACATACTGTACTTTAGCTTTGACTTGTTTGGTTGCAGCCTGTTAAATTTATTGACTATAAGCCCCTTGAGCCATTGAAGAGTATGCAGCTTACATTGTATATCTTTTGAAAGACGCTACTGGTAGCCTGTTTTAATGTGTTTGCTCTCTCCAGATACAATTTGTCTTACATATTCATTGGTTTTTAGTGCCAGGACCAGTTTCTTCATTGTAGCTATTGTTTGGAAGTCCTGCACATATATTAAGCCTTAGTAATTTTTCAGTGCTGCTCAAGGGATCGAGTGTCAAATGAAATAATGAGTGGGAATTTGGGCACTGAAAACCCCTAAGCATCTGGCTTTGGATATCTTAATAAAAAAATAAAATTTTAAAAAAATATTTTAAAAAGGCAACTAATTTGAGATGGCAAGAAAGACACTTTAAGAAATCTAGGATATTTTATAAGTACAAATAGAGCTGGCCAAAAAGTAGTGCTTGCCATTCATTGACAATTACATTTCCTTTTAATTTCAAGATTTCATATAGCCTGAAAGTCAGAGAAAATTTCATTTGCAAAACACTAGTACATGGAGCTGCGAAAACTAAATATGTTCCCCTGCATACTGCAGCTGCTTTTTCTAGTGGTGGAGCTGACCTGAATACTGATTTCATTAGGCAAAGGCTTGGGATGGAAAGGTTCTCTTTTCAGATTAGAGTCAGGATTTACAGGAGCTTGGTTTCACAGGAGAGAGTCTAAAAACCTTGAGAGTGATGGGTGCTTATGTTTTCAGGCTCTGGGATCTCGAGCTGGCTCTCGCTAACAGGAATCTCAGTCCTTCTTTGTGCCCTGCTGTAGAGGTGCACTTCAGAATATCTCCTGTTCTGCAGCACAGGCATTGGCATGTTGGCTACTGATGCTAACTTTGAAGCTAACCAGGTGGGATACCTACAGCACCATAGATTTAAAAGTACGAAGTACAGAAATTTATGGATTGGGAATCCCACCCAGGTACTTCCAGATTTATGGTGCTATAGGTATCCCGCCTAGTTAGCTTAAAAATTAGCTGGAATATATCTGCATCAGTAGCTAACATGCCAAATCTGTTGTGCATTTGTGGCAGAACTTGGACTTCTGTTCAGATCACGTGCATCCTGCTCCAGATGCAATCACTAGAAGTATGATCCTGACAGAGAAATCTGAAATGGCATATTTTCATTTCTAGACATTCCATACCATAAGTCAAACTCCTTTCTCTCTCAGAAAGCTGTGAAGAGCAGCCCTGAAAGTCCAGGAACTGAACTCTGCCTCCAGCGAGGCACAGGCAAGGTCTCCGTGTGCTGCAGTCCACGCTTCGTGCTGGTACCAGCTCCATGCCAGGCTTCCAGTTATTCCCCCCAGATGCTTGTACCTTCAAAATCTATTTTTGTGAGGAACATCTGTGGCCCAACAAGTACAGAAAAAGAAAGATAATTTGATCAGTGTTTCACATGGCAAACACTACTAATAGTATTACTACTTCCAGTAAAAAAACCCCTAGGGACATCATGGTGTCCCTAGCCCCACTTATATATCTGTATATATGCCTTCTCTGGCCCCAACATCAACATAGGGGTGATGTGTCCTTACAGGCAAGCCAGGAGAGCCTAAAATATTTCCATGTCATTGTTTCATAGCACCTTAAAGCTTTTGCAGTCAGAGAAGTTGCAACTGTTAATGAAATAAATGTGGTTTAAGTTACATTTGATCTGTATAGTGAGTTTGTGTTGTGGAAGAGGGGTGTATTTTTGGTTTGTAGTGTACATGTCAAACAAATACAATTATCTATTTCTGAATCTTTATGGTTCTCATCATCATAATTAGCTTAAGTGAAGCTGTATTTAGCTTGCATATAGCTTCAATTTGCTGCAAAGTAAATCACCAAATAAATCAATAATTTACGACCTAGCAAACAGTGCAGACTTTTTCAAAATAAAAAAACCCCAAACAACCCATTATGCCTGGGCATTTCTGAATGCAGCACAACTCCTTGCCTAGCTTCTCTGAGCTAGATGTGATATTTTCCAACACCAGACATTCTCATTCAAGGAAAGAGGAAATATGTAAAACTAAACAAATAATGACACGAAATGAAGCTTTGATTAGGAGCCTGTGAATAATGATCTTTTCACATATTCAGTGTCTAGGATGTTTAACATGCTTTACATTTTGACTGTATCAAGCAAGTTCCGACAATTAGATTTTGGTATTGAGAAAAATACACTTTATTAGAGAGGAGCTTGTCAGGGCTTGGTGCCAATAGGCTGCAACTAGTTATGTTGCAAACACATCCAACACCCTCATTTTAAGTGCAAGAGGGAACATGTTTCATATTTTCCTCTCTCCTGCTCTGTTCTCCTACAAATTCATAAGAGGCAAGTGCTAGTTCTCTTTCACTTCATATGGTAATAAAAAAAAAATAAAAGGACAAAATATTTTTCCATGGTATGAGTAAATCACAGGTTTATATTGTTGAAAGTTACTATTAGGTTTTGTACAAGTTATTACTATGAAGACTGTATTAACTGGCTGCATTTCTCAAGTGGTGGTAGGTAATATTGAGTGAATTCAAAGGGTGGGAAAAAAGTGATTTTTGTATATGTTAAATAGGTTGGGTTTTTTATTGCCAGTAATGTAACAGGGACCAAAAGCATAGCAAAAGCCTAAAACTTGAGGATATTTTGAATAGAGAGAACATCCACAGGTGAATTATTTAAAATGAGCTTGAGTGCTAGGGGCTGTTAATCCCAATTTCAGAAAGGGATGAAACTCCCTCATGTTTTACAGCATGAGCCAAATATTTTCCTGATGAATATCAGAAAGGTATTTTAACTATAGCCATTTACTTCCACATTTTTCATGAAGATTTTTCATCTTGCTCTGGAACAGCTGGTTCTGGCTCATGACAGAGATCACTGGATGAGATGAACCACTGCCCTGGTATATCCTTTTCCTTTGTAGAAGGGATATTATAGTAGCTTCTGCACATTACTGGTTGGTATCCTTTGTGTAACTCAATGTATTTGATGCAAAAACCTACTTAGCATTACATTTATCTTGAAGTCACATATGTTATTAACAGTAATTATGGTGCTTTTAACATATAATTATTTTACAGCGTATCAGTGTAAAAATATATGGATATGTATGTGTATATAAGCAATGAAAACATATCTTTTAGAATATGACACAAGGTTTAATTGATTGTTTTATGCACTAAATGTTAACATGCAGAAAAATGGTAGTTGCATGCAACCTCCCAAAGTCTGAAGTAGGAATATAACTACATGTCAGAAGCTGAAAATTCTACTCTAAGATTAAAATTGCATTTATTTCTATAGCTAGAGATGTTCGCAGTTCATTAAATAAAAAAAGCTTTCTTGTTTCTCAACACTTCAGAAAAGAAATTACTATTGTATTTGGTTTGGAATGAATGAATATAATCTCAAATCTTTTGTTTGCATCACTGTGCAACGTGCCATTTTCTGAAATGAAAGCTTGGTGTATTTGCAGAGCAGACAGCAGAAGTATGTATGATTACCTCACCATTTCTTTTGTACCAAGCATAGATGGAGGCGAATTAGAACTCATCAGCAGGAGGGGTTTTTGTTTTCTTCCCAAACAAACCATCAAAGAATCCCAGAGCACGGTTTAAACTATTCAGAATGAAAATACACTGATTTTTGTCTGCCTGATTCCAAAAAATACTTGTGTATTACTTAGATTCTTTCAGGAGAGATGCTGTAAACACCCATGTAGAAGATAATGCTCAGTAACCAGTCTCAGGCCTTTCATACAGTAGAAAGCTTTACTGAGTAGAACTGGGAGAAAATAGTTGTGTTGACAAAAGCCCAGATATAGATACAGTTACACAGACTCTGCTTGCCTATACATTTTCTTTCTGTTTAGAGATAATACTGGGTTTGTGTGGCAAGGTTTTGGTAGCAGGGAGTACAGGGGTGGCTTCTGTGAGAAGCTGCCAGAAGCTTCCCCATGTCCGATGGAGCCAACACACCAGCTGGCTCCAAGATGGACCCACCCCTGGCCAAGGCCAAGCCCATCAGTGATGGTGGTAGCACCACTCCTATTTAAGAAGGGGGAAAAAAAACTGTGGGAAAGCAATTGCAGTGGGAGAGAGGAAAGAGAACATGTGAGAGCATCAACTCTGCAGGAGGCAGACTCTCAACTCTGCAACTCTCAAGGAGGCTGTGACCCCGTGGGAAGCCCACACTGGAGCAGGGGGATGAGCCCCAAGGAGGCTGTGACCCCGTGGGAAGCCCACGCTGGAGCAGGCTCCTGGCAGGGCCTGTGGCCCCGTGGAGAGAGGAGCCCACGCTGGAGCAGGTTTGCTGGTGGGACTTGTGACCCCGCAGGAGGGCCCCACAGTGGAGCAGTTTGTACAGAGCTGCAGCCTGTGGGAAGGATTCTGAGTAATCTCTCCCTATCCTTATCTCTACCCACGAGCCTTTTGTTGTATTTTCTCTCCCCTGTCCAGTTGAGGAGGGGAGTGATAGAGCAGCTTTGGTGGGCACCTGGGGTCCAGCCAGCATCAATCCACCACAGAGATCTACAATAAGATGTATTTGCCAACATAGCTGCTTTCCATGCTACATTTCCAGTGTGTGCCAGTGCTGCTCTACCTGCAGACAAAACATTTTAAATACGAACAAGGCAAACGGTGACTAATTAATTAGCCTGCATGTCTTGGAGCATTAAAGTTTGGTGTTCCTTATTACTCCTGGGATGGAGGTTACTGATACTGCAATTTAGTTCCTGATTCTGCAATTTTAATTCATGTTGTGTACGTGACACTAAGCCACGTCGCTGATGCCAGTTAGATTACACTGTCTAAAGCTGACCAGAGCAAAGAGAGCCTGAAGAAAGTGAAAGGAGACAGACGGAGCCACCTTGGTGCTGGCAGCAGGCAGAGTAGAGCAAGCTGCTCTGAATTCTCAATGAAACTAGATTTAGGTACATATAATATTCAGCTTCACACCTGCTGTGCACCAGCCCTGTGTTAACCAGGGCCTGGGCCCCCTGAATGGCATTGCCATGGGAGGTGTGCAGGAGGCACAGCAGACGGTCGCTCCTGGTTTGTGCTGATGCTTATGGTCAGCTTGATATTTTCCAGCATTTTATGCCAGAAATCTGTTCCCTGGAAACATTTTGGCCAGCTCTAATTAAAAAGTGATAGCTTAACTCTTCCCAAGACCCTGTTTTCAATTGCAGGGGTATTATCTTGTCTATGGCAATAGGCGCTATTGTCTGCCACAGTTTGCTGAAATGCTCATTTCCAGAGGAAACATTGGTCCAGACAAAACTTTTGCCGGAAAGCTCTCCTTTAGCATGTTATGTAAAGGGAGAAGGAGAGAGAGACAGGGATCTGAAAATAAACAAGAACTCAGTGGCTAAGGTTACTCTTCTAGAAAGCCAAGACCTGGTTAAAGTCTTTGGTGTGATTTGAACAGAGTAGTGATGTGAGTCTCCAGCTCCTTCCTTCTGGTCATCTTTCCACCAGACTCCTGTCTATTTTAGGATGGGTAATACCTTGTTCTCCTTTTTGTTTTGCTTTATTTTTTGGTGACAGTTATTGGCCACTTCCTGACACAGGACAGGAGTATTTTCTGTCTTAATAACTGTTACATGCAGGAAAGTCTGCTGTCTCACGGTGGCAACCTCAATCGTTCATTTTATTTGAAATCTGCCTATTCTCTGTGTCACTTCTGTACTGTAATGGGTATTTCAATGTGACACATAACAAAATTTGTTACTACTTTTTGCAGCTGCGTCAAGCTGGAAGCTTCTGTTTGACATATGTTTCTGTGGAATTAGCTGAATTGTGCAGCAAACAGATTTTATGTTTCCGCTCAGTGTAGCAGGGAAGGTAAAGGTTATCACCACCACAGGACGCGGGGAGGAGTGGTCACTCCTCCGAGCTGCCTCTGTAGCTGTACTGATGGTGTTTGGTGAAGCAAATCTGCTGCAAATTACAGCGTGTAGTTATAGATCAATTTATGCTCCTGCCTGCTGCCAACAAACGTGCTGTGCACGAATGGAGCTAACTTGGTAAACATGCACTCTAGTAACAGAAAATAACCAAGTGTTGTTGAAAGGAATAATTAATTAATGTTTGTAAAGCACTTAGAAACTGAAAAGTACCTTATTAGTGCTAAGTGTTCAGGGACCTAGCTTTCTCATCAGAAGTTAAAGTCGTCTTCTTTGATAGTCTTTAACTGAACAAAGCATTAAGGGTATAAAGCCTTTGTATCTAATGTCCTCGGTCAGGTGCTTTTGTGCCTGGCAGTCATTAAGATGCAGTAAGTAAACAAGAAGAAACTATAAATGGCATGAATCAGCTCATCTCCACTGGTGCCAGCAGAATCAAGTTGATTTACATTAACTGAAGATCAGCAATGGAGAATCCAAAGCACAGCTCCTCTTCTTGCCTATTGCGCTCAAAAGCCAGTGACTGGTTTATCCACTGCAGCTCCCACCTTTTTGAGCCTGGCTGCTGGGAATGAATACAAAGCTGGATTAGGGCACAGACCTCCCCGTGCAGTGAGGTGGACAAACTGGATGGCCCAGATTTGTTACCTGGGGCAGTCAACATGCTAAATAAACAGCCTTCTGGTGCTAGAGGGCAGGAATCCTATTTATCAGGTGTGCTACTGGGGCTGAAAAGTGACACCTGCATCTGACCCCAGCTCAAGAGCTCAGGAACATGGGGAGTAAGCATCTGTGCCTTTATTTTCAAAGAACCTTGGCTCCCTCCAGAAAAAAATCCAAACCTCTTCATGATGAAGGGGTCACCACCTGAAGTATGGATTTACCTGGGAGGCTAAAAGAGCTATGAGCCACCCAGAAGAGAACCACTTGGGGAGACGTGAATGATCCCAGCATTGTAATCCCAGCCAGCCCACAGCTCTCAACACCGCAGCGTGTGGCATTGCACCTTCTCTGCAGTCATCTAAAGGCTGATCTGCTCCTCCAGGAAGTTTGTGGTCCACAGCCAGTATTCTTATCTGCCTTAGAGGGTCTTAATCCATATTTCGCTCTCTAAATATAGTCCCCAAATCTTAGATGCCGTGGGAGGAGGAGGAGGGGGAGGAAGGGGAGACAATCTTGTGAAAGACGGCACTGCAGGAAAGTTTAAGATTAATTGGCCAGAGAGCACAGGAAAAAGCATTGCTCTGTCCGGCCCATCAAATCACACACTTTTAAGATTATCATACGCTTTTACCAGACAAGCTCCCTTTCTTCAACCAGAAATTTTGTCAGGCAAAATTTGATGATGTTGGGCATCTGTTCCATATTTATGAATGTCCAGCACCTCAGTACCTCACACTGAGCTTCCAGACTAATCGAAATCCTGATGATGTGCCCACTTCAGCTGTATGGTGCATGAGCTGTATGCCCAAGTATACATCACATGTAGTCACTGGCAGGAGTGCTGGGAGAGTGAATGCAGTCTTTGATCTCTTAGGTGTTTCTTCTCACAGGAGATCAGTGGCTTTTTTTCTGCTGGATTAATTGGCAGAATAAGAAAATCACCTGCCAAGAAAATCCAATTATTCAGCCCTTGCTGGTCTTGAATAAAGCTCCATGGTTGATAAAGGGTCACAGTTAGAGAGAATTAATATAAACCATCAGGACAACAGATATGCTGTTTTTTCAATCTCTGCACCAGCCTAGGGCAGAGTATGTTTGGCTCACTTCAGTTGCAGTGCTGGAACACAGTGTGCCAGAATACCTCTCCATGACATTTTTGGAAGAGCTAAGTGTTACTGAGATTGGTTAATAGTTATCTTTGTAATTAGCCATCTGTTATAGATCCATTTATTGAATCTGAGAGGGGCCAGAACTCTTGTATGTCCTCCCTGCTC
This sequence comes from Athene noctua, assembly GCF_965140245.1. Taxonomy (NCBI): domain Eukaryota; kingdom Metazoa; phylum Chordata; class Aves; order Strigiformes; family Strigidae; genus Athene; species Athene noctua. The sequence goes on from NC_134044.1 coordinate 22,459,705, forward strand.
CTAACTTTACTTGAGTTTTCCATAGGGAGAATTGTGCAAAATCCATAAAGAACCAAAAAAATGCTTCTTTGAGAGACCAGTTCTTTAAAAAAAAAAATAAAGTGGCTGCCCCATAAATGGTAAAAGTCATAATAATTTGTCTTGTCTTTGCTTAATCAATAGGCATCTTTTTGGAGGTTGGATGAGGAAACTGAGAGGTCTCTCAGAGATCCAGGAAAGACTCTGTACAGCTGCTCACTTGAGACACAGTACTCATTCATAGACCCACTGTGCTTGATGGCTTGATATTGTCTGATACACCTTGTAAAGGTCATCAAAACTGGTACCTGAGACTTTTCAAATCAATCAGAGGTAGACTAATCTTATGAAATGGGACAGCTAAACTGTGGTTTTCTACTCCATAGTTATTTGAATGCATATCAGAAACTACTGAAAGAAGTAAACAAGTGTGTGCTAGAATCCCAAATGTTAGAATAATAGCTTCCCCTAATCCTATTTGTAGACAAACACAAACATTTTCATCTTTGTGTGTCATCTCTTGTCCCCTCAAATTCACATATATTACAGGCATTGACATATACACACACAAACATACACGTATTTATTTTATCATATTAGGTTTTCAGTTTTTTCTGTGATCTTATGAAAAATTATGATCTGTATACATGATAGGCAAAATTCTGTGTCAAAGCCTTAGATATCCTGTGTCTATTGTCAGCAAAATTAACCAAGCTAAGAAATTTAAGAGAGCCAAAGGCTTTGTTTCCATAGGCTTCTGAATCCAGAGGCCAGAGCTGGATGATTTGGGTGAAATACTCAAAGAATCCGGCACAGGTAAATGACCCAACAGAAAGTTCCACAGATGTCAAGGCAGAAGGTGAATGTATGATAATTAATTCTTTCTCCTGGAATATACGCTGCTAATTGACTTGGCGGCAGTATCATTACCATGATTCATAGGCTCATATATTTTAGGCCAGAAGCAACCATTATGATATTCTAGTCCCACTGTCTGCATAGCAAAGACCACAGAACCTCACCCAGTGGTTGCTGCATCAGCCCTCTAATTTCTGCTTGGATGACCATGTTTTTTTCAGAAAGCCATCCAATGATTGTTAAAAGACTATGCAATAGAAAATCTACCAGGTACTTGGGTAAGTAGTTCTAAAGGTAATTTTTTTCTTTGAAATTTGCAGCTTTTATTTGGCATAATTTTTACATTGATATTTCTGTAGATTTTTTTTTTTTTTTTGTCTAAATGTACCCTAGAAACATTAAGAAAACTCTCAGACAAAAGATTTTTTTTCTTATTTCTGGAGTTAAAGGTATGTGTAGAGTTTATGGTAATCTTCCTACTGTATTAGTAATATCTTTAATGGATCATTGAAGTCTTATCTCCTTTTTTCCTTCTTTTTATCCTCCCTCTCATTTTTCTCTCCTGGTATCCCCAACCAAAAGAAAAAAAAAAGAAAACAAGAAGAAAGAAAATAAAAAAGGTGGAGAGGTGGTGCACAGAATTCCCAATTAAACTGAGGAATTTTAAAATATGTAGAATGTTCCTGGACACATCTAACACTAGGCAGATACTGACATTCCTGCAGTCCTGGACAAAATGTGTGGGGTTTTTTTTGTTTTGTTTTATGATCCCACCTGTTCCCTCCAACACATCTCTCTTTCTCTTGTTCCCTAATATTACCCCTGAGTCCAATTTATCTGATTTGTAGAACATGTGAGAATAGCTTAGCTAGATCATGTCAATGACAACACAGTGACACAAACAACTAGACAGGGTGTCACACTGCTTTTTTGGAAAGGTAGAATTTGCCTTTTTTGCAGGCTATATTTCAGAAAGTCAGCAGGCCTACAGGGTTTGTACGCTCTCCCCACTCAGTAACCAACATTGAATATTCTGAGAAAAACACCATTCTTTACTTCTTTGAGTATCCTTTTATCCCACAGAATAGTTTCTTTGATTTAAACAGGAGCCAAAGTATTCATAAATGAGCCAAAATCTGATACAACTTTTGACCAAATTCTTATCCTGTGAATGCAGTGTCAAAACCTCCACTGAGTGCACCTGAATAAACACGTTGCTGAAATAAGTGATGATGTCTGTGAAACTGCTATGAATTACTTATGATATATTTGTAGTATTGTAACAAATATTCCTCAAAACATGTGACTCCTCAAATTAATCAGAGGTAGACTCAGTGCATGAAATGGAACAGTTGAGGTCTCAAGTATATTTATGATACAGGTATCCGGATAAGCCAGTTAGTACTGGCTTAGATGTTAAAATGTTATTTCCTCGTTATCTCATGATCATATCATGTATCTGTGTAATCTGTGAATCAAGTATTAACTGCCATGCACTTTCAGAAGCCAGGAGAAAACATGGTGAGTTCCCAAAGGTGCAAGTGGCCTTGTTTGTATTTATAAGTAAGTCAACAACAAGCTGATACGGTTAAACAGTTACTCCATCAGTGACTTGACTTGGCCCTGTTCTTTTCTCCATCTGGTGGGTAGGCAGGCAGATTAAATTTATGCCATGTGTTTATTTTGCTTGTAACAAATTGAGATGCATTTATATTTCTAGTCACTATGAGGTGGTAACAACCTTACACAATATATCGATTCATCTTAAAAAATGAGGAGTTAGCAGGAACACAATGACATACCACGATATTTTATTTAAAGGAAATGGCGGCACAGCATATATTTAAAAAGCTCAATTACAGACCTTAGACAAAATTAAATTTATAGTTGAGCCTCAGTGTTTTGAAGCTACCAGTTGTTTCCTGGAAGTGACTTTGAAATGAGTTTTGGGAAATCATTTTAGTATTGACTTGGGCTGTAATGGTTGGCTGTTGCTTTTTTGTATAAGATTGATTAAATTACTCTGAACAAGCTCCAAGTCCATGTCCTTCTCTGAGGCCAGTTGTGAATATGACCATAATACACTGTCTAAAAAATATTTCAGAAAGTAAATGTTCTCTATACCTGGAAGCATGTCGGTGCACTCTTACAAGAGTAAGGAAACGAATTTTGTTCCTTGTCTCAACATTCATCACTTCTTTCTTTTATATCACATGGTCTCTCTGCTTTTAAAAGGCTGGGGTTATTTTCTAGATTTCTTCTATACAGTACAATAAGATAATTTTGACAATATCTTAAAGAAAGAACTAGCTAAGAAATAAGTGTATTGATAACAATAAGAATTGGCAGTTGTACTACTGATTTCTGCCTTTATGAGCCTCTCTGAAATGTAGGACCTCTCTAGTTATTTCTTCATACTTCAGTAAACTCAAGTGAAATCAGGGCCACATTATATCAGACTCTATACAAGCACAGGGGAGTGAATGCTCTTGATCTATAAAAACTTTGCAAATAAATGCAAAATTTGCAGAGTCCTTAAACAGAGAAATGAAAGGACTTATCCACAGCTGCTAAATGTGTCTGGGCTGGAGACAGAAGCAGAACCCAGGTCTTCAGGGACCTATGCCAGCGTGTGATAAGTGAAATCTGCTGCTTCTTGGTTACCTGAATGGAGCTAGCTCCCAAAACACTGTATGGTCTGAGCTTTTATAAAAAGTTTGGTATGTATTTCAAAAGACGAAATGATAAGATATATCCCCAGGAAGCCACCAAGAGGTGACTGCTGCATGTGTCCCTGTAATGGATGGAGTGACCCACTTCACTCATAAGAGAGAAGTAGCAATGTCTTTGTTGATATAAAGCAGTGATTTAAGAAAGTATGGTAGTAAATGCAACAGTGGTTTTACGAGATTCAGGGGTAAGGTACACTTGGTTATTTACTCTTGATTATTTACACTATAGAGGACAGGGTCAGACAAAACTGTCAAGGAGACCCTCCCTTTGAGTTCAGAAAGGAACCTCTTGTAAAGGTTCTCAGACTTCTTAAAGTCTTCTCAGAGGGGAGTTTAGGTGAGGCTGGATCCAGATTTAGTCCTAGACTTGGTCAACAGTTTATGTCTAAAGGATTATATGTGCACAATCAACCCCTTATATCACTCAGGATTTCAAGGTTTAGCATGCTCTTAATCACTGATCAAGAATCTGTTGTGGCAAGGACTCTCTCAGCCTCAAGGAGTAACCCTGAGAGGTGTCCCTACACCCATAGGGAGATCTTGGCATGCAGCCTGCTGCTGTGCAGGAGAGCTCAATGTGCCCTGGGCTGTCCACTTACAGAGTAAGATAATTGATTTATAATCCTATTTACGTACTGACTACAGATGTTAGTTTCTTCCAGATCTGGCTTGAGTTGGATTGACCAGCACTGTGGCTGGGTGGGCATACTGCTCAAATCAGCCCTTGGCTACTGTGTTATTATCTGTCTCCCCTGAATTCACATGACCAGATGCAATACATTATGACTGCCACCGGCGGTTATCACTTGAGCAGGGTTACGGGAAATACAGGTCAGGGGGATGTGTGTGTGAGGAAACACTTCCACAAAACCAGAAGCAAGGGCTACAGCAAGAAATGTTGAAAGAATAAGAGTAAGGGGAAGAAAGCCATAGAAGTCTGGAGAGGAATTTAGCATGAGAAGGTGCACAGAAAGTGTCTTGAACATGCCCTCTGCAAGCATCGTACAGAGAAAAATCAACATTCTGTGGGCTACAGCCTTCCAAAGGACATTCTGCTGCACTTACCAAATCTCTTGAGTTCTTATCTGAGATGGAGTGGGTGAGTTGTGGAGGAAAACTCCCCTAATAAAATCTGGTTCAATAAGTCCATTGATTGCTAGGGAGCATGGACCTATGATACTGTTAGGGAGGATTTCCATTTCCTTGGCATTAGTTTCCATGCTAGGAGGTCATGCACTAGAGTGTTTCGGCCATAAGGTCTGGGCAAGTCTGGGTTAACAGGCAGGGGAGGTTGGCTTGCAAAGGTTGTGATTTTCTCTTCTTCCTGTTCTTAAGTGTCTTTAACTCCTGCTGACAAGAGTAATCTAGCTCCTCGGAGGTCTTAAGTAAACAGGAATCCTGCAGGGTGCAGGTTAAACTAGCATTGAAAGAGCGGGTACCTGCAACATTCTGTAATTATTTCCATGAACTCTCTCTCTTTCCAGTCCTTTGGTGTTCAAGTAAAAATATGTGGGTACCAACTCATGGGGGGAATTGCCAAAATGCCTCCTACATTCCCTACTCTACATGTGGTCGTCTTTAGATCTTTAGGTTAGAAAGAAAACCTGCTTTCTCCTTAAATTGATCAAAGTACAAGGGTTGATTAGTTGAGTCAATGTGGAAAGTAGTGGCAGCTTATGTCAGATTTTTCTTGTTGATATTTATTTCTTTATTTGTGTTGAGTTTATACCTTGGGTAGAGAGAAAAATCTTATAATTTACTGCCTGAAATTTGAGCTGTAATAGACTTTTTTCCTTTTTTTTTTTTTTTTTCCTTTTCCTTTGATTTCTGGTTTCTTTAAGCTTCAGAAAAGACAAGAAATGTTCTCCCGGTAAATGTGCTGGTTCATTTTGTATTAATTTCAATACTTTACTGATAAACTGAATTTACTGCTGCCCCACAAAAAAATGTAGATATGAATGATCCTTCTTGCACTTGCTTTCTTGATGAAATTTTAAATGTAGTTTGCTATAAATGGAATCTCAGTTAAAGCAATAATTATTATTTCAGTCTGTTTAAAATAACACTTTAATTATCTGTAGTAATTCTAAGAATTAAAGAATATCCCTTCAGGTATTACAGTGTTATTTTAGATGTTCTGCTTAAATATCTAAATTCACATTATTCACTAATATTCCCTCCTCAGTGGGGTGGCATTCAAGCTCTGGATGGTGTTAACATATTTTTTAAACAACAGAAATGGAGAAGATACAAAATAAAGGGAAAATAAGCATTCAACTGAACTCTTAATTTATTGGCCAGTATCTCACTTCACATAATTTGAATGGTCTTATAGCAAAGCATGTACCTAAAAAGGACAGCATGTTCTCTGAAAAGCTGAGGGTAGAAGCAGGTGAACGTATGATCCTGGACATAAGGACTGAAGCTTCAGTTGAGCAAGAGGGAGAAAATAAACACCATGGAAACACTGGGCGAAATACCACCATATTAGAGGTTAAAATAAGTCTACACGTGCTGTTGGACAGAGTTGATAACAGAATTACTTTTTGTTGCTTTGCCTTTCCCTGTCCTTTCACAGGACAGAGGTTGAAATGACAAGCAGAACTTACCAGCTTCAAGAAGGTGACTTTGAAAACTATTCAGAGTGAGTAAACATTAAAGCAAAAACAATTCTGTTTGCTTCAGGTAAGGCATGGGCAGTCCATTGCCAGTGCTGAGGGTGATTTGTGTTCAGAAAATAGCCTCCTTTTCTGTGCCTGTGTCTCGTGCGGAGGCTGTCGTTGTATATGCACTGTGAAGTTTATGGCTACGGGGTTTTTCTAACTGTAAGCATCTCTGACACCCCAGTTGCATGGTTGCTTTCTCTAGTTCAACAGCAGATCTTTTTTCAGTAGGTGGTGTGAAAAGAATTGTTTATAATTCTTCTTGGCCTTGCTTTCTGCAGATTCTGACTTAATTAGACTCATTAACAAGACCAAGTGACATACTTTCTGTAGGAAAAGCTTTGAGATGAGACAAGATTGCTCTATCTTTTTCAAAATCTCCTGCCAGGAGAGGCTTGACCAATATAAGGAGTCTTTGAAGAAGTAGTTTGCTCCTCAAAATTTTTGGAGAGAAGGGGTTTCCTTTTTGCAAAAAATATGGTTTTGTTAAAAAATATCTGCTTTGCTTTTTGAAATGTACTTTTCCCACAAATATTGCTGTGAAGAACCCCCTGTATTATGGTCAGATCTACTCTACAGTGATCCAGATAGGAAAGACAGATGCTTCAATGACATTCTGTAGATGTATTTTTTGGTTACTGTGGAGCCATATAAATAGAGACAGTGTAATATGCAGCATGCTTTGCTCAGAGCCTGTGCCTGCTGTGGGAGATCACCCAGCTCTGTCACTGTGGAGAGATAACAGAAAAGCAAAAGGAATAGAAATAAGAGGAGGAAAGAGGATAAATGTAGGCAAGAAATGCTCAGGAGAGGCATTTCTAGTTCTTTAAGGGATTTCTAGCCCTTTGAGGGATTTCCAGCACACAGTCTATGGAAAATTTTCACCCACATCCAAACTGGGCAGAAACTCCTTCCAGGAACTGTCAACACTAACCGTGAGCAGGTGGATCAGCACTCCCCAGGCTGCACCAGAGACTGGGGTCGGACACTTAAATAACACACAAACCCATAGATTGAAGAAGGGCCCTCAGAAGGCTCTGAGGTAATACACTGAATACCTTGTATTTTACTGCATCTAGCAGTGCTAATGAATTGTATATAGCACACATAGCATAAAATACAAGCATGTACAGCATAAATACGGCTTGGACCTCTTCTCGATGCAAGCAGCATATAAATGATAGCAGGTTAATTTCTGGTTAAACTATAGCCTTTTCCTGGGCAGAAAAAGCAAGCAAGTATATTTCAGATGGCAGCTGTGAATATATCCTATGCTTTTATTCTCTTTTGCCATGCAGTCATTCATTCTTCAGCTTTTCTCCATAACGTCCTATTATTTTATTTCCCTAGGCAAAAATCTGAGTCACTCCCTGGCATTCTCTTTTCTCTTCAGAACTTTCTTTTTTCTGGACAAATGCTTCGCAATCTTACTTTTTGTTTTCTAACCAACAGCATGCCACAAGCTTGGTGTTGGAGCCTGGCAAAACCAAGGTCGCAGAGAATACTAATTTCACATTTAGCTGATGTGTTTGAAAAGATGAATTAACATGGACCACTGAAGTTGCTCAGCCCAAACAGCTGCTGTATAAACCACTAAGACACCCAGGAGAGGTTTTTCAAAAATTCTACCAAAATCTAGGGGTATTTCCAAATGATATAGCCAGTTAGGTTGTCAACCCCATGGTTTTCATTAGGACTGAAATACCTCGATGCTATCTGTATCCTTCGAATGCCTTCTGCCTTAGCACTCATTTCTTATGACAGCTACCAAGACAGATCTGTGCTTAATGTTTTGCTCCAAAATCCATCTTAAGTATCCAATTATGAGAGCCCATAGGACTTATGTTCTTTAATTTGCTTAGATCTAAAGATGGATACCATTTTCATTTCCACTACAGAGGGTACAGGCTTCCCAGTCTTCACTCAATGCCACTATTAAATATACAAATCAGCCATTTTTGAAAAATGAAAAAAATCCCACCCTGTAACGTTAGCTCAAGCATTTTTTTAAACCTAGTACTGACTGCTTGGCTTTATTAACTGTAACTGCAAATGCCTTAAAATATGTCAGCAGAGTTACTTTGTTATTGTGGTTAACAGCATTGCATGGGATTCAGCATCTAAATCTTGTAGTCTATATTGTGTGTCAGAAGTGTGGGAAAGAATGGCTGGAGAGAATTGTGTGAAGCTTATCATTGTAGGAGGGGGATGCAATCATAATTCTTGTGTCTTGTCCTTAGCAGTAATGAGAGAGGTTTTGTAGACTGAGTTGTGAAAAAGAAAGAAGACTAGGCTTTGTCTGACTATTATGGCAAGTGTCAAATCTGGTGAATAATATAGATAATTTTTTTGACATTTGAAGTGGAGAATAATGTATGATTAATGTCAGTTCTGCTGCTTAGCTTCCTTGTTGCTCTGTACAAGTGTCATGGCATTTTTCAGAAGAAAAAAAAAAAAGGTACAGATCTATGTCTTGAGCAAGGACTGCGTTACAGTTTGTATCTTGCTGTTTGTTTTTAAAACTCATTTTAAGTACCTTCTAAGCAACGTAATCTTCAGTATTTTGAAGTAGATCTGTCCTCAGTTGCACTTTACATACTTAAAGGAATATAGATTAAAAACATACGTGGTTATATACATTCAATATCGCAAGTGTCATTGTCATTTAGAAATGTCTGTTGGCTTTATCTCAGGATGATTACATTCACTGTTTCACCTTGGGTTATAGGTCGCAAGGTATGCTTTAATCTGTGTATGTGATCACAGAATAATTGGAAAGGCCTCAAGAACAGAGTTACTCCAGTCATCTTGTATTGAGAAAGGACTCAGAATACTTTGATTAACCTCAATTGATGTATGCTTAACCTTACGTTTACCTCAAATTAAAGAATCTGAGCCCAGCATATGTTTTCTTGGTGAACAGTGAGGAGATGGATCTTGAGGCATCTATCTCATCTGCTGATGGCAGCAGGAACATCTTCCATCTTCCCAGCACAGTCTCACCTGGGAAGTGCTGGAGGTACCAGTGTTAAGGTGAGTGGGACCTGGAAGGGCCAAAGCTTCTTCCCTTGACTCTACTTGTTCTTCTCTGTGTATATGCAGAAATTATTTAGTTTCTTCCAAGATCTGTACAATATCATGAAATTATTATATTAAAAATTCAAGATTAAAAATAATTTTTCACATCAGACTTCCCCTGGCTCTTCCCTTCTTCTGGTCTGATATGGACACCAGGGAGCCCGCCCATTGCTGCCTTTCCTGGAGAAAGGGAAGACACTTCATATTTTGTCTCTTTGTTGATTCAATAACCATGAAAATGTTTGCTAATTCCAACTGTAAATTTTTCAAAAGCCAAAGTGATATTGCCTTTTCTTTCCTCCACTGCAGGTGGTGGAACACGGAAGACAGTGACTGTTTTTAACAAGTTCCATGTACTGGCAGGTAGTGCTCATGCCTGTCCCCAACGCCAGCCCTTGCCTGTCTGCCTGGCTCTGGCTCCTTCTCTCTTATCTCTCGCTCTCTCTGTTTCTTTGTCTCTGTGTTTCTGTCTGTCTCTCTGTTTTCTGAAAATTCAAAATATCCAATTTATTCTATTTTTACTCAGAAATGTTTGTTAAAACTCCTGTTGTTGATGCCTCTCAAATCCTACCAATTTACCTACACCTTTTTTTTGGGGTCAAAATACAGTAGTCCTGAATAAAGTTCTTTGCATCAGACTTCATCAATGCCAAGTAAGAAAGAATAATTACCCCTCATGTTTCATATATTACATCACTATTAACATATAGCCATATGAGATCCACACTTCTGCCACAACACTACACAGCTGACAGGCACTTTAGCTCAGGTCTTCTCTTGTGATACTATATAGTACATTGCCACTTGCCCACTTTGAATGTCATCTCATTGAATCTTGACTATCTTTCCAATTTATCAGGATCATTTTGAATCTTAATTCTGGCTTCAAGAATGCCGTTACCCTTGATAGTTTAATGTACACTGCAAATTTTACATGAGTAGAGTCTTCCATCATTTAAGTTAATGAAAGCACTGACAGATCTCTGTCTGAAATACCTCCCCAGCTTTAGAGTAAAGTATTAAATCTTCCAGAAAGTGTATTTTCAGCCACTTTGGTAGTACTTTATTAGTGCTAGTACATATTTTTTCACCTTGCTTATATGGATGCTATATAGCTTTAACAGGGCAAATACAGATGCCACCTTCTGCATTGCTTATCCACTAAGCAAATATTCTGTCAAAGGACGTATTGAGGCTTTTTTTTTTTTTTTTTTTTTTACTTCAGGTGATCAGGAGTAAAATATTTTAATGAAATCACAGCATATTTTTGTTCCAAAGTTTTGTCTCTAATTTCTGTACCATGACTGCAGCAAATAAGATGTAGGACTTGAGGTTTTTATTATTGTACCACTGTAGGTGATTGTAGCTATGAACAAGAAAAAGATTTGAAAGTGCCTGTATGACCAGCCACAGAATAGGTTTAATGCATTCATTCGGGTTGGTTTTCTGGGAATTAATTTACATTTTGTATATATGGGAGTCTCACATGAAAAGGTATTTTTATCATGACTCTTAATACAGTAATTTAATGAGATCATAACGATTTATTTTGGAAGGAATTATAATTAATTTCTGCTTATACAGAAGATATCATTCCACAAACCTAAAATTTATATCTATTTGTCCTCCATAATATTTCAGGAAGGAAAGAGAAAAATATGGAAATCATATAGCAATAGGATCTTTTGGTCTCTTCTCTCCCTGCTTTGTGACTGCTAATAAAAAATTTTCAGTGGAAAATCTGTGAAGAAGAGAAAAGAGCCCAGGTCTATTTAAGAAGCAAGAATTTCATTATGAAAAAATTCTGGATTCTGTACACTTCCTTTTGTCCTTTCCATGTTAATTTATATTCTACCCTGTCCTAGATATAAGATCTTTTCCTCAAATTCCCTTCAATAATACAGAACATTGTTTGAGGGAAGATTTTTCTTCTTTCTTTCTGTTGAATGTATGATGAAAAAGTTGAATAAGCCTCAAGCAAATGCATTTTAAAGAAAATCTTATGGGGGTGAGAGGAACAAGCACTGGAACGACTGCTGAGTCTCTTCCTCCTACCATGCGAGGCATCTTCAGGAACCCAGAAAGCTTGTCAAAGTCAAAACCATGCTTCACTGGTATAGCACATCTATCTGGGATATCATCAGAAGGCTTCCTGACAAATCTTTGGGGGAAAGACAAGATAATTAAGGAACTGACTTTAGAATGTGAGCTGTTAACTTGCACACTGAGCTCAGTGGAGCAGGCAACTTGTAAATGTCACCATCAAACCAGATATTTATTAGTTTGAACTGACACACTCTAACTTCACAGTAAGTAGTGAGAAAATATTCCCTATCACTTGAGACATTTAAAACTGCAGCAAGCTGAACACAGCCTGAAAAAAATATTCTCTTGAGCTGAATGATCTTATGGCAGCAAGGGGAGTGATGAGATTAAGAGTTCTGGTCTTTCCCGTCTGTTTTTGTCCCCCTTCTTCCCTGCCACCAGCTCCAAGATGCTGTTGGTTGTTTCTACAATAAAAATTATTTCCAGAGTGCTAGAGAGTAAGTGGATGACTTGACTTATACAGTAATGAGTACATGGAGAATTGGATGACCTAGTGTCCGGAGTACAAAATAATGGGAACACTTTAAAAAAAAATATTGACTTTTTTCCCCTCCTTGCTTACCAGCTGCAGACTGCACTGTGAGAAAAACCAATCACAGACTCATTCCCAAACTGTCCAGATGAAAAAGACCTGTAGGCTAGTTTGCCTATTGCCATAACTCTCCGGAATTACTTCCTGCCATATATTTGAGTACTATATTCAGGCTAATTTGCCATAACTTTCCACTAGAAACCTATTCCATACCCTGATAAATCTCATCTCTAGCTCTTCCCACCATTCCCATCCTGAAAAACTCAGTCCATTTTCATTCTGAATCAGGGATGCTTCCTAAAATATTTAAAGACTAAGGACCTCAGCAAGCATTGGAGAATCCTGTCCAGGCTTTTCCTGTCATTTTCTTTGCTCTGTGGAGAATCTGGCATTGTAATAAAAATTCCAGACAGGCAAACAAACATGAGCCATATGACAGGACTACCTCCTACCCCTATCTCTAGGACATAAGGACCTTTTTATCTACAACTGGGGAAAGTATTATTTAGCCAGCATGAAACTAACACTAATGGTTCTACCATACTGAAATAAAGAAATACCTTTACAGAGTATAGAGAAGACATAGAATTTTAAAATAACTATCCCAAAGGTATGACCCATCCAGGCACATAGATCTATTTTTGGGCCAAAAGGATGTTGAAATGGTTCAGGCTCCATTCTGCAACACAGAACCCAGCACAGGCTCATTTACCTCAATTCCTGGGTGTTGTGCTTGTGTAGTGTCATTGCACACTGCACTGTCTTGATCCAGGGCAGTTTGTATAAGGCTGATGTGGACATATGCAATATGCTATGATGGTCTCAGAGGAGACAGTCCCAGCTGTGAAGTAGGACATGGCCTGATGAACATCATTCTCTGGGTGCTCAGCATTCCCATAGGGTTACCCATAGAATTTCTTCTTTAATATAAATCTATCCTCTTTCAGTTTAAAACCATTACCCCTTGTCCTATCCCTACACTGCTGATCAAGAGTCCCTCCCCACCTTTCCTGTAGCCCCTTTCAGCCCTGGGAGGCCACTCTAAGGTCTCCCCGGAGCCTTCTCTTCTCCAGCTGAACCCCCCAACTCTCTCAGCCTGTCCTCACAGGGGAGGTGCTCCATCCCTCTGATCATCCTTGTGGCTCTCATCTGTGTGTTTCTGATGTTGGGGGTCCCAGAGCCGGACACAACACTCCAAGTAAGGTCTCATGAGGGAGGAGTAGAAGGGGAGAATCCCCTCCCTCGCCATGCTGGCCACACTGCTCTGGATGCAGCCCAGGACAGGGTTGGCTTTCTGGGCTGTGAGCGCACATTGCTGGCTCATAGTCAGTTTTCCATCCACTAACAACCTCAACTCCTTCTCTGCAGGGCTGCTCTCAATCTACCCCCATCCTGTATCTGTGTAAGGGATTGCCCTGACCCCTGTGCAGGACCTTGCACTTGGCCTTGTTGAACTTCATGAGGTTCGTGCACGGCCCCACCTCTCCAGCCTGTCCAGGTCCCTCTGGATGCCATCCCTTCCCTCCAACATGTTGACAGCACCACACAGATTGGTGTCATCAGCAAACCTCTGAGGGTGCACTTGATCCCACTGTCTAGATTTTAGAAGATAGTCTGGAATTTCCTTTTCCATTTCAGCATTAATTGTGTATTGAAAACAAAATATTTTGCCATTCTCATCCAGAACCTTGAGACAGCGTTAATGTAACTCAACGGCTTATTTTCAAATACTGTAGCCTTAATACAGGTACTGAATCCTGCCGTCACATCTTTTAGCAGGAGTCCTTGTATGTGTCACTAAAATCTAAAGAAAGCACAATTTCCCTGAGCAAGTGGTGATGAAGGTATGCTGTGTTGGAAAAAAACCCAACACTCTTTGTGTGTGTATTATCACTTTTGAGCCCTCTCTTGGTTCTCTCTCTGTATTCAACACAAGTATGGTATTAGTAGCTTGGAGCAATCTCTGTGTGCCCTTTCAATCACAAAAAATGTCTTGATTTGTATACTTATATAGCACAGGCCAAGCTGAAGTGAGAATTTATTTCCTGAAGAAAACAGATTTAATGTGAAAGGTGATCTGCAAAAGTTTCACAGTTTCATTTGCCTCGGATAAACACCAAAAAAATGTAGCTGCTTGTTCAAGTGGGTCTCCCATGCATCTGAGAACTGCAAAGTCACAGACGGCAGGGAGGGAATGTTCTTTACACATGTCCCTTTCTTCAAGGCCAGCATACGTGTTTGCAGTGTGTAAGTAGGATTAGTATGATAACCATCAAACCCACACTTTCAGTACCTCATTCTGCATTGGTTCATGTTCCAGAAGTCTGCCCAGCTCAGAGCCTTCAGCTCCTGCCCCTCAATAGTTATGTGCTCCCTCCACCTACTTTACACTTTGCAGTCCTCCAATTCTGATACCCCGACCCTTCTGAACTTCACTGTGTGCATAGAAAAAAAAAAAAAAAAAAGAAAACAAAATAAGTTACGACAACAAAAAAATATTAGAAAGTCGAGTCATCTTCAGTTTACTTCATTATACGTTTGTTCTTAATCTTAATTAATATAACTCCTGAACCTTGAAATGAGTGCAAAAATTTACGGAGGACAGAGTGAGTAAATAGCATGGTCATCAGCTTATTGTTTGGAGTGCTGAGAGCGGCCTAAAAGGATGCTGTACTGAGAATAGTCTCCAACATGAAAAAGAGACCCACAGGAAAACAGCTATTATCTCAAGCAATCTTCAGCAAAGAGGATGTGTCTCAAATAACTTTGGGAGCCCTTTGGTAATTCGTACCTCAACCTCTGGTCACCAAGCTACTAGATCAGAGCAGAAATGTTCATAAGCCCCTTTGAAATACCATGCTTCCACAACAACAGTGCACTAGAATGTATGGTATATGGCAAACGAAGGATGGATTGGTACATGACCTAATGATTATGTGAACAAAAGAGGGGAAAAACATTGCACCATCTTCCTGTAAGTTCCATTTATCCATGAAATAACAACTGCATTCAGATTTGCATTTCCATTATACAGAATAGCCTACCTTCTGACTCACCAGCACAATAGTATTGTTTTATTTATTTAAGCTGGATGGTTTGCTTTTCATGGTATGACCAGCTGGTAGAAAAATAGGATTCAATAATGCGAACATTTCACAGTAAATAAATTGCATTAATACAACATTATAAAAGCTGTGCTCAGCAGTTTCTCTAGGACAAGGTCTGTTCTAGAACTATGCATGCAGCTTTCTAAACATTCACTTGGAGAACTATGAAGGTTACCTCTCATTATATGGAGTAATACAAAACCATCTTGAATTCCCACTTAGAATTTTGTTTACTTCTTCCCATTAGAAAGAGGTACATGTTTAATTGGCTTCTTTCAAGCAGGGTATTTCTGTGGCTCTACTTATCGCTCATATTCACATATTCACTCTTTCAGACTTCTGTGCAAAATCTTGCAGTGACTACACAAGGGATAGAAGAGCATAGCTATTAACTCAATTACAAAGTCACTATATGCAGAGATCACTTCCCCCTCCCCCCCCCCAAAAAAAAAAAAAAAGGATTCAGAAAGGTTCTTTTGGTTTTAGATATATTGACTTGATTGTCTGACAGATTTAGTGTCCTCTGTGCAGAATTCTATCTCCTTTGTGGGTTGGTGTAGAGGATAAATGTTCTTTACTCTGTTTCTTTGAGCTGTCAGAGACAATGGCCATCCTTCTTCTCTGGTCTTCTCTGGTTTTAAGATATCCACAGTCTCTCTTAAGAAAGCCCTTTTAGAATTTTGCTGTGTAAGCAATCAGCAAAACTTCTGCTTCTACATCCTAAGCAGAACATAATCAAAGAACGTACACTAAATCTCTGTTCAATAGTCTGCCACCTTTCCTTCTGAAGAACCATTTACAAAGGAGCGACAAACATCTGAAAATAAATGAGGACACACTCAGCTAGTGTCATGACTGTTGTTCCTTATGTCAAGTGATATGAATTGACAACGACTGCTACCGTATGGCTCTGAATTTTATATAATAGAGTCAGTGGCAGGGCCTTGTGGCAAGTGAGTGCTTCCATAACGCAGGTCTTTGACTTCACATCTTCTGTCTCTCATGCAGTGCTTCCAGTCCATGACCCAGTTTGACATCAGCCAGTCATTTCTTGTATTTTACTAGCAACAAATACCATCTCTGCAAAACCCATGCTATTTAGCAATGATAACGTCCATCAGAGAGAGCCAGTACATTATTTTGCTGGCACTCAAACTTGTTTGGTCTTCGCACTTTTTATATATTGCTTAAATAATTATTTCAGTATTTTGTTTGAGTTTCATGGAAACCCTGGATCCTTTCAGTATGAATGGAAAATCATTGTTGAAGGAAAGAACATAGTGAGGTCATGTCTTAGTTTGAAGGGTAACAAAAATAAAATTAAAATAAAAACACTTGCCTGCTTTTAATGCTCCCAGTTGTCCTCTTTCTCCTTGACTCCTTTGTAACAACTGCAGTCTTTTTATTTCTGATCCAGTATCAAGGAAAAAAATGTCTTGAAAATGTAGTTCTTGACTATGGACAAGCATGTATTTTTCTTCAGAAATTACTTAACTTTTTCCATGTTCATAAAAGTACCTCAGACACTTAAGATAAAAAATAAAAGATGGTAGTTTTAACTCTTTGTCTTACTTATTATTATAATGGGGTAGTTTAGAATGGTGAAACCAAATGGCCTGAGTACTGCAGGTCTGTTGAAATATTTCTGGATGTTCCTGGTTTGATATTACTGGTGTCTGTATGTGGGGAGTGTGTGAGCATCAGACCTGGTCACCTACCCTGGGAGTCAGGAGCGAGTCACCCTCTGCTCACTCAGCCCTGAGGACTTCACATGCCTGTCCTTCACCATGCTTTGTCCGCTGTATTGCAACCTATGGGTCCCTTAGGAATACAATTACAAAAGAAGACGAAATGAGTTTCCAGACATTATGGCATTTGATAGGGTTAGAAGTACCATGCCAATATGTTTACAGTTATGGTTTTGTCCTGCTCATCACTATTCTGCTTTCTGTGATATAACTGTAATGGACGTGGACCATCCCAAAAGAAAAGATGTTCTAGAAACAACTTGATAGATTTATTCTGTCTCATATATTCCCCAGTTTCATGTCTAAACTCATTATGTATTTATATACATAAAATTTTACCTATACTTATGTATAGGTCTAAGAGATTTTATTATGAAGCATTCACGCTGACCTCTTCTTTTATAGATAATGTTTATCATGATTGAATCTGTAAATTAACATTTAAGTCCAGTCACTTCTGTCTTTTTTGAGATATGCTTACATTTTTTTTTTTTCCTTCATGCTTACATAAGCATCTGGAGCATGGAACCATAACAAAAATATGCAATACAAAGTGATGGAAAGCACTTTTATATTTTCTTTCTCAATAAAAAAATCATACATACACTCTACACACCCATTTCTACAGTGCATGCATACTGACAAGCTCCCATTGTTCTTTCTTTAGAGATACGCTTGGTGTGGAGTATATCCAGGGTGAAATAAATGAATAAATAGAATGAAAAATACTGTTGCTATATTTGTATTTGTCATTAGCAAGATAACTAGAACTTGCATTCTCTGCTGATTACAATTAATATGAAAGGGTAGAAATTATAACAAACATAAAATTAATCACATATTATGCATGAGCATTGAGCTGATTTTATTCTAATATTCCATGACATCCACAATAGTCAGAAAGCTTGAAACAATTAAGCATAATAAAGATCTAAATATGTAATTTTTCTTTTTAAGCCACTTTGAATTATAACCTTAAAAATGGTGGCATTTCATCGGTGCCATTGTTTGTTAATAAAGAAACTGAGGAATTTACACATCTAGTTTTAATCATGTGTGATCTTTAATTCTATTTTTATCCATATTTGTCACCTCTTCTGCAAGAGTGAAATGCGGTTTCCTTGTGATATTGTTTTTAAACTCCATTTAAGTCAAAGCAGAATGGGTGCTTGAGTAGACCCTTCACCTGTGTAAGGGATTTAATCTAATACCAGCACTCCCTGGGCTTGCCTGGCTCTACTTCTGTTAAAGCTACTGGAAATGTGATAAGTATCCCCAGGTGAGGATCTGGCCTTCAGTTTTTGAGCAAGAAGTAACAACAATGCAGCAAAAGTTGTAAAGCATTCACTTTGAAAATTTGAGACCTTCTGCAACAAACACTTTTCTTTTTCCCTGTCACAATATCCTCCTGCCTCATGACTCTTCTGCTGACAGTAAACTAAATATTGAACACCCCTTCAAGGGATTTGCCTTTTTACTTTTTGAGCTTTTCAAAGAAACTGATAAAATGTCTAATTATTTGAATAATCAAGGCAATGAATATTTGATCACTAACATCAAAGATGCAGACATAATTCGAGAGCTGAGGTATGTGCTTAATATTGCATTACTCATAACACAAAGAAAATTATAATTTCCTTGAAAATATGTTTGTTAAAGGTATGTTTCCTCTGACTTTTGGAACAATAGAATGGAGAAATATTGGGAATTAATTTGCATATAGTTATTTAATTATCCAAAACTTGTCATTGTTTAATTTGACAAGCCATTGGATTAAAAAAATCGGTGGTCGATTAAGGAAAATAACCTTAAATTTGGACACATTTCACAGTGTCAGTAATGGTCTGAAGTCTGACTAGACATGGCGATTAATATTAGCTGCTGCACAACCACCGAGGCTGGATTATCCGTTCAGTGTCAATGAAGTAATTTTATTTCTGTTTTTCAGTGAAATACACTGACAAGTAGATGTGGGAGATTATCACTGCCACTCCCTGGGAGCTTCTGCTTGCCTTTTTCTTCCCAACATCTAGAAGGTAAGTCAATTTAGCCCAAATCCCCCTTTCCCAGTTCATCCCTCAAGGCTCAGCATCATAGCTAGCACTGATTGTTAACAAATACACTTTGACTTTGACATGACATAATGCTAAAGCTGGAGCTAGCCACAAAAAAACCCGTTTATTTTTTAATATTTCAAACACACCTTAAGCAATTCAGGGGCCTACCATCAAGAGCAGTTGCTACCTAGAGAGACACTGTCAACCTTATTAAAGCCCTGTGCAATAACATGCCCTGACAGGTTGCTCATATCAAGATGCCATGTTGTTTTGGTTGCAGATAATGAAAATTATTAAATATTATCTATCAAGATACAGGGAATTGCAACGGCAGAAAGGTCACTTAATTGAGCCTGAACTGATCTAGTAATGCAGGTTTGGACCCTTCATTCTCCTCCCCTCTGCAGTTCCTGGAACAAACCTTCATTACAAAAGAACACACACAGCCTTGCTAACTCAGTTTTCTCTAAACACGGTGTTTCAGGATCCCTTTACTGAAGCAAATAGCAAATACTTAGTGCAACACTGCACAGAGCTAGCCAAGCAACGTACTGTGAGGTCAAAATCCAATTCAGAATCCCCCTTTATATCCATTTAATCAGTTTCTCATTAATTTTGCTGATCAGTATTGCTACTGATTACATCTCTAGTCATGAATCTCCCACACATTTTTAATGTCTCCTTTGTTAATTAGTTTATGAATACACTGAGCATGACTCCAAGCTTCATGTATTAGCAAAAATGTGATGTATTTTTAGTGTTGTATTTGAACTTTTTCTGCTCTGAATATCCTCTCTGTGCAGCATCTCGGGTGTCTGAGTGATCGTCGATGCTCTTTAGTGGACTGCAGACATCCTGCTCATTAATCTAAGTAACTGCTTACCAGTCATATTCTCAAGTACCCCATCACTTCTGGTGCACAGCAATAATATTTGGGCTTTTTACTTTCTTAAAGCAAGACAGCAATATTTCAAACCATGTACTAATCCAGATCCTCAGGCAGAAAATACATCTAGTCAGCTCCATTTATGTAAAGGTATTTATAGGGTATGTTATCACAATACTTCATTATTTAGTAGACCTGGCCGTAAAATAAGAAAAATATAAAAATTGTATAATATTTTAAGCTCTGACTCTAGAAGTTTTTTTTTTAAATGGTTACATATTACCTAAACCTCCCATTTGGATCTCCTATTTGCTGGAAAACCTGATTTCTTTATATTTTTTTAACAAGAGATTGAAGAGCATTTAAACTAAAAAAAAAAAAAAAAAAAGCCAAGATAAAAATTTTTTTTATTTAAAAGTGACTTGTGTTCATTTTGTTTGAAAAATTTTAACTGAAAGGGAAATTCATAGCACCCCTGAGAAGGTATATCTTCTCAAGGCTTCTACAAATGTACATAAAGACAAAGAAAGGGAGCTAATAGCATCACTGATTTTAGGGAAATTAGTACAGTGGCCTGTGGCTGTGGTGTTTGGCCACCACACCCACTCACTAGCCCTACCCAAAGCTGAATGAGAAAGGAGGAAAAAGGCCACCTGTGTTATGTTGACATCATTTTCAATTAATAGAGTGAAATATTGCAGGGGTTTCCTATCTGTTATAACTATAGTGAATAAATGATCCAAGTGGAAGTATAAAGAGATTAAAGGAGGATTATTTACCCAAAGAACTCTCCAATTTCTTGATGGTGGTATTCTTCATTGGAAAAAAAAAAAAAAAACAAAACCTACATCTGAGGAACAATAGCTCAAATTGCAGATATTCACTAGCAGAGACAAAACTTGCTTTAAAAAAAGGCAACACAACTACTATTGTAATTTCTATGCTTAACAAATAATTGCAAATTGTACTTGTGCCTGGACCTCCACTTGGACATCAAAAACCACCTGTGATAATCTCTTTAAAGGAAGAGGCCTCATTCTAAGGAATGCCTAAAATAGAAATGGGCAGTCTAGACAAAATGAGTGCATACAGTCAACTATTGCAGGGAAGCAAGAGCAATGCTGTAGCTTCTTACAGTGTGCTGCTACAGCTGCTCTCTTTGATCTTACAATACCTTAAAGGTATTTTTTTTTTTCCTGTCTGTGCCAGCACTGCCACAACGGGAGCTCAGAGGGAGTCCTTATGCTGTGATCCAGCAGCTACCTTTGGACACCACAGTGCCAGGAGTCCACAGATGGCAAGAGAGAAGGCATTGGCGGTGAGAAGGGTAAGAAGTTACAGCACTAAAAACCCCACAAAACCCCTGATCATAGAATTTGAAGCACTAACGTGAAAAGAAAAAGGAATTCAAGATTGTTCAGATGTATCTTGGCTAAAACATAAGACTGTGTTTGCATGGGTAATACTTAGAACTGAAATACAAAGAAATACCTCGTATGTCTTTGTGTAAATTGGAGAGAAGAAATCAAGAAAAAATTAAAAACCGATTGTTTGACAGCAAGTGCTGTGTGGTTGTTTTGTTACGGTTTCCCGAGGGCAACTGTCAAATCTGTTTCACTGGAACCAGTAAAACACCAAATAATTTAGGCAAAAGGAAAATATACTGCAGAGGATGTGCAGTAATCAGACGTGGTGCGTGAGAGCATTTCCATCCCTGAATTACTCATTTTCTGGCTGGTGTTTCACTGTGATCCCTTTTTTCCTTTCTAGAACCACTAACTTCCCACCGTACCGTGATCCCAAGTGATGGTGCAGACTTCCAAAGACCTGTCTGGGAACCTGATGCCACTGTAATCTCCCAGTCTGTGTCAGAGTCCTGCATCTGGAAAGAGCCAGCAACAACGGTTACATCCTGCCATCACAAAAGAAATAACCAGAAATTAACTGCTTTATGAAAAGATATAAAGACATCATCCTATCTTGAAAGTGTGGTAATTTCCCTAGTCTATTTTTATAATTGAATGGAAAAATCTTCTTTAACATTTCACATAGATTATTAGAGAACACTTAATTTATGCTGCTAAATACTTCCTTAAAATACCTTTACCGGAGTCTTCAAAATGACAAACACCTGCCTTATCACTCACACCAAGAATAGGTTTCCACCACAGACCACAGTAACAAAATGATAATTTGTGAGGTTTTGAAAGAAGATGGGACTAGTAAAAATCATCATGTAATTGACTTTTTAATATCCCAAGATCACTGTCGCTTAATAAGACTGAGTCTTTGAGAATGAAATTAAAGCATAAATCCCTAGAAGAGACTTTCATGAGCCTAACATGCAATTATTAGGGTAAAAAAAAAAAAAAAAATCAGCTTTAAGTTTCTAAATGTCTCCCTGTCAATAGAAATGCAAGGAGAAAATGTAAGCACACACAATTAGAAACAAGATCAGCTCAGCACTGGAGATGTCTAGGAAATTGAATTCTCTGATAATGTTCCATCCAGCACTGCCGTTTTACAAGAAAGCCTCAAGTTAGAAAATTGTTGGCATAATTAAATTTTGCTCCATGATGGTATGGAAGGAGTAAAACAAGTTTTTAAGGTGCTCCTGGGCAGCTCAGACAGTCTTTGAAAGAACATCCCAGGGATTTCACAGCTCTGCAGACATGAGACACCACGTCTGGCCCCAGAAGAAGGGGTGCTCCTGCATGTGGCTTTCAGGTTCTCAAGGCAAGGGAAACCGCTCTGCAAAAAAAATTGATGATGTAAGAATCCTAAAACTTAAAAACATTGGTGAGTCTTGCCCCCCTGCCACACACGGTCAGGGTGCAGAGCGTGGGGGCTCTGCCAGCTGCCCTTTGTAGAGGGGCTGCCCCACAGCCTGCGGGAAACTCCTCGCTGAGGCGCCTCAAAGAAGCTGCCTCCAAGCCAGAACTGCTTCAAAGACTTCTGCAGGGCTAATGGATTCTCCCCTTTGTAGAACGTAGTCTAGATGTTTAATGAATCATGGCTCAGACCTGTGTTTCCAGATGCAGGGATGTTTTTCATGAGACATTTCCATTTCTGGGAAATACGGTGGTTTTTTTCAATAAAAACAGACTATTTTGTCTGATGAGGTCTGACCAGACGGTTTGCTGTCTCATTTCTGTAGGAGAGAGCTTAACACTGGTGACTTTTTAATTTCTTTTTAGAAGTTGATGTAAAAAAAAAAAAAAAATCAAGCTTCTACTTAAAAAGAAATAAGAAATTGCATAGCTGAAAACAACATGCTCAGTTGTGTAAGAAATGTGAGGAAAGAAAAAGAAGTTTCTGATAGCAAGTGCCCTAAAGGTCTATGTGCCATGGCATAGAAAGAAGCTCTCACTGCAGCTGCTGTGGCTCCAGTGTGGCAAGACAGAGCCCCTGCAGCCTCACCAGTTGATGTGCGTAGCAAAACCTGGGCAGGAGACACACGGCTGTTTGATTCCTCGCTGTTGTGTTTGGCCTGGATAATTCAGAGTAACCTGGATGTTACTTACTGACTGGTAGGTCCAGAGGTGTGAACTGAAGCAAAAACTACTCAGTCTGGAGAGGTAAAAAGCTATTTCTATCTCAAACCTCTGTTCCTGCGATGGGCCATGAACACCTGCTCAGCAAGTGACCTCCAGCAGAGTTCACTGATGTCTCCAGGCTTTGGATCACATTTAATGCAGCTGATAAGCAGAAATTTGATCTCTAGGTACTTGTCTGTTCAAACTACACAGATACTGCAAGGTGAGATGCCATAGTTTCAATTACTTTTCTTAAATTGCACGTAAGAGAGGGAGCAAATAAAATAGACAGAACTGTTGTTATTCAGAAGACACCCCGAGAATCAGGAAGCCAGAGAAAGATTAAATGTGACAGGGATTCCCTGGAGGGCTTTGCAGAAGTTAGGGAGGGTTTTTTTTTAACCCCAGCACAACTGAAACTGAGAATCTGAGGCAACAAAGGAGTAGTGTTTGTTTTATAAAAGATAATTTTTATTCTTAATTCATCTGAGAAGCAACTGGAGAACTATTTAAAGCGCAGTGGAACATTATACAAATAATACCTCCTTGGACAACAAAGTGCAAGTAAGGCATGTTTAATGTGAGAGAGGAAATTGCTAGAGAAGCTCAGATAATACTGTAGCCTTTTGTTGACTTTTTAAATAGTGACTACAATTGTAGAATGGGTCTGTGTGCTATGAATAGATGCAATGAATAAAATTCAGGTACCCTGCTAGTCAGTTTTTCTTACCAATAAATACACACCCCAGAAAACATTCAGCTGTGTGGCAGGTAGTATTTAATCCATGTACTTTGTACCGTTGATGGAATTACAATAGGGATTCATTACAGATTCACTTGTGCATTTGGTATCCCTGACTGTCATCAGGCACCCAACATCAGCAGTCTAACAGTGGATCAGCCAGAGGAAGGATGAAGCTAAAGCCCACCTGGAGAGGAGGTGTGTTGGCACAGAGGTCGTAGGAATCTGGGATCTAAAGCCCACGGATGGACAGCTACCTATGCCACAGTCCTCTCAGCTTGGAAAAATGGATGTGGAGCAGAATCTCATCGGTTTTGGTCTTTCCAAAATGAAACAGGGGAGGTAGATCCTGTTTAACATCAGAAACAATACTTAGTGAATTTTAGTGACATATTTACCTAATATTTACATGCTAATGCCACATAAGGCTGACTTCAGATGGCCTCAGCAACCTTTAGTTCAGCTGATAGTCTTCATTGTTATTGTGCTTGAAGACTCAAAGACCTTCGTTCTTGCACAGGGAGGTTTTGTGTTATGTGGTTTCCAAAGCAAAGGGCAAACACACCAATCTTTCTTAACATGTCTTCACTGTGAATTTATTTAATTGTGTTGGATTTGACCTAAGTAACTATTTTTATGTCCTATCTGGCTGATTTACTGCTTAATCTGAGCTGAAATCTAAGAAACCAGAGGTGTGAGATGAGGATTGAAAATAACACTACTTTGCAGAAGTCTCACTGAAACTAACCCCCTCATTTGGTTTTGCAGAATCACATCTGGAGAACTGCCCTTCTTATCTAAGCTTTACCAGGAGGCAAGACAGAGCAGTTGCTGAATGTTGCTACTTGGAAAACCACACAAGTATTTCAAATAGAATTTCTAATAGTTGATACCTTAAGGTAATGAAAAGACTTTTGAAGAGCTTTTTTTTTCTTTTCTTTTCTTTTTATATATTTTTCTTTTCCTAAGTTCCTTCCTTTTCTATGATAGTTTGTTGAAAATATACAGAGAGGTCCTCGGAATAAATCTGCATAGCTCAGCTGACTTCAGGGGGTTCCTGATGTTTGAAGTGAGTGGAATTTCTAGCCTTGTAATTTAGAGCATGAGAAGAGCCATGTCAGGTCTGGTCTAGGCCATTAGCCTCTCTCCAGTAGTCACCAATAGTGTATGCCTAGGGAAAAATATCAGAATAAGAACTGCTACTGAGGAAGGGATTATATCTTCTAAGTCCTTGATGGTTTTTTTTTCTTCCATCAGTTTGGCTGATGGCCTTTTTACCTCAAATATATTTCTGGCTCATAGCCATGGATTTGACTAGATTTTTCACTAACTAGTTTAACTAAGCTTACCATTTAACCAGATATTGGAAGATTAGATTGTTTTGAACCTGTTACCTAATCAGTGCATTTGTTCCCTAGTTCTTCTACTTTGATAATGAACAATTTTCTCTATTAAGTTCTTCTATTTATGATTGCACAGACCTGTGTCATATCAGCTTCAGTTATCTCTTTTCCAGCTCTAGACCTGTTTTTTTCCTTGACAAAGAAGCTATTCAATATGTTTGCGCATCCTTCTCCCTGAGTTCTTTTATTTCCTGTTTCAAGATGAGAGCAGATCTAAATAAATACTACCCAGAGACCCCTTACTTTCCTTGAAGACTGCAGTGATTTTTTTAATAGTGCTGAGTAAAAATGACATATGTGAAATACAATGAAATTTGTTGGAGACTTCCAACACAGAAGATTAAGTAAATATGATTTTACTCTATATACTAAATCTGCTGATGAAGAAGCTAAGTTCTTATCAGCAGCAGTTACAGTAACTACCTTGCCTGCTTTTCCCACACTGGGGATAATTCTGCCTTGGAGATGTTACTCATTGATATCTTTATTCCATGACAGATGTTTAAGCTCATAGTTCCTTACATGATAAGACTGAAAATAGACCCAACATCAGTCACATTTGATGGAAAACCCCTAACATCAATAGAACTGAGACCCCCAAGTCCTTTATCTTACCTCTCAGACAGTAGTTTGGCAGCCCTATATATGATAATGCAAGAATAATTGCTTATTACATTTCTTCTGTAACATACAAGCATTGTGTAATTCAGCATTAATGTCTGACAACCCAGCTGTCATCTTTCCAAAAATACTTGCTGTCTAACTACTGTAACTGCTACTTCTTCTACTTGAAACCAAAGGAAGATATTCTGCTCCGGGGCATTTTGACAGGGTGTTTTGAAAAGACAGATGTTTGTGCTGGAACTGTCTGGTGGTTTTAAGACTTATGCACATGTTTCAATAAATAAGAGCTAAATTAATTGCTAGGTCAAGTTAAAGTTCAGACTAGGACGTCTTCTAGAGAAGTATGTCAGTGACACACAAGACTAAGAGAAACATGTTCACAAAAAAAAGTTTCAAATCACCTTTTAAACAACATGGAAAGCCAAGAAGTTCTGACTTTAAGGCTTATGTATGTGAAAGGACACTAAGAACGTATGAAATAGATGGAGTTGCCATTCTTTGCCCTTCTCCATTTCATTTCCCATGAGAAATACTTCAGAGGCAGGGCAAATAATTCCTCACCTTATAAGGGATTTTATTATTTGAAGTAGTATGATAGTTCTTATTGACCCAACTTTGATTTGTAAGCTGATGATGAAATTAATTTGGCCTTTGGTATAACCACAATTAACTTCTCTGGAAGGGAGGTGATAGGATGTCTTGCAGTAAAAAACATCTCTTTGCAAGGAGCAGCACAGGGCCTTATGTGTTGTTTGAGGCTTCAATAGACTTACGTCAGGCTGAAGTGGTTTGTCTGCCTCCAGCTGGTCCTCTGCAAAGGGTGGAATTTCGCCTTGGAGGATAAATTATGGAAATTATTTTGCATCAGAATGACTGACTATTATCTGGTGTGGGAATTTAATTCCTTGTTCACATTTCAGATAATGGACCAAACAAAGAACAGGAGGATGACACTGATTGAACGGTGTTTAATATTCTTTGTTTAGAAAGTCCAGTTAACCTGTCACTGCTAAATGAATATAAGTGTTGTGTCTGTGTGCACTTTAGAATCTGTCTTGTATTAATAAATGGAAGTAGGATAACGGCTCGATGTCCCAGTGGAGAGCAGTGACGAGTGGTGTTCCTCAGGGGTTGGTGTTGGGACCAGTGCTGTTCAACATCTCTGTTGGTGACATGGAGTGCACCCATCGAGTACACCCTCAGCAAATTCACCGATGACACCGAGCTGTGTGGTGTGGTCGACACTCTGGAGGGAAGGGATCCATCCAGAGGGACCTGGACAGGCTGGAGAGGTGGGGCCATGCAAACATCATGGAGTTCAACAAGGTCCTGCACAGGGGTCAGGGCAATCCCAAGCACAGATACAGGATGGGGGTAGATTGAGAGCAGCCCTGCAGAGAAGGAGTTGAGGGTGTTAGTGGATGGAAAACTGACTATGAGCCAGCAATGTGTGCTCACAGCCCAGAAAGCCAACCCTGTCCTGGGCTGCATCCAGAGCAGTGTGGCCAGCAGGGCAAGGGAGGGGATTTTTTCTTTCTCCTCCTCTCTCATGAGACCCCACCTGCAGTGCTGTGTCCACTTCTGAGGCCCCAAACATGGGCCTGTCTGAGCAGGTCCAGAGAAGGACCATGAATATGATCAGGGGGCTGGAGCACTTCCCCTATGAGAACTGACTGAGATAGTTGGAGTGGTTCTACCTGGAGAGAGAAGGCTCCAGGGAGACCTTAGAGCAACCTCCTGGTACTTAAAGGGGCTACAGGAAAGCTGGGGAGGGACTCTTGATCAGGGGGTGTAGGGATAGGACAAGGGATAATGGCTTTAAACTGAAGGTAGATATAGATGAGATCTAAGGAAGAAATTCTTCCCTGTGAGGGGGGTGAGGCCCTGGCACAGGCTGCCCAGAGAAGCTGTGGCTGCCCCCTCCCTGGAAGGGTTCAAGGCCAGGTTGGACGGGGCTTTGGGCAACCTGGGCTAGTGGAAGGTGGCCCTGCCCATGGCAGGGGGTTGGGACTGGATGGGCTTTAAGGTCCCTTCCAACCCAAACCATTCTATGATTCTGTGATAAACTACTTGAGTTTTAATACTACTTAGAAGGGAATACATGAAACACTCCCTTCCTTCTTTTAATCTGGTAATTACTTATTGAATGAAAGGGTGGGCAGGAAGACAAAAGAAAAGTAAAGCAAAATAGAGATCCCATTTTTTAATATTCTGAAAGTCAGTCTTCTGCCATGAAATTACCAGAACACCAATGTGAGGACTGTAATTCTGGGAAACTTGCTCAGTAAAATCACTTTAAGTCATTCTGGGATTACAGATAAACGAACATAGGGAAAATAATCCAGAAAATTAATATGAGATGTGGGGAGGCTGTTGAATAAAAGAAAACTTGTTCAGTTAACCACATGCTTAATGTTAAGTTTGGACAATATGAAAATAAAATTAAAGAAAAATCTTAGTTTTCTGGTGCTGGAGCTCTGATATAGCCTCATCCTGTCTGCTTTGTTAGGAGCTGGAGAGGGTCATGGGCATCGGCTGCTGCTCATTGATTCTTGATACTGTAAGAATATTTTGTTGGAACAATTTTGATTTTCTTTGCCAAAAGAAGAATTTTCAATTTGAAAATTACACTTCTCGTTCCTCTTGTCTTCTTTGAATTACACTCCTTCCACCGTACCTCCTGCCCCAGCTGAAAAACCTGAACCAGAACCTTGCTTGCTGACTTGAAGGCTCCTGTAGACTCCAGCTTCCATGCACATTCCAAGGGCCACACATTTCTTAGATGCTGCTTTAGTTTTTTCATAGCTGTTTGTGGCACATATTTGCAAGCAAGTCATCAGCAGCAAATAGTTAACAGGGCAGCAGAGTAGCTATTAGTAGATCAATTTTTCACTTCCTCCCTTTCCTCTGACCAGCTATTCAAAGCAGTATGAAAAGCTGCAAGTATTCCCTGGGGAGAAAAAGGAAAAGAGGAAAAAAATGAAGCATTTCAATATTAAAACACTTTGACTTCTTTGTTTGTTTGCTTGTTTGTTTGTTTTTTAAAAAAGAATTTTCAAATGCCCTGTATATTTTTCTTAGAGCTCATAGTGGTTTAAATTAAAGGGAAAAAAAAAACCAAACCACAAACCATATATTTATTTAATTTGGATTAGAGGGGCAACTTTGAAGCAATTCTTACTAGTTTCCCCAATTACTGTGCAATAGGTTTGCTTGCAAAATTCTCCCTGAGTGTGTGAAGCAGATTCCTTTTGTACGAGCCTGAACTGGAGGATGCACACCGAGATCACACAACGCGCTCCCCTCCCGAAGGGTTCTCCACAGTCAGCCCAGAGTTAATGCAGAGTAAGCCCCAAACATGCAGGATAGAGACCTCAGCACCAACTGTTTGGCTCTGTGGATTCAGTCCTGTGACAATACAATTCCTGGCAGCAGAGACAGGCAGGTCTCGCTCGTGCTGTCCCATGGGCAGGGATTACCCCCAGCTCCATGTCTGCAGAAGCTGAGCACATCTGTGTGGAGGTACAGCTGCTGTACAGATACAAACATTAAAGAGCAGATGCATTTTTTTTTGTCTTTGAAATTTGAACAATAGCAGTATTTTGAGAGAACAATGGCTTTTGAATTTATTTAGGGCAATCTAGTAAAGTAGCTGTATGTCAAAGGATTTGTGAACAGCTGGAGTTATTTGAAAATGCACCCTCTTACTTTTGTTAAGAAAGAATTGGCCTGTAGCCCCTGCAGTATTGCAGAGATTTGAGATAATCTTAGAGGAGATACGTGCTTTCTTTGCACATATGTTCTAAATTCAGAATAAACTGCAGTAGGTGATGTGCTCTCCAGCTTCACTCCTCCCTTTTTTTTTCTGAGGATTTGGCTTTCTTAGTGGGTGTCTAATGGTACACCGAGGAAGGATGTGTATCCTAGGAATGACAAGTACCAGGTGGCTTGTCCCAGGCAGCAGCGATATGCAGGTTATACATATGCAGGGTTGCTGTAAAAATGACAAGTTCAAGAAGAATTGAGCACACTGCATACGCTATTCAGACTCCTTCTCTTGCCCTCTGTTGCAGCGCAGAGGATACACAGACGTTCCCTGCCCGTGAGGGAATTTCAGCTGTGCCAGGCTCTCAGAGGCAGGCTCTGTAGCTTCCCGCAGGCAGCTTGCTGTGCGGGCTGTACGGGTGTGCTGCTTCCCATCGCCTTCTCCAGGGAGCCCTGCAGCTTCTTCAGGGAGGATGAGTGTCAGTGCCCCAACAGTAACTCTTAATTATTTTCCAAGTTATTAATTGACAATTAATAACTAATAAGTCCCATCTAATCAAATGGGATTTCAAGTCCATGGTCTAAACTCAATTTACTGTACTTTCATAAGAGTAATTTTTCCCTTTTTCTTTCCCTGAAGGCACCTTCTTCCTTGAATTCTGGGAGGTGAAGATTAAGCTGACAGATGGTATCAGCAGAAGAATGATTATGAGTTTTAAAAACCTTGATTTTTTGGCTTAGTACACCATTTTTCATGCAAATACTGACATGGATATTAGCATCCAATTAAGAAAGTATAAAACTATGCCATTCTGTTAAAGTTTACGTTACAATCATTTAATGTTTCATTAAAAATACTAGGAAAGACTGCTCTGAAAGGGATAAAAATCAATGTTATATATGTTACTTCTGCTGCTTTGCTGTTCTGGTACTATGTGGTAATGAAAATGGGCTATGTATCTCTTTAAATTATTCTGTTAAACTGACTGCGTTGCTGCTCTCATTTTTGGGTCCTATCCTTACCAAAAGGAACAATTTACACCATGATAGTGTTAGTAGGGTAGTTAAGTGTTAGCTCTTCTGGAATTCCCCTCTATGTGTTTTTATAGAGTACTTTAATGTGGTTAAGGTTGAAAGGCCTATGATGAACCTGGGCTGATTGATTTCTATAGGTTATGTCTAAATGTATAGCACTTATTAGTTGGACAAGGGCTGTCAATGCTACATGATAGCCAATGATTCAAACACCAAAAACAACTAATGATCAACATGAAACTGTTTTTAAATGTCCTCTCTTAGTTCCAGTGCATCAGAGTAAGAAAATAAGGAAACAAACTCTACTCGGAGAAGTCTGAGGAACAGTGATGGGTGGGTAGAAAGAAAATCAAAGCCAATCAGAAATTTACTTGTGGTCATGGTGGTGGCTGTTGATGACATTTCTTGGTGGCATGCTTTTATTCGCTTTTGTGAGATGTTTGTGCTCTCTGTGGAGGGGGAAACCATTTTTAAGATAAAGAATTAATACTTAAAAAATTAAAGTCTATTTTTTTGGCCAAAGAAAAGATACCACTGTGATTTCATGCTACCCTTCCTGTGCAAAAAAAAAAGAGATTTCCACATCTTTTGTAGTATAGAGGCTCTTCTGATGCATAGAAGTGGCTAAGGAAAAGGAGAAATTGTGAAATATCTGGGGAATTGCAACCCAGTCAGAGAATTCACAGGCAAGAACAAAGGCACTGATCACACCAACACAGATATGTAGATGACACTATTGCAACATTTCTAAGGTAATTTTGTTGTCAACATTTTCAGAAAATGCAAGATTAACATATATCAAGGTTTTAGGGTTTTTTAGGTTTAGGGTTTTGTTTCGGTTTGGGTTCTTTTTTTCCCTGGGAAAGCCCACTTTGTCAGTACTTCCACTGGAACTTACATATTCTGGCATAAGAAATATTGTTCTGACTTATTTTAGTATCACTACATTCACATCACCTTTTAAAAATAAATGGAAGGAAATTTCCCAATCTCATACTGATGTGAAGTCAAATAATAACCTGTGTTTATTGTAATAGCTTCAAATTAATCTGATTTGAGTATTTCTCCATGTAAACAGCATTTACCTAGTTAGCTTAAAATTAAAGTTAATTTTTTTTTAATGCCTTTAAAAAGATTTCTAATAAAATATCTTGATAATTTTGAAATATTTTCCAAAGTATTTTTGAGTCAAAAACTATTTTTCATAAATGCCGTGATTTTTGTATGCTAGGTTTTGTTATTTTAACTAAGGAAGGTGTAATTCTAAAGGTCTTGACTGACTATAGCTGTATTAATTTACTTCTTTCTTATAAACAGGCAAAAGGTGTAAATCTCTTCCTCATCACATCTATTGTGAGTGAACAAAAAATAATAAGGAAAATTATTCAAATCTCATGAAATGCTGTTTTCATAAGAAACTTTTAAGACTGGATGTGCAGCCACATTATTTAGCAAATTAGTTCAGTGTTACACACCGGATAAGCCAGGGGCAAGCTAGTACACTGTTAAACACAGATAATAAAATAATGCAACTTAACCTTCTCATCACAGACTACTAACATTAGCTTATGTGTTCCTCAAGTTGTGAGCAAGCACTTGGACAAGTGCCAGGGGCTGTCTAACCAAAGTGCAAGTTCAACAAGCCTGCAATTTCTATGCTAAGAAATCTGTGACACCTTTCCTTTTTGCTTGCTTTTTTTTTTTTTTTTTCCCCTTTCTGTGG
The DNA here is from genome assembly GCF_965140245.1 of Athene noctua. Lineage (NCBI taxonomy): Eukaryota > Metazoa > Chordata > Aves > Strigiformes > Strigidae > Athene > Athene noctua. The sequence continues at coordinate 22,492,318 of NC_134044.1, forward strand.
AAAGCCAACATCGATCTGGACTCCCTGTCTCCTGCAGCCTCTGACATACTGCAGAGCAACTGTTGGATGTAGGAAGGATGACCAACCTGTACAGATCCGTCTGTAAAAATGGTAGCAGAAGTTATGAGTGGTGAAAAAGAAACAGCACTGCCAGAGAAACAACGTTACACCATAAATAGCAGTGGCTGGGATGCAAGTGTTGCTTACAGGTTGTCTGCTTTATTCAGAGGTATCGGAACCTCCAGTGGGCAGTTCATCACCTCTCTAATCCTATTAGCAAGAATGGAAAAATGCCAAGCCATTTTCCACAAATCTTCATTAGCTCTCTTTAAATTCGCATAGCATCCAAGATTAGAGTGCAACCTTAGTCAAGAACAATGACTGGCTGATAGTTGACAAAAAAGTCCAACTCTGTGTTAGAGAGGCATTGCACAAGGACAGTAGCATAGCAAAGGTTTTTTATTTGGAGATGTTGAAGCTTATTTGTTTTATTTCATTTGCACATGGGTTGGTAACAAGATCAAACTTTGAGTCCATGCTATGAAGGCAAGAATCACAGCAGTTCCTAATAGTCACTACCTTTGTCTCTGATATCAAAGATTACTTGTAAATGCTTTAAGATTTGAAACTCTGGTATAATAACCAGTAGCCTGGCTGATTTTTCAAACTTCTCTTGTAAAATTTTCAGACACTGATGTGCATTTTCATGGTTGGTATAGAGGGTAGGAAAAAGTGTAACATCATGCAATCGCTAGAAGCCAATGCTAGACGAATTCAAAGGAGAATATTACAGATAGGTTGCCAGTAGGACAATTTACCTAGGGAACCAATGGATATTTAGACACCTAAAATCCCTGTAAATAATACTAATTTCATGTGAAGAGCAAATATTTTAAGTCTTTCCTTCCAAAAAGTCAAAATACTGTCATCCCAAAAAGAATAAAAATCAGAACATTTTTTCTTAAGTGAAATATTTTGACATCTTTTTGCAACATTACTTCAGGCTTTTCACCAGGTCCCATGACGTACCATGCTCACATCATTCCAGGAGGAGCCTTGTGGGAACATAGTGTGGACAACGTGAAACAAAGCAGCTGCTTACTCTGTAGAAAATAAAGAATTTGGTGATTCATGCTACAAGGTTTAGGGCCTCCTGTGTGTTTTATTTGTCACATATAAGTCAGCAGTATTAAAATATCATTTAATCCTAAGTGACCTGTTGTTTTCTGGAGGGATTTAGCCATACAAGATACAGACAGGGGCTAGCCGTCAGAGATAACGATGTAAGTGCATATACTGCCGGATCAGCCCAGAGCTGAGAGATGTGAGCAGTGACTGAAAACTTCTAGTGTCTGTTCAGGGATGTGCCTGCCATTTATCTCACACTGTATTCTGGCGAACAAAACTCAAGGGAGTATACATTAGAGAATAATCAGACTAATGATCTGCAGAGATTCTTATGTTAATGTTATCTTTTTATACTAAAAGTATGCTTTTAGCTAAATGCCTTTTCAGTTCTCTTCCTGGGCACCTAAATTAATAAAAGGGTGATAATGGCACTTCATTATTTTAGGAACATATTTACACCTTAATGAAAGAGCTCTTGGGGGGCACAAAAGACAGAGATGCAAGTGCTTTAACTAACAGAAAAATGTTTTGTGGATTATGTAAGAAATGAAAACATAAACTGCTCACCACGCTATCATCTTCATCTTAAAGTAAAAAACCCCAAATGGTAATGAGATTTATAAAACAGCAGTCAAACTTCATCCTAGCATTGTACCATACAGACTATTTCTGTAAATTATGAGGAAGAAACCTGCAGTAAAGTTTCTTGTGCAACCAGGAACTGAGGGATTTAGTTCTATCCATGAAATCACACCATTTTCTTCTGTGACAAAAGTTTATCCTCCCTGGTACATTAAATTTACTTATGAGTTTATGACATTACCAAGTTCTGCTCTTGAATTCTTCTGGACACTTCTCAGGTCAGTAACCAGCAAGGTGCAACATCTGAAGTCCAACAGAGGAATACAGTAATATTTTTCACTTCAGATGGCCTTTCTTAATTTGGCATTTGGCAATAGAAGAAAAACACACAAAAATTAAAACTGGGGATGAAATACAAAGTCAAAATTTAAAGCAATGTAAAACACTGAAATATGCCAGCATTTGATCTAAAGAACCTACAGAATTAGCATAGTGATCATATGTTCATGTTCAAAGATTACAGACATTTTTGATAACCCTCCCTAAACTTAGTTCATCTCTGATTTACATATTCAAATGTTCTTTTTTTGAATTGCTTAAATCAGGGTCACCTTCATCATTTGTACAGAAATATACACACAGCTTTCGTTTACATAAATGTTTAACCGAATATTGCACCTCAATTTTTACACGGTATAGCTGTATCAAATTGCTCAATTTCTTATCCAGTACTTTTTGTAATGTATAATTATATTTTCTTTTCCTGCATATGTATCTAAACTCTGTCTGCATAAATGATACTTGAGTCTCATTTCTCCACATCTGAGTTCGCTAATTGTTAGATCTCTTTTCTCTCTCCTTGATAATCTTCTCTTTTAAGCTCTTGGCAAAGTCCATCCTGGACAGGAGCAACCTAGGCAGCTTAAAGGTTTTATCAGAACTCATATATATTCATGAATAATTTGGGAACATTATCATTCTTCTAGCACAAGTCATTTCTGCTAAATATTTCTGACTGCCTCAAGTATTAGCCAGGACTGAAGACAATTTGGTCTGGACAGGCCAATAGGGTGTTCTAATAGCATAAATTCCATGAATCCATTAAAAGAATTGGTAAATGCCTCGAAATGCCCCACCACAAAATTATCTTAAAATACTGTGGAAGCTTTCTGAAAATGCAGATAGATCTTTTTCTTGTTATATATGGTACTCACAGGAACCATAGTGTTCATGGGAACAACACAGGAAAATTCACAATATTACCTATAAAAGTCAGACCTTCCTAAGCATCTAATTGTGGTTAGCTATGATGAATAACCAAAGGCTAAGTACTTCTTTCTAAATATAACATATAAGCTGTGACCATTTCCATCTGTTTTTGGCTAAAACAAAAAGCTGTATTTCCAGGCTGGCCTTTGCTGTAGACACATCTCCATCCACAACTAGCTAGTCCTTCTGGCTCACTCACATCTCCAGCTGCACTACTGACTTGGAGGATAACACCTGACAAAGTGGGGCCTGACAGCATTCTGTATAGATCTAAATCTTTCTTGTAAATCTTTTCTTCTCCCTTTAGATATTTATTTTCTTTGCTAAAGTGAACCCTGATTAGGCTCTTAAAGTCAAAATTCCACATCAAGATATCACAGAACCTTTATTAGGAATTTATATAAGACAAGGCTGGACACCTAATCAGGTCTGGTTTGGAGTTGTACTTGTGTTCCACATGTAATTATCCTCTTCAGGCCAGGGAAAGATGCCAAAGGCACTACTGTACCTTTTTACAGCAGGTTACGTACTTGCATTTTATATGTGAATAGCTAAAGATACTTCAGGGCAGTAGTGAAGAAGCAAACTGCATTGGCTGCCGTGCCAGTGGATATGCAGCTTTCATGGCTTCAAACAACGTTTTCTCTTTATTTGAAAGTTTTAAAAACCCTGCATCCATTTTTACACTTCAGCTACACTATTAAACAAAATATATCATAGAGTGTTAGAACGTCTACATTAGCTCTGTTATCATTCATGCTCTTGGTTAACAAAATCCCTAAGGTCATTTGTCAGTGTTACAAAGCACGCCCAGTGAGAGCAGCCGGCCATAGCATTCAGTGTGCTGAACGCTGTGTGTGTATACCTGCCTTCCTAGAAAGGCTTGGGGCAGTGGATGAGCTCATTATGGATACAAGGTTAGGTAAGCATTTTAAGGCTTTTTGCTGTTTTCATACTCAGTCTTTAGCACTGGCTGCTGGAGGCACTTCCATACTGCCAGGAGTGAATGGGGATTAATTTGATTCTTTTCCACTATGAATAGTAGAAAATATACCAAAGTGTCTCCAAGTACTGTGATACTAGTTGCACCTTCAGTACACCGGTTTTCAAAATCACAAAATATTCTAAAATAAAATAAAATAATAATAACTGGGTTTTCAGAAGAATAAAATGATCCCTCAATTCTTTTCCTCTCACTACAGCTCCTGGTCCCCCCACTGGCAGAGGTACTGCCATTGAAGTTCCTCACAGTAAAAACTGCAGCAAAAATTGGGAATGGGTTGATTTTACTCTGTAATCTGTTCCCTTCGCTCAGCCCAATCCTCTCACTCACTCCAGTCTCAAGACTTTCTTGTCTTTCACTTGCTCTTGACACCATGTTCTCTATTACCTACATCATTCCTTCCAAAACATGGAACACACAGGTGAGGGCGTTCTCACCCTGAGATGAGAGCAGAGGAGCCATCCAGAGGAGAGCAGCACTGTGGACCATGCTCGCATTGACAGCTCACCCAGGAGAAGCTGCTTTAGCTGCAAAGAGAAGGAGAAACAGAGACAAAAGCACACTGAGGCTGGAAGAGCACAAGGTCTGTACTTGGTTGCCAGGGAAGGTGCAAGTTCCAGGTTACATGGTATAGCTACCAAAGAGGGAAATTTTTTACATCATGGTGAACAGTGTTATACATTCATCAGCTCTACAATCAATGGTTTGAGAAGACAACATCATTAAAAGAAGAGGTTTAGACTCAAATGAATGCTGTAAATTTTGGAAGTGCACCAGCGAGATAGGCTCAAAGTACTGCACTGAGAACAGGTTAAAAATTAACTGGTATAATAATGGTTAGGACTTCATCAGGCTCTGATATTCTGATATATACTTCTCCCTGTATATTGATCTTCTCAGTCCTTGAGAAAGGGACTAGCAAATATTTGGGTTAAAATGACATAGAAATAATGTTTGGATTTACTGCTGAAACTGAAGAATTAATATATCCAAAAGGGAGTAAATATACTCTTTCAAATGTAATATTTAGTTGATTTCTACCAAATGGAATGAATCATTTATCAATTCAGTGGTTTTAGTGCTAAAGAAAATACCTTGTTTTTATGAATGTCACTCACCGGATTAAAAAAGCCCACTTGTCTGGCAGTGTGTGGATGAAAGCCAGACATAATTATTTACTTTTTTATGCGCACATATGTTTATTAACATTGTGAAAAATAAAATGCTGCTACCCCAGATCTGTATGTACATGGAAAGGTCACTTTCTATGATAAATATTCATTATTCACAGCAAATAAAGCATCCTATGGTTTATGGAAAACAAGAGTTTCCAGCTCTGTAGAGAGACAACTTCAAAAATAGCAATCTAGCAATCTGCATAGTTTCCCACTACTAAAAACTTCCTTCTCACTAGACACATACAAAACCCCTCCAGCCCCCACCAAGAAAAGAAAAAAAGCCTGATGTATTCAACTATTGTTAGGCCTAGTTACCACTTTCGGTTTATGACAAAGCCGTTGCCATACCATTGCCGGTCATTTCTAGATCTGAAACCATGAAGCCAATGTACAGATGGCTGTCTTCAGTGTCATATGAAAAGGGTGGTACAATATAGATCATCAATTATGGTATGAATCTTTCTTTGCTATCGGAAAAGTGTTTAAGTGAAAGATCTTAGTAAGTCATCATAATTTAGGCTTTTAGGAAGACTAAAGTCACTTATATGAGTTAGGTCCTATAAACAAATATGGCATACACCCAAAGGAAAATAAATTTCAAGGTTTAATCCCTAATTAATTGACCTTTACTAAATCAATTATTAAAATGAGTTAATCATTAGTAATGTTATTATTATGGAACCTGGTTTTCCATCAGTTTGGAAACCAAGCCTTTTTTTCATCAAATTGGGAAGTTCCTACTTCCTGCAGCAGTAGGATTGGAGAATGTCAGACCTAGAATTGTATGGATACACCTGGACAGCAGTAGTCTAGAAGTATCAATCAGTTGCTTCAGTTTTTCCTAAAACCAATTTTATAAAAATTACAATCAGGAAAATTGAAATTAGAATTATAAACTGTGAAAAGCTCTCCTGTGAAACCTTCCAGAGCTATAGAATTAAAAGCAGAAAATGTAATTGTGGATGTCATAATAGTTCATGAATGAAAGGAGTCTAGAAACAATGGTAAAAGGGATCTGTAGTAAAAACTTACTGAAATGCATTCAGGGATCAAAAAAACCCAAACCAAAAATCCAACATAAAATGCATAACAGCTATACTTGAGTCCTGGATAATGACCTTCTCAGATTGCTATTAAACTGGTATATGGCACAGGAATACAGCACATAAAGTTACAGATTTATTTTTTTTTTTTTGTAATCTCCACCACAATGAAAATGAGATATTCCCAAGTTTCCTGTGTTCATATAAAAGAAAAACATCCTTTTTAAAACAAAGACCTATATTTTAGTTCCACTTTTTCAGGAAGGCTTCATATCTTAGAAGTGTAAAATAACAAAAAATTATCTCACAACTAAAAGAACTGCCTTTTATTTTTTTCCATATTCACTTACGTCCAAAAGCCTACTGATGTTTCATTCATCTGCATCAAATTAAATTCAGGTGGGAGGCTGGGTTTATTTGCTTTCTTTTCTCCTAGGAAAGCTGACCTGATTATTGAACTTTGTGGTAAAAACCTAAAATATAACTTCCTTGGTGCTGTTATTTTCCCAAGACATTCACAAATTACACAGTTCTGCTTTCCTAGGTTATCAAAAAAATCTGCTTATATGAAAGCCTTAAATGGAAAAGTGAACTTAAAGAAAAACCTTTCTATCATTCCTATGCTTTGAAGACTAATTTAATTTATTGTTTAATCTGACAAAACCCCAAACATTTATTGGATATTTAGTAATTAAATTGACAAATAATTATATATTGGGCTTAACTAATATAGTTGCCTTCATTTATCTACTAGTCTTCATTAATCTACAAGAGTATATCATACTCTTCATCCTTTATCTCCTAAATATGAGACATTTTGATATTTGTCTGGTGCCACCCTATGTTTGGTATATAGTTTTTACTACAGAAGGATGAGATGGGTTTTGCAAATATCAAATCTCCCAGGTTGCTTTCAGGTAAGTATAATACTTAAATGCAAGAGTTATTATAATGAAACTGATAATTATACCATATACAAAAGAAAATGTGGAGGATGGAAAAAGAATACACTGCACCAGAGCTGGGCATATTAGCTGCAGTGGGAATAAAAGGTTAACCCTTGTCTCACTAAACTTAACGGCTGATTTGCCACAGTAAGCTGATGAACAGACAGCTACTTTCCTGACACACTCGTTCCTCTATAAACACAACAGGGTTTTGTTTGTTGTTTTTTTGTTTGTTTTTTTTTTTTTTTTTAAATAAACAGTTTAAAACAGTTAGTTGGACTAACTTCAAAGTTGGCTTTTTAAGCCTTAAATATATGTTTATGCAAACAGCCACCATTTTCCTGCACTAGGTGGGAAATACTGCAAATGTTTTCAGTTGAAAAATAGTGAAAGCTCTTGCAGTTGCGCCAGCAACAAAGACGCTTTCCAGCAGGCATTTGATGTAGCTTTCACATCTCATTGTTGCTGTATTTCCATGTTCTGAGGTTCCAGCAAAGTGATCAAAATATGTATATTTCCTTACTTAGAAACAAAATACTCAAAAAAGAAAGGACTAAATATAATGAATATTTTGCATTCACAACAAATTATGATTCATGATATTCCTCACTTCGTTTTGTTCGTTATCTGGCTTCTGAAAAGTAGGCATGTTGCTGCCTCAGTAATATTTACACCACATGGTAAAAGTGATTTCTCTGTGATCAAAATCCTTCATTTTTTACTTGCTTGTTTGTTTTTAAGCACAATATTGCTCTTCGGTTAGGCTGCATAATAGAAGTGTGTATAATAATAGCAACTTCTTGGTTGTGTTCTTTATACCACTGACATTTAGAAAATGAATGTGACATAATGGTTTATCATAGACTGTTTTCAATAATAATAGATGGTCACAGTTTCACTCCTAGCTAGTATTTCTAGAGTGGTTTGGTTTTTTGGTGTTTTTTTTTGTTTTTCCTAGAAAGTCTTTGTAAGGGTTAATTAGAGATACATTAAGTAGAAATTTAAATCAATTGGAATATGTGCTTAAATGACTTGAAAGTTAACTACCATTTGTTGTGATGATTATTATTGTCCAGTAACTCTCTTGATGAAGGAAAAATGAAAGCTGTGGAGCCTGGGTATATGACAATCGTAAGGTGGTTTATTTACACATATACGTACCAGCCAAAGACCATGGGTGATCAGATGTCGTATAGGAGCATCTCCTCAGTCTACCACAGGGTTTTAGATGACAGAAAGAAATTTTTCCTTGAGAATTGTTTCTGATCAGGAGCCCTGACCCAGGATAAACTCTCAGGCTATTCACTTAGAATTTGGCATGACAAAACTAGATTAAAAAATATTTTTCCAAGGTTGTGCATTTTGCCCCTTTGATCAGGAAAAATAACAGACGGTGTAAAAGTGATCATTTCTTGAAACACAGCATGAGTATTTTAATCATCTGTAAAAGGGAAGAGATCAATAGTTAATTACCTCATGAGGCAGTTGGGACAACCGCCTGATGACTCTGTGTAAAGGGCAACTGCTCAGTTAAAGAGAGATCAAATTATGTTCTTATTTAAGATGTGTCAACACCTGAATATGAAGGTGTGACTTCTGCAACCAAGCGTGCTAGACACCTGCCCTGGGCAATGAAAACAGTGGTTAAGAAGTGACACTTTGGTATGGGCCTTGAACAACTTCAGGAAAGGTGTGAAGCATGAGGCATATACCTGGTGTGAACTCAAGCTCCAGTCTGCACTGCAGCATGGGAGCTGCCATTAAATACTCTGCCTGGGCAGCTGCTCCTGATAGAGGTGCCACGAGTTACTCAGGCTACGGTTGTATCTTCGTTCTGTTGGCAGGACTTTAAATCACTTTTTGGAATTATTCCAGATATGTCACGGTGTAACGCACAGAAGAGTTAGAAACAAAGCATTTATTGAACTACATGGTTTATATACCACTTTGTGTCCACAAACTAAATGAATCATTACTTATCTGCTAAAAATGTTTAGTATGTCTTGGATGCTATATACGCAGCAGAGTAAGACATTATTTGAAAAAATGAAGCTTGGGCTTCTAAAATATCAAAATATTTATATATATCATATTTATATACATTTTGAATTTCTTCTCTTCCTCCTTTGAAATTATGTTTTATATTTGCAGTTGAATCATTATGCTAAATTCTCCTTGGCACACAAACTCATATCTTTTTACAAGTCAGTTGGCTGCTTTATAGTGCGTGACTGTATTTGGAAAACCACAGCTGGTGAGAACTGGCACATCATGGAAAAATACAGAATATATCAGATATTTTAAGTTCTGAAGTGGGCAGTTGAGGAAAGACAGTGGAGAACCCTTGTCAAACAAAAAGTGCACATGCAGAAATTACTCTGTGCCGAGAAACTCCGGATACCTCATGAATGCTGCCTGCAGACAGTGGACTTTAAACTCCTCCTAATAAAGCAGTCTGAAATACAGTCACATCTGAAGAAAGGTCTCACCTTGACATGCAGCGATCATACTTCTGCCCTCTGCTCAACTGAAGTCACTGTTAAATCTTCAGGGCACTTCCAAGGCCTGTGGCATGCTTAGGGGCACATTCCACGTGCACTGGTGGGCACTGACTGATAGTCTCAGTGCATTTCATAACAGATGAAAATTGCAGCATGTAACATCGAACAGGAGATACAGTGGAGTTACCAGTGCTCTGGAAACCTGTAACAAGTGACAAAGCAAACAATGAGCAAAAGCCTGGTCAGAAGCTTAAAAGCTGAAACAAAGAAGGTAGGCATTAGGTCTGCATTGTAAGAAATCAGTATTCTCTGGTGTTATTTCTTAGTGACAATTATCTGTTGAGCCACACTTGTAACAGAAGTCTGAAAATATAAAATGTGGTGGAAAAAAGAAAATGCCATCTATTGTGCTGGTTGTCAATACTTCTAGTCACATTCTTCCTATCACCAGCAGTGACACTACCATCTCCAGATGGCAAAAGTCAGGACTCTAGCAATGCAGTCTAGAGAGACTGGACTGGTTGCATCAGTGTGAGAAGTATTATGAGACCAAGGGCTCAATTCGTTTATCGTCTCTGGAGAAGACAGCTTCATTTGCACTGCACCTGACAGTCACTCTGCAGACCCACACAAAGACATATTGTCACTGTAGCACCTGGAATTCAGACTCCTTCCCCAACAAACTTAAGGTTTGAAGACACTAGGTTTATGATGATGTCTCAATGAATTTTGGGCTGAGTTTATTTTAAAAAGAGCTTTCTTTGACTCTGCTAAGCAATAAAGCAAAATTTCATTGGTTTTACAGGTAAACTGCAGTGAGCCCACGTGGCCAAGAAGGCCAATAACATTTTGGCTTGTATCAGAAACAGTGTGGCCAGCAGGACAAGGGGACTGATTGTCCCCCTGAACTCAGCACTGGTGAGGTTGCACCTCAAATACTGTGTTCAGTTTTGGGCCTCTCACTACAAAAAAGACATTGAGGTGTCAGAGTGTATCCAAAGAGCAATGGAGCTGGTGAGGAGGCCAGAGCACAAGTTCTGTGAGGAGCAGCTGATGGAAGTGGGGTTGTTTAGTCTGGAGAAAAGGAGGCTGAGGGGAGACCTTATCACTCTCTACAATGACCTGAATGGAGGTTGTGGTGAGGTGGGTGCCAGTCTCTTCTCCCAAGTAGCAAATAGTAGAACAAGATGAAATGGCTTCAAGTTATGCCAGGGGAGGCTTTGACTGGATATTAGGACAATGTTCTTCACCAAAAGGGCTGTCAAACATTGGAACAGGCTGCTCAGGGAAGTGGTTGAGTCACCCTCCCTGGGGGTATTTAAAAGACGTGCAGCTGTGGCACTTAGGGACATGGTTTAGTGGTGGGATTGGCAGTGTTAGGTTAACGGTTGGACTTGGTGATATTAAGAGTCTTTTCCAACCTAAATGATTCTATGAACTCATTTAAATTTCTATATTTACAAAATATAGCTGCCTCCATCTGAACCAGTTTTCTGGGTTCCTATTCTAGTCAACAGAAATTCAGCTGATTCATTCAGTGGGCTCTAGGGTACAATTCATCCACTCAAATGCAGGCACCTACTTTAGAATGATATGAAGAACTTTTTAAACAGCAGTGGCTAGATTTTTTTATTTGGCATAAAAAAGAACATAGATCATGTAGATCACTAAAATGTGCCTATGTTGTATTCCTTATTTCATAGAATCATAGAGTAGTTATGGATTGGAAGGGACCATCCAGTTCCAACCCCCCCGCCACAGGCAGGGACATCTTCTACTAGCCCAGGTTGCCCAAAGCCCCGTCCAACCTGGCTTTGAACACTGCCAGGGAGGGGACAGCCACAGCTTCTCTGGGCAACCTGTGCCAGGGACTCACCACCCTCCGGTAAAGAATTTATTCCTTACAGCTATTCTAAATCTATCCTCTTTCAGTTCAAAATCATTATCCCTTGACCTATCTCTACCCTCCCTGATAAAGAGTCCCTCCCCAGCTTTCCTGTAGCCCCCTTTAAGTACTGGAAGGCCACTCGAAGACTTTCCCAGAGCCTCCTCCAGGCTGAACACCCCCAACTCTCTCAGCCTATCCTCACAGGGGAGGTGCTCCAGCCTCCAGCCATCTTTGTGGCCTCCTCTGGACCCACTCGAGCAGGTCCATGTCCTTCTGATGTTGGTGCCCCCAGAGGTGGACACAGCACTGCAAATGAGGTCTCACAAGAGAGGAGTAGAAGGAGGGAATTGCCTCACTCGACCTGCTGGCCGCATATCTCTTGATGTGGCCCAGCACATGGTTGACTTTCTGGGCTGCGAGCAGTCATTGATGGCTCATAGTCAGTTTTCCATCTAGTAGCACCCCAAAGTTCTTCTCCACAGGGCTGCTCTCAAGTCAGTCTTCACCCAGCCTGTATTTGTGCTTGGGATTGCCTCAACCCCTGTGCAGAACCTTGCACTTGGCCTTGTTGAACTCCATGAGGTTTGCATGGCCCCACCACTCCACCCTGTCCAGGTGTCTCTAGATGCCAGCCCTTCCCTCCAGTGTCGATCACACCACACAGCTCTGTGTCGTGAGCGAACTTGCTGAGGGTGCCTTGATCCCACTGCCCATGTCACCAGCAGAGATGTTGAACAGTGCTGGCCCCAACACCCACCCCTGAGGAACGCCACTCATCACTGCTCTCCACTGGGACATGGAGCCAGGGACTGCAACTCTTTGAGTGTGACCATCCAGCCAGTTCCTTATCCACTGAGGGGTCCATCTGTCAAATCCACGTCTCTCCAATTTAGAGACCAGGATGTCATGCAGGACAATGTCAGATGCTTTGCACAAGTCCAGGTAGATGACATCAGTTGCTCTTCCCTTACCCACCAGTGCTGCAACCCCGTTGTAGAAGGTCACAAGATTTGTCAGGAACCTGAATTACATCCTAAAGGATCAATGCATTTCAAGAACAGTTTAGAATATGTTATGGTCATCCACAAGTAGAAAAAAATACTATTTTATATAACTTCAAGCTTTAAGTCACAATCCAACCACATTAGGGTCAAGTATTGGCCTTCAAAGAAACAATATACTTAACTGCCGCCTTTGACAGAGCTTGTAACAGCTTTTTACAGGCACCAGGGTAAGGACACTGGACCAGCTGTTTAGAAATAGTGATGTTTTGTCCTGTTAACTGCACGAAGCATTTTAATATGGAAAGCTATTCCGCCAGTGGAAAAGGCCCTGAAAATAGAAACGTTCATGTGGACCATTCATTTTTAGAACAGTTAATCATAATTGATCCTTACACAATGAATACTAAATAAGAGTTATTATTAATAATGAATAATAAGAATGAATTATAATGGTGTGTTTATTAGGCTATCAATAATTAACAGGGATTTGCCATTTATTGTAAATACTGTTGCTGTTTCTGTTGCAGCTTTGGATGGCGCAATTTATATGGTAATTTTATATGAAACAGTGCCAATTACAGCATGGCTATTACAATAGAGTAGAAGCAAATGATGACTTTATCAGTTTTGTTAACTTTTTCATTTTATTCATTGTTAGCACAGCCTGCAATGTAAACATGATGTAGTGAAAGGAATAAAGAAGTTTGGTGCAAGTCTAATAACTTTGGCTAGTAATCTAACTTCCCCCAGGCAATCACATGGCAGAAATAAATACAGTGGGGCAGAAATAAAGGCAGTCAAGTGAGCATTAGGATGAAGCAGAAAAGAGGGTGTCAGGGTTTGTTAACTATAAATGCCTTCTGAAAGTGCCACTGAAAGGAAGGAGAGCCAGAGTAAGACAAGCACAGAGGATAACCGCAGCCATGACAATAGAGGCACAGGGCAGGGCAGGATCCCTCCATATGATCTAATTATTTAGGCAACACCAGGGCTGGATTTAACAGCAGCATGGCTGGAGATGTGCACACACACAGCCTCATGCCTCTCACAGCACGGGATTCAGACAGCACTGCCAGTGGGTGCAGGCCAGTGATAGTGTGTATCTTTTAAGCTTGTAGATTCAGAGCCTGTTTTGAGCTTGTGCTATCAACAGAAATACAAAATTATCAGACTACGGGAACAGCTAACCAGAAAGACACACGTGATGACTTCCACAGCAGAAAAATTCAGCATAAGCACCTTGTATTGGAGTATGTCTTCTATTAAAGTCTAAATCTGTATTGTTCTAGAGAAATAATATGCAGTATATGATCACTACTGCTCTGGGGAAAAAAAAAAAAAAAGTTTTCCTTTTAACAGTGGCAAACTTGCATTTCAACTGTACCGATGTAAAAACAAAATATTATTGAATGAACGTATATAGGAATTATATGGACTGGCATCAAAAAAACCATCCTAAGAGCCTGAAATATGATTTAAAAATAAAGGACTTGGAAATATTTAAACATTTCAAAGGTGGAAATTTGCCATACACATCAGTAATCTGTCTGAATGTTAACATTACAGACTGCAGCTAATTTAAAAGTAAAAGCATTTCCAGTATGGGTTCCAAACATAATAATTTGTGAATTAAATTGAGGATATCTGATAGCAATAAGCGGGTATAATACATATGATGTAGTTAAAAAATAAAAAAAAAAAAAAAGAAAAAAGGTTTGGATTTTTAATCATTGTATTACTTCAGGAGAATTACCACTTATCTGTCCACAACATTTAACAGTTTCTTGAAAATTTTAGGAAACAAAGACCATCTTTTAAAATATTTAAAATAATTCTATAATCTTGTTGGAACCTGCAACTTTGATATTAATAATGTCTTTTCAGAACTGCCTTAGATGAACCTGCATGGTACACAGATGGCAAGTCATTTCCATGAGAAAAATGAGAACTGGCCCATCTATGGATCCCTAGAGGGTGCCATGACCCATTAGCAGAGGAAAGGCGACCTTTACTGAATAATAATTGAGAACTATTACTAAGATAATTACAAAACCAATTGACTGCCAGAAGGCTTAGACCTCAGATTCTCAATTTATATAGCAACTGCTCGTGATCTGCACAGAAAAAAAAAAGCGCTTAGGGTTCACAAACACCATAACCTCAACATCTGCCTGCCATCTAAAGATAATGATCTGGTATTAATTAATTTGAACAGTGCAGTCATTGCACAGGTAGACTGTATCACAAATCAGACACTTAACATAACCTGAAGTTATCATGTTTTTGTCCAGCCTGTATTAACAAGCAGAATAGTATAAGGTAAATTAAACTGTTGCAGGTCACAACATGAAAATGAATTAACTTAATTCTCTTTAGCAGTGAGCATGATTGCAATTCTGCACTGGATGTTGTACTGGTAAACACGATAAAGCTCTTCGTAAAAACGTTTTGCAAAATGCTCCTATCACAACATTTTCTAATGCATACACCTTCAACAGCTTTTTCAGATTCCTTCCTTTAGAGGAAGGAGGAGAGAGAAGTTATTGGCCTTTGAACAAGAACTTTTTAATATGTGTTTTTTTTGTGGATTATTTGTTTTCCAAAGAGGAGTTTCTGGGACTAAAGCTATTAAAGAATATCTGTTGTGAGATACCACTATACCTCTGTGGGTGAAATCCTGGATAGCACTAAAAATCAATGAAAAAATTCCCCAGAGCTTCTCCCATGTCTTCTGCAGGAAAATGATGTACAAAAACTACAGCCGGTACACCATATGTGTTGCTGATTGGATTTCCAAAATTATCCTTCCTTACATGTGAAGGATATTTTGAAGAAGGTTTCAAAAGCAGAATGATTCAACAATTTAGTGCCAAGTTTCACACCTAGGAACTGATATTTAGGAATGTAGAACATCAGAAATACTCAACATGCTGAAAAAAATCATAGCTAGCCTTCCTCCTTAAGAGGAAACAGCTGAAATTACCGTGAAAAAATGCTTTGGATAAAATGTTCTTTCACCTAAAACCTGCTTCTTGATTTTTAACTCTACCACTGAGTCCCATAGTTGGGATTCTTTGAGGACTCTCCGCTAAAAGGAGTGCTACAGGTAACCATTCTTCAGGGAGGACAATTTAAGTCGCAGCATGAAATTTATATAAAATTCAATTCACATTTGAGACCTCTAGTAAAAAAGAGCTGCCAACACTGACAGAATGCTTATTCTGCATGACAGAAATGTTAATAAAGACAATTTCTTGCCCAAGAAGTACCTATATAATAAGATGTGGTGGAAAGAGGAGATAATGTATTCAACCTACAAGAAGATGCACAAGCTAGGATTCAAATTCATGAAGAGTTAAAAAAAAAATAACAGCACTCTCAGCTGAACTATCTACACCTAAATCCAAACATGCAAGTCAACAGGCACCTGAGGACACTGTGATTCTGTGTACTGAACCTCAGGCATTCCACCAGCTGGCAGGTCAAACCCACAAAACGGACTGGGTTGGGCTTGAAGGTTTAGATTACTTTTACAACTCTGCCTTCCAAGGCCTTTCTGTGGGAAATCCCTCTTCTTCCCATTGTCCCGACTGTAACAAAATCTAGATCAGAAGCAGTAAGAGAATGAAGATAGGGCTAACAGCAATATTGGACAGGAAGAGGTCTTTACAGATAGACAGGAGCTGGTAAAAGCCAATTGTCAACAACCTGTCCATGTTCAAGTTTGGAGTGACCAAAGCATTGCATTCTCAACACCCGTCACAACAGCTTAGGTAGGAAAGTTTTTTGCAGGTATACTTCATTTATTTACAAAGACCATAGCTCAGAAGACAGCATTATTTTCTTAAAAATCTTTAACAATTTATTCCAATGAACAGTCTATGATCACATTTACTATATATTTCTCCCGAACAGATATTAATAAAATCTGAAAAAAAAAAATACTGAAGGAATATATCTTCTGGGAAAAAGGACTTCAGTGGCAATCAGGAAGAAGATAAATACTCAATGAGACAAGCTGAATCAAAACAAAAAGTGCTTGAAAGAGTGGAATCACTTGCACTCAGTAAGAGCTGAGAAAGATGAATACAGCAAGGCATAACACGGAAGAGTGGGGATTAACACAGAGTAGATGAACATATTTTTGGATTAAATCAGTGATGAAACAGCAGCTGACACAGCTTTCAGAAAACAATCCTCTAAATTCCTTAACAGCGCATTTTGGACATGGCTAGTGTATAGCTTAACCCCACTCCCTCAACTCTCCTGAACTCCCTCACTGTCACACTTCTGATACAATCTCAGCTCAATTTCTGACACGCTCAAACAGAATATGGAAAATTTAACTCAAAATATGCACAGTATTCTTAGAAACAAGGAAGCACCTTGTTCTGGGAGTGGAGCTTGTCTGGTGGCCCCTTCTACCCAAAGTTTTATGGGGATTCACATTAAAGACAATCCATTCTTTGTAGATTACCTTTGTGCTGTAATGCATCCTAGGAAGATTTATTTTTAAAATTTTCTGGCAATCACCCTATTTCCATCAATAATCCCTGTGATATAGCATGTTTTCAAGCAGTCTTTACTCAAGAGATTTAAGCTGTAGGATGGCACTTATGCAGCTTTTGACTGTTGTAATTGAAGTAGAGATCAACAAAATTGGATGTTGTTCTGTCATCCTTGACTGGGCTCCTGGTGCTAATCAGGAGTTGGAAATTACACATTCAGATGGATTTAGAGACATATAGTATGTGACAATTCAGCAAGAAGTGAAGAACATTGTTCTGAATTCTTAAAGGTTAGTGATGCAAGCTGCAGTGAGTAAAAATTTGGAGCCCTGAAAGAAAACCAATTAGGTATAGAAAACAAACACATTGCAGTAATGTAATCTATATTTTCATACATTTAAGGCCAGGAGAAGAGATTAGTTCATCTACACTGAGTTTTTGTTTCACAGATACTTACATTCCATCCAATTACCTCTGATATTGAGCCCCTGTAACTTGTGTTCAGCCAAAAAATAACTTTCAGAAAGTAGATAGACTGTATCTGAAAGCCTCTAGAGATGACGTCTACCATTTTCTACTGCAGTGTAGCTTGCCCCGAAGTTTAATTACTATTTCTGTGAAACAGAGAGAAAAAAGCAACAGCATGTGCTTTATTTCTAATTTGAAATTGCCTTGCTTTAGCTCCCAGCTACTGTTTCTTGCTATATGTTTCTTTGGTAGATTAAAGAATCCTGTAGTATTTCATATTTTCTTCGCAGGAAGGTGTTTATACAGGCTTAATTTTCTTTTTTATAAGCTCAACAGAAATCTCCCACTGGAATGCATTCTTTCTGCCCTTCAAAACTTTCTTGTACCTTTATTTTGTACATATCCCTTTTCCTTTTTTCTGAAGCATAGATGCAGGAATGTTCCCAATATTCTACTACTCACCTGTAACAGTGAGTCTTTAAAATCACGATACTTCTCTAAATTCTGTTTCTATCCAGAACCTTAGTGGAATCTTTACCACAGTGAAAACTGAGTAAATTTTGCCATTGAAATCGTGAGTGAAAAGAGATGAGGCATTAAATGCAAGCAAATGTAGTGGAGGAAGCAAAAACAATAGGTCAGATTTAGAGCCCAATAGGCTAAGCAGCAGAGTGAACGGTATAAGCAACCCACACATCGCAATCTTTTTCACAGTACTGGAAGAAAAGCATTGACTACTTACATAAAAAGCATGCGTAGATTTCCAACAAATCATATTTTGGAAAGATCTACAAAGGTAGGAGGAAAAAACAACTCAGTTTAATTTATTACAGCCATGATGGAACTTTGGTTTTGCATTTGCTATTATGGTAATGATAGTATCTTCTTAATATCCCAGCTGTTGAATGGATGACCAAATAAATACATTGTTCTCCAACAGCCTAATATAGACTTTAAAGGTGAGCGCAGTACGGACAATCAATGAATCATTTACTAATACTGATTAAAACCATGAAAGTTCAGTTTTTCCTCCTGCTAGTCACCATAAAGGGTTAAAATGTAAAATTTCTGGGAGGAAAGGTAGGGAATTCATAGGAGTGGAACAAATTCAGAAGCTTATGAAATCACAGCTTAATTTTAATGGAATACAGCCAATTAAATCAACATCGTATAAATACAAAAACAATGCAGGTTACAAATCTTGTTAGCTATGAATACACTTACGCATTTGTTAAAATGACCTTGGTTTGTATGACACAAACTGGGCACCAGATGGACAACAGCCTGAGGGAATTATTTTTTTCTGCCAAAGTACCAACATTCAAGTTAATTTTCATACTTATGTTCTCTTGTTTTCTTTCTTATGAATTTATACTAGCATATGCCTTTATTTTTCATATTCATCTTCTTTGAGCATCCTTATGCTTATTGGTTTGTTATATTGGTCTCTATCTGTGTAATGACCTATGTTTCTATGATTTCCATGGATTTATTATTCTTAACAAGAATCAGCTTTAGTTCTGCAACTTTCATGCTTCAGTTCTGTTAGAAATCTTAAATATCTATACATATTTCTTATGGCTTATCAGTCACAGTCTACAATCTTAATTTGAAGCTTATAAAAAATAAAATTATGTGTGTCGTGCAAATGTGTCACTTACTTATAAGATATTTTTAAAAGATCCTTAGTCTATTTTTATAACCTATAACTG
This sequence comes from Athene noctua, assembly GCF_965140245.1. NCBI lineage: Eukaryota > Metazoa > Chordata > Aves > Strigiformes > Strigidae > Athene > Athene noctua. The sequence continues at coordinate 22,511,549 of NC_134044.1, forward strand.
CACTTGTAGCTAAGCACAGCTGACAGTCAGACTTAAATGTTGTTTATATTCCTAGCATGAGCAATAATACAATTAAGTGAAAAAAACAGGGGCCAAAACTAGTATCCCCCAAATCTGACTCAGATTAAACAAACAGAAACAGAAGAATAAGGAATCACTTCAGGCTGTATTCAGAACACAATCAAAGTTCAAACATTACTTCACAGACAGTCTGCTGCTATAAGATGCTTTATTTGGTGAAAATAATTTTTTATTCAAATAGAGGCTACTTGAGTGTAGCCCAAGTATCTTTTATAAGGCAGTAACAACAGGGAGAAGGTGAAGGTGAGGAAATTAAAGCTTTAGCAATAGCACAGATACAGCATGAAATATACGCTTTCCTTTAAGATAATAAAAACATGTTCAGAAAAAAACATACTGAAAAAATGATGGCTAAAAAGGCAACAGAAGTTCTGGCAATGTCAAGTAATGTGCAAATTTGTTTATTCATTCAGGTGTACACTAAAAGAAAGGATCATCACCATGCCAACCCTAGGGTGACTCTCTTATTCTTCTCAGGGTGCTTTAGAAACCTGTTTCCATGAAGAAACTGTGACTCTGTCATTGGAATTTTTGTGCCTATGCGGTATAAAAATACCGATTTTAGTGATTGTTCATATGACAGTCTGAGCTTTTTGAAATCTATCTTTTCTTAAGAAATACAATAACAGCTTTCCCCAGTGGGCATATTTAATTTTACCAAATCCCACATCAGTTCAAGCTTATTTATGTCCGCATACAAAGCCTAACAAAGACAAATTTCTTATTTTGTGTTCCGATTTGTGTATTGAGACTATATCTCTCCTTTGACAAAAGAAGTGAAAAGAGAAGTAGGGTATGTCAGCTAGTCCCTTTTTTTATTTTTTAATTTTATTTTCTTCTTTAAATTGACCCCAAAACTGCCTAAGCACTATAACAGCTTGTAGAGATTCAGTCAATAATACCTGAACCAAACAGTTAATTTGTATTAGGTACTGAGAAAAAAAACCATATCTATTTCAAAAACACCAATACAACACATCTGCAAGCTCCTATGCTTTTATTGTTTGTTTGCACATCTGCAGAGAGTAGTCAGGTGCTGAGATGAGCCTCTGCACTTGCTCAGGGAAGAGCTCTCCTATATGCATTCATGTTTCTGGGCAATAAAATACACATTCACGTAGAGGTGGACCTATCAGCACTGAGTAATCTGCACTCAACAGTTGGAAGGCCATGGCTATGAACTACAAAGATGGAGAAACCACTGGCAATTAATGTCTGTCTTTAGGCAACAGCTGAGGCAAATATAACCTTCTATCCCCGTAGCTCCCAGGTATAGTAATAGCAAAAGGAATCACCTACCACCAGCTCACAGTGCAATGAGCTCCCACCTCTTTCTGCTTTCCCTTTCCTCCTGCACCTCTGAGCAACCCTGAGTTAAGGCTGATCATGCAGGAGTTTGCTTTTTCCCTAGGAGACCCCGAGTTTAAAAACAATGTGACTAGTCTTTGTTCAGCTTATGGCGAAAAGAAACATCTAAAGGGTTTAATACCTCAGCAACTGTAAAAGGTAATAATTAGATGTTTTTGTTTGCATTTCAAATGATATATATTGGCTCAGACTGCGGTATTGGTTACCATTTGCTTTCTGTGAGAAAGCAGTTGGAAGGTAGTTAACATTGACTGATTTTTTGAAGTAACTTCTCATTTCATTTTGAGTATGAAATCAAGCCATTACATAAAAGATCTGATGATAAAACCCACTTAAAACAGCCCTCTGTCTTATGCAACTGTTTAAATTAATTAAAATTAACCACCAAACTTTTGACAGAATAGGTTGATGACCTCTCCAATTCTGGCTCTAGCATGCACAACAAGATTTCAGAGACCTGCTCTGCTGCTTGGATGCAGCAGTCAGTCCCTAGTACCAACATGAGGTATAAAGCACCAGGCTTGATGCTCTTATGATGGGATTTAACATGAAAAGAAAGCTCTCAGGTACTTCTGGTTGCTATGAAACCATTGACATTTTCTGTTGGAAAGTAATTTGTCCTTAGTATAGTACTAAATTAGAAAATAAGTAAATGGTATGTCTGCAATATTGAGGACACTAATTACTTTTGAACAGAAGATAACACTACCTGAGCAGACCCCTTTATGCTAGTCATGACTGGAAAAGCTTAATGTGGCATCTCCTACAGTCTAACACTGACTCTAAGACTGCCATCTGGGGCAGGAACTCTGTGTGAGGTAAAGCTGCCTACCTTGCATCCATGCCATTTTTCACCAAGTGACAATCTGGCCCAGAAATTTTATTAAGCACCACTATGTAAATTATGCAGTCGTGAAACAAACACTTTAGTGAACTTCCAAGCACCCAGCTAGGTGCAGTTGTGAGATGTCTCAGAAATACTTTGGGTCCACTACTGCTCGCCCCTTCACCAGTAGGAAAGGATGAGGCTGGCAGGTTAAAAAGGGCAGAAAGCTGAGCAAAGTCTTTGGTTCAAACAGGAGTGCTTCTGGGGATGAGTGAAGGAAGCTTTCTTCCGAGTTCACCCTAAAGCCAATACCATTAGCAGAAAAATGGTTTTCAAAAAGAATTTTGGAAGTCCAGCATGTGATACAATCACTCCCTTAACAAAAGTATTCTTTTATTTGCATATTTCTCTATAATAAGCTAATAACTTTCATTACAACTAATAGTTCAGATCAGAGACCTGAGTGTAGGAATGATCCTTTCCCCAAAGTAGTTATTGGTTGCTGAGGTCTCAGAGAAAAATCAAGTGATAGAGGTCAGGTTAAACAATTAGGTACTAAGATTTCCTGTGAGCAAGAGGGCAGCAAGATGTGTTTGGACATTAAGAACTGCATGGTTGAAGAATGTTATTGGGTCATAAATACAACAGGACAGCATAATTTTGAAAGCTTTCTTGGTTTTATATGAATAATAATATAGAACGTTCTCTTGTATTTCCTTCCTCTGTGCATTGAATTTGGTGTGTACACTTCTACATGAATAATGCAATATAGCAAAATTGATGGCACAGTTCTTTTGTTAAAGCTGTTACGAAATGAGAAAACAAAATCTACAAGGAAAAGTTATGAGAAAAACAACATTTCTCTAACAATGAAAAGATGAAGTTGCCTGGCCGTTTACATTTGTCTCCTGTGTCATGAATATTAGATCAGATTCTTTTTATTAATCCATTGATAGTTCCGTAAGGCAACTCTTTTTTGAAAAACTCTGTCAGGATTGCTGTAAATACAAAAAAGATTTATGAATTAATTTTCATACGTAAATGACAAAATCCTCTGATACATTTGAAATATCTGCCTTGCAGTTAAAATAGAGATACATGTGCATGCATGCACACATTATTAATTTAACATTTGGATCAGCCTATTCTTTTAGAACATAGCTTAATATCAGCTGCCTTTTTCTGTAGGAAAGAACAGTAAACTATGAAGATGCTTGGCACTGAGGGCATGTTACAAATGAAAGAAATGGACAATCTATGATCTGGGAAGCGTGGTGGACTAAAGGTGTAGTGGGTTTTATTTCAAAAGCATTTTTGTTTACAAGTATGAATGGGTTGCCTATATGCCAGCCTGCTGTAAAAACACAGATATCTACAACTCATTACTGTTATTACTTGAATTGTCTTTATGGCTGCAAGTCCCAGTCATGAACCTGTTAGGCTAGTCATAGCACAAAAAGCATAAGCTCTAAATAAGTCTGCATTTGAAGTGTATGTGGATAATTTGCCACAGCCCTGAATATCTGTGTAAAGCCAAAAGTACCTCTAAGTTCCACATTTTCTGGCAGCAGTAAATCACAGAGCTGCTTCAACCCCTCCATTTCCTTTCCTTTGCCAGTGAGACAGGGACTGCAATGGGCCTGCCAGGGCTCTCACTGCCATACAGCCAAGCACATGCTGAAAAGGCAATGAGCTGCAATTAAATTTTTCTCCATTTCCCTTGTACCACAGCGGTGACGCGCATACCAGTGCATCCATGCTAACACTCCAGAAGTGCAGCGTCCCCCTCTTGCTCTGTATCTTTTAGGCATTTTACAAAGGAGACTCAGAGTTGTTCTTTCTTTGTACAGATGGAAAACCAAGGTACAAAACCATGTAGTGACTTGCTCCAGAAGGATAAATGACAGTTCTTTTTAACAGACCATTAGCTAATATAATACAAGCTTGCATAGCCCCTTGACATGAGCATTTTTAGGTTCTCCAAGTGAAAGACAAAATTAATCGGTCCATTTACTAGACAGCAAACATGGCAGGTATGATACTCATGAGATTTAGTTCTGAATTATCTTCTTTCAATAAATTTATCTGTATGGCACTTCATTGTATGCTCTGTTTATGGTGCAGAATTTGATGTAGTGTATAAACTCCCTGGAGCAGGGGCTGTAAAGTGTGATACCATCCATAGTAACTAGTAATTAATTAATAAGAATCCCAGATTAAAAAAAATATGCAATATCCTGTGAGAAGAAGTAAACCAGACTGAATTTTGTAATCTTCTGTATATTAATCCTCATTGTCTGGGACCTGAATAACCTCCAAAAGCACAGGAAGCAATTTAGTTACCTTTTCTGATCTGTAGTGTGTCCTCACACCCTCTACACAAGGACACACTTTGTGATGCGAAGTATTTTATTCTGACAGTGTTTTGACTTAGTTTTAACATACTTATAACCTGTTGCTTAGTGTAGAGGGGTAAGGTTGAAGGCCAGCATGGCAATGAGATTTGTGATTTTTAAAGGATCTTATTCACAATGCTCCTGCTGAGCACCCTGCAGTCATCTACTAGAAAGTCTAGTAATACCCGAGAGTGATGTAAACCAACTTGATCTGTGCTTGTTCTGTGGTTACGCTTACTGATGTAATAGCTATGTATTTTAAATAGCAGCCCAACATCCCCATTATGTTCTACTGAAGATCAGAAATACTCTTGCACATGAAGAGAAAGCAATACATAAACTTAATGAAAAAAATTCTTAAATAAGCAAGCTAACATAAAAACTAGTAGTTGAGGTAAACTTTTTCCCATTCAAATACAGAATTTAGTTATACCAATTAAAGTATAGTACTTTTCTAAATGAGCTTGATATTTTATATTAACTTGACTGTATCCTGAAGCCAGACTAGAAATCTATCAATAAATACATTTGTCATGTGTCTACAAAATACAGACACCAAGCTTATTGAGATTACATGAATGCCTTTTAAGGTTATACAGAAAAGTGGCATGTGTAGGCACATGTATTGACAGTCCATGTCTGGGAGAATTAAAAATAAATAAGGGAAAAGATAATTATTTTGTATGTCCAAGTTCATGCAGCCTGTCAGGGAGCTGATCTGTCCTCCACTGTCCTATATAACAAACCATACATTATGTCATAGAACTAAGAACACAAACAAGTATATCATTATGACTTCTCATTATAGTCTCAGAGACTTTGCCAACTGTGATATCGCATTCTTTTGATCTGAAATATATTATTTATTTCCTTTTAGTTGTAAAACATGCTTTACTGACTTTATAGATCTGTTTATTTATTTACCTCATTGTTCATTTGCTTATGTTCCTATTTTTCATGTTACTTTGACTTACGTTAATAATTTTACTGTAAAATTGTTCAGCCTCATTGTACAAAACCCTTTCTGTCAAAACTGAATCTTGCAGCTCATTTTGAAAACTGGGTTAGAAAATCTTAGTTGCAATCAAAACAGTCCATAACACAAGACATAAAAAAACTAGTAGAGTATATGTTAGAATAATTGCTAGGCCAAGATGGTGAGTCTTGCAAAATCATAACCTCTTAACAGACATTAATAAGGAAAACCACCAGTATGTACAACAAATAATAAAATACACATTGATACATTGGTGACTTTGTGTTATCAGAAAAAATGCTACAGGTTTATAAGAGAAAAAAAAAAAAAAAAAAGAGAATAAATAGAAAATATATAACCAATTAAAAATAATTTGAATACATTTTAGATTCTTATTTTGATAATATTAAAATATTTCTGTTAGCAGCCAACCAAGAAATCAGCCACGTATTTTGTTGATGTCAATGACACTATTAGGGCTATCTTCTGGTTTAGTCAACCTCAGAATGTGGTCTACCATCAACTGCAGAAGGACTCTGACAATATATTTCACAGGTGATTAAACTCAACGTGTGCAATATCCTTAGGACATTATATTACCTTCAAGCACTGTCTAAGAGATGGAAGAGGAAAAAGTGAAGGCTCTAATAAGAGCTGAGCAGAGTGAGCATTCACTACATCTCACTTAAGAAAGTACTTTCATTCTGGGCTTCACTACAATGTTCAGAAATACACCAAAAAAGCACATTGCTGCATTACAAAATGTATCTGTCCTCTGTTCATAACGTTGTTTCTTTTGATGCTGAAGGAACTCTAAAAGGAGCACAGAGATGGAAGGGGCTGAGAGAGCTAGAAGACTTCTATTAACTTATTAACTCACAGCCCCTGAGGGCTTGTTCGTCATGGTGCCTATCAAAGTGTCAGTCTTTTCTATTACCTTTTGCTTCAGAAGATGTCTGTCTATCATTGTCATGCTCTTCTAGCAGGATTATCCATCATTTTGGGTGAAGCCAAATCATTCATTTTCATGGCTGTCTCTGTTAGCGAGCCAGGAAGGAAAGAAAGTGTTTTATTCAACAAAAGAAAAATGATGGAATTGCCCTCTTAATCATTTTCTTTTATTACTTAATCCCAAAGGTTGGGAGGAGGCTCTGCAGTTTATTATACCAGCAGTCACCAACACCATTATATTTCAGGGTGTAGCAATATGTCCAGTTTTTCAGCAGCTTATAAAACCAGCCATAAACATTAACTCCAGGCAAGAGTTTGTCGTACTGCACTATGACTCAGAGCACTAGTTGACTCATATAGTTAGTATTGTGGTACCCCTTCCAGGTTTCCAGTTCACACTTGAGGTGGGCTGAGATAACTAGAAATCACAATGGGTTGTTTGATGAACTGCAGCCTTGTCCTCCTGGAGCTGTGTGCTGCTGGACCAAGTGTGCACTGAGCTATTGTAGATTTTGCTAGGGATTTTACAAATGCCAGTTTTGCCTAAATTTTAGGCTCAGAGCACCCTGATCTACGTTATTATGTATATCTTTAATACAGTATTAATACAACACTACACAAGACACAATCTACTTAGCAAAAAAATTTGCAAAATTAAACACTTCAAGCAAAATAATCATATTGTTAACTTCCCTCCTCAGCTTCAGCAGTACAATAAGGTGACTAGAACAATATTAGGTGAATCTTCTAGAAGTTTGGACATGATATAATTGGTTTTGACTGCTCAGAGTCCTAACACAATTTTCATTATCCCCATAACTACTAAAGTTACCAGAATAATCTCCATAATGAAATATGCAGATGTTTCAGAAAATGTATAAAGTAAGGCAAAAAACCCTAAATTGCACCTTGATCCATGTTAATATCCTGTAAAAATCAGCTTCAGCTCTTGAGAATTTACAAAGTTAAGTGGCTTGGGTAAAGCAAAAATTATGAAGTTTGTCTTTTTTTTTTTTTTTTTTTAATTTGTGGTTTTGGCTTACTCTAGGTTGAGTAAATTCTCATCAGGTTTGGTTTGGTTTGGTTTGGGTTTTTTTATGGGTGTCTTCATGTTGATGTTCTAATCACAGGAAACTGAGCTCCTACTGCCATTATTCCTTCCCTATGAGCACTAAGTTTACACCTTCTCTTCTTCACTCCTACCTTTGCTGGCTATTTTCTTAAAAGTTTTAGCATCTTACTTACTTTGAGATCACCTCTGCCATGTTAGATTTGGTAAAAACTGGCTACATATTCAGAATTTATTAGCCATAGGTAATCAAGCATGTTAAACCAGATTAAAAATAATCATGAGTGAAATACTTAAAGTGGGGTGATAATTGCAGTTGCTGCAATCACGGGAAAAAGATAAAGTGTTATAGCAAGGAAAAAAACATCAGAAACGTGTGACACAGTAAGGATAAACTCATCCTAAACTCAGTCTTGTGAATGCCTTGTAGCAGCATACTCTTGTATGCCTTCCTATCATGGTCTGATGGAAAAACTAATGAAGCAAATGGGGATTGTATTTTTGAGTTCACTAGGATTTGGGTTAGGCTGTTGGGAAGAGAAAGTGATACTGGATAAGTCTACTGGATAAGTCTACACTGTGTTTGCTGTAAACTCCCATCACACTCGCAGCCAGCTGGGCCCAAGTCAGCTCCAGAGCAGAGCCACAGTTAGCATGGCACAGAGCCCAAGCTAATAAGGCATGTGGAAAGGCAGAGTATATTATTTCGAGCTCAGAACTGTACTGCTGTAGCCATAAGGCTCCTGGCCAGATTGGCACTTCAGTCGGATAAATATCACATCTGCCTGGCAAAGTGCTCCAACATCTGCCTGAAAAATCCCACATAAATACACCCATTGCTGAACAGTTACAATCATGGCATATTCCTTACAATCTAAAATGTGACTGCACTACAAAAGCCCCTAAATATTTGTACAGAACTAGAGCTCAAGAAATAATTACTTGGCTAATTCTTCATAGTCTGGAGATGATGTCTTATTAGTCTACAATGTCAATTGCTCAAGTACTACTAAAGAAGACACTTCAGAAACGTTGAGTGTCTTCTCACAATCACACTCCCAAGAGCTGTATTTGTCAATGATGTCCATAAGTGGTTTCAGGATAATTGTGCTAACCTAATAAAACCATATGTCAAATTCCACAGAACCCTTGAAAATCAACTGGCACTTTTAAAGTGCAAAATTGGCATACGGGGATGGATACTTGTAGGGTCCCTTCCCTGCTCAAGAATGTGTGTATCCAATATGGTGGCTGTTCATTCTATAGCATTGTTAAAGCATCCGTAACGATTCCTATTTTGAACGTGCTGATTACACAGGCTGGGATCTCAGAGTCTGAGTCCCTTTATGTTCCCCTCAGTGGATGGTACGGAGTTTCCTTTTTCTACAGATACCTACTGGTACCTGAAGGGATCCATCCTAGGCTTTTGAACCCAATGAACAACATAAACGTGCAGTTCAGTACCAGGTATTTTCCAGGAGGAAGACTACTTATTTCTGTCTTGGTTCTGGAATTTTACTGGCTTTTATTTTCTATTGCTTTATCAGCTACAAATCTTTGCCTAGGTAGTTGGATATTTGAACATCAATAAGCTAGTTCAGACAGGGTCTTAGTTAATTTTTCTCTCTGGTGCATAATATGGTCTTCTAATATTAATTCAGTTAAAAGATTCTGGACTAATACACACAATTTAAAGAATCCCTAAATATTCAGGAATCTATTGTAGAGTTTGTTCTCCACAGTCCTCTTTTTCCTAATAATTATTGAATTATTTTAAAAAATAGATTCTGGGAACATTTTGAATACTCTGGGTGTTTCAGAATTCCTTATGTTTTTCTTACTTTTACCCACACAGATCTCAGTAATATCTGCATACTAAAAAGTACATCAAATTAATTATACCGTTTTGATACTACAATCAAGGACAATAAGGCAAAACACTACAGAAGTTGTTAAGTACACCTGAAGTCACTCAGCAGGTTAACCATGCCTCTGACAAGCAGAAAGTGAAGATTCACCTAAATTCTCCAAAATTTTTGCAAATCCTACCTAAAAATGTGCAATTCCCAGCTCTAACTTTGTGTTCACAATCTCAGAAACAGGGTTCTACCACAAGGTACTAGGATCTGGCCTCTCTTAGGTAATACATTGTCAAAATTCATGAGTAGTAATTTGTGCTCATCGCTATGCAAAAAAGCAGAAACAGTGTGGGATAAATGCTATGTGAAGTGTTTGTATATATACCCAACTTGGCACATAGAGTCAGTTCCCATGTCTGTGCAGGATTTTCCCACAGTTCTGGTTCCAGCCTCTGCACACTCAGGCACAGATCTATCTACAATTACCCTACATGCATGACAGGTGAAACAAAATCCATTCTCCCCTTGACCTTTAGCCTCACATAAAGAAAGAGATACACCACAGAATATAATAGGAACATAATTTTCAATTTTTCTTGCCAATGAAGTAGTAGATATTGGACTGCAACTGGGATAAATGTCAGGAAATTCTTCCCAAATGTTTTCATATGTGCTGTTCAGTTCTCTTTACAATGGGGAAAAAAAAAAAAATTCTTAAGAAAAGCTGCCTTGAGTCAGGGTTGTATATTATGCCTCACATTTGGAGGACACCAGGTCTACCCTGTAGCACTATGATTCTACAGCACCTTGAGAAAATCAGCTGCTCATCAAAAAGGAATTCCCATCTGCAGCCACAGCAAAACAGAAAAGTGTTACGCATGGATTTACCAGACACATGTCCCACACATATGAAGATCACAGATGGTACAGTTCCAACCAAATATAGGTGTTCTGGGTATTTGCTGCTACGGAGTAAACAAAACTCATATTAAAACAGACAAAAAAGGCTGACAAGGAAAATATTAAACTTGAGCAAAACCAGCAGTGATGATACAAATGGATGTAGGCTCTGATTTTCTGGATTAATTCAGTGGTTCCTACAACCCAGGAAAAAAATAGCTGCAATTCATGAATAGCTTCAAAAGGTATTCTCTCTATAAAGAAAACTAGTGTCTTTTAAATACAGTTCATCAAAACAAGGGACTATATTCATTCACTCATCTTTTGAAACCACTGGTTAGAATGAGAGCAAGGATGGGTATGGCCAGAAGGGGCTAACTAATTTAAATAAAAGTTAAAAGAAATCAAGACTTACTTCCCCTAAGTGGAAGAGAAGCTTTTTCCTCTGTGATGCACTTATTCTAAGTGCAGATTCAGTCAAGTTCATAAACAACAGGCAGCTGAACTTGCAAAGTTTTCCTTTAATTCTTAAGTACAAACTCAGTGTTTCACTGCCAGAAATTTAATTACAATTAGAGACACTGAGCATCAGAGGAACATAATTTTTCTCTGCCTTTCTAAACAGATCTAATAAAGGAAGCAGAACCTGTATTTAACAAATATGCCTAAACCTGAGTTTGCCTCTTAGGCTTGATCAAAAAATAAGGAGAGCCTCTCACACCACCATCTCACCCCATCCCTCAAAAGGGCTAAATTAAAAAATGGAAATCAGAGGAAACACTGCTCTGAGCCATAAGCCTCATTCTCTTATACCCTGACACAGGGCCATGTATATGCCCCTTTTTCAGGTCTGACAAAACATAACAGCATTTGTAGAAACTGATATCCTCGAGGGTGGGTCTCTGAGAGAGGGAAAGGGGAATGTTTTCTCCTGCCTTTAATTTATCAGCCTAAGAAGCAGCAATCAGGATATAGCACCAGCAAAAGTAAATCTCTAGTGCTTATACAAATGAGAGGAACAATTATTGAACAGGCTCTAAAGAGTTTATAAAAGTACAATCAGAAGAGTTAAATGCCTGATCTGGCACACATGATGTGGTATCAGTACACACGTATCCCTGCACACCTGAGCAACCACCCTCCCAACTTTGACAAATCACCCTTCACTAAGCAGTGACATTTGACCTAGTCATGCTGATAATGGGGATTGGAAAATGATGCCCTGGGGAGTGTCACCTTCCGAGTAGACAGTGAAAAATCTCTATAAAAATTAAGGGAAGGGGAGGGACCTCTGCAAGAACCGTGTTCCTTCAGCTTCTCCAAAGTAAATCAGAGCTCACATTCCCTGCCTTCACGGGAGTTTTGCTCTTCTGTTTCAAAGTTCCTCTGTGTTAGTCTCAGAAGTGTAGTTCTTTGAAGAAGGCTCTAAAACATTGCCCTTTTTACAATGAAAAATAAAGCTCTATATTAAATTATTTTCAACCAAAATCCCATCTTAACATTGTCTTTTCCTCATTGCGATCACATTCTACTTTGTCCTTAATAGTATCTTGGTTTATTTCTTTCTCTTATTTCTTCTACCCTGCTTTAAACTATTTTGTTTCTATAGTGCTGATATAGAGTAATCCTAGTTATATTTTATTATCATTCATTTTTACATCTTTCTACAAAACAGTTTTATACAACACTTGGGTGTATCTACATATAATATTTAGATTATGTTTTCCCTCCCATTTTGCATTCTGCCTTCAGCACAGTGCAATGGGAGGATTTCCTGTGAATTAACTGAGAGCTGGATAATGTCTTCCACTGATGGGTATGAGCTTTACTTTGGTATTTTACTCAACTCTACAGAATTTATTTTAATAAAAACCCGCAAAAACAACAAACTCCCTCTGTTCTTCAGAGGTGATTTTTTTTTTCTTTTTTAAAGGAATAGATTTACTTTCTCTGTTGTTAGTGTTGTACTGATGGTGAGGGATGATTAAAAAAAATAGCCTCTTTTCCTCCCACCACCCTCCCACTCATTTTATAAACATGCAGCAACAATTGCAAATTTCTGTCATTTTTCACATAACAAAGAATAACATCCTAGAACAGCAAATTCTGGGAACCATTAGTTAGTTCCAGTTGTGATGGCTCTTGTTTTTAATTTTGGAGACCTCTAGTTTAATAACCATTGATAAACAAGGCCTGGACTTTTTGATCACTATATAATACATGTATGTATATAAATCTGTGTATCCGTATATATGCACTGATAGGTGTGTACATGCACTGACATATTTATATGCACATCCGTTTATATATTTTTATCCTAGTCTTACACAAATTTAAACTGTTTACATAGAGCTATTACTTCTTTCACGTTAAAAAAAGCAGTAAAAAAATAGTTGCCCAAATGGTTTACAATAAAAGGAGAAGATGCAATAAATACAGTAATCACCTAAGTTGGGACCAGCTTTTTAACGAATGGAAAAGTAGACTTCCTTCAGACTTCATCACTACTATAAGTATGACTTACAGCTAAGAACATTTTCTAGCTGTCAAACTTCAACCTGTTACTTGCTACTGTGGAGAATTTTTCTGTCAGCCTCCCAGTGTGCTTTTCAGGGGGGTTCTAAAGGAAAGTGGAAAGGGAGGTAAGACAGAGCCTTACCTTTGTAAAAGAAGTTAATTTTCATAATTCTAAAATAAAAATTCACCCTAGGATAGATTCCATCTCAACCGCAGTTGAAAATTATGCACCTGTGTGACAGTAACATCCTAACATTGTAAGGTCACTGTAAAAAAACGATTCATGGGCTTGATATGAAAAGACTCACAAAAATCCTGATATATGTACCTTTTTGGTGGTGACAAGCCAGCTGTGACTGAAGTGACAAAAGCAAATATAGAAGGTGGAGAGGAGTAGATCTGCTTCCTGTGACCAGAATAATCGAGTCGCTATCAGAGATAAAAACTGGAAGAAAGACCTAACTGAAGTCTAACCTCAGAGTGTCACGTAGTATTGTAGAATGAATATGTATTTATATGGAAGAATTGTACATGTCCTCAGAGCAGTGTGGGAAAAAATAAACACTATGATTTGACAACTTGCAAGGGTGTGGCAGGAGGGAGAGGATCAGTAACGGATGTTCTTTGCACTGGTGAGCTGGTGGTGGGAGCAGCATCTAGGTGTGTTAGAGCTGAAATACAGCTACCATCCACAGATAGACAAGACTGGAGAAAAGTGTGCCTAATGGTATTTGCCTTATCTTCCTCTTTCATTCAATCTCTGTATTTCACACATACAACTCATGGGAGGACATCCTTCTGCTTTAGCACAACAGGTGGTAAAAAAAAAAATAAATCTCTATATAAACTAATCAACAGAGAAGTAACACAGCTCTGACTAGACTCCCATGCCATCAAACAGCACACAGTGAGCGGTGAAACATCCCTGTCTTTCACATTTTATACTGGGGCAGCGAGAAGCAGGTCCACCAACAGAGGGAGGCTCTGGGCATGCTTAGAGCTTTGCTTCTTGAAACAGGGACCTCTGTAGCCATAAGAGGGATCACTTTCTGCCTTGCAATCATGCAAGATCAGATGAGGATAACTCACTCATATCCATTAGTACTCTCCTACTTCAAGGGCACACAGAGAAAACAAGTAGACCAGATTGAAAACAAGATACTAGAGTAGGTCTTGCACATACACTGTGATTTAGCCTACAAACTAAATACAAAACATTGCAAAAGGGAAAAATAAATAATGAAAAATCAAAACCTTATGCCTTGAAAAAAACCTTACAGATAAAAAGCAGACAACTTTATCTTGGATAATAAAAAAAAAAACCCATTCCTTCATTAACCTTTATTCTTTTTTTATTAGCAGTGTTGGCACCACGACTCTGAGCTCAGCCCAGCAGGCTGCACAGGCAATGACATTTCAGAGATTGGCAAAGCATAACAGTCCATGTCAGTCTAACACTATCTTGAGTTTTTGTCATTCACAGCAAGAAGAAAGCCAGCCAATTACTTTTGTACTTTAGAGAGGAAGCTGAACAAAAAAGGTAGTGTGGGGTAGGAGGGTGGCAGGGAGATAGAGAACTTGATTAGAAAGAGAAAACAGACTGAAAAATATTCCATTGACATTTTGATAATCTGGGAAGCAGTCATCACATTTTAGGCAAAACATTAGATTAAACATATTTCCTCTCTAATCAACAGCCTCAGTGTGGAGACTACAGGAAAATAAGTTAGAAGTTTTTGGATGTTACATCTTCCTCTTTTCATGAAGAACATTAGAAAAGACTATGATAGGTTATTTTAGACACAGATAGGCACAGGACAGGAAAGGACCACAAGAATTGTTTCAGTTCATCCCTTTGCCCCAAGACTAGATCCATCATTGAATGCCATCTTTTTACTAGTCTGTCTGTATAACAGTTGGTTATTATTGGTGACCCTACCATGAAGGATACTCAACCGTCTTTAAAGTGTATATGCCCAACTACTGAGATCTCTATATGCAACAGGAGACAAATGCTCTGTCAGAAGACTTTTGGGAGATTAAACATGTAATCTCTGGTTTGGGGTTTTTACTGTTCTTGTAGAAATAACTCTACAGTAATAAATATTACATTTGTGTTTCAGAAACAAGAAGTTGATCCCAAGTAAGAACCACATACTGCAAGGGAGACAACCCCTGATGCTTGCAGTTTACAGTCAAGACTATGAGAAAGGGCTGAGTGGAAAACTGGATCTATTCTTCACCAAAGGGCTCATCTCGGGTATATAAATTTAGCAGCTTCACATGAACAAACAAGAAATCTGTGGCAAAGTCAAGAATTCAATCCAGATCTCACCAAGTTCCAGGACAGTGACTTCCTTAATACTAGTGTATAAATGAATAATAAAAAGCCCTGCATAGGAATATTTCATATAAAGATTAAATCAGAGCTATTAGGCCTGGAAATATAACTGCCAAGACAAGCTGTGGCACCTGTTGTCTGAAACATGAAAAGTGATAACTGTATTTTAAAATATTAAGAATATTAAGTTAATTTGAACTCCATCAT
Organism: Athene noctua; assembly: GCF_965140245.1. Lineage (NCBI taxonomy): Eukaryota > Metazoa > Chordata > Aves > Strigiformes > Strigidae > Athene > Athene noctua. The sequence goes on from NC_134044.1 coordinate 22,527,040, forward strand.
GTCCTACAAACTAACCACAGTAAAGACAAAAAAAAAAAAAAAAAAGGAGGGAAAAGGAAAAAAAGGAAAAAAATCATTCAGTCAAATCCAGTGATAATATAGAAGACTTCCCAAAGGCTCTATTTAAAGTTCACCAGGTCTCGTTAATGGAAGACAAACAATATGGGATGATGAAGCCAAGGTGGAAGACACTGTCCATAGTAAGATCAAAATGAAAAAGTGTGGTGAAAATATAATATCTAGGATCTATAAACATTTAGAAAAAAAAAATAATGTCAACAGACATAAACTTGCAATGTTAAATTTTAAAAAATCATTCATATAACACAGCATTCAAAGACTGAGTAGTGGCCATTGTAATTTTCCAAACACACTTCACTATGAATGGAAAATTCTTGCTTTTAATGGAATTCATTATGTTGCATTGCATGTTTTCATTTTAATTGATAGTTCAGTAGTACGGCTGATTTACCCCTTCCTTCCATAACAGAATTTCTTAAGCAGACACAAGTTAAGCTCTGTTCTTTTGATTAGCAAAAGCCAGTGCCTCCAGTGTTAACTAATTACTTTCTTGTAATGCTGAGAAGGGAGCATATCTCTTTGTATATAAGTGTTCTAGCTTAATTAATGCTCTGAGTGAATTTTCAGTATGATTTTGGAAAATACTATGGAAGTAAGGTATTTTCTATCTATAGAATTTACTCATAGTTGGTATACTATAAGTGGTTTAGACCTGAGAACGCTTTCTCTAGTACTCTTGACCTAGAATAGATTGAACTCATGAAAGATCTTTTGCACGTCACACTTCAAAAAACTTCTGCAACAAGTGAGACAAAACATAGGCCAAAACTTTTAAAAACGAGTCTTAGTAAACTGGTAAGTTTATCTGCTCTTTTCTAAGGATTTTCAGCAGCTGCTGAATGATAGCTGTGATGGGCCCATCAACAAGATACAGTTGTGCTGTATTAAAAATAATAGCCTCTAAGGTTAGGTATGAACTGGTGCCCCTGGGAGCAAACACCTCTAGGCTAAAGAGAGAACATGCACCACAGCTACCACTGACTGAGTGCAAGATCCAATACTGTATCAGTCTTTGCTGTGCTTTATTTTAGGGGGGACAAGTTCTATATGTGAACCAGAAAGGTGGTGAAATGAGCAGGTCCGAATTCTGAACAACCTGAGTACTGGGACTGTAAAGTGTGCTGCAGCCTGAACCTATTTAATCTAGATGCAACATGACAGACAGTCCGGATTTATGCTGAGCATCAGGTAGAGAACAGCCTATTGAGTCCACTGAATCTCAACTAGGATTTATTAAGTCAGAGGGCAGAGCTGGCCGTAAGATTTTTCCACCTTTTTTTTTCCTTCATAAGAAAAGAATGAAAAAAATGAATACAACTTCTCATTGGTTAAAAGTCTTATATGCCAGTATTAGAGGGAACTGGTCTTTCAGTGATTTTAATCTGCTTGAAGAGAAAAGCATGTGTTCGTTCCAGAGTCCTTAGGCTCTCTATTTTCTCTTATTGTTCAAAGGATATTTCTTGTTAAGGTTTAATTGAAGTTCACCAATAATTTTTTTCCTTGCATCAGAAAGGATGACTGCACTTCTACTGAATGAGAAACATTCTCCTCAGAAGGATAACAGATTTCATTCCCATCTTCTACTTCAAAATTCAGGGATGGAAATGCAGAATTGCTTTTCCTGAGGGCTGTCTAACAGTGCAGTAAGGATGTAAATGAAGAGCCACATCTCTTAATTGTCCTGAATATGCCTGCTACAACTCCATTTTCTACTCTGATACCCAAACTTCAGCCTTCTAGAAGCCATGTTGTGATAACATCTCCTTTCCTGTGGGCTACAGAAGATACCCCGTATATCAGCAAACTTCTGGACCAGTGCTTCAGCAATAAACAAAAAGGCTACCAAAAGACACTTCATCCTATTAGGCTATGCTGATAATGCCAACTATCAAGGTGACAATAATTGCTGTATTGCTTCTTTAAACTACCCTAATTTGTCTTTTTATTGTATTTTTCCTGCTTGTACTAGATCACATCTCATCTAGGGTGAATGCCACCTGATCACTCCTGTCTCACAGGATGGAAGCTGGACCCTGGTGAGGACCTGGAACTATGAAGCTTCAGGAAGCAGCATACTTTTAGAGACAAATGCTTTAAAAAAGGCAATGGTTTCAGTATAAATGAAGAACTGACAGCTGATACGGGGAGAAAAGCCTGTAAAAAACCAGAAGACACTTGAGAGGAATTCAGATGGAGAACCAGAACCAACACACAGACCCTGACCCAAACTCTTGTGGCATTGACGGTGATAGCTCCTGTCATCACCAGGCCATGGACAAAGAGTGCAGAATACACAGCTGGATTCAGTAAGGCTGTAAATCCCATTAGAAATACTTCTTATGGCTGGAAAGAAACAAACAAAAAAATCAACATCATTAACAATTGATTAGGGGCTGTCAGCTTTACGAAGAAAGCCCACATACCTGGGCACATTTCTTACTTCTTGTCTTTGACACTTAACATTGCTTTTCATACATCAATAAATCCCCCCTGTATACACATAAAAATCACTGAAATCATTACAAGAATCTTTAAATAGACTGAAACCTCTGCTGAGCTGTTAAGGCAGAAATAACAATGGAAGCTCTTACTTTTGCTAGACAAAGCAAGCCATCTGTTTGTAGAAAAAGGTGCCTTTATATGAAGAGAGGACAATGAGAGAAAGGAACAAATTCAACTAGTCTGAGAGCTCAGAACACATGCACAGGATGTGGTTAGCCCCATCTAAACACAAAATACTACTTAGCACTGCAGTACAAAGGGTCTTTTCTCAATTTAAAACTCCAGGACAAACAGTCTGAATTGTAAAAGTCCACCGTGACAATACACTTGATCTGCAATAGAGAACAAATAGAGGAGCATGAAATAAATATTCCAGTTGCTAACTAAGAGAAACAAAAGGTAACCTGTAAGAAATTTTCCTTAATCATTCTTCTCTGTGTGAGTTTTGACTGGGTTGCCTAACTTGCTACCTAGAGCATCCTTTCCCTCGAACTTCCTATCTTTAGGGAGGAAAAATTCCAAATTCAAAAACCAGGGTGTCCATTGTTTTAATTTCTCTTGGTTTCTAAATATGCCTGCTTATGTAAATATTCATGGTTAAGTTTGAAGAAGCCTCCTCTAAATGTAGACCAGCTTTATGAACCAGAATTCTGAAAATCTTCCCCAACATGAGGGGGTTTTTTGCAAGGAAAATGCTAATGCTAAAGACATGTCACCAGTTTCTATGAAAAAGATTAACATGTTTGATCCCTTTTGTTGCTCCACCTAACTGAAAGGTAGAGACCAGCTGTGACAGTTTTCAAATGACATCTGCTTGTTCTTCTCTAGTGCTGATGGGGCTAGAGGTATGCTTTGTCAAGGCACACTGCCTCAGTTCCTCCAGCCTACCTCTCTGCCACTGCCTGAGCCTTGCATTTGAGGTATTAAGTCAAATTAAGTGTTGTTTTGCCATTTGTGAATGCTCTTGAAAGCGTTCGATCTGCAGCAGGAGCAAGGCATTTACCTGTCTTGATCTTGTGTGGGACAGTCTCCAAGCTGACAGACGGTGCTGTCTCATCCATCTGCTCTGTCGACAGCTCCTGGGAGGACAGTGCGTGGATGGAGTACTTCAGCCCATTAAGTAGCCAGCAAAAAGCTGCATCAATTTATTTACTGCTTTAAGCATATAAAAATGACAGAGATAGACTCAGGGTTTCTCTAAATGCTACCCCATGAAAATACGGGAAGAGCACGGGCAATGGGAACCCTTGGGAGCGCTCTTCATACACTGCTGTATGACCCACCTGTTTATCCACTGCGTGTTTCTCCAGTAAGCACAACATCAATCTCTTTATGGGTCATAAAAGAAGAGACTCCTCTGGTGCAACTACAAGCTTGGCTACAGTCCATTTCTCTGTTTTTCCAGAGATGCATGAGGCACTAATGATGGATTCAGCACAAGGAGTATCAGCTGACAAAGAAACTTCTGTTTTCAGAAAGATTCCTGCAGACAAAATCCTGGTTATAAAAACCCAATAGAAAAAGTACACTTTGTAGAAACTTTCTTTGTGTGTGCTCAAAGATACAGACTACTTCACCATGTGAAAACAATACTGCACTTCATGTATATATTTGCATATATCAAGGTGTGAAATCCCAAAGCCCTTGAGTCTGGAGTTCCTGTTCCACTAGACAGAACAAAACCAATGACCCTTAGTGAATTTGTGGCTTCTATGTTCACTTATACAGATGGTCTCAAAAATTCAATTGACAAAACATGAGATAAAACAAATGATAAAGGTTTCAAAGACTTATCTCCAAATCAGAAGTCAACACTTGCACTACCCAAACCGCAGTTGATAGTTACGGAAATCCAAATGCAAGCACTCAGTTAAAGAGGAAAGGGAAGGAAAATGTAGTGGTCGGATTCTGAAAGAACAATAGTTATTTATGTAAATTTGCACTGCAGTTATTATTTTAAAATATTATCATATACTTGTCCCATATTTACTGTTACTTCTTCCCTTTAGAGATTTCACTAATTAAGTTCTTCCTGTAAAATGTACCTTTAACTTGTTTGTTAACACTAAAATGAATGAATGAATGACAGAGGAATATGCTTATGTTGGTAGAATACACCATTGTTCGTTTCCCCAAAGTAATCATTTATAGTGTTAGCAGAGACTAAATAAATGAGATGGAAGGATGGAGAGTGCTTACACCTGTTGTAATTAATTTCCAAGTAAGCTGCCTTTTAGAAGCTGAGTTTCCAGAGAAAAAAGCATCCTACCACAACACCAGGTCATTTTGCTAGTTTCAGATGAAATGTTTACAAAATATATAGTTTTGTATACAAATTATGTAAATTAAAATATAATACATTCTGTGCATATTATTTTAGGAGCCAATGAAATTCAATAGCTCAGATGATATTCAACACAGAGACAGAAAATATTCCAGTAAATGAACTTAAAGCTTCCTGTGTACAAAATTGCTCTCATCTAAACATCACTCATTCCATACAGAGACCATACAACAAGGTAAGTTACATCTCAAAAGATACTGCTGAGTATGTTGCAAATGCTCCTGCACAGAGCCATATTTTAAAACAGAAGCAGTAATAATTCTTAAATATCCTAAAGGTATGCACAACCTTGCAGGGTACCTTCCAGACCCATTTCTCTTACTGTTACAGAAGACCATATTGTATGCAATTTATCTATAGATATCTTCTATACAGAGTGAAACAACAGCCTCAGCCCATCATTTACTAAGATGTTCCTCTCTCTGGAGAAAAGGAACAAGACAACAGTCACTCATAGGAGGAGGAAAATGTGACTGCTAAGGAAAGGAAATAAAGACAGAGATTATACCTCTGGTAAGAAAATCCCTAGCAGGAGACTATTAGTAATAGGGAATGCACTGAAAGATAGTAGAACCTAAACTGTACAAATTCAGATTAAAATGATACTTAAAAATATTTAACCACACCATAACTATTAGAAATTGTAATCTGCGAATACAGTGAGTAACCCTAATTGTCGTTTCTGAGAAGTGTTTGGTTTACCCAGTACTGATGAACAAACTTCGAAGCTCAAGATCCCTGTACAGTCTTTGGCGAGAGGGAAGAACTTCTGGGAGTGAAAAAGGAAAGCTTATACCAGGGAGGAGAAAAACCCAACTCTTTAAAGCCAAAACTGGCTTATCTTCTCCTAAAAGACATCAGAAATAATAATGGACTGAAAGCAAATATTATGGGGTGAGATCCTGTGATCTCCAGTACACAGGAGATGTGACTAACCTGTCCTATCAGCCTTCTCCGGCCTTAACATCTGTGTGTGCATGAATTTACCAATTTAGCAGTAACAATAACTCTCCTTTAAAAAGTCTCTGTGGAACATTTTAATTAGTTTGGTCTTATGGTTTGTCTAAAATGCTTCTGATAGCACAGTGTACACTAAAGTACTGTTGTGAATGCCTAAAAATATCAAATCTAATTATGGTAGCTGTGCAACTGGAGTAATGAGAAGCAAGTGTGACTGATAAGAAGTGAGATGGCAGGCTAACAAGCTGAACCTCTCTAGTTCAAAGGACTAACAGAGGTCTAAACAAAACACCTGTGGTATTGCTTGGAGGAAGATACGTGGACTAGGAAATATGAACATACAACATTAAAAAAGATACGGTATGAACTGAATCATGGCAATGCTAATTATTAGAGCAGACACCTAGCATATGGGTAAAATAAATAGCTAATAAGGATGTACAAGACTGAAGATGGTTGCTAAGAGAAGTACACCTGATGTAGTGAATAAGAAATTACCTGCTGTAGACAAGAGAAAGCTGTGTCTCCAATTCTTTGGATTCATGCTGCTGGACAGTCAGACCTCATTGAATGCATGGTCACTACTACACAGTGTTGTCTCTGAGTAATTATTATTCTGTCTGAGCAATTGCACTTGCAACACGCTGGGTGGCCAGTGATACAGAGCTGCCAGTATCAAAGACGGGAAAGAGAAGCCAAAGCAGACATCCTCTGGTATGAACGAGAAAGAGGAACAGAGGGACAAAATGGATGATGTTGCCTTCCTTTACTGTAAAGAACATACACTATCAAACCAGCTAATGCACCCACAGCTGCAACACACTCCCTTCTAGACTGTCATCATCTGACCTGACCCTTTGCAGAAAATCTTGCCACCAACCAAGAATAATGCCTGGTGAAATACCAATGCATTTTTTCCACAATGCATTTATACTCTGTGATAAACAGTAAAATCATAGGGTTTAGTAACAACTTTATGGTTCTACTGCAAACCAAAATTGCTGTAGAAGAAAGCAGCACTTCATTATAGAGAAGATTGTACAGCACAGCAATGTTCCCACCATACTGCTTCGAGTGTATCACATCAAGTTTTATGTGACTGCATGTCTGTGCCTAATGAAGACACCACATAGCTTTACCCTCCCTCCTACCCTTGCCTCTTTTCCGTGGGGTTACAACACGTAAGCCAGGGGAACTCTTTTCTATGTATGTACAGCATAGGGAGGGAGGGAATGAAACGTGCATGAGCTATCACTTAATGCTTGATGAGATTTTCTTTGCTTAGTTTCTTCAAGTTGCATCAACAATAACGCTTTTTCCCATTTTATTGGTCTCCTCAAATATTTCTCACAAGTTATATAATCAAGTAATAAGGAGTCCATATATATATATTTTAATTCTCAGTTTGTGATGCTGAAGATCTTAACCTTATCAAGTATCAAAGCTGTAGAGCAAGTCCTATTTAACAGTATTCTGTAACTTACTTTCTTACACTGCTGCCTCCACACTAGTATTTTTAGCTCAGCGATGATTTTCCAATCTGTCTAAGCTGTCATCCAAGACATGGGGAATACCAGAAATGGTACAGTTTGATTTGACAATACCACAGACTGTTTTGTTTTTTAAATAACCAAGGAAAAGACTTTACAGCATTGTTTGAAAATATTAAATTTCCATAGGGGTCAATAGAGGTGCTTCTCATACGCAATTTATTCACTAACAAGTTTCATGGGTTTTATGAGACTATTCACCTTCCCAGTTAATAGAAAATCTGTACTTACCATGGCAACCCCTATATCAGATGGTCATACAGTAACACTCTTGAAATATACTATAGATATATTCGGTCTTCATAATCAATCTGGTCATAAATGTCACAGTAACTTGTCATTAAACTTTCCCCTCTAGCAACTCTAATAGTTGTTTGATCCTTCCTGCTTCTCTGTCAAGCCCTCCCCTGTGCACAGCTGCAGTGTTCTGCATGCAGTCTTTTCTCAAACATATAAATCCTCCATGATACTGCATACGTAACGGGTGAGCTAACGACAACAAGCAGTTTCACTCACACCTACTGGCAGTAACAGCAGTGATCACTTCAAGAGAATGTTGATGACCAAGTGGAAGTCGGGATGGCACAAAAGGGAAAATCTTATAGTTTAATGGGAGGCTAAATTATTCGTCTGGGTTCCTCACGTGACTCCTTGGATTTTACTTCAGTTTCATGAGCTGAGAGATGCTGCCTCTGTGAAGAAGACAGATCTCTCTTGCACCAACAGCATTTGAAAGGAATGTCTTGTGCAAAGTGAATTAAGGAGACATGGTAGAATCCAGATTTCAGCAACTCCTGTCTGTTACAAGACTCCCTGTATATTGTAGGCCTGATTCTTGCTGCCTTTCACCTTGCATTGGTAATCTGCATCTGTGCAATGTGGGTGTGAAATGCTATGACATAAAAATGAGTAATGTATTTACATCCGCTGCAGAAAGGGAAAAATGCCAACAGAATGGGATACATTGGGACCTTGGAACTAGCATGTATTTTGAAGATGTTTTTTGTCAGCTAGGAAAAGTAATACATCTAGTTGGAGGGGATATTTCGCTAAGGGTGAAAGTTAAGTCAGTACAAAGGAGAGTGACAACATATTTGAAATTACCTGAATGAACTAGGAGCTTAATGAATAGTTTATGTAATTCATATAGGAAAAAATGTAAGATAATGGGACTGGAGTAAAACACACATAAATGGAATATATTCTTTATAAGATCATATGCTGCAAAACACTGAATAGGAAAATGAGGAGGTTATGGTGGAGAGCACCCTGAAAGCTGTATGCAGCACCCCAAAAGCTGTACGTAGCACACTGAAACCTTCCAAATGGTATGTAGCAGAAGTAAACCAGATTTCATCTGCATAACCAGGGGTAATGATTAAAGTCTAGACTACTAGAAGTCTGTAAGCTATTAGCAAACTCTCATCCAAAATGCTAGATTCATCACATCGGATTCTTTTCTACATTGTTTTAAATTTACAGCAGTGTCATATTATTGATTGCAGCACAATTATACTGGAGCCAAGTCAGAGCAAGTCAGGAGTGAATCAGGCTCATCGTTTGCACAATACCCTTTCTACAGGCAACTCAAAGCTAGCCTAGTGCACCAAAACCTTACACTTACATTAACCAGTAGAAAGATTATTAAATATGCAAAATTTCAAGTTTCCTGTACTGTATTTAGACAAGTAGTAATGAAACTGCTTTAAGTTCGCAAGATATAAAAGAAAGACACTTTTCTATGACAGAAAAGAACAAAGTCCCCAGCTGCAGAACCTTGTCTTTGTTTGGATCTTATAATTTAAGGAATCATTTTCTAAAATTGCCTCTTGTACAGTAAAATGACAATGATTAGGCTTGCTATCTTCCAGTCTCCTGCTGTGCAAGACATTCACTCAGTGGGCCTGGGATACAAAAGTAGCTGCTTTACAAATAATAACGGAGCTTAACTATCATTTAATAGCTTCGAAAACATCATAGTAGTTACAAACCCTTTGGAACGAGGACAACTAATTTCAGCATCTCAGTTGTTGTCATGTTTAATCACTTTCTAATGCTGGTGGCTGTTTTGGTTTGTTTCTTTGCTTTTAATTGCTGGAAATTTTTAATTCCTGGTTCAAACAACTTAATTTCACAGTTTTGAGATTAATCAGTGATCACTTGAGGGGAAAAAAATTACTGAAGTTCATCAGGATGTAGCGTGGATAATCAATGTAATATTGCAGAAAAGCATTTCGATTCTACCTTCCTGAACAATGTGGCTTTAAACTGTAACACTTTAAGGTAATATTGGGAGAATTGTCTGGGTACGCGACTTTCAGGGATTCTTTATTTAATATACAGAGCTGATCTTCACTGCCAGAACAAAAGATATGTCAGCTCCAGGGTTGGTGTGCTTAAAGAGGTGGGAAAAATTACTCCCTCTCTAGAACAAGACATCTACTGCCTTGAAAATGTCATTTACACACCAGGGAAATTTGCCTGTCCATCTCCTCCGAGTGCCTTGTGCAGTAAGGTCTCCTTTGGAAATACTAAAATAGGTACATATACATTATTTTGGTGAAGAAAATCTGAAAAAAACTGCTAGCAGGAATTCAAATACAACATGAGAAATGTGAGCTACTTCAGAGGAAAGAAAAGAAAAAAAGTAATCTGTGAAGAGATCCTATTCTGTTCTGTTTTCCACCCAGATTTTCTATTTGCACATACAGCTGACAGAATATCTTGATGATAACACTAAGACCAGTGATGTTGTGAGATGTGTTGCCAGAGAGGTCTGCGGCAGCAGCGGAGGGTGCGTGTGGCTGCAGATCCACCTGCACTGAAACAGAAAGGAGAGCAGCTCGTACTGCCGTCACCAACACACTCCGTCGGTTCAGATTGATGAGAGCAATGTTGAGAACTTTAGAAACTTTCCTAAATAAAATCTCTAGGCTTCAGTAAGTCAGGCAGTCAAACCAATGGAGTTTCTTTCACATCTATTTGAATGGAAATCAAGCGTTTGACCCAATAAATAATTGTGATTTCCCATTTCCTACATGTTGAGGAATCCAGTACTTCCTACCCATTAAGTGAGGGTGAGTTTAGGAAGCATCTAACAGCTAGAAAGGGAGAATTATCAGGGTCATTCATTCACCTCCTTGGTATTTCTTCAATCATAGCATTTTAATACTGCCTTTTTATTTTACTGTCTCCTTAAGTAAAGAAAAGAAAAGAAATTTTCTTGTGGTTTTAGAAGAGTACATTATGTTTTTAAAAAATAAAATCTTACCTGGGCTTATTTGCAGGACTGCCTCTGAATTCAAGACCTATTCAGCCATTATTTGGATACTAGACAATAAATTCCCCATTCTAAACTTCTATGTATGTGCAGGGACTTTAAATTAGCTATAATCCAACCAGCAATAAAAATAATCATAAATCACTTCTGTGAACAGAAAAATACTGAGGACATTTGGCAAGGTCCAGAAACTCAGAGATCCAGTTCTCAGACTAAACCCTTCAAACACAGGTAGAGCATCCCTACTCCTATAATTAAAAGATATCGAGTGCCCACTTGTCTTCTCACACCATTAGCCTCCATCAGCCTATCTACTGGCAGCAGGCCTTTTTCAATGTTTTAATACTGCTGTTAAACAAGAATACCTATATAAATGCAGTCTTTGTTCAAACCTCACCAAATACAGCAGCAGGTTCAGTAAGGCAGTAATGCATATGAGACACTGACTCATTTTAAATTATTTTTTGTTAGATAACTTAGCACAGAAGCCTCAGAGGGCCCTTTTCCAAATAAATTTCTGCATTGAAACATGCCTGGGGATGCTCAAACTCATAACTAGAGTATTCCATATAATAGAGAGAAGCATGAATGTATTTAATGTTTTATTTAGTCTGAAATGAGTTGTATCAGATGCAGCTACAGTGACATCAACATCTTTGATTCTTATCTCGCTTTCAATGGTGATAAACTGGTTCTTTTCTCCCTCTTTACTATGATTTGATATCATCCGATCCAGGTCAGAATCTGGCCTAGTGGGATCATATGAAATGTAAAGGACAGAATTTGCACCTGACTAGTCTATCTCTCTCATAGCAGTGTAAAATATATTTACTTTCAGTCAATGTATTTTATATTCCTGTAATTTTAATTCATAAATTTGAAGTTTGTTGTTGTCATTTCTAGCAGCTTCTCACCAAAAATGGCTTAGCTATTTTGACACTATATACTGTCATTATCTTGATGCACTCTTGCATTTAATGCTATAGGTTTTATAAAACATAAATCAAATTGTTGTGACGCGATACTGTGAAAAGCCTAAAAGCATCAAAACATGTGCAATGGATTAACTCTATCCCGGAAAATAAAAGCTGTTACCCATTAATCCAGCATTACCTGTACCCCTCAACTAGAAAAATCCAGCATACCTAGCACATTTGTGGGGGGTGAAGCAAAGTATCTGGGGTACAAAGTAAAATTCCACATCTCTAGTTAGTTCCTAGTTCATTTCTGAGCTTACATATGCTCAAGGGAGTATTTCAGTCTTAAAAAATAATTCACTGAAGATGCAGGAGATAAAAGAAACTGAAAGAATATTTTTATGGAATATTTCTCAAAGGTAAAATTTGTTTTTGAAGGTCTCTTTTCAAGCCTTCTTTAAACATTTAGGTTCTATGCATTGTGCTTTTCCATAATTTATTTCCCATTTCACTTTCACTTGTGTTTTATAGGATGTGAACTCTCTTCAGCATTTCAGGTTTGCCTTCTTCATCCTTTTTAACCCAAGGGATTTAAAACTCTAGAAAGTAAAAAATAAATAAAATAAATCTAGAGATAGACAGAGGACCAAAAGAGGCCACCAGGTATCTTAAGAAAGGTGGAAAAGGATGACTACAGAAGAAAGAGAAAGGTAATAATTCCAAGTGAAGTGTGCAGTTACTCACCATCTTCATCATCCAAAACCAAAGCACCTAAGGGTAAAATTCAGACAAACCATGATTCTGAAGTTGTTTCGATAGTGAATACATTTCTCCAGAACCCTAAATTCTTTCTGGTATTCCAACTTCTGTGCTTCCAAACGACAAGTATCTGTACAATTAAACAACAATTAAAATGTTATGGGGGCTCTCAGAATAAACAGGCAATAATTTCAAATTATTTTAAATACAATCGATTGGCACACCAGCAGTTATTCATAAATGGCAGATCTGAATGTCTGTGAGAGGAAAAAAAAAATATTACTGAACAAAATTCATTAAAGTCCTAGAATTCAATGACAATCCAAAACGCGTAATCACTCACCTAAAAAGTAAGGGCTCTCAACCTCAAGGAGTTTCCTTAGGTGGCGTCTCAATCCCATCTCAACAGACTCAACCACAGTGTGCTGCTCCAGGGTGTATTAGCCCAAAATGGTCCCCCCAGGGGTCTCCATTTATACCCAAGACAAATCTGACCTGTGGTCAAATCAGCTCCCATTGGCTGAGGGCCCCAAGTTTTGTAAAGATCTGAGAACAAGGGCACAAAAAAGGAATCATCAACCGCTATCTGTTCACAGCTAGGAAGTCTTTGTCAGGGTGGGTCCACCTGCCACAACCCAGCCCATGACCACAGTCACAAGTCGGCTGGTTTCCTTGGCGTGGTGGCAGTCACCTCTTGTCTCCAAGGTTAAAAGGGAGCACAGTCCCAGTGAGTTTTAATGATTGTTGTGGATCATCATTCCTTGATAATTACACAAACAGATATACTCTGCCATTAACATGGACTTCACTAATACACACTAATATGACTTATTATAAAATCATAATAAGCATAACTACAATAATTATCAAAATTTAAGGAAACTAATTAACCATTCTAAGAAAGAAAAACTAAACATATCAAACCAAACCTGTTAATAGCCTTTGTGTCTCTTTCCACTTTCTTCATTACTAACCTAGAGTGGCATTAACATCTTTGGGATATCCATCAACAGATTTAAAACCTTACATACACCTTCTTTCTTTAATAACACGAAGTGTGATCACATTCTTCTAGGAGATGCCAAGTTCACAAAAATTATAATTAATTTGCCACCACATTGTCATCTAAATCCTGGTTGTCCATACAGGTCACCGCCATTGGCAATAGGGGTGCTGAGGCAATCCATTTTTCCATGCTCTTATAAAAAAGCCCAGAACTAGGACTCATGTTAGAATTCCAAACAAAAAATCTAATCCTTTATTCTCATTCACATTTTCAGACTGACCTGTGGTAACTTTTAGCTTTCCTGCTCACATCCCACATTTCCACTGCATAAGCACTAAACCAATTATTTAAAATTGAACTGGTATAGAAATAGTTCTTAGAGTCCAAAGCAGGACGGAGAGGTTTTTAATACAGGTGGATAATTATGTAAAAACAGCCATATCCACCTAGCTAGTTAGTAGACTAACCTGAACTGGGTCCCACATCCCTGTGTTTTCAGTATCTGTCTCTCTGGGACTCTGGGTTCCCTGGCTCACACTCCTCAATTTCAGCTGGAAATAGAGAAGCTCTAGTTTAGCCCAGATGCTGGATTTTGGCTCTCAACTCCATCATAAGAAGCTTGCAAAGTCAGAGAACTGTTATAAAAAGCAGCACTCCAGAACTGCAGCCTCCATGCTGTGCAGCCAAGAGCATGCCTTGAGGGGATGCAACCCCTTGTCTCAGTCAAGGCTGCTGGATTTTAAGGTTACCCTTTACACCAATGGTCAAGGACCCTATTTCATGTGGAAACAAACAGACAAACAAACAAGAGAAAGGAACAAGGGAATTTTGGTACTGAGTATTTTTGAAACTTTGTTCCCAAATAGTCTTTTCAAAATACTATCCCTTCTCATAGAAAAGAACTTAGAGATTTTGGAAACTTTAGTTAAAATTGAATAAAATTCAAAAACTTTAAGGTCCAAAATAATTTGTTACACAGACATCAACTCTTCCTGCTCTTCAGCAATCAGTTTCACCGCAGGTTACTGATACAGTGGCTTGATTAAGCTAATGATGAAATGTAGATAGTTTCTTTTTTTGCCTGTCTACTTAACTGTAGAATGAACATGTGATAGCTGTAAATTATTTCTTATTTGGAGGGGAGGGAATGGCAATCAGCAACTGCAGTTTGTACAGATTACCCTCCTCTGCTTTGCTAAGGTTTGATGTGAGGAATATTTGATTACTTTGTCACTGACAGATGCTTTTCAAACCTGCATGTGTAAAATCTATGCAAGACTCTTTGTGCTTGAAACTGTGTGTAAGATCTAACAAATTCACTTTAGGACTCCAGCATGAGTAAACTAACATAGGTCTTTCATTGTAAGAGTAAAGGAGACTTTCAAAATAGAATATAATATTATGAATTATTAATATTATAGGAATATAAAAATATTCAGCAGTAATAGCCAACAGTTTAAGTGATATTGTCTTCCTGCAAACAGATGACTATCAAACAAGGCACAGATATAACAGTAACGTAATCATAGAAATTGTAGAAAACACAATTTTTTCTCCTTTACAAATTTTGACTCATCAGCAAATAGTATAAAACCAAAAATTCTTGCACATCCCTCACACTGATGCACAAACATCACTGCTCATTCTTACAGGACTCCACGTCCCTCCATGCTTCATCAGACTGAATGTCTGGTCAGCTGTCCATCCCCTGAAAGGTGGGACCACCTTGCCTCAGTAAATCACAGTAATGCAACATGGGAAATATTCCCTGGCTGAGGAGGACAAAACCAGCAGCACTCAGTCTGCAACCACCATGTAGCAGCTTTTAGGTGTGAAAAAGTTCTTCCCCTTAATCTTAGGCTGAGTTTATGTCTTAAAAAACAGACTATATGACATATCTAATTTTAATTCCCAAGTTTTCCAATAAAGAACAGATAATGGAAAAATCTGGACTAATTCTGCTAAGAGTTTGTATGACTTAGTGGCATAATTCCACGTAATCAAAAATATTGATTGTTAACATCTTACTAACCTAAGAGGAAAAGGACAGATAAGTCACAAGGAGATTCAGGTTCATTTTCAAATTCCTCCAAAAATGTTCATATCTGCGCCTCCATTTACTCATTAATGACTTAATTATTCTAACTTACATAATTATATTTATTCATTATTTTTGTTCAGCACAGTACCACTAAAAGAAGTGTTTACCTATTTGGAAGAATAGCTTTAAAATGTAATAGCCTACAGCAATTAGATCTGGAGGTCTTTCAGATAGCATATTACTTGCATTCTCAGACAACAGCAAAACTTTTCTTAAATAATGAAAATCTGAATGAATTTAGAAGTTATAAACCAAAAAATTTCCTGTCACCGTCAGTAATAATAGAAGTAAATTAGGGTTACAGTTCCAGATCATGTGCCCAAGAATTCATAAATAACCTTGGTTAAAAAATTTCTAACTAATTTATTTCCAGTGCAAATAATATTTCAACACACATTCAGAGTTTAGTCACAAAGAATATTACAATTTTTAAAAAAATATCAAGAGAGGGATGAAATTCCCATATTTTCATTATTACATTTTCTAAATGGAAAGCCTTTGGGTTCAAAACTGGCTTACTTTTTGAAATTTTAATAAATTTATCCTTAAAATTAAAAAGAAAAGAAAAATATTCCAAACTGTCTAGTAACCCACAACTTTTTCATATGAAGAGTTTGCAAGAAGAGTTAAGATTTTCATGAGAATTTCAGACTGAAATGATTGAACATCATAAACATATAGAATTGAAACACTTTTGCAGCCAATCATTTCAAGAGAAATTAAAAATAGATTTCAGCCTGAAAATATACAGAAGATTAAATGAGCAGATGAAAAGTAAAGCACAACAACTTCTATTCAGCTGTTTTCTCCTGATGTACAAGGCAGAGGCATGAGACTGGCCAAAAAGGTTTTAATGAGTTTCTCTTCCCCTACCTGCTAGAAGCAGTGCCCTGCTGCAGAAGAGGAAGAGTCACAAGTTCTGCATCTTCCTGACCCATTTATCTTTTTTTTTTTTTTTTTTTTTTTTTAAATAATGTCAATTTTTCAGTGTAAAATACTGGAGTATGAGGGAAAGGAAAAGAAAACAAGCCCTCCTACTTCAGTGAAATGCTTTCAGGGAACTAGCATGAATATTTCATGCACAGAGTCTCATCTATATGCTCAGCTTCCTAGCTGACACTATAGTTTCCATGATGTCCTTATTAAAAAAAAAAAAAAAAAAGGAAATGTACAAATATAAAGACTTGGGGACTTACTTGGCCAAAGTACTGCATAGGAAAACCTACTATGAATTAAGTTTATAAAAGGAAATAAAGACAAATAATCTCAGCAACATTAAAAAAAAAAAAACAACAAAAACAAAACCAAAAAAAACACAATGCAGCATATTCAGTTTTGGATGAAAAGTTTGATTTTTATAGATTTGACTTAAAAGAAAAAATCTTCATGATGTGTTGAGTTTGTGTGTGTGATGGGGGTTTTTGGTGGGGGAGAGGGCCACAGCAGTGACCTCCTGTGAGAAGCTTCTCAGTGCTCCCCCAGACCCAAGTCAGACCCGCCTCTGGCCCAGGCTAAGCCAATTAGCAGTGGTGGCCATGTCCTTGCTAATAACATATTTAAGGGGAGCCTGGGAGGAGCAGCGGGAGCTGTGAGGGATACACCTATGCCACCATGGAGGTCAGTGGAAGAAAGGAGGAGGCGGAAGGTGGGGAGTTCCACCAGAGCAGATACTCCTTGGCATCCCGTGGTGGGAGGACGGGCCACCTCCCTGCAACACATGGAGGTCACTGGTGGAGAAGATGCCCACCTGCAGCTCGTGGAGGACCTCACGTCAGAGACGGTGGCTGCACCCAAAGAAGACCAAGACTTTGTGGGAAGCCCCCGCTGTTGTAGTTTGGCCCTGGGAGGAATTGTAGAAAAACAATTAACCAATAGGACTTTCAGTCTAACATTTCTGACAAATAGCCCTTCAGTAGTGCTCCTACACATTTTTTTCTAGTCTGCGTAAAGCAGAGATTGATCTTGGATAACATGGACAGAAGTGAATTTTGACCTGGCTGAATCAAATTTTATATAGTATGTACAAAAATTAATATATTCCATTTCATTAATAAGGAAATATGACTAGGCTAAAAAATATAAAAAATATTAACCAGTAAACATGTGCATGTATATACTGCAGAGCTCTGACCAAAAATATAATATTAATTTAGATTTAATTAACACATACTAATGCTTGTATCTGTCTCTGATTTTTCACAGGAAGTATTGCAGAATATCATTAATGTTCCAAAAATAGATGCAAGTTCAGAACACCATTATCTTGAAGAATTTAATTGGTATGACTGTTCTACGAAGTACAGAAAAATGCCATTTTTTAAATAAGTTTAAGAATGAAAGACTCTCTTTCCAAATCTAATTATAGATATTTAAAGGTGAAGCAAAGGGAAGCAGAGATAACACCTGTAATAGAATAAAATATCCCTATTGGTATATTCAAACACAGTAATTATCAAACAAAATGAATTCTCAGCAAATGGTTAATGGAAAGAAAAAGCACCTTATAAATTTTCTTAGGAAAGCTGAACATTTTTATGATACATGCTTCATCATAGTAATTTAATGTTAGTGTTGACTGACCCTGAAGCTAGTGGGACAGATCCTTAAAATTAAGCTGGCTGTCACTAAGATGAGCAGTGCAAAACCAACCATATAAGGTCCGATACCTCTGTCTGCTTTTGCCTCTGATGTGTTGGGAGAAGAGATTTTGGGCTTCTCCTAAGAAAACTATTGTCCCCGAGACTGTCAAGTCTTGATTTTGCCAAGCCATACCCATCACTGGGGTGAGGACTTTACACATAACACTGTTCTACATCTAGCTAGTGAAAACATACACTACTGCTCATTTCAGACCTGTCTGAAACAGTATTTTGGCTTCAGTAGTGGAGTAGCAATAACTGCATCAGAATTTCCCATCAGACATTTTATACCCATACTTTTTCAAAATATTTTAAGCCACTTAAGTGCCTGTTAAATGGGTTGTTGTTTTGCTGATTAGGGATACCAATTAAACTCAGACACCAGAGTGAGAAGAGGAGGCGTATTTTACTAGAAATAACTTAATAATTTTACAGAATAATACAGAAAACATACAGTAAGAAAAGACAGAACAGCACGCTTAAACAAATAGGAAAATACCGTGTAATGCATCAAATCATTACTACCTGAGAAAGAGAATAGTGATTAAGAAAGATCCATCACCACTTGTATATGTTACCATCATCCAGACCCACAGTTGCTGGGCAGCCCCGGTTACAGCGAGGGTTTGGAGAGCCTGTCCCGGCAAGTGGGAAATCCTACGCGGTGCGTCCACCCGTAGGTGAGGCTGCCAAAGTCGCTGTGAGCAGGTCCAGCCTTATAGAACAAAAAATCAGCAAGGCAGAACAACTGGCACCTTTGTTTTAAGCGGAAATACCTGGTTTCAATCTCACATTAGGTTCCCCCCAGAGCCTGGCCAGGGCTCAAGGCAGAAGCTAAAGGAGTTGTTCTCCTTATCTGATGGGATTATGCGCAAGGTCTCACATCAGGTCTCAGGGACAGACACCTGCCTCCATGACTCTGTTCTTCTATTCACGTACAGAGGAAGGGAAAGATACATTCAAGGTAGCTACATCCTTCATGCATATTTCATTAAGGATTACATTCCAGTTTAACAGTTTCAGTTCAGGGCCTGTTGCTCAGGCTTCAACACTTCCACCTTTTACATCAGGATAGGTGGTTTGTTATAACTTAGCATAATACCTGTTGGCATAATGGTTACCAGTTACGAAATATACAGGATTCATCTATAGGTCAACACTGTCTTGGGCCTATTGTCCAAGCCTTAGAACGTCAGTTGTCCTTGAGGGGTAAAACTGGATATGTAAACATGGTGCAGTACGGAAAAAAAGACACCATTCTATACTATAACATTAAGACACTATTCCCGTAGCACTATACTTGGTGTGTACGAATTTTACTGACAAATTAGAAAAATTAAGGAAAGTTCTTCTACAGTGTTATAGATAAGATAGAAGTGAGAAGTGAGAGGATTCCTGATCATGAAGAGTTCTTCAGGCAAAGTCAGAACAAAATTCAGGTTTTGAAAACAAGCCTTTTGTATTTAGATGTAAAGAATACATGTTCTATGTGGATAATTAACTATTAAATTGGGCATACAGGGATGTTTCATCATTTCATGTCTTGAAAAATCTTCTTTTCTAGATCAATTAAAAATTACGGGCTTGATAAAAGAACCATTTATCAAATTCTACTCGTTTATGCTAAGTGGGTTTTCATGTCAGATTATTTTAGAAGGGTTTCTGTCATCTGAATATGTCAAAACCTCTGCATCCACACACACATACTCATCTCAGCTTTGGTGAAATGTTCTTATAATGCCATATGGATTCTAGAAAGCACCCATTGCAGTGCTGCATCTGATGCTTGACAGTGTAAATCCACATTCAGCTGACCTTAGGGTTTCATTTTGTCAATAAAAGAGCTTGGCTCACTGACATTAAACAAGACAAGTAACTATCCTGAAAGTAAAAGCAGTATAGGTACCCCCTTCACCTCCTCCTGCACCTCTGCTGAATGTAATTACCTCGAGACTTTCCAGATAACCTTAGTAGAGAGTAAAAAGTACAAGATGTCTTAAAAAAACCCTAATAAAATCTTTCTGAAAAGATCTGTAAATCCCTGGGGCTTTTTTTTTTGGCTTACAAGTGCTTTGATTTATTAAAAGTTATACACATTTACTTGCAAAAGTTCATATTACAGCTCCAAGTAAGCTTAGGTCAAGCTGCTCTGGAAGAGATTTGGACTCAAGTGAACCAGCCTTTTGGCCTGTCAAAGATGAAGATATTCAGCATTGTCATTTCCCCAGTGGGTCTGGGGAACAGCAATGAGTGGAACAGCAGTGCCATTCCTGCCTTAACATCTTCTGACAGCAACAGTCAACTCTGCAGCTGAGAATTCCAGGTGCTAGGAAAGCTCACTGAAGTGAAGACACCTTTCTGAACAAATGCTTTCAGTAGAACAAGAGGGAAAAGAAAACACAACTAACAACAAAATTTAAACAAACAACAAAACAGCCCATAGGCTTTACCAAGACCAGGGTATCCAAACCTTACCTGGTTGGGTACACACAAGAGCAGAGAAAAAAACCCTAACTAACTCCTACACTTAGGGACTGGATAACTAGCACTATGCATTCACTGAATAGAAGTGAAGGACAGCTTGTGCTAACTATCATGAAAGCTTTTCAGAGAACTATGCTTTCACAAGAAGCATGAAGAAGACTGAGAGGAAAGGGAGAATGGGTACAGAAGGACCCAAACATTTACCATGCAAACCCAGAAATCACAAAACCAGCCTCTGACCAATATTTTATCTTTAGGAAATTCTGAAAATCACTTTAAATACCTAATTATTTCTTCTCTTGATTGCTTTGGACATTAGACAAAGTACTGTGTGCCAGAGAAAACTGCCTTCCACGTATCACTCCTATCAGGTAAGAAGAGAAAAAGAAATGCCCATGAAAGGGAACTGCAGCATATTGTACGGTTTGAGAAACAAAGAAAACAGTCTTCAGGAGAGATAAAAATGAAACTGAGATTTAGGAAGAAGTCATTAATTGTCTGAGCTACCAGAATTTTAGCGACCATTTGACAAACTGGTATACCGCAAGAGGTCACAAAGTGCATCATCGGGAAGGTGCGTGTTATTTTCTTTATTCATCAGGTGGTGAAGCTGACACACAGCAAGGTGAAGCAATTGGTGTGCGTTTACAGTGCAGGTCAATGGCAGGGTGAGGTACGAACTCTGGACTCCCATGCCACAGCACTTTTCAGGGACACTGTGCCTGCTTTTTGCTAAAAGGCGGACCCCATAAAACACTGATGACAACTAGGAGTCCCCAGTGATCCAAAACCAGTTTATGCCATCATAGGGTATCTATGAAAGGTATCTCAGACAAAAAAGTTTTTTCCAAACAACCTGAAGTCTCAGTCTACCAGTTCCACCCAAAAAGCCACAGAGAAACCAGCTGGTTTTCACATTAGCTCAGTAACTGCAATACAATCACGCAAATTGCACCATAGTTTTCCATATTCAGATCTAAGCTGCTTAATAATATTGTAACACAATAAACCAATACTGTTACATACCACAACTAAGCATAAACAAAGCTTTAAAAATGTCATAGTTACTCTAACTAGAGTTAGAGTTAGCTCTTTAAAGGACATACATGAAAGGAGAACACTCTTTGTTGTAAATTATCTGATTACAGCTCTACTATAAATCTGGGAGCTGTACACAGTTTTCCTGATAAATATGCCTGGAAACAGTCAGAAGAAAGCTGTACGGTGCCTTACATCATTTCTTACTATCAGTTACTAAAAACAGATGTCATTCTGACAATGAGCTGGCTCAAGCTGAGATACTGTAGCTCATTATCCCACAGGACTTACGTCAAGATGTGCACGAGGTGTCACAGAACACATTGGTAATGATTTGTGCCACGGCAATGTGGGTGTTTTACAAGGGACAGTCAAGGACTCAAGTAGAACACTAGCAAGAACTTGCTTTGATATGTTGTCAGTTTAGATGGAACTAAGAACATGTACAGATTACGAAAAAAGTGCAATTATCCCATGGGGATTTTATTCAGCACTGTGAAAAGATGTGTAATTAGATTCTTGCTATGCCTGACTACACTTTCGGAACTTTCTAATTTAGGTTTGATTACCTGATGATTAACAAAATTTTAAATTTCAGTTCTGATCTTCCTTCATATTTTGTAAGTAGGAACAATTCCCATTACTGTAGAAGAACCTCAGATCTTCCTGAGAAAAGGCAATCACTCACCAGTAGAAAAGCAATGCTATTCACACCCTACACTGAAAGCAGCAGTAAAGGAACTGTCGGGATCATAATCATCCCTGTTCTTATCCTCTCTTTAGTTGCAAATGGGCTAGACTACTTGGAGTTCTAAAATATGCTTCTAGTGTGATTCTGCTAGTGGATGTTTCTCCCTGCGCTCTGGAGATGCTCAGGAGATACAAGTCTTCACAATTTTTTTCACTGTGTATGTCCCACCTTGTAACATAAACGCATACCTAAGAGGAAAGCAGCTGCAGCCCTGCATCCAGATGAGCCACAGACTTCAGAGAATGAGAGAGCTGCTCTAAGTAGCAGCCTTCAGGGCACTCTTATGCATGCCACATCAGGAAAGTGATAAGCTAGCCCAACAGCAGACAGTTGAAAAAATCAGCCTAAGATAACTTACAACACCAACCACTACACAACCCTCATTAAATTCACACAGACAAGGCTGGCTAGGGAGCACCAAAGTATTTAATGTATGGCAAAGGACATACTCCAATCTATAAATACATAAAACAAATGAAAAAAAGACAGTCCAGTTAAGTCAGGGTGTGCAAAGTGCTGGAGAAAAGATGGTAAGAAAAAAATAAATGAGTTTTTAGCAGAATTTGAAAGGCAAAATGGTAGATAGACAGGGAGCACATGAGAAGTACTGAGAGATGGTGATTAATATCAAGGTCTCAAATCAGTAAGAATAGTTCAAGGGAACGTAACATGCAAATAGATGAAATTCACCTGAATTTTGGTCCTCACTCTGTGTAAATCATGGAAAACAGCATGAATTTGACACAGAGAGAAGCAGGTTGTGCACTACTACTTTAGATGGACAAAAGACAGACTGTGGGCAAATCACTGTGCTTTCTGTCATCTATCCAATGGTGTTATACTGTTAACAATGTAAGAAAAAGAGCATTTAGTGCACTAGGATGAGAAAAAAAAAATTTAAATTTTCACCAGTAAAAGAAAGCGCTGGACAGACTGGATGAAATGGTTCATCTTTTTTTAAAGAATGCACTAAATAGAACTGAGAACTTCCTGCCTCTTATAATCCATTATTCCTGAAAAATGACTCACACAGTTCTCAAAACTTGAGTAAGCCTTGCTTTTTACTATGAATTTCCTTTATACATTGTGTACACACCTACACTTATATGCTCATAAGAAACCTTCAGTTTACCTTCAGGTAACCTTCAGTTACCACTAGCCATTAACAATATTTTTACTTATCTATGAGAAAGTCCAGTAGCTACATGTAGCAGATAGTCCAAATCACGCATTGCTCTTCCAAACTGTGATGCTGTCAGGATTGCAACTAATCTAGGAACTCGAAAGGGCAGTTTGACATGCCTGCTAAGCAGCATCTACCAAAGTTTCAGATCCTCCCCTGTCCCCCAGAGCTTGGCTGCAAGGCTCAGTGCAGAACTAAGTGTATCTCTGGCCAAAGTCAAGGAAAAGGAAGGCCTCACTGTGCTGTGACGGTTTGCTGAGAAGAGCAAGAGATCATTCCTTCTTTAAAAACCCCCACTACTTAATGTTGGCTGCTGTGGCTTTGTTTTAAGATTTGTTACCTGATCGCTGCACAAGAGAACAGTATGAAAACCTTTCAACACAAAACATGGACCGCAAGCAACAAGTTTTTGGTCATTACCACAGGTTAAATTCGGATTAACAAGAGAAGTCATTATTTTAAATCATTTTATTATTTCCCTCCCATAATGTTTACAAGGCTCCTACAGATGTTGCCAAACTTCCACCTGAGCCACCTACATCTGAACAGAGATTTGAAAAGCAAAAAATGGGAATGGAGTATGACTGTGATTTTTACTTTATGTGTGGGGTAACGGATGTGGAAGCAGCATGTAGCAATGAGAGAATGATATTCTCACTTTACCAACTGTCAAAGTATTTGTTAAAGAACACACAGATGAACATAAGCATCTAGCAACATCTCTGAAACTCGCTACATTTGGAATTGCAATGTAACATAAGTAAAAAACAAGAAAGCAGAAACGCAAAAGGCAAATCCTCCCCAGCACATTGCCTCTTTCAGAAGACTGGTTCTCATTATGTTGTGCCTTCTGTGTTCAAATGCAAAACCTGAAAAGCTATTTAATGTGTAAAGAAAGAAAAAGGGACTAAGTTTTTCAGCTTAAAAATGCTGGATGCATCATTTACTGTTCAAGTTAATTAGGATTTCATTAGGTTTGGCCCCTGTAGGATTTTCTGGGATTTGCCAAAATCAACAAACAAAAATATATATTAATGAGCAACTCCAAAGGCTTGGATAAGATGCCTAGCTCAAATGTACATGGAATAGAACCACTGTAAATTATAGATGTTATTTGTAACATGGTTTTAGGTGGCCAACAGATGTGTTTTAATGCCATTTTAGCTGTGTCTGTACCATAATTCTGCACTAAAAAGCAAGAAGTGTTGGCCAAAGGACAGATCACTGCATCTGCACTCCTTCATTGTAATAGCAAGAACACTACTGCTTCACCCTGCAACAGGAGAGGGGCAGCAGCCTGGCCTCAGCTTCCCCTAGCAGTGGGGAGATACGGGCAGAGCACGGGGTGCCTTGGAGCTTTGCGAAGCGCAGGGTGTGCAGGGCCCTGCACAGGGGGTCTGTTGAGGCATCCCGGGCCATGCCACTGAAGGTTACTCTGCGCCTAGGGTGAGGCAGATCATCCCTTCTGCCGGAGCCTTTCTGTCATGTGCGGGTGGGTTTCAGGCTTGTGTAGTGAGGTCCATTGCACAGGTGCACGTAGAACACCCTTCAAAGAACGTAGCCTGCTTTGCACAGCTTGCTTCAAATTACACTTCCTGGGAAGTATTGAACGTAAAAGATACGAATATTACCTGTGTACACATACACACGAGAATACCCTTATGAAACAAGTTGTAACACAGCAGCAGCAGTGCCCACCCAAGCCAGAGTATCTGGAGGGCTGTGGGTATTTTTCAATAGAGTTGAGTGCTCCTGTTTCCAAAGGATAGAGCCAAGGACCTGAGACAGGAGAAAGCCAAGGACATTGGAAAATGCAGCAGTTGGAATGTGGCTCTAAGCAAACTTCAGTGAGATGATTTCCAGCATAAACATGACCTGAAAAGATGAACTGCTAGCAAAACCCCACCTCCTCCTGCATTCAAAGAAACAGTACCTTGTCTCTGCAAAAGTATTACCCTCTGTGGTAAACAGGTGGGGCAACATCAGGCTACCCAGTTTCAACATTAATTTTTCTAACTAAAATACACCTTGAGTTCCTGACTTTATGCTAATAGCTCAGTTTAAGAGTGTAGAGCAATATCTTCCTCCATTCCAGTTACTGCCCAGGTATGAAGTACATATATACACACATACAAAACATATGTGCATGCCAGACACTGAAATTTCCCAGTTTCCCATCCTCTTACATGGAGGGATGACCATTAGTTGCAGTTTCTTCAGACTACAAACAGTACGTGTATCTTACATCTAACCATCACCTAATTATGCCACACTC
The DNA here is from genome assembly GCF_965140245.1 of Athene noctua. NCBI lineage: Eukaryota > Metazoa > Chordata > Aves > Strigiformes > Strigidae > Athene > Athene noctua. Next base: position 22,552,910 of record NC_134044.1, read on the forward strand.
AAAGTTGAATCCTAACACTGTAATGAGATCAGTCACCTGAGAAAGGGCAGGTGTATGCCTAGCGGAGTAAAAGTCCATGATTTAAAAAAGATGAAATAAAACTATTATCTACATAAAACAAACCCCTCCCCAATAAACAAGAGAGGCAGAATTCTGATATAATGATAAATCTATATGCACCTTGCTCTTACACTGAGTCCTTGCATGACAGGCAGCCAGATAACTTGGAAGTAAATAATGGAAATCAAGCCCATGATACTACTCTTTAAAGATTTTTTTTTTTAAAAAAACCATTTATTTTTCATAGTACCATGGGAAAAAATTCTGTCTCACTGCTCCCCCCTAATTTTCATGTGATCAACTGGAGTTTTTTATTCCAGGGAGGGGAACAAAAGGAGGAGGATGTGGCTGATGGGTAATTTACATATCTGTATTTCTTTTATAATGCAAGTATGTTCCATTTGTTCTGAAAATATGTAATGATCTAAAATGGGGACAATTTTAATGAATTGGGTTCATAATATTTCATATCTTGCTGCCAGACTCTTAGTCAATCAAACTAATGTTATAAAGGAACAGCCAACAGCCAATTTTGACATCCTTTAAGCAGGTCAGTTATAAGCCAATTAGCTCTACCTACTTGGTCTCCAAGGTCTGAATAAAATATAGCCCATTTTGATTAGAAGCACTACTTCCACCAGTGTGCACATGTCTTAAAATAGACTGCAAAAATACTTAAAGCCCCATGGAATTGTTAAAGAAATTCTCGATCCTACTGAAGTCAATTACTGTAATACAATTTCTCCTGACTTCTCACAGATTACAAGAGCTCCTAGATTCACACAGTGTCATTCCAGTTTTATTGGATAGCAGAAAAACCAAGTGTTGCATTCATCAGTGCCCTTCCATCTGCTAAATGAAACTTTTCTGCAATGTAAGATAAATTGAAAGTATCAATCCTGAATTCCAGCAAAATTCTTGATGAACTAAGTTCAACAAAAGGAAATCACTCAGAATTACATTTATATGCATCACACATTAATTCCTCCTGTTTAACATAAGTTTCACATTATTAATAATTGTCAGATCCTTCTTGAATTTGGATGGCTTGATGAGAAATACAGTTATTAAAACTACCTAAATTAGGACTCATCGAATTATTTCAAGAATGAATTTCACATTAACTTAAACTTATTCATTAATATATTTAATTAGTCAATAAATGTTTTTTTTTTAATTGTTAATCATGCACACTTTAAGAGCTGAGAAAAAATATGAATGCTTCATTTCTCAAGAATGTTCTGCTTTTCGTTACTTAAAAAAATGGCTGGGATTTTTTCATTATTTGCTCCCCCCCCCCCCCCTTAATAAGGTATAAACATCTTATTTGGAATGATATTAATGAAGAAGAAGTGCTAGACAATTCTTGGTTTATATGTAGTCACATATATCTCTTGCAAAATTATTCCTGTCATTCACTGCAATATATACCTATTGTAGACCGTGAACTTGAGAACAGCAGTTCTGATTTTTAAGAAGACACAAAACACCCCCAAAACCAAAAACCAAACCAAATAAAAATAACACCAACATAAACCCCAAAATTTCCAGCAGCGTGCAGAGAACATGTCTTATTTTATTGGAGAAACTCCAAACTGGGCAAGATCCTTAGAAATCAAAATGTTTCTGAAATCTTACTTGTATTAGAATTATAATAAAAGGACGACACACTAAAGAGACTCGGCATGCAACCTCTTTTCTGGGCAAGCTGTCTCACCAGCAGCATTTGGCTACCCATCCCCTAACCCTGAATGCTATAACAAATGTCTAGGAGGTAGTACTGTTTGTCTACAGATAACCACAACTCTTTACAAAGTTCATCGCATTCTCTCCACTTATCTAAAGGGGCAACCAGAAATGGCTTCTTTCAAATCATCCGATGGGTCAGAAACTGAGCTGGAGCCTAGATATAAAGTCCTGTGTGCTGGTGCAAGCACCTTATGCACTAGGCAGCACATCTGTCAAGCTTGTAGATATGGCCAGAATCAAAAGCTGATCAAATGGAATAGTCCTGCAAGGATCTCACAGAGAAATACTTTTGTGAGGGTAGTGCTAATTTAGACACGCAAGCCTGTCATAACCACCTCATCAGCTCATGAATTAAGAAAATAAGATTTTTCCAAAACACATTAAATATTTTAAGACTTCGTGCACTTGGCCTAGCATGGCATTGGGAATAATAAACCCTTGCACGAGTAGACTTCCTGGCAGCTTTTTGCGCAAGTTCTGAATTCCACCACTCAGAAAGAGCCAGTGAAGCACTCAACAGCAGAGCCCTGTCTCCTCAGGTCTCAGGTAAGATTCACTTCTAAACTGTACACACTCAAACTGCAGACTAAATGCAGTGGTTCTCTTTTGTTTGTTTTGTCCAATAAGTGAGAAATTTTTGCTTTTCTTTGTTTCTTTGAAAGTCAAAAGGATCTTGTCAACATTTTCCTAAGGGAAATGTGGGAGAGGAGGAGGAAGAAGTCACTTCTGAGCAGGAATATCTGTTATCAATACTAATCCGAAAGAAAAAATATTATGGAAAAATAATATTAATTATTTGGAGAGAGATTGCAATACTTGTTTCACATATAGTATATAGATGGAGATTGGTTATACCCCTTTTGTGATAACTTATAAAATAAAATTCTGTTTGTCTTGTCTAGCAAACCATACCCATCCCACAGGAGCTTCATTAAATGTAAGCATGTATATGTGGAAAAATAACCTTTTTCTCTGACCCCTTAAATTATTATATAATCTTCCTGCATCACATGTCAAATCCACAAAAAACATGTAACTGAAACTACACCAACAAGAAATCCAGCCTAGTACACTTCGCCATGCTTGCTACTGTAATCGCACAGTTAATGAACAAATTAGAAGGGGGGGAACAGTAAAAAAATATGCACAGCTAATAATCCAAGGGCACAAGCAGCAGCAACTCCAGGATTCAGAACCATCTAGAACTGCCAAAACCACACATTTAACAGGACTTATGAAAAGACAGAGGGGACCTGACACTCAGCTATTGTGAATGGAACAACTTACATGAAGCAGATGGCTTCTAGCCAGGGTGGCCTGGCCAAGTGCACAAGCAGCTAACAGGACTGAACCCAACCTAAGAGGATCTCACTGACAGGAACTGGAATGAAGATCATACAAAACAGCAAGAATGTAATATTGAGGCTTATAAAATTTACTAATGCTTGGGGAATATAAATAAGCTCTGCTAGGGTAATTTAAAACAAAGATAAAGCTGTTTCATACTGTGAATACAGAAATATTGAAACCTCTTATGAAACAAGACTACAACTTTCTTGATTTAATGGTTAATTATACTACAGCTAATTATTAAAACTGATAACTGATGCAGCAGAAGCAACTGTATCTGCCTTCGGAAAATGCAAATGTGCTATAAACATTTTCTGTAATGTACTACTTTTTCAATTTTCAGATGATTGCCTGTCCTACGTCCATTACCCCTCCGCGTTTCCACTAAGCTTTAATTAGAGTTGAAGTATGTCTTGATTTGCTGATTAAACATCATAAACAATTTAAAAGAAAGGGTCATAATTTTAAATATGCAGGAAACCTCATTTAACTTACTTCACAAACCATAGCATTAAATTAAGTCATGTATTTTTAAAGAGAAAAGTTCTGATCATTTCAAAGTAGGAATTAATTCTTTACTTAAGCATGGAAAAATCTGAGCTATTCTTGAAAATGAACCAAGGGACCAAAGGGGATGTAGACTACAGGAGAGCATACATGTAATCTGCAGTCAAAGCTGAGTCTACTGTAATAGCTACATAAAAGATGGAATGGCTGGAAGTTGTTCACATGAGGATGGTCATTATTTTCCTCTCAGAAATACTTGCTCCAGAAACTTATCCTGTCTGTCTACACCAGCACCTTTGGTCTATAGTATTTATTTTGCCTTGAGAATAAAGCCAAAATCACTTGCAAGATTATCTATATAGGTATAAAAGTATACATATTCTAACCCCTCTTCCCCACTATGGAAATATAAGAAATGTCCACGGTGTTTTTTTGTTATTCTGCATGAGAAAATTTTGACATCTCTCTAAATGTTTTTTGTTAGGGTGAAAGCAAGGGAGCTGTGGAGTTGGATACTTAATACAGGTGTCTTTTTCCAAACAGTTATTCATTAAAGATAAGTAGCTGCTACGTAAATATTTATACATATTTCACTGAAGAGTCTTTCATAAGCTGTTGTTTACTTTTTCTTACCAATAGCTGTCATAACATCTTTTCATTAGTTAATCAACTTTACTCACACGCACCTGACAGGCATTGTAATAGCTGGTGACTGGGTTAATACAGAAAAACTAATCTTTGTAAAATCAGAGACATGGTAGAAATGGAAATATTTTACAGATAAATAAACTGACATGCTTAGAAAATGAGAAAGCATTCAAAATTTATTACTTCAAGTTAAACACTCAGTTCCACTTCCTACTAAGAGTTATACAAATGTTTAAGTGAACAGCATAATCGGTGTAAAAATTAGATATCCTTAGCTTTTGCAGAGCTGGGGCTGTGCTCCACTGTTACACATAAATTACTTGCTTTTTGACAGTCCTCAAGTCACTTTTTTAAGTATCTGAATGTAGCTACAGGCACATAAATTTGAAAGTGTGATAACCGATTACCTAAGGCCAGACAGTGAATCAATGTCTAAGCTAGAAGAAGAAACCAGGAATCCCAAGTACCTGTTGAAAGACAAGGTGACACTGCTCAGTGTGAAAAAAAAAAAAAAAAAATTATTCCATTTGCAACCTATATAAACATAAATCAATTCTGTTCCTAAATTGTGATTTTTCCTTGAAATAATCTTATACACATTGTATATTCCTTTATCTTCATTCTTACAAAGGTAGTTGTGGAAGGATTAAAAGCACAAAAACCCAAGCATAAAACTCAAAACATTCTTCACTAGGATTAAATCACTAATTGCTTGCACTCTTCTTGTAGTGGTCTTAATTACATTGTAAATAAGACTATGTTCAGTATCAGCTGAATTACTTAAACAGTTTAATTACCCTGAACAATGCTTATAAGTAAAAAGTTTATGGGAAGCTAACAAAGTGGCTTTGTAATTAGTGCAGAAAGTTAAATTTTAAAGTTGTTCTAAAATTATCCCCACATGTAAAATTTCACATTTAGAATAAATTGCATGTAAAAGTTTTTGGGTGTCAAGATGAAGGCAGAATGTGAACTACTTTTTTAAAGAGCAGAACTGCAGAAAAACTATTTTAAAGTGTTCAGTCCCTCTTCCCCCACCACTGCAACAATTATTCTCCCAGCAAGCATCAATGGGACTAGAAAACCAGAGAGTTGGGGACTAGATGGTAAGCTATCAAAGAGCTTCTAGGACCCTACAATCTAAAAATCTAAAAATCTAAAATCTTCATATCGTGCTGAAAAATTTGTCAAAGATTCAACTGGTTTCCACATGCTTCAGTTTCAACAAACCTTCATTTTAAATAGAGATACAATCCTTCGAACATTTCCAGCCAGTTTAACAGTAGTTGCTTCTTGCTTTTTAGGTAGAATATGAAGTCACTTTAAGGACAGTTAAAACTTCTGTGACTCTTCATCATCAGCTGGTGCAATGTGAACGGTGAAACGGTAAAACCTGGTCACTGCCTGAGTCTGAGCTATGAACTTCCATAGGAATTCTGTGACTATTTTTTTAGGGAGATGAGGAAAAGGGATAAAGGGAAGAAATTATCTTCTGCTTCTGAATATCTCAAATGTTTCTATCCTCCTTTGGGTTTGAAATTACTCATTCTTGAGTAAGACCTGTGACTCTAAATTTTAGCACCTCTGATTCCTGACAGTGTCTGCTCCACCCGCTACCAGGAAACATTTCTGGATGTAGAAATAAGAAAGACTTACATAAGATGACAAAGGACCTTTACTCAAAGTAAGTGGAACAACAATGATTTTTACATAATGCTGAAACATCATTTATTTTTTCTGTGTTACATTATGTATTTTCATTGGTATCTGATAATAGCAAGAGACTGGTAAGCAAACTAAATACCAAGTCTTTAAAGAATTCAGTAGACTTTCTATACATCCCAGGAGAGGTGTGGAAAATAATGTTTCACCTTCTAGAAAACTTAATGTAGTCTGTAAGGTAGGACATTTGAGGTACTATCTCTGCATTACAAAATAGCACATTTGCACATTAGGCATCACCAGTGATACAGCAAGCAGCCTCAAGGTTAAACAACCCACTGACGCTAGGAGTTGAAGCAATGGTTATGAATTACAGCTGAAGATAAGCTGCACTTTCCCGGAAGTGAACTGATGACCCTCACAAACACAGAGCACTGAAATAAATCACTTACTGACTAGTAATAATGTTTCTGCAATTCCCAACCTTCACCAAATCCATAATGGTTAAATTTTCATCTCAGGAAATCAACGAACAAGGAAACACCTCTTGAGTTTTCTTGGAAGTTATGTCTCTTACCACCTTTCGAAAGTCTAAGTAGACTAATTAAAATCAGTGCACAGTGTTAATCAGTGCCTGACCAGGAGTAAAGAGAAAATATCCTGGGAATAAAAATCCTGAAAGTCTAAGGTGACAGAAACGTAAATGCACACCAGAAACATCAGTGTAATTTACACATAAAAGGCTTAGAAACTTGCATTAAATTAGGGACTGAATCATACATGAGATAAACCATTGCAATTTCGTTGACTTCAGTGGAAGTAGGGGTCCACCTCAGTCACCCTTTAGGGTCTCATCACACTTTGTTGCTTACCCATAATTTAGTGCCAGCCATGACACTGTAATTGCAGGGCGCTCTCTTCTGCTTCTCCATAAAACTGTATGAGCCTTAGAGGTGGTGATACCATCAAGGAAAGAACAAACACACACTGCTTTTTCTCAGATGGTCTACAAGTGATCAGCCTGGGCACTGCAACTGATCTTTATTTAAGCACAGTGGGAACACCAGTACAAGAAAACATACATATCATATTCCAGAATCCATGCCAGAACCTGGGAGATCCACATGCATGTTGAATTTAGACATTTTAAGTGTGCTAATTTCCAATTTAAAGCAGTGTCAAACAAAATAGATGGCTCATTTTTGAACATCGTTTCCCTTAAGAGATCTGTCAGGTTTGCATTGCACATGATGCCCTCAGAATATGATGGGACTCCATCAATGTAAGCTGTATGTGCAAACTGAAGGCAACTCATGGTCCTGTGAGATAAATTGCTTGCTCTTTTATATCCTGCAGCATATAATTTGAAAAAGCAATCTGCTTTGCTTACTGGAATTCAAAATTGAAGTGTCCATAACAACTTAGATATTTGAATCACATCTCGCTCCTCATCTTACTTATGTTTTGTATTATCAGAAGTCCTATTTAAATTATTGTACTTTGATAACAGCCAAGCTTCCTGACCTCAGATGTCAGATGCTGAAGTCATTACATAGTTGAAAGCTCCAAGACAATTACCAGGTAGTTCAGAAAGCCCAGGAAAAAAGGAGATATGGGTGATGACACTGTCATATGTGGAAGCCTGCCATTCTCTAGAAGAACATAAAAATGTAGGCAGGGCTGGGTCTTAAGGCAAACTAGAGCATTTGCAGTCCCTGTAAGCTCCTTTCCTAGAAAAAAACAAAAACAAAGAAAGAAAAAGGGATCCTCATTGTCAATAACATGATGCAGTTGGCAACAGAAGACTGTGCTAGATGCAGCCATCCAACTAACTGCACTGGAACTGCCTGAAAGCAGTTGTCTGCCCCACTCAGCAGGAGCACACCCACAAGACCAACGATAGAAGACATAGTAAAGAAAAGTATGAATAAATCTTTTGTCCTGATAATTCCAGTAGATATCTGTGGAAATCTAAGGCTAAATTCGATGATAAAGACTACCTTCTATATACTAGACAAAAATCTAAGGTCTTAACATGTACATTTGGTTTTTTTGGGAAGCAGCTTTGTGTGGTCGCAGGAGATTACAGCATTTAAATGTGGTACATTTAGCTTTATAACTAAAAGTCAGAACAGGTCATGTCCATAGAGCCCAGTTTTCAGAAAACAGGTATTCAGCACTTTCAGTAAATGAGGCATAGTTCAAAGTATCAGATCGCAGCAATTGGTAGTCATATCAGGAAACCTAGGCCTAAATATTCATCTGGGCAGCTATGCTTCTGTTCCATTATGATTCAGTATCTGATGCCTTTTCCATACAGAATAAGGATGTTTAAAATCTCGCCTAAGTCAAATAAGTTTCAAATGGTTTAGAAACTGGGAAAAAAAACCAACTTGAGTGACTTGGGGTGGTGGAGGTGTTTGGTGGTTTTTTTAAATGCAATGACTACAATTGCCATTTATCCTCTAGATCTCCCAGTCAAATCCAAAGTCATTCATACGATGGGCTTCTACCGGGTGGGGTCCGACCTACATGTATCTTAAGTGCCAGACATCTTAAAACAGCAACACGGTTTCACAAACAGCAAGAATCCAGATAAATTTACATTAACTTCAGATAAAATCCTTTTATAAACCAAACACCAGTACTTATGGGATTTGTTCATTGCCATTGCCAGAATGTCCTGTAACATGCACCCTGACTCTGGCTGTGCAAGCTAAATTTGCTGTGATTAGTAGGGCTGAAAGAAAAACGACTGCACTAATATTCAAGCTGTTTGAAGAGAGGTTTACGGCCCCCAAAAGAATAATTTAATTATAACACACCATTTTCTTTAGATCTACATATAAAAGAGTTAATTTGCCTAAGCATGCACCAATGGGACCAATGGATAAAGGTTTTTATTAGGGATGTGCCAAACGGTTCAATAGTTATTTGAATACTGTAGAGACCTCTCAAACATGTAGCTTTGGTGCGCAATAATTCTGTTCGATTAATGGGTTTATTTCCTTCACAGATATTCTTTTAGAAGTGCTCCATCATCCATGCAGGGGTGTTCAGAGACATGTTGTAAATACTTTCTCTTTAGTGGTTAAGTTCTAAGGACACGATGTTGTTCTTTCACACTGCTGTACTTGATACAGGAAGAAAGCTGCAGAGAAATACATTAAAAATGCTGTATCAAATTCGTCTTGGACCCAAGTTAAGTGGTGATAATAATATTGCAACCAATGGAATCACATCAGCTTTAAAACAACCTCTAGCACTCTTCTCTCCATTTCAGCATGGAGCTCTACGTGGCAGAAGGTGACACACCCAGCACCCCTTCCAGCAATCGTTACCAGAGACAGACATCAATATGACTCTAAATCTCTTAGCGTAAATGAAGCTCGGGTATCTGTGCACTATTGCTGAAACTGCATACCTCCACATACCTCTTCATTTGAAGTTTTAATAGCTGTCAGTAATGAAAAAAATAGCAGTAGCAACCCTTGGCCTGTACCACAAAGGCTTCTGCCAAGAGACACCATATCTGATATGATATAGCTGATATAAGCACACAGACTGCAGCCCCACTGCAAGACATAAATATAACCAGTAAAGCTGCATTTTCATTCTTTACAAATTTCCTGATTTATGGGCTAGATTTTAAGACGCTGTTTTTTGCACAGCTATGTTCATGCTGGCATCAGTTTTTATGGTGTAGCATCTCAAAAGAAGTTGAAATCAAGCTTGATGCACTTATTGCAACTACCATAGACGAGGACACAATTGATTCTGATAAATTTCTCCAGAGTATTGCTCACATTATAAATGGCCAAGCTGAGTTAGCAATTCAATTAATAAGAATATTTGATGTTTGCATAACATTTTTCATCATCAATACCTGCATACCTTGCCACATTGACTAAAAATTATATCCCCAGCAAAATTCCTATCTGCAGGAACACTGCAGAGTTCAAGAGACCTGACATGGGAACACTGAACAAATGCAAAGTCTGGATCAGAACCTCATCTCTTCCCAAGGCCTTTCTGTAACTAAAAGGGTGTATGGAGAAAAGGAGGGAGGGTTTTCAATGAGATATGAATGCATTAAAGATGCAGAAGATTTGCATTTAAATGTGTCAGACTTTGGAGTCAAATTTCAGTGGTCATCTTTTCTAATCTTCATAGGCATTTTCCCCTCAAATTTCTGGATCAATTTCTGTTACCTGTTCAATATCCCTCACCCACCTTCAAATTGACTTTTTCAGTATCATCTATTAATAGAACAAATTAGTCAAGTCCAGCCTGACAATGGGTGCAAAGAGTTGGTTTGTGGGGGACATTTTTTTCATAAATGTTGTCTTCTCATTTGAGGGCTGATCCAGATATCCTTGGATTAAGTAAAATCTGAATCAGACTGTTCTCCTGGCCATTTCATTCCTAATGTAGCTCTTCCAGCCTGAGCAGCTCCTCTAACTATGCTTCTTGAGGCTTCTCTTAAAACAAAGGAAACCTTCCAAACACCAATCAAATTGCAAAAGACTGCTCTCATAATCCATTTAGTCTCCTTTAAAATGTAGAAACTTATAGAAACAAAGGGAAAACAAACCAGCAGAGAATCAACCAAAGATGGAGAAAAAAAAAAAAAAAAAGCTCAATTCTGCAATTTCCATTATTAGTTTAGTGGTCTCAAGGCACATGAGCTTTAGCAAGCCAGGAGAAAGCAAAACTGCAAAAGTGAATATCCAGCTGCATAAATGCCAAGAATTCTAAAACAAATAAACATATTGTGAACCCATTTGTAAATGAGGTCTGTTCAATAGTCCTTAAAAGGAGTTCTAGAGAATTTTATTCAATTATTTTCATACTTTCAAGACTGTATAGTTATAGTGATTTAAGAACTCCCAGGGACTTTACAGCAGCGATGAGCCAGACACAGTGCTCTCTCTGCTGCTGTGGAAAATCCTGCCTTTCCATCAGTCTTGACTCCTCTTTGAAAGGTACTGGAAGAAAAGCTGCTTCTAATCCCAGACAAAAGATTTTCTCTTACAGAAACCATCGCCCTCTCCCCTTGTGCCCCTGGTAGTAAAATAAGCTTACTGTGTCTGTGTTCAGAGATCTTTAGAGATCTCCTCTAATGCCATATCTCCCTTTAGCTGCTACTGTTCTTACTTCTGGACCTCAACTTTCTTTTTTCACGATTTATTCTTTGCTTTTTAATTACATGTGCTTTCCAGTAAGCTAAGGAAGCACCAAACTTTCCTAAGATACATGAAAAGATTTGCTGTGAAGCACACATTCACCTAAACTGCCCAGCAAAGAAAATGAGGTCCTATCAAATAAATGTACCTAAGCTGCATCCCTCCGAGGAGCAGGAAATACTGGATAGCAGTGTTACATATCACAGCTATTGCATTATCTGGGTATTTCAAGTCAGTTTTCTTAAGAAAACAAACATCAGGATCCCTGAACATTCCTGTATATTTTCCAGTTTAATTTCTGAATCTCTCTCTCAAATTATAAGGTAAACATATGCTATTTATTAATTTCTTGTCTGACTATGTGTATGTGGATCTAAGGAAAGATATTTCACCTGGTACATTCAAGAAATCAAAATGTCTTTCTTCACCAAAACCAGACAAGTTACAGCAAGGCACAACAAAGTCCAATGCACACATTAACAGACATGCCTGAAGTAAAATTGTTCTCTCAATGGTCTCCTCTATGCCTTCTCTCATTGAACCCTGTTCCTTTAGTTCCTCTTTTTCTTCAATTTGATCTCTTTCTGCAGTTCCACTGGAAAAAAATTACAGACCTAATATGACCTTTACCATCCAGCTGTTAGCTGTCCTTGAATGGTCTCTTTCTTTGCCCCTAAACCTTATCCAGATGGTTTATTTGAACAGTAGAAAGCAGCGAGTTTGCACAACAACTAGACCTTCTTGGATGGTCTTAAGGTCCACATCTTCAAAAGCATTTAAATGCATAACTCCCATTGCAGAAAAGGAGTCTGGTAACTAAATATTTATGCATAGCTGTCTCTAGGCGTTATGTATTAAACTGCTTTGCCGGTGCTGCATTACAAAGATATATTAAATCTTTATGTAAAAACATTTTTCCTATTGAAAGGGAGCTTAGTTAAACTTATACTACTCGAGAATTATCTGCTGTGAGTTTAACATTGTTAAGTTACATTTGTAATGATTTTTCTTAGCCTTTAACAAATGGAGTTGCAAATGAAATTCTGTATGAGTAGCCCAAAATGTATAACAGAGAATATGAACATCTGGATAATAGAAAAATTTGAGGTTCCCTCCAGGAGAATTGTTCTAGCTCATTAATCATATACATCATGACTCCATTATTATTATCTTTAATTTCAAAATATTATGGAAAATCATAAACTGGAGATTAAATATTTCTAAAGATAAAATCTATGGAGTCCCATATCTATACTCATGTGTCTTCCTTTGCCTTTCTGTTCTTTGGCTGCATGATTGCCTAGACAGCAAGTATCTCGTTTACAGCGATGGACTACAGTTATTGCCATTGATACAGATGCCATGATATGCTACAGCATGCCCCTTACAGGGAAGGGACTCTTGATTTCCATGAGGTTCCATGCTGGCATTTTTCCATCTGAGATGAATTGGCAACATTTTCTATATGATATTGAGGAGTACACTTGTAATATTCAGGAGCTGACAACATGAAGGAGATGTACACATCTCTGGCTAGTTAAAGTCAATAACTCCATTCTGGTGTTTTGGGTTGGCTTGGTTTTCCCCTCCTGTTAGTTCTCCCTTCTCCATTTCTGAATGTTGGGGTTTTCTTCCTCCTGCTACTAGCACAATAACAAAAGTGGTAAGGACAGAAGTCATGATTACAAGAGACCATAAACATTACAACATTTACATGGTGACATTTTTACAGTGGCCAGAAGATTACCTAATGACATCTCCAGAGCTTCCAGAGGTTAGACCAGTCAGGGTCACAAGACAGTTTTTGCTTTATGTGGCTACCCAGGGTAGAAAAGGTCCACAAGGGAGGCACCTTGCTCTTTCCCTGACAATGTACTTAGCAACTTGAGATAGAGGAAGAAGTACGTAAGTTCCTGAGACTGAAAGTAATCCTCAGTGTTTGATACTTCTGAAATAGTTTTCCTAAGTTATGTGATGAGAAGTCATAGATATGGATTTGTCCTGTTTACCCTTCCTAGTAAGGATCTCTTATTTCCTAAACAACAAGGGCATCATATTTAAACACAGCAACTCTTTCAGCAGTTGGAATTGAATACCATTGAATACATTGACCTTTACAAAGATTTAAAAATAACCTTGAATGTAGTCTTGCATTAGCTTTCATTATTATTCAATTGCATCTGATGAGCTGGCAGTAATTTCCACTGCTGGTTGCTATTGTTTCTTGTGGAACAAACACCTTCTTATATCTACAGGGCAAGCTATATACAGAAAAGTGTACAAAAGCTCCCTGCTAAAATTCAGATAAAACCTGTCAGTACAGTGGATGCCTAAGGCTTCAATCAGACCAGCATCTTATTCACACAGCCTCAATACAATTTACACAAAATTATGCTAATTTTTTTCTCATGCCACCCGATATTTTTATGAGCATTTATTTAATCAGAGACATATTTTCTACATACGTGGCAGAATTCAGCTATGTGCTTTAAAAAAAAAAAAAACAACAAACAAAAACAGTTGAAAATTACTATGTCAGATTATTTTAAGGGTTATAATTTTCAGAGAGACATAGAAAACAGGTTTGCTCTTTATCTACATTTGTATGGGTAACACCTGTTTTCTCACCTTCTATTCCACCTAAACTTGCACCACAGTACGTTAAAGTATGTTTACACATGACTGAAGTATATTGCTCTGACCTATCCTTTAGCCTCTTAAATGCCTTCAAGGATCAAGGACTGAGCAAACTGTCTATTTTTAGAAACATATTGTAAGAATGTCCATTATTCTCATTCCATCAATACTCACTACGATTTACAAAACCTAATATGTGTCTCAAACTAACAGTAAGTCCCCTCCAATGGTAATTTCCACCCAGATATCCCACCTCTCAACTGATGTTCAAATACATAAGTGCCTGGAAGGCAGCAAAGCCTGGCCCAATTGAGATGTGATTAGCAATAAGCAATTTCAAACAACGTTTTGCTTGGGATCCTTCCCAACGGTCACCCACACACAGAGAAGCAGGACTGGGGCAGTGAAGCCCCAGTACTTTGCTACTTACAAGTCTTCCAATATGATACAGGGAAAGTTAGAGGCTTTTAATTAGATTTGGAACTGTTACAACTTTTATTAGCACAGTCATTTTTAAGTCAGCTGAACAATTTGTGGAGAAATAAGCGATAGCAGACTTGTACCTTCATCACTGTGAACCCATTCACAGCCACATCTGAAATCTTTGATGAAAGGTGTGGTAAATATTTAAAAAAAAAAAAAAAAAAAAGGCAAAAATGGCTGGCTTTTTCCATTCCTTCTTTTTGTTTGTAACCTTTAAGTAAAAACAAAAGGCAGAAAGCACTAATTTTTCTTATCTGATAATATATGTTGCAAGGATGAGGGAAGAGAAGCAATGATGGTTTCAAAGTCCTATTTACTTCATCGGTGTAAAAGTAAAATAATTCCAGGTAAACAGGTTCTTCTCTACCAACAGAGAATTCGATACTATGTTCTGACTTCAGTAAGATTCTTGCAAACAACCCTAATGGTCTGCACTAAGACCTTAACAGATCCCTCAGGTATTGATTAGTCTTGAACTATTAATAGTTCATTACACTGCCATCAATGACTTAATTATTTTCTAACTCTATTGTGATGATATGAAGCTAGTAATAAAAACTTTCTCCCCTCCAACATACTCAGAAAAATAATTACTCATCTCTTTTATCACATTTCTGGATAGTACCCAGGTATTTGCTTCAGTATTCCATGTGGGCAGAAATCCACATCTTTTGGCTTGTATCTGGCCTGGAAGAGAACACACAACAGGCAAGTAGGAGAAGGCCTTTCTGAGAAAGCCCCTTTCCTATACCTGAATAATGATCACACCAGAGTGCAAAGATGTTCTTCTGTTCTTTGCAGCTACAAAATAAATTGGGAAAGAAATGCTTCATTAGAGTATGAACTCTGCACTGATTCCAGTTGCACTGAAGAGCCATCTTTGCCCCACCAAACTGCACAAGAAAGACTGGTATCAAGTAGCAACAAAGCAAACAGATCATATACCATTATTTAAATGCTTTGCCAGGTACAACGCAGGCTTACACTGTCTAAAGGACAACCTACTACATTTTGCCTGACAACCTACTTCTAGGTTTTGTCAATAACTCAAGCCTATCTAATTCCAAAATGTGCTATTTGCTTATTCTGCAACCATAATATTACTGTTTTCATAAATAAATGTTTATGTTTCATTTATGTTTAATTTGAAAAAGTTTTTACAATATTTTCCAGGTGATATCCAGATCATAGGTTACTGATAGGCAGAATAATGTTCTACCTGAATATGTAGAAGTCACGTAACTAAGGACACTTGCAATTCTACCGAAGTTCTCAAAAATTATATCATACCTAACAGAGGAATGATCAGATAATCCATGGAACAACAAAAGCAATTTAAGGTTACACATCTGTCTTACTTGGGAAGTATTTTGTATGATGCAGAGTTGCATACATGTGTATCAAGTCTGTTTTGATAAGGCACAGGAAGCATGGAAATACGGGTTAATGACTTCCCTTGTGTCTGCTGCTATGTTTTTCTCACTTTCTATGCAACATTTCAAAAATGTCTGTGTGTAAGGCTCTATTCACAAAGCTGTATTCTGACAGAGTTAACGTACAAAACAGCATAACGCTAGAAAACTCATCTAGGTTGTGCTTCATCTCAGACTTCAGCTCATCTATATGCTAATTCAGCTGGATGCAAGCTGGATGCTTCCGAAGACTGTGCTCCTAATATCCTTTTAACACATAATTTAATATTATGATTTGGGGACAAGCAGTAAAAGTTAGTGCATTGTGTTGTTCTGTAAATCTGTTGATTGCTTCTTTCAGGGATACTGGATCAAACATTGGCTTTTCTGCTGAAAGGACAGCAAGGTCTGTCAGTCTGATCTGGCTCATTGTGCCACTTAGCCACATATGCAACACTGAAGAGCATTAAATAACTCTTCACAGACGCTAATATAGAATAATAAATGACATGGTACAAAGTTATAAGGAAATGTCTATTTTTATACAGGCAACTGAACCACTTACACTGAAATGGCATTATTTGCATGTGAAACTTACTCTCTAATACCTGTTATAACTATTGACTTTCAGACCCCTGTAACATAGGAAAAGAAAAAAACCCCAAACAACACAAATTCATGAATGGAACTCTATTATCATTAGAAATGAGCCAAAAACCATGAAGTAGTTAACTCCTCATGAAAAAGAAGATAGAAGAAGCTATTAATTTTTAATGTCACTTCATGATAGAAAGTTGATACAAAGACACTCTTTAAGCGTTCATTTATGTATATCACATTTTTCTTGCAGAGTTAACCTACGCTGACTTTTATCAAAGCTTTCTTGTGCACTTAAATTCTGTGGATATTTTTTTTTTAAGTTATTTTTGTGCTTAAAGGCACAATTATTTACAGAATGTTCATCACACAGTTGAGACTGGATATTACTTGAAACACTTTTTTGGTTAAAATTCCTCAAAGCAATCAGAAAGCTTTATTATTTTTGTACAAACCCCTACTCTTTATGATACCAAATGGAGACTTAAGAAGTGCTAAGGGAGTGAATCTGCATTCATATGTGTTTACAATAACATAAAGGATTTTACAACAACAAAAAGTCTGGTCACCAATACAAATAATTCCACTTATTTCATGGAAATTCTCCAAGCCAACTTTCACAAACAAAAAATAAAAGAAAATTTGTAACCAGCCACTCGGCTAATGGGCACAACCAACTCAGTGTGGTTATCAAATATCTTATTTAAAATCCTAAGCAGTGAAAAATCTTAAGCAACAAGAAATAAAATAAATTAAATCATCAATATTCATACATCTCTGACCTTGAGCTTAGAATCCTCTAATGAAATTCAAGGAGGCCACAACAAATGGCTACCCCGTACACCTGCCTCCCTTTTAGATAATCTTTTTAATAATTAATTTGTTTGATCTGTTAACTCCCAGCACAGACCTTAGAGGAAAAAAACAAGTTTCATAACTTGATCAGACTCTGGGGATAAAATCATCCCAACCAGTAATTCAGTATCACCTGTTGGCTGTACTGAAGTGTTGTCTCTGTGAGAAGTCATGTGAAGCCATTATTTTCCCTCACTGCTTAGCTTCTATCAACCCTACGGTTTTGTCAGGTAAATGTCCCAAGAAGCACATTGTACATACGTGCTGTATTCATAAGTTATACAGAGTAGACATATATAGGTCACCCTCTGCCTATCTTACCTATATGAAACAAAATATGGTTTATAAATAATTGATCTATATTTGTCTGGTGACACAATAAGAAAAGAACTATCTAAAAAGATTAATTGGTTCATCTGGACAGTAGGCTGTTCTGAGTGACACATAGCTCACACAAGTTGAAATTCTGGGAGTCATAGACATGAAACCAGACATTAAATGCTCACAAGGGGCACTGGTGTAAGAACTACAAACATAAACCAAGAGTAATGGAAAGGAGAGAAATTACTTTATAATATCCAGGTCCTAAACTTTGAAAATAAAAATATAAAATAGCCTTATGAATTAATTAGTATCCTCAAATTCTTTTTGTAGAATCTCAAACTGCATTTAAATGCTGCAATGACAAAAAAAGCGCGCAATCATTTTTATTAATTTATTTAGTTTTCATCAGTTTTTGATTGCATAAAATCTCAAGCTCAATGTGTATATCATAATAGCTTGTCATAAATGAAATCAAGCTTGAAATCCCTACATAATGAAAAGTGCAATAAATAACTCATTAAAAGGTGATAGAAAAAGGAATTTATACATATTTCTGACTCATACTATCTAACAATCTCCATCTACTGTATATCTCAGGAAGCTAAACTCAGTTAAGTTATAATAAATAATGTTACTACTACAACCTTTTTCTTTCTCCAGCAATAATAGAGTAATGCACGTAGCACACTGAAGGATCAGCATAGCCTCAAATAACATGTAGCAAAACTAGAACTGTAGAAATTCTCAGCTGCCATCCCCACTGCTTGAGGCCAATGCTGATGGGTACCATAAAACCATCAATTAATAAACAATAAATCATAAACCAACATCAGTGCATCGCATTTACATCCTCCAGTGCTTGACGGAGATTCGTGTACAGAACTTAAACTGATACTAATTACAAATTAAGAGTTCATGCAAATTTGAGAAAGTCAAAGAGGTTTCCAGTTGCTTCAAAACCCTGTATGAATTTCTATATTTAAGGAAATAGGTGGTTTTAAGTTAGTGAGTTAGTCTCCTGGTTGCTTAAAGCCTAAAAGGGCATTTGAAAACATTTGAGTAAAGTCCTTCAAAAATACAGAAAGTTACTTCACAAGTCAGGAGGCCAGGACATAATGCCTGCAGTAGTAACAAGATGTAATCAATCATGGGGTGGGTTTTGGTGGGGTTTTTTTGCTATTTCATGTTACCTCTTCTAATAGAATTTGGTTTAAAGCACATTTTGCCTCCTCTACAGAACCAGACTGATACACTTTATAATTTTCCTAAGAGGATCATTCGATATCACTGATCCCTAATAACTAGCTGCTGACAATTGCTAATATTAACATACAAGTCTTCTCATCATAGCAAAAGTATCAAAAGAATATACAGGGTTAAGTATAACAATGAGTTAAAACGCTGATGGGAAAAGAGTCAACCTGTTCTTTTACCAAGGGGGAACAGCCCTGTAGGCTAACCAAAGTGAATGCTACTTTTTTTGAGCTAAGGATAGAATTTGGGAGGCCTCAAATATGCATATGTAGTAGGGAGCTTTACTAGACTGGAATTGCCATAGTTTGGTATAAGCCTGAAGCTGGCTATTGGTACCACCAGGTTCAATCACTGTTGCAAAATACAGCACACGTGGGAAATACCCATCAGGAATTTCCATATGTACTGCAGCTAGCCAAAGGACCGCCTGACAAAAAATTCTAAACACCAAATCCCAGACATTGATTAATTGCCAAAGCACAAAATGTAGTAGTTACTGGCTAATGAGTACTATATAATCAATTTAAATACTACATTAGCAGAAAAAGAAAGTTAAAGAGTTTTCACATACTAGTTATTTCCTTTCTGTGGCAATTTCTGTGAGCTTCACTTTGTGAATGTGCATCTGAAAGATAAGTTCTTGAAAACATCCATGAAGGTTAAAATCCATATCCTACTAGAAACAAAAAACCAGTCAATATCAAAGACTAGATATATCAAATGAATTATGCATAAGGAAAGTCAAATGTTGGCTTCAATGCATGGGCCAAGCCTTCAGGCTGATATAAAATTATACAGCAGAAGTTTTTTGTACAGAGAAAGGCAGATATTCTAATAACTCTTTAAAATAAATTTGCTATAGGCATTTGTAGGCCATCCATGTAACCCAAAAAATTTCAACAAAATCATTCAACTATATTATCGCTTATGGCTTGCTTACAGTAGAATGCACTTCAGATTAAGGCATATTTAAAGGGAAAAGACCATTCACAAACACACAGTTAATTAGGAGAAAGATAAATTTTGGAGCAGTTCCTTGCATAGATAACTATCCTCTCAAATTTTTGATGGTGGATCAATCTCTCGCCTTCTTATTTTCCTTTTGACAAGCCTATCACACTAGTAGAGGTGTGGTGAGACATTACCAGTTCAAGTATCAAAAGCACACTCATGTTAGGTGGCTGACTACCTCATCAACCAGGGAAGCAGTACCCTTCAGGGAGAGCTGACATCCCAACAAATATACTGTCAGGGAAGAAAAAAAAAGCTAACCCAGTGAAAGCAGAGACTGATTAGATATGCAGATTGAAGGATTTAAAAGACAAGGGAGAAACACCTGCCACTAAACCCCTGTGAAGAGATCACCCCAAAATGAAGAGAGACAGGCATTAACCACAGCATTTTTTGGTTTGGAACTTCACCTGCTGTTTGAAGAGTGGATCTGAGATACCTTGTTCTCTCCTTCTCCAAACCTCCCATATTTCCATTACCCAAGCTGTCCCAGATTCCTGACTTCATCATTTCTGAGACAAGCTGCTCTGAGACAAAGAGAGGTCATGCACTGGCTTCATCTGGTCTGAGAAACAGTGACTACAAAGCAGTGGAAGAAAGCACATCACACTTGTCTCTGTTGCAGGGCTTTCCTGTGTGATACTGGATAAAATATGATACCCATACCTACACGTGGAGGCTCTGTTAATTGGCCGAAGTCAATATATTGTTTTGCATTGTTTTCCAGAAGACACCTTTTCAAATTCATTGCCCCTTCCCTCAGATAACTGACAGTACTATATTCAGAAAATATGCAACCAATGTGTTTATACTTCCATCTAGCTATTTTTTTCTGGAAGACAAACTTTTCAGGATGGAGGAGAGGGACTGTCCTGAGGCAGTAACAATAAAATTACTCACTCTCACATTTACTCATACTCATTACTCACTCTCACATTTACACATAATCAGTGTACTCAATAAAAATTAAATCACTCAATTAAAAATGTGAAGGCTCAATGAAACCATTCTTTACAGAAGGGGCTGTTGGGCGTTGGAATGGGCTGCCCAGGGAGGTGGTGGAGTCCCCATCCCTGGAGGTGTTCAAGAGTAGGGTCGATTTGGATCTTAAGGATCTGCTGTGGGTGGGAACTGTGCTAGGAGAATGGGTGGACTAGATGATCTCCAGGGTCCTTTCCAACCTAGATGATTCTGTGATTCTGTGAAACCAAAATAATCAAACAATTAAATAAATCCTGGCTAATGGATATAGGTTCACCAAACTGAAAAGCCCACAGAAGTTGCTATCAAAAATCTGATATATGCACAAAGTTATAAAGTAATGATCCTGTGATATTTCACAGTTAAAGCAGAAGAAAGGGGAAAGAATATGATTCCACTGTCTACATTACCCAGGTATGTTTATGAAGGCACGGTAACATTTTAAGTGCCAGCACTGTCCAAGTCAGTCAAACAAATATCTCCATCTTGGAGGAAAATTCAGGAATCAAACAGAATGCAGTGATGCTACAGCACAGACTATAAATAGAAGGATACTAACAAAACCTATAAGGACTTCCTGTGGCAGAGAGTAATTTTTTCTCTAAGCTCTTCTCATATCAAAGTTAAATTCAACTCTACATTTGAGAAGAAAATGACAGAGTTAGCAAAAGCAGATACACTGCATCTTCACAGGAATCTTGCAGAGCAGGCAACATGAAGCTAGTAGACACATTAAAATGAAGAATAGATCTCAGCTTCAAAGGAAAGAGAATCACTCAGATTTACAATAACACTGTCATATAACATCATATTTAAAGACGACAACATAAAAGGAATCAAAATACATTTCTTGAAGTATAATGGGCTTTATTCCTTTAGCCTTGGATGTGGAAAAAAATTGAAATATAAGAGGAAAATGACATGAAGCTTTCACTAGCTTGGCGAAGGTGGTCCACCAGTTTTTAAAACTTTTCTCTGGCTGAGAATAGTTAAGCTATGCATTTATCAAAGTAACTCTGAACATAGCTTAGAGTCCATGGAGTTTGCTTCAAACAGAATAGACACTTTTAAGCTGCCAGTGGACTGTGTTGCTTATCTACACGAAGACTTACTACAAAGCCCAAGAGAGCGCTGCTGTTACCTCCTACCTGAGTGCAGCTGATTAAGCATGTCCTTGACAGAAATTGTCTGTGTAAGTGACTTTTAGCTTCCAGGAACTTAGCCAAACTAAGAAGTCATCCTACAGGCAACAGGGTAGGACAAAGAAATGATAGTTCTTTGAATTTTCTTCAAATCTAACTCTTCAAGAAAGGTTTAGTAACCCCAGGGAACAAAAACATAAAGTCAACTGATGGTACATTCCAGCACTCCCCATCTACGCTGCCCTTCTCATCTTCTGTCTTCTGGAGTCACAGGTTGAGATATAACCATAGCAGAAAGGTAGGAAGCATGCACTGGTGTGCATGGTTTATGCTTTTCTTTCCTCCTCTTTAGCAAGTGCATTGCAAGGCAGCCCGTGACATACTTTAGGAGAAAGAGAGGATCAAGAACTATTATATTAAGGTGACTACAGGCACACAGGAACTTCTGTGATTATTGTAACTATGCCAGGAGCACTGACTGTGTCTAAATGGCTTAGATAAGAGCTATTTTCAGAGGTTTTTATTATTATTGTGTTTTGTCCTGGATCACACCAGGAAGATGTCTATTTTAGGCACCCGATACTTTACTCAATCTGGTTTAAAGTGGTTATTTTGAATGTATTTTTCCCCACTTTTAATAAGCTACGTCCTGCACTCCATCCATGACCAAATTGAAGTGATACGAAGAATTCTGTTTTTCCCAGTTACCTTGGTATGAATAGCTACTTTGAACATCCCAAGATAGCAGACTAGTCAAAAGATATATTTTGACCACCACTCTGCATGTCACCTCAGGGTGAAAAGTCTTTCAATTTATGCAGCCTAACAGTCGACATACAAGAGATAAAACTCAAAACTTAGCAAATTAGCAAGATGTCAAACCACTAAAGCGACCATTTTAATTAAGAAGCTAAACTGTTGTTTGACTTGTTCTGATCTTGATTTTTTAGTTTGCCAATTCATTCAATAGGGACATTTTCAGATACTCTTACATATCTATTTGGGTTAGAAAAACTGCTTTCTTAACTCATTGTGGCATCTGATATATCAGATTTAATATAGGCCCAGCTTTGTCACAAATTATGTCAGAATGCACAAGGGTATTCAGAGAACTGAGATTTTGTTAGCAGGTTTTTTAATCCCATGTGTGAAAATTGCACTCACCAAATTTGCACTCACTCTGCCATTTTAGTGGTGACTGCTTTTGCTACATTGGTCTTACTGTCACAGTTCTATGTAGCAATTATCCCTAATGTTTAATGTGTGTCCCAAGTGTTTTTTAATTTAATGGAACAATTTTAAAAATAATGTTTAAACTCATGTCAGTTTGAAAAGCTTGGGGTTTTGGTTTGAGTTTTTTGTTTGTTTTTTTTTGTTTTAAATCAAACACAAAGTGGAGGCCAAGGACAGACAGACATGATACAGCTTCTCTGCAGATAATGGAGGTTTCATGTAAAAATCTCAGTAAAAAGAGTTCTACTTACTGTTGTAGGATTTCTTTTTTCTTTAGTCTGCCCATGTCAATTACAGCTAATTTCTTTAAACTTATCTTGAGAAATTATTTGTGTAGAAGTGAATAAACTCTCCCTAGCTATGAGGGGATTAATGCTTTCACTGATACTTTTCAGTTAAAATACTGCAGAACCTACACCAAATGCAGTAAAATCAAATAAGTACACTACACTAGTCTGTCTGTTCTTAAGTTAAACCACCATCTGAATTCAGCTGTAAAGTCTTGAACAGTAAAGTCTTTATCCCTGTTTATCCCTGATAGAACAGAAATCAGGCTGAATTTTATTCTGAAACGAACAACAACAACAAAACAAACAAAAAAAACCCCAAAACAAACAAGTGATAGACTGTTTTAATTACAAACAAAGTTTGTAGTGCTAAGGCTTGTAATCTGGTAAAGTTGTGGGCTTTTTCTGCATTGGAAAAGAAAAACAAGAAACTTAGTAATTTTTTGACTTTGAGGTAATTTGCAAAATACATTAAATTAGAATGTTTTCTTTATCACCTCTTGTTTTTTGGATTTTCCATACAGGTTGGAGATTAATACACATAATGGAATAGTGTTAACATATTATCTCAAGAACAAATGAGCATTTATTTTTGTTTTCCTTTTGGATCCACAATTTTTCTCCTTTACTCCAGTAAAGTAACTGAAGATGTCTGTTTCTGTAAGTATCTTATTTCTCTGTCCCCAATAGATTTTGTGTAATCCTGAAACAAGAACTACTTCTAGTAAGAAACAGAATGACTAACAAATTATAAATATAATAAAAATATGCAGTACCAGAAAGCATATTATATGATGTAGTTGTTCCCTACGTTCCCACAGGGGTTTTTTTCTTAAAAAAAAAAAAAAAAAGAAAAGAAAAAAAAAAGAAAAAAAGAAAAAAAGATGAAACAAACAAAATCTGGTTGTTTTGCAAGCAAATAAAGAAAACATACTGAGCTACATGGTCAGTTGCTAAAATTAACAAAGTGCATGTACCAGCCAAGGAACTAAACTATCCTTAAAATAAAAACAAAACTGAATTGCCGGGTAGCAAATGCATATATCCATAATAGACTACCCAAGTTGTGTCCTCTGGTTTATTCTGAAAAAAGCTGAAGATCATTTTTCTTATACTGGAAGGTGTTAATGGCCGCTATCACGGAAATCTTTGATCTCTCTATACAATTAGAGACCAAGTTCAACTCAATTAGGCGTGCTAAGAACTTTTTTCAAGCCCAGAGGAACAATGGAGTCTTCCCGAGGCACTAAACAAGAGAGCAGGCTTAATTTTTTTCTCCCTTTAGTACTCTGTATCCATGTTAAAATGTTTATGGTATGCCTTCAAATTCAGTATTTTTCTCCTTACAATAAGACCTCCCTTGTGCAAAAATCTTGCTGCTCATTTAAGCGACTGTAGACTCAATTCAGGAGCCGTTTCGGTTTCATGGAAGTGCTTTAGTTTCTTTCATCTTGCTCTGCAACCATTTTGCAGAGTGGCTACAGCTGTAGCATTGCTTTGAGTAACAAGAAACAAAGACAGGAACTCCCTGTTCCCCGTCTCTGCCCTTTTTCCTCTCTTTTTGAAGTTTATGTCAACTAGTGCTGTCTCCTGAAACCTGCTTTGCAAGTTGTTAGGAAAACTCATACGCATTCCCCAAATCCAACCATCATATAAAACCACTAGAAAAACACCATGGACACAAGGGTAATTTGGGCTTGATTTACATCAAATGAAATAGTATTGGAAAAGTGTTTAAGCACAGATGAAACAGACCATAAAGAGTGCAAAAATCACCTGCCTAGACATATCTTAGGGTCAGAAAAGAAGCAGTCAGCGGGAAAAAAAAAAAAAAAAATCTTTCAAAGATAGCTTTAAGAAAGATAAATAGAGAAATTAACAGAGAAGCAGACCTGAGCCTGGAAACCTCCTGCAGTTGATTTCCTGAGCATTAAGGGAACGACAAACCTAACTCCGCCGTACCTTGCGCTTCTCAAGCTTCTGTCTTCAAAGCATCTCCAAACAACTCACAAATAACGATTCAGGACCATTACTCACACTCCTTTGCAACAGTGGCAATATATATTTTTCCCCCTATTTTACAGATAAGGGAAACAATGCTTGAACAGATTGAATTCAGTTCAAAGGACTTGCAAACACGCTTTAAGTTAGCCATGTATTTAACCTCTTTAATGATAAGAGGTCTTAGACAAGGAAAGTCTAGTTCTGGTTTACAATCACATCATGTGCCTGATATAACCAAAGTTATAAAAAAACCTGCTCCATTGATTCCTATCGCAGAGGTCATTCTGAGCCAAATGAATAGTTTATCTCAACACAAATGGCACTACTTTCACAAAATTAAAAACCAGGGCTCTTCGCGGGCAAGGCATTCTCCACTAAGTTTTAGTCAGGCAGCAAACCAGTTTCCTGAAGAAAGTTGTTTTCCGATTTATAAGACTAATCATTAAATGATATCTGAGTTTGAGATGGAAAATAATATATACTTTTACCCTTCTTTTTTTTTGGTCAAGATCAGAATTTTCAAAAATCTCATGGATTTACATAATGACATATCAATACACATAAATGGAAGTTCATGTGCAGTCATTTGTATGTGGATGTCTGCATTTATTTAATTACCATAGAGCTATTCTGCTACTGCATTCCAGAAAACAATTATGTTTCCATAGAAAATTTAGTGTTTCTTCAATGCAGTTGACTGCTGGAACTAAATTTATAAAAGTGGTATGCTTGTCACCACAGTGCAAAACAAACTATGTGGATTCCAACCTTCCCAGTGCTTGATACTCAATACCTAATTTAAGCCTTAATATTCCAGTTTGTATTCAGAATGTCTATTAGAGCAATTGTGCAGTAAATGATTGAGAAAAAATGTTTCTTCTACCATATGCATAATCTTTGCCACCAGAGGTCAACAATTAGTATACAGATCTATTATTAATTTTAGTTAATTTCTAGAAATAATATTTGTGAATGAGTATTCACAATTTATGAGCTGATATTTAAAATCTGTGAAGTAGCCCATTTGACATACATCATAAATTACACAGTACATTACTAGCTCATGAGTGGAAGAGCATATGACTTAGAATAGATTGTGTGAAATGCCATCTATACTAATTTGAAATTCACCCTCTATTAATTTTCTCTAATTATTTAAAACTTGCTGCGTATGAATTTTGCTGCCAGCAAAATCACGAAACATATGCAAAAAGCAAAATCAAAGAAAGTGATAGCAGTTTCAAAGCAAAACCTTTTGAAATTCAAAACATTATTTGTCTAGTGAGAAAAAAAAAGAATAAAATCACAGTATTAAACTGCCCTATAGATGTAGATAAGGAAAAAGGCAGGAAGGATGATGACTTGCACTGTCTGAGGAACATGCAATGGCTTCAGAGTTGACACTTTTAATTGTCACTCAATATATAAGTTTGTCATTCCCAGTGTCTTTCCTAACATCATAAAATTGCTGTTTCTTCCTACTACATGCACAGAGAACACATATCCAATTATTGTGAATTGGTTTTGGTTTTCCATGCATAGTTAATGCAACCTTATTTATACAGGGCAATCAACAGCTTTCAGGTATGCCTAACTTTTCAGTAGAATTCATATTACATATCATTAATTTTAAATCTATAAAGTGCATTGCAAATATCCTGAGATGACATAAGAGCCAGTCTATCTAATGAAAAGTAAAAAAAATTAAAATAAAATAAAATAAATCATGTTACTCTAAACGTTTAGACATGCACTTGCTGTTTTCCACCAAGATAATTCTGTTATGGATTCTTGGGATTGTGTGGACAGATGTATCAGCCAAAACCCATCAGAGAAACAAAACAGTCAGCAATAAAGGAGCAGAGATAGAATGCTAGGCCTATAATGTGCCACAGAAATAAACTATGATAAACTACGGAACACAGAAGTTTTTACACAAAATTGTGTGTTCATTTGTATTCCCATGAATGCTTTGCTTGTACACACATCTAAGTCTTCACACTACAAATGCTTTTTGATAAGTACGTGCAAGAGTCTACAAAAGGACCCAGCACAACATGCAAAGGTGACACACAGCTGTGATTTCGTATGATTGTGACAATAGGTCTTAAGTCATTGGTGGAAAGGTCAGAGGTAATGCTGGATTTACAACAGATTCTCGCACAATTTCACTTGCACCTGCCCCTTACCCACTGCCTTCACTGCCTGGCAATCCATCTCTTTGCTTTCGGAAGGGACAGTACAGTTCTCTGAATGCACTTTCATGCACTTTTATACTTCATGGTACAAAATTTACTGAACATTTCTGTGCTACATACAAGAGGCAGAACCTCTCTGCACTGTTCCCCTGCAGCGCTTCAGAACAAATTGGAAAACAGGATAGCTGACCACAACATTTGACTTCAATGCCTGCATTTAATAGCCAATACATTTCCTTTGTTCATTGTTTATTCTTCTAGTGTGTACTTGTTGATATGCCCTCCAGAAACATTTCATTTTTCCATTCCAGAAATCTAAATCAATGGGTAGCTGCACTCATCCGACAGCACAAACGAGCACTAGAAATCCAGTGGCTAGAGAGTTTCTGATAGCAGCATTTACTCAATTAGCTGTCAACGCGCCATTTTGAAGAAGATTAGAGAATGTTCAATACTTTGCCTGTATTAAACTACTGATATCTCTAGGAGAGCACTAGGAGATTATATGACAGTATCAGCTTTTCACCATAGATGGTGAAAATTAAACTGGAAGAAGGTCAAAGCCAGTGGTGTTAAGCCACTGGGCACTCCCCAGATCTGACCTGCCTTACCTGACACACCTTCTCTCCGGGTGGCTTTGGAGCAGTGCTGCATGACCCCCCAGACAAGCAGTTGAAGCCATTCCTTTCTCTCCGATGAGGACATCTTTCAGTACAGAAAACTCAGACCACTGGCAAGTCAAATTATGGTAAAATAAACCACCCCTACTCTTTCCATTATGTGGCAATGACTCCTTCTCTTGCCGTCTCACTTTCCCATGAAGATCTTATCCCTGAAGGATGCTGATGCCCACCCTGGGGAACACTCTATGCCCTGTCTGACGAGCCCAGACTCAGCACCCCAGGGACTTCACAGCCCCAGACCATGGCCTGTTGCTCTTGGGAAAAGCTTCTTCCCACTGCCCTGCAGAAAGGACAGCCGAGACAACAGAATGCAAGGCAGCCTGCTTTGTGCCACCCGACTTTATTTACTCTTTGAAATGTGCAACCCCATAGCCATATTAAACTTGAGAAAAACCAGTTAGGTCCTCTGTCACATGGCATAAATCGTAAGTCATGTCTATAAAAAAATGCTATGAAATCAGCAGAGAGGACAAGGCAGAGGCAAAGTCAAAGGTAGAAGCTGCACTGGACACCTGAAAATATCATTTTAATTTTGTTTCTGCTCAGCTATAGACTTGGCTACCTCCAAGAAGCATTGGCTCAGTATGCAATATCAGTGCTCTCCACACCCCAGTTCGTTTTGGTATATGCTCTCCACATACAAGCAGGTACCTGTTCATTTAACTCAATGCAAATTAATCCTTGCAAGTGCAGTGGCTTATTCAGAAAAAATATGATTTGAAAACATAGCCCTATGCAGCCTGCAGATGTAAGGCACAGTTTATTTTTATTTTAATGTTCTTAAAGACCAAAAACCCTTTTACAGGTATGTCAGTGATCAAAGGAAGGAAAGAGGAGATCTGGTTACCTGAGATAGGGAGAAGACTGAAGTACTCAACAACCTTTTGCCTCAGTCGGTGACATGGACAGTGGGATCGAGGCACCCTCAGCAACTTCACCGACAACACCAAGCTCTGTGGTGCAGTCAACGAGCTGGAGGGCAGGGATCCATCCAGAGGGACCTGGACAGGCTGGAGAGGGGGGCTCATGCAAACCTCATGAAGTTCAACAAGGCCAAGTGCAAGGTCCTGCACAGGGGTGAGGGCAATCCCATGCACAGATGCAGGATGGGTGATGAGTGGATTGAGAGCAGCCCTGAGGAGAAGGACTTGGGGGTGTTAGTGGATGGAAAACTGACTATGAGCCAGCAATGTGTGCTCACAGCCCAGAAAGCCAACCGTGTCCTGGGCTGCATCCAGAGCAGTGTGGGCAGCAGGGCGAGGGAGGGGATTCTCCCCCTCTGCTCTGCTGTCATGAGACCCCCCCCTGCAGTGCTGTGCCCAGTTCTGGGGGCACCAACATCAGAAGGACACGGACCTGGTGGAGTGAGTCCAGAGGAGGCCACGAAGATGCTCAGGGGGCTGGAGCACCCCGCTGTCAGGACAGGATGAGAGAGTTGGGGGTGTTCAGCCTGGAGAAGAGAAGGCTCCGGGGAGACCTTAGAGCGGCCTCCCAGTACTTAAAGGGGCTACAGGAAAGGTGGGGAGGGCCTCTTGATCAGGGAGTGTAGGGATAGAACAAGGGCTAATGGTTTTAAACTGAGAAGGTAGATTTAGATTAGACTTAAGGAAGAAATTCTTCCCTGTGAGGGGGGTGAGGCCCTGGCACAGGTTGCCCAGAGAAGCTGTGCTGCACCCTCCCTGGAAGGGTTCAAGGCCAGGTTGGACGGGGCTTTGGGCAACCTGGGCTAGTGGAAGGTGGCCCTGCCCATGGCAGGGGGGTTAGAACTGGATGGGCTTTAAGGTCCCTTCCAACCCAAACTGTTCTGGGATTCTATGATAATTCTAATGGTTCACAGAATTATCGCTTTTTCTAGTCTCCAACCCCCTGATACCATACTCAGAAAACAGCTCCATATAAAAGGTCCCACATTTATTGCTTTCTTGGGGGGAATGTAATAGTTTGTCTGAAGAACAATAGTTTCTTAATTATTTCACCATTTATCATCTACATACCACATTCCTCTCCCTTGAGGTCAATAGCACTGTTGTGGAGACTCAGCTCAATTGAGTAGATATTGATGGTCTCTTTGTTTGAACTGAGACATGTAGAAGTATTTCTCCAGTACCGTTGATGCCATTTGTGTGGTTAACATCTCTGTGTGTCTTTCAAAATCCCATCATTATTTTCTATACATGGTTTAGTCTAACAGTCTTCACTAGGATGAAATCAGGAGATACAGACCCTGCTTTCAGTTTCGCTATTCCTTTGCTCATCTTCTCAGGCACACTTTATTTCTTAAGTGTGAGGACATTTGCAAATGAAATTAAAAAGTCAGAAACATAGGCCTATGACAACCTTTATTGCTAGAACTGATCATGGTGATTGCACAATGCTACTCTGAGTAGTACTGTTTTGAGTAGCCTGATACCCCGTGTACCAAACAAACTCTGTTTCTTTGTTTCTCTACCATCAAAGCTGTGCCCCCTCCAGACCACTACATATAATTGTTGTAGCATCCGTCTTACATAGGCTTGCTTCCCAGTCTGGGCAATATTACACCATGTTCTGCATCCTGCCCCACACAACAAACACTTCAGGGTACAAGCATTTATCATCTTGATGTATCCCTTTGGTGTTGAATGAGGAGCCCATGCCGAAGCAGTTATGTAATTAGCAGACTTAAACTTATTTTACTTTGAGTCAGCAGAGAAAGATCAAGTGATACATGTTAAAAACCAAAACCCGTGCATTTAGCCAAAGAAAGTCAAGGACTAGACCTCTGTCTCCTCTTCGTGCTATTACACAACCTTAGGGATCCTGTCACCTATCTGCCTGAGATTTTATTCTGATCCGCTTTAGTTTCCCTAGCCTGGTTTTCAGGGATACTGTCATTGTGCAGGCTCTCACCTGTCAGTCCTATTGTGTTTTTCTTTTTGCACCCATGAGTTCCATATAAAAACTATCATAAATGGCCCCCATGGGAGTCTCTTTCTCATACCAGGTATTACCTCTCACTCTAGTGGAAAATGCTTTGTGGAGAGTGTCACCCCACTTCCCTGTCATCCCTCCACCAGGGAGCTGGAAGGGAACTGTCAGGTTGTCTGCTGGAAGGCGATGAGCTCAGAAAAGCTGCCTGTTGCATGTGCAGAATTACATAAAAGAGAGAGAGAATGACAACAAGGTGAAAGGTACAACAGGGATGCAGTTCCCTACTGCCCTCTGACAACAGTGATGCATTCAGCTTTACTTTGTCTCCTTGAAAGTATCTGACATAAGTCAACGAGTGCTAGCATGAGTTATTACAGGCCTTAGTCTCAACAATTAAATCAATACATCCTTAAAACTGCACCTCCCTCATCCTCACAAAGGAAAATTAGAAACTAGATATGTCTGCTCAACACTGTCTATTGAAAACCAAACCACAGTGGAGTTGTTCCAGAGTTAAGCTGTCCTGACAAAGTAACATGAGCAAATAATTAGCCAGCTTTTATTAAGCTATGTTTTTTTCAGCATCATTTTCTACTCTCGTGGGGTCCTAATCAAGAGCCAGGGATGGGAATGTCAGTGAACTCCAGGCTCAAGAGACCAGTTAGCATTTGAATATGAGAAGCACACTGAATTTTCCAGTTTTATGTTCAGTGACTTTCAGTGGTTCAGCTCCATCTGAGGTGCAACTCTATCGACTGCAACGGTTCCCATGGATTTACCCTGGGGATGTATTTTGTTCAAAAGGATTAACTCAGAAGGGAACTTTCCCCTGAAACAAGTAAAATAAAAGAAATAGTGACATGGAAATCCTATTAGTGGTTACTGCCATTATTGATTAACAGGCTAAAGACAACCATTTTCTAATAATCTGTTTACTAAAACCTAATGGTTGCTTCTATCAGTGCACATAGGCACTGATCCTTGTGGTGAACAAGCAGCACATTAATCACTTCCAGGAGCAAGAGCTGTTCCTAAGTGCCTTTTATTCAGCAGATTCCAGGTGGGCAAGATCAAAAACTCCAGGTAGTTCCAGGTGGAGGTGTCTAATTCATGGTACTGAATAGAAGCTAAAAGTGAGCTGTTCAAACATGGAATCTGCTACAACGATTCAGAGCAATAACCTGCTAATAGACTATCCCATCTGTAGGACCAACTGATACTGTAATTTTGAGAAGTGAAACAGTTCAGTTTTCATTTGTGTATACAGTATTTTTCAGAAGTGGCATTTAGATTACGAAGCATCATCAGCAAAAATTTGCATAGATAACGACAACCTTTTATGCAAAAGGGTGTTCTGCACTTTCAAAATGTCACAGAATAACCCTTTAAAAATGCAAAATAAACCAAATAATAATGAAAGTAAGCTTTTTTCATTATGCTGAAAATCAACCTACAAATACTTAAAACATCGCTTTGGTCTGTTACATTTATTTTCTGAACAGATTTAGATACCAAAAAATTTCTGAGAGGTTTCAGGAGTCGAAATCAGCAAAAAAGCATGTTGTGCAGGACTGAAAGCGTAGCCACGTGCATTTAATTATGTTATGCACGCTATGCACTTTAAAATATGCATTTTCAAACAGATCTTGGAACACTTTACATTGTTGATACTATTCAAAAATGAATATAAATGAAAATGTCACTATAAATAAAGGATTTTGCCAGCCACTATTAATATTTAAAAGCAATGTGTGGGGTTTTATTAACTCCAATAAGAACTCTTTTTTTTTAAACTTAATTTACATAAATTAAACATTCCTATGCTATTATAGATACTTTTCCTTTTTCTGCTTCAGTTGTCTGATTATAAAAAAAAAAAAGAAAGAAAGGGGGTGAGGGGCTAGAGGGCAGATAGATTTCATGCAGACGAATTCTAATAGACCTTCCAGATATATAGCATCTTGTTAAAAATTCATGCAGGCCAGAATACTAGAAGGTCAGAAAATGTCTTTGAAATTCTGCCAGAGCTCTTTTTGATAATTCATTCAGGTTTTAAAAGGGAAAATTCCTCATTAAAAAGGACCTAATGCTTATTAATTTATACTCCTAAGGCAGAGGCTGAATATTAAGTGGTGGACTCTGTTAATCCATTTATTAAATATCAAAGACCATATGTTTTCACCCTGTGTCCTTGCTTATTGATTAATTGCCTTAGACCTATATGGATAAAAGCACAAAAAAGTTCCTTCAAAGGTAAGTCTCTAGACACTTCCTTAACCTGGTGGAGACTGTATCACTCTTTGTGTACTATATATCTTAACTTAATCTCTTCTGCCTTCAGGTACAAATCTGTAATCTACTGGATCCGGCTGAATAAGAATTCCCTTTGCTGAAAGTTATGATTTTATGACAAAGGGTAACTATAATAGCTCCTACAGCACTGATTTCTGGTTTCCTGGTGAACACGTTACTGGACATTAAGTAACAGCAAGGCTTCTCCGTACCCCAGAAACAAACAATAGCTTCTCTGCTCTGGGCCTGGACATAGTGAGGAACCGAGCACTTTTCCCACTCATAACACTATTTTCAAGCTCCCTATTCAATTGCAGAGTTCCAAGTACAGTTCAGATGGAGTCCAGGTTCTGATCCACAATTTGAGCTTTAAACCCTATAAATCATTTTTCACAGCTACTCCCATTTTGCTTTTTGCCCAGAATCCACATATTACCGAAGCAGAAAGCAAGAAAAGGCAACAGGAGAGCTTGAATTTTCAGCAAACCTGTATTTTACTACAGTATTTTATAAGCACAAGGTTTGGTACTTGCACATCTGCCACTTCATTATATCACTCTCCAATGACAGAAGAAAGGCAGGATTGTGTCCTGCATTCTCTTTGTAGTGGTATAAAAGATGACTCAAGGTGCTACTGTTTCAAGAGGAGTCAAGCCCTAACTATGAATCTTTTCTGAAATCTAGC
This sequence comes from Athene noctua, assembly GCF_965140245.1. NCBI lineage: Eukaryota > Metazoa > Chordata > Aves > Strigiformes > Strigidae > Athene > Athene noctua. Next base: position 22,587,060 of record NC_134044.1, read on the forward strand.
AAACATAACAGTCAAATATGTATTTTCACTTCTTCTGAATAATTTCTCCCCTTTTCCAAGACCGAAGATGAGAACTAAGGAAGCATGATCTCGGGTAAATCTAGGTTATATCAGGAATGATTACTGACGTGGAGAAGTATGACATTAGATAGCAGAATAGACTTCCAAGTGACTGAACTTCTCTTCATGGAAAAAGGAAAAATAAAAAAAAAAAAAGCATGTGAGCAAAGATACAAACAGACCACCAGGAGCAATCATAATTAATAGCTTCAAGATCATCAAGTAATATGTTGATGCACATTACCTTGAACATAACACAAAGTCCCACCAAGGAAACATGAAAGCAGAAAGTACTGGCCCAGGCTTGCTCGGCAAACCTTTCTTTCTCTGACTGAAGAGGGGAAAAGCTCCTTGAGGAGTGGGTACCATCACTCTGCATGTGTGACTGTGTCAGCAAACAAAATTTCAAGCCAGAATTGCTCTGTTATCAGGAAAGTATTCTTTTTGCCTTTTGAAAACCAGGTGATGCTCATCCTACTGCTACTTCCCAATTGCCTGCTAACACAGCTTGGAAGTTTACGGAGACTTTGACTTCTTTTCTTTTTTTTTACTTAAGTGCTTCAGTAGTCAGCAGACAACTAACGAGACGGCAGATGAGTACTGGCAGAGTTGAAACATGTTCTATGAGGAAAAAACCACAAAACTGTGTAGCAACAAAGTGAGGAAAACCCACAAATAACAGCAAAAAAAGCCTGTATCGGAGAGAGAATGAGGGCACTTCATATTGACACAGTATAGAGGAATTCAGGGTGGTTTTCTTCTTGTACAAGTGCTGCTGTGTGCAGTCACTGCTTCCTCTGCTAATTCTTACTGCTCCCTCGGTTGTGCCAGTACAACTATTTGTGTGACTGTGAAGTGAATCAGATCAGGGAATAGATCCAAGTTAAAAATAACCTAGGAAAAAACCGCCTCAAATTAGCTGCTACTGGTGCCAAAAAGAAGTGTCAGGCAAGTCATAGCCTCACCAGGGTCGTCTCTGAGCCCACAGTTGCAGAGCAATGAGATTGGCAATGGTGTTTGAGACATACAGCCTGGACAGACAGCAGCACATAAGCCTGTCCTATCACAGGGACATGATGGACATAAGCAACAACAGGTTTTGAACTGAGCCCAAACCATCAATATCAGGACTTGAGGATATAAAGGCATGGACACAAGATGTTAAACCATAAATTGAGCATGGGTACAAGTCTTCTCAATGCTGCCACACTTGAACCAGTCAGATAGACACGGTGCAGACCTGCTGTTTCAAGCTGGACTTCGAGCCATTTCTAAACTGCCACCTCAGCGAGTTCTTCCCAAAAGCAGAATTTTCAAAAATAGAAACAAAATCACTGATCCTCGTAGGCACCATTACATACTCAGTGTATTTTAGGGTGTGGAAGAAACTGTCCACATCAGGAAATTCCTAGTAAACCTTCAGAAACTAGAATAGAGAAGGACATGTCAGACAGAATATTTGTCAGCGGAGTCGAATTCTCCCCCAGTAAAAATTAAACATTCAGTTTTAATAAACGATTCCTGTATACAGAATGGCCTCACTTCTTACAAAGTTAGGGTCTACTTTACATGTTAATAACATAATTCTCTGTGAACACAGCAAAGCCTCTTCCTGCTTACAACATGCTCTTCAGCATGGCATTCAGTACCCGCTCACCACAGCAGAGATGAACTGTGGAATTTATTGCACATTTTCTGAGCTCAGACAACAATGTGTTCTTGCTGGACAGTCTGCCAGAAATATCCAAACCAATACCAGATCTGTAACATAGGCCGAATGTTTTCCTTGTGAATGAGAACAATTTATTAAGAGAGTATCATATAGAATCTATTTTGGTGTCTGTCTCTATGGTTCAGATAACAATTCCTGATGATAATAAGCACAGCCTTAAATGCACACATGCCATGATCATGCTGTGTAAGTTTAAAAATGCTACTTGTCTGCCTGCCTGTTTAGCTGGCAGTTTTACCCACCAGGAACACAAGTGATTTAAAACCCAGATGCTGAACAATTTGAGATGCAGAAGCACCCCACAGTGAAACAATTATTGCCTTGGAGGGTCTTATTATCCTCATCATGACATGAATTCTACACAAAGTAAACATGCCTTCATTGTTATATATTTCCCAAACTATAGTATTGTAAAGACAAGTTTTGAAAGAAGTTTCTCATCCTTAAATGTAATTCTCACCATCTTTTCTCCTTGCTTGCAGAGGCAATGGATGCCTGCTGTTCTCCTGTCATATTATATTGGATTTCCACCCTCCCTGTAAACCTAAGCAAGTAGTTGAGGCATGGGTTTTATATGCTACTGATCAGAGAGGACAAACACAAGATAGCTTGCAGAGGTAAACACATCATGTTGCTACCCCCTGACCAGCACTGCTTACTCTTGATAGCCACAAAGTGTTGTAGCACATTTGATCCGATGTGCAGCAGCCACAGAACTGTACAGAAGAGGCACCAGCACTCTGGTTTGAGAAGAATACAACCTCCAGGGCTTTTAAAACCATTTAAAATCAATAACATTCATACCAACTGTCTTACAGAATAGACTTCAGAATCAAGAAAACCATTCTTTTTACCACAGAACAGTGCACTCACATAACAATGCCACCTCGATGCACTGTACTTACTGTATACTTGTTTCCCACTGTTAATTAAAATGCATTGAGACAAGCGGCCTGTTGGCTGGACACCAACGATTGCAAACCTGGGACATTTCTTTGGTGCCATCTGATCATACCCGGGTCACCTGAACGTAACTCAGAAATGTAGTTTTCAGGTGTTTACAGCACAGCAAGGACGTAGATTACAAAATGCTGCATGCTTTGGGAAGAAATGTATAGACTGCCTTTAAGAAAACTGCTGTGCCCCATATTATTTCTTGAGTGATACTTAAAACTTTTGCAGAGTCATCTAAGAAATTCCAAACTTAATGATAAATTGACAGTGTTGTTTAATCTTTATATTGATTACTCAGTGTCCTTCTGTGCAATGCATAAAGGACAGCCATGTACTTTTGGACTTCATTGCTTATTTCAGCATACAAGTACCCAGTACAGGAGAATGCTAAAGTAACAGCTCTGTACAAGGTAGCACATGTGTGCAGGTTGCATTGAATCACATACTTATTCTCTTCCACTTTCAGCAACCAGCTTCCTCCTACATTCTTAAGACCAAAACCACACAGAGTGAAAGGAAAAACCCCCAAACACATTAGTTTGTGTCTGAAGTGAATGGGCAGTAGAGTAGGTAATAACTACAGTAGTTAACGATTATGTCTGTATTTTAGATTAAACTGAGGCATCCAAGGAAACTCATGGGTTTTTTCTAAACTACATAATAAATTTCAGAAAAGTCACAGTGAGCATTCCTTTTCCTGAGGGGACAATCTTACAAGCCTCTTGTGTGGATCCATGTCCCTAACCATTATGGTGTTACATATCTTGGTTACTGCAGACATACAGGGCGTAGTGCCAGTTCTTCCTGTAGAAGCTATTCCACTAAACATGTTAGTCACAAACAGGAGCGAAAACTGAATAAATAAAGACTACTCACTACAAAGGTTGAAAATAACATTCCCAGTTCCTGATGCATAAGCTAACTCTATTACATGAAGTAAGACAGGTTCAACTGAAGGAGAAAAATACTGCACCTAGAATACGGTATAGCAGAGTCATTTGGGAATTCTTCTGGGAAATGGGAGTTCAAGGTCCATCTAAGTAATGAAGTGGGATTTGACTTGAATTCTCAAATAGCTTCAAATCAGACAAAAACATATCAACAATTCTACAAAAATATTTGCTTATATGTACCTGAAAGTTGAAGTTGTGACAGATCCATTGGCTAATGCTGTCCAGATACTGGAAGCGGGCTCCGTAGGTTTCACAGCAGCGCAAAGGCAAGTGCTCTGAGTACAGCAGTGTATTGTCCCATACCCGTGGCTTCGCCTGCTGGTGTGAACCAGTAATAGTTACTATAAAAGAAGAGCTCCCGTGACTTAGGATATTTAGAGTGAAAAATTAATTCAACTATTTAAATTCAGATCCAGCTCTTTATTGGAAAGAATAGCAATAAATTTAAGAGTATACAATATTTCAACCATTATAGTTGAATGTATGAAACACTACAGTACACAGTCAATTCCAAGTTTCAAATATTTCAATCTTCTTATCAGCTGAATCCCAAGATCAGTCAAATCCCCCACTTGATCAGAATCAACAAGATGACTAAAGAGAAAGTGCACAGAACATTTTATTACTCTAGTGAAGCAAATGATCTAATCTCTTCATGGTGCGCATTCATCATCACCAGGGAAGGAGAGTAAGTGGTAGGAGCACTCTCCAGAATGCTTCACTTCTGCTGTCAAATTGCAGCACATTCTGCTTTATCAAGATACTTAGTTCTTAACAAATGCCTAATAAGAACGAAATCAGTCCTGTAATTAGAGTTAATGGGTTTTTTTCATGTCAGCAATGCCAATGCAGGGCAAGAATATTGTTGTAGTTTAATTTTTAAGAATTCAGAACTGAAACTAATGCTGGCTGCTTTGCAGCAATCACAAGAGTGTAACATCCTGCACTCCAAGATGTCCTAGTGCATGCACATCTGGACATAACACAATGTAGGTTAAATAAGTAAAAGTTTATAAAGCAAGAACAGTGTAAGTTACTCATTATCTGGATAATATTAACTAGTTTTCATATGTTGGAAAACAGAACAACTAAAACGATTTTGTAAAGGACCTTGTGACTTTTTCCTAAATGTCCTCTTTCATGTTCAGCCTGAGTTGTCCAATGCTGGTATCTAAGCTTGGGAATAGCCAACAAAATACTTAGGGTTGTTCCTCAGGGAATTAATGCAAGAGAACACTGTAGTATGCTTATGGAATTTATTTTTCAACATGTACCAAAAAATCATTCATCATTGTAAAAAGGAGGGTTGAAGCACAGTCTTACTCAGTAAATTCTCCTGACTGACATCACAAATGAAATCACCTGACAGCCAGGGTACCGAGACGTAACTTTCTCCTCTGCATTACCTTCCATGGTCCCATGCCCACCTGCTAGAGCAGGTGCTGGCACGTGCACCATCTGTGCTTAGGACAGGAAGCATAGACTGGTTTGGGTTGGAAGGGACCTTAAAGCCCATCCAGTCCCAACCCCCTGCCATGGGCAGGGACACCTTCCACCAGCCCAGGTTGCCCAAAGCCCCGTCCAACCTGGCCTTGAACCCTTCCAGGGAGGGGGCAGCCACAGCTTCTCTGGGCAACCTGTGCCAGGGACTCACCCCCCTCACAAGGAAAAACTTCTTCATTACATCTTATCTAAATCTACCCTCTCAGTTTAAAACCATTACCCCTTGTTTTATCCCTACCCTCCCTAGGTTTCCTGTAGCCCCTTTCAGTCCTGGGAGGCTGCTCTAAGGTCTCCCTTGAGCCTTCTCTTCTCCAGGCTGAACAATCCCAACTCTCCCATCCTGTCCTGACAGGGGAGGTGCTCCAGCCCCCTGAGCATCTTCCTGGCCCTCCTCTGGACTCACTCCAAAATGTCTATATCCTGATGTTGGGTGCCCAAGAGTTGGACACACCAGGTGGGGTCTCATGAGAGCAGAGTAGAGGAAGAGAATCACCTCCCTCAACATGCCAGCCATGTTTCTTTTGGTGCATCCCAGGATACGGCTGGCTTTCTGGGCTGCAAGCTTACATTGGCAGGTCATGTGGAGCTTCTTGTCAATGAACACTCCCAAGTCATTCTCCTCAGGGCTGCTCTCAACAAATTCTCCACCCAGTCTGTATTTGTGTAAGACTCAAAAAGTTTAAGTTAAGGAAGTAAGACTCCAGGTTTTACACGTGGGGACAGACCCTACTATCCCCAAGTTGAGAATCACATGTTTTTGTTTCTTTATCCTCCCACAGACAATGACTGTATTTCCTACCAGAAGCAACATTTATGTTAAATACTTTTTGTACAGGTGCTTCAATATTTTGTACAGTTACTCCACTCATGGTCAATTGTGCAATTATTTAGCATTTGTAGACCCTTCTTAAGCTAATTTATTCACACCTAACTTTCAACTGTTTGCATCTGTGATTAATTTGGTCCAATGCATCTTGCTGCTATTGCTGTTAATTTGTTGTCAGCTCAGGTTTATAGGTACAGTAATTGATTTGTCTTAGCTCTTCTCTGCCTTTCATGCCTTAATTTTCAATTAATGCTTATTCATTAGTGCTTTCTTTCCATTAAAAATCCACAGCCTTTTTTTTGTTGGTGACTTTAATTGGCCTGCAATAAAGAAGGTTCTGCTTTTTACATGTCAGACAGGCCTGATTTTGTATTAGTACTGGCAGCAATAACTAAGCACGTGACACTGCCTTTGTACTACTGATGGATGCCATATGACACATGTAGGAGGCAGAGATGAAAGGCAAAAGAAACTGAGGGAGAAAGGCAGGTACTCTCTCTTTAATACCTACACATAACAAAGATTCATAAAATGTAACAGATAGATTGGACCTTTGCATCTATCTACCATTACCTTTGGCAGAAGCTTTAGTACAAATCTGCCATTTTTTTCCCCCACTCCCATTTCTGTTTAACTGCAATCCTAGAGTATGTGCAGCACACTTGCCTGAATACTATGTGGAGAACAAAAGCTAATGAAAGCTAGATGAGAGAGCTCAAAAAAAAAAAAAAAAAAACCAAACCAAAAAAAACCCCCCAAAAAACAGTGGAGGAAAATATTGCATGGTGGGAATAAAACCATCTGTTTAGGAAAATGAAATAAAATTAATGCCAAAATGGCTCAATCTCATAGTCAAATTGATATACATTAGCTGGACTTCAGCACTTGTCCATTACTACTCATGGCAGCAAACATAAGGTAACATGACATTTTTTTTCTTTTCTAACATTGACCTTTGGGACAGTTAAATGACATGATAGTTTCTGTAGGCTAAGAATACCTCTTCTGGACAGTTACTGTGGCTAAATGTGTGCACAGTAACTTTTTGAACCATAGTAACATTACTTGGACTCTGACATGTTAAATTTACTCAATACAAAAAGTTAAAAACACATTTTATGCAGAAAAAAATTCATTGCTGGATCCTGAAAGGAAAGGTCTAAGAGCTTTTCTGACAGGTCACCAGATGGAGAGGAGACTCTCTGAGCCAGGGCTGTGCTGCATTCTCAACACGGTAACTGAAAGGGACAGCTAAATGATAGATGCCTTGGCTGAGCATCAAGATGAGCTGTTGTTCTCTCAGAAGATCAACAAAAGACCATCAGGCATTCTCTGTCAGTAGAAGCTACATGATCAAAATACAGTTTAAGATGTTAATCAGAAAATGGAACAATAAACTAAAGCACAACAGTTCCTTTCAATCTTGCTGCCACTGCAACCTATGAGTTTTGCCACTGATTCCAATACAAGCAAAATCAGGTAATTATAATGCTTGTGGCTTACAGAGCCCTCCACCTTGACTAAGAAAGCTCCTCAAAGGGAAGCCCTTCAGGGACTTCTCTACAGTCTCCTTCTACAAAATAATTTATTTTACATTTATGGCACATCTTTGATTTTAAAAAAAGCATTAACATGAAAGAGCTGAAAACAAACATTTCAAGGGCCTTAAACCATTTTTTCCTGGTCTATAAAGCTTCTTCACAGTAACAACAGAGAGATTAAACTGTAGCGTTATTACTATCATCTGCATAACCCTGCAGTACGGAAGTGAGTAAACAATGGAAAAGCCTTTTTAAAATTTTTGGTTTAATTATTATTCTAAAGTGGACCTTATTCAGATCAGCCTTTAAGTATAAAATAATCTTAAGGTTAAAAAGAAGTCTCATCACTGACTTGAACGGAAACTAAAGAGATGCCTAAAGTTAACTCATCTAAAGTACTCCCTTCAATTAGTGGTTTATAAAGCACTGTTACTGTTCAGCAATTTTCTTCTTTTATGAATGCTACCCCTGAATCTACCAAGAAGTACACAGGCACTTATGTTTCAGCATATACACTAGCCATAACAGAGTTGAGGAGAGTCTAAAGAATTAAAAAAAAAAAAAAATCAGGGAAACTTGTTAACATAGGTAAACCTGTAACATAGGTAAACCTGGCTTTACTTATGTGAGGATATTTAAGAAATCCTTATTCAAGTAGTGGCAAAATAGTGCTATTGGCAGCACAATGACATTCCCGTGCTTTCATCTTGCCAGTGATTGAGATGGGAAATCCAATAAAATAAACAGAAGTTTTTATTTTCATTTTAATTATAAGTAGTCAATTTGAACATTTTATCTACCCAGGGACTACACAGCACAGGCTGTAGTAGTATCACCTTCCTTGAATTTTCCTCTTTTGCCAAATAAGAGGACATGAGAAAGCAAAGATTGAATGGACCCACAGTAAAATTTCTAGTAAAGCCATAAGAAAAAGCAGATAATTGTCTGACAATACAGCGAGAATTTCGTACTGTGGGCACTACAAAACAGAGATAGTGACTTCTTGGTCCTACAGTCACTATTGCAGTTGGTTATATGGACCTGGATAAAATGGGAATGTCCACAGAGGTTGTCTGATTCATCTGTGGGCTTCAGTGCAGATCTTCTGTTACAGCCTGCCCACAAAGAGAAGAGAGCCCATGGACTGACATGTCACGGGTGTGCCGCAGCTTCACACAGCCCCAGAATGCAAATGCACACACCTGCCACATGCAGTGTAAAATCTTAATTGCCTAGACCCTTAAAAAGCACTAACTAGCCGGCCACACACTAATAGATGACTAAGAGACAGCTCTTCAGGTGGGTTTAGCATCTGAGAGTGCTAACTAAGGGGTTTTAATGATGTGGCTATTTTTGACACAGGTGCAACTTCATTTCCAGAGATGTGATGAGTTACCCTGAGTAGGAAAAAACACTGGGAAAAATCTAGCATTCCTGTGATGCTCTCATGAAGCACTTCTCATATTTTCTACTCCTTTGTGTCTAATATCAAATAACTTTAAATACTGAGGTGTTTAAAAAAAAAAGCTCTAGGAACATATTTGGGTAGTACATACACTTAGAAGTGGAAAAAACTTCAAACCAGAGAGAGACCTCACTGGGAGGCTAAATTTAGGACCGAATTTACAAAGGGACTTGAGTGAAGACAGCAGAGCAATTTCCAGGTTCAATGACATGTTGTATGTGAATACATCCAAAATCCTTCATTAGCTATAAAATATATGTCAGAATAACCTGTGCAAAATTATGGCTCTAGTAGAAAAGGATGAACTGTGGGTAAGTGTTCATAAATAAGAAGCAGAAATGAAAACTAAAATTGTAAGTTTTAACCTGGCACATTCTGGATTTACAAAAGCTATCAAAATACAGCCATCTCTTTTCACTGGCCTGATTTAACTTTGTACCTTTAAAGAAAGGAGGAAATGATGAAGAGTACATTTCCGTTTAGTATTTGTTTAATACAGGAACCTCTATAACCACATGTTTATACTTGTAATTTACGACAAAATTCTTGAATTTCTCATTACTACAAGTATGAATGTGAAAATAAATAATAATATCCCAAAAAGTGTTTCAGACCTGATGTAATGATTCTTAAAGAGCCATTAAGGTTCATAATTTCCATAAATTCAGTCTCCATGCAATAAGCTCTTTATGAAAGTGCATTTAATTGCCTGATAGGATATAATGACTCCTTTGCATCAATAATAAAGTCAATAATCTGCATTTTTTAAACCTCTCTAAATATCCATTGACACAAGAGGTTGTTGCAGTCCTAAGTCCTTCAAGCCCATTAGACCACTAATATAAAAGGTTTGAAGCTATTAAATATACATTTAACATGATAAAATGTTATGAGTCTATTGGAGGTCAATGCTGTAAAAATATGCCTCTAAAAATCCTCCTCAGAAAGTAATTTATGGCATAGAATATGTTTATTAAAAGTCCCTGACTACAGATTTATGTGATTTTATGTGAAGCCTGCAATTGAATATGCTTGGGGACCAGTCCTGCGAACACTTTCCATGAAGTTCAAAGATTATTACCCTACATAATCCCTCCTGGAGTCCATTGAAATACTCCCAAGAGTAAAGTTACTCAGTCATAAGTATTGGTAGCTTCATGCCCTTAAACTTGTTTCCACAGCTCTCTGATTCACTGTGTAATCTAGCAAGTCATTTGATTAGCTGTGCTTATCTGAGAAAGGGAACCATTTAATGGGTAAACAGTAAGATAAACTCTATGTTTGCTACGTACTTAGATGCACAGCACTATTGGTGCTAATTGTTACTATTTCTACAGCTCTGCTTTTATTAATCAGCTATGTTAGTGGTAGTGACCAATTAAAGAAAAATGTTCTCTGATCAAACAAGATATTGAAATCCATTTGGGACATACCTCAAAAAAATTAAAAGTTCTTCCTATCCTATGGCCTAAAACCCTTCCTAAGCTCCAGAAAGAACCCCCCCAAAAGCCCACAAACAAAGCAAAACCAATCATGCAAGGCTATTTACAGAATATTTGCAGCGCAATGCATATTTATGAAAAGGTACTGCCTTTCTACTGCAAATAGTTATAAAAGGTTATAAAAATTCTCCACCCCCCCATCCCCATATCCCTGGCAAGAATATCCCAAAAGTCACTTCCTCTGTGCCACTGGAGTACTCGGTTATCACTGTACACAGGAAGGAGAAAGAGCTATTGATGAACTGCATAATACTTTTTAAATTTCTATGCTTGTATAAACTGTGGGAGGGATAATTTTTACATTAATTTCAGATGCAGCTTTGAGCCTATACTAAGGAAATACATTCCTGCCAACCTGGTATAGGAGACAGCTTATTTCACAGTAAATTAATGAAGAGTTTATCATCCGCTAAGCTTCCAAACTGGTTAACAAGGTGCTGTTTGCCACCCAGGCAGGGAATGGTCCCACTTAGTCACGCAGGAAGGACATCATGATCTAAACATTAGGAAGAATAACCAACAGTCCTCATGGAGGAATGCTAATCTCCTGATCTTCCTTTCATTTGTGACTCAAAAAAAAAAAAAAAAAAAAAAAAAAAAAAGTTTAAGGGTAAAATATTTGAGAGCAGAATGAAGAAATAAATCTGGCTAGATCTCCCCACTTTAACAGCAGAGGATTTACATGCATTTGTAGGTTTTTGCTCATCCTAAAATCAAATTCTTGCATGTTACAGGAATTTGCCCATCTATATGGATGTGCCACAGTGTTAGGAGGATGGTATAAGGGATAGCGGGATGGTAGAGGAATTTCTGAGCTCACTTATAGCATATAAAACATACAGGTTTTTCTTCTGTTTTTAATATACCTGTCTTGAACCCTATTACTGTGCTGTGAGTACTTAGGTGATAATTCATAAAAGTCCACCAAAATAAAACAAGACAAAAATGCAACAGATGATAATCGGCACTTCACATTTTAGTAGCAACCTTTTTACTACTAGAGAAAAGCAGCAGTGAATCTTGCTCATTCTGGACTCCTTATTACATTGGTTTAATGTCAGATTATTAAAAAACATACTGAAAGGTTAGAGGTCAGTTTTGTGAGGAACACTGCAGAACAAAATGATTAGCTGTTAGGATAATTGGTAAAAACAAATTATTAAATTTGAAAAAATCTGCTACTGTACATGCCTGACAAAAAGCAGGCACCTAGGTAGGATTACTGAGAAGTAGAGACAACAGGCTGTGATGACCTGCCTATGTCTGCCAAATTATGAGGAAACTAAGTAAAAGGTAATTCTGGCAGTGGGAGACCATGATCACCGACCCACAGACTACTGACTCTGATTACACCCCAAACTCAAAAAAAGTAGACGGAGAGGGCAAACTAGGCATGTGTGCTAATTTACATGCTAAGCGTAGAAATTATGACCAATCAGTTAGTAGAAATGTATCAGTGTATCGAATATGTAGAGATTATGTGCATAAATAATTGTAGTTTTCAGGGCCACGGTGTGCTGTCCTGGGACAGGCACCCGTGCATGCACATTCAGCTCATAAAGGAAAATACCTCCATCCTGTGCGTGAATTGTGGATCTGCACACCGAGTGACAAACGCAATTTTAGGACAACAATTTGATCTCCTACAGTTTTGGGGAGCTGTCAGCCACCAGGCAACAACTAGAAATATCACACCCATCTTGGTGGAGTCGAGCCAAGTCTTGGTTAGAACATGAAAATATGTTTTTGATAACACTGTCTCCTTATAAATGTTTTGAGCTTCTATTGGGAAGTTTTCTAAGTGAATATGACTTTTCTTCGTTAGTAACTTGCTAGTAACAAATATGAGATTTTGGAAGACTAATGCTGCAGACCTTTATTTTTGTCTATTTTAATATAGGCAAAAATTTTCAGATGTGGTACAGACACAACTCTATTGACTTCAGCTGATTTACAGCACAGTGTCTAGTCTGTTCTGTCCGGCACTGACATCCCTACAGTAGAGGTGGGATAAATATCATCACTGAAAGAAGTGTTGTCATGTTGTCCAACATGCATACAATGACTACACCTCTCGGCCCTTTGCTGACCTCTGCTCCACAAAATTTTATGGAAGACCCATCTAATCTCTGCCCCCTACAAAATCTCCAGTCTTTCTATATTTGTAGCTTGTCTTTCCCCTCAAAGCTGTTAGCAAACCCCTGAGTGGATTCATCATAAAAAGTAACATATTACCAGAAGCTAGGAAAGGATTTTCAAAGACTTGTGCTACCAGCTGATAAAGGACTTGGGAGGGTGTAAATCTTACATTATTTATGTAATACACAGTACATCAGAAGCTGGGTTAACATGCAGTTCAGCATGGGCATATACCATAATGAAATCTTTGCCTTTAGGTAAAGACTAGAACTAGGGGGAGACATTCAGGGATTAAATTGCTCCAGTCACAAGCCAACATCTAGTAGGACTAGCAGCACAATTCTCACAACAACAAACAAAATTTAGAAAATCATAATTTGTTTTTTAAGTGAAAGCTAAATCAGCAAATGAGTTTGTTAACAGCGTAGGACAGACTGCGCAGGTGTGAAGACATTGCTGGGGATGACAGGAGAAGTTATTAAACTCACTTTCACACCCAAAATTTTCTTATGGCTCTGTTTGGAGGGGCGAGGATGAAGAAGAGACCGATTTTCAGTTATTGAAGCCTTACCATGTCACTAGCCAGCAATTAGGATAACCTCAGATCTAGCCACTGTGCTAGTGACTACACCCAAAGCAGAAACTTGTCGCAGACCTTAGACACCTGACACATTACTGACTGCACATTCTAAACAAGTAAAGGGACCCCAGAGCACTTGTTAAGGAGGCACTTTAAAGCTGCTGTGAATTTTCCCATAAACTGAATTTTTCTATGTATATAGATCTTAGTATATCTATGTGCTAGATTGAACTCTGGTCTTTGTCACATGAGCCTTGGAATACGTTCAGTGCCAGATATGGTGAGCTTTCTGGTAACTAGATTTACTGCGGTGACTAGGAAGAAAAAACATAATGTTAGTGGCTCAAATTCCATAACTTATTTTTCCTGGTAATCCCTGTACTATTTTTCAGAAGTGAGAAATCTTATAATAAGAAGGTATAAAATGTATATGCTGTATACCTGGCCTTACATTATACTATTTATTTGTGAAATTTACCAATTCTTACATTAAATCTGCAAAGCTACATTTACATTTAGAAATCTAAGGCACATAGTCTTTGAAATGACATAGGAGATTTCTTGTTTGCCTTTTTTTTTTTTTTTTTTTTTTTAACTCTCCCCAGTGAAAACAACTGGGAAAAATTAATTTCCCCCGTGACCGAATTTTGTATAATAGAATGAGAATTTACTGCAGACTACTTCTTAGTAAGGAAAAGAAACTAAAATCTTAATCTCATGATTAAATTAGTGTAGGATAAGCCTTGGACCTATGCAAATCTTCAGTGTTAATGGGCAAAAGGGTCTACACCTGTGTATCGTATTTAATGCTGGGGTCTTGAGCTTCAGAGCACACTGGACTCCAGTGAGACAGTGCATTCTGAACCGGACTGAACACTGCAGGGAATTCTATCTTGGTTGCAATTTCATCGACTGCTTTAGAGACTTCATGAACCTCCTGGATTCAGTTTCCCAATCAAAAAGAAAAAAAAATAAAGTATAGAGAATGTCAGAAGGGTACCGATTTTTTTAGTGGGGGGGGGAGGTAAAGTGTGTGTGGGTGTGTAAAACAAAAAACTGTTCAAAAGAAAGGTGGAGCCTTCTAAATAGTATTGTAACTGCCCTGAATCTTCACACCCATCCCACAGGCTTTGGGAGGCGGGATGGGAGCAGGTGGTGTACTTTATTTGATTGAGTTGACTAAAAAAAAAAAAAAAAAAAAGTATTTTAAATACTTCCTAAGTACTTAAAACGGTGTTAGGGGGCATAGACGTATTATAGGTGTATTGGTTAGTATTACCCAGATCTTGTGAAATTCTCTACAAAGAAGTCTATTTAGGATTTCAGAGGAAACACTGAGGCATTTGTCCTGTAATGCAAGCCTGGGGGAAGGCTGATTTCCTACAGGAATGGAAACCTCTATTTAACTTCCTAAATGGGAAAAGATGCAAGTACTTGATGGGGAGAAGAAAGGAATGCCCATTTATACAGATAAGAAGTTATTTCAAACAGATACTTCCCTTAATCGTCAGCTACTGGGACAGCATACAAAAGGAAATATTTCTTAACAATTAGTTATCCTTGATCTTGATTTGAATAAATTTTTACTGGAAATTTAGGAATACTTTGAAGTACTAGCTGAAGACATAGGCTCACCCTTGCCACAAACCCTGGAATTTAGAGGGACTATACATTCAAAAAACTGAAAATGGGAGCAGGTAGCAGCTTCTTTAAAATGATCCTGTTGAAATTCTAATAAATTCCTCTCACAGAATGGAACCATCCTTTAGAGAAAAAGGGATTTATGCCGGCACCAGTTAAGAGAAACTAAGAGCACCACTAAACAACAGAAGAAGAAAAAACAACTCACAGCACCACAGGGGCTCTTGAAATTTCTGAACTTTCATGAATTTTTGGTGACAGAAATTGTTTGTCTGTGAAAATAGGCCACAGCAAATAGCATAGTACAACACCAATTGCTTGGCACTATTTACGTGCTCCCTGGGTAGAGCTCTCTCCTTTCACATCTTTCTGGTGTCCTGCACTAATTTCATATATAAAATAAGCTACAAAGAAACCAAGAAAGAAATCTGTATTTTGCTGCTGTCTTGTATGTTGGAAATGTTGGAGCATGGATCTTCTTTTTATGGTGTTTCCTGCACCTAGACCTTTGCTGAAAGCTAAGCCAGGAATAAAAAAATATGGGGCTTGACTCTCCTTTTCACTTGCATTGATAAAAGAAGTGCAATTCCTTTGCCTTCAGACAAGTTGTTCCTTATTTTCACTGGCGTAAAAGGGAAGTGAACTACTATTCTAATAATTAGAAGAATCTGTATTGACAGCATATAAAAGAATGCAGTAGTGCAGGACGATCATATCTTACAAAACTGAAGATAAAAAAATGCAATACTTGGGAATGTGTTAGATTTTGCTTTCGTTCATAGCCAGAATTTTGGAGTCCAGCAAAGCTGTGGGACTGATGGTACAGCAGTGACAGAGTAAGTGACGATGTGAGCACTTCACTGCTCCGGCCACGGCTCCTTTATT
Organism: Athene noctua; assembly: GCF_965140245.1. Taxonomy (NCBI): domain Eukaryota; kingdom Metazoa; phylum Chordata; class Aves; order Strigiformes; family Strigidae; genus Athene; species Athene noctua. Next base: position 22,602,841 of record NC_134044.1, read on the forward strand.
CCCTGGGAACAAAGATATTGCAGTGTCACAGTCTGCTCTGATGCAAATTACAATTTACATCAATTTATTATGCAGCAGTTGGTTGCAAAAAAAGTTTAATTTTATGAGAAGCAGAACTAGATTGGAAAACATTTTCAACACAGCAGAGTTTTGTCACGAAATGCCATTCATTAAACCCAAAATGTTTTGCCCAACGTTTCTCTCTTTCTTTCTGAGATTCACACATATCATCGATTGAATTCCTGACAGGCTGTTGGAAAGCCTAGTACTTCCACACTGTGTAACGCCAGGGGATGAGCTCAACATGCGCTCACACATTCACTGCAATAGAGCTGACAGATTCAGGTTATCCACACCACAGTGACAAACTTCATGTCAGGGACATGAGGACAGAGGGCCTAGGACCTTTAGCCTCCCAGTGAAGAAAGTTCAAAGGTATCAATATTCATACATATGTAAATTATTGAGAGTATGTTTTATAACTTCTCGCAGTTTTTAAATAAACCCACATTACAATGTTTGTTATGGTGCACATATGCAAAGTTATTTATGTAGGAAAATCCTAAAGTAAAACACAGCACAACTAACAAGCAAGCTGAGACTTCTCACAGACAGGAAAATAACCACATGTGCAAATAACAAAAGTCCAGTTTAAGGTCAGTAATAAGGTATTAGAATGTTGCCCTCCCCCACTAGTAGATATATTTTTTTTTTAAACAATGAAGCAATTCTGAAAATTTTCAAGTATTCCTCAGACAACATCATGTTTCTGATATGAAATAAGCTTCCTGGGACCCACAGCTGAAAAGGATGACAATTCTGTACAGCATCTTTTGGAGCTTCTAGGATACTCAGCAGGCATTTTCCCAGGTTCCTGAGTCGAAGGTAGCAATGGGAGAAAGTACATGAAACAGTTATGTATGGCAAGAGCTTCGGATAATCCAGGGCCTGAGCAACAGCTGTGTCTGGACACTGAAAGCTGTAGCTGTGACCACGACTTAGGTTTAAAGGTTTACATGCTTAGATTTAAAGGCATAAGACTGGAATTCCCACCCTGAGATATTGTCTTGGAAAAATGGAACAATAAAGCACAGAGATTTTGATATCTATTAATGCTCTATCTGCAATAAGTCCTATGGATGCATCAGGTTACAGCAGGTAACCCAAGGATGATCTAAGCCATGTAACTGGATATTCTGAAAAACTTAATTGCGCAAAATCAGGGAGGGAGAAAGAATGATCTGTCTGTGCAGCTCCACGGTTATATTCAGACTGTTCTAAATGTTTGTTATTTAAAGAACATGGAGCAATTAAAGAAGAAAAATCAAACCCTATCAAGATGTCCATGCAGAGAATTCAGCAATTTTCTAGAATTGCCCACTGATGTTATTGAAAGGCTTCTGAATAAATCACCCACAGCATGGAGCTCTAATGGCTGCTCAGTTGTCTCACCATCAGTTATACAGCCCTTCTCCTAGCAGGTGGTGGTAGTGGCATCTCAGCATCTGCCCCAATGTTCACATGGACAATTAACATTAGTTCACTTTCAGAATGTTCCCAGGGTTCAGCCACCCACATTTTACCATAAGATTTATAGATAACATCAGGTATAAAATACTTTGTTTCAATAATGAGTCTTTCTATAACCCTGGCCACTTCATTAACAGTAGGCCACTTCATTAACAGTAGGCTGCATCATGCCTACTGCCTTCATCTAATTTAATTCATCTGGAATATCAGGCACTTTTATTTCGTCAACTGTTCATCTCCTTGCAAAGTTTACGTTTTTAAAAATAGCTTTTTCCCCTTTACTGGTTGTACCTTTTGATATACTCTTTCAGTCAAATTCCATTTGTTTCCCTATTGGAAACCCTTTGAGACTAAAATAACTGAAAGTATTATCTCGTGTAAGAACACATTTTAGCTGATGAAAAAAAAAAAAAATCTTATTTAGATACTAACTGCATTTCTTTATTCTTTTTTTCTTTAGATAAATCCTAATATAAGGCTTTTTTTAAAATGCCATTTCTACTACAGGCTGGAAATACAATTATTCCTGTCTAAAATGTAAAATGTTCTAACACAAGTAGAAATCTGAGAAAGTATCTTTCCTGAACCCATTTTTAGAGAATAACTGCTCAGATGAAAATATTCGGCATTTAAATTAGACAGCTGTCAGGGTGCACTATTCAGATTATATTAACTGTAGTACAGCACTTCTCACTTTATGCACAGCTACATCACTGTGTTCTTATTATATCTGCACGGTAGCATGGGGCCCTCCAGTTTTATAAGACAAAGATAAATTATTTAAAACAATTGTTAATTATGCTTTCTGTCCTCTACGGTTCCTAAAAAGGTGGGTTTAGTAGCTCTTTTCATTCTCTTTGACCAATCACTGCAGAAATACATCCAGAGAGAGTAACAAATCCAGCAATATCCTCCTCTTCAGCAATTTCTAGCAGGTGTCACTGATTTGGCCCTGCACTCAAAGTCCCTGATTTACCATGTTAGCTGACACACCAAATGGCCCCAGATTTAGCCTCTGCTTTAGGTCTGCCAATGCTTAAGCCATCTCGAGTGCTCATCTTTTGTGCTTACTCTCTGTAAACAAACAAACAATGAACTTTGAAGATAACAAATTTTCAGTCTGATTCTTGTGAGTTCATACACATATACAGTGTTGCTGGACTTGACCTCCACATCTACATACACATCAGCAGTGCTACCTACTGTGACATGAAAACACGCAGCTCTAAGTATGTAGTGCAGGTGAAAAGTATTGCTGTTTTGAAGGTTCCTGGCCTGCACAGATCTTTATGTGAACTTGTGTTCACACAGCCAGAATGGAGTAAAGTTATGTAGTCAGTAAGAACTAACCAGCATAAGCAGCAAAAAATGAGTATCCAGTTTTCAGAGGACACAACAGAGAGAAAAAACAAATATTATTTTTAAAAATAAGGATATATATCTCTTTATGGGTATTCTACAAAAGACATGATTTGGAAGCATCTTGCTTGGATCTAATTTTAACATTAAAAGCTGAGAGGTGAGAACAGTCGTGTTGATATCATCATTGCATCAAGGACTACTGAGGATATGGTGGTATAGTACAACACAGGACAGCTAGGTTTACCTGTTAATTGATTTAAGATCATCCTAGATCAGGGCATTTCACTCGATTATTATCTCTCTATCAATCTGTGAAAACGTAGTCACACTGCAACCCTCTGTAGAGAGAGAGCTTCCATAGCTAAGAATAAATGCACTGCCAAATCCATACCTTGGCCACCTATGTGATGTACAACAGTCATTATTTTTCCATTTATAAAAATGCATGTTATATTGACTTGCGGAAAAATCACTCTATAACTGTGGAGTTGTAAAGTAGGTATGTTTATTCAGCACTGGGCGCGTGGGGGATCGTTCCACCACAAGCATGCGCGCTGTTTGCAGCTCCCGTCCGGCTTACATGTTACAAAGTAGTGCATATTCATAGAACGCCTGTACATATCCATAGCCTATCCCCACCTCCCCTCGCTTCTCATGGTAATCAGGTCTCCTCCCCTTGCGCCTGCGCGATGAGCTCTTCAAGTTCTGGGCAGGGGTCGTATAGATGAAGTACCTCTTCTTCCTCGCTGATGAACTTTTCACCCTGTCGCTCTGCACAGCCTCAGTTGTTCTCTGGCTTCTGATTAGACTGCCGGGCCAGTTTGTGCTGGAGTTTGGGGTAACCTGTTGCTGATACCCACAACTTCAAGGACCAGAGGAGGCTTCTCTTTGAGCTAGGAGATAGTAGCCTAGCAACGTTATCAGCACCTGGTATGTCTTTGCGAACAGCCCCATACGCCTCCTTTCGTCTTTGTGCAAGTTCCCCAGTCTTGCACCATCATTCTAAGATGGTTTAGACTCCCCATCTCAATATAACTATAAAGACAACACTTCAGCCTGTAACAGGCTATACTTTAATGCTTTTAAACATCTGTCAGGGTTCTTTGATGATGGCTTTCTGTGCATGATTGCATTTTTTATTATTATTTTTAAATCTATTACCTACACGAGCAGAATTGGTAGTGGAAGGCTACACAGGACAGACCTCTGCCATTTGAGCTAATTACACTCCTGGTAACAATGGTTATTCCCTAAAATGTTCAGTACTACAACATAATGAAGCTTTGCCAGTGGGCAAGTGTGTATGGAGAGAAAAAAACAGGAGCATCACCACAGTCATTTTGCAACCTAGGCGATTGTCTTGTCTTCCTTCCAGACACAGTTCCACTCATTCTGCTCCTTTTCTGCAGAGGATCCCTACTGCCATACTCTGACCCCTGCTTTCCTCTTTTCCTTGTTTCACTCTATGGATTTCTTATACCCAGCCCTTGTTTTGCTTATCTACCTCCTTTCCCATCATTACCTCCAAGTCACGGCCTACCCCAAGTACATAACTTCACAATTTTTTTTGCCTTAGGCCTTTCTGGATCCCTAGGTCCAGTCTGTTTGTTCAAACAACAGGGGTTATACTATAAGCATCAGCTTCTAGTCCAGTTCTTGATCCAGTTTTCTACACGTTTTCTTCTGTTTTACGCAAAAGTCTTGCCTCTGGTGCCAGCTCTGGTTCAGTGCTTTCGCCTCTGCAATGTAAGGATGCTGGAGCAATGCATTACAATTAAAAAGGCATAGCTTTATATCACTTGTAAGTGTTAATATTTCACTGACTGAGAAAATAACCCGAGAGATTGCCACAAGATCTGAAATACTGGTTATAACATCCTATCAGCTGTTCTCATAATTTCTACATGTTTAAAACTATATTTTCTTAATAACCCCCTGTGAACCATTTCAGAAGCTGAGTTCTACATCCCATAATTAATTCATATTTATGCAAGAAACATTCTTAAATCAACAAGAACAGTTCTTGAGTGATTAGAATGAAGATCTGTTAGACCAATAAGACACTGAATATTCAAGTTACTTAAAAATACAACAATCCAACTTCCATTTCATCATGGCAGGCACAATAACACTGGAAAGTCCTGACATACGGTAAGTGCTCTCTTGAACTCCACCAGACTTCTTAATTTCAGAACCTCAAATTATGAATTTATTGTTACCTGTAATGAATGCTATGTACAACTCAGAATATTTCTGCTCTCTAGTTGTATCACACATTAGTGGCTGCAATTGATTTGGTATTCATCTTGTATACTTGACTTTAAGAGGTTGCACTGAGCATCACAAGTACTTGTAAGTGGATATGTAGACTTCTTTAAAATGATGACTTGAGCTGTCTTTGCATGAGATATTCCAAGAAAACAATAAAGGATTTTTTTTTTTCTGTCTCTATTATAACTTCCAATTTTTCATGAACAGTTTAATAATAATTTTTCCAGTATCTTGTATTTTACTGAAACACGTTCATATATTAATTTATTCCAGAGAGTGACAGATATAAGACCCAACGAGTCTTTCTTTAATAATAACAGATGGAAACTAATATGAGGAAGTAATGGTCAGCTCAGGTGAAGCATGTAAAACAAACTCTCATGAAACTGGTGAAAAAAAGTTAAGGATGAAATTTGTCTCTGTAGACAGGTTAATACATGGGGTAAGACTGGATATAACAGGTAGAGGTCCCTCAGAAAAGCATCTTTCAACTTTCCTGCAATACTAAGGTTTGCCATGAAGGTCAAAAGAGGCTAGAGTGGAAGCAAGAATTGGGGGAAATCAATACAAAAGTTGCGTGGCCAGATTTGAAAGGCACTGAGTGGTTGTGGCTTCAACTTTTAGGATGCACCAGTGGATTGGGCTGCCCTTTATAGCCACTTATAGTTGCTGGTCTAATAGCTTCCTAAAAATAAAGCTAAAGTTTCCTGAGGTTTTGAGACTATTTTTTCATGTTATTGCAAGTTTTCCTTTTTTTAGGATAACAGAAAAGATTACAAGACCATCTATGTTTCTGCTTTATTTCTTGCCCTATTTAGATTTAAATCAGGAAATTAAAATAATGATTAAAAAATGCATCCCTAAAAAGCACAGAATATTATCAAGAGACTACAAAGGCTGACACAATGGAGGGATGAGCTAAAAAGATACTGAGAAGTTAAAACTGGCTATGAATGAATTTTTCAGAGCAAGGAAATAAAAACAATAAAGTCTCCTTCAGGTGTATAAAGTGGGGTGAAGCTGACAAGAGAAGACATTAGACCATGGCAGGATATTTGAAGGAACTTAATAAAGGAGGAAGATAATATAGCCCCAGAATTTAATGAGGTCCCTGTAGTGTTTCCAAGAGGAACTGGACTCGGAAAGCGAGCAATAAACAGCACACTTAAGATTTTCAGAAAGTATTGTGCCTAAAGGCCATCAGGTTAATGTTCAGATTTAATGAAAAAATGTACATACACCAGAGGGTTAAACCATACATCAGATCTTTTCACACGGACTTAAGTTTCTGCTAGGCCAGGGGGGAATGGAACTCCCTCAAATATAAAACTCATTCAAACGCTGCATGAGAAGATGAAATGGAAGAAAGCATAAACTTATTTTTTTTTTTTTTTGCCAAGTTGAGCTGATTGATAAAAGAAGCAAATCTTGTCCAGGAAGCTCCAATATTCTGAAGAAAATTAGTTGGGGCATAGAAAATTAGACATTTATATTAATTATGCTTTACAGTGTGTCTGGGCCCAACCTTCCAGGTTCACTGTCAGAGAAGTCAGGCTCAGCAATGGGCACCCAAGGCTCCTGCAGGCTGTAACCCCAGAATTGGTACCGCAGCCCCCCAGGAGCCCCAGGCTTTCCTCTCCAGGACTGCTGGGCTGCTCTCAGGGGCTGGGAGGAGCTGGGCAGGTGAGCTGGAAGGAGGACTGCTTTCTCAAGCAGAGACTAATTAAAGAGGCATGCTACTGCAAAATATTTAGATTCACAGGAATTTCAAGGCTTTATCTGACAAAGTAAATGCCACCAGAATATTTCTGTCTGGCTTCAGTAGGCAGTCCCATTTTCTCATATCTTACTACTACTGGATTTACCAAGCAAACACTGCATATTGTGGAATAAATACCTGGATCCACAGTCCCTGAAATCAATGGATATTCCATTGACAACTGCGGGCTTTAGATTATAGACCCTTAAGATGACATTACCTATTTCAAATGACCTCTTATTATGCAGCTAAAAGCAACCAGAGATAAGACATTTTTGGAGTTGATAAAAAGCCTCCAGAGCAGTGGTTGTCAAAATTAGAGTTGCAGCCTCAGGTTGGGGTGTGAAGAGGTTTTTCTGCAGGGTCACAGCATATTCTACAAACTTAAGATCTCGTTGTAAAGGAAATTACTTCTAGCTCTTCTGGCAACAAAGATAACCTTCAGAATGTAAATATCTGAAACAGTTTGGTTTATTGAATATACAATAGTAGGGAATACACAGTTCATGATGCTTTCTACAACGATAGGAAAATTATTGTAGTCTGATGTTATAAATACAAAATATCGACTCTGTAAGTGTGAAATATAGGTACTATCCAACCAATCATGATGTGGTAAGCTATTCTGGCTGGGTTTCTGTTATTGAAACAGCCCCAAAGTTTCCGACATGACTCAGAGTGCAGATATGCTGTGAAAGTACAGGATGGGGATGGCTTGAATTTAGAGTTGCCTAAAAATTATTGAGTTTAAGTTTCAAATATTCTGGTTGATTAAAGGAGAAAAGTTTAAGGCACAGGAGACTAGAAACTGCCACTGTTTAAAAGTTGTAATGCAAAGCAGCATTAAAATTGTCACAGAGAAATTTCATAGGAAATGAGAGGTTCACTGAAGATGGAAGAGCAAAAAATACAAACTGAGAGGTTCACTGAAGATGGAAGAGCAAAAAATACAAACAACTTAATCATTCACCAAGAACAAACATGTGTTTACCCATGAATATCCTGCTCTCCAGGATAAAATTTCACTACACATAAGATACACTTTAAGGTGGCTGGTAATATACGTCAGGGGCTGAACCACATAAGCACTTTTCAGCCTATATAGCTAAAACTGAAGAACTATATTTCTAATTCAAAAGCACTGGTCATATACAAGAGGCATCAGATGATCCAGTCCTTGTTCTCCACATCAAAAGCACAATCTGATGCCTATTGAAGTTAACAGGTATTATTCATCCAGTATTTTCACATAGTAAGAAAAAAATGTCTTGTAAAAAAAAAAAAGAAAAAAAGGCCTGAATTCTTAGTACTCTAATGAAAATTAATACACAGAACCTAATTTTTTCAGAGGTCTAGACTTTCTTCTGTAGTTCAAAACACTTGTTGTTAAAAAGGTCTTTGATCCTTGGTTTGTAGGGGACTAATCTATGGGGAAATGGAACTGACAATAAAAGGGAGTGAGAAAGAGGCAAATTTTAAAGGAAAAAGAAATATATATGGAGAAACAAGCAGAATAAATCAGTGTCCAAAGCACTGAATAACATGCTCTGATTTCAGTAATACATCAGTCAAACATTTGGTCCAATATCACTGAACTGAGCGTTGCATAAAACATACAAAGGAATTCAAGAGAAACCTAGGGAGGGTTGTAAAGAAACAAGGGGAGCAAAGAAACAAACAGTTCTGAGAAAAGGAAAAGGGAATGAACCTGACAGAACAAGTGGCCTTTCCTTGCTCTGTAGATTTTCCAAGAATAAACCTATTTAAAGAATAAAATTATTGCAAATCTGTCCCTACAGTTACTGTAGTGATAATGAAACCCATTAAAATGAATATTTGATAAATGAATAAATGAATAAAAATGAAGGGAATAAATGAATGGTAAATGAATATAAATACTAAATGGTGAAAATTAAATGAATAATTCTCTTAAATGAATAACTCTGCTGTGTTTCAGTTTGTTAGTGCTCTATACAGATTAAATTCCTCTCAAGCAGCATCTTGAAAGGAGTTTACATTGCGCCACAAGGATATATATACTGGGGGTTACCAGGATAATGGAAAGTAAACATCTGCGTGTACGCCATTGCTCGCTTTCTTTAGCGCACACCAAACCCGACAATTTAGTTATTAGTTAGATTTTACAGTTAGTGCAGTCAGTGGCTGCTGCAGAGGCAGCAGTATCTCAATTTCTGTCTGAGCTGTTTAATTCTCTTACAGCAACTGGGCATTTCCTGTACTGTTATTTATTAAACACTGGTATTCTTGGCATTGTACAAGACACACATATCAGTATCTACAGAGAGCGCACAGTCTCGGAGTCAAAGAGGAAGACAAGAGTTGAAGAGAGAGACATAGAAAGATTGTTCAACACAGCAGTAGCTCTTCAAAGAAAGAGAAAAAAGGAAGAATTGACGGAGCAATTATTGAATGTAGAAGGGAAGAAATATTCTGAATAGGAGGGCAGAGCTATAGAGAAGAGATACATAGAGGTAGGTGAGTAATTGAAAGATGGAATGACATGGTCAGAAAAAAAGAAATATTTGCCAGTAGTCAACATAGTTAAACTAGAAACGAGTTCCCTAATTCACACTGCTGTTACTGAGAAGGTTAATCTGTGGAAGGCCTGACTCAACTCAGACCCCCAGTCACTCTGGCTGGAATAGGCAAGAAGAACCTGGTACCCCATCAGCTTTGTCATTCCATTAAGCATCAATAGTTGTGTGCAAAAGCCTCTTTATTTTCTTATTTAAGAACTTCCAGAGGAACCTGCTGCTAGGACTACAAGCAGAAGTTTGACTGAAAATTATTTTTTGTTGTTTAAAAGAAAAACGCAGTTCAACTCTACTGGGATTTTTTGTCACTTTTAGCTGTGGGAAATCAAAGTGTCCTTATGCTGTACAAAATGTTCCCCTTCTTCCACTGCCCCACTGTCAAATTCTGAGTGCTCTGCAGAAGAACAGGTCCCAGTAATTGAGGAACATAACAGTCCATACAAACAAAACCACACAGCAGGCATCAGTATATACCCCTTGAACCTTCCTAACAGATGAAATAAAGAATTGCCTCGATTCCTCAGATTTAAGCATCCAGTTTAGTTTGTTTACAATCCAAAAAAATCTATCTATAAACCAAACAATTTAAATTCTGCTCCAGCCACACAAATCTCAAAATAATACCACATACCTGGAATCAAAAAAAAAAAAAAAAAAGTTGAACACCAGCCCCTTTTTGAACTGTTGCTGCCTATTTTACTTCACTTAAATTCTCTCTCACCTGCTAGAGAAGATGCAGGAAATGAAGATACCTGGCAAAAAGCCAAAACCTATGTGTGCTTCTGATCTAACTGCACCCTGCTTTGGGAGTAACTTTGCACAGCTGCTGTTGTTTGGCCACTAATGTCATTGTTTCTTAAGTAGGCCTCACTGGGGAATTAGGCCTGTCTTTCTGGTAGCTACTGAGTTAAACCTGTAAGCTTAAGTCAATAACAAGTCTCATGATGAAGTCCCTGTATTTTGAACTAGTGCTTCTCATTTCAGAAGGTGGTTCTTTACTTTGCTCTTTCGTTAACAGAGCTTAAGGTCTGTACACAACAGAAGTCTTTTACCTGTTAGTTGACAATTCATTCTTATTTGATACCTGGTGTAGTTTCTGTACCCCAGTTCTGAAAACAATTATTACGATGTGTATTCTATACATTATAACAAAGAAAATTTCAAATACAACATTCTGCATCGAAATGGCTGAGCAATCTTATGATATCCCCTTTTTGCCATGGAAGGAGCCAAGACATGCCTCTCAGTACTTCCTAGCCTTGATGTTAAAGTAACATTATGAGGTTAAAACAAGCAGAGATCAGTTAAGCCAGAACAATGAACAGGATGCTCACAATCCATTAATCATGACGTGCTTTGCCCTATTACCCTTGTTTCCTTTTTCTGAGTCTTAAAAAGCAGGACCTGGTCAGTAAATACTTGATATCTAGCTATCTGTATCTCCTTCTGCCCATTTATCTGTACATCTACCATCTTAGTAAACTTACAGAACTAAAGTTACCCTGCATTTCATACCTGACAGAATATTTATTGGCCTTACAGTAGCAGTTGATTGGTTAACTTGGCTCTGAAGCAGTAAATGGAAAAGGCGTTTTAATAGTTTCAATTCTCTGCACTGCGTTAGAAAACATTTTTTTTCATTAGCTTTGTTATCATTCTGTTGTTTGCCAAGCCCCAAACTTATTGATATCCCTCAAACACTTCAACTCTTTACGTTAAAACAAGACTGATTAGCAAAAAATTCTGAAATACGAAGCTCCATGCGATCTTATTTACTCATTAAACGCCAAAAAGCCACTTTGTGCTCCTCATTCCTTTTTATAGCTATTGACTGAAATGCTGCATCATTATCAATTATGGGGATTTGAAATGGTAAGAATGGTGGAGAAGCAGAGAATGAGATTTCATGATCACATCAAAGCCATAAATATTGTCATTCTTACTGTTCTAATGTCCCTTAAGCTTTATTTAATGGTTAATTGATTGCTAAAAAATCTTTCAGATTCATTTAATTTTCAAGAATTTGGCCTTGTTAGTATGTTGCAAGGGCTTTTTTTTTTTTTTTTTAACAGCAAAGTTATATATTATGTGGCATGAATTATAAAGCAGTTGTCATGGAGATGTTGCTAATGCAGGAGACTATATGCTGTGTACTTTGAAAATCGCAGAGCATATCTGTTTACAAGCACCTTTTCTGAATGCCTTGCAACTGGTGGTTAGGATATTACCTGGATAGTTTATTGCACTATGCCTGAGTATCATGCTATCTCAGTGATATATCCAGGTAGCTCTCACTTTACACCTGCCTAGACGTTACACTGGAAATTTTAGTGGTATTCAAAGACCATAACGAGGCGGTGAATCGAAACACAATGAATTGCTCTGAAGCTTATGTCTTATCAAAGAAATGTAGAAATTACACAGAATTTAAAAAGTTAATATTAAGAGCTTGAGATCTAGGACTAATTTTCTTCCTTTGATATATCAATATTAATTAATTGATCTAAAAACCAGTAGGCATACAAAAGTGATCTTGAACCAGTGCCTGCAATCTGGTGGCTCAAGATTTGCTTACCTTTGTAAGATTTTGGTAAGCAGGTTACAGAACTGTTTCCCTCTGTTTGCACAGCTGTGAAATGGGGACATTTATGCCTAATTATCTTTATAAACTGCTTTAGAGCTCTCAAGATGGAAAAGACCATTTAGACGCTAGGAAAAAACACGTCTATCTCAAAAGTTTTTCAAAAGATAATATTCCCCCGTCTTTCTTAATAGTTGTAGTTTACTGTATATGTATACAGTGATATTAATCTTAAGTAACTTTCATTCTGAAGTGTCATATTCCCTCCTTAACAGTGTTTTTGCTTGCATGTTACCAAACAGAACAAGCTGACATTTAGACTTGTTTTATAAGACAAATAGTCTTGAAGGAAGGTTTGCCGTATTACATAATCTCATAACAGCAAAGTACCATTATCTTTCTGCTTTGTGGTAGTACCTGTAGAAGATACTGGGTTTTCTGACAGAGAAAGCAAGATACGGCCTTACTGAAAATTGCTAAGCAGGTTTTGCATTAAGCATCAAGTTCACTGTTTCATATTTTTATAAATATGTAGAAAGTCATCATGCCTTGCAAAATGAAACTTAAGAGACCAGTTCATGAAAAAATTATATGCTCCATTTACTCTGGCCTCCTATGTACTTTATTTTTTATTAACTCACTTGTCCTTTATATGCAGGAGACCATCTCTCTAATATGTAATCCAGAAGGGTGGACTGCAGAATGGGGAGGGAGTAAGCCAAAACAGGCATTTGCATTTCCAGCACAGAAAGTACATTCAGAAATTCACCACACATTAGAAAAGAAATGAACCACACAGAGTTCTGTTGTTGCTTTGAAGGTTTTTTAGTCTAGATAAATGAACAAAACTTTAAAAAAAAAGAAAAAAGAGGGGACACACACAATCCTTCTCATGGCTTTTGTGGACTGCAAGATGTGATTTACACACCCCAAACCACTTTTATTGCAGAAGGGACGCTGGACATCCCAGATATCTTTTCTTCCCTCAGTTATTCAATGTTTTTCCCCCCTTTTTGCTCTTGGGGACAACTTCCTTCTGAATTATACTAGCAGCTAATTATGATCTTATTGCTCCCATGGGATTCAATGACCAGAAGAAATTTCAGTTGGAAAATGCCTGCTCAAGTGTTGCAGGCAGGCTTTGTTTTTCTCACCAGGTAAGGAGGAGTTATGTGGGTTTTTTTAAACAGATGATAAATGATGTCAGCTAACGGAAGCTTAGTTTTAATATTCAACTCTTTTGGAAATTATCCAAATTTGTTAAAACATGTGAAAACAGCAAATGCTTCACCCTTGCTAGACTTCTACCTTCTATTAGCCCATCACAACTAAAGCAGATAAGACTGCCTTTTTTGTCTACTGACCACTATTGAGCCTTATTGTTGAGTTTTTTCCCCACTACTGTCAGTTTGTCTTCTGTGGTGACTGACTTCAATGGACTGGGAGCTCAACATGTTATTACAACTTCTCATGCAGATGTACAGAGAAAGATTTTACTAATCTGCTGAAACATTCTACTCTTTAATATGTGAAATATGTAACACCAAAGTAACAAAAACCTTCTTAAAAGCTATATGCAACCATTTTCCCCTCACTTTGATGATGAGTGTGTTACTTTTAGAGAAAAAAGTTAAGGAAGGAACTTAAAGATAAAAATATAAGTAAACATTAAACAATATGAGGCTATTCACAGGCTTTTCTCTGGCAAAAAAAACCCAGGTTAAGTTAGAAATAGACCAGGTGAGGAAGGGAGCACAATGTAAATTGCTAGAATTCTATCAATTTACCACTAAGGATGATGAAGTAAAAGTCAGCAAATACTGCGAGAACCCAGATGTTTGGCGGATTTAATCTTTAATTTTTCATACTACAAAATGATCCTTGGAAGTCCTTGGTGATCTTTCTGTACTTTGTCACTTACAGAACTCAAAAATAATTCTCAAACCACGATGTCGTATTACCTACACTTAGTTGTAGTCTTGAGGGTATGACTTCATTTCTGTACTGAAATTATTAGATGGCAGGACCGGATGTTAAAATACCTGAGCTCTAATCCTAATCACGGGACAGCAATTATTTCAATGATCGTAAATAAAGTTTAATGTCCCTGGTTTGGGCTTGCTGGTGGCAGAGTTTAGAAGATGTTGAAGTCTCCACATGACAAAATAAATAAGAATCATTCTTTTTTCTCTCCTCTGCTCCTCATGAAAGCCAACAGATTATGGCTCAGAACTGTTTAGTAGCAAGTTACGTGCCCTGCAATACTTACAGAGTCTCAAACTGAAAAGTAGTTACAGAATGGCAAAGTTAACTCTCATCAGAGAATATTAAACTTTAGTTTAATAAACTTTAGTTTAATATTCCACTGCAGTCTTTGTATTAACCCTGTTAAAACATGAGTTTCAATTTCACTGCACAGCTATAAGGGAAATTTTGTTCTCTAGGTATGAGAGCAAGAGCTGGATGAAATCAGAGAAAGATGCAGGAAAGAGCGTGGCCTGATGAACCCTGATAATCACTACAGTTTTATGTGTACACCCTCCTCATAGCAGAGCAAGAATGACACCAATTTTCATAAATTTCATTACACTAGTAGTGCCTCATGCAGATTAGATTGCAGTGCTCTGGAAACAGCAGTTAGGAACTAAGTAAATCTTTCGGCAAAGCTAACTACTGAGGGTGGGTCCTAGTCTTCATCCTGTAAGGCAATGTTTGTTCCCCCTCTGTCACTTCAAAAGAATATGTACAGACCTGGAAAGACATTAAAGTCATTCCTACCATGCGACAGTGACAGTGAATCATGATAGTTGTTCCTATTATGGAGTGGAAAATGGGAATGTGTGAATCTATAGAGACATTAAACTAATCATTAATCCTTTTCTACTTGTCAGTCAAAAATGTTGTACTGTTGGGGTGAGAATATGTTTGGCTGAGAACAAGCTTTTAGTAAAATAGATTTGGCAGATGCATATTTGCAGATGCTCATGAAAGATGAATCATGACATTTCCTGACAACAAACACACCAAAATGTCTGTTTTGCTACTCTCTTTCCCTTTGGGTATTGCATCAGCTATATATACTGTATATGTATGTGTTTGTGTATAAATCAACCAAGCACTAATGAAGAAAATTCTTTGCTGCCTACATCACAACACAACACTACAATGATAACATCCTGGTCACAAGAAAAACAGTGAAGAACATTTGAAACAATGATTCTTCAGAAAGTCTATGGATTGTGATCATTACAGTGGTATAGACAAATTCTTTAATTATCTATGATTGTTATAGTCTCATAGAAGACTCATTCTTATCACTGATCCTCATCAAAGAAGATTAATTAGCTAAAGACAATTTATCTGAGATCGGTAAACACCTCCAGTGCAGAACACATTAAAGGAAATGGTGATTTTATCCTATATTTGCGTAAAGAATAGGAAATGACTGGCAAAAGGAATGAACGCATGAATAGAGAGACAAATAAACAAATAAATAAAACTGAAATTGTCTCCCAGATTAGTATTGCTTAACATTCCAAATGTATATTATTTAATTACTGAAAAATTTGTATGAAAACCAAATTAAAACAAAGAACACAGGAGAACGCTAATGAAGATATTTTTAGATAGTTTGAGCCAATGCTCAGAATCATGTCAGATGCCACATAAAATGTGCCTAATCTCAGAGCAGCCTTTGGCTAGCTGAAGTTACATTTTCAACACCTACTATTAAAGATACAGGTAGTCTCTTGCTTCAACATCACATATTTTTTATCTGTGAAAAAAGTTACAACTTCAAAGTCATGTTGACAACTAACAAAATCCCAAGGAAAACATGCTGAACTGAACTCGTAGATTGATTCAGCCTCATTCATTCCTTTGTCTTTTTTAGTTGTTTTTTTTTAGGGTTTCTTTTGTCTTGTGTGTTTTGGGGTTCTTTTTCCTTAACGTAAGGAGGAGGAACCTAGCTATTTCATAAAAGCTTGTTATTGTAATATTTACACATTAAAATTCTAGTATGTCTTTGAAGTTGAATGCTGCTACATGTACTGTACAAGCTGTGACCTCCCAGGAGATATCTACTAGAGACCCATCTAGGCTGACCTGTTGCTGATCCAGAGCATCAAATCAATATTGGTGAGAATCACACAGGCCCTCAAAACACTGAGGCTACTAATGTAACAGGGGTACAAATAAATTTGTCATCGAAGGCTTCAGTCTGTTCTATGAAGCTTTACAATACCTTTGTTCATTCTTAAGGATTATTCCCTGAAACTAAATTTGGAACTATCAATTAGTTCTTTAAAACAGATTTAAAGCAAATAATAACAGTGTATCACAGTAGTGTTTTACTCACATTCATTCTACTTGAGCACAATAGTTACGTTTGACAAAAGAGTATCTTCCAGGCAGTACCCAGCCTTGACATGAAGAAATCCACAAAAGCAATTTCTCTTGTCTGTATGTTCCAGTAATCTTATATGAAGATGTTTTGCCTCATTTTTGCTTTGAAAAGTTCAGCTGCATTTTCCAGAGGAAACTGCCACTACATTCACTATCACCCCAACTAGAGAGAAAGATTAGGGACAATTGCTACAATCAGTGGGAAGCTCACACCATCTTGGAGTAACGATAAACCCTTGGTTTGTGGATTGAAGGTATTTCACCAGTGCAGCTTTAAACAGATTGTGTTTGCTTGCCATCACCCACTGTTTTTATATTCAGATAGTCAGAGCAATCATTGTTCTTTGCAGATGTAATCAAGCTGTAGAGCAGGATTCTGTTTCTGGCTAAGGATGTTTATTTGTTATTAAGTATAATATAGTGAAAGTCACAGCAATACTGATGGGTCAGCACAGATGCCTTCCATCATGAGTTACCAAGATGCATTTCTTCCAAAAACCTCATAGATGAAACGTTTTCAGCTAGCTGAGGTTACTAAAGACAGGTCCTTCATCATCTCAGGAATGAAGCCAATAACGAGTAACAGAAATAATACCATAAATCATTCTTTATAAAGTAGGACTGACTATTATTTGCTAAAATGCCTTTCATGGTGGATTTGCATACGCTTTCTTGTTGAATGACCATAAGAAAGAAAAGAGGATAGGTCACAGGGGACAAAAGAAGGTAGAATACTGCTATAGTGAACTGTATTTTATAGCAGGTATTGATTTACAGAAGAAACTACCAAACAGTCCTGCCTACAAGTTCAAGGGACATGTCTAGCATGGGAGTCTATTCATATAAGGAAACAACACATGGGAGTCTTTTCATAAAAGGAAACAATCTAAATTTCTGGCGTTTTGAACAGTCAGATTCTCAGACAGACCTGGATACTCCTAAAATGAAACACTATATATATATATGTATGCTGCGTTACTATCTCTTACCGTAATTCTTGTATTAATATGTAGGGGTAGGTTTTGCTCACAAGATGGCAGTGTTGGTTATTACACACTGCTTCGCTGAGCCTTCCTCTAGCTAAAGGTCTCTGTGCTGCTACCCAGGAAAAACCACACAAGGTGGAATTCCCTAGAGGGCTGCATCTCCACACCTGCTTACCCAAAAAGCAGATCATCTGAGTCATCACACTGCATATTTGCTACTATAAACTCTCAGGATTAAATATACAACACTCATCTAAATCTATGGACGTCCTAATATCCAAGCAATGTCGATCTTTGTTTTCCAGTTCTTATTAATGTCAACAGAAAGCATTTTTTTCTATCCTTACAGATGGCGTTTCCCCTGTAGAGAGCAGGGATGGTCTCTAAACTGGTAGGGTTCCAAGTTTCCAACCTCTGTTACATTTTCTTTAGCAGCCAAAGGTTCCACATGATTAACACAAATGATTATTGCTGTTGGCAATGTAGATATGCCAAGTAGTTTTGAAGACCCCGTACTAAGTACCATTCAAACTTTAAAGGACATTTTTTCTGGACACAAGAGATCGCATCCTACCAAATACACTCACAACAGATAAGAAGTGAGGCATTTTCTGTTCAAACTCAGCAGTGTTTCCTTACCTACCAGTGGCACTCATAAAACCATACAGGTTCAGAGGACATATATCCAGCTCTTCTTCAGAGGTTGAGAAGCAAGAGGTTCATCATTGCCATTGAACATTATGGCATGTTTTGGGGAACTGCTTAAAATGAGAGAAAGCAAAAGGACCTGGAATTCACTAACATTTATCCAAGTCCAGAATAAGAGACAAGGATTTTTAATGAAGATTGACAACTAAGGGAGATTTGTGTTTGTAAATGAGAAAGTAAAGCATTCAGAAAAGGGGAATTACAGATTCTTTTAGTAGTGACCCTAAGTTAATTGCAAAGACATAGCAGCAACAGGCAAATGTACAAATCAGAGTTGCTAAAACAAGTTAACAGAGCTTCCAGATGCGGGTGTTGTTCTGACCAACTGCAGTCACCAGGGCATGGAGAAATACTCAATATAAACTGAGGCAAAACTGACAGATTCCCGTTATGTAAAAAAGGAACCACAGGAAAAATGTTTCTTTCAAAACAAGACCCTTAAAGATTCCTTTATTTACCTGCTGTAAAACTGAAAAATGCTTACTTATGCATTCCCACTGATCTGTCTCCAATAGTGAAAGTGATTTTTAAGTAAATTAAATTTGCAGGGTTTACCCTTGAGCATCACACGCAAAACGAAGCTTTTCTTAAGGAGCTCCTGTGGATCCAATGAAGCAACATTTGCTTTGGACACTGTAACAAAACCATTTAATGTTATAATGATAGTAAGGCTTCCACTTCAATCGCAACAGCAACAAAATTCAAAGTCCCGGCTGAGACTGCATTTGTAATGCAACCATTTCTGCTTACACACTGCAGCACTGACTACACCTAGAGCTTCAGATCACTCATGTTAGTTGTAACTTGTAATCTAACACAACATACAAAAAATAATGTTATAGTCCCAAACTTGCAATTTCCTACCTTGCATGGGTAGTTACATATTTACCGTTAACTTCAGTAAAGAGTTTCTATTAAATTAGTCACATTATATATATTTTGGAGACATACTAGATTTCTGAAGGACGGGTGAGTTATTTGGATGCTAAATGTTCTCAGCTACTGTGGTGATCAGGTGGCCGAAGCTATCACAGCTATACACAGGCATTCATGTATTCCTTCCTGCTGACAACGGGGAGCTCAGGGAGGAAAAAGTATTTCTCATTCATGGACAGAACTCAACGCTGCAGTTGCTCAATTTCAAGGGCACTTTTTCTCCCCTGCATTGCCCTCCGTGTAGTTGTTTCTCTGACACTTCCTCTCCTGAAATGATTTTCAACAGAGCAGTGTGCTCTGAATCCATTTGGGCCAATGGCCCTGGCTTGGTTTTTGTCATTTCTGTTTTCCTTACACCTCTTCAGTGATCAAGGCTGCCACAGCATCTGCTATGCCCTTCCCCTGTGAGAATGACAATGGGTTCTGATCTTGCTTACTTTCCCTTTCTCATTCCCCTCATGGCATCTGCATAGGTATCTCTAGCCAAAACCACAAATTTGACTGGTGCCTCGGAAACGTATTTTTCTACTCCAGACCAATCTCATCCGGCCAAATGAAAATACCAGGTGCTAGACATTCTGGGATAAGAAAGAGCTTTTTTGCATGTGTGTGTGATTATGCATTGCATGAGTTGTGTCTCCTTGCATAATTAATAATGTTGCTAATTAATAATGATGCTAATAAATGCCACCATAACACCATACCCTCTCATTTTAATTACAGTTTTTTTCCCACTTCACCATCCACTGTCCATTTACCCCCCTGCACAATCTGTACCTGCAGTACAGGCTGAGTTCCTACTGACACTGATGGGGAGTCTGAATTTAGACCCTGCAATGGAGATCTGAAGAATGTGCTGGTGGGGAGAAACTTGCCCTTGGCTGCTGCATGCATGACTCACTAGAACTGCTATCAGATGCCCCAGATTATGACCTACTTTACTTTGTATTACTCAGAGAGAATGAGTAAGACATTTCTGAGGCTGATACAAAACCAGTATTTTCTGTGGTAACAAGGAAGAAATGCTTTCTTAAACACTAGATCAATTCTGGAATTCTTGTATCAATGATTAAAATTCCCTGGGGTCACTGTGCAAAGTCTACTGAAGAACCGAATTGATTTTCATAGGCTACAAATCAGATCTGCGGTCTTTAACTGAAATGCAAGGTGCGTGTTTCCATACATAAGGGATCATCTAACTGATGAAAGACCAAATAGGCCTCCATAAATAGATTTACTGTTTGGCAAAATTACAGGATTTGTGGGTAATTCGTTCAGTACCGGCGCCAGAAGTACTCTTTTCAGCCTATTCTGCAAACCTTTGTGGAACAGGCCTTAGAGTCAGACAATCATTTAAGCATGTCCCTAAGTGCTTTGCTGATATAATATCATAGATCCATTGAAGTCACTGGAAGCCTTTCCCTGACTTTTATGGGCTTTTCATAACATCTTCTATGATTCAGTTTTCCAGGTATAAAATGCGAATATGAATAACAGCTTCTTTCCTCCTGGTATTTGTGAGGTCTATTTAAAGTAGAAACTCTTTAGGGCAGATCTGTCTTTTGTATGCAAGTCCTGGCATAGAACAACAGTCCCCCAGCTCTGGAGGGGAACTAAGTACTACCATAATATTATGCTCCAGGTCAAACCAGTCTTAATTTATGGAAACTCAAAGGCCCATGCTATGCAGAAGGCCAGGCTAAAACACCGAACTGGTTCCTCTTCCCACTCTAGAATCTAATATGAGTAACTGGGATATAGCTAGTGAAATGTAAGACCAGCCCTGGTTTTCTACTGTTACTGGATTTTCTCTGGCTCTATGTACACATGTGGATTTACACACCCATGTAGATTAAATTTGCCACTTAATAAGCAAGTCTTGAAAGAGCTGTGGCTCAGATTTTGAAAATTTTTTGAAAAATGAATTAAATACTTCAGTGTGTGGTTACACTGATATTGGGATGAAGATATCATCTCTTCCAGGAACTGCAAGGCAACTTTGTGAACTGAGCACTCTTCATATAGGTCTTAACCACTGCATTAATCTTAGAAGAGAGCTGAGAGAGTGTAAAGAAATTTTTTCTTATTCCCTTCAACGCTGTAATATACCTGTGTTGGCCTCTTTTTAACCATATACTGTAATATAATATGAACATTAGTATGGGGAAATTCATAAAACATCAACATTTCGATCTGTAATGCTCTTGGATCAAAAAAAAATTTAAAGTTTCTACAGGAAAAAAAATCCCATGTTCAGTGTCCTGTTTAATCTGCAAATGAAAGGCTGAGATAAGACACCAAAGAAGGAAAACACAAAATAAGAATGTTTACCATGCAAATGAGCTTCATTAATACAGAAGGTCATTATCTGGACAACTCAAAGGATTTCATGTGGGTGGATTTTTCTGCTGTGAGAAATAAGGTTTTCTTTTGCAATCAGCATTATATAAAGCTATTGGCATCTCCTGGATTGTTTATGAATATAAATGTAAAATGGAAATTAGATATAAAGATTAAAAGATTTAACCTATTTTAATTATGTTAAGATTTAAAATATGCAATACAAAAAAATTACATTTAGGCTATCTCATCAATCCCAAATGATGGTTAGACTTCTAAGTATGTATGTTTTCAATTTTTTGTTTTAATTAAATGGCATTACCCAAGTTGTATTTTATATCTATTATTTTAAATTTTGACTGATGGTAGGAATACAGTATTTTAATTGGATAATAAAAATTCTAATGAGTTAGAAATATCAATCAAAGAAGGATGACAACTCCAAATAGAAATTAGGAGTTTCCTATTATAATTCACTATCAAATACTTCCACCTAAAATTGGATATAACTTTATCCTAGACATTCATACTAATGCCTTTGACAACCTCAGAAAGGGACACTGGCATTTCTGCTAAAATATCTTCAGTATATTTAAGAGTTTATATAATTCAGTTGTAAAATTCTACCCTGGGCCAGTACAAGAAGTGTAAGAGACTTCACAATGATTACAGGGTGTCAACAGCACTGGTAATTACTTACAGCTTCAACAATTTTTTCAAAATTTTAGCACCAGTCTTTTCAAGCCTTGCCTGTTGAATGGGAAATTTAACTTCAAAATTGCAAGAAGCAAGAGTTTTGTTTAAACCCCACTGAAGTGATAGAAAGACTTACAGTGATTGTAATGAGCTTTTCAGCAGACAGAAAACATACAGAATCTCAGATACAGAATTTGTTCCAGAAAATATCCATCTACCATACCACACCTTTCTTAGTTCTTATTTTCATTTATGGTATTTTTAGAACAGAATTTTCAGAGCTTGGATACATAAAAATGGCTTGTCAGTTATGCAATAAGAATTAGCATGAGTTTAAAATTAAAACTGGACCTCCAGGGCCATGCTACTACTATTACTACTACTACTGCTGCCACTGCTAAGGCACGGGGTAGTATCTAGACTTTCAGCGCTAATCCAGTAAATACATGGAACTTCTTCTACTGTCATAATGCACACTTGAAAAGCAGAAAAAAGTTCTGATTCATATGCTCAGATTTTGAAAAGCCCATGACATTTTTATGTTGAAAATACATTAGAAAGTGAGGACTTTCAATAGACTCAGTCTGAAGAGCTGATTCTCACTAATCTACATAGAAATAAAACAAGCACACAGAATCACTTAATCACCAATGATGTGACTGCAGCTGCCTGCCCCAGATCCTTTCTTTCTCAATATCGCTGTAGAAAGTACTCTTCTATAATGTATTCTTTAAGAATTACACCAATAAATAGACACACAGACACACATACCTACACAGAAATGATACATGGATTTTTTTTTTTTTTTTTTTTTGCATTTGATCAGGCGTTTTACACAGTCTACCTTATGAAGAAAGAATCCAAACTAGTATAAATCTTAACAGGGTAGGGTTTTGCACTCTGCTTTCATTTAGCATATGCAATAGATCTCTTACAGTAATTGTTACTAATTTCTCTTTCCTGTATATAAATACTTTAATATTTACAAATGAGGCAACAAAGAAAGTCAATTTGACATTTAATGTTCCGCACAGAAATCACAAACACTCTGCCGAGGAATTAATTAAAATTACAGTCACATAATAATGACACCAACAATAAATACTCATATACAGGTAATAAATTAACTCATTAATTCAGCCAGTACACAGTTGTAAATAACTATAATAACAAACATTTTCTATCAGTGCTTTAAATGTTAGCTCTGTTTTTAATAGAGTTTCCTTCCTTGGTTGTTCAAAATAATTATGCTTTAATGGGATGTTAAAATGTAAATTTATTATAGAATTTGGAATAAATTGGTTGGAAACTTCCTAAAAACACTTCAAAAAGATTCACAGTTTTTTTCAAGTTCTGCCTTAAACTCATGAAGCCAAAAATCACACAATAAAAGCACTGGATGTGTGTGTTGACATATCTATGTGTGCATGTGTGTGTGTGTATCTATATATATTATATACACACATAAATATACAGACACACGCACACTATATATATGTATATCTGCAGGTTCAATCATCTTTTTTCTAAATACATTTCATTGAGGGATGCAAGATCACTCAAAATATGTTTAAGAAAAAATGAGATATGTATGTGAACCGCTTTAATTCTGATTAACGGGAAGTCTTCAGCTTTTATCTGTTAAACTGTGGTACTGTATTACAGTCCTGTATAGGCAAAGTCCCATCACAAGGAAGCAGTAGATCACTGATACCAGCTAGCCACAGGGAGGACATCCCAAGAGCATCTGATATCCTTTTGGGCTGCTGTGTGTGTCTGTGTCAGAAAGAAAACCCATCAATCCACCCTTACAAGGAAAGAAGTCTGAAAGGCCATGCACATCTACCCTTTATCTAATGGCATATATAAATACCTTATTTTGTCTCTCTTACAGCTGTTTCTGAGATGTAATCTGCAAAACCAGAAACGTCATTCTCACTTCAGAACCTTGGCCATGTGTGTAGTAGCTGCCACAGGTAACCTGCGGCTAAATCTGGTGACAATACATGTTGCTGATGCAGGAATATCATCCACAAGTCCACACAACATGTGGACAATTTATTAACTGATCATTTTAATCCTCCAGATTTTCCAATAAAATGGACTTTGTAAGCCCTGAGTTACTAGGTACTTTTGATTTACTGATACAATCTTTGGTAGGGAACTTAATCAGAGATTAATCTACAATATACTATAGGATCATGTCTGTATTGGCAAAAACCATGGCATACTCCCAAGTTACCAGTCAAGAATGGTTTTAATCCTATCACACACTCATTGCAAATGACTTACTGGATGTTTAAAATAGTATCTAAAACGAAACAGAATGTCACTAACCCATACAAGGGAGATTGATTGTCCTATATTTTTCACTGTAGAGAAACAACCTGCCCTATTTTATGTTTAATGTTAAAATAGACCTGATAAAGAAATGCTTTAGAGCATCTTCAAAATTTAATATTTGGTCCACATACACAGTTTCTTCACAAATGTTTTCTTTCCTACCTTGGAGTAAAAGTGTGCTGCTTTTTAGTAGGACTGAAAGATTCTTCATTTAAACCACAACCAACATTTTTCAGTTGTTATTTAATCCATAAATTGTCCAGGCTATGCTTTCCCCATAATAAAATATATTTTAAACAAGTCAGCTCTCTCAAGCTGAAAAAGTATGAACTGGTTTATCGTCATTTCTGTTGTAAGTACAGAAATCAGTTTGGTATTTATCAGGTTGGCAGAACAGGTTCATTACAAGAATAGTAAAGTATACAAAAAGTAATGATGTACCATTCTTCCCCTGGGCCTTATTCTGAAAAAACCTTCTACTGTATGGTCAAAAAACATACTAAAGGCTTTCAAAGACAGATAAAAAATAGGTTCTCCTTGAAACTGCAGTTACTTTGGCTGCCTTGACTGTATCTCTGTATAATAAAAATATATCTCAGTTAACAATATCATAATCTTTTTAATGCTAAGATTACCACTTCATTGTCATGAATAAAAAGAGTATAACAGTGATTCATTAACATATATATCCCGTGTCCAGTAATGGCCACATTCTTTACAGAAAAGTGCAAAGATCTCAAAGTTATCAATTACAGATGATTGGTAGGTGGTCTTTTTTTTTTTTTTTTTTTCCTAACCAACTTAGTAATTTTATCAGCTAAAATTTTATCAGCAAAGTACTTTTCTTTGCTACTATAGTTTTCCCATTTAATATGCCACTGTACCATGCAAGCATCCAATACTATATGTATGTGCAATAGAACCAGAAATTATGGTTACAGGCATGAGTTTTTGTCATTTGCCTGAAAAAATATTCTGAAATTAACGTATTTCCAGAAAAGCAAGCAAATGAAACTGTATCAGAGAGGATAAAGAACAATTTTCAAGCTACGGGACTAAATTTCTGTTGGTCAGTAAAGCTAAAGCGATGTGTGCAAGTTAAGGAATTTGCCAGTAAGTTCTCTTTAAGTGCTCTCCTGATGGAGATGATGTATAGGGGCAAATTTAAGAACAACATAGTTGTCTTGTTTCCATAGCAGAGGAAGCAAACCAGTGAGCCAAGACAGGCTGATAGGCTTTCTCAACTCGCAGTTTCAGCTGAAGGGAACCAATGAGCTGGGATAGCCTTAACATAATATTGTACCATAGTAGCAGAAAGGGGATCGTTAAAACCAAGATGGGCCATGGTATAATTTTTGCTAACTCTGTGAAAATACATTTGGCGTTACTTGTGGTGAGACAATAACTAATCAAATTGCTGATTTAGCATAACTATAAGGCCTGAGAATATCTATAAACTGCCGCAAAACTGCTGAACTAACAAATGGCTGATTTAACACAATAAATAGCACCTAGAAAAAATAATGCAGTAACAGCATAGCTAAGACAGCTGCAAAATGAGGGGAAAAGGAATTATTTGAAAGGAACATTGCCTTTGGAATATGGAATTCAAAGTCAATATGGAATACTGAAATGGGAAAATATGAGAGTTGGTTACAGGAAACCAGTTTCCCAGAGAAACAGAGAAGCCGCTGTACTGGGAAACTGACTCAGCAGAAACAATGAACTATCAGTCTGGGACACTGAGAAAGTAAAGAACAGAAGGCCATGGGTCCTGGACTCTCGAGGGGATAAGAGACAACTCAGAAAACTACCCAGGTGGCATCAGCAGAAGCAGATCAACATTAAAAACCCCAGCTGCTAAGAATCACCTGCTGTGGAAGCAAACACCTCCAGGAAAACTTGGGATGTGAGGTGGGATGTTGCTGGGAGCCCTGTGCTGTGAGCACGGACACTAAGGACCAACAGCAGTGCCTGATGGGCCACCGTGGGATGGGAGAGCTCCAGTGTTTGGGAATGCTTGCCATAACCATGACACTGTGCCTTTAATATTTCCTTGGCTGTATGCTGAGTAGTTTGCTATAGCTGTCCATTACCATTACCATCATTAGAGTTATCTCATAGGACTATTAGAGCCGTTTGCCATTCACTGCCATTCTCTTAATTACCTCAGCGTCCTAATTGTCTATTGTTATTGACTATTTATGGTTACCCATCTTGCAGTTAAATATTGATAAATCATAGCTGCATTTGGTACTGCCATGCTTAAATTTATACAAGCTATTAATAAATGTAGGTTTTTAAAAGCTGTCCTACATATTTCACGTAGTCACAATCCCTTTATTCACTTCATGATATATTGTCCACTCCCCTCTTTCTCCACTTACAGATCAAATTAGGCAAAATAATTTGCCACTGAGTATGGAAATTACCCCAGTCAGATTTTCTTTAGAAAGAAGATTAATTCCTAGCTAAATAAATTGTGATCAAAATTGGAGCTAACATAGGGGATAGATACAGAAATACAACAGAAGAGTGTAATATAAGAACTGTAATAGTCAATACGTATTTCTTAAAACTCTGGTCCCATTGATCACTGAATGAGTTAGATTTCAGCCAACACAAGTCATACTGCGTAAAACACAAGTCATATCTATTTTAACATTAGCATATAAGGCTGGCAGAGGCTTGAATAAAGAGGTGGTGTGAAGGGGAAAACAGCGTACACGGAGGACACTTTGAGAAGCAGTAGGGAAGTGGAGGAGTAAGGTTGCTTTTTTCACTGGGAGCAGTCACAGGAAGGAACATGCTGAAAGGAGCCATTCTGAAAAGGCAGCTGGTGGGTATGCAGGTTGGCTTAGTCAGAAATAGAAATATATATATTGCTATATTATTTTCATTGCTGACTTACAGACTATAACAAACTCTCTCCATAAGACTAGCAAAATAGATTTCAACATGTTTTGGGGAGACTGACCTCTTTTTCCTGCTAAGAGAGTAAGTCCTCCTTCCGTCCTTCCTTCTTCAGAAAACAATTCCTTCAGTCGTGTGAAAGAAAGGGAATCGTTGATTTAAGTATCTTACACAATTCGATGTGTCAGCAGTTGTACTGGGTGTGGTGGTGAGGCACCGCGGGGCGTCTGTGAGGAGAGGTCGGGGCTCCCCCGCACCAGGCACCAGCGGTTCCAGCTGGTTCCAGCCACCCCCAGCACCCCGCTGCAGGACACGGCCGGGGACTGTCAGCAAGGCTGGTGGCACCTCTGGGAAAGCGTATTGAAGAAAGGGCAAAACGCTGCCCAGCACTGAGAGAAAAAGTGTGAGAGAGCCCTGTGGGCAGCCAGGCCAGAGAGGAGGAAGGTGCTGCAGGTGCCGGAGGAGGCTGGACCCCAGTGAAGCAGGTGTGGACACTGCAGCCCGTGGAGGGGCCCACAGCCGAGCAGGGGACAACTGTGAGGAAGGAAGAGCAGCAGAGAGGAGCTGTTACAACCTGACCAAAACCCCAGTGCCCCATCCCCATGTGCTGCCCGGGGGGTGTAAAGCTGAGCCTGGGAAAAAAGAGCGAGAGGAAGGTGCTGTTTTAATTTTTGTCATTGTCTCTCATTATCCAATTCTATTTTAATGGGTAATGTATTAATTTTCTCCAAGTTGAGTCTGTTTTGCCTGTGACAGTAATAGTTAAGTGATCTCTCTGTCTTTATCTTGACCCACAGCATTTTAACCCCTGTCCTGTTGAGGAGGGGGAGTGAGAGGGCTGGGGGGCGCCTGGCCACAGGTCAAGGCCAACCCGCCCCTCAACAGCAAAAATTGCAGAGATGTATTAAGAGTAAAATTGCAGAGATGTATTAAGAGTGTGTCTTAACCCTTAGTGGCTTGTGAAGGAAAGGCTTGCAGGAGACCTAGCTATGACTTGGAGTCAGACAACCTACCTCATAGTAGCAACTAACTTTCATGCATTGGTATACAATGAATCTATCAAATATTTTAACTAAAAGAAGGAAGTATTTTATTTCCACTCACAGGAAATTATGCTGTAAAAATGTGACTAATTTTTCTGGAATAAATCCTTTGGACTGTTAAGACTACTTTTTCCACATTTGCACCAATTTTCTTCAGGATGGGAAACTTTGGAACAGCAATTAAAAAAACCCAGAGGAGTTATTTTCTTAGTCTGACACTTAGAACTGCTGTATAATATTAAGTACAATTGGCACAAAGCATGTCTTGAGAGCAGCTGAAAATACTCAGTGCAAAGAAAATACCACTTTTCTGCCATGCCACGGTCTCTTTTGTTAAATCTGCTCTCAGTCTGCCAGCATGAACTAACAAGCAAAGAGTAGAGGAAACTACTTGGCTTGTTGTTTGGTTGGTTTTGGTGTGTTTCAATTTTTTAAAATTTGTCATATACTTGTGTTATTTCACTACCCAGTCCTGAAACCTTGCCTTGAAGGTGCTTGCTTAGGACCAAATTCCCTCAGTAAGCAGTGCAGTAGTCATCATAATTGGCAAGCCATTCTTGCAGCCATGATAACAGAGGGCATCGGCTGAAGCTTCCAGGAAACATTTTTTTTAGTCCATGTTTAACTAAAATCCTATCCTCCCTCAATGTTACTGGTGAGACACTACGGGCAAGGCATGAGTTAGGGTATTCTGATCAACAGCAGCAGTACTATTATTAAGGGCCACTGTATTCAGTGGACTGACTCCCTCTCTGCAGAGCACCAAGTGAGAAGTTGAAGTTCATTAAAACTGTAGCTTTGACTACCTTGGCTGGAAATTACAATGCTGGGTTTATTACATAATGTATTCCTCTGATGTATATTTTAGTTATCATAGATTATAAATTAATAGAGCGATGATTTTAGATAAAGGGATGGAAGGTAAATGTCAGCGGATGATAATATTCTCTGTATCAACATAACTTCTCATGTTGACTCTGTTTAACCTTCTCTTGAGGCTAAATCTGGCAGGCTGTGATTTATGAAACAGTTTAAGGTGTATATTTGATAACCAACTATCCTAATTAGTTCAGTCATTATCAGTCTTGATAATTTTGGTTTCATTCCAATATCTATTGATGTCTATGAGAAGGCTCTGTTATTATCAAGGGAAAGCAGGTCATATTTCAGTCTAACTGGCTTCCAATAGCTGTCACTGGATCATCTTAAAGAAGCCAACAGTTCTCAGCTCTAGAAAAATCAAGGCCACTGACTTCGGCCTTTGTTTGTTTGTTTGTTTGTTTGTTTTCCTCCAGACAGCTGCAAGTGATCAGGATGTCAAAACCTGGTACATCTAACAAGCTTTCTGGCCACGTGAATATTTATCATGGCATTGAAACTTGAGGATGGTAGTACAATAGGCTTGAGTTCAAGTTAGTAATGTTTCCTCAACCTGGCAATTTTATTCGAGTTTCTGTAAATAAAAAAAAAAAAAATCTATTTTTTTAATATAAATCATTATTACTGTTCGACTTTGTATCTTTACTGCTTTTAAAAAAAATCTGTATCTTTTCATGCCTCTCTTATTTGTGTATTAACAATTTATTCTCTCACCAGTTGCAAACCATTTGATGTTGCTAAGCTCACACACAGCCATTGTTATTGTTATCAGTATTAGTAATGGAATCATTATCATTCTCATCACTAAAAGCTAGCTCATTATCTGATAAGTCAAAATTTCCTCCCAAAGATTTTGAGGTATTTGATTTTCCTCATTTGTATTCTCAGAAGTAATTTCTTCCTCACTTGCTGGAGATGAAAATGCACCTTCCGTAAGTAAGCTGCCATTCTGCTCATTATGCAGCTTTGATTATTAATTTTTCTTTTCTCCTTTGCAGCACAAGAATGATTGCAGTTTTAACTGGTTTGTGTCTCCCAAGGGATTTCCTTTGAAAAACAACTACTAGGGGTTAAATTCTGATTATGCGGGCTTGAGACAACTCCTGATCCAACTACTAAAATCCATGGGCACTGATAAAACTGACAGTTGAACCACAGCATCAGCTGGTGGGCAGGTTCTTGGGGAATAAACTTTGGGAAGAATTTGAGATAATGATATTGGTGACAAGCTGGCCTTTCACTAGGACAAAAACTGAAAGAACCTTTTCCTTCTTTTTCATCCCAGTTTCTCATCCATACTGACTCAGGCACAACCTAGTCTAAACTCCTATTAGCCAAGTGGGTTGCAACAGCTCAGATAAGCTTCTCAGTGTTTGCTTTCGCTTTGCAAATGGGAGGCTATTTCCTCTTCTGTTAAGTCCCAATTCTGCAGATGTATATGCTAATTTTTTTCCCTCTGTAGACTGGCAACTCTGTGAAGGTCTTCATCATCACTAGTCAACTGTTCTAGTGTAGAATATTGACTGTCTTCGTATCTATCTACAGGATGAGGTTATGGTTTGTTCAGCTTTCCCACATCAGGTTTTGTTTAGTCTCTCTCTGATTTCTCCTTGACACTATAGAGAGGGTGAGATTTTAATTTCAGAACTGCTTGTTTGATATGGGAATCCTTTTCTGATCTTCTATTCACGTGTTTCTCCTCTTATGAAATGCTAGTTCATTATGTAACTGGGGTCAGGAACAGACTTCTCCAATGAGAAGTGCCAACACATCAAGTGTGCAGGGTATTTGGGAAGAAAACGTAGTCAGTTTGGGGCACGGGGGGAATCGTTTCATATTTGTTACTCTGTTTTTGTTCTGCTTTTCTCACACAAAGAAATATTTCTGATGATGTGGTACAGAAAACTACCTGATGTGTGAGCTGTAAGTGGCCTCTTAAAATTCAATTAACTTTATTTAATGGGATTCATGCATTTGTAATATCAAGGAGTCACATTACTGAAAATTAGCTTCAGTAATGTTCTTCTAATATTACTGCACAGCTATTTGTTGCCAATGGAAAGAAAGCTAATTACTGGACTTAGTTTCTCACACAGCTGATACTGCTTTACCCACCTTTCCTCATATGACATGACATTACGCATGCATGCTACTAAATCATATTTTAAATCTGAGATATCTGACCCCTTTGGAAAACCAAGCACTTCTATCTGTTTAGCCAGGGGCATTCACAGCCAGAAAAAGAATTTAGATTCTTGATTTCAATTTAGTTCTCAGCTTTTAAATTCTCAACTTTACCACAGATTATGCCTAGAGAAAGGCCTTTGCACGTGATATTCTGGCATCAACCAACTAGTCAGGCCATGGCATCAGGCAGATCTCTCGATCAGCCTTCTATATGGAACTCACCATTTTTTTTTCCCAATGTACTGAGAAAACACTACATAATATTTAATTCAGCCAGCCTTTTGGAGGAGAAATCCAGATTGGAGCCATGTTTGAAAGCTTTAAAACTTTGCTTCCTCCCAGGAAATAACACAAATATTTTAAGGATCTGAAATATTTTCACAGATCTTATAGCTCATTTCTCAATTTGGAAAAAGTGTGGCTTTAAAATGTCACGTAAGTATTTTGCCTACAACAGAAATGTCAGTATTGTAAAATAAACCTGTTAAAAATAAATGTAATGTATGGGAACAAAATTAATCTATTTCAAGGCCGCAGGAGTCACAGTCTGAGTGGAAAGATAGAAACCAAGGAGTGATAATTTTTAAAGATACATGACAAACATGTTTCATTATCATTACACTGACTGCACAGAATCTGAAAAGGACATTGGATTTTGTTTAATGGGAATTCATATTTTCTTTGCATTTTGCTGTACATTGCAGGCAGGTCAAGGTTTAAAATGCAAAATGAAACATGGCCCAAACTATAGCAATTTAAATTCAAATTTATACCTGCTTTAAGAAGATGCGCAACAGACTGCATACAGAATGATATGCATCAAGGTTAATTTCAGAGAGCTGTAACAGATTGCAGTTTTTTAAATTAAAAAAAAAATAATATATATAACTTCTTTTTTTTC
Organism: Athene noctua; assembly: GCF_965140245.1. Taxonomy (NCBI): domain Eukaryota; kingdom Metazoa; phylum Chordata; class Aves; order Strigiformes; family Strigidae; genus Athene; species Athene noctua. Next base: position 22,635,235 of record NC_134044.1, read on the forward strand.
AGTACTGATCAACTTGCGGAGTATATTATGTTGGCTAAATTACATATGTTTCATGAAAAAAAAAAAAGAAATTAAAATAAAATTAATACAAACCAGACAGAAAGTTATTTTCGTTCATTCCTTCTCTCATTTTACTGTTCTGGCTGTTCTGTTACAGGGTAGAGAAACTGGATGCTAATTACAAAATCCCCAACTGATAAACAGATAACAACTTGCATTTACACAGTTTAATGCCTTTCATGGGAAAAAGATATCGAGGACTTAAAAACTTTACATGAACTATATATATATTTGTCATGGGAAACAACTACCATCATAAAATCAACATTGGCTTGACAATGTGCAATACATCTCAAAAAGTACCATTCCACATCCACGTTTAACTGTAGAAGAAATTTAATTTATTTTTAACTTTTCCCAAAAGATCTACAGAAAGACTGACACACTGACTTGAAAGACACCACCTACAGAACCAGGATGCTGGTGGGCTCCCTGGGATCTCTCAGACACCTGCTGCCCAGAGTGTTGGTTGTTTTGCCTGAGAGCTAACAGTCTAACAGAGTGCAGTTTGTTGTAGGCCGTAAGCCAGTTCTTCACTGGAATTTCGCAATGACTAAATGATCCCTAGTCAGCTAACAATTTATTTCCCAGTGACATTCATTGCACACCTCAGTCCTTGTGAGGTCAGCAAATATTGAATGTGACAAAGCAGTTTCTATATGAAATTAAGCAGAGAAGAAGAAATGATATAATTTTTTATTACTTACCCAAAATGATGGGGGAGTTAACTAAAACAATTAATTTTCCCTGTTAGTTTACCTAAGTGAGACCAAAACACATTGCCAGTGTTTCTGTTTATACTGTGATCATGGAATGCAAACAGTTCTTACCTGCACACACTCACAGCATGGATTAAGAAATACAAAAATACCTTATTAGATATTGACTGGATCGCCTACAGATGATTGAAGAGTTCTTGAAAATACTGAGTGTAAAGACCTTTAAGACTGAGATCTTTCCAATAAAACCCACCTTTTTCTTAAATCTATTCAATAAAGTAACAATATCAGAAAATGATAACCATTCTTCCCCTAACAGCAGCAACATGGATCTAACAGAATACTTTTACAAGGATTTTAGTGGTCTGTTATCCCTTTTTCTGGTGCAACATGAAAGATTTTTGAGTTAGATATTGTATGGAATAAACCTTAAAAAAAACAGATGGAGGTTTTGTTAGTTTTACTGAACTTATCACAGGAAACAATAAGATAAAAACTCTGAAATAGACACAGAAGACTTTGCTCTAATTTATTTGGTGTAACCATATCATGGATATACATCCATTAACTTTTTGGAGAAACGTTGAAGAATATAATAGTTTAATGAAGAAAGACCATAAATTATAGAGAAAAGTGTTCCCTGACTATTTTGCAGTGAGTGAGATAGACTCACTGCAAGGGTTAACTGCATGTCAAAACATATAGTCAACTAGAAAAAAATGTAAAAACGAAATGTTTACATCATGCAAAACAGTAAACAAATTGTAAGAGTTACTATTTTTACCTTCAGGGCAGAAGTACAGAAATACCACCCGGGCGAGCATGGCATAGGAACCTCAGCACAGAGAACAGGCAGTATTTTCCCCATGGAAGAACTGGAGCAACAAAAATTGTGAGTATTTCCACATTTGAATCGGATCATAAGTAGTTTTTGGGCACTACTGTTTGCTTTGTTACTTTCCTTGGGCTACTTGGACAGGGCGCGGTGAACTTACATGCCACCTTGCCAGGCAGTGGCCTCGACAAGCTGTAGTTCTCCCAGTTTGACCCCCACTTAAGATGGGCACCTGGGGCAGCACTCACGCCATGCTGCCCTTGCTGGGTGCTCCGCCTTCCTTTCTGCTGATTTAAATATTTCTCCATGTTGCACAGGCTACTCTGTGGCATGCAGAAAAGCACTCTTTTCTAGGGAATACAACAGTGGACTAGAGATCTTGGAGGTTTTTTCTGAGTTCTCATGAACGGCTCTGGGCATTGCATTTATGCTTAATTTTCCCATACGTATAATGGGACAATACTACTTACTGCCTATGATAAAGCACTTACCCAACCTGAAAGCCAGAACAGATCTTCGTAGCCTTCCAGCTGCTCCAGATATTGTCCTCTGTGCTCTTCCTGTTTCGCTTTGACATAAAGCCAAACAAGTTTCAAACTTTCAAGTACCATTTATAGTACCACTTTTAGTTTTTAAATGGCTTTTCTGTCCTTCATTTAGAGGGAAAAAATCATGTAACATTGAACACGTGTTAGAATTACCAAGAGATAAATGGTCTTTGATTTTCAAATGTGTATTAATGGGTCAATACTCTCCTTTCTTTCCATATACAGATCTCTCATTAATTATGTCACTATAACTGCAGAATTTGACTTATCCGTTGAGCGCCATGTTTTAGTATTAATAGTTTTTGTTCTTAACAGCAATTGGGAAACACAGCCAGACATTCTTAATTATATATTCCTATCTTTACAGCATGGCTCTACTCATTCAGAAAAATGCAGTATGAAAAAGGGTGTTAATAACAATTTATTTATTAAAAAAAAAATAATAGATGTGCTTAGTGCTGGGATTATATAAATTTAATATTGACCTGTGAAACTGATTTCCTCTGTGTGTCTAATATGGTAAAAAAAGCTTGAATAGGAGTCATTATGCATCTCTGGACTAAGGTTATTAGTACAGCAATTTGTTCAATTTGGTGTCTTTTTTTTTTTTTTTTTTTTTTTAATAAAGTAAATACATAGCTGAGTGACTCCAAATAAGAAAATGCATGAAGTTAAAGGGTAGAGTATGAGTAATTTTTAAGGAAGTGTAATGTCTGCAATTCTAAGCAAACAGGGCTTTGATCTAAAATTCTAGTGTTGTAAAATACTGCAAATTAACCAAGCAAGAGTGTGACTTTATATAACGTTTATACCAGGAGCAAAGGGAGCAATAGGGATATTCTGCAATGGACAAAATGGGAATGAACTGGAAATGTAGAAACACATTTGCTAGGGGAATACAGCACCAGTTCACCAGGAAATTTCCAGACACTGGCAAGAATACTACTACAAAGAAAGCCTTTATACTGGAGAAATTAATCATGAGTTAATAGTAAAGTTTAACTGGACAATATTACAGTAATGTTTTATTCAGCCAAAACCAGCAGAGTTTTATCAGGAATTTCATTCAAGCTGTTTAAAGATATTGGTGTAACACTTCATTTGGATGGGTGAGAAATAAAAAAGCAGTAATGGAAGGTGTCATTAGAATTGTGTCAAGGCACAGTGTCCTCAAAGCCAATTAGGGATCTTCTGCAGGAATTTAAATGACACCAGAATAGAAAATCTATGCATAAGGAATTACAAAGAAACGCAGAGAAACAAACAGGCTAGCTTTGAACAAATAATATGTTTCCTTTGCTTAAAATAGAGCAGACTTCAGGATAAGTTTAGGATCTATACAAAGTATTCAAATCTAAATCTAACAGCTTCAGAAAAAGTCCTTTCTCTTCAAGAGTGAACCCTTCTGGCTAGTTCCTGCTGTGGCAAAATCAGTGTGTTCCCTCCTATCCCACATTCTTAGGAATCACTAAGTGATCATGTTAGCACCGGGAGCCATTGCCCTCATCTTCCTTTAGGGTCATTATGTGTATAGTTAACCATGGTTGGCAGGGCAACAGAATTTAAATGGAACAAAAATGCAGTATTTTTAACATGGGAGAAAACTCCACCTTCCCAATTCAGTTCTGGTTCACTTCCCATTTCTCTCTAGGACAAACTGGCCCTAGACCCCTTTGCTCAGCCCTGAGGAGCTGCGTCCCCGTCTGTGTTCTCCTCTTCCCCCTGAACTCACACCAATACACTGGAATTTTGCAGTTTATCCACATGACATTTGTTCATTGCTGCCTTGGATGGAAGCATTTTCCAGAGTGAATTACTACATTGCAGCCAACATCAGTCTCTTGAAACCACGGAGAGGCTAACATCAGCCACATTAGAAGAAGTTAAACTCTAATACCAAAAAAAAAACCCCAAAAAAACACCAAAACGTTTTAATGTAAATGTGTTTATACAATCAAAGAAACATGATGGTTATTTTGTTAGGTTTGGATATGTCATGAGTGTTCTGTGTGATTACTTATTAAAGACCTATTGCAAGTTCACAAAGTAAATGGGTTGAATAAGAGTAGACTGCTTGCTTTAGTGGTCACGCTCTATTCTTTTTCATTTTTTCTGGTGGATGGTACTGTATTTATATTAGCTGCCTAGGTTGAATTTACCTTTAAACTTATTAAATTGATTAAAATGTTTATTCATATTGAAAAAATACAGCTAGTGTTCCTTGTGAGAACTGTGATATAAGAAAATACCATTACATGCCTTGAGCTAATATATTTCCGTTTTATGTTACTGCCTAAAGCACAATCATAGAGCAAAGAAATGAGAAATTTTAAAGGCTACTGAACACTGGAGATGTGAAATCAGCACTAGGTTATTTAGCACAGGTTTTTAGAATGATATGTGGGGGAAATGCACTGCTCAAGGACTCTCAAGCTCACACTTGTAACATTTGTTGGGCTACTGCGTAATACAACAGCCTGAAATATAAAAAGCCAAAAATAAAGCCCCCAAAATCCTTTTTGGCAAATAAAGTCCCACCAGCTATCTTAAAGTCTGATTTTTTTCTAATGTACCATTGTCTTTTGCTCATATCTATTTCCGGGTTCATTGATATAAAATGCTGATGCCAGCTGTTTTCACAATTATACATTTCCAGCTCTGTTTCTTGAAAACAAATAGAATTCCAAAGGGTTCAATGTATTAGCACCCTCCATTTCTATCAGTTTCACTTATTGATAAAAGTGTTCAGTCCCTTTGAGAACTGCAAATAAGTTGAGATTTCTACCAAATGGTATCAAGTTCAATTTTGGCACATTGCTTTAGTTTGCTTAATTTTAGAATAAATGTATAGATGCTTATTTGAATATTACTGTGCTCTCTGGACACTTAAGTACATAGACAAGTTTAAATTATTTTGAAGGAACTGCCTTACCTTACCTGAAGCGTGGTATTGTTTCCTCTTAAAATAATTATTCTACAACAAATGTTACCAGTGCTGCAATAGAACATGAGGAAGATTTTGTCCTTTTCTATGAGTGAAGGCTCGGTGAACGTCAGAGTGCTAGGACCATGGATACACTGCAGGGAAATTACATACTCTTGCACCTTGTGTTATTTAACAAAACAGTGACCTGTTCTAAAGATGCTGCTCTCAAGGATACTCCAGGAGGGATTATGTCCACTGAAATGAAATTCCAACAGTAACACAGGCAAAAACATTAACTGTAAATCAAGGAGGCTGTTTAGTTCAGCCTGCCAGAAGACTCAGACTAGTCTGAAATTTCATGTCATCTTGCCAGATTTATAATGGTATGACTGGGTACAGAGTCGGACTTGCCATCTTTGATCCAGTAAAACATTCAGGCACATTACTTTCAACTTTAAATGTCCAAGCCCCCCGTTTCAGAGTCAAATTCTTCCCTGATGGTATGAACTCCACAGTGATTCCATTGACTTGTATTTTCCTATTTACTTTATAGTCAGTGAAGTGACTGTGGATTTAAACTAGTGTAACTGAGAGTAAAAGTTGGCTTTTTAAGTCCACTTCTATTTTTAAAATCTTCTCTGTCAAGTTTCATGAGGTCAGATGTGAAGATGAATTTGTTGTTTAAGCTTCTTCCTCCTGCAGTCAAAAAGCTTAATCATTTTTTTCTACTGACCTTGTCTTGTCTAAAGATGAGTCAATGAATCAAGTTATGAATGATATATAATGAATAAATGATTTATGCCTGATCAGATCAAATATGATGTATTACTTAAGTCCTTGAGTATTATTGCATACAAAGATTTATCCAAAGTGTCATACAATTGGTCAGGGAGAGAATTCTTAAGTCTTTGTACGTCCTCTTGGAAAAAAAAAAAGTATATAACTGCTCTCTGACTAGAGAAATTTATCCTGACAAAAATCTCTGTCTTCTGTCAAAGGCTTAAGAAGGACGGTCCAGCAGTTACATTTCTCTGCTGGAATGCAGGAGGTCCCAGGTATGCCTGCCTTATTCATTCTTTGTAAACTCCTTTCACCTTAGTTCCACTATCTATAAAAGAGGAAAACAGAAAATCTTTTAGATCATAAGGGTGGTGGGACACTGACCAGCTTAGAGACCCTGAGATGCTCATACAACATAGCAATTTATATAAGACTTACAAGACTCTTTTTTTTTTCCATAATAAATTTATTTGCTGGTTCAGTATAACTTTCTGTCTCAGTTTTCATCATATGGAATAATTATTATCAAGTCCTAACAGTATTGGAATGCAAACACCCTCTCTGACAGACATTTTTCAAAAAGAATTGCATTGCAGCAGTAACCAACGCTGCCTCTTATGAGATATGATTAAATTAATAACAACCTTGTGAAGTAATTCCTCAGGTGGGCTACATTAGAGATCCCTGAAGTGTACTGGCTAAGGCCTGGCCATACCTCTGAATGATCTCCGGAAGGACAACTGGTGCAGAAAGGTTCTTAAATGAACCTACTTAAATATTCTAAAAAAAAAAAAATTAAGAGTTCTATCAGCCCTTTCAATTTCATGCTGTTCCCATCATTCTTCTGTAAATCTGATGGATTGTGGTTTCTCTCTCCCAACGGACTTAACTCTCCTTCCCAGTTACAGTTAATGATGCCAAAGTTGCCATACTGTGAAGGATCTTCAAACCACCAACTGGGTCACACCTTGTTATGTAATCTGTTTTATGTGTACTTAATGAGTTCCTATCAGGGTTGAGCATTCATTTTCAATTATCCTAGATTTGTAAATTTATGGCCACCAACACATGTAATCTGAAGCAAATGAATTTTTCTGAAAGTTTGCTTTCTCAGAAACATTAATAGATGACAGAAAAGTTGGGTAAATATAATTATTCTGACACAGATGGGTTCTTCTGATCCTGAAAAGGCAGTATTACCAGCAGGAGTTAAATGAACAGCTGCTTATTGCATATGGATGGTGAAGGCCTCATGGAAACAACAAAAACCATGAGAAGACCAATCATCTGTCAAATATTTTGCACTGTATTGCGGCCAAACTAAGTATCTGCAGTCAGTTTACAAAGCTGCGTCAAATTGCACAGCCTAGAGTCAATTCCTTGGATGGCCAGCAAAGCAACCGAGGCAGAATTCTGTCAATCTAAAAATGCAGTTAGGAGGTGCATAGCTGGTTGAAAAAAAACCCACAATGCCACAACCAGTCACTACAAATTTTTCTCTATATATCTAATGATGAAGCACCAGTGAAGTATGCCATGGAACATCAAGTTAAATTCTTCACAGATTAATAAAAATGTTACATGCCGTGAATTTATGTATTGGATTTTCATACTGTAAAAAGAATTATTTAAAAAGCTGCCTTTTTATTTCAACTGCTACTTTCCCTGCTATTTTATAATAGTGGATGATAATGAAGTTGTCATTTTACATATAGGATAATAAATTGCCTTGCTAGGAATACAAGGTTATTACTCACAGGGCCCTGATTATGTTGTGCTAGGAGAGCGTAACAAGTGCTCTAAGAATGGTACAGTCCTGAAACTGAACTCAGTCAGTGTTCATTATAGAGTCATCCTCCTAGAATTTGAAAATGTGAACTTCACGCATGGGGGTACGATCTAATTTTTCATGCTCACTGTATAAGTAACACCTGCATATCAAGGTCTCCGTGCTGGTTTTGGCTGGGACAGAGTTAATTTTCTTCACAGTACCTAATATGGGGCTGGTTTGGATTTGTGCTGGAAACAGTGTTGATAATACAGAGATGTTTTCGTTATTGCTGAGCAGCGCTTACACAGTCAGGGCCTTTTCTGCCCCTCACCCCACGCCACCAGCGAGGGGCTGGGGGTGCACAAGCAGCTGGGAGGGGGCACAGCCGGGACAGCTGAGCCCAACGCACCAAAGGGACGTCCCAGACCATGTGGCGTCACGCTCAGCGTACAAAGCTGGGGGAAGAAGGAGGAAGGGGGGGATGTTCAGGGTGATGGCATTTGTCTTCTCAAGTCAGGTACGCATGATGGAGCCTGGCTTTCCTGGAGCTGGCTGAGCACCTGCCTGCTGATGGGAAGCAGTGAATGAATTCCTTGTGTTGCTTTGCTTGTGTGTGCAGTTTTTTCCTTACCTATTAAATTGTCTTTACCTCAACCCACGAGTTTTCTCACTTTGACCCTTCCGATTCTCTCCCCCATCCCACCAGGGGAGAGTGAGCAAAGAGCTGTGTGGTGCTTAGTTGCTGGCTGGGGTTAAACCATGACAGTCTCCCACAGTAGTTCTGCATCTTCATTTTAGCTAACACACTGATCTTTCACTTTAGGAAATGCAGTGACACATGACATATGTGGAAACTTACTCAGCTAATTTGGCCATCTTTCATATACAGTTCTGCGCTGACAAACACCTGCCTGTCACCCAGGCTAGAGACAAATCCATCTTTATGAATTCTTACACTGAGCTCTATTATTATTCAGAGGAAAAACAGAAATACAGTTAGACATGTCAACCTGTTTGTGGTAGATGCAGACGGCAATCTTTTTTCCCTGTTTCTCTGGATGCTATATTCCAGTTTGGAATGTAACAGTTCCTTTTTGAGAGGTATTAGACATTTCAATGTCTGACTAGTCATATGGCAATACACCTTCTCTCACATTACAACTTACACATATCCATGTAACTTGGACTTAAACCAGTTTTTAACCTTAAGCTTTTCCCTGTGTGTTCTGTAAGAACTTCCACAGGTTTATACAATCAAAGCAAAGGCACTTCTCAGCCATTTTGCCTCTTCAATATTGACACAATATTTACCCATTCTGTTCCATTTTAGATACTAGTTCTTTTCAACTTTCATTCTAAATTGCATGACCAACACCACGTAAACGTTTCTACTGTTTTAAGTTTTATATTTTATATTTCTCTATTTTCAGATCGTATAGTACATCTCTGCCCCATTATTTGCCCTTCTTCCTGTAAAAGATAGTGACACAGTTCTGACAGGGCACAGTGCTGATCATCTTCCCCTCTAATCCCAGATAAGGGATACAGAAGGATACTGTATGAAACTGGCTTGTATTAAAACAGCTTATTTTTAAGGGATGGCGGGTAACTTTGTTTAAGGGAGAGGTCCAATTTTAAGTACAATTCTTGCTATAAAACCAACAACCCATGCTAAAAAGTAGTAAATATTGGCATGGTATATGCGCTCTCTTTTGTTTAGGAAAAGTAACCCTTAATACAATGGGATAATTAATCTCTGGCACAGCACTGACCTCAGCTCAAATATACCAAAGATGAATTGGAGGCATCGGCTAGAAAACTTAGTAGATTTCTCTTGGAATTAGATAGTTAGGCAATGTCCAGAAAATACTTCAATTTGTTTGAGGCTGAGCTACAAACAGCAGATCAGATCTTCATTTGTTGTAAGATGACAGCCTCAAAGGAGTGATCTTGGTTTACAACACTTGAGACACAGCCCAGAGCCTCCGCAGCTGAGAGGAGGACCATAAACAGAAAGAGATCGAAGTTTGTTAGAAATAAGGTCACTGTACTGAAAGAAATCTTTGCTTTAGTGCCTTTGTGTATTTGCCTCAACAAAGGTTTTAAGGCTTTTCAAAGTCAGATATTTAGACCCAGCTTACCCAGTCCTAGGATCACCCATTCTACTTCTTGCCTGTTAGAGAGAAAATGGTGATCGACTTGTTGTTACTAAATATCTCAAAATCATATTAAGTATCTCAAAATTGATGCTGCTCAGTCACTTTTATATTCTCTTCTGATGGAACGTAGAATCTAACTCACAAAGCCCTGAGTTTCTCTTTCAAAAACAGGATTTGCTACTGGTTCTAATTTTAAGTGTCTTACATATTTTATACCTTGCCTTTTCCAAAACCAAAAGATCAGTGTGGGTCTGAACTGCTTTTACTGGCCCGCAGTGCATTCAGAACAGATTCAGAGCTGCTTAAACGAGCATCAGAGTTCTCTGTCCAAAAGCCAGCTCTCCACTGCAGGCCTCCTGGTACCCAGCACAACAGAACTGTCTTACCAGCACCCGCCTTTCCCTGTGCCCACTTCTGGCACTCTTTCAAAACACTGTTGGCCCCATCAGGCAGCTACCACTGGACAGAATCCATTTCTACTCCCTTCCTATTTATCTGCCTAGTGTATATAAACACTTCACTGTGACAGTGTCAAATTATGCATTACTTCAAGTTGCATGGTTACCATACCTGCACTTCATACAAAAAGCAAATGCCTTCAATAATTACATGATTCTATAGACTCCACTCCCACGTGAATCTCAATTCCATGACTTGATGAGAAATACAGGGGCAAGGGATGCCTCAGCAATCTCAAGGTTAAAGAAAACAGTGGAGAGGATTTGTTACATTCCCATTCTCTTGTACAAATCTGGTCTATACTAAGCCTGACTACTTGGAATGCTTATATGTTAAATATACTTTTTTTTTTTTTTTAATTTTTTTGTGCTCAGATACTCAGTGAAAGAGGATAATGGTCCAATCTCCTAAACAGAGACACAGAAGATTTTTGATACCCAGGCAAATAACCTTTAGCTTCAATGACATTTTTTCAGTAACACTGACTTCCACAGATCTATCAGCAGGAATTGCAAATCAAATACGTGTATAAAATTGTTGACATACAGTTGGCTTTTATTTTCATGGCACAAGTTTACATGGCTTAAAGGAAACATATTCTGAAGGAGTATGTTTCGCTAGTTAGTCTTTAACATTACACGAGATATCCTAGTCAGAGCTGCACTTTGTATGGAGCTAACGTATCAAACTAGGTTAACGATCTAGCCATGACTAAAAATATTAACAAGGTATCACTTTTATTTTTCCTTTTAATACGGTGAACAGGAAAGCAGTTTAAAAAAAACCAACCTACACAAAATGGAAATAAAATTTGAAAATACAAATTCATTTAGAATGAAACTATTTCATTACACCTCTCAAGCGCTTCATAGTACAGAAAAGCCTCCAAGTTCTCATATAGTATAAGTAAAACATGGAATTCCTATTTTCATGCAATAGCAACTACCTTATAATTTCAGGACCTCTGAACTACAGAAAAAAGCCTGATCATCTGAATTCCATATAATCTGAATATTACACATCATCAAGATTTTCCGAAGTGACTGGTCTCTTTCTTCAGATAGCATTAAGGTTGTTCAGTAGGGGTTTTTTTTAGAGTCTCATCCTGAATACTTAAGAGTTTGATCCAAAGTCTCTATCTACTTTTCAAACTCTTGATTCTCAGAAATATACAGGGGCAATTTCTTCCTACCTGAAAGACCAATTACCTGAACATCTGGGCTTTCTATACACCAGCACCTAAAGAAGTGGATAATTCAACATCTACCTGTCAGTAAATTATCACGTCCCAGTTTCTGAGGCTCTGCCTAGCTATTTTTTCTATTCCTTGCTTTTTTCCTTCTTCCCATTATGTTTTAACGCTCTGGGATCCATGTTACTGAATCAGCAGCTTGAGAGGCATATGTTACAGTCCACTGGCAGAACCAATTATAAAAGAAAACAAAACCAACAAAAAAGCAAATGAATATAACTCCAAATCATTCAGTGCAATGTACATTACACACATCTTCATATTCCAGTTTAATTTCTAGCAAAAATGTAACTATGGAAAAAATGTTGTCTAATTCACAACCACATTCACAAAACGTCTATTACTGAATTCCAGTCCACGGTGCCTTCTGTACAAACACTGTCATGGACTGCAAAAATCATACTCGTAGTACAAACAAGTAAAATGTGCTTCTTAATCAAAGTATGTAGAATCTACTTACATTAATGGCCAATGTTGCTTTTTTATTACACTATGTTATAAAAGTACAAATTGATACAAAGTAAACTTAATTTTGCAAATAAGCTATTTTATTCAGACTCAACATTCTATAATGTGTTATAAAAATCAACCTTTCATTGCACATTTCCACATAACATGATATTTATTGGTTTCCAAGAATCACTGCATCATGTTTATATTACTGTATGGTCAAAAAACCTAGTTACTTAATGTTCTGAATTGACTAGCTATCAGTTGCAGCAATTTGATACAACTACATGAAAGTTTAGGAGTAGATGGAATGAAGGAGTCATCATTCAGGCATCTCACATTCTATGTCAAAGCTTGACAAAGATAACACAACTTGACAGCTGCTCTTTTGCATACAAAAGGAGAAATACTTGCATACTTCATCCAATTAGGTGAACTGTAAGGTGTTACATGGCATAAAAAAAATAGTTTGTATTGAGACTAACATGATCGCTGATAATAGCATTTCAGCATTAATTCTCAAAGGTACAGCAATGAGGACACACAATACATTACCATGCAGGTAGGTATGAAAGCAATGCTAAAATCTGGCCTTATACAGAAGAATATTATTTTCCAGACCTGTACTAAAACCCCCCAAAGTATCTGTTTCAAGTATCTTAACTTGTGCTTTTTCTTACTGTATGCAGACAGTTAAGATACTTGAATGTGAAGTGTTCCCTGAATCCATTATACTTCCCCTGGATATGGAATCACACTCGTTTTCCATTTGTCTCAAAATACCAAAACATAATATATGTTCTAAGAGTACGTTACACATTAACCTCCATAATGAGAACAGGTTGAAAGAGCTGGGGTTGTTCAGCCTGGAGAAGAACAGGCTCAAGAGAGACCTTAGAGCGGCCTCCCAGGGCTGAAAGGGGCTACAGGAAAGCTGGGGAGGGACTCTTGATCAGGGGGTGTAGGGATAGGATGAGGGGTAATGGTTTTAAACTGAAAGAGGGGAGATTTAGATCAGATCTAAGGAAGAAATTCTTCCCTGTGAGGGGGGTGAGGCCCTGGCACAGGTTGCCCAGAGAAGCTGTGGCTGCCCCCTCCCTGGAAGGGTTCAAGGCCAGGTTGGACGGGGCTTTGGGCAACCTGGGCTGGTGGAAGGTGTCTGCCCATGGCAGGGGCTTGGGACTGGATGGGCTTTGAGGTCCTTTCCAACCCAAACCATTCTGTGATGCTACGAACTTTCATAAACTGCAAATGAAAAACACAGAGAATTTGTATTCCTCTTATCTACTTTAAGCACGAAATATTAAGCATCTCCTTATTTCTCCTCTAGTGGACTCACAGACTACAAGATGTTTCTGCTGTTGAGGACAGGAAATGAGACTGCATGAAAAAAAACAATGTCCAGTACTTTTTCAGAATCCGCAGTATACAGACAATACACCAAAGGGAATACACTTGGGAAGCACTTACCAAGCATTATATTTAACGTATTAGAGATAGGGGGCAACAGCAGTTTCTGTAGAAAGCGTACACATCGGTGAGACCTCTCCATCTCACCATGGTGTCATTCAGACCAGTATCAGGACTGTGCTACATAAAAGCTGAGTGGGGTTACAAGAGACATTAATTAAGGACTGTGGAAATACACTGACAGCTCAGACAACCCCCTAACACACCATCTTACTACAAAGCACTTGTAAGCAGGTGCTAAGAGAACTTGGTTTTCCATTGCTATATCACCAGTATGCTCAGGAGAGAACAGTTTTAAACGAGGAAAAATAAGCAGATCTCTATGATGCTATTAAAAATATTTTTGTTCTTTTAAATTACTGCCTCAAAGCATCACATTGCATGCCTATACCACTGCACAGTAAAAGCAGTCACTCGAGCAGATAATATTATATACATTAACTGGTCAGTAAAGGACCTTCTTCCACAGACCATGCTTTGAAATACCACTTTTAATTCTAACAAATAATCCAGGAATGATCAGACAAGAAGACATTACACTGTCTTAACACATGAAAAGCTTTCCATAAACACTAAAGACAGCACACATTTAAAAGAAAAATAGAGCAAGACTTCATTTTCAAAGGCTTGTTGGAAAATAAATCAGAGAAAAGTGGCTTAAACAAAACTCTAATCTTTTTAACCAAACGGATTAGGCAGACAAGTAAGCATATACTACATTTACACAGCAAAAAAAAAGTTGTTCCATGCCTATATTCTGATTACATTTCTTAAATTAAGACCTTGTATTAATTCCAATCTGTGTAGCTCATAAGAGAATGTGTGCATTAATCTGTGCCAACATTTCTAATAACTATTAAGTTAATACTGGATTATAATACATCAGTTACACATATATATTTATATTCTGACCTGTGGGTTTACTTAACATTGACCAAGAGACTCCTGTCCATTTTTTGAAAAATATACTTTTGCTTGTAATAATCTATGTTGAGAGATTAAAGAGAATAGATTAGACACAAATAAACAATATTCCGATACCAAATCTTTTGGGACATTCCATAAATAGTGGACAAATTCTGATGACCTCACTCATGTGGAATAGTACCTTGAAAAGCAGTGATGATAAAGTCAACCCTGCTCAAAAAAACAGAGCAAGTCAGTAAGCCTGAGGGGGGACATAATCTTTCAGCAAATCTAAATCTGCAGCTGTACATATTCCCCAGTTACGACAAGTGTGTATGAGCAATAGTAGAAATAACCAGTGGCAAAGGAATTAAAATTAGGAAAAAATATGGTAGGCTTGATAGCACCATAGATTTAGTAAACATACAGTCCAATTTAGATATTCTTAAATCCTTTGCTGCCTATATGAGCATTCATTAGTCTTAGGCACTTCCTAGGTTCAAGTGTGCATGTTCAAGTACAGGTTTGTGAATATGGCTTGAGTCCTCATAATCCTTAATCATTTAAAACACTGCAATACAGTATATTTACACACTCATATATATAACTCCTATATAGCCATCATGTAATGAAAGGTACTGGGTGGCATGCACAAGGTCAGAAAAAATTACATGCTTACATACTGCTTATTTTATTTTGTAGGCAGGTAGTAGGTAGTATGAATGCTAAGTTTGTCTACCGTATCTTACTCATCCAAATTCAAAAAGTTTATTTCAAAACTTTCAAGATTGTCACCTGTCTACACTGATATTTTTGAGCAAATTTCCTGTCCAGACATCAGAGAGAAAGAAGACAGGAAAAAATACTTTGCAGGCCCAAAGAAAATCTGCTTCCATTCAATCAAATTAAAATCTAAAATCTCTTTTCACATACTCAGAAGAAACTACTTTGAATTTAACAGATGATGCCTCCTTATGTTTTATCCATCTGGATCTGAGCAGGACTCTTCCACATCACTTTCAGCTCTTTATTATGGTCACCTGTACCAGAAGTAAGAATCTAAATTTAAAGGAGGTGAGTTGAAAACCAGGTGGGGAACAAAAGGTGTGACTGAAATCAGAGGGAGAAAAGGGCAGGATTAATTTGGTGGTTGGCAAATTAAAGGGAAGACAAAGAAGTGGTAGTTAGTAGGTTAATGGGATGACTAAGAAGTGATAAGGAACTAGAAGGGAGACAGAAAACTAGTGGGAATGACTGAGAAAAAGGTGGAGAGGAATGGGGAAAGCCATCACATGACATGAGGATGGGAGAGAAGTTGAATGCAGGGAAGGCAGGGGGTTGGAGAAGATGGTGGTAGAGGGTGAAAAGACAGTCTGGTGGTTAAAGTCACCAAAAACTATCTGGGGTGATGAAATTCTATCCCTGCATTGGTAGGCAAGTAATTTTTAACATTAATATAACCTTTAATAGACAGTACCTAATTAAGTATTCTATATTTCTGAGACTTGCCGTACTGGAGTCTCTATACAAAGTTTTGTAGACTAAGAGCTCCAACAGAAGACACCTTACTATATTTCAAACCTTTATAATGCTGTATGAGGCTAACTATTTTTAAAATTCAGGTCCCAGGCATCTTAAAATGAGACTTATTTTCCACCACTCACCTTTCTGAGACTGGCAGAATACTGCTAAAATGCTATAGAGCACTAAAGGGAAAGAATATCTTCCACACTCTGCTTGTTTCCTGAGACAGCATCCATAATGAATGTCAGAGGTACCAATTTCTGAGTAGCACAGGTAACAGCTTGCAACACAAGTCTTTTGAGGAAACTTAACTGCTCCCTTGAGAATACAGGCCCAGACATAACTATGTTTACAGTATTCAATAGCTTTTAAAGCCAGAATGACCCATACAATTATCTTGCCTGACTTTCTGCAGAACACAAGCGATAGAATTGCACTAAGCTCCCAGAGTTTGGTTAAAAAAGATACATTCATAGCACATAGCTATGCATATGCTGATAGGTATTTTTCCTCCCTTCATTTTCTAATGCATCTTTTGCTCTTAATCACTCTCTTAAGGTATATAGAAATCCTGTGACTGGGAATCAGGGACTATACAAAACACCATCAAAGACATTAGTTTCTACAACTTAAAAATAAACCCCATGACGTGAAGAACAAATCTCCTTATACAAACTTTCCAACATATTAACTGTGAAATCCTAGAGACCTTGGCCAAGAGTTTTCATGTTTGCAATTAAATCAATTAAAATAATTTAACAACTAAGAAATACAGGGAGAGATTTGGAGAAACTATATCATTGGAAGAAAGAAACATTTCTCTGTGAAAGTGACCAAACACTGGCATAGGTCTCCCAGAGAGGTTGTGGAATCTCCACCCTTGGAAGACAGAGAAAGGTAATCTGAACACAGTCCCTCCTGGGCCACTGGCCCTAGGTGACTTGCGTAGGCAGGGAGGTTGGACTCAATGACCTCCAGCGGTCCATTCTGTGATACCTGAGAGATTTAACCTTTCCTCACCTACTGCTGCAAGAACTGAGGTCAGCTGAAGGGACTTCTCTTACTCCTCTAGACTGAAATACTTTCCTTAAAGGGAAGTGAAGCAGTGCAAAGTCTTTGCTAATTTTCTCATGCAGTTATTATTTACATCCATGCTTATGTGGATGTATTGTATCACTGCAAGTAAATTAGTGTTTGTACAGTGTTTTGAAGATACAAGGTATTTGTGTGTTTGCGTATTCACACAGATACTGTTTTTCTCGGATGAGAAAAGCAATTCACTGCCTTTTTTAAGGTTAGCACTCAAAATCCAGCTCCCTTGTACTTACTATTCATCTGAGTTGATTGCACTTTAGCTTCTTTATGGACTCTTTAAAATACGCACTAATAAAATCTTATTAGCTTTTTATTATCAACTGTCTCAACATACAAATATTGCGAGCTGCAGGGATTTTCTGGTAACTGTGAGCATGACTCCAGATTACTTAGCAACCAATGCATTTGTTATACTGTCTCTGGCAGCTGAAGTTTCTGAAAAGGTAACAAATTTTTAGTATCATTCAGGCAATTTGCAAACACACTTCTGCCTTGAAGGGCGCTCCGTTTATTTCAACACAATGTAGGAATGAATTCAATCTGGGTAAGCTACTATGATTTACTAACCCCTTCCTTTAGCTGATGTTCCATAGCTGGTTGGGCAAAACTCTATGTTAGAAAGACACCAGGTATTTAGGACCTTAACTTGCTATAAATTCTTTGAAGTCAATAGGTAGGATTTAAAAATCAATGGAAGGATATGGTTCAAAAGTGCCTTTTCCAAAGCTATAATAGTACAAGTATTATCACTGAGCACTCACTTATACGTAAGATCTGAACATTTGAAATAAAAGCCTAGAGATCTAGAAGTGTGAGATGATACTGAAATCAATGCATTTAAGTCCTTAAATAGCTCATCTGATTCATCTCACCAACAAGAATATATGATTGTCTCTAGAATAGACAGGCATTTATAGTAGCAGCGCTTTTTGTGGTGGAGTACTTTGAAGTCTGCTATCTTAGAAGTGGTTACAGAAGGACATTAGTGAGAAATAAATGTTTTAGTGAGGAATTACATGGTTGAGAAATCATACGAGGCATACTCTACAGATTTCACTGATTTTGCACACGCACATTTTTGTCACATTGGAGGTGGTTTTGGTGGTAAATACATACTAAGACTGAGGAAGGAGTTATTAAATTCACCTGGCAGAGTTAAAGGAAGTGTTGATCTCTTTTTTCAGTCTCTTAATGGCACCTGACCCTATATCATTTAAGACCATAGACATTGGCTCCACAGTGAGTCTGCATTCTAAAGAAAACATGTTACTAAACAAACTGTTAGAAGAGTGGTCCCCATGAGAAAATACAATTCAAATGTAGTGTGCATAGTACATCCCCAGATGCTATCACAAAAGAAACATACAATTCAAAAGTGGCTATTCCAACCATTTAAGCATTACAATAATAAAATACGGAAAGAAGGGGATGAATAAATATTATAGTATGAGAAAAAATGTTCCTCTTCAGAAGGCAAATTCTTTCTGCAGTAAACAGAATTGGTACCAGCATTATCAAAAGAATAACCACATACTCTTGCTTATCAGCTGCCAAGTAAAGATAGAAGATATTAATGTCTAAGTTCATGCAGTCCACGCTGACTGATGTTGAACATATTCCCACTTCAGCTGTTGTTGTACAACTGCATAGCCCTGCCTCTGGTCAGACCCAGGATGCTTTTGCCCATGTTATGATAATAACTTGCAAAGAAATGTAGCAGCAGCATAGCTGTATGTACCTACTCTTGGGTCATTGCTAATAGAGGCCCGTTTGCCAAGGACTTTTGGAAACAGAAACCCATATCTGCAAACAATTCTTATTTCTTGCTATGTGAACACACACTTTGAAAAGTCTTTCACCAAATTGGGCACATTGAAATTATCCAAAGGCATTTTTTTACATTAATACAATACAGATACTTTCTCCATTTTTATTGCAACCTGAAATGTTTCTGTAATGTTTCCATGGCAAACAGGGTAACAATACATTTAACGTTTCATCAAATACATTATATTTCAATTCTAAGTATCTATATAAAATTAAATTTTGAAGCTCTAACCTCAGAATCATCTGAGATTGTAAACCTAAACCCAATAGGGCTTAACAATCTCAACTGTTTATATTATTAAGACCTGCAATTCTCAAGAGTGTATGTT
Organism: Athene noctua; assembly: GCF_965140245.1. Classification (NCBI taxonomy): domain Eukaryota; kingdom Metazoa; phylum Chordata; class Aves; order Strigiformes; family Strigidae; genus Athene; species Athene noctua. Next base: position 22,654,345 of record NC_134044.1, read on the forward strand.
ATCCCCTTAGAGGTTAGGACACTGAACCTCCTCATCCTTTCATTCACAGATTACTTCAGGCCAGCAAGGTAAAGGTGTACAGGGCTTCCACCAACGCAAAACTCAAGTTTTATGCCTGCAATATGCTTCATCAGCTTCTGCCTTCAGAGGTGAATTCCTGGTTCTAGGGAATGAATTTCTATTTTTCCCTGTGCTTTTTTGACAACAATCCAGGTCCTACATGCCAGGCACTACTGAAAGAACAATCTGGCCTGGAATAGTGGGTGGTGTGGCCAAGTGGTGGAATTCCAAAAATATTCCCAGAACTTTGAGGTCTTGTTTTCATTTACTGCTCTCTGGACATTTGGGGAGTCCTTGAAGTGGGCTGTTTTGGTAATGTATAAAAGTCCCGTAGCCTTATAAGACTAGGAAGTTATTTTATTTAACATAAAGATTTCAAGTGTAACTACTGATTAAAACTTTTCAAATCATTTGAAATCATCACAAAAATTTTATCTCCAAGAATTACTAGAGAAAATAATTCTTTTTCATATAGAAATGGGGTAATTAAAGTTTATCTGTATTCTCAGAATTGAGGTATTTATTGTTCCACAGAAGAAAAGATGTTGGATTGCACTGGTAAGGGTGTTTTGTGCATTTCTTGATAAACTCCAGTGCTGGATACCCAAGGAAATGCCACATCCTTCAACTACTTACTCTAAAAAGAGTAAGGAAGAAGATGAGTTTGTTGAAGAAGAAACACAAGAGTATACTGAAGTCACATTTTTCTGAACAGAACAGGCATGGAAAGCTCACCTGGGTATACATCTGGGGTGTCTCAGAACCAGATCTTCAGCATATTGCAGGACATGCTCAGTACTTTGCAAGATTGAGCTCTTAGTCATAAAAATATATTTTACATATAAAAATACAGCAGATGTCCTTCCAAAAATCCTATCTTAAGTGTTATTCCCTCTCATTACATTTTATACATTCAGAAACAGACATTTGAGATATACTGTGAACAGTGCAAAAGACTGTTTTATATTCATAAAACCACGCATTGCGGTACCTTTAAGCGCCAACTGAAAGAAAACTTGAGAAAGGTTTCATCCTCAGAGAAATTCTGGTCCAAGTCGAACTTTTGTGTAGCAAGATGTAAACAAACGTCTTAGAATGCAGAGAATCCTCTCATTTCTTTCCAGCTAAGGTAGTCTCAAACACATCTAGTCCTGCTTTGAAGTAAACCTGAGCTGAATTGATGCTGTTCAGCACCTCTGACAAGGCTGCTTGAATGGTCTCATTTGACTGATGTAGTTTGCAGTGCTCCAGTGCCTCTAGCAGTACTGAAAACTGTCTTGTCCTTTCATCTAGTCTGTAAAGAATATTTCTAAAAGAGAACAACGAAGAATGGTAAACTTTTTACTCAAAACAATTCATCAGAAATCATCAAGAAACCCTGCAAGTATCAGCCACACTTTACAGATGATTCATACATATTATGCACAGTAAAGCTGACCCATGGCAAACTGAAAGACAACTGCATATTTATTATGCCTTTGCAAACTGCATCTGTTCATTGATCTAGGTGTACATACATCGAAACATTCACCAAGTCCTCCAAAGAAATCTCACATTCCTCTTTGACCATTCAAGATTTTATTCAAAATCATGAGCCTAGACCAATTACACCCCTCACAAAATATTTTGTGTCTCAGATGGATTCCATTTATTTCCCTCTAAAAAAGAATTTGGTTATTAATGAGGACTGTAGGCACAGATTTTTTTTTTTTCCTCTTATCTGCTCATGTTATTTATTTCACACTTCAGAGGTGAAATTCCAGCTGCATTGAAGTCAATGGTAAAACTCTCATTGCTTTCAGCAAAGCCTTTATTTCATCAATAATCCTTTGTGGCATCAGAACAAGAACAACCCATCTTTAATGTCACATACTTGAGGAAGGAAATAAATGGAACTTAAACCCTTATGAAACAAAATCTGTGTTTTCCTGTAGTATGTGCAAGACTTTTTAATGGCTTGTTTAAAACCACATGCAAAGGTAATGTCTAATCTCTTGGAAATGTTATCTGTATGAGGTGTTGAAGGCTCAGAATTCAAATCTAGTCAGTGATTTCAATGAGACTCTTTGAAGCAGGCTATAAATGTTATCTAAAACCAGGTGTAATCATTATCCTAATTAGAAGAGCATGTTAATACCAGAAATCTCCACCCAGGAGCTCCTTTGATTGTATACAAAAGTGAGTGAAATTTGAAACAGGAAAGCTGTACGTGATTTGGTATAGTACCTTATCCTTAAATACAAGGAAGGTGTTCAGGGCAAGGGAGAAGTTGTTTCACAGAATGAAACCAGCAAGAAAGCAGGACACCTTAGATACTCCATTAGTAACCTAACTGCATGACAGAACAGGCCCAATGGCAAATCGAAATTAGTAATAAAGCTGCCCAGTACCTACATGACAGATGACCACAAATGTGTATCTTGTTATTATATGAATCATCTGATTGCCAGTCTACAAGGGGAACGGGAACGAAATAGCCCAATAAATGACACCACTGAACATCCACAATCTTCTGCCACGTCTTCCAGTTTGAAGAAATGCTTTGAATGAGGGGCAGTGTTTTTTCAGAGATGCGAAATAACTGCTATCCCCCTAACACAGTTTTTCAGTCTTTACATTTTTATTTTCCTGTATTGGGTATACACCCAAACCCAGCAACGTGCAATAGGAATGGTAAGCTTTTCATCCCGACAGCAATACATCCAGCCATTGCAAGTGTTCTGCAATGCAAAACATAGTAGTTTTAAACAGAGGAGGGAAATGGTTTGAATCCAACACTGCAGTAGAAGGGTAGCTTACATAGTTTAAATAGTAGGTCATCACTGACCTAGATCATTTAGACTGAAACAGGTTAGAAGCACTTGCAGGAACAGCTCAGTGAGGACAGAAACCTCCATCAAGAGGACAGTAACAAGCAGCTGTGGCAGTAACTTCTTCAGCCTGCACTGTGGCAGCCAGAGGACAACTGCCCGCTTCCTCAGTTCTGAGCTGACGCTACCATTCCCTGAGACCGTGATGCAGCTTACACTCAAAGGTGACTAAAATTATATTATGGACTGTCCCTAAAGTGTCTCTCTGATATAGTAAATGAAAATTGTGTATGTTGAGAACCAGATAAATTCTTGGTTGGTTGGTTTTTAACGATAGGCTGTGCTATGGGAAATACTGTAGTTTTCAAAGCAGGGATTGATTTTGCTCCCACTGAAATCAATTCAGGGACTCCTGCTGAGATCAGTGCGAGTAGAACCGGGCTTCTGAAGAACTCTCCTCTACGGTTCCCATAGTTCACAGGCAGACAGAATCCTGTTCACAACCCCTCAAAGCCCTTGGAACAGCAGGGGCAATGCTAGAGATAATCACATTACTTTCTACTCTCAGGAGGCATGTCCTGTCTGGTTGCTGGTGGCTGGGAGTTTGACAGCTAGAATTCTGCTCCAAATGCCTCCAACACTGGCGTCTTGATCTCTATTAGGATATTGCTATTCCTTTATTTGGGCTAATGTCAACTAATAAAAATGTTGTAAGACAATAACAATCAGCACAGCAATGCTAACAGACTGCTAGAAATCATACTCTAAAGAGAGGATGACCTGAAGACTTTTTGGGGACTTCTCAGAAAATGTGGTGAATAGGAACAGATCTCCTATCCTATCTTCAAACATGCTCTAAACAAGGCACACAGTCTAAAAAGATGGTTTACCTTGATGCTAATAGAGTTTAACTCTACTGCTGTGATTTTGGAGTCACAGGTGATTCCACAGTAAATCCACAGGCAGGTGATCCACTGCAAAAGACTGTTAATTTCCACTGTAGAAACGAGCATCTACTGAGAAGTGCTTATTGTTTGATGAATGAGAGACAAACAGTCTGTTGTTATAATTTAAAAGAATATCTTAACTTTTCCAATAGTATTATGACTTCAGCATAGCTGATTGCATAGTATGGCAGAATCGATTTTTTAGTTTTATGTATGCAAATAATAGTAAATAACATTATACAGCACCTGTTTTTTCAGTTTTTCTGCTAGAAATTCTCACCAGGATCTTATATTTTCCAATTACTTATCTTTGCTTGGCAAGCCATGCCACCCCTTTGTTGCATAAAATGATTTCTCTCTTTATGCATGTTCATGAGAGTCAATTTATACAATTTTACTTATCTCTGTCCAAGCTTCATCAAATGAAAAAAAATGGTCAGTCCAGTTTATTACTTCCAAGCCTTTACAAATCAGAAAAGTGTTTTCATTAAAGATTACGCATGGACTGAAAATTAAAACTCAGCCATTTCATTGGCCCAAGATATCACTATTTGACCACAACATGCATAATGATACCAAGAGACTTTAATTTACACTGTGAAATTCAATTACTTAAACATTCCTTAATAGAAATTGGTCTTGTAGCCTACGCCTCTAAAACAACAATTCCAGCCTCTGGCCTAATTGCTTAAGTATATACCTTCATCTTTAACTATTTTGATCATATAAATATAATTCACACAGTCAGTCTGACCCACACAAAACAAAAAAAGAGACTCCTAAACAGAAAAGTGTGATACATTATTGATGACACTAATGAAATTGCCACACACATCATTCATCTTAATGGGTTTGTTTCAATGACACATCACAGTGACCTGAAAAGTGTAACACCGAAGTGGGAAACCTAATTAATAACTTCAGGCAGTACCACTGAGAGAGAAAATGGCTTCAAACAAAAGGGTCAGCCTTAGCAAACTAAAGCAAAGAAAGTATAAAAATGAGTTCTAAAAGAACCTCTTCTATCACTTTTATGAGCCCTTTGCAGGCCTATGAACATAAGCATTACTGGCTGAAATAATGCCATTAAATGCTGTTTTACATTATCACAGATATGGATGTAGTATCACCCCCACCAGACCAAAATGAATTTGACAAACTCCTGAATGACAGATCACACTAAAATATATATTGACTTTAACACAGCTTCAGACTATTTTGGTGTTTGTAATAGAACAACTGGACAGTACAAGATTAAACTAGATTACTACCTTATTTCTTGTCATGAAAAAGGATTTTTTAGCTTGCAAGAAAAGTTTGTGTGTAGGTAATGTACAACACAAGCTGAATTATTCAGGTACTTACAAATAGCCTCCTATCTAAGAGCTTACATCTGAGATTTTGAAAAGTAATTATTAAGTCATTAGGACATGATGGCAAGTATACAGTCCCACATGAAACGAGTGCAGGTTCTCTCTGTGGAATCCCATTAGAATGGCTTACAGATAAATGCTATGGGCAGCCTCTGTCTGTTCCAGTTATAACACACTGTGCTGTGACTAGAGATGCTTCAGCATCCTCACAAACTCAATTTTATAAACCACTGAATTATTTTTTCTTGTACTCTCCAAGAAAAAAAACCAACCAGACCAGAACAGGGGGTTTCTGCATTTCCCTTTCTCTTGATAATACTAAGTTTTGAATGCACTTTTCTTACATCTAGGAGTTTATTTTCATTCATGTTTATAAAATATTATTAACTTGGCAAATAAATAAACAAATGCATTCTAATAATATTTATATGTTAGGACTGCCAGTTCCATAGGGTGTTTATTTATTGTAGGACATAAAAACGTTACAAATTCTTCTTCCCTGGAAACTGCATGAGCTAATTTATACTAGTTTGTACCTCAGAAAATTTTATGGTGAAGGTACAGAAAGCTTGTCTTCTTCCTCTGGGTCCCTTATTATCTTGATCTCCAAGAATGCTTCTCCTTTCCTCTTTTTTTTATTTTTTAAGCTTTTTTGACACCCAGATACAGTTATTTTATCTTACCTACTTTATTTCACGTAACTATTGTGGCAGAAGGTTTATAATTATAATATTATAGCTGCTAGCCATGTAATGCTAACTTTTGTCAGGACAAAATTTATGCACTGCTGAACTGTCATTACATAGCTGGTCCTGAGAAAAATGTTCTTCTACACTGCTCATTTCTTGCTGGATCAAATGGTGGAAGTAGCTGGCCCTGGCAGACAACCTCAGGGCAACTTAGCTGTCAAGGTCAGCTATTCCCTCACTGTCCTTAGTCCCCAAAAACTCAACGTGTCACATTTAAGGATCCTTTTTTGGTAATATGTTTTCCTAACTTTTGTTTGCCACACAACCTATCCTTTTTTAAGAGCCACCAACTGCCTTCACTTAGTGCTCTCATTTACAGAACCGCACATTGTTCTATTGGTATATATTACAGAAACTGATATATTTAAGTCACTCAAAGGTGAGTGTCTGCTGGAAAGATATGTATTTTCATGTTATCAGTAGTTGATAAGCTACAGGTAATCTAGATATCAGATCTAAATAAAGTGTAACTAACTGAAAGGCATTTCAAAGGCATTGTCATGTGACAGTGGTAAACCACATACATTCTGTCCCTGCCAGATAGAAATTTATCTTGCATAAGAGGCAGGAGTTAGGACACCTCTAATTGAGTCAATTATGGCAAACGGAGGTTATGGTAAGTCTGCATTTAACAAAATCCTGTTGGGACATGGGACTACAAGGAGATAATTATTCCAGGTTTGAATTCATTTCCGAGAGGCCAATTTAGAATAGGGCTTGTTAAAAAAGTAAATCCTGCTTTTGGCAGCTCTGTGAAGTGTCTTGAGGCTTGGTTTGGCTTGATTGCCTGCCAAATAAACAAAGGAAAAAGGAGATGCCAAACTGGAATGATAGCTGGTTACAAGATACATTATCTTTTATTTCCCTACAGTTAGCTTTGATTACAGTACTTTTAAAAGCTAATGAACGCATTGTCGTAAAACACTAATCTCTTACTGAATTATCACTAAAGTCTGATCCTAACTCTAGAATAAATTTCAGGTTGGTACACCTTGCCACCCTTAGATCTTTGTCAAGGCCTTGAGTGCACAAATACGTCTCACTGACCCTCACCAGCCTTACCCACCGCTCCCAGGCCTCTCCCACTTTCATCGCTTGGGCACCACAGGCCTGGTTGGAGTGGCCACTGCCCAGCTGGCCATATGGCATATGCTTGGCTCCCCATCGTAAGGGAGCAGCTAGCCCCCATCACCCCCAACCATCTTCACCTAAACAGGGGGCCCTATCAGACTTGACTCCATAAACACCCATCCTAACCTCACCTACAGACCTTCCCACCTTTAAACCTATTGTGGTCATCATTACAGATTCATCTACTAGATTCCAATTTGCATGTAGGAGCATTCAGAATCCTAAAGAGAAAGTGAACAATCTATTAAAGAAATCAAGCTGCCCAAAACTCAACATGCACAGAAAACATTCACTTCCACTTCTGTTCTGAAAAATGGAAATGATTGTTTTGATAGTTGAATAATTACTGTCAACAGAAAAGACTGACATAAAATAAAGCTAACTGAATGTTAATCTTGATTTTCTGATAATAGGACAGTGCTCTGTGACAGCTTGGAAAAGATTTCAAAGGGAATACTGTATCTACAACAATCTGTAGCTAAACTTCTCCACTTCCACTTAATAAACAGTAATTACTTCATTTCTTCCTGTAATTTTTTATATTTTTTTGTTGTTTATGATAGAAAACAGCTTCCAGTATAATATAAAATGATCACAAACAAATGGAAGCTGGAAGCTTGATGCAAGTTGCTAATCGTAAAAGGACTGATGTTCTGGAACAGCCTCAAATAAGAATAATGGAGCTAAGAAGTCTGACTACTTTAAAGACTGAGTTTGAGTAAAATCAGGCTTCAATAAAATACCCGTTTGCAAAGGCTGAACATCAGCATTACCTTGCATTCAGAGTTTTTCCCCTGTTGAAAAACTGGTGAGTTTAGGAAAGTTATTTCTTTCTTACTTTGGAGTAAATAAGATCAGTAAGTAGGAGGAATCAGTTCTACATCTTCAACAGTACAGAATAACTTCACAGAACAGAAGTAGAAAGGAAAATAAAAATTAGATGCATTTGTTCTTCAGAAGTTGCAAGCGATTATTTATCACTGCTAAAGAGCAGTCCTCTAAGTAATTAGGCATGATTTTCTCTAGGGTTTTATAGAAATTAATGAAGCGACTTTATCTAGAAATTCCTGAAGAAGCCACAAAACACACTATCAGACTCTTTGCCATAGAGCTTTCAAGCCCTATATGCAGCTGGTGAGACTGATACACACTCCACAGAAATGTAAAATTTCCTTGAAAATCCTTCAATACTTTTTTTAAAATTTCTTATAACAAGGACTTACATCTACACTTTAGAGTGATGATGCATTAAACAAAATAAATATAACTGTATTTTAAAATGTTATTTTCTGGCCGCAACTGGAATGAAGTACACTGTTAAATTTCAAATAATATGGCTGTTGGTAACAAATGTAGGGGTGTCATTCTTTGATTGATTCATGCTGCACTTATTTTTCAAATGAAAGAAACATATGCTTATGCAGAATAATTTGGAGGAAACTATTTTTCTCTTAAGGATGTCTCAGTCTGAAATACTCAATTTCAAAGCAGATGTGCTACTAGTTTGAAGGACTTGAGGGAAGTAAATTAATAAAATTATTTCCAAATGGCTCACAGCTGATGTTCTGAAGGCTTCAGAGGAATTTTTATTTAGAAATCATGTAAAACATCCGATTGCTAAGGAGGAATACCATTTCTAAACAAAGCAGCCAGCAGTGTCCAGTGTTTGATGCAGTAAACTGCCTTGACCTTGATCTCCAGTTCTGATCCTGATGAGCTCTCTCATCTTAAGTAACTCCATACCATGAGATATGAGACCATTATCATCACAGCCAAAATTAGAAAGGTCATTATCACAAGAGGTAACTATGGATAAAAAATTAATGATGTCATAATATGTTCTTTATAGAAATGCCTAAAGTTATAATTTTATTACCTTCAATGGCGAGCACACACACAAAATTAACACTTTTAAAAATCCTCAGTTAAGGTAATTTTCCTGTTAATGATCTCACCACCAAATTTCTAAGCCCTATTGCCTAGGTAATACGTTAGTGGGGAGAGTATTACATACTAACTATTTTTCCAATTAATTCCACTTATTTTTGTGCTAGGTTTGAGAAATGTTCTTGGATAATATTTCAAACACACGAATGGTTCTTATCTGTCATGACCAAAAATGTGGAACCATATATTTCTTGGACCTAAAAGATGTTATCGATCCTATTGTTTATAAGAAAAATGAAATAACGTATAAAATATTAATTTTCTGTCATATTCAATAAATTCAAAATCAAATACTTTGTATAATTTTCTGAGATCGTAGGCTATTTTTCCTCTGTAACTAAATATTCTTGGCCTGTTTAGTCCCATAAGCACAGATGTGAGCAAGATCTGCCAGCAAGGGAAACTGAATGGAAACTGTATCCCAGTCAGAAGACTTGCTAGGTGTTGGCATGATAGCTCTGCACGGAGCTCCCTGAACAGCCTCTGGGGAAGGATTTTTACAGTTAGCAGACAACTGCTGTGAAATGGGCTAAACCATCTCATAAGGTCACATATACAAATAAATGTTATTTATTAAAAAACCCCACCAGGTTCTTTGCAAGGTCAAGACCATGTGCATTCATGGAAACCATGAGGAATTGTATTCCCTGGATGAAGTCTTGTCTTCAGGACCACCAGTGCTGTGTTAAATTACAATATACGTAATATTTACAGTATCAAAACCGTAACGGGTCTGATGCATACTACAGACAGAACTCTGTAAGCATACAAATCAATCTAGTTTAAAAGGATGGAAGGAAATTAATGAGAAGTACATACAGGAAAAATAAATTAAGGTATGTACACCCAGGTTTACCATTCACATCAGGGAAGTGAGAAAGCTGGTTTCCAGCCATGACATAATCCCTAATTACAGTGGTTTTCTGCTTTTGCAGGTGTAATGAAAAGATTTTCATGTTCCCTGTTTAAATAAGCTTTAAAGTCAACCGTAATTACATCCCTGCAGATGGCTAATTCCGTAGTATTTATGCAGCAAATGCTCTTTAAATAGTAAAAATTTACAGGACAACAAATACAGTCATTACTTCATGGTCATTACATGTACTGGTGATTCCAAAGGAGAAACCATTTGAATTGCCACTCAGATGGATCAGGTGTTTTGAGCATGAGTTGCACTCACTTTATTGCATCTTCTCAGTATTAAGTAAGGGCATAATTCAGGATGATTATCAGTCATGAGAAAAATAATAACCATAGCAGAAATTTGTAAGAACATTATCAAACTAGTAATTGCTCCTGATGTATGCTAGGCTAAATGTGCTGCTCCACACATGGATGAACGCTGAAGAGTCAATATCCCAGCAGATGAAATTCTATCTACCTGGCCTACAGAATGAGTAACCACAGTGCCATTCAATCACCCCCAGAGGGGCTGGGAGGACTAGGTCAGAACCCTTCTCAAAGCTGCCCAGTGCACAGAGAACGATCCTGCTGCTAGAAGAGTGTTCCTACAGGTCCCTCATGAATTAAACAGTTCCTACACTTTCCTAACTATGCCTGTGCTGGGGAGCTGCACTGGTGGCTGGGAAAAGCTTCCTGTGTTATTCAGAGTTGCAGCTTAATTTCAATAGTATGTTATATTGATCCAGTGAATGAAAAGATTCATGACTACCTTCTTCCCAGTCCCTCAAATTCCATTTTGAGTATCTGCACCATCTGAGTGAATAGGAAGTGATCCTAATTATGTCTGGCTTCTGGTAGCTGCCCAAGAGAGAAGTAAGTTCCTTTTTTCCTCCCACCAGTGCCATACCCCCACGTAACAGTTGGGTAAAATGTTTAAAAGGAATATAGTGAATAAAATACTTTCAGTCCACCTTATACCAAGGTTGCTACTCCAGATTCTGCTAGTGACATGGATGTGTGAATTTGACTCAAATTATGATTTTAAACTGAAATTAGTGTGCCAAACATACTATTGCATTTTTTTTAAAATAGTGATAGCTATGTAGATAGCTATTAGAATCTAGTGTTTTGGGGTTTGATTAGAAATATTTCTTAGTTTTCACCAACCTAGTTAAATTCACATATTGTTTGTCATGCCATTATCAAACTGGCTTGTCTCTCGCTTTATAATTAGAAAAAATAATCTAGTTGTTAAGAATTGCAGTTATATTCTTACAAATTATTTTCTAATCAGGGGAGACCTGCAGAGATCACTCAGTCTATTCAGTTTTATGATAAAACCCACCTTTGAGTATGCTGTAAAAACTCTGGATACCGACTCATGATTGCCCTCACTTTTATAAAACCTAGTTGCCTGACACATGACATCTACTTAGAGAAGCATGTAAACCAAGAACCTAATCCTTTCATTCAGTGTCTGCTACCAAAGACTGGGAGAAGAATCATCTTCCAAGTAACCACTAACTAACTATTTACAAAGCACTGTACAACATCTGAGATCTTTTAACAGTGCACAGTTATCACTGTTCACCTATCTCATGAAACTTCAATTTGCCTTCCCACATTCTTGGGAAGAACATAAAACCATCCTTGGAATATTTCCTCTGGTTTTTTTTTGCATTAGTAGTTCATGAAGTGAGCTACAGTGAAGCAAGTCTTACTGAACGGTGTGTTCCTTCTTCTGTCCTGAATATTTGAGTTCATCACCTCTAACTTACACTTGCACAGACTACAATCAGACTGCACAAACACTGCAGAGTTTGAAGGAAGAAGGTCAAAGAAATGGGAAAATATTTTAGGTATAAAAATTACAGTCGAACAAAACCGTATCAGAGAGAAGGGAGCTGAACAAGAACTGCAGAGCCAAGAAACACCAGTGAAGGATTAGAAAGTGAAACAAGTAATACCACTCATCATAACTCCATTTATAAGATGTAGAACAATTATAGAAGAAAAAGATGCAAATTTTGAAAGATACAAGATATTAGGGTGAAAAGTCAGATGGAAAATCACTGCTGTGCAGTAAGGTGAAAATTCATTTGTTCTGACTGAATGGCAAAATCCAAGGTATGCAATTCTAAAACCAGTACACAATTCCTTTCCTCCTCCCCAGTATCATTCCAGTATTGTATTTACAAATTGCACATGGCAGGTAATACAGAGACAGAACATTATCTTCTGCTGCCAGTGCAACATGAATTGTTGCTGTATTTCCCACACTAAGGATCATCAGCACTATATCAAATCACTCTCTGCTCCTCCTAATAAAATGCAGAAAAAAAAAATCATCCATGTTTTTGGTTCAGGCCAGTCAAAACTGTCTCAAACATTACAAGAAAGTATACAGAAATGTTTTTGACTTGAAGCCACAAATGACCAAAAAAACCAAATCCATAAAGAGACAGAATTACTGTCTTCTGTAGAAATCCTTGGCTATTTTTTTTTTTTCAGATACCATTGCACTATGTGTTTACCCATGTTACTGTTCAAGATTAGCTGGATACTTGCATCTGTTATGCTTGTCCTTTGTAAATCCAATGAGCAACTTGTTTACACATGGAGATTTAATAAGGACTTTAATTTTCCTACTAAACGTATCTCTAGATACTAGAGTCTTAGGGCATGTGAATTCTGACACCTGAGAATCGGCTGCAGTTTATCAGGAAAACAGAAATAATGCCAGTAGACTCTGTACATATGTCAAGAATGTATATAACAAATCTCAATCTGAAAGGAAAACATTTGTTCTGGTGAACAACAAACACCTGAGTGGCACAAGATTAGCAATGATGCAAATAACTTTTCTGTGTGGTGCTAAAAGCATTTTTTGATTGTTCTTTCGTTTCATTATGGCAAATTCAGGGTGCACAATCTACCAGTGCATGATAACTTACTGATTTGTTGCAATTTTTTAGCCCACGGAAGTGTTAATGTCACACACCTTGGTATCCATGATAAAAAAGAAGCAAAAGGAAGAAGCTTAATTTGCACAAACGAGCAATAAAAACTACTGAAGGTCTTGCTTGAAAACAGATTGTTTTCGAAATCCTTAATTTTTATCTACCTATTATTCAATTCACTCAATTACATCTACTAGACATAGCACAATGGCATGTGCAACAATTCCAATAGTGGTGACAGATGCATACAGTCTTAATGGACAGGTTAAACTTGGCAAGCTAAGAGGAAACTCTTAAATGAAAGATTTTAGACAAGTTGACTTTGATTCTTTTATAAAATTGCTAAAAGAATTGTCAGTCAGGACATAACTGATCCTTAAGCAATGCTCTATTAAGAATAAAAACCACCTAAGTGGAGCAGAAATGACAGCCTGAGCCCCTGTGTGCCTTTTTTGGACTTTCTTTTTAAAGACTGGAGACAAAACCTCTTGTTTTTAGTGACTCTTTTAGATTTGGAACTATTGGTGGGAGCATCACAGGGTATTCTAGGAAACCCGACACACTTACTACCGAATCTGTCTAGTATCAACAGTATCCATCAGATATGAAGATTAGACATGGACCTGAAGAAATCACTTTCAGTAAGAGAGGACATCTTACTGCCCTGAGTGTCCCGTGCCTGTCACTCCATGAAGTCTTCTTGATTATTGCATTTCTTTACAATATTATTATCCACTGTTCCAATGCCACTGAAGTGCTGTGCCTTTCAGCAAAAAGAGCCAAGCTCTCTGTGTGAATACCTAAGGAATGCACGCAGACACTTGACAGATACATTAGGCTGACAGGTTGTCAGGGGCTGTGGTGATCAGCAAATATAAGAAACATAATAAAATATACAAGGAACAGGGAGAAAGGTTTACTCCGTCGAGGGGAACATAAGGTTTGAGCTCAATATTTATAAACACCAGGAAGCTACAATGCTGTCTTTTTATCCATGGTATTGCCGGTGTCAGTGTTTTGGTAGGTATTTTCACAGAGGGAAAAGCATGACAATAGACTTCTAGAGTCTAAGAGTTTTAAGGATTAGCTGATGCACAAGAGGCAAAGATGTTCAGCAAGGAGACAAAGAGGAGACACACCACACAGCATGGATGCATTTGCCCGATTACCTTACTTACAAACATTCATTTACAAAAATTAATTTTGTTCTCTGTCAGAAGCCATGTAGAGATTCGGTTAATCACTATCAGAACAGGTGTCAGCGAGTACTTCCTTGACCTTATCAGACAAGCTGCTTTCACTGTGGGGAAACAGCCCCAGGTCTATGCTTTGATCTATGTTTATTTATGGCTGAAGCACCCTTTGTTTAGAATAGGGAGATAAAGCAACTTCTATTCCTAGCAGGCAACTACACTTGCTTTACTGAATGCTGATGAGGGTAAGAATTTGAGGTTTTCTTACTATATATCAGCATTTATAGAATCATCTTATATCTCTGCTGAGTTTGACTGTCTCACTGAGAGGACAATATGCTTGAGATCATTGTTTGTTTTGATTTTTTCCTATCTACGCACAGTGCCTAAAAGTAACGGAACCTCTGTTCTTACCTTAGCTTTGTACGTGCCACTGCAGTGTAATCTATGGTTATTAGTACTAGGATCAAAATATGAGCATCAGTAAATATACAGAAATATTCAGCACAAGTATACTTTGCAAGAGTGGAAAGCAAGAAATGGCTGGAGGAAAGAAACATATAAATTTCTACTGATTATTCCATTAAAAAAATGACAAAATCTAAATCACAAAATTATCAATATTATGATTAAGTTATGACAAGCAAAGGAAGATAAATGAAAAATATCAATATCTATCCTATTTTGCTCCTAAACATAGAAAGAAGTCTACCCAGGGTTACCACTGGGAATCACAGAAATTCTTCAGGTACAATAAAACCCAGAGATTTTGTCCTAACCCCAAATCAAGCCCCAGGGTAACCTTTGTGAAACAGGATAACATTTCCCAACTTATTATTTTTCATTCTGTCTAAATGTCTGGATAAGACTGAAATGCCCTGATGAAAGTTGTACTTCTATACTTCCAGCTCAGTTGGAAATAGAATACCATGGGGAAAGTCTGCCATTGTCAAATTTTCAGTTCAATGTCATGAAGTTCAGGTAAAAAGGATAATCATCTAAACCACAGTGTTTACTTACACTGTATTGAACAACCTGCCAGCGTCAATAATCCTTACTTTAATTTAGTCAGGATATCCTAATATAAATATCAAAAAGTAATTTGAATTCTTAGTAATTTTATTGCTTACTATAGATGAATAATGTATCAATTATGGCCAAATATTGCCCTATGACATTGACTTGAGTGAGGCATCTATTTTTTAAGTACATATATACAGAAATAGACTACAGCTATGGCAATGAGTGTACAAACCATACAAAAAAAAGATAGAAAAGATGTATTAGTTCCCCTGTAGTGGACAAACACAAGCAGGTTGCAAGCCACCTCCTGCAATAAAGCAAAAAATCCACTTTTCTTTTTAATTCAAGTTCTAGAAAAGAAAACATAGTATAGATCCAGAGAGCTGTGAATTAGGACAAACACAAGACTAAAAATGATGCCTAAACTTCCGCAAATTTGTCAAGTACTTTGATTGAGGTTGAGAATATGAGTCCAAATGGGTATACAGGAAGCAATCATTTTTTCATGAAGAATACGTGCTTTACTGTGCACACAAATTCTTCCTTCAGAAGGCTGTAAATTACAGTATTTATGGAATCTTAATGATCTAAACACAGTTGGAGCCTGAAGGTCAAGGCTGCAAACTGCATCCTAAATTTCTGTTTACAGATGAAGCACAGTATTTATTGCTGCACTGCTTGTGCTGCTATAGTTAAAGGGCTGCCAGCATTTCCATTATAAACCACTATTTCAGGGGTATATAACTTGCCCATCAATCTTCCAACTGGGATGAAACATGGCATACAAGGTCCTGGCTGTGAGACTGGTTTTTTTCATTTGTTTTCTTTACCAAATTACAAAAAGAAAAGCGTCAAGTTAAAGAAGAAAAAAAAAAAAAAGTATATCAGGTTTTTCAAGTACTCCTAGTGTTCCTGTGATACAATTATAGCTTCAGAGAAAAAAATAGATTCATATAACTGCATCAATTAACAGAAGGACTTTCAGTCTCTAAAAAGCGAAAAATAACCCAAATAAAGACATTTATAATAAAAGATGTTAGATACTAGTTTTGACAAGAAAATGTATGGCAGATTTTTAATGGCAGGAAATGAAATCAGAAATCTGTAAATTTCCTCAATTCTGTCTGCATTAAAGGTAAATCTACAGTACAATTACACACCTTGGCACAGTACAAAGAATGTTCTGTTTTCAAATAAGTATCTAAATGACAATACACAAGGTCTACTTTACTGTCATGTAATTTCCACAAACTCTGAAGTAACGTTCTTGTCTCCTGTTAAATCTTGTATCAAATGTAATGAAATCAGGGGGGGAAAATGACAAGGTTTTCACTTCCACACTATCTACTTTGCTGTGTGAATACTGTGCTCTGCATCAAAGTACTGCTGAGAGCAGGAAGGTAAAAAATTTAATTCACATTATACCTGCATATCTAGCAATTACATCTTGATGAATAACAGACTTAAGACTGGATGTACCGCAAGAATTTAAATATTAGAAGAACTCAAAAAACCCTCTTACTGGAATCCTAAGATTTGGCATAATTTATTTTTACAAATAAAGAACTGGGCCAGACTCAACAATGTGCCACTGCAATGCAACACAGACACATTACATTATATTAAGCAGTTTTATGGCTCCTTTGCAACACCATGCCAGTTCAGACAAGAAAGACAGCAGTTCTAAACCTGCAATATTAGATTTTATTTAATCACATTTTGGTTTATTTCTTTATATTATAAATTCAGTCACAGCAGGAATGAAGCAAATTATTCCCTCCCCAAATATCACTATTATATTTTCTTTATTATAGCTGTAAGGATTTTATTCACTGACACAGCTGAGTTCACCACAACTATTTTTTTTTTTTTCTTTTGCTTTTGTTAAAAGATGACTGCATTTGTTTTATGCCATTCCTAATGCTTGGAAGAATCTCTTCCTCCTGGTGCTGTAGCTGTCTGCTTTTCTTCCAAAGTCTACCTCTACCATCTGTCTATTTTCTGCCCACTTGAAACAACCATTTGCACAAGCCATTTGACAATTTTTTCCATCAGCTGCAACAAAGTACTGTTTTATTACTTTAGTTAGTTCTGGTTGCAAGTACATTTACATTCCTAAATAACACAGATGCCTCATTCACTTCTGTGTCCTGGCCCTGCCTGTCTCCTGCGTATGCAAGTCAGTTCACTTGCAAGCTCTCATTTTTGAGTATGCCAACCAACCAGTTTCCCCTAAAGTAAAAACCTGGGTAAGGCTTTAGGGACAGTTTTACTTGGGGAAGACTCCTAATGGTTAGTATGGATGAGCCATTGGCTATGTTCAGCTGCAGAGTCCTTGAAAATAATCCCCGTAGGCCTGGTGAAGTCAGTCAACATATGCCCTCACTGTGTAGCCCAGGGCATTCAAAACATATTCTTGGGGTCAAGCTATGAAACACTCCATGGAAGGGATGCAATACAGTGCTTCAGACAGTCTGTACTGCAGCACACACATACACTTTGTTACTTCTCCCGAAAAAGCCAGAGGGCCAGGCAGTATTCAGGGCAGGTTTGGCCAATTCGTGCTTTTCAAACTTTTTTTTAAGGTACTGATTGCCTTTTTTTTTTTTTTTTTTTTTTTTTTTTGTAGAGGAATCTATGGTGAGAGATACAGACCTGTAGACTTCTTTCTTAGAAAGTGAACAATGAAATGATTATGACATCTTAAAATCAAGCTGGGTCGTGCAGCTGAGTACATATTGGAGAATAATTCTAACCAGAGACAAGATGTTATGAATGGTGACTAAGGCCCTCTCATTCAATCCACTGTACTGCCTTTGGTTGAAATGCACCCAAGAACACCGCTATATAATTAAATATGTTAAATAATGCTACACAGTATTTTGTATAATTTTGAATCTTCAATGAACTGTAAAAAGTTTTAAATAAAATATAGGGGGAGCTTGTCAAGCTTGTCAGGCAGTATTAGACTCCAAAATATTTTATTCTGGAAGCTTACTGCACCATCTAACACAAGTATCCGTTATGCTGCCTGAGTTGCCATCACACTGTACATCTTGTTAGCAGTGATGTCATGACAGAAATGCTACAGTGCTGCATTCTAATGACCTGTTGTATTGTAATGAATTAAGGATTTCTGCAAAAAGGATGAGATAGGAAAAAATAGCTTTAATCTTGGATACTCACAAGACTTTTTTTAAAAGAGTACGACAGTTTTAAAAACCAAGAAGTGCAAGATTACCATTTTAGCTCAAATGAAGAACATTTGAACACCATACCTGTAAAGCCCTGGAGGAACTCGATGAACCAGGAAGCTTTTCTCCAAGCTTTGTAGCACATCATTGAGCATCCTGACTCTGATAGGAGCTCGCTCCTTGGGGTCATTAGCTGGGCGCATCTCATCTGACTGGAACAATTCTGCAGTGTCCCTCAGACGTGATGCCACTGCAAGCAACTGAGGAATGTCTCCTTCGTCATCTAGGAACAGTAAGTGAAAAGCAGTTGCCAGTGATTCAGTGAGAATCGCTTATTACTCTTGGTTACAAGTCACAATTAATAGTCCAATTAAAACCTGAGCCTCTTTTCCCACGTGAGAATTATGTAGTGGATCAAGGAAAGCCATAGATCATTGTACATAACCTCTGATCTACTTTTCAAAGACAATCAGTTTGGGCTGTAATATTTTAACATCCAATAAACTATGAGGAATGATTCTGGAATACAGCTTGAAACCTACCATTGGAAAAACAGGCATGTAGGAAGCTATGGTTATAAATCACCAACTATAACATTTCCTCTGAGACAGAACTTATTTTGATGCTACTGCTCTCAAGTTTGAAACTTGTGCTTGGATTCCATAACGATTGCTGTATAGAAAATCATAATATGCAGAGTTTAACTGAAATTTGTTCAACATTTTAGAATCCTAGAGGTTAAAAACACTTGTAGAGTGGGTGTGAAATTGTTCCTCTTATTCACTGAAATCATATGTAATGAGCCAACTAACTAATTGATTTCCAAATGTATATTCTAATCCAGTCAATATTTTCAAAACTTTAAAAACTTGGAGTGTTAACTGTTACTTTTTCTTTGTGATTGTATACAGATGCCAAAAGAATTAAAACCCACAGCACTTTGGAGCACACCACAATTTTACTATTTCCCTGTTCATAGTCCAGAAAGAAGAATGTGATATGTGAATTGGAGCACTGTGACTGTGCAGTCTATTCCCACCTGCAGCGTGGGTGAAGAGCATGCCCTCCTTACCCAGTGCAGGCACAGACTGTGTTAATTTTTACAAGGAGAGAGAAAACAGAGTCTGAACCCGATTTAAAGTCAAAAGTAACACCAGTCAACAAAAACATTTCCAGGATGCAGAAATTTTCTTTAAGGCCAAGATTCACTTTACCTATTAAGGACAAGAAAATAACTATCTTTAGATCTTTCAAATGATGATTTAATCAAAAAAAAACATTAAACTTTAGAAGGTGTCTCACCTTTAGTGGAATGTACAAACCTCAGTGAGTTCAGTATCTTGGTGACTGAGATGATTAATCCAACAGAGTGGTTCAAGACACAAGCTAAATGAATACTAAAGTTCCTTGTCTAATAGATATATGGAGAAGTCAGAAATAGTAAATGGAGAACAACAACCCATTTCTCAAACTATTTATAGAGTCTGAAAGGTAAGCATATAATAGGGATGGAAAAGCAAATAGGTACAACTAAGAAATTCAAGCAAACGCCTGAAAATTACATTCTCCCTCTTGTATTGAAAAAGAGATTTGCTATTGGATGCATTTCAGCAAAGGGAAAGGAGTTCATAGATCCCCATGCACTCCTGTCATTCATCTGACTAATGCATTCCAATCCAGCCAAACATGAGATTTTAGCTTTCCTGAGATTCAGATTTCCTGACCTATAAAGATGAAGTTCAACAGGAGGCCCTGTGGGAACAGGAGTGAGAGAAGATGGCTAATGTCTGTCTGCGTTTGGGACAAGATTGTTTTGTCAGTGGCTCTGGACCAATACACCTTTCCCTAATTTGAATGGATTAACAGGCATTGTAGTACCTTGATGTACAGGATCGGTATCTTTATGATTGAGTCTGGAGTCATTTAAAGTCTGATTAAGTTCGGTTGATGACTCAGAAAAAGATTCTCCAAGCATATAAACTTGGTACATTTGGGATATTTTGCAAAATATTAGTACCCTCAGTTTTCAAATCTCAGGCAAACTCTGTGCAGCTGAAGAACTTGCAGTTTCCATGCATATAATCCAGGCACTCTGCATACCTTATGCTGGGACTTGTGTCAGTATGGAAAGGTTTAAATTCACCCTGTTAGTAAGAATCCTTTGGTTTCTGCAAAGCACTTCATATTCAAGCGTTAAGTAACAAAAGTATGTTACTTAACATACAACATTTATAACTTCATTCTGAACATTACATAAATAATTGTAAATGCCAGCTATGCCTTTTCAATAAGGAAGGTGAGATAAAGGGAAAATACATCATTCTATATTTGGAAACTAAGACAACCAGACCACCCTTTTAAACATAAAAATCCTGTAAATGCTCTCACTCCTTCTCCACAGCACACATTTTGTCCCTAAACCAACCACATTTTACCTTACAGTCATGAGTAAAAAGCACTATTTACATCACACTCTAAACCAGCACTCATTATAAAATAAACACCCAGGCTCTTTTTTCATACTTCAGTACAAAATGTGCAATTGTCTATGGCCAATGTTACCACAGAGAACTAAGGACGAGGCTTTAAGGGCATCAGTAGTTTCTACCACAACACACTGAACTTCACTGCCAAGGGAAACTGTGATTTATGCTTTTCTCAAGTTGAGAAGCTGGGAGTGGAAGGGCAAATGATTCTTAAAGAAAAGGATGTATTAACTAATAATGTTTTAAACATCTTGTGATGCTTCTACAGAGAAAGTAAAAACTCCAACTGTTACTTCACTCAAGAGAAAACAATGCCACATTACTATATTTTGTATTCTTTGTCCTTTTGTCTCTAGTATGAATCATGTTCAATCATCTAAGCTAGTTGTTTAGTTGTTAAATAAATAAAATTGCAAGTACAAGAAAGTGACTCAGGAGTATGTATACTCTTGATCAGAGAATTACACTGTTGAATTTCATTACACTTGCTAAATGTAACTGGATTTTATTCAGAAGCAGGTCACACCAAATAGATATTTATTTTTACAGACATTGAATACAATAGCCTTTCCCTGTGTAACTGATTGCTCTTATGAAAAGTACTGCTAGAGATTTACTGTTTTCAAATTGTGTTTGTGTTCCCTGGTATGAATGCACTTGCCTACAAGTACCTACAGGAGAATGAGCACAGACAAATCAGCAGTTCAAGGCATGATGCTTGCTCACCATGCATGTGAACATGTGTCTGCATGTAAGAGAGAGCGAAAATTGCTCCAGGTTTTGATTAGCTTGCAAATTCAGTATCAGCTATGGTGTGTTGATGTATTCACTAGGAAGATTTTTCATGCTGTGCAAAATCCGATGATCAGACCTGGCAGTAGAAAATCTGAGTGGGAAAGCTTTGTAGAAAGAGGCCTAAAGGGGGCAGAAACACAAATCCAGGACATCCTTAGTGCAAAGATGTTGCCATCAGCTTCAATTTTGCTACCATGACTGCTACTGCCCAAGCAAATTAATCTGGTGTTGCTACAAGATGTCTCTTTTCAAAAAGGCTATCATTAAAACAGCATACTGTGACATACTATTATGCATGTCAATACAGAGGAAGCCTGGAGAAGAGCCTGGAGACGAGAAGGCTCTGGGGAGGCTCTGTTGTGGACTTTCAACGCTTAAAGGGGACTTACAAGAAAGATGGGGACAAACTTTTAAGTAGGGTCTGTTGCAATAGGAGACGGGGTAACAGTTTGAAAATAAAAGAGGATAGACTTAGACTAGATATAAGGAAGAAATTTGTTATGATAAGGGTAGTTAAACACTGGCACAGGTTGCCCAGAGAGGTGGTAGATGCCCCATCCCTGGAAGTGTTCAAGGCCAGGTTGGAGGGGGCTCTGAGCAACCTGATCTAGTTGAAGATGTCCCTGCTCACTGCACAGGTAGGTTGGACTAGATAACCTGTAAAGGTCCCTTCCAACCCAAATGTTTCTATGATTCTATGAATGTATCAACGACTTCGTACAGAGCTGCTGAAACATATATGGGCTACTGATACAGATGAATGCTGTAGGGGCTACTGATACAGAACAGATGCTCATCCTTTCCTTTCAGTACCAAATGCTTTGTCCACGGCAAATGCATTTTTCCATGATTTTTTTTTTTTAAAGGCTGATAAAAGGTTTTCCAGTACTAATATATAATATCTCATGGAAAGAAGGTATTTCTGTCATATATACAGATAACTAACTGTTGCATTTTTCACTTCTGAAGCAGTCAAGAATAACAGGTGGGAACAGTAAAGAGGAAATCTTTCTGAACATTACAGACAGATGGAGAAAGTAACTCTGAAAAACACCCTAAATGATCAGGCAAATACGGTCAAGCAGGTAAAATGATGCCAAGCTGAAGACTAGCAGATAGCTGTAGGCAATGAGTATGCAGCCATCAAGTAAATGACAGAGATATGTTTATGTATTGATTTTTTTAAGGACTGAGAGTTTAGACTGATGTTTTGAAAATGTATGGGTTGAGCCAGGGCTGTGGAAAGTCATGCAGACTTTCCTAGAAATGGCTTATCATAAACCAGATAATTTTTAAACGTCTGCTAGCACTGCCTATTCTGTTATCACCCTGAGTACTTCAGCTTCTGTAACATCTGTAAAACATCTTTTCCAGGGAGAAGAAAGGGCCGAACTGATAGGAAGCAACACACAACTGATACCAGATCAACCAAAGAGGTTTAAATCACAGCCCTTCCCCTCCCTATACAGGCAAAACCAGAAGATCTTACCCACACTTAATTTGTCTTCATAGGCCTCTCGAAGTCAGTATCTATTAGAGATGGCTTACAGCTTATCTGATGTGCTTGCCAGCTTCAGCAGCCCGTGATGACAGAACTAGGGAATCTTAGCACGCACATCTAGTGCTACTCAGCCACAACCTAAGGCTGGGGCAACAGATAGCAATCTTTAAAAGGTCTGCATGGGTCTAGGCAGTCCCAGTGGCTTGCAATAATGAAATGATATCAGCTTCTACAGCCAACAGCACTTAAGTGAGGGACATGGCTACCATCAAACCTAGTTGCCTTTATTTTCATGGACTGTGTGATTGAACTTGTTATTTCTCAGTCAGTCAGGTGCAACGGTACAGAAAGGCTTTTAATCCTAATAAGACACCTTAACACCTCCATCATCAATCCCTGAAGCTTACTGCAATATCTACTAATTTTAAAGAGGCTCAAACCCAATGCAAGATAGGCTCCAAGAAGCAAGTCCAGATTGCACAGTGCTAAAAGCAATCAGCAGATAATATGAATATATTTAGAATAAAAATGCTTATATACATAAAAAATACTTATATGCAAATGCTTTTACATTGGTACTTGCATATACCTACAAAATACTTCTATAGAAGTGCTTAAAAGAACCATTTGTATCATTCACACATCAGATTTGACATCTTGTCTGCCCCCTACCTCAAAAGATAAATTGGATTTTCATAGCATGCAAGGCCTGGCAAGATATTCTTGTATTTGGTTCAAGTTACAGGGGGTCTTGATTTTAAATATATGACAGGCCCAAACAACTGCAATGTGTAGCTAATGAGAATATTTTAAACTGTCACCTATTTATGAATTTCTGTAAAATATCGTATCTATGATCAAACAGATAACATCCTGAATAGCCCCAGGGACCTGGGTTTCAGTCTTGGAACCCATCTCACCTCATTTATGACCACGAGGTTCCCTGCTAAACATCAGACCCTCAGCAGATGCACAAAAAGAAATGTCTCTCCAGTCACAACCTTTCCTTTGAGGTAAACCCAAAAGCAGTAGCTTGTTTCCAAGAGTTCCGGTGTGTGCAAGCAGAGAGAACACATGTTACTTAACAATCATTTCCCCATTTTTCTGAGGAACAGGCCTCAAGCCAGACATAAACATGTTGTGGATGACATTTCCCTATAATCTGCCATCCAGCCTATCCTGTTATAAAGTGCTGAGTAACATGCTATTGAATTTAATAGAGCTAATAGTACAGAATTAATCCTTTGGAAACATAAATAAATGCAGTATTAACAAATATTAAGACGCAGGCATCCTTTTGTGAGGACATCCAGAGACTGAAAAATTGTGACTCAAGAATTTAGACATATGATTTAATTTCAAGAATGTGAGAAGGTCCAATAGGCAATAAAATGCATGTTTAAACGACTGGCTGAACCAGAGACTAGAGGCATGAAATTAAGCCTAATGAACAAATCTTCTCGCATGTCGTGAGGATTTCTCTTCACCTTTTCTACATTTACAGTTTGCATTGAGTTGGAGAAGGAAATAGTTTACTAAGGGAATGCATCTTTGAACAGGAAATCTAAGACAACATAAAATCTTTTTGAAGAATGAAGAAATTTGTTAGACAGGTTAAAAAGTACAACTTCTCATTTAAGTAACCAGAAAAAGACCATTGTCTTATTGGTTTCCAAAATAAAAATAAACTGCTATCTGACACAAGTCAGAGATTGATGAGACATGAAAGTAATGAAAAAAGTCTTTAAACAAAACTCTAAATTGAACAGCTAGGAGAAAATTTATCCTGCTGGCCCTACAGCCTAGAAAATAATTTTTCCTCCCCTGAAGTGGTGGAGATAAATGATCTAACTGAAGTTAGAGTAAAAAAGTCAGTTTAAATCAAAATTTCCTGTTACTCAAAATAAAAAAAAAAAAAAGGAAGAACAACAGCAGACATCTCATGTTCAGTTGAAGCAATACCAGCTGAGCCACAGGTTTTATTTGATGATTATTCCGTGCTGTGTTAGGCTGAACTAAACCAATGTTTATATGGCACAACAGAGCTAAAATTACTTGTCTTTTTGGATACTCACTGATTCCAGACCAATGCTCGCCTGCTTACTCCTAGGTCTTGACAATGATGGATGGCAAAGATTAAAGTTAAGGTATCATACTTCTATGAATGTATATTACAGAAAAGTGATACTTTATACTGCAGGGAGTGAATGAAATGTAGGGGCAACACCTGAAGATTGCAAAAAATATTTGAGATGTCACATTCTAGTAAACTATATGTAAAGTTTTGGTGTGATTTTATAGAATTTCCATGTTTATTTAACAGATCAATCTGAGAGTTCCATAAATGTCTACAAAAATTATTTTTGAAAGGCCTTAGCACACGACAGGTAACCTGTACCAGAGACATAATTGGAGAAGAGGAAATAACAAAATGGTTTTACCTATCGCAAATTCTTTTCACTGTGAGGTCCTAACAAGGGCATGTTTTGGAGTAGTCTTCCAAATTTCATGGGGGTTCTTGTCAGGGATGTACCTTTTAATATTCCTTTTAAGTTCACTGAATTCTGACCAGAATACCATCTTATAAAATCTCTCAGTTTGTACACAATTATGTTAGAATTTGGCAGCTAAATTATCAAAAGATTTAATCTCCATGGACTAAAACTCCTATGTGCTCTTCACATTCAGACTACTTTCAACTAGTCACTTTGAAAATGAAGGAGAGTCAGATCTCATTTGAATATACTAAAATACAAGAAAACTCTATGGGAAAAGAGACAGAATGGGAGGATGAAGACAGATGATACTGAAGGAGAAAGCTTATATGGAAGAGTGACACTGGATAGTGTTAGAACCTAGATGTCCTCTCCCTCCTTAGTCCTCAGGATTTGAGCCAAGACAGATATTCTTTTCATAATTGATAAAATGGTTGACTGTTATTTTGTAGTCTAGATAGTATCAGAGAACATCTCAATAACATACAATAGGGTTAGTTCCTATCAACATTTTTTACCAACTGTAGAGAAAAAAATAAATACCACAACCAAAACAGTCCTCAGAAGCAAAAGGAATGCACAACTGCACCCTTTAACTGTGTTATCTTAAGCACCTCCAGCCAAGGGCTGTTGGCTTAATTGAGTTCTCTTGCCTACACAGGACAAAAAGACTGCATCACGCTAGTTCTTTTATCAAGCTCTAAAAGGCCACAAGACAACAGAAAGAGCCAGAAATGAGAAAGCAACACAGGAATGTTAGTAGCGGCTCCACAATCTTGATGGAGTGGTCTCCTATGAAGGCATTCACCCTTCACCTAGCAAACAGGGCCAAATCCAGGGTCTGTGAGAGTTACATCTGCATCATTTCCAACTTACCAGTCACTTATTTACTTTCTGACTAGGAACTTTTTGTCCCTCTCCCTAATCACAACCCATTGTTCCAAACACACCAAGATCAAATACAGAGTTTTCAGGGTCTCTGTGCTTAATTAACTCAAACAATACATATTGGTAAATTATCATGCTTTGTCATGCCTGAAAAAGGAGGAAAGGTAACATGCTCTGCCAACAAGGTGAGTTAGTGGAATAACCAAACAAGGAAGATGACTGTGAAAAGTAAGGAGCTGAATGGCAACAAGATTAGAAGCCCTCTCTTGCTTGTACTGAACAAAGCCTTGAAGTGAATTAAAATCAAGTTCAGTCATAGAGGTTGTTATCTTTGACTGTAATGATGAAATTTTAAAACTAATTATTGCTTAACTGACATAGTAACATCAGAAGAAATATAAACATTTTATGGCTTTATTTAGCAAGAAAAACTGCGTTTTAGTTAGCATTACATAATGACACTGTTTAACTAGTAAAATCACTGACTATCATTTAACTGGAAATTGAAAATCTGTGTCATGGAGTAGATGATACTTTTATTTTTCTCTGTATTAATGGAGAACAATATTCCTCTAACAAAAATTACCTTTAAGACTGTTCTGAACTTCTAATGCGATGTCAAGGGCATTAAACGGCAAAACTGGTTCACTGGCAATTTGCAAAGTCACTTGTCCTGTTAGCTGAAAAATACAAAAAAACCCAAAAAACAGTCACATAATTTCTAGCAGATTTAATAGCCAGTACTTCTTTTGGAATAGCACATACTTTCATAACATTGGATTTTCATGGAAAAACAAATAAAACCCCATAAACACACCTTTATGAAAAAGAATATGACCTAGACCATTGCCTTTCTAATAAAACATCAAAAAACGTTAAGAGATGACAATTTATGACCACACAGAAGGATTCTGTCCAATACTTTTTCTGTGGACCCAGGATTCTGCGGGAGTCTCTGAAGGGCCTTAGTTTTACTTTGTTTTCAAATAAACATCTCAACATTCTAATAATAGGAGTAAGTTTTATTGTTTTACTTAGGCCTCTAGTTTTAGCTATCGGATTTTACGAGAGTTTACCCATCGAAAAAGAAAAAAACCCCAAACCACAGACACTAATGAGTTTCAGATCAAGCTCATGGCTAAATGCAAGCAGACCTGAAAACCTATTGCTTTTGAAGAGGTGACAACTTGATACACACAAACGTACAACTTCCAAACTGGATGGAGCGCTACACCCTCTTGGTAACTTACAGAAAGAAATTCCCAAATGCGTGAAAGGGAACTCTCAGTCCACTCCAGATTAGGCGTTAGCACCTGTCATGGAACTCAATGGCACGAATGTTTCTTCTCAACAGTTCCAGAGATGAGGCCAGGGACTGACTGGCCTGAGTGTTTTTTTTTTTTTTTCATTTACAGAAGGTAGGCTCTCCAGCTCAAGGCTTAGACATGCTACAGGGGCTGTGTATAGAAATATGTCTTTCTGCCGAACTATACCTAGCCTGTGATTAAACAGAGGATTTCAGTCTCTAGGCTGCCAAGTCCATCACTGTTCGTGGAAGCTATAAAACCACACTGACAAAAACATGCAAGAAACTTTCATTCATCTTCTTCATATCTTGATATTGCAAAAACGGAAAAAATACCTGTAGGGCTATGCTCTAAAATGGAATGATGGCTGCAGGTGATGGTGATCGTTTTGATGAAAACGTGGACTGAATAGAATCATATTGTAGAATACTTCCCAAGGTGTTGGAGGGGTTAGAATAATATCTATCCTTCAAAAGCAATATGGTATTTTCTGTGCTGAAAGTACCATTTTAATTCTACAATACAAAGTAGTAGGAAAGGACAACAATCGTAAGTAATATTAAAAACAACAGTATAGCAACTGAAAAAGAAAACCATCTCCCAGGAAAGTGGATGAAGACAGGGTAATATCATAAATACAAGTTTCCTGGAGAAACATTAATAGAGCCCCAATAACATTTCCCGGAAAGCATTAAAGAAATGACCCAGCCACAGACTAATTTGGGTAGAGAGACTGAGGGAACATGCTGCAGATCAGGCTGCAACCCAGACCTGAGCAGAGCTATACTGTGAAGGTATTGAGATTTACCTCTAGAGAATAATATATTGCAAAAGGCACGAAGAAAAAAACCCTACCATACATACAGTGAGAAAAAAATATGGAGGAATAATGATTTTTCAGGCTTTTATCAAGAAAACTAAAGAACTAAGAGTGGACTTGAAGGAAGATGAAAAATACTGTGTTTGGACATCTGTGTTAAAATATTATACAGTAGCAACACATGAAACTTTTCTCCAAACTTCCCAACTGCACGGGCCATTAATGCTTTTAAGGCCATTTCTATCTGTGGTTATACACAAAATCTCTGTGTTGAGAAGCATTAGAAACATTGGTTTTAGGAATATCAGAGAGTCATTGCAGAAATACAAAAAATAAAATTGTTTGGGCAAACAGAAATCTGTACAAAACTGTATCCAAAGCAGGTTCATGTAATCCAGCCATAAGCAACTGTAAAAAATCTGGTTCTAAATGTCCAGATGCCGCAAAAAAAAATCCTTCCTTGTCCTGCACAGAACTCTTTCGAGATATGGCTGCCCCGAACATTAACAACCTGTAAATTGCTATGGAAAAGCAACTGCGGCCATGAAATATCCTATTAAAGAGGAGCCATTCTATAAGGAGCCCAAACCCATTTAATCCTAAATAACAGTACTACATCACAAAACCCATTTGAATTATTCCCTGACACCCCATTTCTGAAAAAACCTTCACTAAATGGTAATGCAAAATACATATTCATAGGTATATTTTAGGGAGGGACATGAACAGTTCTACAGTGCTAGTGATACTTTTCAATCTGTTACTGCAATGTTGATGAACACAAAAGTATGGAAAAAATGCTTCTTTTCTGAGGCATGGAAGTGGCATTAAAGAGGAGAATACCCTAGTAAGCATCTTTCCTTTTCATCATTATCGCCTACAGAATCTGGCTTAATTTTTATAAGTTCTTGTTTTATTTCTATTTCTTCCAAGCAATTTTATTTTGCTTTTGACTACCTGAGTCCAAAGTTGTTTTCTCTTTCCTGTTCAAACAGTTAGACCATCAAAATCTTATGACTGACTGAAGCATTTTAGAAACTTTACAGTATCTCTGCATGTAATACTGCAGATATTTGTGTGTTAGTAAACAGGTAACAGCGGTGTTTATTAAATCACATACTTCACAGGCTAATCTGGAAGAAATCAATCACATAAAGGAAAGCTCAGAGCATTGATTTGAACAGAGTAAGTAATAATGCTGCAGAAGCATATATCAAACCCACATAATGCAGCAAGACAGAAAAGGCTACTGATTTCTTATTTATAGTCTTATTTTTGGATATACCATTCCCCTGAGCACAACACTGAATATACATGGAAAATAAAGACAAGCTTCTGCCCCCTTTTTCCTGTTGAAAAATGGTTCAGACTGACTATTGAATTATTAAATGCAAGAATAACTTAGCAAAGAGTAAAGACAACAATTTTCTCATAAAGTGAAATGCTAAAGCAGCATAATTAATTCTATTCCCATACTGAACTGGTTATAACACTAATGACAACTTCTCAAATAACATTTATACATAATAATACATACACAATACACACAATAGTTGATGTAACATTTGCACAATTATCAAGTCTAAGGAAAAAAATATAGTTCAAATGCTAATTGATTCTGAAGTGTTTTTCTTATACAATTTAAAATTAAAAAATATTGAATAATGTTTCCACTGCACTTGGCTTTGGGAAAAGTATTCTTCAGTAAACACGTATTTAATGAACTTCCAATTACTTTAGAGATAAATATTAATGTAAAAAATAATTGTAGAGTTATACCATATATTGCTAAATAAATAGGAATATTCAAAATAAGTTTATACCAAGGGAACATTTTTTTCAAGGTCTTTTACCTCACAGTGTAAAACAACTTTGCAGAAAGAAATAACTACTGTGCCTGCCTTTATCTCTCTGACAACATGCAGATTCCAAAAGCTGAAAAAAACCCAAAACCAACTTCCAAAAATGCTGGTGTTAAAAATGATTCAGTATCACATGACAATTCCTAAATGAATTCGTAGGTTCTTCTCTCTTCCAAAGTGTTATCACCATCTCATTTAGGAACTATGTTTTCTTGCAATTCTACTCAATTTCTGAACGTAATTTCACTATAAAAGTCAGCTCTCAGGGACATCAGGTGGATCTGCACCAGTCTCCAAAAGATTGTGACAATAAAATAATATTTAAATTAAAGACACACAATTTGTTCATCTATGTAAATTATATCCTTTAACTTTTTACCTGTTTTACAATGTAAATAAAAAAACTAACTAAAATGGAGTTGGGGGGGTTCATCACAGACTTTTTTTTTTAAGAGTTAAACTCAGTTTTCAGGGCAACTCAAATATCCAAGCTGCCTAGTAACAACTTAAAGCACATCTATTGGCATGCAAATTTTAAAAATACTGAATACTTAAAACCCAGGATACAAAAATGTGAAAGGCTCCACTCAGCCTTTTTTACAGAGATTCAGTTTTGCTTTTGGGGCATGCTGTTATTGATCATGTCTTGCGGGGACACATCTTAAATGTTAGGGGACACATCTTAAATGTTATCTGGTTTTACAGGCAGCGCAGGCATGGCAACCCATCTCCCATTCTGTCATATCATAAGAAACTTGTAAGATGAATAAAGTGAAAACATATTTAAGTGGATATGTAGATATGAAAATATTATGCATGATAGAGATCAATCTGCTAGAATAAACATCAGCACGTAGTGTGCAGGCAGTTTCTTTAACATAGAAGTTCGCATGCCAGTTTTGGTTTGTTGGGTTTTTTTTCTTTTTATTTTGGTCTAGTGAAATTCAGAACCGTGTGCTACATCTAGCCTGCGTACTCTGTAAACCTCAGTAGGTGTAAGTGTTGAGCCTCTAGGACATTTTTAGTCACATTAAGAGTGCTAAAATTAAACAGACATCTCAGATCTCTTCATATGCCAAGTTACAAAGGAAGTTAAAAAAATCAGGTGAACTGCCATGTTTATCCTTTTGTGAGCACTGCTCTTCAGTAGTGCTGTACCCCAATTTTACCTGCTGGAATGAATTAGACACAGCTACTTGAAACCTGAATTGTGCAGTGGCAAGTCCTTTACACTTCAAGCCATATACCTCTGCAACGGGCTTCCTTCTTTCCTGTATTCTACAATTTTTAGGTTTTTACAATATAATTTTATTCTATGAATATTAACAACACTCCACCCTACTGATATCTGTGCACTTTTAGGGAAAACTAGCATACCACAGCAGCTAATCTACCAAACCCATGACAACTCATATCAGAAAGCAGATAACATAACAAGGTAGTGTAGTAGACCCGTGAATTCCCAACTACAGACTCTCTATGTAAGAATCCCTACTACAGACTCAAATAATCCTTGCATTTAATCAGTGTGTGACACTGAGCAACTCATTCAAACTGTGAGCCTCAACTTCCTTTGACATCAGGCATTATTTTTTTCAAGTCATGTTTGGTCTCACACCTTGCACTTGTCCCTTCACACATTATCCATGGGGTTCATGGATGAAGGAAGAGCATGGAAAGATACTGTGATCTTTAGGGTGATCAATTAACAGTGTGTTGAAAATAACACACTTTTTTTGTCTTTTTTCTTGTAAAGGTGAATGAAAAGGTTTAACTTTTGTGGCTGGTTGTTGCACTGTCTGCTCTCAGGTGTTTGTTTCTTTGCACCAAGGGCTCTCTCCTTCCACAGGGACTGACTAGCAGTGACCTGCTGAGATCATCTGACATTAACCCCAACACAAACAACTGTTTCAGTGTCCATCCCCATGTAAGCAATTCTGCATATATTTAAGATCCCCTCTCAGAACCATAACATTAGTAATCTCAAATATTAAAATAATCAGCCTTTCCTGACCTCTCCACACTGCAAAATTAAAGAAATATTTTTGATAATACAGGCAAATTTCCTGAATTGCTTTCTGCTGGTACACACACCCCCCCCCCCCCCCCCAACTTCTTCCATGTTATCAGATTTTTTTTAATTAAGCATGAGAAATTGAGTCTGTTTAAATGAAGTATGTGATTCCATGGCAATAACATAATTTCAGCACCTAGTATACTGGATGACTGGCAGTAATCGTGAGACTCATGATAAATTAATGAGCATTTTTAATATGGGGATCTCAATTTACTGTAGAAAAAATTCCTGCATAATCAGTCTACACTGTTGTTTTTCTTATATTCATCACCCCCCAAAAAAGTTAACTGACTCAAGAAAAGTCAGAGGCACAAGCATGAGAAAACAACCGGTTCTTTGACCCTCTATTTTTCTGAAGGACAACATTCACTTGATTAGACAAAGAAATGGAAATCTGGTCACAAACATGTTTGCTTTGCACTGAAGCTGTCAACTTTTGAAAATTCAGAACTTCTCAAAAATTCAGTAGTACCATATATGCTTTTGTTCTTACTGAAATCTACCTTGGCACCAAATGATATTTTGGGGTATCTGACACTCAGTTCAACAAACAGTATTTTAGGGCAGTAGAGGGCTCCCTGAGAAAAGAGTACGGCGAGTCTATGGCTATGGTAGGTGAAGCAATTCGTAACAGATAGCTGTTTCTGACCAAGGAAAGTATGAATTGTATCTACGTATTAAAAACATAATTTCAACACCCCCCTTCATCATTTAATATTGTTTTATTTACTCTCAGTATAGGAAATGCTGTATAGGAAGCAAAAGCGATAGTGAAAAAACCCATGGATTCTCCTTTTTTGCATGTATCCTACGCAGAGCAAACAACACTTAACTGTATTACAGTGGCACACATCATTAGGCATCGTGGAAGTCACGTATTAAGATATGCCAGTATTGTCATAGCCTAGGCTGCTTATTCTGGAGTACAGAAGATCTTTATTTACATCATCATAGGCTACATTTTCTACGTGGCTCATGATGAGATTCCAAGATACTGAGAAATTAAGGTCAGAAGTATTCTCTTAAGTGATTAATTTGCTTAAAATCTAATTTGTTGGCCAACTTAGCAATATACAGTACTGAGAGCAGTGAGAGTACATTTCCTATAGATTTCATTCACAGCTGTAAGGGATTATATATCCCACTTCTTTCAACCACTTGCACAAAAAAGAAACTCATACTTGTTTCTGCTTTGTTTTCTGTGCACGTGTATAGAATTTCTTACGTTTTAAATTATATAAAGTATATGAAAATATATTGTGTATATTAAGTGCATTTATGTGAATCTTCTACATGCATATTAAAAGATATATTTTAAATTGTATACTAGTGAGCAATTATACCCCATGCTCTGGGTTATAACTCCATAATGTTATACAGAGTTTCCTTCCACTCACTTTTACCTTCTATCCAGATCACCAGTGAAAGGGATGTGAGTGAGGACATGAAGGGGTTGTCACACCGCTCCTCACACAGTGGTGGAAAGCAATCCTCCTCTCTTCATCCAGCACAGAGGGCAGAGGTGTCCTGTGAGACATCCCCGTGCTCTGGAGCTCAAGGCCATGGAATGTGCCAGACAACAAGAGCACAAAGAGGTTTCAGATGGGATGTGGTGGGTTGACCCCGGTTGGACCCCAAGGTCCCACCAAAGCTGCCTTATCACCTCCCTCCTCAACTGAATATATAACGAAAGGCTCATGAGTTGAGATAAGGACAGGGAGAGATCACTCAGCACTTACTGTCACAGGCAAACTAGACTCAACTTGGGGAAATTAGTTTAATTTATTACCAGTCAAACCAGAGTAGGATAATGAGAAATAACATTAAATCTTAAAAACACCTTCCCCCCCACTTTCCCTTCTTCCCAGGCTTAACTTCACTCCCAGTTTCTCTACCTCCTCCTCACCAGTGGTGCAGGGGGATGGGGAATGGGGGTTGTGGTCAGTTCATCACCCGTTGTCTCTGCTGCTCCTTCCTCCTCAGGGGAGGACTCCTCACACTCTTCCCCTGCTCCAGTGTGGGCTCCCTCCCACGGGAGACAGTCCTCCATGAACTTCTCCAGTGTGAGTCCTTCCCACGGCTGCAGCTCTTCACGTTCTGCTCCAGCGTGGGCTCCTCTCTCCACGGGGCCACAGGCCCTGTCAGGAGCCTGCCCCAGCGTGGGCTTCCCACGGGGTCACGGCCTCCTTGGGGCACATCCCCCTGCTCCGGCGTGGGGTCCCCCCGGGCTGCAGGTGGGTCTCTGCTCCCCCGTGGCCTCCCTGGGTGCAGGCACAGCTGCCTCCCCATGGGCTGCCCTGGGCTGCAGGGGAACCTTTGCTCTGGGCCTGGAGCACCTCCTGCCCTCCTTCTTCACTGACCCTGGTGTCTGCGAAGCTGTTTCTCTCGCATATTCTCACTCCTCTCTCCAGCTGCAGTTGCCCTTGCAGAGTTTTTTTCCCCTGTTCTTAGATATGTAAACCCAGAGGTATTACCAGCGCTGCTGATGGGCTTGGCCTTGGCCAGGGCTGGGTCCATCTTGGAGCCAGCTGGTGTGTTGGCTCCATCGGACATGGGGAAGCTTCTGGCACCTTCTCACAGAAGCCACCCCTGTAGCCTCTGCTACCAAAACCTTGCCACACAAACCCAATACACAGGACTATAGACAGACTCATGCAGGGCACTGCACTGCTGACTACTAGAAATGATGCTGCAGATTCAAACTCCAGCTGTGGTTACGGGGAGATACACCGAGGCGTTTGTCACTAGCTACCGTCAGCCTGGGGACTGGGCTGAAGTCTGGCCCACTCATGCTCTTGTTACCACAGCAGCAAAGAACAAGGATTATTAACTCAACCTCCAAGATAATGGCCTCATTGAGTTAAGCCTGGCACTGCATAAATGAACTTGTCCTCAACTTGTTTTGTTTGAAACTGAGGCAGAACAACTTTATTTCTGTGAAGAATACAGAGGGTTAATGCTTACTTAGGGAGCCATGAAGTTAACTGTAAAGCACAGTTCCTCATGTGGGCAGTGTAGAAGTGTAGCTAGAAAGGGAGAATTTATTTTATTTTTTCTGCACATAAACAGAAATTGCATGTCTTTGAAGCATGCAGTTAAGTAGCGATAATCATGAAAAGAGTTTATAATCATCTATTTCGTATTTATGCATGTCAAATTCTAGTGGTATCTAGGTACAAAGAAAGTGTCAAATTAACTTCTAGAAGGACCATTAGATTCAAACCTCTTGTTAAAAAAACCAGTTAGCCACTTACAAAAAAGTTACCCTACTGTGGGTAGTTATGAGCATGTAAGAGGATATAACAGAATGCTCTGCTGCCCTAGGAGCTTCATGAGCTCTGGGTGAAGAGGCCACACCACAACAATACAAATCTTTACATTATTACAAACCCTCATGCCAGATTTCTTAAAGAGAATTTTAAAGTTTGTTCTAGCATTAATTCTTTTTTATCTTCAACTTTAAAGCCAGGTTGCTCTGGTTACCAGCTGCAGACTTTGAGAGTGACAAATCCAGAAAATTTTGCTTTAAAGCTGAATAATTTGCAAATAGCATTGCCATAAACCAAGATGCCATTACTGCACAGAAAGTGACCTTTAAAATGCTTTCATTCTCTCACCCTCTTCAGGTAGAGCAGGAGGAGGAGGAAAATAGTGCTAGATCCTTTTTAAAGAAGTGATGTTAACTGCCTGAAGCTGGTTACAGGCCGTACTGAGGAAATAGATTTAGCTATTGTTCTGGTAGAAAGAGAAGTATATAGTAATATATGAAGTGAAATTTATTTCCACACATCAGAGGCAAAGATTTCTAATGACAGCCATGTATAGAAATTGCATCTTGGATAGATCTTTACTAGCTTAAACCAAAACTACATAGCTTAATTTTTTACTTGCATGTGTAATACGGACATTCAAAAGATAAAACATATGGCTAGCCAACAGCGCACACTCATGACAAAAAAAGTTAAGTATTTTTTCTAGTTTAAGCCATAAAGGAAAGTTTAATGTTAAAGAAAGTGAATGTCACCTCAGAATAACAGTCAAGATACATCAGTGTCGATTTCTGTGTACTGGTGTGAAAACACAGGATGCTGTGATTAACATCTTGGAGATTTAGTACACAGCTCCAGAAATCATCACACTCTTCCAGTAAAGGCCTTCACTGTGGTTGCTACCAGTTCGTGAATACCAGTGCCTTTCCCTGACTTATGTGTGTGTTTAAGACTCCAATCAGGATGTTAGTACAACCAGCCCTCCTTACTCACAATACAGGATAATCAAAGCGCAAGATGATAGGACTCAGCAAGACAACTGATAATTCTGTTAACAGTTGCCAGACAGTTGGCTGGGTCTTGCCGGTCTATGAGCCTTACAAGTCAGACAGTAATGACTAGCAGATAAAATAAACAGCAGTGCGCATTTAATCACTCGGGTTCACAGGCACTCTGCAGAAACAGAGATCAGCCCAGCAAATAGGATCTTGTCTTACAGTCCTAATTAATCAAAGTGTCTTCTCACATGCTTCAAGATACATGCATGAACCAAGAATCTTCCTGAATTAGGATCAATCCCAGGATTCAAGGACATCCAAGTACTTGCTAAGTTTCTATTTAATCTGTAAAGCCAGTTGTTCTGCTGAATCTGCAGGACTCAGTCTGAAACTTGTGGCATTGTTAAAAACTAGATAATAGTCATCACAGCAGTGCAATAACAAAGAAATCGGCAATAGGAAGCTTCAACCACAGCTTTCAGTTTAGACTTTGATATCATCTTTTTAATCACTCCCCTTTTACAGAAATGGATTTGATTTAATTGAACTCCTAAAAAACCCTCTCTAATCACACTTCATCAGCATGCAATTATTATTCAAAGGAAACCATATGTACTATTAGGCACTCTTAATTAAAATAATGCATATAATCTGCTTCAGTACCTAATAGTCCTTTTCCTTGATGTTCATTATTCTTTTTCTTCCATTATTGTGACAATACATTTTTTTTTCTATTTTTTCTCATCTATCCCCATTTCATTTATACACATTTTCAACATTAATGATCATATCATCAGGACACTGAGATACATTAATACACCATCATCTGAGATGAATTAATATGCCACCATCCTTAAAAACTCATTGCGTAGCATGACCTTCAAAATGTGTCAGACCTGACCACTGAGATTTGTGGAAAGAGAATGAGGAAATGCTGTAACAGGAGCCTCAAACTACACTCTGTTTTGCCTGAATTTTATTTGCAATTATGAAGTCTTCTAGGTGGACACACTGAAAGAATGTATGCTAGGCAGCAGTCAGTCCTTAGAGTGACAGGATTTGGGGAGAACCAGGGACAATGGATGGAAGAAATTGAATCCAGAAGTTGAAGAACCTGAAGAAAAGCATCAGTGAGAGGTTGAAAGAATGGTTCCTTGAGGAACTTGGAAAACTTGGACAGTCAATTCAGCATCAATTCAACAGAATAGGCATTATGAAAAGATTCACAAGAACATTACGTATTAAAGTCTCCCTATCCTCTCAAATTCAGGATAGCTAAGATATTTAAAAGTTATGAAGAGAAAATATTGTTATTTTCTCTAGTTACCTCTTGATCTAAAGGTATCTCAAATTTTTCCACTCAGATCACCTTTATCAGTAAGGATTGGAGCAGTGACAGTTCATTAAACATTACAGACTAGCTGAGGGAGAGACACTAGTGAACCATAGTGCTGAGGATTCAAAGGAAGCTGAAAATACGTAATTCTGTAGTATATAGCTCAAAGAAAAGACCCATAAACATTAACAGACATGTTCCACTTCTGGGGAGAATTGGACAGATAATGTACTGAGACTATCCCCAGACACCAAGATACACTGCAGTACCCACAAAGAGGCTCAATTCACTTGTTAAGCAATTACTTCAGTTAGGATTACATTCTGCTCTTGGATGTACTCGCATGGTAGTTACCAAGCCAGAAAGTTATTTAAGCTTCTTACTGATATCATAATTCAGAGATGCAATTTCTGCGAATTTTTTACAGTACTTTTCAAATCATAAAATTCTATCTTCAACATATATTGTACAAGACACACAGAATAAGAAGTAATCAGTTAACTTACATTAATAATTTGAAATTTAAATCTCAAAAGGAATTCTCCTATCTCCTCCTGTAATTAAACAGTATAACTTAACAAATAAAGGTGGGGGAAGATTGGTTGTTTCATTTTAAAAAGAAAACATTAATTAAAGATGAATATGTTTGGAACTGAGCAAGCTCCCCTCAGGCTTGGGGAAAATGCCAAGTCTGACAAACTCTTTGAGCCTTAGGGAATCCTGGGTCAGTTTGATGAACCTACTGAAATATTTTATAATTAGCTGGCATGCTCTTGAGGCTACCAATTTACCTGAAAAAGAAACTCCCTCACCTTTCAAAGTTGTCCCTGAACAACAATGAATAAAGACCTAACAAATAACATTTCTCATCACAGAATACTTATATAAACAGAGAAAGAAAACTCAGAAGAATGTCCGGCGCTACAGAATGGTCCTCGAAATTCATAAGGACTCTAGCAATAAAACTCAAATTATATGAAGGTAGAACTGAGGTTTATTACCACATCTGGGCCTGTAATAATGCACCTGTTACTAAGATAGTCAAATTATGATGGCCATGTCATTCCACTGCACCCTACATTCATGTGGGCCTCTGTATTAAAGGGATAAAGGCAGCATGATATGGTGGGAACAACAAAGATTAAATAGAGAACATTTTAAAAGTGCATTATCTTACAACACTGCAGGAAATGTTAGTACTTGCTCAAGTAACAGCAGTTGCTTTTAAGAAAAATTTAAAAAATCAATGTTTACCTACAGTATGGCACCATGGTTGCTCCAGGTAATATTTGTTTTAAGTATCTTATTATTTATAATTATCATTAGTGTCTAAGCACCAAAAAGACATTACATGTCTCACAAAACAATTCAAAAGACATCTATTCTGGAAGGCTTAGTGCCTATCTTAAGCTTATCTGATAGAACCAAACAAAGAAAGGGGGCTATGGCATATGAAATACACAGGCTACTTGAGACTATCTAACAAGTTTTGCTGTAAGAACCAACTCAAAGTTCAGGACTCACCTTGTTGGTAAGCATTGTATTTTTGTTAGCTTCTGGTCTTGCTATTGATTCCGTAACTTTTGTTTTGGCTTAGCCGAATGCCTGTTTCCTGTCAGTTTTAGATTAACTTTCTGGAACAAATGAGTTTGTAAGAGATCTAAATATGGGCAGATAGAGAAGGAGGCAAGTTTTCTCTGACAGGTAACAACAAGGATGGAGATCTAATGACTGTACTGAAAGAAGATGATGAAAGGGACATTGTTGAAGAGAGTGGTGAGGCAAAAAGAAAAGATTTGAAAAAGGCAAAAGATTTAGAAAGAAAAGCAAGTTGGAATTTGCTACAGAACATAAACAGGAGCCTGGGGAATTTCTGAAAGAGAAGATGGCATGATTAAAAGGACAGCTGAGGAAGATGATTTTGGCAACACCACCACAGATGGATTATGGAGGAAAAAAGACTTGCACAAGCAAATGTGTCAAGACAAGAGAAGATTACAATGCTGTCAAGTGGTTTGATCACAAGGCCAGAGAGACAAGGATGGATTTTTAGAAATAATATAGAATGAAAATGCATCAGAGGAAAACACTCAACAAAGTTTTTCAGCATTAATGTGTAGGCAGCATAATTTTCCCATTCTATGTAAAATTCCATATAAATTGTTCACAAAACTGAAGAAGTACTGCAGACGATGGCATTGATATATAGTGAACAGACTAGTGGGAGGGCTGACAGTATTCAAAGTGATATATACGTGCATGTGTGTGTCTAAGTGTACTTGCACACACCGATGAAAACTTCATCTCAAACTTCTCCTGTATGTTACAATTGAAGACAGATACAGTTACAGATAAAATTAGATTTTCGGAACTAAAAATAAAGACTTTGTAGACAATAAAAATTTCCTTTTCTTCCCCTCTGCGGTAGAAAGGCAATGTATAGAGGGATGTGATGTACTCTGAACATCTTTCAACTAAATGTAAATAAACTTCAAAAGAAATTTCTAGAAAATTTTGCACTATGTCTACACTGGACATCAAAAATATCAAACACATTTTAAAGTTTTTTGTTTGCATATTCAGAGAAACTAAAAAGCCCTACAGAAACTGTTCTGATCTCTTGGATATACCATAATGCTGTAATAGCTTCTGAACCCTAATTAACAATATTCTCATCCAAGCCTCATCCAGTTATAAGGATATGGGGCATTTGTGGGGTAACAATCTGATCAGAACGCACACTTGATACTGGATTTAATAAATAAATATAGTTTTCTTTTATGGACCTTCAGAAAAAGACAAAGCAAGCATAACAAGTAACAAAGTATTTTTAACACCTTTTAAAGTCCATTTAATTTTATGAATACTGACCTCAAATATTTGAAACAAGAAAAATGGAACTGACACTCTAAATCTTGTGGTTTCTAGGACCTGCTAACTGCGTACTGTTCAGTGGCCACAGTCCACCATCAGGAGGGTTGTCCCAAGAGACAGCACGTAGGCATCTCCACGTCTGTCCATTCCCAAATGTTAAAACCCTCCATACTGAAAATAGCAGGCACCAGACACAGATTAGACCGCTACATTACGCTGATTTTGGTAATATTTTACCTCCAGTCCTCCAGAATTCCCCTGCAAAAAAAACCCCATGCCCCTGAGACAGAGGTTTGACTATATGTCTTCAGTAGAGTTTATCGCCTTTCCTGCTTATTCTGCACAAGGAACAACTGACATTTGCAAAAGAGGGATGAAGGGAGAGACTAGTACCATCTAAGCATAAGGCTTTATTTGTGTAGAATATTACACTGAAAGAGCCCAGTAGCTATTAGCGATTATTAATCTTCAATTACAATAATAGCCATATTTAACAAAAAAATGAATAGGCTATGCTGCAAGTCATGAAAAAAGCCTTTTTAATTGTCAGGCCTGCTAGTCTAAAAGACTCTTGGCCCTATTCATTCAGTAGTTCATAATTAAAGTGCTAATGTATATTAGAATCCTCTGATCTCAAAATAAAGGATTCTTTTCACAAAGAATTTAAGAACACAGTAGTTACAGGAAATTCAAGTTTCCAAGTAAAAAGTAAAAGAAACAACCAAAAGTAATGTAATGTAATTAAGGAAAAATTATTTTTTGTTGAAGAAGGAAAAACTTCATGATTAGTTATTCTGGATTGTGGAATAGTTCCTTACGTGGCAAAAGACCCTTCTCTTTAATAGTTAAATACAATCTAAGGAGAAGTGTATAACATACCAGCAGGAATGTTAGCTAAATTATCTCAAAGTTCTTTATCGTAAACTAACGAGTAGAAGTAATTCATATATCCTGAAATCTAACTTCAATGAGCATGACTTATCATAACGATTTGTAGTATCTCATCCATGATATTTTATTTTCATTCTGATTTCATATTTGAGGGAGAAGATAGTCAGCAGCATGTCATGATGTTTCATCTACACTAGTGCAAATAAAACCAACTATGTGTAGTCATCTACATTATGTACAAGCATTATCTTAAACACTCAACATCAGCAGAACTCTTAACATACAGTCTCCTCTTTTGTGTCTTACTGGTTAAAGACAGTGACTGAAACTTGACTTCAAAAACCAAAGGAAAAGTATTCCAGAATTAATTTTTGCTTTTAGTCTGCCAAGAAGAATCTGCTTGGGTCACTGGAGATGTTAACTGGAGTATCTGTTTTCCCACTCAGGTTAGATGACAGGTATTAAAAAAAGCTGGTAACTAAAAGGGATAGAGTCAGCAAGCCAGTAAGATCTCATACCACTTATCTGCCAATACCACCAGTCACTTCTGAAAATGAAACTTGAGCTTTGGAAAAAGCTTTCAAAAGCAACCTCTGGCTCAAAGATATGACCGGACACCAGGCAACGTTAGCTCTTACCTCAGCTCTGATATTGTCATCCCTTCACTCACAATCTGCTTCTCTGCTAAAGTGATCTTATGTACCTCACAGAGGTTAAAAAAAATTCAACAAAGCCTAATTATATACTGTGGTTATCAACCCGCATTCAGTTTCATTGAGCTTTGGATTAGGCAGTTCAAAACATTTTATAAACAATATAAACATATTACTGTTGCTGTTTAGCAGCGCAAAGGATGTGGTTTGCATTTTTCTCTTCATTACTTCCTTTGAATTAAAACCACTAAGCCTTGCATAAAAAAGCAATACAACTCAGTCTCAGTGGACTACAGCAGCCAAACTGAAAGCCAGCAAGAGCTTCTTAACATTAAACACTGTTTCCATCAAAACCATGTGACTCAAGATCATGGTGTTTCCTACACGACCTCTAAAAGCAAAATTTCTAGATCTGCTGCCTTTTGAGACACTATGAAATCCAAGATTATTTGAACAGACTAACTTAAAAGTTATTAGTTCTTCATTCTCAAAGTCACAGTTTAATAATTTTTAAGATTCAGCTAGTCATATAAGAATGGAAGCTTAAAAGTCCACTACAGCTACGGAAAATGGTGTAAAAATAGTCCAGGAAGCAGATCTCAGGAGACTCAAGAATTTTACCATAGTATATAATTCCCAGTGGCATTGCTTTGTTTTGTTTTTCAGAAAATACAGGCAAATCATACAAAAATGAAAAGTTTGGGCATGTAGGACTTATTAACGAGTTGCCTAGCTTAAGTTCAAGTAGTTTGGAAGAGCTCAGGCAAAGACTGAGGAGAGTAAATGGTTGCTATTTTCTAATAAATAAAGATTCCAATGACTTAAAGAGGACTCAAAGTCAGACTAGAAAAAATATTTTCTTCTGTCAGTATTAAACTGTGGTTACCTTCCCTCCAAACAATTTGAGATGTTTCCTGTGTTTGAATAAAACTCCAAAGTTGATAGAAAGACTTAGCTTTAGATCATGGATGTGCTTTCTATAGTTTCTACGAAAATTTAGTCCAAGCTGAGACTAGAAACTTTTAAAAAAGTGTCTCCAACCCTTATGACCTTCCAAATTTTACTGTTTGGTTTCTCATGAAAATGACAAGTGTTAACCTGTAAATCAAATTACTATATTTCTTTCTGTTAAATTTCCAATTTTCTATGACTGCTTCCATGTTTCTCTTATGCCTTATATGAATAACATGAGACCTATATTCTGATGGAGGAGTTCTGAAGTATAGTGCCTCAGGTTAACAGCCTGCCAACAGCCTCTAACAGAAATGCTGTATGAAGTACATGAAGAGGACTATGGGCAGACATGCCCCAAATAAAAAATAAATGCAAAAGTAAACTTACACCTAAAGCTGTTACCATAAAAGTGAAATTAAAATAATCTCTCATAATAGAGAGATTCTGAAGGAGGATTCCCTATGTGTATGTCCCTTTTAAATTGCTCTTTAAAAATTAACGTGAGACTACTAACTGAATTGCTGTTATGTATGTGCCTAGAACATAACATGCAAGTAAAGTAATGAAGAGAAGCACATGATTATGCAAGCTACTATATATTTCAATACTCTGTTTGAAAGTCATTTAAACAACTTTAGCAGTTCACATTAGACAAAATGAAAGTAGGTAAAAATAAATGGAAATGAGGATATGGAAACTGCTTGTTAGCAGCTTCTTGATTACAAACTGTTCTGCTTATAAAGCATCCTTAAAGCACAGCCAAGGAGCCCTACTTAAGCACTGTCAGTGAAGACATTTTGCAGTGTCCTAGAAGATTTACAGTCAGTATGAAATGCTGCAGTTATGCAAATTGAGAAGACAGACCGCACGACAGGTGCTATATTACAACAGGTTGTAATATATAAAGTGACATGTTGCTGGATTCCTCAAACATGAATTGAATCTGGAGATTCATCTTAGTCTCATGTAATAAGTGCACTGATTTCAGTCTAATTCACGTGTAACAGGGAATTGCCTTTTCTAGATTGTGTAGGCTGTGTATCCAGCAAAAGATCACTGTAAAGGATTACAGACCAATGCTTTATAGCAGTGAGGACCATGATAGCATTACTTTGGTCAGTTATGTCCTTGCCTGCCAAAAGTACTAAAGCCTTAAGACGTTTCACTAAAATCCCTTTTTCTTAAGTACCATAAAAGGTATGATGATATAAATAGCTTTAAATGAGATACTGGACTGTCATGACAAGTAGAGGGTGTATTTTAAGGTAAAGAGGCATTTTTTGCTGTTCCTACAATATTCTCAGAAGACCAGCTCTATTTCTATGATCTACATCAGTGAATTCAAGCTGGAATCTACAAAACTTGAAGGTTTTTAATGAAATGAAACATATTTCAGCAGCATATGTCACAGCTTTTCTAAGTGATATACATTCTCCACCGAAAGGAAGCAAGTTTTTCATTTCATATATACTCATAATTATTTCAGA
Organism: Athene noctua; assembly: GCF_965140245.1. Taxonomy (NCBI): domain Eukaryota; kingdom Metazoa; phylum Chordata; class Aves; order Strigiformes; family Strigidae; genus Athene; species Athene noctua. The sequence continues at coordinate 22,699,328 of NC_134044.1, forward strand.
CTCACACATAAGTCTTAATCATAACTGAGACAAAGAAGGCACAAGCAGCAAATAGAATCATACCGCTTTCAATATGGTGGCGTAGTGAAAATTACAGAATATGAAGAAAGACACTATGGGCTTTTAAAAAAATGTTTCTTGTCCGCTTCTGAAAAATAGCAAAAACCCAAAACCTACCCAACTGCATGCCTACTAGATTTATCAAATAGTACCTTAATGTTTAGCAAAATTATCCCTAAACAAGAACTAGGTTACTGGATGAAATATCTCTATGGAAGCAGGACAACTGAATTCTCAATTTAGTGAAAGAACATGGTGAATTTCTTGTTACTATTTCTGTTTCTTTTTTGTCCTCTCCAAATGCTAGAACAGACTAAAAGTACATAGCCTGAACTATAAGCAGGAAAAAAGAGTTTTCGAATTGAATGCACTGAACAAAACCACACATCTCCATTTTTGTGTTCCTCACTTCTTTGGTTTCTAACCCAAATTCGAAGAACCTCAGTACTAAGAATCATTAAGAGCCAAGTCAGAACTTATTCGTGGACAAAATGTACAACAATCTTGATGAAAATGCAGTAATAATAAAAAATAATCAAACTTCCAGATTTGTTATCACTGAAAATAATACGGGTTTTCACAATGTTTTTGTGTAAATAGTGCATCTGGGATGGCCGATTATCTTCAAACAGCCAGCAACCACAGTCTGACTAACAGTATGCTAACCAAAATCAGTAGCTGGTTGTGGTAAAAAAAAAGCGCATATACTATCCGTCCCTATACAGAAAGCATCATATGCCTTTCAGCTTTAGAAATTTATTAAAATAGCTTATGCATCATATACAAGCTCACTTAAGTTCAGTGTATTAGCGCTGGCCATTTGGAGATATTAGTTTAGGCCTGTGCTCAAGACTAGAGTCTGGCAGTCAGCACAGCTCCTTCACCATAAACCACTGACCATGTTGAAGTACTGAGGAGAATGCACTCCTAGTCTTCAGCTTTACTTTCCTCTGGAGACCTGGGACAGGCAGTTAGAGAGAAATGCCCATAAATAGCACCACTTCACTACTAGTAAATATACTAGAAAACAACTTTATGCACTCTAATATTTTTCTAAGTGTTTGCCATTTTAAAAACTTCGTACATATTTGTAAGTATTGATCTCTTCTGCTTTTAAAATTCCACCTGGAAAACTTACCAGCAATTTATTGTGCATATAAATGGAAGATGAAAAATAGATTGCTAACACTAACATATCATCTGTTTCTGGACAGGCTGAATGCATGAGATATTAAACGGTTCACAGATTTACAGCCCTTTATTTTTGGATCTAGAGCTCAGTTCTTAAAAATGTGCCCATGCAGCTACTGTCTTCTGTTAGATAATCAGAATGCAACTGTCCAATGTTTGTCAGAATTGAGGTGCTTCTGCTGATGTTAGAACCTGTTTTCTCTAGCAAGAAAGCAATATTTCTCCTGTCAGTATACAGCTGCTGAGTAGTCAAGTCAAGGACAGTCCCGAGTCACAGGACACTGCTCTCCCAGTGGCGTACTGACATGGGCTGAAGTGCACCAGCCAAGTACCATTTGAGAAGTCCCTCACTCTCCCGCAATGTGGTCTGGAAAACCAGTGACAGTAGAGCCCAGCAGGAGGCATGGAGAAAAATTATATGTTCCAAGTATGGGTAGAATTTTGTTTTTTAAAAAAAGATGCTGAATCTCTTCTCTGACAGCTAGTCAATGAGAGACTGATGATATGATGATATAACTCTAACAGTATGATGAGATAAAAGCACTTGCTGTAGATTCAGACACTGACTGTACCCAAATACCTTCAGATTTATTTTTGTTTACTTTTGTTTCACTAAGAAAAGCAAATGGCTTTCGAGTATCCTTGTCTTTTCCCAGCAAATACAGATTAATTAAAAAATGTGCCAGATAAACATAAACAAGATTTTAAGTAGAATTCTTTCATTAAAAACTCATCTTCTCTGTTAACCACATATTGTTATTTGGAAAAAGCAAGCTCTCTGAGGTAGACTGTAATCAAATATGTTAGAGTGATACTGTCATATTTGATGTGGCAGCTTCCACAAAACCATGGTCCGTGCTACAAAAAAGGCTGTTATGATATTATCACACTGTTTCCCATTCTGTATCTTTTCAGAGGTATGATAAGAAGGTGCTCTAACAGGTAAATTGTGCAGTGCAGGTCATGAACAATCTTGTTTTGAATACACACTGCACAGATGTATGAGTTTTTATGGGGTTTGGTATTAATGTTTAGAAGCAGATGGAAAGTTCATAATCAAGACATGAATACTATCACACTCTTGTTCTCTTCTTTCCTCCCGTGACTGTGTTTTGTGAGTTTACTTCCAATACAGTAGAGAAGAATGCAGTAATATTTCTGTATGAAGTTACATCCTTTCAAATCTCCAGACATAAGTGGGAGTGATCAAATTTTCAATGGAAAATCAGTGGAACAAGAGCTTTTCAAAGACATATAGCGATATTCTTAATGGGATAACTAGCAATCATGTCAATATTGCATTGCTAGTTAAATACAATAAGGCATAATGGGAAATTTTGAAAAGAAATTGTCTATAATTTCTGTTGTTTGGTTTTGTTTTTTGTTTTTGTTTTTTTTTTTTTTTTTTTTTTTAAAAAGCATTGAAACATAAAGATCCTCCAGTGAAGGATGTTTTAAAGTTTTGAAGTAAATTACATTCTTAATTTTGATTTTAAAAAAAATTGGTTTCTTTAACAAAACCTACACAATACTATACTTAATTTTTTCACATTTAAATAATTTTATGTGGGTTTGATTGATATAGCAGTGCTGTTTGGAACAGCAAATAACTTACTAATTTAGGATTATGTTATATTTCAAAAGCAGTGATGTAAATGAAGCATTTAGAACATGCAGTTTTTAAGATAAACTGGTTTAGAAATGCATTTGAGTATCTGTAACACACTCATCTGGAAAAAATTGTTACTTAGAAAACAATCAGAAAAAGTTCTATATGACAGATCCTTATTTTTCCCTGTCCTGTGAGATTTTACTGTGGATAGAGATTTCTTCCTAAAAGAGAAAGGGAATGCAAATGAAAGATTCGCAACTTGATGTAGCAAAAGGAAAAGAGGAGAGACAGAAGAGTTTTGATTAACTCATATCCTCAACGTTCAGCATTCAGTCCTCCACATTATGCAAAATATCTATTGAGGTACAAGCAAGTTTTGTGGTTTGTTTTTTTTTTTTTTTTTAAACCATGATACAATGTCATTATAGTTTTGGTACTTCAGCATAAAAAGAAATGTTTCACTCTCTTTGCCTCATTAGGATCTCATGTGAGGCTCCTGTCAGCTGCAAGTTTGTTCAGTTTATCTCAAGAAAAAAGGAAGAAAAAAGCTTAAAATTTTTCTTAGATATGTCAATCAAAAGGATTGCACTGGCTGGAACATCAAGTTCAGAGAATATCATTCATGTCGGTTAAGATAGAATCTTTCTGTAGCCCCTTTTTCCTCATCACTTTTAGACATGACAATATTTATGTAAAGGCCCAACCTCACTCTGCAATTACCCCAAAATCAAACTGCTCTGTACAAAGGTGTCAATGATTCCAACATGTATCATGTGCTATTTTTTTCTCGTTGAAAAGTACTTTCTTTAGGATCACAGTCTCACAAAAGATAAACAGTATTCAAATTTGAATTGGCCAGGGACAGCAGGCCTGACATCCAATCTTACAGCATCTCCTTACTTGGCTGTTTGAAAATTATTAAAATTCCAAAATTCTGGTGATTTATCTCAGGTTCTTCTGCAGGCTACATTCATTTATATCCAAATACACAGCTTGCTTTCCAGTCACATAGTAAACATATCCTCTTCTTATATACTTTCTTTCATGTAGCTATGTTTTTATTGCATTTGCAATAGGTGCTACACTAAACAGCACATTGTATCAGGTCTTTCATTCTAAGAGACATACCTGGTTTAATGTGCTCATATAACTTTACAATCTCTTATTCATTATCACGTTGTCCCTTTTTACGTACTTAGGAATAGCAACTGTTAATATTTGAGACTACGTTTTTGGTTTTTCTTTTTTTTTAATGTCAAAATAAAAGTATTGATCGTTCGAGATCAAAATGCTACTCTAGGTTCACGGCTCCTTCTTCAAGAAGGCAGCTCACATGAATGAGCTGAGTAGCAACACAGCCGTTGCAAGGAACTTTAAAACACTGTTTACTGTGGTTTCAATGAACGTGGTGCCACCTCATGCAGTGTGGCTTATCCGGTGGAAAACTATATTTCATTTTGCTGCCATTTTAAATAAAAGCCAGTGATAGAGTAGAAATACAAAGTATGTTTCTCAGGACGAGTTTAATTTTCATCTTGTAAAAGCAGTTAATGTTGACCTTTGGATCAAGCAGATTTCTAGACCCAATTATATAACATGCTCTGTGCACTGCTGGGGTACCCAGAGTATAAATCATGAGACTGCATACAGCTGTCTTAAAACTCATAGTCACTCCCTTTCCAGAGTTGTGAATAGTCTTAAAGCATAGCAGAAGGCATCCGCATAGAATAGAATAAAATAGAATAGAACAGAATAGACTATTTCAGTTGGAAGGGACGTACAACGATCACCTAGTCCAACTGCCTGACCACTTCAGGGCTGACCAAGTTAAACCATGTTGTTAAGGGCAGTGTCCAAATGCCTCAAACATTGACAGACAGGGTACCAACCACCTCTCTAGGAAGCCTGATGCAGAGTTTGACCACCCTCTTGGTAAAGAAATGCTTCCTAATGTCCATCTAAACCTCCCCTGGCACAGCTTTGAACCATTCCCACACATCCTATCACTGGAAATCAGGGAGAAGAGCTCAGCACTTCCCCTCCTCAGAAAGCTGTAGAGAGCAAGGAGGTCACGCCTCAGCCTCCTTTTCTCCAAACTAGACAAACCCAAAGTCCTTAGCCACTCTTCATAGGAGATTCCTTCCAGCCTTTTCATCAGCTTTGTCCTTCTGGTTACAGTCCTCTTGGCTACCCAGAACGAGAAAGGCAGAAACTTTAAATGGCTCTAGAGGCTAATATCTTCTTTGCATCTGCTAAACTGGCTGTAGAAAATTATTAGCTGGTAGTGCCATTCCAGCCAAAACAACAGACTGTTGAGCATATAGCTTTTTGTTTAAAAACTGGTATTAATTTGTCTTTCATTTATTTACGTAATTTCCCCAATTAAATAAACTGCAATTATTTAACTACAGCTTGTGGTAAGCAACATAGTTTGCAAAAAATGAATAGCACAACAAAACCACCAGAGTCTGAGTAACTAAATATCAAACCACTCTACAATTCAAGTCTGACCAGATTTGTGGTTTGATTTAACTCTGGAAGAGAGCTTCCTTAAACACGGAGCAGAGGAACTAATTTTTCTTTAGGTACTGAGCAACACATAAAGCTGCCTTATGAAACAAGTTTTTTAATGGTAAATAAAAAAAGTGGTTACCTAATAAAACTGGGAGATGCAAATCTGCCTTCTCAGAGTTCACTTTTCATTAACTCACCATAAATAGTGCCCCCACTAAGATGGGAAAGCATTTTTAGGAATTTCACAGAAACGTGTACTTCCTTAAGAGTCAAGTAATGGATAATCTCTAGATTTTCAGCAGATATTTCCCAAATGGATTTACTAATCCTAAAGCATATTTACAAAACCTGCAACAGATTTATAAAAACAGATATGCAAATCTTCCTAATAAATCCTAAATAAAGTTTTGATTTAGACATTGTCCTGTGCACTTTACAGGTACAAGCAATAGATTTATTTCTAAATCACGATTTTGGGGCTCAGCTGTTAGCATCAAAATTACAAATACAGCCCTTACACATTAACTCTAATTAGGTTTTAGAAATTCCAATCAGAACTTCCACAGTAAGTTCCTGAAGTCCAGATGTAATCATGAGTTTCCTAAAAGGCTCTGTAATTTGTTCCTCATGTCCTTCTTCAAAGTTCAGAAAAAACACATTCCAGCAACAAAGCACCCTAGTCTTTTTGAAAAGTAGAAATTTGTTATTATTTGTCAGGTTTAGCTGTGATGCTTCTACAATTCTACTGAAATAACAACAACAAACACGGACAGGACTTTTTAAATTTAAGGCATGTATTTTACGCGGATCTAAGTATCACCTTACAATAGGGTATGTAAAGATCTAATCTTCCGTGGACTAATTTCAACACTCTTTCAGTTCAAATTTCAAAACTTATAAAAAATTATGCTGTTGCTGAAATAACTGCTTCTATGCTACTCTCTTCACGCACTTCTCACTGTCATTCTCATTCAGGCACTAAAGCTTGTATGGCAAATCAGATCTGAGAGCTGAAAACAAAACAAACCCCTAAAGCAAGAGCAACCACAAAATCAAATGATTACTTTTCAGTCAGATCGAACTCAATCCCGCTCACTCCGTGGTAGCATTCAGATTGGCTTAGGGGAACTGTGAAACTATAAAGTCAGCAACATTCAACTGATGGATACTTTTGATGATCTTAATTATCACATTAGTTTGAAAGTCTTTTGAAAATCCAGTTCCAATAGCAGGTGCTGAACACTTGACATTCAGGCTCAGAATCTGATAGAATATAGGTGACAGGAAGGGAAGAGGTAGTGAATTAGAAGTGATGTATCAAAGACAGGGAAGAAAGCATTTCTTGTTATTTTAAGAATTTTTTACTTTTCCTGAGATACTTCTAAATATAGGAAAAATGTTTAACTGAAAACTTAAATTCCAATAGTGTTCTTACACAGTAAGGTGAAGAAATTATATTAAACCCAAGATGTGTAACAGTAAAACTTTTAAGATTACCACACCTTTAAGTATTTATATAAATTGTTACTTTAACTGTATTTATATAATCCCTTATATTACATATGGACTTTCTATTAAAAAGATCTGACAAATCCAAAAATCAAAGGTCATAGTGTGCTGAGCCACAAGCTCTGCTCATACAAAGGAATGTCCTCTACATATCAAGTGAAAATAATGTTGATTCAATCAATTTTGCTTTTTTATGATACCTAAAACTTTTGTAGCAGAGCATTTATTCCACTGAGTCTAATCAAGATTTCAGTTGCCTAAATAGAAGTAGTTAGTCTTTTGTCTTCAGAGTGCTCCTCTACTTCCTTTTGGGGCTGACTCCCCCTCTCAAGCTCAGCAATGTCAACATGGCATAGTACTGGGTTACTGATGGGATGCAGAATATGGCTTATAATTTCATTCCCAAATAGGTCTTATATTCACAAAGCAGAACAAAACTACACATTTTATTTTGGAATATAATGAATTATATTTGCAGCTGCTGCCTCTCATTTTGCACCTGAAAAATCTGAGAGTGCATCCGCACTTATGGGCTCAAACACTTTGTGAGCAGCTAAAAATCTGACTAATATTTTTCTTTACACGTAGGCTTCATGTAGACCATTGGATCGTACACTGGTTGAAGCCAGAGTGAACTCCACCGAAGTACACTGAACTAGTACTATAATGGAAATTAGATCTAGGCTCATCGGTTTACGTCAGGTTCATTTATCTGACAGAGGGCACTAATCATGAGTTTTAAAAAGAGAATCTGAATGCTTAACACAGGCTGGCACCTTGACAGATGCAACAATGTTATTTAAAATGAGATTCATCAAATGATAGATCAAGAAAACAACTCACAGATAAACTAAAAAAAATTAAAAATTACACAATCTTCACCTCTGTTCTAAAGATATTTTTAAAAATAAATAAGCAATAAACACCCTAGAATCATGAATTAGTGCAACAATAAGCTAATTTGAGCAGAAGTCAGTGAATTTCTGTTTGTTTTTTTTTTGTTGCCTTGGATATTTTGGAAAGTCGTGATAAAAAGTCTGCCAGTTTGTGTGCTGTACAACTGTAAGTATGTTGAGCTAGAAAGCTGAGATTTTGTTGATTTGAGAATTATAAAAAAAACCCAATTGTGTTACATTTAAAATATCTTTTTAAAATATACAAAACATCACTGAATGGACAATCTTTAATAACATCTTTTTTGGGGGGCAAATTACTCTCCTTGACTGCAATATATATTGCTGAGTTCTGTCAGTATGTATTTACATATTTGTCAGTTTCATTACCCAAATAATAAAACCCACATATTCCTGGCCCCATCAGAATGGAGGGCATCATAAATTATTAACAAAAGGTAATCACAAAGTTCACTTTAAATTAGATCAGAAACAAATTTAGTCATGAAATTGAAAGTAGTTTTAACATCATCCACATCAGTCATATGCAAAAGTATTGCTATTTATTTGGCCACGTAAGAAATAGAACTCTTCTGTCACAAGAAAGTAAATGTTCTTCCTTCATAGTTCCATTCTTCTAAAGATGTAAGCACATAAACGTTGATGGATCACATATGAAGGCAGCAAAACAGAGATTATATTATTGCTTATCTGCAATAATTTAGAACAGATTCATGTAGAAATTTACAATTATCTCAGAATATACAGATGCATTATCCATGTACACCTACTACTGATACATCTAAACAACAAAATAAATGGGCTATCCCTTCAGACAAGAATTCTCTGAGATTTAAGAATTATCACTTTAGAAGTGATATATCACAACTATAAAAAACCACTACTTTTTCATGAATGATTCGTCAAAGGAGGTATTGTTCAGGAGAAATCTCTTCAAAATAAGGTGAACATAAAACTGTATCTCTTTTTCTACATAATCATATTAATTTTAGATGAAGAAAGGCTGCAGCATACTAGAATATACTACTCCATCATTCCAGAACAATTTCTATCTTTCTGAAATGTTCCTTTTCAGTTATTGGTTACTAGACTCTTTTCTTAAAACATTTTTAGGTCCAAATGCTGTACTTTGTAACATTCATTTAAATTTTGAACTAAAATTACGTTAAAAGATAATACAGATACTGTATCTTTGAAAATCAATATTATATATGCGTGGTTGGAATTAGACTGCAATTTATGAATCTCCTGGCCATTAGTTTCATAAGAAGGTTATTAAAATAAAAAATAGCTTCATACCCAGTATATGATCTCTGCTTATGAAATAGAAATATTATTTCCACTGTAGGAAAGGTACATCTTTCATACTGCTTTGGTTTTATCGTTAGTTTGCTACAGATAATACCCAGCCCCTGGCCCAAGGAACTGCCGGTGAGCACTCCTGTTGTTTGACTAAATTATGTTAAAACACAGGCTATTTATTATTTTTTAAAAATTTTTATTTATTATTATATAATAACAGGCTATTATTTATTGTATCTATTCTGTTGGACTCAGATGGAAACAGAAGGGATCATACTTGAACTTGTAGGTCCCGAAGACAAAACTGACCAGTAGAAGTCCAAGATTATTTGCCTCTGCCCCTTCTTGCTACCCGAGCAGGAATACTCTTACCCACCATATGACGTGAGCAGCCCAAAAGCCTTATTTGGTGACTAAACAATGACCTTTCTTCAGGAGGAATGCACTCAGGAAGGTGGGCTTTGCTTTCCTACACTACATGCTTAGAATAAACTCTTTCAGTGTGGTTATCACTTGTTGTCTGGGGTAGAGAATTAACTCCTTCTACAACACAACTGAACCAAGATCTGGTTAACAGCTTCACAGAGGTGAAACAGGGAGACAGACAGTATTCCCTACACATAATCACTACTCAGCAGAACCTTTCTCTTCTCAAAGGTGCTGAACAAATCAGAAACCCAAACTCTCTGATGTTATTCCAAGGTGATCTCTTCCCTTGTACCTACTGAAATAAGAAAAAACAGTTTAACCATCCCCACTGTTTCTGATTTAGGATCTTAGTCCACAATTCTCTGAGACATGTCTACTAATTTCATAATTCTAGTTTAAGGTTAATCACCTACACCTAGTGTAACATTAATTGGTTTACCTTAGCTGCTTTAATGCTAGGGTGTGTCAGCAAACTAGCAGTATTTTTTAATTGTTATCCACCAAGCTTGTGATAAAAATAGATCAATAGACAGGATGTTCTTCCTGGGACTCTATAATGCCTTTAGTTTACATTCTTTTTTTGACTCATCATAAATTTTTTTTAAAGGTATTTACTAGTATTGTCTCACAATTCTTACACTTTACAAAATTTCTTCGCATTGCCCAATTGAATTTGGGAGGACAGTCTTGCTATCTTTCATTTTAGGAGACCTATTAGAAAATATATAATTGTACTTTTTTCAGTTCGAACACCCGATTTAAACACCTGCATATCAACATATTAGGAGACTGAATAAAAGAAAACGAAGGACAACAGCAAACTGCTGTTTCATACATTCAAGTACGTTACAGAAACATCTTTAAGATTTTTATCACTGAGAGTACATCAGGCTTCTCATCTACAACCAGAATTATAAAACAATTCAGAGCAAGAATTTCAAATAAAGTTTATCTGCCACTGGAATAAGATTTTCACAGCACATCTGCAATGAAGGCATCAAAGAGTAGGGCTTTTGAAACAGGTCCAGTCAGTCCTATTAGTGCCACATTGACTGTAAAATTCAAGTAGAGAGTTTCAAGGTGAAGCATATTGAAGTTCCAGATGTTTATTTTGGCTCTTGACCATGAATTAAGGTCTAAGCCCTTTTAATAGAAACTCTACACCTAACCTGACCAGTATTTAAAAGGATTGATAGAATCATGTTTGTATATTCAAGCTTTTATAACATTTGGAACAGTTTCTTTCCTTCTATGGCTTGGAGAACTCAAATCTGCAGCTTCCATTACCCCAAAGTAACCAAATCAAGGCTACAGACCATTCTAGATGCATGTATCAAACACCCCAACAGTGAAGATGCAGCAAAGAATCTGAGTTTCACTGATTCTGGAAACAGAATAAGGAAAAAGAGGAGTGTGTATTTGTATCCTACTAATTAGTGTGAGAAGTGGCACTCCTAGCCTCCACAATGTGGAAGGCTTTTACATTAAACAGTGCTGATGTAGAACAAAGGTAATTCTTAGAGGGTCTGTGGTTTGCAGCAGAGTTAGAGCTCCACATTCCAAAAAGACTATTCTAGTAAATAGCCCTTGTTGAGCCTACAATGCTCAAGAAGAAGAGTGCAATTTTTAGTCAGACTTAAGTTTTACCTTAATTTTTCCTTTTAGGTTCCTGCAGGCATCCCCCAACTCAAGAGCATAATGGGTTGGTTCTTAGGAGCCTTTTTTCAGGACACACATTTCTTCTTATCCACAATGTAGACACTTATTATTGGTCTTATACTCCCCTCTCTGGACGGTCACAATCCCGTGAAAAGCTCAGCACCAAGAGGATAGTTCCAGCAGAGTTCAGCTATCAGTTTCATGCTAAAATAGGTGTCAACATTAAAACACAGATTTAAAACCCTATGAATTGGGCTAAACATCCTGGGAAGGTCTGACATTTTAAAATTCCTTAAGGGAAACCAAACTCTTGAAAATCTGGTTTTGAATTCAGGACTGAGCTCATAAAGGAAACTTCAGTGTCTGTTAAGTTAGAGTGTGTTTGCAGTTATGTCATGGAATAAAAAAAAAAAAAAAAAAATGTCAATAATACAGTGTACAACTGTACACCAAAGGAAGTTATAAGTATGGTCTAAAAAAAACCAAACCCAACAAACATACATCTTAGCAGCTGTATTTCCCCAGTATTTCTACAAGTAGGTTGCAAAACCAATTAATTAATCCATAGTACTTAAGCAGCTATTTCCATCTCTTGTTAAAAAGCACTTAAGCGGATACTTAAGTCCCACTGACTTTACCTCATATTCACTCATACGCAAATTGGATTATGTAAAATTAAAAAAATATAACTACATTATTGATAGTAGAAACTTAGCGTTTTAAGAGGCATGCTCTGGGGAAAGGATTGTCTGATCTGATATCTTTGTCAAGAGATCTGAAGACAGAAAAGAGCTAATACAACAGTCAAGATACTTTTAGAGTACCCAAAGGAAACATCCCTCTAGAATGTTAGTGTCTTGTTTAAAGAAGAGCTCATCTTCCTTGCACAGCCACCAAATGCAGCACACGTATGCCAAGAGTAAAGACTGAATCTTTGGCAGATGAGGTATTTGTTAACCAATAACAGATGCCTATGCTAGTACTGATGCTGAAGAATGGATTAATAAAATTTTACTCCGATAAATTCAGTAACTGTCTGAAGAATAGGACAGTGGGAAACACAGGGGAAAAATCAAATAACCCCAGGCATATTCCTACCTATTAGAGTAGCAGGCTTCAGATTTGCTTTTTCAGTTGTTGGATTTTAGTGGTTGAATACAAATCAAATGATTCTATGATTCTATAAACGTACGTGCTGACAGTCCTTAAAAAATGCATGCACATGTTCAATTATTCAATATCGCTCATAAGAAACTTATATTTTTGAAATAAAAGCAATACATACAAAATAAATTTTCTGATCACAGTACAAAGCTACTATCGACAAATTGGAAACAATCATTTGACTTGTGCAATAATATGCAGCGGCTTCTTGATATAGTCACGATCATCAACCACCAGAAAAAACACCCAACAAACCACAAACAAACAAACAAAAAGACATCTCTGATGAAGTTCTTTGCTGAGAGTCTGTCACTAACGCAGCACTTGGTAACCAGCTAGAGATGCAGTCAGATTACAAATCTCAACATAACCAAAATAAGGCATTGAAATAAGGTAAATGAAGGCATTGCTGTAGGCAATGTAACTTCTTTCAAGCCAGGTAAGTCCCACTAACAGAGGCCCTCACATGGCTTCAGTACAGAGGAGAAAAATGCCCCGTTGGTCACAACCAGCAGTTGAAATTTCAGGACATACCAAATCCGTGCTGAATTTCAGCTTCAGAAATCTAGCTTCATCTTTGAAACATGTCTCAGTCTTTGTCTACAGTGCCAGACAAATCACCAGATTCTGCAAGTCAATGCTGGATTCAGGTAAGGAGATGGAGTAGTTGCTCAGCTATTGCAAATAACATTTTTGACCCATGGTATTTCATTTTCTCGTACATAAAATGGGGATTAAACAATGCTTCCTCTCATTCCTACCTTAACTTCTGTGCTTAGGCAGATTGCTGTAATTTGGAGTAAAAAATGTCTTCTATAAGATGTACAAACAACACCAATCTTGGGTTTCTATCACAAGATCTACAATGATACATTATGTATGAACCTATATGTTTATCCTGTGTTTTTATTGGATCAGATGGAGTCGACATGTATTTACTTCACTTAAATTGCAACTCTAGCTTGTAAAAATGATGCAATTTTTTTTTTTTTCTTTTTCATTTTCCACTGACAGTTGGCAGACAAATCTTGAGAGCAACTGAGCAAAATTTAGGTCTAAAAGAGGAATTCAGGAACTGTGTGGTTCTAAACAGCAATCTGGTTAAGAAACATTCCGGCAGAAGCCAATGCTAACTTTTTTTAAAGAACATGTAGTCTTGCTGCAATACCAAAAAGATTTAAGGAATGTAGAATTAATTCTTGCCTGACGGTCAGAGAGCTGAACGGTTAGAACTGTACACGGACAATCCATGGGAATGGTTTCTACACTAACCATGCTACCAATGATGGTTATGTTTTCTTGTTCGTTCAGCTTCTCTTGTTTATTAGAGCCACGTTTTTCTGGTTATTTTCACAGTTGTCAGAGTTCCCTAAGCTGAAAACATTAAACTCCAGCCAGTCAAAAAGAAGCCCAGAAACAATCTTGGAATCCTCAAGTCTCTGACATCTTTCCACAACTTCACAAATAAATGGCGCGGGAGGAAATGGAATTCGTTCTGTCCTGTAACGCTTCTTCCATTTTGAAGGAGTTAATAGCAGGAAAGACATGGAAGACTTCAGGGGGGTAGGGAATGGGATTGTTTTTTTATACCTGACTGAACCAAGTGAAGTTGTGTTCAACAGTGCAGCTGGTTCATCAAATTTTAACCAGGGGTTCTGCAATTTCAGCTTATTTTTGAATATTATTGAACCATCAGAGTTCAAATATAAAGTGCAAGAATCCTTGAGGCTACTTGCTTTTAGGAACAAAGAACTACTGAAAAATTCCAAGCATATCTACCCTAACTCGGCAAGAGCAGATAGAGAATATGCTGTCTGGCCAAACACAGTATGACTGTCTGTCAGAACACCTCCATGTCTTTAGCAGCAAAGTCACCTCTTTCATATCTAATGCTGAGAAAATCCCCACAAGGCTTTTTTTTTTTATTTTCTTCTTTGAATGCTGTTACTTTCCTGTTCACCACAACTAATAGAGCATCACTAAAGTTACTGTGCCAGTTTTTCATCACCAGATTTGTTCTTGTTTTTATTGCTGCTGACAATAGCTACAGAATAAAATAAACGTTGTTAGAAGGGAGTTTGCAGCAGGTTTGTATTTACCCTCTGCTTGAACTGGATTATATTATAAGTAGCATGCACAAAACCACAGATTTTTATTTTTAGGGAAATTACAGAAAAAGGAACTATCAAAGTTATAGATATGATTGCATTGCCAGATGAATGGGTATTCCCTATGCTTGTATTAGAGAATTAATGGGACTAGACAACAGGTAAATGGGAATATATATCCCTCCCATGCTTCAAAGGAACAGAACAGTATGATCCTGTTAGAGAATTGCTCAAATCAACATTCCTGTGCTGTACCTTATCTCTGATCAAAATGCGATTTTCATTTACCAACAGTCCTGCAGTTCATGCAAGAAGGCTAAAGGTAAAACAAAACCTCTCACTTGTGTTGTTAAGAAAATATGTGCTAAATCAAACCATTTATGTAAAATATGCTTGTGCAAAAGAATTTGGACAAGTTTGTTTTTTGTGGGAACTCAGTTAAACTGCCACCAAAGACAATATAGTTCTTCTTTGCACATCTCAAATAGCATTAAACCGTAAATACCAGTAAGATGCTCAGAACCAGTATATGAGAGGCTGATCAGTAAAGCAAAACAAGTCATTTAAGTTATGGAGAGACTGTCTTGGGCAATTAGTGCATTTCACTGCACCTATGCTGCTACATCACCTTAGGGCAGATGAAACCTGCTGGAATACTGCTGCAAAAATTAAGAGATGCCCCAAGCCATCTTGCAATTTCTCAGAAAAAAACCCAAAACAAACATCCAGGTGCTTTTAGGTGTGACACAGCACCCAAATGATACTGCAGAGGATTATGATATCTTAAAAAAAAGGTCAAACTCCACATCTAAAAATTCAGTGTCAACAGTAGATTGTCTCAAATATGGATCCAGTCCCCAAGCTTGGTTCTAAGTTCATACACTGAGAACTGTGATTCTTTTATATTAACTTTATTCAGCACCTCTGTCACCTCCCCCTGGTCCATATTCCTGTTTGTTGTTGGAAGCTTGGATAATTTGTTCTGAAAGTACAAAATCATGACCTAATTTGTCTCAAAAAAAGATGAGAGTTCTGTTGGTCTGTGCAGAACTCATGTCTTTGGAGGCACGATGATGAAGAGACTGAGAAATGATGTGAAAGTCTGGCATATGCGATTGAAGACAGGAATTAAAAAAATTACATGAAAAGGAATACATCACTGAAGCAAGTTAACTGGAGAAATCACCTGTGAAAACTGACACTCCAAAGTGTCACATTTTCATGATGGAAATCATGGAATACCACAAAAATTTCCAGTCAGCACACCACACAGTGATGCAGGGGAAGACTGCCATGTATCATCCCCTGGGCCTTGCAAGGATAAAGGGTTTCCTGGGCTTGGCTTGGATATGCAATATACTTGGCTGCAACAGGCTTTTGTTTTCTGAGTATTTCAGACTTGGTCTGCATGTGCCATACAAGCACTTTAACACTTCAAGTGCTGTAACTCTGACTGGAGCAATATTGTATCTCCGCTGTTTGGAAACAATTCTGCCAAATCTTCTAGTTCTACACAGCGAAAATTTTAAAATGAAAACAGGACATACATCAGTGGACATCCAGATATACAGCTGCCTTGATGCAGAGGCCACTGGGATGCCTATGCACAATGACAAACAGCTTTTTTAAGAACAATCTGATACCAAAAAGGGCATGTTGTAGTGGGAACAACACTTGAATGTGAATGTACTCTGCTGAAATAGCTGTGGCAGTAATAACGTGCTGGCAGAAATGTTCCTGGTAAAAGTTTGCAACATGGACGTGCTGTACATGGTTTGTGAAAGTGTTTCCATTTGATATTATGGGGATTGCACCCCTGCCAAAACTACAACAGATGCTTCAATGAAATGCAAAGAAATTTCAAGCTGGTTGACTACAATGAAATTTTGTTTTGATTTTGAACTCTGGCAGGAAACAGCATTAATACTGTTCCTCACAGCATTATTCTACTGACTCAAAATCTTCACTCTCAGTCTCTGGGACTGTAAGCATTTGCCACCTTAATGTTAATTTAGATATGTTTTATTATCTTATGTTTCATAAATATAATATTTCAATAGTTTATGGCAATCTTATATATCAGTTTTATCTCTCTCTGTCTCCCTCCATAGTTACGTCCAGCTTCTGCAGTACCGAAGCATATAAAAAAAGAGCTCATTCACAGATACCATGCAGGAAGATGAAAACATTTAGCAGAAGTAGCATGCACGAAACCACAGATTTTGATTTTTAGGGAAATTACAGAAAAAGGAACTATCAAAGTTATAGATATGATTGCATTGCCAGATGAATGGGTATTCCCTATGCTTGTATTAGAGAATTAATGGGACTAGACAACAGGTAAATGGGAATATATATCCCTCCCATGCTTCAAAGGAACAGAACAGTATGATCCTGTTAGAGAATTGCTCAAATCAACATTCCTGTGCTGTACTTTATCTCTGATCAAAATGTGATTTTCATTTACCAACAGTCCTGCAGTCCAGTACTTTCCATTCAATTTTTTTAAAGAAAAGAATCTGCCTGTCATCTTCTTGGAAGTGTTTATATATATATATATTTTTTTTAAAAGGTAAATACTACAGTATGTTACAGAAAAAAACTTACTTCTCCTAGAAATTGAAACACTCCTCCCTTTTGCTGCTTTATTTGATGTTGAGAAGTTAATTTCATGACAGTAGTTAGTTTTACTTTATGCAGCTCCATGATTGATGGGTAGAATAATCAGGATCCCTAATAATTTTCTCAAGAGTTACCTGTCAGCATGCATAACTCATCGTAAAACCATTTATGTCACTTCTGGCATACCTTTCAACACTTTGGTGCCTGCCAAAGAACAAATCAATAAACGATTATTATTATTCCATGGCTGATACTAGGTAAGTGCCTCCAGTGGCATTCCTTGTTGGGGGATTGCCATTAAAGCTTTTAGAACTGCATAATCCGAGTCTTATTAGGCTACTCTAGTGAGCATAGCTCATAACAAAAAAGTATTTTCAAACTTGTTAATAACTCCAATTAACTAGTTACCATGGAACACAGTGCTGAATAACACCGAGGAAACTTACTGAAAAATAGCACATACTTTTTCTGAGTATACATTTGATAACAATGGAGTTTCACCTGACTACTTTGGGTCTGATGGGAAAATCCATTTCCAGTCACACAGACACACATTTCTCCATTTTAATACTTGATATATGCATTATAAAACACACTTGAAATTACAAGGTCTGCAAATCTCACTTACGACACCACTAAATTTTGTACTGCAACATGCTGTTGTAATGAATGTCTTGGTTCTTCACCACTAGGAAGGCTACATATTTCTCTCTCTTTGAATCTTTCTGACCAGCCTAGGCCTTGCAGCAGTCTACTCTAAATCCACCTTTAAAGTGCCAAGATCTAAGAGAAATTGATCTGACAAGTGTTCTGACAAATTATATCTTCTAAGCACTCAGATTACAAATCTATCTCTTTAATAGCTGCACATTTCTCATTCCTTTTACTTGCCTCATTCAGCAATCTCCACCTTTTCAAAGTATTAATGAAATTGAGGTAAATATTGTCTTCAGAAAGCATGGGACAGAATTAGCTGATTATTTATCCTTACAATGAAAAAATTTATGTTTAAATTTTTCCATTGTTACTTAGTATCAAACCACTTAAATAGAAAAAAAAAAAATCATTAAAGCCTTATTTCCCTCAGAGAGTTGAAGGGCCTCGAATAATTTCCTGCCCAAACCAGTGTAAGGTTTTCCACCAGTTTCAATGGCCATACAAGCAAAGCACGCTGCAAGTGATATGCAGTGGCAAATGAGTTTCATCAATTTGAACACTAAGCACACCTCTGCTACCAAGACTGGAAGATACTCATCCTGTGTCCTTCTTGACCTTGCAGCCCACAATATGTGAGCACTGGGCTGAAAAATGGCAGGCTCATTGTTGAAATATGAAGTGATGCACATGGGAAAAAACAACCTATAAGTATACACAGACAATTAGGATGTATGCATTTGCTCATATCACTGAAGAAAGAAATATTAATGTGATCATGAATAATTAACAGATAACAGCAGTCTAAAAGACCAATAGACAGTTGAAGATTATTGAGGAAGGAATAGAGAAGAAAATATCCTAGAGAGTTTGTACGTTCAGTGATTCAACATGTGAATATGGTACGTAGTTCCAATTACCTTAAAGCGAAAGAGATGCCATGGAACTACATAAGTAAAGAGGTAACCTCCTATTAGGCAGGAACGACTTACCTATGAGGATAGCTCAAATAGGTTACTACACAGTTACAACACAGTTTAGAAAGGAAACCAACTGGTATTGACAAGTAAATAGACCATGTTTGTTTATTATTTCTCATACCAAAGGCATAAAAACCCTACTGAGATAAACAAGTAACAAGTGTAAAGTCAGGTGGGGAGAGGGAATTAAATTGTGGGAAATGTTGCTATGGGATGTTAGGGAAGTTAGAATGCAAATAATTTTAAAAAGGCATAGATAACTACACATGTAACAGAGCTGGAAATTGGTGTAGAGGTGTGATTATGAGCCTAAGAAATATTGCATTGCCAATTGACAGACAGTAGAAAAGTATAGTAGAGGAAGCATCATCCTACGATTCCCTGATTTTACATATTTATTCCCCGAGAATCTACTACTTGTTACTACCAGTAGTAGACCTTTGTACCAAATGGAGTTTTGGTCTTAACTAGCAAGACTATTCCTACTTTGGAGGCTATACATCAACCAAGAAGTAACAAACTTTTTCTGAAATGAGTCATCTTGGATAATTGATTTGACTGTATCCAATACTCTTGAACATATAAAAAAGACCCAAACCAAGTCAAACCCTCCTTCAGTATAAAACCATCAATACACAAGAAATTTGGTAATACATATTACCTTCTTAATATTTGCTTTTTTTCAGGTATTTCAAGTTTTTTCTCCAGATATTTCAGATATTCAGTAACATCTTCACTTCCAGGTGTGAATGAATAAGTCTTAATTTAGTAAATATTCCTTTTATCATAATCACCATCCTGCACCAGTATGTCTTCTTCCGTTGAACTCAACATTTTCTGTTCCCAAACCTCAATTTGATATGATAAAGTAAGTGTAGCTTCAAGAAATATATACCAACTTTGTCTCAAAAAACCCAATTACAGTGCATGTTCCAGTAGAGTCATTCAGACCCAGTCTCAGCTGGTTGCTAAAGGAACTGAGACTGCAATTTTAAACACAAAGTCTCTCACATAAGCAGCTGTAAAATACATGCTTCTACATATGGAAAATGGATCTTTTTCTTCAGTGCTATGAAAATTAAAATTTTTTTGCCTCTTTAAGTAGATTTTTATTTGGCCATTAAGATTTGCCAAAGGAAGAAACATATAAGGATTATTAATGGAAGCAAAAATTCCTGTTAAAAATGAATGATTTGTTGAACATGGATACTATAGACAAATTAGCAATCACTGAAATAGAAGGAATTACATCAATATATGAACCCACAATATTATTTCCTGGGTCTAGGCCTTAGCTTGTACCAGGGCTCCAAAGATCACAAAATCTTTAGTTCAGATATGGCAGAATGTTGCTCAACTTCAGACAATAATATCAACTACAGACATACAATATTTTGGGTTTTTCCATGATTTGTATTCTCCAAAACCTCACAGGTCTTTCCTCAACTTGAACTTCCTACAATTTGAACCTCTATAATCTAATATCATGGAAAATTTGATAAATGACAAAAATTTTCATAGTCTTCAAATTCATTATAGGTGGTTAACAGTGTTCTGTACTACTCTAGTTATGTAAACACGGATTTGAATATTTGGATAAATAGTGGTAAAATAGCCAGATATGTATCTGAATAAAGCAGGTAGGAATATAGCATTTTCATTGTGTGAAAAATGTTAAGATTAATAAAAATACGCTTGGTCTCAAATAAGAATAAAATTTACAGTTTCAAGTATTTTCACAAATAAGTTTTGAGAAAAAAAAAGCCAAAGAAAATTATTAATTGTTCAATTTATTATATTTGAATATTTAATTTCATTTAACATAAAAAACAGTTTTGCATGAAAAGTGTTTTGAAATTGAAAGTAAAATTTCTGAAGCAGTTATGATACTTGTTTTACTTGCAATTGCAATGGAGGATACACAGTCAGTTGTCATGTCCCTGTTGAGAAACATTAACTTCCAACTGAGGAGTGCAAATTCTATCTACAAGCTAACTTTCCACTGTGGAATTTTTTTTGTTTTGCAAATATGAGTAATTTAACACAGAGATTTCTAATCTTGTGTAGTGGTAACTTGGCCTCATCTGTTCAGAGTACCACAATAAAAATATAAAGATTTCAGATTAAGGAATAGCATTAAAAGTGCTTAGTTAACTAAATAAATGATAGCACTTCCTTTAAATCCAATATCCAAGTAATATTTTTAAAGACTTCATTAAGAAGCTAAATCTTGATCACTCAAACTGTAAGGTTTCCAAGGTGTTCAGAGAATTGCACCAGAACTTCTGTAGTCTCATGAATACAATTTGCTTTAGCAACTTAGAAGTCCAAATAAAAAGTATTTTTTCCTTTTAGCTTGCTTATAAAAGTCAACAAAACTCTGTTTTCAAAGATTCAAGATGAAATGTTATTTCAGGATGCACAATATTTCTGTATTGGTATCCACATCTCTCACTTAAATAAAAATGTATCTATCTTTAACTAGACTAGCTCAAAGACAACCATCAGGCATACAGAGTAACTGATAAATGCAAAAAAAAAATTTTTTTAATAATCCTCTCTTCACTAGAAGCAAAAACTGTCGAAGCAACAAACATCATGTATCGTTCATGTGCACAGTATAATTCCTAGAATTCTGCTAGCACTCGTACACTGACCATGGACAACTGATCAGCAATGGGATGGTGTAGAACAGGTACTGTTTAAAGGATCTGTATCTCCATGTGACTTGAATTTCCTTTCTTTTAGTAGTTATAGATGTTTTTGTAAAAGCTAAACTGGTATGCGTTTTTTCTTTTCCAAGAAATAAAACTCCATTAAGCTTTTTTCCCTTAAAGGGCTCACACTGAGAATCAGTATGTGTGCAGTAGAGAGAACATATTTAGAGTTTTGATAATGGAGACAGGAAAAACCACCAACACCACCAACAAAGCCCCGGCAACTTTCTAGATTGCCCAAAGCATGGAAACCAGTGACAGTTTAGAAGCAAAAAAAAATTCTAAAATAAGACGACTGTTTAGAATTCAGACTATATATGCAGCAGCTTGTTTGCACTAACATAGAGCCACTAGAATCAAATGTAGGGCTGAAAGAAAATCTTTCCAAGGAAAAGGTGATATGATGTCACCTCAGGTATGAAGCTGGATAAATGTGACCACACAAAGCCATATTAAGGACTTGTATAAAATACTGCATACATTCCTGGACATGCAGCCAAAGAAAATGCTTTCAAATTGGAACAGATGACAAACACTAGGATAAAGGAAGGGCAAAGAAAAGCCCACCTTTTAGAAGAAGAGAAAGACAATGACTGGCTTAGCTGCTCTGAGAAAAAGTTTGAGTGGAGGAGTGAAGGGAACCAAGATGTAACAACTCTGTTATCTAACTCTAAAAAAGAGTAAACAACAGATGACATTTAGAAACCTTTTGCTCTTTCAAGCTATTCAGAAACTAGTTTAAGATCAATTAAGTTAAGCTAAAGATGACAAAATTACCAGCTGAGGACCTCCCTCCACTGCTGCGTATGCTATTCATCTTTATAAAAGCATCCTGTGCTACAGTCTGAAAAGCAAAATGGAAATATAGTCATATCCTAGTTCAATGCTCATCAAGTTTTATCAAAGAAAATTGTAATGCTCAATGAACCTACTTAAAATAATTTGTAACAATTTAAAGAGTATCAAAATACTTCAAGTCATCTATCTAATAAATATTTTTCTCAATTAGTCAACATTATAGATCAAATTCTAAACTACAGATCATTCAAATTACACATGGCCCATCACACACTAATTGGTAAATCACAAATTAGGTATGCAGTAAATAATCACGTACCTACTTCCCTCAGTCTTTGGGAGGAAATTTGGTGAATCTTTTCAATCACTTTGGCATCAAGGATGGCTTAAAACCCATCAATTCCATTAAAAGGGCTTCAGAGAAGACTCCTCTGTTGTGATTGTTCCTTAACTGTCAGAGTCTGCCAAGCTTCAAAACCATGTCTAGGAATATGTGCTTCTTGTTTTTAAAAAGAAACCCAAGCAAACAAACAAACAACCCCCCCAAAAAACCCCAAGATCAGTCACTGTCTATTTTGCCAAAGATGCTGATCCGCCTACATGCTAAATCTGCACATTGCTGATCTTTGTGAATTTATTTTTGTTGTTGCCAAAAGAAACGTTTCAACAGCAGCTGCTTTTCCAAAAGAAGTAGCTCTGAATCAACAAAGAAATCTTGTTTGTGAGGTCTACACAGCTCTGGTTTATAAGAAATTCAATTATAAAAAAGTGTACGAATCCATTAAGTCTGACTCATTTGTAGTCAATTCTCTGTAGAAATAGGGCATGCTGAGCGGACAAAGTGAAGAGAGCACTTTAGAGCAAGGAGTAATTTGGATAGTGTTAATAAATAACATGGAGGGAGTATTATATTGGAGCGACAAGAAGGGAGTCAGAACACATTAAGTTTGGGAGCGTCCCCTCTGTAGAGCACTCTCCGGAATCATGGGATGGCCACCCCTTCCTCCCATGTGAGCATCACTGTGACAGCTTGTAAACCCAAGTCTCTGTGCATGTGAAGGTGCCCTCAGAGAACCCTCTTATCTGACAAAATTGACAGCAACAAAATTGCTACTTCCTGCCATCTAGTGGGGCTCAATGCCCTGCGCTCATGCCAGTATGTTTAACGTGAACCATGCAAAATAAATTGAATCACATAAAATTAAGCATTTGCACATAAAAATGTTTTCATCACACAAGTTGACCAATGTAACAGTAAAGAATATTCCCAAGGTGACTCTCAGTGAAAAAACCTCCACGACATTTAACTACATTCAAAGCATTCACAGGAAAAAAACATATTCTCTTTCAAAATTATTAACAAAAGTAAATTGGCCATGTGAAGGAAAGCAAGTATAAATGAGATCTTCATTTCTGTTACCTTTGCAATGGTCTCGTGCAGGCTGAAGGAAGGATCCAGCTCTTCAGTTTTTGTTGTATGTACAGGAAAAAGAGCTTCGAAGAGAAAGCTAGAATTCTGTAAGAAGGAAATAAGAAGCCTTTTAGGATTCCACATTGATTTCCTCCTTCAAATGCTTATTGGATTTCATTCAGAGATTGAAAACCACTTCAAATTGTTCTTAAGTTTTGTCGATTATTAAACTTATTTCACTGATCTAATTAACTGATTCCAAGTCCCTGAAAGAAGCAAAAAACCCTATGTCTTATAACTTTATTTCTGGAATGGCAGTTGTCTTTGTAATTATGCTTCCCAAAGCAGCTAAAAATTTTGCCTAGAGTGAGAAAAAAATATTCACACAGATTTTATTCTGAGCTAGGCAGCAATCAGACATTTTATTAAATACGCTATGATTTAGTCTTCAGAAGAAATATAAACACAATAATCCAAGAATATACTTTTATCTTCTGCAAACATCCTACTTCTGTATACAGTTATAGCATCTACATAATATGGGATTTTGGTTAATTGCCTAGAAGTATATCCTTAAGGTTGACCACTCTTTTTAACACCTAGGCAAACTTAATATATTATTTGTACAAGATGTTTGCCTTTTCTTGTACTGCAAGAAAGCAAGAAGTTAGGTTGTGTGTTTGCTGTCACAAATAAACAACAAACTGATACCCAGGTATGCACTAAAAAAAAAAAAGCAAAACAATACAAAACAAAACCCCAAGCCTCAAAGGTGTACAGATGATTATAATGGAAATTATTTTAAATCTATGTTCCTGAACCTGGTATAATAACCCAGAAAAGAAAAAAAAAATCTTTCTCTACATCCCTGTAACTCCTGAGAAGTACATCCTAAAATTTTCTTTTTTTTTTTGTGGAGCTCCTCTAGTTTTCCTCTTAAGTCATGTCCTAAACTGTCCTTCTTGGAAAAGCTAGGAACCTAGTGCCCATCTAATTCTCACCTGGTATAAAAATAGGTGTAGAGGTGCACCTTGGTGGACAGAGATGCTCAGTTTGGTAAGTAGAGTGTGAACACACTCACTGTTCACCAACAGCAATGAGTGCAGTACAAAAGCACACAAACTATGGCCAAAGTTATTTCAGAGATCAGCAGGAGGATGTGACAGTGCATGATTATCACGCCATTCTAAAATGTACTAGCTACAAGCAGTTCTTTTAAACGTACTCTTCAAAGTGAATTCTGATGCACAAATAACCAGAGATGCATCCGCTGCATTTACCTATGTAAACTTCACCTCAAGCCCTCTGTCAAACCCTGACTGAGCTCTAGTCAACTAAGTTCACCATCATAATCTGTATCTCCTTTCAGAAGGTCTAAATCTTTCTTTGTCCATGAATGTCATTCTGGGCTTTGATTTTAATTTTGGATGCCAGCACCTAAATGTATTACTGTGTTTAGCTAGAATATCCTAAGGTCCTTTATAGTATTTTGTATTTAGTGTACAAGGCACTGTGTGCCACACAGAATCACACAGGCTTACCAGAGGGATCCATCAGGGACTGCAGAGGGACTACAAGCCTCTCATTAACAAACTTCCTTGCAGCGTGTCTCTATCTGAGTGCTGGGAAACGAGTCTTGTCCTTCAGCCCTGGCAGAATCTCTAGGGAAGTATCCAGTTTCAGATTAAGTTAGGCTAGTCCTAGAAATTACATTTTGCATTCGTCTTTTAATGCTACTGCTTTTTTTTTTTTTCTGGAGAGGGCCAATAATAAGAATATATAAGAAAACGTATCCATTAAGAAAGGTCAAGCAGAGGAGTGTGACTCATGAAATAAATACACTTTGCCAGATTCATAATCATAACATTTTATATATGCTAGTTCTGGAGCTTTACATAGGGCCCAATGAGGGAATACCCCAATTTTGAGTGTAACTTTTCTGTTCTATGAATTTATGTATAAAATAGTACTAGAGCAATAAGAAGCTGACAATATCCCTGGCTCAGAAATGCCTAAATCATCATGAGATTATACTATTTACATCTGCATGAAAATAATTTTGAAAGATGTCTAGAGTATTTTCAGATTGAATTCCAAATAAAATGCTCAGAAGCCTGGGATGCTGTCTTTAAGATGAATAATTTTTCTGGTTTAGATTATTTCTCAGACTGTAAGTCAATATTGACAATGTTCTGGAAAGATGCCCTTTTCAAATACCAGCTTCCCATATCTAATAGACTAATATTTCTTCAGTTTTCTCCTCTTGATATATACTGATCTTCAATAGCTTCTGTCCTAGTACTCCAGAAAAGACTCATACTTTTTACTCACAAAAGTGAAGCCCCTTTTTAGGGGCATTAAACCTGGTAATAATGCCCAACACATTCTTCGACAGCCATAATAAAGTTACTTGCATTCAGAGGTTGCATGCTGAGCAGTGATCAAATGAAGCTTTGGTTAAAAGAATATTAAAACTGATCTGAGCTTTAACAGGATTGATTTGTAAGGTTGGCACCCCACTACCTTTTCACTTTCTAAAAACACTTTGTAGGGTTTATTGTTTTAAATATCAGGAAACGAGCAAATGAGAGAGGCAAACAATTTAGATGCTTTGTTCTATAGTTTGTACAACCTCTTCTTATGTGTCTGAGCTTTCCTCTTTTGCATGCTGGGTTCTAAGCCATACAAAGACCGAAGAAAAATCGTACTTTAGCTAAAGCAGCTGTTAACTTCAAGTCAAGAAAAAGAAGTTAAAAAGAAGCAGACTAAAAACCCTACCCTTTTCCTTGAAACAAACAATATAAAGGATCTTAACACATGTACCCTGGGGGATAAAATGGTGGTAACTGATATATGCCTGCTGAATCGAAATTATGTTTGTACTGAGCCATGCAGTACATCCCTAGGTCTTAACTGGGCACAGCACTGTTAGCTCTCTTCCCCAAGCAGTGTGGGGCACAAATACGTTCTATCAGCGATGGGATATGTCAATATGCTCCGCTCAAAACTACTCTACTTAGGTGTAGTTCCCTACAGATGCTCAATCTACCTCCTGAGCTAGTACACTCACAGCTAAATTCAGTTTCCTTCAACAGTGTGGCATAGACATATTCAAGAAAACTCAGTGAAACGTATGTCTCAAAAAGGTATGTAAAATTGCTGATAAATGTGCTAGTTAATTTTCCACAAATTAATGCCTCCATGATCAATAGTCTATCAGTATTTCCATACATTTTTAGATTATTTCTGGTAGTAAGCTCCCATCGCTTTCTTAAAAAAAAAGAAGTAATTAGCACTGACTCATACAAATTTTTGTGTTCAGTGATGCATCTGTGTGTTGTATAATTTGTCATAGAAGTATCAGAATAATAAATGAAGTCATTCTTCCCTTCAGAAAACTATTGGGGTTTTTTTATGTCTCAGGGAGAAGATGCACAAAGTCACTTATTATAAAGATAAAATACATACTTCAAGATTAAACCATAACACATATTCATCCTTGTTTTAAGTTTGTGCACTAATTTACAGAGCCATGTCATTTGACTTGGGGAAGGTTGAGGAACGCTGTCATTCTGCTACAGTGGTGCTAGCTGTTCATCATCATTCACATAATTGTAATCAATAACTTAAAAGAATTACATTATTTATATTCATTCTTGAGTACCTTACTGGGAGTCAGTGAAGGGAATGATTACTGAATTAGATTTGCTACACAAGATCAGATTATCGCTCCATCTAGACAAATATTCTTTCTCTGGAATCTAAAACTTGATGGATCAGATGCCTGTAAAACAGGGAAACACCACTTAACTGGCTTTTATCCCACCCTACTCTAGACACACGCCTGTGGAGCAGGTCTAGTCCTACACTCATCTCACATTCAGTGGTGAGAGATATTCCAAGCAATGACAGTACGCATTCACACCCATTCTCTTAATTTAAGTGCCTTCATGGAGTAGAAGTTCTTTGCTTCTCTTACACAACTTAAATGGAAAGAAATACTAGGTTGTGTTTAAATTACACAAGTGAATGGTGTGACTGAACCCCAAATCAGCTAGAGCCCTGATGTGGATCAGTCCTGGTATCTTCCTGGAGTAAACACCTGAAAAGACAAACTTTATTTTTCTTTAAAACATGGTTTTATGATAACTGAATGCAGAACAACCTTTATTAAAAAGTAAAGGTACAACGAAATAAAAACCACATGTTTCCTTCTCTGAAAGCCACTGAGCAATCAACCCTCCTTCCAAGCTAGTGGAGCCCGCGGCAGCTGGGCAGCCTTCCCTCCTGCCTCAGCTGCTGCCTTTTGAATGAACATCACACAAGTAATCAACGATCAGCAAATCAAACCCCGTTTTGTCACCACAAGTCACAAGCCATTTTGCTCATGATGGAATCGAGACTCTGCTGGCTAAGATCTTGAAAAGGAGTCATACAGAAACACTGCTTTAAGCAGGCTTGAGTACTTTTTCATGATTAAGCTTTCTGCCCAGCAAACAAAGCTTTCCCATGCAGTACACATGAAACAAATTACTACAATTTTATATATTTGTACATATTTATAGATAATATTTATTTTTTATGTGTACAGACAGATAACACTTACAAATAGTTAATCCAATTACTATCCAAAATAACCTGCTGACATCTAAAATATCTTGCTCGGTACTTATAAGGGGAAATGTTTAAAACAGGTGTTGTTTTTTTTGTTGTTGTTTTTTTTAAATAAGAGACACCTCCATAAAAAACTACTAGAGGGCAAACATATTCTGTTACTCCTGCCTTTTATTGTCTTTCAAGCGCTCTGCTTATCCGAGAATGCTGCATGAACTTCCCAAGTAACAGAAGCCCACTCTTTATCCCCGGGAGCACATGGCAGAGAGAGGAGTCTAGATGTTTCAAGAGCGTCTCTCAGCATTTAACAGCAAGAGCAACGCTTTCCAACATTGAGAAACTGAACCAGACTCCTCAATTTTTTCAGCAAGCTTACAATAATAAGTGAGTGTTGGGTTTTTTTAACAGCAATTTGCTAAGCACATTTCTAGTAAATACACACTAAAACATGCAAATCCAAAGAGCACTAAAACCTTTTCCTTTATGTTTTTCACCCACAGTAGGAGTCACAGCTACAGTTGCTGTCCTTGTACTCTCCTACATTCACATCCCTAAATGAAATTCATCTGCCTTCACTTCTAGTCAGGCACTAGTATCACCCCCACTTTGTACAAAGTGCAGAGTGTTCTACGTGTTGTGCAGCTGAATGCTCTCAAGATGATATCAATTTATGGAAAAACTTTTTCAAGGTCAGACCACTGTGAGACACACTAAAATTTAGAAGACTCAACTTTCAGTCATGCCTGTGAAAATTTTCTCCTTGCTGTTTATTGCCTTTTGTTCTTTAGGTACACAGCTATCCAAATGGATTATGAACATTTGCTCTTCTGATATGAAGTTGTATTTTTATCATACGATCTGCACAATCTAGGACGGACCACACCAACAATCCTTGAATTCCCAGTGTAATGATCTTCCTTCTCTTACGAGCTCTTCAGACAAGAAAAGAACAAGCATAACATGTATTTGGAAGTGGGCTTCCAAAACCCCCCTTTGTCTCACCTTGCTTTTGGAATGATCAGTTAACCTGATCATTTCAATACCTATTTAATGAAGCATTCTGTGAAATTAGAAAGACATTGATGTTCCACTTTTCAAATAATGGGTCACTTCTGATTAAACTTCGATTGAACATTCAACTTTCAATCTTAAAACAAATTGCCTCCTTTTCTCTTTAATTTGAACCCAATTTCTTGCTGCCCTTGAGTCTTGTGACAGTAATTAATTGATTTATGAATCGATTAAATGGGGATCGAACATGGAGGGAAAAAAAAAACACCTTAAAACCCCAAACTTGGCTTAGTCTTGCTTATTTATGATGGACACTTGCACTAAAATTCACTTCTGATTTACTAGACTCATTTTTCTAACTTAACCTTCCTCAACTAATTAAGGGAACAGAATGCTTCACCTTCCAAAGGTACTAAATTTGCCATCCCTTGTGTACTGTCTTATAGCATACCTTCAATTTATACGCCAACTTTCAACCAATGCATTTTAAATCATGAAGAAATCCCACAACACTTCTGGTGATTTAACGTAAAACAGAGTAAATACCAAGACATACTTTAGAGATCTATTTTTCTGTCATTTAAAAAAACCCCAAATTTTACCACACACTGTTTTAGAACTGGAAATACAACAAACAATTTTCTTTACTAGGCCAGGACAATGCTCCATCCACAGAGAGTCTTGTTTTCTTGACTAGTACTTTAGACACAGTTAAATTACTAGTTAGAAAACTCAAATTATGTAACTAGTAATTGCTTAACATGCTCACATTCCATACATGAATAGTTTTTTCTTGCCTGCTGAATATTCCCCAGCATTTATAAGAAAATAGCCCTCTGTCCCTAACCTGGCGAATACTACACAAATACCTCTAGAATGTTGGTTGTTTTGTTTTGTTTTTATAGTACCGTGCAATTGAGGTTTCTCCACTCAGAAATAACACTCAAACTGGAAAAACAGTCTTCAGACTGAAGTTCTTTAATCAGTCTGACTTTACCCTTGTTAATATTTGTCTGTATTGTCCATATTTGTGCCAGCTTTGCCCTTCAGCATCCTCACAATATTTGGGCCACCAATTTTGTATTGCACAAAAGTAAAAGACTCATAGGAAGGTACAACAGAGAGCAAGCAGCGAGAACAAAAATCCTTCTGAAATTTGTACAGGTAGGCCGAACAGTATAAACATGCTAATCTATCACTGCTAAAGTCTGCAAAGCAAATACACAAAGAGAAGGATGAAAGCCAAGAGAAAGCTGCTTATTTTCTTCACACAGACCAGAGAATAATTTCTAGCAGAGGAGAATTTAGGGATATAAAGCTTCTGCTGCATCAGGATTGCGAATATAATCTGTTGCCTGTCCACATATACACACACACACACACATATATATATATATATATGCCATGTCTGTTCTATAAGCTATTAACCTGTTTCACTCTGTTCTGCCTTTTTGCAATACAAGAGCAGGAGGAGTAGAATTGCAGCAACCTGAAGGACACACACAAACATGCAGTGTCTGGTCAGTAAAACACAAAGCAAGTAGTCAGTGCTTACCTTCAGGATCAACCTGGGAAACAAGTTTAGTTGGGAGGTTGAATTCACCTGCAGAGCACACACTATAAAGTTATGCTAGTGCCCAAAACTATTACCCACAAATCCAGAGGCTTACAACTGCAAGAGGACTTGTCTGCATCTGTATTCAAAACCATTGCCAAAAATTTGTCATAGCATGAAGGAGAAAGCCCTGTCAGAAGAAAAGATAAAGAGAGAGCAGTGAGCAGAACAAAAATACCTCTGAAATCTGTACTGCAGGCTTTCACTAATTCCTTCTTCCATTTTACCCTAAGTCAAGCAATTGGCAGTGTCTTGGCAGCAAATATACAATTGTATTTCTTTGGGAAACAGGTATTTCACCTCAGCTAGGCTAAAAGACCATCTCTTCTCCATTTTTTTTTTTTTTTCCCTGGACGAGTGTAAGAGATTGAACCAAAGGTTTGGCTGGAAGAAGGATCAAAAAAAAGTTTCATGGAAGAGGGTATCTCATAGACTAACATCTGGAATGCTTTTAGTTTGGGAGGGTGCTGCAGACTAAAGCAGATTTAGAAAAAAACGATTTATTGAAAAAGTGGATTATCTAACATAGAACATACCGAAGGCAAAGTATGGTTCTCTAATGTGTGGTTTAAACTGCGTTAATGTAATAACACCAGGCATTAATGTATAGCACATAGCATTTCTCACTAATAAAGGCCCTTAAAGCTGCAAACATATCACAGAAGAGTGTGTGCCTCTCCCTCTCACTAGTAGGCTGACTTTTCCCTTTCTAGCAAATGCTCTTGACATCTACTTAAATATTTCCCCACCCCAAATCCACAAAGGATCATAAAGTGATATAAAAATTGGGTTTAAGTGGTTATTACTTAAATAAAATTAAAGACATAAAATGTTTAGGCTTTTAAATTATTTTTAGAAAGCAAAGCTTTGCAGCTGCCACAGACTAACGTGTCAAAAATCTCATTCAAAGTGAGAATGACCCTAACTTTGTGAAAATTGGCATGTCAGAAGGAGTTTCTGATAAGAGGCTTTTCTTTGCTATTTTTGCCATTTCAGCTTACTGAAGAACTTTTAGAAAAGAAACAAAACCAAAACTACTTTCTGTTTTAATCTTCTGGTAAGGATGCACACTGACCTTGTGATGTCACTAGATGCTTGACCAAATAAGCAAGGCCTGCCAAATCAGACTACACAGAAAACAGAAGAGGCAGAATTGGAATCACTGCTGCACAATTTATTTTATTATTCAACTCAGTTGTAGCCAGAAAAAACTCAAGCCAACAGTCATCAGACAGGAAAAGAATATAAGCACTATTCCCTCATCTAATTTAATGTTTTCTTCCTTGCATTAGTAACTGAATTGAAATAATCACTGTAAAGCTATAAATTCACAGACCGCAGCACAAAGAAAGCAACTTTTAAAATATCAGGGTGCTTGCATAGCTTTATTCCTCTCTAGTTTTCCGTTGACACTTTTTAAACTGAAAGCAGAATCAGCAGTATAAATAGGAGGAAACAGCCAAAGCCAGAAATCTGGAACCTCACAGAGATCTTCCCAAAGTTTCAGAAGGTTGGAAATAGGAAGCTCAGTTCAGATTCACTACATGTAAGAGAGAACACCTTTTCTTGGATGTATCATGTGAAAAAGAACATTTTGTAACACGTTATGATCAACTCTGAGCATTAAAATTATGTGGAAAACATGCAGTGCCAGTAAGATCATCCTAACAATGTCCTGCTATAAGCCATGAGTCCCAGTGACAAAGTCTTTCATGATCACAAAAATTATAAAGCCACAATGCTTTTATTTCCCGATTTGATGCTTCCTATTTGCAGTTTTTATTTTTAGTGCTTTACAAAAACTACTAAAGTTATTAAGCTGAATGAAGAAATCTGATTTTACCCACTGGACAGACATTGTGTAGGCGAGAGGCTCACCATTTTTACTAAGAATCAGTATTGGCTTTTGCTAAGAACAACAATAATGTCTTCAAAGACAATATTTATTTATTGGAAGCCTTATTAAACAGTTCTTTAATAGCCATAAGATACATTAAACATTGAAAATTTTGAGAGAATGTATCATTGACTCAGATCACAGCTGTTTGATAGTCCAGTGATCTTGATTTTTTTTTTCTCCCAAATTATGAAAAGATAAACCTGAGTGACACACTACTAATCTGTCGACACAAAACAAGTTCTGATACTTACTCCAGATACTCTGCCAGAAGAATTTTACTCGGTCTGTTGAATTTAGCCACTCAGAACAACAATGGTAAAATGCTATCTTGAACGCAATATGCCATTTATTTCTCCAGGGAGGACAGATAATTCAGTGTCTTCTATCCTTAGATAATACATGTTTTCAGCAGGCTATCAAACAGAAGCAATAATTGGTGTCTAAGCAAATGTGTTGCATGTTTTTCCATATCCCACTGACCCTCTTAACCTCCAGGCTGTCTTTCTTCCATTGACTTTCAACAGCCCTCAGTCAGTTCCAAGAAAATGAAGAGCCTATGAGAAATTCTGCAAGGACAGAATTTGCAGCAACGACATGTACTCATGCAGTGTATATACTAAAGATGATGTACGTTTTTGTTACTTCACAGCAGGTTTATGTAAAGAATTTTCCTCTTTTGAATGCACCGTGGAATGTTTGGGACATCAAAGCACTGAGATTCGTGAGACTAAACAGATTATTTCAGAGCAAAGTAATGTATCCAACTGATGAGGACATCATCAGTTTCACTAACAGTACTGGAATAACAAAGATGTTCTTCCATTAAATTAACTAGCTAAATATTCATATTATTCAATAAAACATCATTTAATTGAACGTCAAATGTATTTTGTCTTGTAAAACACCGAATCATTAACCTTAACAATTTCAGCATGCTCCCACTACCAAATTCAACTAAATTAGCGTCCAAGCAAACAGATGGACTAATGTATTAATGTATTACTGGTGAGTACTACACTACATAACCCCTGAATGTACTGAGAAATTAAAAAGCACTAATTTATGCTAAAGACGGACAGAAAAGAGAAAACATGTTGGTCAGAAGAAATATAGTATGAATAAACAAAAGCATAGCTATTATAAAGACAGTATAGCCCATGAGTGAGGAAGGTGAGACACACAAGCAGCCGTGGTTTGGACCTACCTTCACAAGTAGCCTCAAGACAATCTACTGGGGACTGTTCAAACTACATTTTGTTATGCACTGGCAGTTCATCACTTGTCTAGGAACAAAATGAAACCTCTCTCTTCACCTTGACTCATCTGACTCCCATTGCTACACCTTGTTGACCATAAAGTTCTACTACAAAGTTCATAGAATCTCCCAGCAGCAAATGCAACAGCACCAAACTCTCCAGAGACAGTTTAGAAAAATTGAATCCTGGATTCCCAACAATCTGCCATTCTGAGGCTGATACACATTTACCCCTTCACAAAGGATTTCTGGTATTCTCTGGTATTCTAAAGCACACTAGTACTTTGTTTCTTTCATACATGCATGAAACATGTCCATAACTCCCCATGGGCAGCTACCAGCTGTGTATTTCCTTAAAAAAGGTGATATATACCAGGGAGAAATGAGGACTAAAACAGGGAAGGAGGGGAGCCATACAGATCTGTATTTTTAGATGGAAAAGTTACCAAATTGCAGATCATCACAGTAACATGCTGCTGCTATGCAAACTCCCTACTAGTCTAGATACAGAAATGCAGCTTCTCTTGAGGGCAGGAATCTCCCTGAAATATCAGGGTCAAACAACTGGCGCTAATTCTCTTCTAAGATCATTCACACATATGCCACAGGCCTGGATGTTCTTTTTTGAGCAGCTAAGGCTGAAGTAAGTACACCATGTCTTTGTATATGGTCTACCCTGATCCTTCAGAGAAAATGATGCCATGATGTTTCTAGTTGAAGTCCTTGATAAATATACATGGATTTGATAAATTAATTGGTACTGGGTGACATTTAATCCAGGAGGACGTAAATAATAACCGAAGAAAAACAATATAAAATTTACCAGAAGAGCCTGGTCAGTCACGGACCATCCAAGTAGTCAGTCAGAAATCTCAAGACAGTAGCTAACTCTTCCCTGAATGGAAAGTGACTGAAGGACATATCGTAAGTAAAGGAGAAAATGATCTGGATATGGAATAACAGTGAGATTAATGATGTCATGCAAAATACTGAGATAACTGAATTAGGAATATAGAGATCTGAAACTTGAGAACAGACAAACTGATTGACTTTAAGCACTGTAACTCTCTGACCAGTGAACTAAATTAGTGATACATCAATGGCTCTCAGTAGAGGATATCATAGGTCAGAGCGCTCATATTTGCTTTAGATATACACACACAGGTACAAGGTTGTGTTTGTGGAGTTACATTTCTTTCTTTACCCTGAATTTGCTGACAAAACTACCCTGCAGACTTTGCTGCCTTCCATAATGGCACCTTGATTATATATATATAAACATATGCATATAAAACTAAAGTGTGTTTATATGTATATTATCTATATAAACAATCCTTGACAAGAGCTTTGCTGAGAGAGAATGTAAGAGAACATTGGTTAGGAATTTACAGTGACAGTTATCAAGAGTTTGTTCACAATACATCCAGCTGCTTCACATTACAATAACATGTTACATTCTAGTTAAGTTGCAGCTCAGACATTGTAGCTAGAATCAGAGGTTGTGTCCGTCACTGAGGATTATTTATCCCTTGAGTCTGCAAATTATTTACTTGTTTTCAGCTCTGTTGACATATACAGTCTATTCTGTATCAGAGATACAGAGAAGTGTTCTTTCAAAGAAACAGTAGCTTTTAATAAATTCTGGCAGCCAGAGAAATGGCAATAGCTCACTTGTAGTCAGAAATTAACTTTATTTTCTGTGCTTGTTTTGTGAAATCTAAGAAACAGTGTGCTGGAGGTTATAATGGTAATGGATGTAGTTATTCATGTGGTAATAAAGCCAGTAGCCATCAACTACAGTATCAAATTACCTATTGATAAGGCAGTTGCAAATCTGAAAATTAAAAAAACCCTCCAAATGCTTCCTGCAAGTTCTACTTACGAAATTAAACTTCCGATAGAGGCTAACTATGCAGAAACTTTCACTGAGCTAAAATTAATATAAACATCACGTCAAGGTCATAACTGGAACTAACTCAGTACATCAGTGGATCAATAATGATAGGAAACAGACTCTCCCAGCCATCAGTGGACAAAGACCTTGATGGTAAGGTCCCAATGTGGCCAGTCCAGATGAGTGGATACAGTCCTTACCCTTCACACACAGCCAGCACTCAGAGCTTCCCCATGCCACCCTGATTTCTGTGAATTTGTACGTTCAGTTCAAAACTTTACCTTGACACAAAAAATTCCAAGAAAGGAAACAGCAGCTGAAGGTCCCCATAACAGGATTAAAATGGTGCTCCTAATGACTGACACCAGAACCCCACAATTTACATCCAGTACTGTTCCCACACAAGACAAAGACTGGTATAAATCAGTTTCCCATTCACTTTATAAAGACACAAGCTAGATGCACTGAAGAGCACTTCATACTGCCTAAGCCCTCTGTCTACACTAACACAAGCATAGAAAAGAGATAAAAGCAGCATGCAACACAGGAGTTACTTTTTTGTAAACTAGACCCTAAGTTCTCTCCATCAAGGACAGCTCCTGCTTCTTTT
The DNA here is from genome assembly GCF_965140245.1 of Athene noctua. Taxonomy (NCBI): domain Eukaryota; kingdom Metazoa; phylum Chordata; class Aves; order Strigiformes; family Strigidae; genus Athene; species Athene noctua. Next base: position 22,735,871 of record NC_134044.1, read on the forward strand.
CTCATAACAAAGAAAACTTGGAGAGCTTTTAATTTCTTTTGAAAGATGTGCATGATGGGTCAGTCTAAGCATGTAAATATTGAAATCTCAGTAAGTTTCCCCAAAGAGTGATAAAAAAGGAAGAAAAGCGGGCAGGACGGGGGAGATCGGAGGAAGCAGAGGCAGACAGTAAAAACAACTGAGAAGCCACATTCATTGAAGAGTTAAGATTTAGTGGCCTCTCTTTTACACCAGTGTGGGCGAAAATCACTTTTAAGGGCTCTAATGAAAGTTGAAAGTTACCTTCAAAAAGTTATGCATATTTCAACAGAAATAAAAATCATTATGCATTCTCTCTAAAGAGGATACAATCTCAAACTGTCAAAATTCTAAACCCTTCTACATATATTACATACAAATGCCTTCTATAAAGAAACCTCTTTTCATTTTTCTTCTAAATTAGCTTAGTGGTCCATGGTATTACACTATCTTGGTCTAGCCTGTGAATAATGTGACAGGTAATTTTTATACTTCTTCCCTGTACTTAAGTTTGAGTGAAGATACGGAAAACAACTTTTATAGTCTAGGTGTAAAAGTAAATGTTCTGTAAGCCCTGCATACCCAAACTTGGACAGCTTCCATAAAATATTTCACGCTAAATGTGTGTCCATCAATAAATAACAAAAAAGAGGGTATTTTTTTTTTAAATAATGTGCAGAAACTTGTTTTTTCTCAGAACAAAATGCTAATGCTAACATTGACGTAACCTACCATATTATCACAGAAGGGATTTAAGACTGTTATCAGATAGGAATCATCATGTAATATGATGAATCGAGAATGAGGAATAATATGCAGATAACATAGGAAATCATCTAGCTGTAATTGTAAAAATTGGCTTCCTCATGAAACTGTCAACTGCAGTGACATGGAAATGGATAGTAACAGTCTATTTCCATCTTGAAAAAATCTCAGAATACTCCCGTACCAGCTTAAGCTTGCAAGTGATCGGAACGGCTTCAAAATGCGGAACAGTTTAATGTTGTTTGATTTACAATGCTGAAGAAACAATCAAATCTCTAACCGAAGCCATGGCAAATCCAGATTTTATTTTCTCTTGTACCCAAACATTAGGCATCCACAGCAAAGCTATTTTTCTTAGTCTCTGTGATTTAGTTATCTTCTAGTACTTCAGCAACTATGCCATAAACTGTGCTAAGAGAGACATAATCAAAATTAATTAACTTGCAACTCCGGGGTTGGTTCTTTTCTCTTCAGTGAAGCAGCCCACTACTACACTTCCAAATAGAGATCTTTCAAACACTACTTTCCTCTGTCCCTTTTCATGAAGGAAAAAAGGCAACTGTGGCCATCAGATTAAAATCAGCAGAACAAATTACATTTTTAAGATGCTCCACCAAGCAGAGGGAAAACGATACTGGATGATGCTCATATAAAAAGAAAAAGGAGGCAAAGCTTAAAGAAATAGGGAGGGGAGTAACAGAAACAGAAGAAGGTTAGAAGAGGAGGTATGGATAAACTTCTGAAGTTCTGAGTCTCTCTGACAGGTAAAACTATGTCTAGAGACAGGAAACAAAAAATTTTTCAGACCACGCTGTTGGTCCAGGTGTTGTATTTTTATGTAATAAATGCAAGCAACTTTCTGGAGAAGGCTGGAGACACACTTGACACCCTACTGCAAAAGCTGTATTTTAAGACATACATGTAATACATTTTAAGACATAAAATTAACATCAATCTGTTTTAAGTAAATCAGCAGAAAGTTCTTTGAAACTCAGCAGTTACAACACTATGGAAGACTCGTATCCTCTCTCCATATACCTCAAGTGCTGAAAGACATATTCTTGGCATAGAAGAATGTCTTTTCCTTTCCATGTTAGATGGGGCCACTAAAGAAGCAGGATTAGCGAACAGCCCTTAATCTTTCCTCAGAGTTTCAGTGATCCTGTGGAATCTGCCTGTCCTCCTCCACAAATAATGCCTCTATTTGAGTACACCAACCATAAACAACCGGCACCATAATCACGCAGAAGCAGCCCTTCTCAAAATATATCCAAGCACATTTAGTCCTTCTCAGTATATAACGCCTGAAATCACTATCTCTATAACCAACAGCTGTGTAAACAGCTTACATTTTAAATTACATCTTTTCCATAACAGGTGATGCTTCTATTGCAGCTAAAAAGTAATGGGGCAAAAAAACCTTCAGATCCCCTAGAGACTTATTTTACTCTGCCTTGTAATCTATACTGCTGAATAAAGCTGCAACTCCAGTATTAGCTCACTGTGATATTATATTCCAAAGAACTTTTTGAAAAGTTCATAGATAAAATTACAAAACTGTACCAGAAGTTGAAACTTGCACACATTTTAATAAAATAATTACCACTTGAATACCCTGCTCTTCTAGAACCCTTCTCATGTCTATGCCTCAGGCCTTTCATCAAGAGGTAGCACTGTTCCATTATACAAATGTGTGAAGAAAATAGGAAGGAAGGAAAAAGCTAAACTGGAAAAAGAATCTAAACTTTTCAAATGCAGTGGTTTGACCAGAATCACAAACTGTTTCTCAGAAACATCACTTTGATTATGAAAGGTGCTTTGGATTAAATATGCCTCATTGTACCAGTTAAACCCTGTTCTACAGCAACAGAGAAATCAAGGTGGCTTTTTTTAGTAAGTAAAAAGTGATTTTGTTTTGGTTCTCTGAACATGAATTAATTTTCAATCAAGTTTCAGAAGTATTAAACACTCACAAATTCAATTGACTAAGAATTGTGGGAAGTCAGCATATTTAATGACTGAAACACCTCTGCATGGTCAGCTAGAACATGTGTCAAACAAAATTTTGAAATATTTTAGTTTCAAATTACTTTGATTATAAAGAAATGAACCTAGGAATCTGAGCAACAAGTTCTCTGGCTCCATGCAGGCTTTCCACCCACTGCCTGAAAACCACATCAATTGGATCAACTTTCTGAAACAAATAATTCTATCTTCATAAAACAACTTCTCAGATTGTGTTAAACAGGATAACTCTGAGTACTCTGATTCATGTATCTTTTCCATTCATGTCTCCAGTTATAGGAAATTTCTCATTAGTTAACAAGTAAGCGTTCACTGTGACTAAAACCACTTTCTGTTAATACAGCTACAGATTTGAACAGTGACCCTTTTATTTCTGTAATGGGTAAGTTTCAATAATTCTTAATACTTTGTATTTTGTAGAGGTCTTCCACAAGAGCAGAGTTGAGTCTGCAATGAATGTTACTTCATATGGAAGAACACAGTTATCAATCACACAACTGAAATAAACCATTTAATATTAGAATTTCCATTAATGTGTAAATTAAAAAAGATGCCAAAAAGCCACAAAGCAGGATAAAAAAAAGACATGTGGGGGAAGAGAAATGAGGTAAGCTATTAATTGATAAAGCAGTATTTTCTATTACACAGGCACACAATCAATGTATATCCAAGAACAATGATGAATTCAAGTAGACACCGAATACATGCTCTTCAGATCACACACCACCATATCCAGTGTTTTCAGAGATATACCTAATTTACAATCAAATAAACAAGAGCTGAACTTCAGTTATGTCGTTTACAAAAAAAAACCACCACAGGTGAAGAACTTTCATCTAAGTCACCAAGCAGAATCATGATGAATAGTTTTGTCTGCTACATGCATGCATTTTCTACCATTATGGAGGATATTTATGTATTATACCTGTTATACCATTTTGGATTTGAAAATACACTGTCATACAAACACGACTAATAATTTTCAAGGGTACAGAAATGGTCCACACATGACAAAAAAAATCAGAATTTACCCACTTGCTCCAATTTGTTATTCCTGAGGTACCAACGATCATACAACCAAGTAATTTCATTGATATCTAGCTCTTAGTACAGGCAGTAACAAAGACAAGTCTGTGATCTAAAGAGCTCTTTTACTTTATGCTGCTCCTTCTTGTTGATGTAAAGCTAAGTGAGGATGTTTCTAATACTATTCTCCACTGAGGTGAGGACTAACAGACTTATGGGCTTTCAGTAGCAGAGAAACTCACATCTGAAATCAAGATGACTTCTCTGGAGGCTCTACATGGTCACTTGGATTTAAATTAATCATTAACTTGAACAGCATGACTCCTCCTCAAAGTAAGAGAAACTGCAGTATTAGGAAAAGCTGATCAACCTTTCTCCTAATACATTACATATCAGAATGTGACCCTCACACAGAGGTAAAACCAGTGCAGCAGAAGTTAGGAGGACAGGAAGGCTTTCTTCAGCAACTCCAAGAGAATCCTTGGAAATTGGGTTAATGATACTGTTTTTTTCCACTAGAGAAATTCTTCCAAGTTTACTTCTTACTTACAGACTAAAACGCTGCGCATTTTCTGCTAGTAAATAAATGAGCTGCATTTCACTTAGTGCATTTTTATACTAGTGGTTGAATACTTAGAATGCCCTTTACTAGCTCACAGATCTGACCACAGGCATTTGCCATGCAGATTTAACATCCCTGAGGCTGTGGTTCACTGTATTAGGTAATTTCAAGCAAGACAGTTTTACTTACTCTTCTGGTCTGAGGGTTTCCTCTTACAACTTTTATTTCCTCTTATTTACTCCTCAGTTTTCTGCCAATGAAAAGTTTTTACAACCTTCTCTCTGGGGATTGACATTACACTGACTGTGTAAGGAATGGATTTCTAAAGCTGACCTATAACTGTTGCTCTGCAGGCAGACTACAAGGCACAGGTCTTGGGCTTTTTTTACTCTAAAACAGGGAGGTTTTGAGTGTGGAATAACATCAGGTTTATGTGACACTGCATGCTGTCTGACAGGTGGATAAAATAAACAACTAATGTATATTCCAGAAGAAGAGAATTTCCTGAGTAGGTCACAGTAGTGAGAGAGACAGCAGAAACCAACCTGGTAAAATGACAGTCTACAAAAGCACGTCAAAACATCCCATTTCTGAAATCTGTTTTCCCAAATCCAAATCTTGTTCTGCAATGAAGTTGATAAAGCTGAGGCATAGTTTAAAAAGCTGAATGGCTTGGAAACAAACAAGCAAAAATCCCTCCCTGCAACTCCATAGATTATTTCCTGTCACTAACCTGCACAACAGAAATTCCTACAATGTTTATTAATATGGCTGTAAACCCATGCTTTCTTGTCTGCTTTATAATAGTACTATCTCTGTTCAATACAATAAACAACTGAAATAAACAGTAAACAATAAAGAGATTGCTTGTCTGATAAAATATAGGAGAGACAATGAGCCTATGTTTTGAAGGACTGTTAATAATCACTACAATAAATAACAAAAATATAGCAAAGAATCCAAATTTAATCATTCCATGTGACTTCACTTCTAGGAAAAAAAAAATCCATTCTCTTGCCAACAGAAGTTTACACATATTTCTAAGCAAACTTATCTCTCACAAGAAATAGATCTCATGGGGTCAAGATCTCCTATGGTCTGAGAGGTACAGTACATCAACTTCAAGACTGCAGATTGCACTTGCCATAAGTTTATTTCTAGGAAATTATTTTGCAAGGACAAAAGCTGAGTTTTCAATGGAGAATAAAATTTGCTGTGTCATATATTAAGCAAATATGAAAAAAAAAATTTATGATTTTAATTACATTGCTGAGTCATTTTGATAGACAAAAGAGCACATCTGCAAAGTTAACACGAAGAGTAACTTTGGTAGGACTGAAGTAGTCAATAGCCAAATGAAACTTCACTGTTCATATTGTAAAGTAACTGGGAAATACTTATTTTGATATACTGAAGTTTGCAGATTCTTTCTCAGGCTCTATAGACCCAATATGCACAGATCAGGAATGAATATTATGTGGAATAGCTGCTAAGTGACAACAAAAATTTACGGTGAACCACAAGCCTGTCAAACATTGCACTCATATGTCTTCTGACTTCACATTTTTCTTATAGCCTCTGCCTTGTGTTTAATCTGAAACAGAATACTTTGACTAATAGGTGCAGTGATGTTTAGAAACAGAAGTCTTCTTATTTATCTAAATTCTTGACTTAATATATTTTAATTTACACAACAATGCTCCAATATTTGACCCAGTTCTGCTTTGTTTTGCATTTGTGAAATAGAAATGTATTAGCAAGCAGTGCCAGGAAGCATTCCAGTTCAACTCTGCTTCAGCTTTGTTCTTGAACTTGGAAAGATGTGCATACGTGTAGGTAAGCACAGTACAAGATGACAAATGAGGGGACTATGAAGTCAACGCATGGCTACATTTACAGGAAAACATGCACCTTTTCTCATGACCACTGTATCTTGAAATAACTAATGCCAGGCTTCCTGATCCTCAGCTGACTCGCTGAGGGTAAATTTGAGCTGTTCAGGCACAAGTACAACTGACAGTAGTGAAGGCTGAAGAAGGACAAACATTCCTGGCAGCTTATCTGTATCCAGTTCCAGCCTGGTCTCCAAATAGTGTAACATGCCTCTTCCTTCCACTTACCTTGCAGAGGACGATGGACTGAAAAAGAACACGGTGTTTTGAAGACTCCAATCAAGCATACAGATCTTTACAACCAACATGTATACTAGTCATATTTTGCCCACAGCATGAAAATGGATATACAATTCATTTTGAAAGCTGTCTCATCCTACTGTGCATGAAAAAATACACATTAAAACTCGTTTCCACTATGTTGAAAGCAGTCTGAAATTTGGGTTAGATAATGTGTAACCTGTAGTACTATCAGCAATATTAACGTTTTTAACATAATGTCCTTCATTTTTTTTCTTTTCATTTTTTTATAAATATCTATCTGTTTGTTTGAATGCCATACCCCTATAAAATTAGTCACTTTGAAGGTCTGTGGCAATCCTCTGAAGATCTAAAAAAATGCACTTAGAGGAAATAACTTCCTACTACAACACACTTGTCATGTAAGGATATAACCTGAGAAAAACTAATTGTATCTTTCTGCTGTTTTCAGTTTATCCATTTTCATTCATAACTACCTCTGATGTTTTGAAGTCCTCATAAGAAAACTGCATGGCAGGTACTCCAAGATGGTTGATGAAATAATCTGAATCTCCCTGTGTCTGCACAGAACTCACATTAGATCCCGGACATCTAGTCTCTTCCACGCAGTTGAAGCTCTGGCTCTGAAAAACAAACACAAATCAAAATTTTACTTATCTGCAACCCAATTCTTGTATCGATACCTCATTCACACAGCATTCTCTGTTGAAGCATTTTAAGAACAGGCTGGAATTTACACTGGTGTAAACAGGTATTATCTGATTCATACTTAGTAGTGAGTGAGTCTACAAAGCTTTCACGCTCTTGATACATACTGCAGTGTTTGGGATCGGACACAGCAAAGAATGCAGAGCGTGCTGTAACATGGCTGAGACTTTAGAAGGACAATAAAAGCCATGTCTAATTGAAATGGTAGGAGGGGCAAGAGAAGAAGCCTTTGGTAGCATATGAAACGTCCCATACTGGGCAGGAGGTGAGCAGTTGTCATGATGGTGCCTTTTGGAAGCACATTCTGAGATCTTTAATTAATGGCTACTAAGGAATCCATTCTTTATTCAGCTAATAGCATGCTCTCGAACAGCAAAAAACTGAATCAGATTACTGTATTCAAGATACCTACGGTCTATGAAATGCTGGCAGTCTGAAGAATTTGTTGCTATTACAGAGTAGGGGTTAAGAGAAAAACAAAATGAAAAGGCTAAAGATACAGAAATACACATGTGTAAATTGCTTAAAACAACTTTAATCAGTGGCATGTTTGTATTTCTTTCATATAAGTATTTAATGGTGAAATCTTAGCAACAGAACTCTAATAAATATCAAGATGAAACCTGGGAAACAAGATCAAGACTGGGTGCTATATACTAGTGTAGCTTTAAGGTACACTAGTATCAGGTAATTAAACAGTAGGCACAAAGGCTTTCAGCTATTATAGCAAATCAGCTCCTTAGATTTATTTTTAAGAATGTTAGGAAGTTGAAGTACTAGAGATAATTTAAATTTATTTAACAGTTTATATAGTGTAACATAACTTCCTCCGACCTACCTACTAAATTACTAGTTTGCTACAAGAACAGTGTGAGATTAATTCTCCTTTAATACTAAAATACATGAGATTCTGTATATTAAAGTTCCGAGGTTAGGAGGAAAATATTTTAAGAGTTAGAAAGAGACAAATCTTGGTATTTTTTCCATTTTAAAATTAGCATAATTATTGCTTCAGTTTCACTTCAGTGCTGTGAAGAATGCAATTGCATATTACCCAATATAAATAAGAGCTGCAGATTCTCACAGAAAACTATTTTAAGATACTTTCAATAAATAGCTTTCATTTCATAAATATTTTTGAAAGGTGGTTTATCACTTTTTTTCTTGTTAAATGTTTCTGCTCCCACCATTCTTATATATATTCACAGTTGTACAAAGTCTGTCCAAAAAGACTGAGAGTTACAAAATAGAAATAGAAGTTACTTCTAGTGTGTGGAGGGCACCTCTAGTAAATACTATTCTGTCTGACTTTTAGCCAGTATTCTGCCCCTCAGAAAACACTTTACTACATTCCATTTTAACAATTCAAAAATAATATGTTACCTTTTTTGTCACTATAGTAACAACAAAGTATTTTTATGTATGGAAATGTACATATGAAATGTTTACAGATTTGGTTAAGAGTACAATGAGATATGGTACTTTTGGTTTTTACATCACCATCCTTCATGGTATAGGATTTGTATTTTTATGACAGCAATGTTCCATTCAATAGTGCTAGCCTCTTAAGAGTTTAACTGCTTTGTTTGACTTTCACTGTTATGACACACAAACCCCTGATCTAGTTCAACAATAAATATTTAACACTGCACTAATATGGGAGAATGCTTTACGTGCAAGATACTCTTCTCTTTCAAATTAGCCTTATTGTTACACAGACTCTACATCAGCATTCTTCGAGTCTGTGGTAATGACGGCAAAATTCATGTAGTGTGTTTTGTATTCATTAAACAAATGAAATGTTTCCCAAAATTGATGGACTTCAAGATAAAGAATAACTATGTCCTACAATTAATAAAACTTTCCCATCAATTAATTGTTAAACTGATAGGGAAGCTTTTAACTTAGTTAATGCAAGAACAGCCCATCATACAGTACACCACATATTTCACATACAGTAACAACTCAAAGCAAGTAAGTTGAAGGAATCAGCAAAGCAAGCCTCTTCCTCCACCCCTGTTTTACAGTTGTAAGAAATGGAAGAACAATTTCCTGGAGTAAGATGCAAAAAGGAGAGACTTCACATGCAGAAGGATGATGCAATGCCATTTGGGATGTTGCGAGGCATTCGCACACACTTAAAGCAAGACAAGGGGGAAAGTTGTATCTAACTGGATCAGCATCTGTAGGAAATAAGTATATCAAATCTCAAATGGGATTAAACTTTTTTGTTTATATGAATAAATGGAGTTCCAGTTCCTTTATTTATATGGATTTGCTTGTCATTGTCCAGGCAGCTCAGCCTTGTATTTATTATTATAGTTTTGCAGGTAAAAGTAACATCATCTGCATTTATAGCATTAAACCCAGCAGCTAGACACATAACTGAAGTCATACCTACCTCATTATAGGACTATTACCCACCAATACTGGCTATGACAGTAGTTGCTGCTTTATTTCCTTCCCTAATCATCCTTGCCTAGAAGAACCACCCTAAATTTTTGCTTGATCTTTCTGTACTGAAGACACTACTGTTTCTGACACAGAAATTAACTTCAGAGTCCACTTAGTTAATCAATGGGAAATACTGTTTATGTATCACGTGAAACCTACCAAAATGTACAGTCACTGTCTCAAGTTTCTTTCAGGAAAAGATCATCTCCCAAAACTGTAACTGCAATTTATGACAAGGAGGGCAGCTTCCAAGCTTGGCGGCAGAATGCCTGATACTTACTGCAAGCCAAGCAGGCATCAATGCAGAACAGAGAGGAAAGACTGACTGAAAAAGATTACTGCTGCTAGGAAATGAAGGTTACTCCCATTAAAAACCACTAGGGGATGCGGGCCACAGAACTGACAGGGTTGGGGGAGAAGATTACACCTATGCCAATGTTCAGAAACACAGGACTTAAAAGCATTTTAAAGTTCTACACTGCAGAATAATTCGTCAATAATCATGTAATAGCAACTGTCTATCACTTTGGCATTCTGCTTTCCCTCCCCTCACCCCTCAACCAATCTGCTATTTTTGCATGTTTAAATCTAAAATGGTGTCACTTACAGAAAAACCTTTATAACTTAACAATTTGATTAATTTTGACTCTGATAATCCACAGAATCTTTTCTTTCATATATGCAAAACACAATTTGTGAGTTTGGAAAAAAGGTTTAATCGCTGTGGATTACTTCACAAGTTGCAGTCAGGTCCTACTTAATGATCCTTTAAATGTTGGCTTTTATGTAGGCAAAAAAAAAATCTTTAAAAATGCATCTAGAATAAATTATCAGCAAAATGCTCTGTAAGAACTAACTCCCTCATGTAGAACAGGCAAACTACATTTCTTCAGCTGGTTAGTCTTAGAGTAAAACACACATAATAGCACTATTTAGATCACTCACTCACTCAGACTGGTCTCCACTGTGTCAATCAAGCCCTCCCTTTAGACTGGAAGGAAATCAAGCCATGTGGTTAGAAAGTAATCAAGGAGTGGTTCATGTCAGTGCAAGGATGCACATGCTATTTGTAATTGAATAATTTCATTTCTCTGGAGTTCATTTTGGTTTTCAGCATCACGTTACAGGTTTATATTACAAATCTGAGAAAATGAAGAGTACCATATGGCCCATTAAATAAATTTAATCTGTGTTAATGTTATAAAATAGATTTGACGCATCTAAAGTATAATCAAGTGGTACTTCAATGCAGACCTTATTCTACCTCTAATTAGAGCTAAGCATTCATAGGTGCCTTTTGCTGCCATGTTAACATCCTGGTATAAATAAAAGCCTATATTAACAAAATTAATAATTTATTGGCCATTTCTACAGTTCACCTACCACCTAGAAACATGTACTTGTCAGTTAGCTCTGGTTACCTTCCTTCCTTTATGTGACTCCAGCTGAAGTTAAAACCTTAGGAGCTTTTGAAAATGGATTAAAATGTCCAAGTAGTTTTCAGCACAGGACAAATAAAGAATGACCAATTATTCTTACAATGCGTCAGTGTTCCCAGCTTCCGAACCACAGCAAAGCAGCTCACTCTTCATGAATAATCAATCCCTATTTCTCGAGCTGAACTGCCACCTGTGTTAAGAACGGGTGCAAGGCAAACACTTTTAGGAATCTGAAGCATGATAAGACCATCTAGAAGTAAAATTGTCTAAACAAAGAGCTACAGAATTTATTAAATTAATCGCAGACCATGTAAAAATGCAGAAAGCAACAGACTAGCATCTTATTACTGCAAATGTGTTATGCTAAATCATCATCAACAGGTAGGAGAGGCCAGAGAATCTGTGTAGCAAAGGATTCACTCATGTCTCTCATCCACAAAAACCTGCTACACTCTGATAAACAAATCATTAGAGCAAGAAGGTTTGACAGCTCTTAAAAAATTATTAGCTGTTTGCTTGCCCTCACTACCAAAATCTACTGAAAAAAAATCACAGAGTTTCTAGGAATCGTATTAATTCTATGGCAAGCATACTCCTCTGTTTTCTCCCATCTGATTATCTAGTTTGGCTATAAACATCTTGCTTGGCCCTCTGTCTTTGCTGAGTGATCACATATAACTATTAACGCAAATCAGCTGTTTATAAAATTATTAGGGAGATTTAATACAGCACTTTCCCCTCTAGACCTCAAAAAAATTTTCAAATCAACTAAAGGCAAGGAAGGTATCTGAAATTTCAGTCTTGCCTCAAAAAAACAACTAAATAGAAATTAAATGCACAACATTTCCCAAATTCTGAGCCTTATCAAACTGTCATGATTCAAGTATGTACAGAAAAATAATTATAAATTATATCCACTCATTCTCTCTCTGCATGAGAAAAAGAAAAGAAAAGCTAAATGTGCTGCTGATAATTAATATACTATATACAGATATTAGTTGTGGTTTAAATAGTGCAAATGTTACACACCACTAATGTGATGTATTTGCCTATTTACACAATGCAATCATCTGATTAACTCCAGTATTTTAGGGACTTAATAAAAATATTTCAAAAGGGATGGGCAGACTATAATGTACTATTGTAGACAGTAATATTGTAAAAAGCTGTTATTTCAATGCTTGTGCATGTCTTTTACAGTTATTTTGGCCATGATGGCGTAGTTAAAAAAACCATGTACAACTCAGTTTCACCATGATCTTGGACTTCTTGATGCTCTACGAGACATTGAAACACCACTGAACAGCTTCATCTGACAACACGAATTCTACCTGTTAGCACATTTTAGTCAACATTTATAACAAAGTACAAACACTGAAAAAAAAAAGATCTTTCTGTAGACCAAGCCTGTAAGTGCTCATAGTAAGATAAATATGATTAAAACTACACCAAGAAATCTTCTGAGGCAGTGACTAAAACCTGCTGCTTTTAATTAGTTTTGTATTTAGAATAAAATAATTGAAAAGAAATAAAATGTTGGATCCTTAGTTTCTCAGCAACTATTTCCTTCCAGCTTGTGTATGTTTTCATCTAAACATGTATGAAGCTTTACTGAAAATATCTAAAATCTGAACATTATTAATTGACCTTTAAGGGCAATGTGAAGACTCCTAGTGAAATTGTTCTGCAAAATCAGTCACAGAAAAAATGCAATTAACTCAGAATTTTTCACTAGTTTTGGTTCTGCAGTATTATCATAGTAAAATGAGAGATGTTCCTTGTACACACACATCATTGAGAGGACTATCTTGTCACTAGGGAAAAATAACTCCCACAAGAACTAGTGTTTATTTAAAGACATTAAGGATAAAGAATTTATATCCTGATATCCATCACAGCGCAGTGATTCACAAACAGAACACTACAGCTATCAGGGACCACCATTAGTCCCCCCAGTGCACTCCATGTTACACAAAAGCAGTGCATCTGGGAATTCCAAGAATGAACTGGTTTTTAGCCCATGTGGGCAAAAAATATTGTATTTTTACAAGCAAAAACTTCCTCTCAAGATAAACCACGGCTTTAAAAGAACTGTTTTTTGAAAATGCATGCAGGTATCCTGCATGACACAGAAGACCTTTTTCACCCAAGTAGGCAAAGGAAACTGAAAACTGTGACAACTACAAGGCTTATAAAAGGTCAGCTCAAACTGAGATGACCCAACACCCAGTTCTGATACTGTATTCTGACTGCTACTGAACAAAGGAAAATTTAGTTTAACTATGCAACACAAGGTATCATACTTAAAACTCCAGTTTTACCTTTCAAGAAACTGTAAAATAATTTTGGCCTTTTAATGGTGACTTTGTAACAAAACTGGGACATTACAGTAGCAGCAGTTATAAAAACAAAACATGGAGAAATATGTATGCCTGGTGTGAAATATTTAAATATCTTTATGTTTTATGTACTAATTTACAAATTTTAATTATTTTTTTTATTTATTTTACAGCTATAAAACATGAGACAAGCATAAACCTGTATTGCTTGTTCAGGGCTTTGTTTTTTGTTAGAGCAGCATTTGCATGTTTTGAAATCATTGTCTTATTTTCTAAAAATTATGACCATCAGTGTAAGGTCTTTATAATAAATGGGACCTCACAGGACTGAACCATATTTTAGATGCAAAGTTTATATCAAAGCGGTAATAAACACAAAAGCAAGGTAGTAAAAAATTATATAGTGTAAATTTAATTTTCTTTACTGGACTTTTTCTACATTTAACTTTATCTACTGACAGTCTCTCTCCGATTCCTGATGCTTTTTACATGATGCTGAATTACATTTATCCTTCCTATACCTAAATTGAAGTCATATGCCTCATTAACTCAAATATACTTGTTGCCAACACCCAGTACAAACTGCTAGGAATTTTAATGGCTTTTTTAAGGGAGGTAAAAATCAAGCAGGTATGCTCCCATTTGATAAGAGAATTTCAGAGCAATCAAATATTTAGAGCTAAAATTACAGAGCATAAATTGTGTAAGTGGCAAGACTGCAATTGGAATGTCATCAGCAGATCCAAACATCTCAGTACCTTAAAAATGTAGAGAGTTATAAGGTTTAACAACACTAATTAAGAAATTACAGACCATAGATACAATAGCTGTGTTTCTCCAAAGTATCCACTTACCCCAGACTCCTATACTCATCAACCAGAAAAGTACTGCATTAAAACTTCTCCCATATTTTCTCATCAGCAGAGATAAAGGTGAGCACCTCAGTGTGGTGGTGTGCTTGCCCCCCTTCCAGCTTAAAGCAGTAGCCACCAGTGGTGGCTGTGATGGCCACATCTGCTTTAAGCTGGACTCTGGGGAGACAGGTAACACCACAATACATAAGGGCCCTAAATCCTGCTCAATAGCTGAGGGCTACGTGAGCATGCACCAACCACAATACAGCTGGTTTGCAAATCTGTCTGTAAGTTGATCATCTTACTCCATAAATAGTGGACAGCCCCAAGGCCCCTTGAGCTCTCCTGCACGGCAGCGGGCTGCATGCTGGGATGTCCCCTTGAGCAGGGACACCTCTCAGTGTTACTCCTCGAGGTTAAGAGAATCCTTATCCCGTCAGATACTCGGTAAGTGAATTGGGAACAGCATGCGGAAACTTTGGAATCTTAGCTAAGTGATATAACATTATGCACATATATGTAAACCTTTAGACATAAACTGTTGACCGAGTCAGACTAGGAATGGATCCAGCTGCACCTAGACTCTCTGAGGAGTTTAGAAAGCAATGGCATCCATTCTGAACCTCGTGACCCAACAGGAGAATCCCCCTGACAGTTTTGGCAGAGTCTGTCCTCTCTGCAGTAAATATCAAGTAAACCTTGCCACTGAGTATTGTTAAACCACTGTTGCATTTACTATCAAACTTTGTGAAATCGCTGGTTTATATCAACAAATGTATTGTTACTTTTGTCTTATGAGTAAAGTGCATTACTCCTTCCGTGACACTTAGGTAAAGTAACTTTAAAGACTTAATTTCTGTGACCGCAATATTCAGTGTACCTATTATTTATGGTAAAATTCAGAAAATAGATTAAGATTGTATTACATTGCAATGAGCACCCAGCAAAGAAAAAACTATATTAACAGAGGGAATCTGTCTCCAAACCCAGGTCTGACCACCTGAAAACACTGGGTGCTTTTTTCCTTTAGAGCTTGTATTTTTAAATCTAGCTTTTAATCTAAACTGGTTTTGAGCATAGGATGGTTGCATTTGTAATTAAAGCATGCAGTCAAACCATTTTTTGATTCTGTAAAAAAATAGTAGTTTTGTGGACTTAATGGTCATGCTTTTTCTTCAAGGTATTCAGTAGCAGGAACAGTGGTCAGTGTCAGTTGCCACACACAGGCTGAGATACTGCGAAAACTAGGTTCAACAAAATGCAAATTAATCATTTTTAGTATAAAACACTGATAGATTGGAACTTGGTAAGAACTGCATAACTTCCCTTATGTTTTGTGCTGTAGTAACATTTGTTGCTAATATAAAAACATTGCTTAAGTAGGTAAAAGGATTAGGATTTGACAAGAAGAACTCATTTTCAAATGGGCTGATATTTTATACTCCACGGAAATAGCTGCGGCTTGTAAATAATTTTAAATGCCTAACAGCATTCTCATCCTATAATACACAGAGACAGAACGACTGTGAACCCAGTTCAGTGTAGTCTAACTCTGTGATGATCAGGTTCTGCCATGCTACTCATTTTGGGATGAATCATTCAAACCCTCCCAATGGATATTAAATCATTTATGTTGGTGTGATTACTGTCTTGCTTCTCCATACCGCATAGGAAGAAAAAGAAGAGGTAAGTTACTTGTCCCTCTAAAGGGGACAGATATGTACACTACATCTATTATTTGAAGAGTTATATCCTATTTCAAGATCTCATAAGTGTCCCAAACAGGACAGTCATCGTGAGGCTGGATGTCAAATGAATATACAGTAACATGCTGTTCACTGGCCTTCAACATGGGTGCACAAAAAGTCAAAAAAATCAGAAGACAAATCTTCTGCTATATACTTTGCACTAAAAGTGAATTAAAACTTACCTAGAAAAGTAAACTATGAGAGTAAATTTATGGATTATTTTAATGATTGACACTAGCCCCATCAGTATGCACCTGCAGAAGTTGTGATTCTCAGTTAGCCCAAACTACCCCCTTACTCTATCCTACTTTAAAAACACCCAACCTACAAAACCAAAACAATACACAAAATCTGTATGTGTTTACACAAAATTTGTATTTGTATTGCAGCACTTAATGTTAGAAGTTAGGCCCGCAGTCATTTGTAATATGGATACTACAGTTTGTATCTACTCTAATTTATATTTCCCCAAATTATCAGCATTCATGTCACACTTCCTTTTTCTGAACCAGAGTACTCATGATCTGTAGTATTTCTACCAGAAATGTCTTCTAGCAGTACTCCCCCCAAAAACACTTGTCAAAGTGCAAATCAGCTGACCAAAGATATCCTTCTATGCCTTACCATAAAGCTGACCCAGAAAGACAGATTCATCACATCTGCAGTGAAAGTCAACCTTCTACCCTTTCTCCACACAGTGGATTGTTTCATGGTGCTGAAATCTAGAATCTACTCCTTATGAACACAACAATCTAAAGTGTATCACTAGAAAATAAAAACTATTTAATTTATCCCCGTCACACGTGAACATATTAAGCACCACATATTCTCTACCCTTCCCCACACACTGCCAATATCATAGCAGCTCTTTCCCGGAACGTAAGAATGCTACTGAATCATTACTGCACATCTCTAACAATGCACACAGAGGTAGGACCGATTCCTAACAACACATTATCCAAGTAAGAAGGGACACATATACAAATAAACATAGAATAACAAGTGGAACAGTCAGGTTTTTAAAGTGGAGGAGAAATTTGTGGTCAAAATTTTTGTTTTGTTACTGTAATCAAAGACCAGAGTAAGTTCAATTATAATATACACAAATGGAATAAACTTTTTTGGAACAGAACATAGAAAGTCACATGTAATACTTTGCAGGAACTCTCTTGCCACATTGGTAAATTGGCAAATTACCCTCATGGCACCACCCTGGAGTAAGGCCAAAGTAATTTACTGCTGGCAAAGCTTTACCTTGCTCTGAAACCTCTGATCTGACATTTAAGCTTCTTGATAGCAACTATGCATGAACAAATCACTCCCTTCTCAGTCACACAGAAAAACAGTTTTCATTCTTTGAAATGGAAAGTCACTCCTATTAGTTCATACAGAGCATGAAGATCAATAAGCTACCATCATATTTTTCATAAAAAAACCTCTCCTGGACTTCAGTGGGAATTGAGCAAATGGAATAATTACAGTAATTGCACTTAGGATATCAAAGATCTGTATCAACTGCATTTTTCAGAAAGATCATCATGATGCAGCTTTATTAAAATGTGTCAGACAGCACCACAAACACTGGTCTCCAGGCTCCACTGGGAGATAAATTAAATGATCCAAAAGATGTTAGATGATTTTATTTTCTACAGCAGTGGTGCAAAACAAATTTGGGACACGCGGAGCACTGTAAACCCTCACCTGTATGGTGTAATGCCCTGACGCTTTCACTGACTGGATTCTTCCAACTTTAATCTACTTACGCAGTATCCTTGGTATTGCCTCTGTACTGGACAGGAAAACAATAACAATCAGGAAAGCAGAAAAAAATAAGCTAAATCAGGGGAAGCAGTAGTGCTACTAGCAGTCAACTGACATTTTCTTTCTGGTTTCCACAGAAGTTCACTTGACCTTGGTTTCAAGAGCTACAAAATGTTAAGGGTTGGGGAAACAACTTCAACTGATTGAATAAAATGTGATTTTTGTCAGATTCCTGAAACTGATCTAGTTCACATAACTTTGAAAAGATTTTCACCAAAACACACAGGAGTCAACTATTACTCAAAACTCATCATACACCCAAACGATGTGTTCCTTTGCACCCTGAAAAATTAAGATTATTATCTGAGATATTTCTAAAACCCACGCATAGTATTGAACAGGGATATTGTAATTCCCATGTAATGTCAAATAATGGAGGATTAAAAAGAAGTTTAAATTTTGTTAAGAAAATGTAGGGGTTTATCGTTTACAAAGCTCCAGGTATATGTCACTACTTTTTCCTAACAAGCAAGCAAATCCCAGAAAGGCTGGTAATGTATTTTGTTTCAGAATTTTTTAGTATGGATCTAAGACTGAAAACTGATAGGCTTCTAACTACTGCACAATATAATCTAAGAAAAATATGTATCGTATTTTATGTTTAATCCACCAAATTATGATCTTCAAAAGTTAATTATGCTGCAATGAAACCAAACTTTCTAAAACAACGCATGCACAGTATGTAAGAAAGAAATGTTTACGCTGCACACATTGACAAAACAAACTGACAAATCCAGTAAAGTGTAATCTACAATTGTTTACTCTTACCAGGTAAGGAAGACTAATGAAAGCTACATAAATGTATTTTTGAGAATACTAAATAAAACAGTATCTGCATGAAATTTCAAAGGGGCAAATTCTGGTCAGCAGTGTGGAAAAAATTCACAGCGCAATATTTTTTAATGGACTAAAGCTATTTAATCACACAAGCATTCGCTCATTTTTTCCTCAATATTAAATCTTTCTCTGTGCACTCCATCTTCCACATCCGCATCTCTGGCCCCACTGCTATAATTGTATATGCAAATATTTTTATGGATATGAACAGTTTCTCTAAGCTCAGAAGTATTATTCATAGATACAAAATCAAGCATGCTTATACACATATACATGTACGCATTTTGAAAATATAAACAGACTGGAAGTTCCAGTCCTGGAAGCCTCTGGACCAAGTTTTCATTTGAACTCAATTTTTATTGTACTGGTGGTTGGTACAGTTGGTACTTCATAGAAATCACACGTAAGAACATAGCTATATTTAAGAATATCCTTTCTGTAACAACTGAAAGTTGTGGGTCTGAAGCCAAACACAATAATTATATTGTCTACCTTTTCCATTTCTTTTAAAAAAAGGAATATTCTTTTACTGAGATGGGTTGCTTTCATGTGAGTAAAGAATACCATATACAAGAAAAGCTAATCTACAGATATTAAGAGGTGAAATAATCCATCTTTTCCAAAGTAATTTGTTCTAACGTTTCATTGTCCTCACTCTTAAAATACTGCTTTTTAGTTCATGTGTGAATTTGTATGGTTTTATTTTCCGGTTTTTGGTTCTTATGCTATCCTTTATGTTTTACCATTCACAGAATCATCTAGGTTGGAAAGGACCCTGGAGATCATCTAGTCCACCCGTTCTCCTAGCACAGTTCCCACCTACAGCAGATCCTTAAGCTCCAAATCGACCCTACTCTTGAACACCTCCAGGGATGGGGACTCCACCACCTCCCTGGGCAGCCCATTCCAACGCCCAACAGCCCCTTCTGTAAAGAAATGCTTCCTAATACCTAGTCTGAACTTTCCCTGGCGCAACTTGAGGCCATTCCCTCTTGTCCTGTCGCTTTCTACTAGGCTAAAGAGGCTCAAACCCAGCTCTCTGCAGCTTCATTTCAGGGAGCTGTAGAGGGTGATGAGGTCTCCCCTCAGCCTCCTCTTCTCCAGACTAAACAATCCCAGTTCCCTCAGCCGCTCCTCACAGGCTAATGTGTTCCAGACCCTTGGCCAGCTTTGTAGCCCTTCTCTGGACATGTTCGAGTCATTCAATGTCCTTTTTTGTAGTGAGGGGCCCAAAAGCGAACACAGGAATCAAGGTGCGGCCCCACCAGCGCCAAGTACAGGGGCAAGATCCTTTCCCTGTCCCTGCTGGCCACACTAATCCTGACACAAGCCAGGATGTCATTGGGCACCTGGGCACACTGCTGGCTCATGTTCATCTGGCTGTCAATCAACACGCCCAGGTCCCTCTCTGACTGGCAGCTCTCCAGCCACTCCTCGCCAAGCCTGTAGCGCTGCTGGGGGTTGTTGTGGCCCAAGGGCAGCCCCCGGCATTTGGCCTTATTGAAGCTCATGCAGTTGGCCTCAGCCCATGGCTCCAGCCTGTCCAGGTCTCTCTGCGGAGCCTCCCTACCCTCAAGCAGATCAACACTCCCACCCAACTTGGTGTCATCTGCAAACTGACTGAGGGTGCACTCGATCCCCTCGTCCAGATCATCAATAAAGATGTTAAACAGGAGTGGTCCCAAAACCGAGCCCTGGGGGACAACACTCATGACCAGCTGCCAGCTGGATTTAACTCCATTCACATACTTAAGAGCAGCAATTTTCTATCCAACAAATAATGAAGGAGTTGACTAGTGCTGTATATAGTGGTGCTGCCTGTAAAATGTTGGTAGGAAAATCGCCATTCAATGGTATGTTTTGCCGATTAGGAATAGCAATTAAACTCAGACACCAGAGTGAAAAGAGCAGGCGTATTTTACTTAAAGTAACTAAATAATGTAAGAGAATAATACAGAAAACATACAGTAAAAAAAGACAGAACAGTGCACTTAAACAAATAGGAAAATACCGTGTAATGCATCAAATCATTACTACCTGAGAAAGAGAATAGTGATTAAGAAAGATCCATCACCACTTGCATACATTACCATCACCCAGACCCGCAGTCACTGGGCAGCCCCAGTTACAGCGAGGGTTTGCAGAGCCTGTCCCGGCAAGGGGGAAATCCTACGCGGTGCGTCCACCCGTAGGTGAGGCTTCCAAAGTCACTGTGAGCGGGTCCAGCCTTATAGATCCAAAAAATCAGCAAGGCAGAACAACTGGCACCTTTGTTTTGAGCGGAACATCTGGTTTCACTCTCTCATTAGATTACCCCCAGAGCCTGGCCAGGGCTCAAGGGAGAAGGTAAGGGAGTGTCTCTCCTTATCTAATTTATTTATGTTCTTTTTAAAACAAGGCCATATATCTGTTTCAGCTAGCTTCACGGCCTTGTTAACTTACCCCTACACAGAGAAGAAGAAAGATACATTCAGAATAGACATGTTTTCATTACATCCATCACCAGTAATAAGTATATGACACCTAAGCTACATCTTTCATTAATGAGCATACATATTTTGTCAGTGACTACATACTAAGTTAGCAGCTTCAGCTCGAGGCCTGTTGCTCAGACTTCAATACTTCCACCTTTTACATCAGGATAGGTGGTTTGTTATAACTTAGTATAATACCTATTAGCACAATGGTTATTAGTTATAAAATATACTGGATTCATCTATAGGTCAACTCTGGCTTGTGCCTATTGTCCAAGCCTTAGCACTTCATGGTGACACTCCAAAGCAAATGCCTTTGAAGATCTATCAGTTGGCTTGTGTAAATTTGAAATCCATGTGATTAACTGCTATCCTAAAGCACTTTTCTTGTGAATTCCATAGAGTACCATACAAGATGTTCCATAAAAGTCTGTGCTGCTACCTTTATAAAAAAACCACATTAATTTATTCAAAAGATTTTAAAAAGTTTCATGACAGAGAGATGCGTTCTGTGAAAAAATTCTGACTGGCATTAATTACCCTCCTTCTTTTAATTCCTGTTTAAACCAATTAGCACTTTAATTTATCTTGGGTTATTATCAAAATTAATCAATCTACAGGGACACAGGTCATTGCAATTCTCCTCTGTAATGCAGATTCAACTTTAGCCCTCTCTTAGCTTGTGGAGCACCCTTAAATCTCCATATTTCAGTCCACGTAGGTCATTTAGCCTACAGTTTGGTTTTGGTACTCTGGGCTCCATTGCCTTATGGGATCTAGAGATGCTCCAAAACAATTACTTCAGCTTTCCTATTCTGCAGTTCCCTCACAGGATGTCATAGCTCTTTAATAGCTTCCAGATACAGACTCTGTGCAAACTTAAACACTTAATGTTTATGTAGCAAGACCAAGGAAATTACCTATTTGTCTTCTCTAACTTTTATGATTTCCTATTAATTAATCTGAAAACCACTAGTCATGGAGTAAAAACTAATCCAAAACTCATCTACTTCTTTAGACTGATTTTTTTAGTTTTTTTAATCTCATTTTAAGAAGCAAATCATCAAATTTTTAACAGAGTTAACACTGAGCAAGATCAAAACCTTCTAGTTTCTCTTTCCTCCTGCATGTCTTTATAAGAGCTACAATAAA
Source organism: Athene noctua (assembly GCF_965140245.1). NCBI lineage: Eukaryota > Metazoa > Chordata > Aves > Strigiformes > Strigidae > Athene > Athene noctua. The sequence continues at coordinate 22,758,246 of NC_134044.1, forward strand.
AAAAAAATAAAATCACCTGCTAATTTCCAGTGTTTCCCATTTCTATGCAAGAAAAGTTGCCTTACTACCAAATTTCAATCTGGTACTAATCATAGTTCACTAAAACAGAACAAATAAGCAGGTTCTGTCTACAAAGTGCATTTTGCAGCTACAACGCCAATCCTGGACCTTTGAATTAAAAAAAAAAAGGAAATGCTGACCTAAAGCTAGAATTGAATATGAACCTTTCCTTAAAAAGAAGGAAATGCAACAAATTATTCGTATATCTTTCCTTAAACTTTATTTTTCTCTTCATCTCCATACTACTAAGACATAAGTAACAATGGAACATTCATCAGGACACTCATTTGTAATGAAGTATTCTGTTTCTCTAAGTATCTGCATATTGACGCAATATGTAAATACTAATAATTATCACCTGTGGTACTAAAATTTTCTGCTTTCTTGAATGGCATTGGATGCATCTAGTTTGAAATTTCTCTGAGAATATTATTTATATGGCTTTTTAAAGACTGTGATCAAAAATAGAAAAGCAGATGAGTTCTAGAGCTGTAAATTTCACTGCAAGTGCTTCATTTTAACACATTTGAGTGCTGTCTGATTGACTTATCAAAACACTGAAAAATAGGTTATAATTTGAGACAATCATGCTGAACTAAAAGGAGCTATGAGAAAAAAACCAACCTTTCTAATGTAGAGTTCAATATAGAGACCTGAGATAAACAGGATTAGTATACATTAAGGGGGCTAAGGATTTCCATCTAAAAGCATTAAAGAAACTTTTATGTTGGGAAATACCAACTTAGTTGCACAATAGTACATACTAAAACTGGGTAAACACCCCCAACACCCCCCTTTCTGCATAGCAAAACTGAAAGCAACAGCACCTCAGCATTTCTTAGCCAAGTCTCCCCACTGCTATTTCACCCTCTTCCTCCCCTTCTGCCAGTCCTGAATCCTACTGCTGCTTTTGGCCCTCATCTTTATCATCTGGGTACTTTGGTAGCGCTTTACCTACTGATCCTTATGGAACCAGGGCAGTCAGCTTCAGAATCTAATGTGTGTTCCTCAGAGATCATGAAAGTCTGTAGACTAAAAAAAATACAAGCAAGAAAGAAGTCTAGTAAAGCCTCTGGACCAAGTTTTCATTTGAACTCAACTTTAAAAAAAGAGCACTGAAGCTCAATTTCAGACTCAGAGAGCTCAGCATTCACTGACACTATGGTGAATTCTTATTTAAGTGCTTACTATCAATTACCAATGATTTTTTTGTTTTTTTAAAAAGTAAAACAGTAATCTGATTTCAAGCTTTTGAACTTGCCTGTCAGAAAGGTACTGTAGTAACTGCTGCAAAAAATTTGGAGAGAGCTACCTGACTAAAGAGGAAATAATTTATAAAAATGAAGCAAACATGATCCAAAAGCATTAGAAAGCTCACCCTAACAGGGATCAAAAAGAAGTTTAATTCCACATTAACCAGCTTAAATCAAGACTGTTGGATACCTGAATACTGCTTTCAGATAGCCTACAGATCAATAACAGATCTGATACGGAAAAAATTTTGCAAACCATTTCAAACAACAAATGAACTTCAGAAAATAAGGGTCAGAAGTAATCCATGAGCAGCAAAGATTACATCCAGGAAATTTCATTCAACATTAATTAGTCATTTACAGTATGAAACGTATTACAAAATTTTCAACTTTATACCTGAATTCTGTGTTAACCACTTACAGTGTGCAATTTAAACCGATTCCAACTGTTACTCCTTAAGCCCTTTTAAGATTAACGAGTGAACTTAATGCCAAATGTTTTAAGAGTGCCCAAATGTAGAACATAATACTGAGAATTCAGTCATTTGTCATGAGATCTGGATTAAATTCCTTCCTTTTCCTCCTTTGCAACTTTGTCAAGTCCTATTCATCTCCCCATACTTCATTTTACCTTTAGTATAAAAGAGATCATTTTTGTTTTCCCTTACTGTTAGTCTATCTTGTCTCTTGGGATATAATTTTCAAAGGCACAAAGGCCAATCAGGAAAGTATCTTCAACTGAAAGCCGATTAAGTTAACACCTTTCTTTACCTGTATCTTTGAAAATCTCCTTCATGTCTGAAGTGCTGTAATAATCAGACTCGGAATTCATACTAATTTGAAACTATTATAGCTTCATCAATACTAAATTATGCAAGCTATCCATCTGTTTTAAAATTGAATACTCTGATGGAGGAGACCCAAGATAGCCTTAAAATGTTAATGCATGATGCAAAAGCAACGATCCAGAGGATGCTCCGACTAATTAACAAGCTCTAGTCTCAGACCTAAAATGACAATACTGATGAAAACACTGACTAGGATTTCATGAAATTCTAAAAGATCCTTGTTGGGCTTGTGCTATGTAGGAAACAGAGGGGGCACAAAATATATCTAGAGAAAAAATCATAAAGATTTGAATTCATACGCTTAGAAATGATGATACAGGCAAATATTTTAAGGGTCAATGCACGTGACCATGCTGGTACAGCTGACATAGGTAACTCCTCACTGCGCAAGAGGGATACCTGAGGCAGCGTACCTCACAGAGAAGTGAGCGGCATATCACTACTCTCTTCAGCAAGGAACGCACGACTCTGTTGCTGCAGGAAAGCACTCACTAATGGTTGCCACCAAGACAGACACACTGCAGTTCTTCCAGAATAATGTTAGAACAACATGGATGTGATGAAATACTCTACCACAGAAGGTTTTCAGGATTTCTAGAAGAATCCTAGGATCTGTGTTCATGCTGTCTAAGATTCAGACACTATTTAAACAATTCTGTATTTTGTTTGGTAGTCCTTCAGCAAAATTAGAATAATTGGGAGGGTATTTCACTCAATAACAATGGCATTCGGTTAACTTACCTCAGCAGTTAATTACCAAGGACTCACTGAAGTAAAAAATACTTTAAAAAAAGGCTCTATGTCAGATAGTATTTGTGGGAAAAAGCCAACTCTCCTGGAAATCTAGACTTCTTCAGTGAAAGAATCCACAAATCTCTGTCACATTTTGTCCCACTTTTACATCAGTCCTCATATAACTCTTCTCAGTGTACATTAGTTTTCAGGAAATCAGAATAAGTACCAAATATTCATGCTAAAGTGCAAGGCAGAGTGTTTTTGTGAATCATAAACACATTATCCCAGTTAATGGTCATGTATGAGCTCTCCTCCTTCCAGAGAGTATTACAGCTCTCTTTTAAAAAGGTCATAGGTAGGCTGTAAATTAAGTTATAAGTATATTTTGCCTTAAGCTACAGCATTACTTCCTATAGGCAGTGCTGCACAAGTGTCTTAACATTAAAACTGCATGGAAAAATGCTGCATAGTACTTGTGCCTGCTTTGATGGGGCAGTACAGGATGACAGAAAGACGAAATGATCACAGAAGTTATGATTATTTATTTACCACTTTCTTTTAAAAGAGGGATTAAATACTAGAGCATCAAGCTCAAATGTCAACAGGCCTTCAACCTACTTCAGGAACCTTAGAATAAGGAGATACTGCCAGAACAGAAGCAAGACTTCTCAGAACAGTAGGAAAAGGTGAATTTTGCTACCTTAATGAGTCTCTCGTCATCCTCAGGGCTGCAAAATTCAATTCATGGAGTAAATAAGAAATTTAAAATACAAACTGAGGATGAGCTCTTCAGGCCACACCTCTGATAAAAGCAAGTATCCTTGTATTAGGGGAGAACAACAATCCCCCCCCACACATCAAGGGAAGCACTGGCAAAGTGCCACCCTAACATTTTCTCCTTAACCATTTGTCTTCTTCCTCTGTGCCTTAAGACAGCCTTATATCTTTCTTTATCTTCAGGAGAAAGATATTCCATTTCACCGCAACAGCAGTGAAGTAGTGAAACACTCTGTCCCTCATTCCCAAACACTGTGTAAGCAAAATAACTTACATCGGCCTGAGCCTTTCAGATAATAATTCTATTATTGTGTTTCATTTTGTAAGAATCAGATTTTGACACTTGTAGAAAAAAACCCAAACCTAAATAAAATAGAAAAAGAAATCCAGTGTTCATACGGATACTTCTATCTGACACTTGCAGAAACAGTTAAAAAAAAAAAAAAAAAAAAAAAGGAAGCGTGAGTATGTGGTGCCAGACAGCAAAACACACACATATGGCATCAATACAAAGGTTAAGAATGAACAACACGTAGGGTAATATACTATTATTTCCTTTGTAGCAAAAAATGTGGTATGGATTTCAGTTGATTACCTAAAAATACCAGCTGCCATATGCAACTGCCAGAACTGCTGAACTGATCAATTCTGCACACAATCATTTAAAATGCCTGATAGAGAAACCTAATTGGGCTGCCCTGCTATGATTTTTAAAATTGCTTGTTTTGATTACCTGTCACTCAGGATCTCTACATCACCTTTCTCTCTTCTGAGAGAGATGCTATTACACTTGTTTCCACCATGATGGTTTTAAAATTAACACATATACCCACACACATCACCTACCTTATCTGACTTTTGTCTCAACTGTTCATGTGTAGGAGGAAAGACTAATTCAGGAGAGAAACATGAAGTTAAAAACAAGCATTTAAGTACCCTATAAGCAGGGTAAAAAGGAAGATGATTAGCACTGCAATTAATTCTAATAAAGTGTATATACTAATTTTAGTTTTCTTCTCTTGAAACAAATGGATTTCTTTTATCACGCACAAGATAACTAGTGTCACCTGTCTATCTCTGATTAGCTGATACCAAAGACAACTTTTTGATGAGCAGGATCAGATGCCTTCCGTAGCTCTGTCAACACAAATGTAATGCTCTTTTCATGGAGAATACAAGCCATACTTTTCAGTGCTGAAGCAGAAAACTCCATAATTCTTACACGGAAATAAATCAGAAGTCAAGACCCAAATCTCTTCTGTCTTGTAACAGTAATCAGGAAAAATATACTTAAATCACTAGGGTTATAGCATTTTGCAGTAATACAAGCAAAACTAGAATTCCACACTCAACCTTTCCTCCATTATCAGAACAATGAGACTGAAAAAACTCACAAATGCAAACAGAAAGCCATTCTGTAAAGGGGGATGTGTCCCAGAATTCTGAAACTAACATCTAGGGACTAATATTGTTAAAACAGATATAAGAAGACTCAAAAGGAAAACTGAGATTTACACACAGGTGAGAATTAAAAAAATGTTTTACAAAAGAAGTTCAGATGAGGAGAGAAGGCATTTGGCTGAGATACGCTGTTCTCAGATTAATTAGGCTTAGTTTATTAAAATGCCTTTTGTTCCAGGTTCACTCACTAGTCAGCTGCCTTGGTTTACAAAGATATATTCCAAGTACCCTTTGCTCTGAAGAGGCATTAAACCGCTGGAAAACCAATCAGGATACCGTTTTTAGCAGCAGTATAAGCATACAACAAACAAAAGTGTAATATAGATTATTATTGTTTTTTTCTGATTAGACTCTTCAGAGAGTCACATTGACTTTACATATATTCTGCCATTTCAGCTCATTGTAAAATATCAGTTGAAGTGCAGTGTGCCTCAAGTGGTAATCTTTGGCAAAACCAGGATTTAACAGAGATTACTTGCTTGTCTGGGACATATCAATTTACTTCAGACACCAAATTTCATACTAACTTTAAGTAAGATGTATCAATTATCTGAAAGTGATATTCAGTGTATTAAGTATATAATTTTATTTTGTGTATAATGGTAACTTTTGTTAAATATGTAAAAGGGCTTTTGCAAAAAATAATAAAGGTCAGGAGTGGAAGAAAGGGAAAAGATGATTTAATCTTCAATTCTAATGACTTCAATAGAGGAAAAACAATTTCTAAATAGTACTGTGATAGAAGACAAGCACAGATCATCTGAGAAAGTGGTAGAATCTTGTAGACTGGAAGCTGAAACACATCAGAGAAATTTACTTTTGTAGGAGGATGAGGAGCTGGATCAAGTGACTGCTTGAAGTCCATTGAATCATCAAAGGTGCTTTACATATTCATTTGTATGTACATTTTATGTAATCACACCTTATGTTTGGAATCTGTCTCTTCTCCTTTACAGAAAAAAAAAACAAACAAAAAACAACAAACCAAGAAAACTACATCTTTGTGTTGCATTTACAATGATCCATTAATTTACAGGGAGAAAAACATTTTATGTGATTCTGCCCCCCCCCCCCGCCAATTCCCCAGAGCCCCAAAGTAGTATCTACTGCATTATAATTGGTTCCAAAGCACCCTCGAATCTGAACATCCACTTCCATTTTAGCTGTGCAGGCAACTGTTTTACAGGCTTAGCTGATAATATTTTGTAAATAAGATTTATGATACTTTTGTGATGTTTGGAGTTAATTAAATATTTTGAGTGACAACTGCAAATAACTACTGCTACATGTTTTAAATAAAAATCTAATCATTACACAAAACTTGATAAGCAGACTAGAGGCAGCAAACAAAATGCAAACAATAAAATACACCATACAAGACAAGTTTTTTAAAGATAATGAATCGAAGATCAAATAAGATGTTTTGTAATTAGCATGAAAGGTAGGAATTTAAAAACATGACACTACTATGGAGTTCATGCACACTAGCTACCACGTCAACCTATTCTATGTAACATTATTTTCCCTTTTGTTAAAAAGTTATTACTTGGTAAACTACAGCTTTATCATTTCAGAGTTAAAATGACCTTAAACCAATTTTCCTCTCATTGAAGTGTCAACTAGAAAAAATAACTTTAAGTATTTTTATATTAATTTTGTACGTTGCCTAGTAGCCTAAATTACTACTTTTCTACTGAATTGCAATCTCTTTAATTTTCTGACAAACATATGAAATAAAAATGTGCTAAACTTACAGGATTTTAAAAAATATACATGACACTTGTCCATTTCATGACAAAAACTTTAAAAGCTATTTGAGCATTACTGAGATTTGACAACAGATACTTATTAAATAACTAGCAGTGGTAGAAAATGTGGATAACTTTCCACAAATGTTTAGACATATTTTTGAAATCCAGATTGCATTAACCAAAATTAGTAGCTGATCTTGAAAATTCTAGTGAGCCAGAATGTAGTAAATCCATTCCTTGACCATCACAGACACTGGTAATGTATGAAACAGCAGGAAGACGATCTAAATCTCCGTTCACACAAACTCATGAGTTTTTTATTAATCTTACTAATAAATACTATTTCTATTTTCCATTCAGACACAGAACAGAACAATTTTCTATGAGTGCTGAAAAATCTATGGAAAAAAAAATCTATAGCGGTAAATTACAACTTGATCTGCAGCTTTTTTAAAATCTTTACGCCTAAAATTACATTTGATCATTCTCATGTTAGAGAAAAAAAATGAACATTAAAGCTGAGAGGAAGCTAGTTTCCAACTTGATTTTTTTTTTGTGTTTGTTTTTAGAGAACTCCCCTCTTCTAATGCCACATTTCCTGCTGAAGGTAGAACATTCAGCCTTCTTCAAGTAATTACACAAGAACGTATCTAATCAAGAAGAGTGAGACATGATACAAAGTTGAGAATTTAGCATCTCTCCTAAATGTTAGAAGGCTCTTCATGAGAGAGAGCCTAAGCACTGGTCTTAAAATAGATTGCTACTAAACAGGTTTTGAAATCACTTTCAAGGCTCCCTCAAGAGACAAAGGTTATCACTGTATGACCTTTTACCTACCAAAAGAAAGCTCTTGCAGAAACTTCAAGAAAACTATTTCCTGCATTTTTTTCTTTTCCTGACATCATAGATTATCAGCTGTAAAATTATATTCAGTGAAGTCACATTCTGTGTGCACTTACAGACAGGAGTAGTAATACTATGGGAATTATGCTTTGACTCATTAAACAAAAATGCAACTCGGTTACATTACTGATTAAAACCTCATGAATAATTCAGAAAATACAGCGATTTTTTACATATATTTCATTGGCTTGAAATTACTTTTGAAATTTCCTGGTAATCCAAATTTCCAGTTTATGAAGTGTCCCGATAACCTCCATTCTAGCCCTTTTTAGTAGTTTTTCACACTGAACAAGACACCACCACCAGAATATTCTGGTGAACAGATGAATAGGGCATGAAATATGAATGAACAGGGAACCCCTAGAATAGCTCAAGTTGATGCTTGTCATTATTCAAGCTATGACAGCTTTAAATAGATATGGAATGTTTTACCTCACTTCTTGAATAATTTTGAAACACTATATATCATGTCCTTTTTATTTGGCATGCATAGTTTAGCCACCACGAACTTCTGGATCTGAAGAATTCATGGCAAGCTTTTACTAAGTTCTTGTCAACACAGATGCCTAAACTTAAATTTAAAGATTATTTTTCTTTTTTTCTTTTTTTTTTTTTTTTCCTTCTTTTGGATGGCTAACACTGAACCAGTCAGGTGTTTTGGTTTTGTTTGGTTTTGGTTTTTTTTTTTTTTTTTTTTTTTTGGTTTTGTTTTGTTTGTTTGGTTTTTTTTGTGTGTGTGGTTTTTTGTTTTTATTTGTTTTTTTCTTTTTTTTCTTCCCAAATGTGGGTATTTATTATATATTTATGTCTATAGAATAGACACAGAAATTCAGTTAACAGCCTTAGAAGAATCAGGGTTTTGTTTTGACATATAAGAAATGTAACTGCACCAACACTGAAATTATAGGGACACTTTGGGTGACAAATTTATGAGGTTAAGACCCCTGGGTACTAGAAGATGAGCATATAACCAAAACATAACAATCACCATCATTTTAACCATTCAAGCTATAAACTTGTTACTTAAGTCTATTTCAAATATAATTCCACCTAATAAATTTGTGAATGATCAAGCACTACACAAAGCCAGCTTATTATCAGTTCAGAAAGTCATGGCCACTAAACTGACACACAGAGTGCAACTATATTCACTGAGCGTGCCTAACAGACCCTGCCGGATCTGCTGGTGAATCTGAACACTAAAAACCACAGAAGAGTCCTCTGTGCATGCATGAGAAGGGCCCAAGTTGGAAGAGAACTTCCAAGCTCAAAATCTCTCAGCATGAGCAGGAATTCCGTACTGTTTAATATGCTCATTTCCCAGCGGGGCTCAGGTCAATGCTTTCATGTCAGTTCATGGTTTAGTATTCTACAGATACAATTTTACTCTTCCAGGGAGAAACAGCATAACAAAAACACCTCACCAACCTTCCCAGGTTTCTACAAATCTATTGTTCTTCCTATTCCTCTGACTTCTCAATATGTGACCTGGTTAGGACCATATGAAATAGAATACAATTTTATGATAGAAAATACTGGGAAAGCAGTTAAAGATATAGCGCTTCATAACATAAACATCTTCATGCTTGTCTAAAGAATAACCACAGCTAGAAGATATATTGAGATGAGGAAGTAATGGTGTTTCAGAGCACTTTAGAGCTTCCCATTCTCAGAATATGAGGTTAGCACATTTAGGCTGTATCTTACTACCAAAAAAAATAGGTATTTAATATTCAGCCAGGTTAAATATCTATCACATTACTTAAAATATTTCATTCTTTTTATTATGTGACAAATAAATTATCTGCTTTTCATTATTCAGATGCATTTTTTTCCCACATTGATCTGCAAACTAGAAAGTGTGCTGTGCTGCACAAAATTTTGATACTTTTTCTGTCACATGCAAAAGTAAGGAACATGTGGCTGTAACTGTTATGAGTCAAATGACATAATGTAGTCTTAATTCTCATTTAATTTTATTTTGATTTAAAGATATATTTTTTGATGGTTATTTTACTATGCACTTCATTTTTGCACATGCCTCGTTTTCCTGTGTGCTATTGGTGGTGTATAACTTGTAATTTTATTTAACACCACAGTTAATAATGGTTAGAAAAAACAGTGAGAGAAACTTTTCAGTGATTTGTGTTTATGTAGAAAATTTAAAATATTTAAAACTCTCTACATGAAAGGTTTTTGATCACTAAGAAAATGTCTTCAATATCATGAAAAAGTCAGTTCTGAAGGTAAATAACCAGGAACAATAAGATTAAATTAAGTAAAGGAATATCTAGACAGAACTGAGGTCAACTTTTCTAATATTGTAGTCTGGAAAAAGTCTCCAGAAGGAAAAATACAATGCCAGTATGTAGTACAGCTTATTACATTAGACAGTTTTAATTAGATTGGACATTAGAAGCCTAGAACCAAAATCCATTTTACAGCAGATAAAGAATTGCTGAAATGTCCCATGCTCCAGCACTACATTTAAAGATAATAAAATGGCCAGATTTCTTCAATTTTATCTACAATGGCTATCAAAGTTGACACGTATATTTCAAAACAAAAAAAACCATGATGAAAATACACATCTTTTATGCTTCTAGCAGAACTTAATGTCCTAAAGATAGGAAAGGACATGAAAGCAGAAAGATTGATTTGTTAGGAAAAAAGGACTATTGGCAGATCCTCAATAAGATCACAGTGTAAGAACTAGTTCATTTGTATTCTTCCATGATAATAAACTTTTTTTCCCCATGGTTAACAGCAATAGTCTTTTCAGAACACCAATATGTATAAGTAGGTTTAAATGATTATCCACTGTTTGAATAAGAATTTATCTATTAAAATTGTTTAATTTGGAGAAAGAGCGAAAAAATATTCAAGAGTGGACAAAGCAACATTTTATGAAAATAAAAGCATTATTCACAGATGCAAAGTACCTGCTTCAACTCCAAGATCAAACACATCATTAAATGAAACTTTGCTTTTCACACTGGAGAAGTAGCATCTAATGAGTTTAATAGAGCTGGCAATGAAGTCTGTATTAACAGCATCCTTTGAATATACTTATGAATTCCTGAGACAGGAGCTGCCAGCATAAACTTCTGATTCTCAAAATATTTTTTTTGTTTTCAACACAAACATAAAAAGTAACACTAGCAATCAGTTATAACACTATAAACAAGTAAAGATTGAAAATTCATGGGGAAGCTAGAATCTTCTGTAATACATCGTACAACAAGCAATTCAAATATTTTAATGTGTTGTTTTTTTTTTTTTTTCTTTACAACCTACTGATATATGAGGCTTGGGGATCCATGATTAAATGCTGAAGGTAAAACAAAATAAATGATGAACCCATAGAAGTTGGAAGAAAATAATCAATGCTGACATTAATTTAAGACTTTTCCTAAAAAAAAAAATAAAAATCAAGAAATAATAGTAGCAAGCATCTATACAGAAGTTTATCTTTGGTTCTACTTGAAAAAGAAAAATAGTTTTTTGTCAATAACACCACCTTTAAATGTAAAGATGGTTTATGTCTTTTATTCCACTAATAGAAACAAATACTGATAAATAGCCTAGAACAGTACTTGGTACAGTCATTTTTAATGTTCAGCTCATTCTCTGGTAGCTTTAAATGGCTCTTTTCCTTGGGAGAAAAGAGCAATAAGTTTTCTTGGGTTCAGCAATAACAGCAGACCTGGAGTCTGATCAGCAGTGGTCATACAATCAGTTAAAAGAAAACAGTAATTAATTTTTGGTTTACATCAACTTTTTTACTTGTGAAATGTTAATTATAGAAAAAAATCATTAATGGCCTTATTTACAGAGAATGAATGCCAGTATCAAACAAAACCAATTTACCAATGACTCTCTGCCAACAAATTGTGATTCACTAACTGAGCAAGTGAATTAACAATCATTTTCCTTACAATATAATAGTAGGCAAAAACATAACTTGGCAGTATTTCCCTCTTGTTTTTGTGGACACTAATTAGCGTAGTTATATAAAAAAATATTTGAATTAAATATGCAAAGGTCTCTGAATTGTTTGACTTCCTCTTTAACTTAATTAATCCAAATATTTGAATTAACTTCTTCGTGTAATTTGGTGTTTCAACTGGAATCCCACTGAATCCACTGATAAGTACATAAAATTATTATTTGCAGACTGCTTATGTAGCTCCCTTTTGAAACCTGCAACTAAAATAAAGATGTAATCCCTTACATAAAACATCTTTAGAGAAGTCATGGTCTCTGTCAACTAGCCAAGTACTTATCCTATTCTCTACCTGACCACCAGATCTCACACAGTAGACAACTCAACAGGTTTGTGATTGTTCTTTTTATTGGTACGTCTAGAATATTCGTACAAACCACATCTCAGCTAAAATTTCTTCCCTGCTTTTCCCCCAGTTTCCAGAAATTAAGGAAAAACAAGTGTGTTTTGGAAGCTTCAGTGATCAGCAAGTATCCAAAATTTTATTTTAGAAAAGCCACATATTTACAGCACAGGATGTAAACACTGTTGTATGCATTTGCCTGTTTCACTTTGTCATTTCCCCACAGTTCTCTGTAAGCTATGGTCCTTGCCTTGTAGCACTCAAGAAGTGCTCTTCATTTAGTGCAATTTTCACTCGAGTTTTCTTTCACAGGACAAACTACAGTTTTTCATTGTTTTCCCTAGAATCCTAACACAACCCTTATAGGCATTTGTAACAAGCATTAATTGACCCTAGAAAACATTCTTCCTCTGTTTTACTGAGACGGAATGCCCACAATTTTAGCACAATAGTGATCGCAGAACAAAACCCAACTCTGTCCTTATTGCAAATGGTGAGCAGACCTTCATCTACCCCTGCTCAAAACACTGTTGCAACACCGTTTAGGAAAAGGAAAAAATAATGCAAGCTGGTCTCTTTTGCTGTGGTCTAAAAATGGAAGTATGAGTTCTACCATTGAATCCAAAGGGACAGTGCGGTATCTTCCATGTATCCATAAAGTATGGAAAGTTTCTATCTTACTAAATCAGACGGGCTATTTTCTCATTTCATTTTAAATGATTGATATTATTAGGTTTAAATTCCTGTTTCACCTTCTTTTCTGTTATAACAAACCTACTTTCAGATAATTACTCTTACAAATTAAAATGATCCTTGTCTCTCACTGGACTTTTTAAGCACTACTTTGTAACCTCCACTTGCTAACAAGAATCTCATATGAATGGACTCACAATTTCTTCAAGATGAGATGAGGTCTAAAAAGTCACATCTTAGGCCATTTGCACTATCATAATTTTGAGGTAATCTGTAATTAGATTGTCTGCTTGGAGAGTGCTGGAAGTAATATCAATATTCCTTATAAGACCACCAGTCTTCCAGAGAAAATCTCCTAGACACATGACAAATTGTGAGTACCCATGGGAACAAATGAAGATCTGTGCTGGGCTCTTCCATCACTGTCAATATATTTGACGTGAATTCAGAAATCGAGCCAGCACTTGGAAGCAATAATTCCTACAAATCTTTTTAATGTCACAAGCTGTATGACAGTTGCATTAATTACCAATAATATTCTCAGAAAAAAAACCAACTATAGAGATTACCTCACATGCATTCTGTCCTGTCCTTTTTAAAAGGGGTTTCAGGGTAAACATGCAAAATGGATACAAGCTCAGTAATGAAGCCTTAGCCACTGAAGAATTAGAGGTAAGACAGAGGGTGTCTACTGAATGAAAAAAAATGAAGTTCTAGTCATGTTTTACTGACTGCTAACTAATTAACTGGATCATGGCAGGACTGCTAAGGGAGGCTGTGTCCATACTACTGGATAGGATACAATTGCTATTACAACAAGAATTACCAAATATTAAAACATCACATCCAAATACATCATGGAAATAAAGTGGAAGTGAGAAAGAGATTTCCTTTGTTTTCACTCCAAAATAGAGGGCATGATTTTAACACTCTTACTAATATGGCATTCATTAGAATAAATTAATTAAATCTTAAGAAAGAGATAAATAATAAAGAAAGTGTCTGCTACACAGCTCCCGACAGTTTACAGTGTTCAGGTCGCTGCCATAGATCACAGTGTAAAGTCAGAGAAACAAAATGAGAAAAAACAAATAGCTCAAGGACAGAATGTAATAAATTTAGTCCTTTAAATGGCAAATACCTGTTTTCATGGAGATAGGACTGCAAACACCAATAGGTTAGCAAAGGCTAGCAACCTATCACAATAGTATTTTTAGGAAATATAGTAGCTAAAACATAGTAAAATTTTAACTGACAAATCCATAACACATGTAGACTCATATATATAACATTATAAATAGTTTTCCAGAAATAAAAGCCTTTTTCCCTGAAAATAAATTATTTTGCTTTGCATTTCTCACAATAACTACACAGAATAAACCAGACCCTTTCCATGAGGAAATTACCACCTGATCACTGGACAGAAGTGGTTGAAACATGCTAAGAAGCAGTTTGACTGATACAACTTTACTAACTTAATTGGACAACAGTTGCCAAGTAAGATCAGTCTTAAACTCCACTTAAATCAAGATGCTACTCTGAGCAGTCTTTAGTACCAAATGTTTCAGAGGCAAGTCAAAGAAACATCAGAATAACCTGATGGGTATTAGCTTGGCAAATTTATGGAAAAAACATCTAAAAAGCATACTTTATGGAAGTCAAATTGATCTCCATTTTATGCACACCACTTTAAAGTGTTTTTATCATTTAGTATGCAGCTTATATTATTTTCAATTCATTGTAAATATTAACAAATTCAGCAACCTCAGAAATGGCAGTAAGGTCATTAGTTTAAAGCCAGTGTGCACTTACACCAGCATAACTACAGAATACTCCGATTGTACACTAGTTACAAAGGTGTAGCTAGCACTGAACCTGACATACTTACTTTAGACAGTATTTATTATAGTGAGAGTAATACTCTCCCTGTGTGTCACGTTACATCTGGTAAATATACAGGTCTAAATGCAAATTGAGAAACAGTCTGGAAAGATCATATTAGGAAGAGAAAATGTGCTTTGCGTTAAAGAATAAAAAATATGTTACTTTAAAGCCGCCAAAGGATGAAAAAGCTGCAGGGTATGCAAGTACGGTGATGCTTGGTATAATGAACTTTTGAAACAAGTTATTCTTTCCAGACTTTTAATACACCTTGTAATTTTTTAAAATAAAATTTAACCTGCTTACTCAGCAAAAACAGTTCATGTGTATTTCTGAGGTTAAAATACTTAAACAAAACAACCTCCGCCTAGAGTTACCTAAAACCAACCGCCATCAAGAGAGTTAATCATGTAACCTCATAAACCACTTGTGAAAGAAATTATTTTATTTCTAACCTCTGCTGCCAGTTGCTGAAGAGAAGGGGATGCAACAGGGTGTAAAGTTGAGTTGCCTTTGACCGGATTATGGAGGCTAATGTAAGCCACAACATTTCTTTGAAGAACTCTCTCGAGATCCTACAACACAAGCAAAGCAATGATTATTACTACGCATGATTATAATTAAGACTTGTTTTGTTCTTGTGGTTCCTTCTAGGGAAAAACTGCACCCTATGTTTTTGTCCACTGTGATTCCCTAAGTATTACTTAACTGCTACTTTTTACAATATGCTGTAAAGAACTTTGAAAGGTATCTTAGTATTATTTTTTTATATAGCAGAAGTCATAATTTCATTTTACACATCATCTCAACAAAATGCAAACAGGCCTGGAAGGAATAAGAAGTGACACTTACAAGGCCAAAAATGAAACAATGAAAACATACTGTGAAAAAATGTGACGGCCTTTTAAACTTATGCTTAACAGAAAACAAAACTCAAAAGCAATCGTTATCAACAGTTAAAGGTACTCAGATTTTTAAAGATCAAATTCAGATTTGAATCGCATTAAGTTTTCCAGCATTTTCATTTTATTATTTTTTAGATTACAAAACCAGTATGTACAAACTGTTCCAATTATTATCTCTTTTTAAAAAAGATTCCTTTTGCCTTCTAAGTAGTGAGTTATTCTTTGCGTGAAGTGGCTCTTTATATTGAACAGAAGGGGTGTAACGCAATTACATCTGATGTAAAGCTGACTTGAAGTGGAACTAAACAAATTTTGCTTCCAGCTTGGATCTATTCAATTTGATTTTTTCACCCCCTCTTGTTTCTGAAGAATAATTATGTTGGCAGTATGAAACTTCAACAAGAGCTAGTTGCTTCTCACGTAGGATAAAAATCAATTAATTCTTCATAATCTCTTCATTTTGTGTACTGTTTTGATTCAGTAGCCATGAACCTTTCTGCTAGTTATTCCTTTAATTTAGCAACTGAAGTCCACTGTAATCATATATGACCAACAGTAATCTGATGGGGTATCTTCCTTCAATAAGCTGAGTCCTATTCTCTTGAAAGTAAGAGGCCCAGAAATTGTCTGTGTCAGATTGTATCTAACTCCTTACCACAAGTACGTGTAAAGTGAATCAGCACTAGCTACGGAGACTCTGAAATGTTTATGTAAACCAAAGTACCGTTCATTCAGTGTGCGCTTCATTCCATTCTCCCCACAGTAAAGCCTATCAATTCTAAATCAGTAATTGTTGAACCCTCAAGAAGGAGTAAAAGCTATTCTTGGGCCTAGGTCTTTCTTGAGGTTCTTCCCCCTCCACCAAATTCTGGCAAAGCCCTCTTTTACAGTCCTCTGCTGAATTAGGGAGGGGAATCCGCTCACAAAGGTGGTGTACACACGACCTTTACAACTATGGAAACAACTTGCCACCTCATTATCACACATGCTCTGTGTTTCACAGGAACAGCCCGTATAGATGTTCTCATTGCATTTCCTATGGAGTACATGAATGTACACAGACAGACAACACAGACCAGTTAATGAACCATTATTTCTATGTGGTGATTGCATAACATTTTCGTGCTTTCAGCAAAAGCAATCACTATTGCAATGAGTCCTTCTAACATTATTTTACCTCCGCCCATTCATAGGAACCAATGTTCCCAAAAGATGTTCCTCCCCATGAGCAGAAAACAATGGTCCGGTCAGGTCTCCAGCCTCTCCCAACCTTCAACATCAAGGCTTGTATAAATGCCGTGATGATAGCTGTGCTACTGGCCCATTCTTGTCCACCATAAGTGTTCAATCCATTGTGATGACTACCAACGATGACGTATCTGTCTGAAATGTGAAAAAAAAAAAAAAAAAAAAGACAGACAAGAGAATCTTATTTCTTCTGGATACTAGCTTTAAAAGAACTTAAAAAACCTAAAAGATGAACTGAATTAGTAGTCTGCAATGTCATTTATACAACACAATGCTGTCAACAAAAATTCATACAATCATGTGCAAAACAGTTACACAATATAAATACATAAAACTGTGAATACTACTTAAAAATAAACTAGTAAATAATGGTATGTACGTACTTTCCTAATTTAATCCCTGTGCCCTTGTCTTCATTGTTTGCTTATTAATCTCCATTCCTACAAATCTGATATATACCATTTTTACAGCCAGGATTTCATCATATAGATAATCTAATAAAACTGTGCTCACATTAGAGTGTTATGAAAAAACACAAATAAATAAGCAGGAAACTCTACCTTCAATAAATACTAGTGTCCAAAAAAGAAAACAAAAGGTGTGGTAGTACAATGAGAAACATAGAAAAAATACACAAAGTATTAGTACTCCCTCACCTGGAAGACTGTGTTCAGTGCTCACCACCCTATCTCAAATAAGACATTGCAGAAACAGCAGTTGAGAAGCTGGTAACCAGAACGGTTATATATCAGGACTTAGACTTCCATGTAAGGAGACACTGAAAAGACCTGGACTGCAGGTTTAGAGAGGAGACATGACAGAGGAATAGAGATAATGAATGATACAGAAACGGTAAGTCAGACCTAGCAACTTTGATGATAATGAAAGAAAGTATCTTATAAAATGAAAAGCAAGAAGTTTCAACCTGAAATAAAGAACATGCCTATGGTTATCTGGAAAAAAAAAAAACACATTTTTTTTCAGAGAAATTAAATGAAATCTTCATCTCTCAAGGCATAATATATAATCCAACTGCTAACTCACAAGTGTAAAAGACCTTATTTTGTTCCAAAAGGCTGATGTGGTATGAGACAACATGAGTGCCTAGTGTGACTGACTCGTGTCAAGAAGTCTAAACAGAGTTATGCTGAATGACTCATTAAACTATTAGACCTTCTGCGTGAGATGAATTCACAACCAAAGCCTGTTTGAAGGACTGCTTACTGGTTGTGTTCTGATATTTAGTAAAGTCTTTTTCTGGTCCATATCTAGTTTTTTAGAGGTGTTCTTTCCATATTTCAGGTTACTGGTAGTAGACAGAAGAATTGATAACAAAAGAATTGATAGTGATGACAGATCCGTAAAAGTCTCGGGCTGTCATTTGGGTTCCAAAAAGTTCAACAAGTTTTGGTTTTCTTTCTTTATCCAGGGGGAATCATTCTTCACTGTTGTCAGTACACTGGAATGTAGCAACACATAAGTGGTAAAATGTCCACATTTCATAGTAGCTTATAAAATTAAATATCTGCTCCTCAGCATTTTTTGCAGTCACTGCTGCCTAAAAACAACTTTAACTGAACACCAAGGTGCTTTCATTATAAAACCATTCTCTACCAAACTGGACTTTTATCAGTTTTATTCAACAAAATACATGGCAATGTTGCTTCATAAGGAATCAAAAATGCTTTTCAAACGGGGGATCTGTTATGTACCTACAAAACAACATTTTCAATCAACTGCTTGGGGTTTGTATAGGTATGTAAATGAAAATTTCCTTCTAAATGGAGATATGAAAAATGTAAATCTAAGTGTACATAACAATTTAATGTAACAAAATAGAATTTAAATCACATAATTTTGCAACTTATGTGTTGCATCATGAGACATTTAATTATAGGTTGCACTGACAGTGAAAAATCATAGCATCTTGAAGTCACTTAATGTTAGGAACTGGGAACAGAAATAAATGGCTTATAGACTTCTAGGTCATTAGAGGAAGTGCCACTAACACAGGGTGATCAGACAGGATCAATGCTTGCCTCATACTATAACCTCTGTTCAGTCTGTGAACAGCATATGTGAAGGGGAGTGTAAAAAGACCTTATGTAAAATGGTATAGGACACTTTGATAGAGAAGAAAGCTGCAAGCAGCAACTTACTGTAGGAGATGCCAGCTGAATGAACAGGGGTAAAACATAACAGCTGGTGCCTCCTTTGAAATTCTTCATCTTTGCACATCTCTCCCTCTTGAACAGAGGCAATACCCTGAAGCAAATGACTATAGGAAAAGCATAGGAGAACGGATGGTCATGCTTACAGAGGCAGCAGCTGTCCTTTCTCATAACCATTTGCTGAAGCATGTAGAGAAAGAGATCACATGATAAGAAAAAAGAGAAAGAAAGGACCAGAGATAGAGAAAAAAATATCCATTCGATACTTTTGAAAGTGATCAGATGGGATAATGTTCAGGGTAGTTCAGATAGTGACAGGGATTTATCATTAAAAAAGGTGTCTTCATACTGTCTTCTCTTGTTATATATCCCATTTTCAACCATGTCCAATAGAGCTACAAAATCAGTGTTATATTTTTCAGGTTTTAAAAAGCTACCAACTATCACACTTCCTCTGCTCCTAAATCCTTTAATATCTTGGTTGGATTTCAGATGCTCATTGTTACTCCACATATCACATGTCAAATAAAATCACCATGACATAGATGTGTTGTTGTGTGTGTGTTAGCAGGCCTTTAAGCCAAAAAAAAAAAAAAAACCAAAAGAAAAAAAAAAAAAAGCACCCTTGGTGATGCTCTGCAGTCTTTCATTAAGAGCTAAAGATCAATTTTGCTCTCTTTCTGCATTTCTGGGAACATAAAAGTGAATGTTTCAAGTGTATGAAACTATCAAAACCCCATCAAAATGACAGAGAATCAATTCCATGAAAACATCAAGTATTTAAATCAGTTGAGAGAGCATGGCTATACTATCAACCAGGAAGAGCAGAGAAAACAAATAAAGATTTAACATTGTCTCTGTACAAAATGCTATCCATGTTGCACTTGCCTACATTAGAAGCCAGTTGTTATGGCCTTGTTCAGCAAGACATTTACAGGACAAACTCTTGGCACCTTGGTAGTGCTGTTGACTTCACTTGATTATATATCCTTAAATTCTTGAAGATAAGCATATACTGACATATCTATAAAATGTAGCTTCTAAGCAAGAATACAATAATAAGATGAAAGATTCAGGTATAGAGAAGGTAAAGAGTTTATTAAACAGAAACTGATGAATGCTTTTTATAATTTGTCTTGTTTCTGTTTCACAATTCAGTAGACAGTATGTCTAAACATGGCAATTTCTACCTTTCAAATTCCTTGACAGCTATTTGCAAAACACTAGCAACAACAGACCAGTAACTTCAAATTCTTGAAGGAAATTTAATCCTTTACTGAAATTAAATTCACTGTGCTAATATGTTGTGTTAAATAAATAAATAAATAAATTGTTCTGGTGAAAAGTACAGCATTCTGTACACACAAAACTGAGTTGTCTTTTCACCAACAGTTGTAAACTTAAATCTTCTCTACCTTCTTCAGTCCATCACTTAAAATATGACATGACTAGCCCAGTTCCTAAGGGACTGTAGATAAATCTGCAGCCTTTCTTTTGAACCTAATAAAAGATTATTAATCAAGGCAAATGTGATAATGTTTTGATGAAGATGCCATCTATACATTAGAAATTGGACTGGCTCTACAACATTTTGCACTATGTAAGTAACCAGCAATAGCGTTCATTCAAGCTGCAGAAACCCTCCAACTTTCAAGCAAATTCACCTGCAGACAGAATAAACTCAAAATGATCATTCGTATGATGTCCCGATTATCGTATTATCTATGTACAGCGTTGAAGAAGGGATGGGCTTTGTGATTTACGTCACAGTTACACACAGAACCTTATTGTTTAGGTCTTAGACATACAGAACAGTAATTACTATTCATAGACTTGTAGAAAACTAGCTTAAGGCATGATTGTAACACAAAGTAAGGCTGCAGCAAGTGTGATTAATAACTCAGTCACAGATTTTTGTACACTATAATCACGTTTGATATTAGATTCTTCACTAAGCCAGAGATCATGCTGCCCTACATCTTGGTTTCAGTGAGACACTTGAATTATGTAGGGATGTTCTGGACTTGAAGCACAGAGTTTTATTTCTCTCAAAATTCTGTCAACGTGAAAAAAATAAAAACCTTTTCTAAAGTTGTATAGACAGCTTGCTTATTAATTCAAATCATGCAATACAGTACTCCCTAAAATTAGAATGACCAACATAGTTACTTGGTATAAAATACTAATATTCTCTATGGTCTACATGTAAATTCCTGCTTGTTGTGTAAAAATACGGTTATTTTAACGATAATATCCTCTGGAGCTCATTCACTTTTTAACCCTTATGTTCTGTTTTGTCGTAAATCTTATCACAAAATGACAACAACAAAGGCTCTCTCCTTCCTCTGTATTAGTGCATTATCTGGTAAAATAGAATACTGATCCCAGCTATGACTCCCAGCCATCATGAAACAAATAATCGATACAAATGATGAAGGACTACTTACCAGGAAATACAGTTCCTTTTAAATATCCAATAACATTAGAAATTGTCTTGTAAGTTGTGACTGACTGAATATTCAGACTGATTACTTTTTTGACTGTTAAAAGATAAGAAAAATAAAAAAAGAAAATGTTAAAATTGTTTATGCAGCCAAGAAATCTACAGGCCACAGATATAAATTCCTTACACATTAAAAAGAAAAAAAAGTTAAAATGAAGAAAAAAATAGATACTGAAGAGGAGCCAGAGATTTAAACATGAAATATTACATTATTTTCTTAGTCCCATTTTAGCAATGGGGTTCAAAGCTAGAATCTCAAGAGAGATCTCTACTCCTTGAGTTAAAATATCATTCAATTCACCCAATAAATGCGGCCAGAATACAACAGAAAAAAAAAATAAAATTAAAAGACTAAGATCTACATAATTCTGTGATAAGGAAATTTGTCTTAATCTTTATAGGTTTTTCTCACCTAATTCTTCGCCCAAGTCAATTGTTCAGTAACATTCACAAATTTATACCTGGTTTATATTACACTATTCTTGTGGAGAAAAGCCCCTACACTACATCAGATGGGAAAATTTAGACCTCCGCATTACTAATCACTTTGCCAGCATAGCCTTTGGTGATATACTTGTGAACTCATGCCAACAGAAGACAGCTTTTGTTGGCTTAGCTGGTATCAGCCGAGGAAATGGTGTAAATACAAAGGCAGAAAAATTCCAAAACCTGCTAAAATGTAAGGGATTTGCCAGTATTGCTATGCCAGTTGAGATTTTAGCACAGAATAAAGCCAGAGAAAAGTAAACGTCTGAGTTAAATTAGCTTCAAAAAAATTAACTGTCCTTTGCTGAGAATTACTGTCATTCCCTCTGTCCCCCAGGTGGGACACACTAACCATACAAACTCCTGCGGTTTGCGGCAATGGAAACAAAACAACCAACTACAGGGAGCTGCTGATACCTTTAAAAATGTTTTGTTAGGATTATAATAGACTGTATTAACATTCATCTCATCTGAAAGGTCATAACTTCTATCTGAGAAAAGTGAAAATGTTTTAAACCGCTCTAAATTAAATGCTAGCAATTGTCTGACAACCACCACTGTGTCATCCTGGAGCTTCAGGGAGGCTCTCTGACATCCCGAGTGCTGCATCACTCCCATGACAGACCTGCCTTTAAAGGCGTCTTTGAGCCAGAATTCTTCAGTGTCCATATCCCAACTGTCACAGACCAAAATTAAAATATTCCACGGATCATTTTGCTCTCTATCTCCCAGGCTATTATCCTCCCACAGATGTATTTCTAACAGTTTGTTTCCTGGCTTTGTTTTCCGAGATGTCCGGAATTTGCAAGTGGGGAGTTTACTGCAACATGTAAAATAAAAACAATAGATCTCTATGACACTGTTCTTCAAGGTTCATTTGCTGGTACTTCATCTGGTAAATTTACTTTAAAATGCTCTTAAAATAAAATCCAATATATTTTCATTCACTAGTCTTCATTGATACTTGAAAAAAGCAAACCAACTGCTAGGATGCTTCGTTGTTTTTTTTAAAAAAACGTACTAGTAATATTTATTCTACTTCTTAGTTAGTCAAAAGCTGCATTATCAACAGATGTATGTCCTCTACGTGACAGCTCTGCTGTTGCTGGAAAGCAATCGTAAAGGCAATGCAAGTCAACCACAGTTAATTAAAAATAACCCACACCACACTATTTTGCTATAATCAGTCACTGTAAGTTAATATTTTGATCTGTCATGCATGTGTTGGGGTTCAAGTCGTAATTAACTTTGCCCTGCTGTAAGCTCCTATAAAGTTTATTAACACCATGTGATGATGAATTGTGTTTGTTCTATAAATCTATAGATATTATTCTAAAATGTAAAAAAAAATATTAAAAAATAATTTTAAAAATATATATTAATCCAAAGGGTTCCACTGTACTGTAACCTACATTCTTATTTTGGTCTTTTAAAACAATGTGAAAACAGATCATGGCATCCATGTTGATTAATCAGTTTAAACGCGACTATAAAAGTTACTTCTTTCTGCTGTTTCTCACCTACAAGCATTCTAGGATCAGTTTACTCTGCTTAAAATTTTAAGGCTAAACTGATTTCCTTTCCTTTTCTAACCCTACAACACTTTAGATATATGTTTCTTTAGGCCCCCTTTCAGACTAAAGAAGATAAATTCTTCTGAAGACAACTGACTTAACTGTTTTTCTTTAATCGACATCAGCTATCCAGCCTTCAACTGACAATAAAGAAATAGAATATTAACTTCTGGTAATACACATATTCTGGAATCAGATATTCGAGTTAATAGTCATGTAACACAGTAGTCAGCTTAAAGTGATTTGGGCTTAAAGGCTTAGTACAGCAGATGAAAAGGCTGAAAGTGCTCTTTGGAATATACAGCAGAAACGAAATTTAATCCCTCTTAAACAGTTCTGACAACAAACCTCTCTTACTAATGCTATATTTTAAAGATCTTGACAACAATCTTTTTTTGTCTAGTCTCTGGAAAACTATGAGGAGACTTTAGCTTAATATTATTTGGGATACACTTTAAGTTTATGTAAGTCAAAAGCTACTTCTTAAATAGAAGAGCAAGACAATATTTATCGTAAATATTTCTTATTTAGTTATTGAAATCTGTAAATTCTCATACCAAATGACTACCTTCTCTCACAATGACACAGGTTTTTTGAGAAATGCATAGTTATTTCGCAGTCATTTGACTGACAATTTTAGAAATTCAGATGAGCAAAACTCTTACTTGTAGCCTGTAAATGTGGTATGTTTTATTCCTTTTTTTGATTTTAAATATATCCCAAGTTCCTGCCAACATAGAGGAATATAAACTTGAGCCCAATTTTAAAGGCTTTAAAATAATATCAAATGCCACAGCCATGATGATACACTAAGAACTGTCTGCTCTCAATGTCAAAACACCACAAGCTATTTACATATAACGAATAATCAAATTTCTTCTATTGGTGATACTGTATGGAATAATATGGACTGATATGTAGTAACTAGGATACCATTAAATACGCCGATATGATAAATATACATTAAAACATAAATAACAGCAGATTTTGCTGTCATATGAAACAAATGTTTTCTTTTCATTAGAAATTTTCTAGAATAACTGAGTAAAATTCCAAACTACTACTACTACCATATTAGACTGCCTACTTAATGGCCTTTTAAAATCCTCCTGGACTGTGAAAAATATATTTTAGTTAGTTTGCAGTATTTCATCATGTCAATTTGAGTGTAACACCTTATTTATACCTTATTTCACATCAGTTTTCAATCAGTTCACACATAGGACTTTGTTAAACAAAGAACTGTAATGATCATAAGCATTTCTATAACAATATAAGATAATATATGCAACTTAACTACATACTTGCAAAAGCAAATACTTTTAAAATAGTATATACTTAATTTATATATTATCTCTGAGAAAATATTGTACGACACTATCAAACTGCACATGCAAAAATCAATACTGAATCTATGACAACATACAGCATTGTTGAATTATAAAATTATTTGTGCAGGAACATGTCTAAACTCCTAGACAGATGTCCCTATAACAAAAAGCCTTTACTGTTTTTTTAATATAAGCAATATACCATCTAGATTCAATCTCTTCAAAATCTAGTACCCCTAATTTTTTTTTCCCTACTAGATTTTTATTTGATTAACCAACTGTCTCGCCTACTAACTATATTCTCCTTTAAAAATGGATATTCATAGGCCCCAAGTCCTCAAGCCCAATCTTGGTCCGAAGAGCTTAATGAATAAACTTTTTGCTATTTGATCATACTTTCTGACCTACAATAAGGAATTTAACAATAAATCTATTCAGACAAAAAGCTTTTGAAAATAAGTGATGTCGAGAACAAAGTCCGTTAAGGAGGCTCTATACTGAGATGGCCTAATGAGATACAGAATAAATGTGTCACAGTATCAAAGATAGTTAGCTATGAATTTTGAGAATGCTTCATACTGTATAGTTGAATTTCATAATCTCACACTATTTTGATTCTTTACCAGCTTTACAGCAATCAAAACCAAAGCATCAGACACAAAAATAATGGCACAGAACAGAATTCTAAAAATAGATCTTGATCAGCTACAATTCTGGTACAAAAAGTCTTGAGGCTTCAGGTAGGAGGAGAGAGAAAATATATTAAAAAATGCTTCACATTGTTTATGCTTAATCCTTTTCATGCACTTCTATTTAAAAAGAGAACAGAATTTAATCAATCGCAGAAAGAAAATCCGACAGTATTAGTATAAATGTTTGTAAGATTTCATATATAGTATGTCTGTATTACATCTGACTTCCCCATCTAACATGTACTTCTTTCAAATGGCAGTAAGCAATACCTGCAGAACATCATTATATTTTTACTGTTACGTACAATGAATTCAAATTTGGTAGATACAGTAACATGCACTGCCACACAGTATGTCGGTATCTTTCTCCATCTGTTTTCTTAGATTTACATTTAGCATGGTGCAAATACCTAGAAATTATGGGACTGTTTGCATATTGATAGTATAGTGTACGATGGCACAGCCAGAGTTTATTAAATATGGTACTCTTTCTTTTCTCTGACAGGTAGCAAGCTACGAAGGAGAAACACATATAACAACATCACAAGGCTGTAGCCTACTAGGAGAATATATACCCTTCATCTTCTCATGCCCTTCCTCTAACTGAAAAGAAGACAGGCTATATTTGCACTAGTCCAGCACTTGGCAGAGAAGTTTGTCTTGGACAATGATAGTATATTATGGAAACTAAAGGACTCTTCCAATTATTCCTTTCGTATAATTAATGATTCAAATTTCACACGATGAGAGTTGACTATAAAACTCAGTATAATGACCAACTGACATGTGGAACTGTATGAAATTGATGTTCAAAGTCTTACAAAAAGTTATTCTTTACGTTATGCTACAAACCTGTTCTGTAACAGTCACTTCTGGTTATCTGTTCCACTCTCACCTTTTTGGTAGAGGATATGGATTTGTTTACAGCCTACAATGAAGTTTTGCATTGCAGTCATTAAGGTGCTTCAGTATTGATCAATGACTGTATTTTGTAGGCTAAAAAAAGTTACAAAAGATCAAATGATGCTACCTAAAAAGCATTTTGATCTGAAACATTTTACTAGCTATAGAATGCTGTGAGTCTTTGTATACTTGGCTCTATTATTCACACAGTGTTTGATATCATTCAAGTTACTTAAACTATTCATGCTTTGATTTTACTATAAGTTAAAATATAAAAATAATACACCTATTTCACAGCAAAAGGCATTAAGAGCTCATAAGAAATGGGATCTTATTCTGTGTATGTTAACTCTACTGATATGATATTTTCTGAAATAATACACCCTCAATGATTTTGGTCAATCCATGAATCCATGAAGATGAAGAGAGAAATAGGGCAGGGTTTAAACATCAGTTAGTTGAAGGAACTTAGAAGCCTTTAAGTGAGATTAGTGCATGAATTCTTGCACTTCATGTAATTTGAGTTAGACTGCTCAGGCATACTAGGTCAGACCAATTGGCCATCTAGCCCTTATCTCCAAGAACATAAGAACATGGTGAACGTACAGTGATTCTTTCCTAAGTCATTATTGTGCCCTCCTGTGACTTGAAAGTTATTTAGCCAAGTGAGGTGTGGGGGATGTGTGTTTAAACTATTTTAATTTTTTTTTTTTTTCCTCAGTGAATGTTTAAGTAGCCTTTTTTCACTCACGTAAATTTTTAGCATACACAATATCCTGTGGCTGAAGAGGAAGAAGGGAAAGGGATCTCTATAAATAGCCATTTATGAGTAACTTGAACACCTCCCATCACAAATCCTTATCTCTGTTGGGGGCTATCTCCATCTCTTCATTGTTAAAAATTATTTTGATTTTATTTATTGTTTCCTGTAATTTTAAGCAGCTACTTAGTTGTGTGAACACTTTTCCTCATATACATTGTTATCTTACTTTTCCTAAGTTCTAGAGAGGATCTCAGTTGAGAACCTTTCAGACAACATTCCCTTGATCTTCCTATTTAGAAGTCTGGCAACTCAAATTCCTCAGGGTTCTATTCATCCTCTGAAAAATATGGCACCTTTTTCCTTATATACCATATGACAATGAAAGCTATTTAATCATGCAGGTTGATCTGTGAAATCCTCAGGTCTGCCCTTCTGCCACAGACAGCTGGAGACTGATCACTAGTGAAATCCCAGATCTTTCTCATCATCTGTCTTCTCAGATGCAAATCATGTAAGTATGAAAACTGACACTTAAAGCCAAAGAGAAAGATTACACATATATCTCTAGTGTTTTTTAACTACCAGACTTCCAGGCTATCATTTAACACCAAAGTATACGGTTATTAGTGATGAAAAACACTTTGTAATTTAAATTCCACAAGACAGATTTACTTTAAATACTCAGGAGATTTATTGAAAAGGGATGATTTGCACCTGACTAAAATCTACCAACTGGCAGGTAACATAACAAACAACAAAGGAAGTTTACTGCAGCACAGCAGGACTTTCTTAATTTATGCTTACAGTTTTATGGTAAACTTCACAATGTTCTAGCAAATATCCTAGTAATGTTCTGTAAAAAGAGAAAGCTTCAGAAGTGTACCCCTTCTCTATAATACTTCACTATTAAATTCCTTCTAATTGCCCATTTCTGGGAATAAGTTCATGAGCACAGAATTTCAGATTAATGAGGATTAACAACGATGCACCATACTAAACAAAAAGCAAATCTAATTACTAACTTCAACTAACACAAAACTAATAACTAGCTTCAATTCCCACTATTCGCTTTGTAGGTTCTAAGCATCCAATATATCTCAGATGTTTCTCTTCATATCCTCCCACTCCCTCTGTCACATTATGTCTCTTGAAAACTGCAAGGCTAAGGAAAAAAAAAGGCAATGTGAGAAAACTATATATAAATGTTTAATCATTACTGATGAATCTGCTGTTCAGCTTTTTGAAACATACTGATGAGAGAATGATGATCATTTTATTCTAACAAATTTTAAGCCAACCAATCATCTGAATTGCTCATTCACCTCTTTTGACAGATAAGTGATGAGTTCTACGTCAAGCGAAATCTCTCCCTTAAGCTTCTTGAAATCAACAGGAAGACTGCAAATTCAGCCTTCACTATTCTCATATGCATTGCTCTGTTCAGCATTTTCTCTTTAGCTATTATTATTTTTAAATAGTTGTACAAGGTTTCTTATGATGAGACCAGTCTTTTATCTCTTCCATTAAGGCTGCTACTGAACACTTCAGCACACTATATGCTCTGGCACATCTATAGTTTCACCATTATTTCAAGGCAAAAGATATCATAATGCATTACAGAATTATGCAAGGCTTCTTATTATAGGCCCTACTTGCTCAATAAAATAAGAATTTAGAAAAGAACCCCGCATAGATTACTGTGGTTCAGAAGCTTTACATGAAATCAGACATAAGCTGTTGTGTTCACCCAGAGTAAGCTGAACATGGATTGGCTCTTACTAGTCTGCTAGCTTGGAATATTCTTTCTTTCCAGAAATTTTCCACCACACAGAATCCCTGCCTTCTCAGGGAAATAAAATAGACATGCCACACCTGTCACAAAAAAAAAAAAAGTAGAATAAGCTTCCCTTTAGGTGATTCTGCCCCACAGACTCCACACAAAGCCTTCTGAGAAACAGAAACAGTGCAGTCTTTTGTTTTTCTAAAATGAATGTCATTTGCTAGTCCAAATTCATGCTTTCCTTCAGGCACTTCAGCTGTTGAAATTTCCTACAATACTATCAAGCTTCACACATCCTACCTGGAATGGTTAAGCACTTGTTCCTTCCAAAATGACCCCTTCTTTCCTCTTTATGTAGTATTTGCCTGCTTGTGGGGAAGATCAGTTCATCTTTAAAATATCTAGTCAGGCATGCATGGAGAGCAATAGTCCTGCCTAACCACAACAGCTTAAGCCACTGAAGCATGCGGTCTTTCTGCCTTTCTTTTTAGTATGTGTAACTACAAATATTAACACAAGTCATAAAATTAATCAACCTTTTTTATGACTTGCTGTATTGTATTCCTTTTCCACGATAACTTTCCAAACGAAATAAATAAGTAATACGGCACATATGCGACAGTACAACGGTTGCCCTCAAAATTTGCTTTTACTGTTATCATCACTGCATTTAGAACAGGATACAGTGGCTAATTTGATTTGTCTTCCCCTTTCAAAACAACTGCTTCAAAACAATTAATTTAAACAGGCATTAAAATAAAGTATACTATTTTTCTGCATTTTTTTTTTTGTCTGGTGAATGACAGACTAATAAAAAATAAAAATCGATACAGAATTACTGTTTAAAAATGTATATTGTCTAGGACATTATCTGGAACCTGTTCCTTCCTTCATTGAAACACTGCAATATCTTTGCTGGAAAAATGTGTTCGCAATTTTTTCCTCCACATCAAGCCTTGAGGAACATTTCACAGTTAGAAGAAAGCATTACTTAAAAAGCATTACCTGTAGCTGGCAGTTGGAGATGTATGCACCTATCTTTTTGGACAGTGTCCTCAGGTAAAGAGATGAGTTTTTTGGCAAGCTCTGCAGAAATAGGTTGTACTAACAGTGTGGTGAGGTTTGGTCGATATTGTCTGTAGCTTCCATCTTAAAAAACAAAGAGACCAGCAACTTAGTAAATGAAAAGTAGAAGATTTCTCCTCTTCATAAACTGAACAAAAAAGCGCAAATATCTACAATACAGCTTAAAACAACTGATTTAGATAAGCAGGCGTTACTTTGTACTTACCTTGACCCCTCCCTCCCCCCCCCCCCCCCCCCAAAAAAAAAAAAATTCCTTCAAGAACATATGTCACAAAAATACACTTGCATATTGACAGTTTCTTTCTTGTGGAATTGTTCCCCAAACTGTCAAAGAGTCCAAGCAGATACTAGATTGCATGTGATTTAAACACAACCAATTAAATTGTTGTGTAGCTAAAGGAATTGGTGAAAAACAGAATTACTGATCAGCGATAACTTTCAAATTCAATTAAGAACTGAACACAGCCCTACAGGGAAGAGCAGACATTTAAACAGCCTGAAATCATACATAAGTATCTGTTTGCACTGAACGATGCTACTTAGCACTAAAAACTGTTTAAGGGGGAGTTATCACACAAACAAGCTTCTGTGAGAGCTTCGATAAGAAACACCACAGAGGATGCACGTTGATAATATAATGGCAACCTTCATATACCATAAAGCCTGAAAATGTTAATATACACCTTCCTCTTCTAAAGAATAGAATCTGATCATCTCATTGATTCAGAGTGGGTTCAATGCAGCTAAGGTGACTATTTTATAAATGCAGGGGTGTTTCTGTGATGGAAGGTTGAAGGCTCAGGTGAAGGAGGCCTGAAATACAAGCATACTAAACAGACATGTCAAGTGCAGGAAGGTGCAGATCAGAAAGCATCAGAATACTTCATCATAAAGCTTTAAGATCTTAAAAAGCCACCACACAAACCTCACAATATCAGCAGAATGATGAATATTTTGAAAACTCCCTTTAACTGAAAAAAATGTGAGTTTCCACACACATGACTGTCCAACATTTAAGCATGGGAAGGTTTCTGATGAGATAATGAGATATTTTGGGAGACCAACTGACGGAACTGGAATAAAAGGCAAACTCAGCACATGGAAATGCTCTGAAGCACTTCAGGACAAAACACTCATCTGTTTTTGTCAATTATTTCAGCTGGCCTAATAAAGGCATCATCTCTTCCCATGGAAAGCAAGAATACTCCTGCAGATGAAAAGTACACCACAGGAAAGGAGAGGACGTTCATAGCGTAGGATGGAAAACAGATCTAGAACAACCTGCAAAACTCTAAAAGCCTTCCAGTGTATCTGCCCACACTGAATCATTTCCAGACTTCCAACTACAGATTCAGAACACAAGGCCTCTCTCCCTGAGACCTCCTTGAAACAAACAGCACATTTTCTGTTGACATGGAGTTCTTTACAACCAAAAGTCATCCTTCACATTCTGTGTGACTACGATCACAAGGGAAGAAGCTATTAGAAATCAGCAGTACACATTCTAATATATTTATATAAAATTACGATCAGGAATGTTATTACTGAACCATAATATAGAAAAATTCATGCATATCCTCCCCTTTATTTTTGTGTTAGAAGCTCCTGAGAATTCTTACAGTATGCCCTTAATCAGAATGCAAAAATCAACCAAGGCTATAACATTTAACTATGGGGAGGAAAAAAAAGTGCTGTTCAGCTTTAATACACAGTGGAAATGTTAACAGTATTCACTTTGAAAGAATCAGAGAAATTTTTAAGTGAAAAGGTGAAACTGGCTCAAAACATGATAATTTAGAGAAAGTTTTGTCTTATCAAAGTTGGGCAGGGTTGAAAATTGCTCAAAGTTATTACTTCAGTAAATTGATGGTAAGATCAGTTTGCTCAAGCTTTGAGAGTCTGTTTCTGGAATCAAAAAGATTCCCAAAGTGTCCATCAGAGAGGTGTAACTGAGACATTATTTTCTGTCTATTGTTGGTCAATCTGAGGACTATATTACAGGAGCAATGAAGCTCAAAATACTGCAGATGAAAAGCATCTCCCCTTTCTCCATTTACCTACAACTTTAGATTCACACCTGAATAAACTGTGAAAGATACACTTTTGAGAACAACTTACAAGGAGAAAACCTCCCATGTTTATAAATGAATCCTTTCACAATAAAAGACAGAGTTTGAAGTATGGGACAAAAGAAAAAAAAAGTAAAATAAAACATTGAAAATACAGAAGGGGAGATTTAAGTTATCCTGGAAGAAAAACTTTCTAATAGGAGGAATTCATAAAGACTTGCCTAGGCAGGTGGTAAAATCTCTACAACTGAAATATTTTTAATGAAAAGATTGAACAAACATCTGTCAGCAATGACACAGATAATAGTTGATCCCCTCCCTGAGGGAAGGTGATAGATTAGTTGACTTCTTAATATCTTTTCCAGGCCCGATTTCTATATGATGCTCTAGCAACTCAACTTCCTGAAACACTTACAAAAAATCAGTATAGGAATTAATATTAAAAAATGATTTAAGAAAAAAGTAAAAGTTCCTTTCCCTCTGCCAGCAATTTTTTAGTTGCCATGAGAGCACTTTGTTTAGGAGACTGAGGGAAGCTATCTGCATCATGACCAGGAGTCAAAAGTGAAAGATTCAAGACCAATCTCCCCAGTAAAACACAATGCACATTGAGAATTCTGGAGATTTCCAGGGCTACTAGTTAAAGCACAATTGTTAAGTTTTTAAATACTCATGGGCTTGGTGCTGTATCAGCTGCAAACCAGTGCAGTGCAACTTCATAAAGAAACCAATGTACTGAAGGAACTTTGTGAGATTCTTGCTTGCTCTTTTCCTGCTGGGTGCCAAACACCTTGGAGCACATACTGCTTTTTCAGGATCTGTGAGGACAGAAAATGCTTTGAGAATAAGTTAAATTTAAGATTTTGCTTGTAATGAAATTTAGTTTGACAGGATGAAAATCTTCCAAGAAATAGAATTCCTTCGTCAGGCCTAAAACTGCTATTCATTTAAGACACTCTAGAGGACATACCAGAATGCAAGAAGAAAAATATCAATTATTCATTTTAGAAGCACACCAAGAGGCAAAAGTTTCTGCATAGAAAGTAAGAACTACATTTCTACTTTTGTAGTCATTGTGTTTTGTGTTTTCTTTTTCAATGCAAACACAAACCTTGAGCATCAGTTTCCATACTGTTCAGTCTGGGATGGACACTCGTAACCTAGTGTTTCATAGTGTGCTTAACTTACTGGTATTGGTAACATATTCTGAGATTTCTGAAAGGGTTTTGCTGGGAGAATTTAACAACGGTATTTATGTACCATATGCAACTCAATTCTAGGTTAAAGTTCAGTTTTACCATTGTTTCCATAGCTTTTGTCAAGGCTGAAAAATCAGAGCACATGAAACAGAAGAGTTAGTTTCAATGTCATACTTCCTAGTCAGAAGAATACTGCTCTACCCACAGCTTATTCAGTATAATGCAATTAGGCTTTTATTTATTTTTCTCTAGAAAGTTTGCTATAGGAATCAACTTTCTGTTCATTTTTATTTAAATCTGAAATTTGGAGAAAGATTAGACAGAATATTGTATTTTGTCATGATCTGTTTATTAAAGTCACCCTCTGCTAGGATGTGATAAAACAAAACGTTAATAAATGTATAAAAAGTTTACTGATAAAATTCATTAAAATAATTCCTTCTATGACCCGAAACACTGTTTTAATGATGTCTCCCCCGAAATACAGAAAAAAAGTAGCCTGAACAGTGAACCGTAACTGTACATACTCGTATCTGTGACTTTCTGCT
Source organism: Athene noctua (assembly GCF_965140245.1). NCBI lineage: Eukaryota > Metazoa > Chordata > Aves > Strigiformes > Strigidae > Athene > Athene noctua. Next base: position 22,792,215 of record NC_134044.1, read on the forward strand.
GCATTAATAATAGAGCAGTATTAGTTTTGAAATATCTGAAGTGAATGGCTCATTAATTTTTCACCTTAAGCTTAATAGAAATTTGACAAACAGTTTTATGCTGAGAATAGACCCTCCAAGTAGGACTTCACAGCACATGATGAGAATAAATTAGAGCATAAGAGAAGAATTAAGTGCATTTGGTCAAATAAGATGGTGCTGTCATTCAACTGCCTGAAGTGAACAGTTAGTTCAGTGCATTTCTGTAGAAGAGATACTCTTCCATTTACACATTCCCAGCCTACCTTCTGCACTGCCCTTAGTCAACACTTGATCTCGTATTAACCATGACAAAAACAAAGATGTATAAACTGGCACATCACAGACATTTACATTATTTGCACTTTGAACTTGTGTACAGCTTACCCCCCAGCTTTGCTGATACGTTCAACAGCTGTTAGGCTTCCACTGGTACTCATGAAGCTAGCCACAATGTTTTCTTTATACTTCCCTGCAAAATCAGTTTATCTGTGGTTTTCTTGGCTTACATCTAACCACACGCCTAGACTGAAAGGGACTGTGTGGTGCCTAACTACAGGGAGACTCCACCACCTTATTGGTGGCTCTAGGTACTAAAACCACATCACTACCATTAATCATAATACTTCTGCTGTGAAGCAACTATGTTCATATTCACATATTCAGCTACAGCTGCTTACAAAAATGCTGCTCATGGACATTATTAAGACAGACATGAATCTTCCTACTCAAAAAGCAGCCTTCAAATAAGCCTTCACTATCAATTAATACTGCTAGACAAGGCTTGCATCGTCACATTCATGCATTATACACCAAGATTTGATTTTTTGTTGTTGTTGCTGCTCTTTATTCACACTGCTCTTCCAATGAACAGTTCCATAAAGTACCATCATTTCCTAAGACAAATCTTAGTGACTTCCTGCATACTTTCCAATGGCACTATTAGTATAAAATTGTATTCATGAAATTGAAGGATTTGGTTTGAGCAGATTCTTAGAATACACAGAATCACAGAATCATCTAGGTTGGAAAAGACCTTGAAGATCATCTAGTCCAACCATTAACCTAATCTATATAGATCCTAACCTATACAGATCCCATGTAAACTCTGATATAAAATATACCCATCTGCCACATCTCACAAAGTCAATGACACATTTATTTTCCCTCCTAAATTCTCTCTTTGAATACAGGAAGAAAAAATAAACTGATTCTGGCTGTCACTTCTTGCTGTAAAGGGATACAGTGAGAATGATGATCTGGAAAAACTCATGTCATTTTCCAAGCACTTATGAACAGTAAATTCTGGGAAAGCCCCACATCTGCTCAGTATTTGGACTTTGAAAGTCAGATACATGTTTTTCTGCACATGAAGTCAAATGGAGAGCTCTTTCTTCATCTCTTTAAAGCAAAGAAAGTGATGCTAATTGCCCTATGGTGCTTAAAATGGAAGTCAGAATGGATTTTATTAATGGGAAGAAGACCACAGCTTCACACCAAAAAGTATCTTGAGAGGTATAAGCTAAAAATATCATCAAGGGTAAGAAAAATAACCGGTATAGAAAAACATTAGTCAAGTAAAGCCGATCCTGAAGCAGATGCCCACGGAATGGAAGTAGTAACAAGCAGTTTCCTGCTATGTCTTTATTCAGTTCTCTATGAATTATCCACTAGAATTCCAGTGTGGAACATACAATCAGTTATAAAGTACTTTGCTTCACTGGCCATTGGTAGCAACATGGAGGAAGAGAAAAGCATTTGCTTCTCTTTTGTAGAAGAACTTTAAAATTCTGCAACCAGGTATTTTAACAGCAGCCCCAACTAAGGATGTTTAAAAGCAGCTTTACAGCAACAAACCATGAGATGATAAACTGTTCTCCCAATTACAACAGCACCGTGGCAGCTTGCATTTTGGGATGCATGACTCCAATGGACATGGGATGCTTAGAACCATGTACTGATTTGAGATATGGGTGAGAAACATAGCTGTGCCTATAAAAGGTGTAGGTACATTTACAGAAAAGAGAGAACTTAAAGGCAGTGAGGATCATGTAGAAAGAGACTGATAGTACTCAAAGTACCTGAAAAACACCTTCAAATTTTTCTTCACATTGGTGATGAAGAGAATTCCTTAAAAACACTTTTAAAATATTCCACATTCTCATGGCATCAAGAGTTAATGAAAAGAGTTTAGAAGAAAAATAAAGGTATCACACCACCTGTGATAAACTCCCAAGAGTTAACAAGACCACACATTCATCGATGCATACAAAACCACATAACAGTAAAGTGATATTGTTTTGCTTTACAAGTATATTCACTGTATTCTGTTTAAATCACATTTTATCAATGGAGTGGATGCAAATCTAGTTATGTATTATTCAAGACTGTCTCTTTAAACAGATTTCTACTGCCCTTAAAAATAAAACTAGAAATTCTATAGCTGATATGGAAAGAAAATGTACCTCTACAACCCACTGTCACCTTTTTCCCTCCCTCTCAAGGAAATGTGCTTGACCAATACGAAACAGAAAAAAATGTCACTCCCCTGATTCTAGGTGTAAATTACTCTTGTCTTAATGCCTACTTAAGGTACTTTAAAAATGCTGTCAGTCTCGTTTCTTTTAAATATAAATGGAATAAAAAGTAACACATTTATTTTGTAAAAGCAAAACTGATTTGACACACTGATGCTAAAACACCTCATTAATTCCCGTGTTCCCTTATAAAAAAATATTTAATAAAATGGCAAGAATTAAAGAAAAAAAAAACCCAACAAATCCAACTTTTTACAATACTCTCACTATTTTGAATCCCCATTTCCACTTAGCTTGTTATAGTGACTAATCATTAAAGTGACACAGAAGTGGCCAAAATAGAGCAAAATTATATAACACTTCCACACCAATTGACACGGAAGTAAGATTTTTCATTTTTACATACCCTACAATTATGTAACCACTTAAGTCATAAAAAGGAAAGGGCAATTCTTCCACATAATACAAACAGTTAAAGCATATTCTTACGTCCTAGTAACAATGGAATGTAACAGGGGAGAAAGAACAAGGTAATTTTCAGTTCCTCCTGTGTTAGCAAATGCTTGTCTCACTACTGAACTGAAAGCAACTCTCCACTGACAGACAGCAGGTTGGGCCATGTGAGATACAAACTACTATACATCCTTTTGACAGTGATGATAAGTACTCACAAGGATTGACAGAAGTTGTATGGGTTACATAACAAAAATAAAGAGCCCTCAGTATTTTAAAAATAAGCTTATTTTTAAAATTCAATAATCATAAATTTAACTTTCTGCACAATTTGTTCTTTGCATGCATGCTGAATTCAAAGGAGCATCTTCAAAACTTCAGTATTTCATTTTGGATACTATCTGAGGTATTCTTGATATCAAAACGTCTGCTTAGTATATTCTACCTTAATTAAATTTAAGAACATAGGGTACTTCACACTGTAAGGGTGTGTGGGGGGAAACAATCAGTGCTAAAAATATTGGAAACACTCAAAAACATCAGCCACACAAAAAACTAGCCACAAACTGCTGCAACCATGTCATCAAAGTCTTAAATTGTATAAGAAGTATCTTTAAGGACTACAAAAATAAATATTGCAATTCTTACTTAAAATTTAAAACTTTGCACCAAATTAGTGATTCAAACATAATAAAAAATAATTCTACAAAAAATTACTGTTAAGTGGTATTTTGTATTTTCCTAAAATATGCAGAAGTATTAATCAAACAAAAATCAGAATTCAGTAAGACTGCTTGAAGTGATTGGTCTAATGTTCAGAATTACTGCATGATCCAAGATATTAAGTATCAGACATACACTTGGACCTTTTTTTTGTACCTTTTCTCTTAAACTACTTCATGAATCCTGTATCTGCAAGTCTATGTTTAAAATGGATTTATTTGTTGCTCCCACAAAATATATTTTGCAGACTATTAACTATACGATTTTCTTGAACTGCAATCTGGAGGGAAGTGTGTATGTACATGTGTGTGCATGAGGGAACACATATCATACTAAACTGCACAGAGGTGGCTTTTAAAACTGAAATATTATAGAACATTTTGAATTCAAGTGCCAAACACATTATGGAATTCATTACCAATTTCATGGAAAAAATATACTTCGGTCTGAGAGCTATCTGGGTCTGCCCTATATGCCTATGTATCCTGGGTCAAGTACAGCCTTAGCTCAAATCCTTGACTGTGGTTGTGCTACGAATGAATTTGGCCTGCTCTGTTGAAATGGACGCAGAGAACATCCTCAGATCCCAGATTCTGCTACTGCAAGGCTGAATCACTCCCTTAAATATTTTTTGAAAGTAAGAACTTTGAAAACAGCAAATTATATGATCAAGATATAAGGTGACACGAAACCTATTCCATACTTCATATTTTATAATATAGTTCACAGACACACATTTAGTCTTGTACATAAGCAATTTACATTTGCTTCCATAATGCTTTTTACCTTCAGGGTAAGTAAATGACATTTCTTTTTAAAAAGAAGGTTGAAATACTCAGATTTTATAACTGCCTTTTCCATTCTGCAGTGCCATATTCCAGTGAGACCTTACGTATTCTGAGACCAGTTTCCTTTTCCTGCCTGGTAGCAGCCCACAGGGAGAAAAAGAGCAATGATGATAATTGCAACAGCTCTTGTATTCTGAGTGGGCAAGCAGCTTTCCTTTTGTTATGGCTAGTTACAGTAATCAGCTAGCTATTATCTCGCTCAAGTTTTTTGAAAAAGATGAAAGGATGAGAACAGGCAATAACTGGCATCAGTCAGTTTACTTTATGTTTGCCCAGCAGAACCAAAAATTTCTGTCCCTCCTGCAAAAAGGATCCAGGTAGTCACCAAGCATGGGCATCCTACTCAATAGTGTGATAATAATAATAGATAATAACAACAGATCATTAAGTCACAGTAGCAGATAAGGCAGAAGGCACATCCTGTATCAGTTATGTTTCCTATTAACCACTTCAAGAAATAAGCAACTTTTGGCACATTTCAAGCATTAAAGAGCTGGCCTTATGGTTTGTTCCCTCATGAAAAATACCTCAGTTTTCTACACTGGTGATGGCCACTATAGACAAAACAAACAACAAACACTGAAATGAGACACTGATACAGATTTCCTTCCCTTCAGTCATGATTAAGACTACAAAGAGCAAAATAACTGTCTTGCTTTAGGTGAAATATGTTTGCAGCAGCCAGATTATACATCAGGTTACATATCCCATCACTGTTCTGGTTATGAACAAGCATGGAGTCCTGTTTACCCACAATAATGAGATTTATTGTTATTAAAAATAATAAAAGCCCTATAACAGTCTACAAGGAATGGAATAGAAATAGAAAATCTCTAAGAAAACACTGAAAGTGACAGGTTTAGGATACCAATTATTTTGTTTATAGTATGTAGCGAACACTGCAATGACTCAGAATCACGTGTTGTCTGTATATATTTGGTAGACAAAATGAAATAAAATTGCATACGTTATCTGTGGTAGACTATGCTTTTCTTACAACTATATATATATGATTTATTATTCCATATTTGCTTGAAATCATGGAAATTTCCATTTTGGCTTCAGTTAGATGACATATGGGGTGATCCAAGGGTTTGAAGACTCCCCCTTTTCCCACAGCTTGTTACTTATTCCTCTCCCCACACTGCGGTGCCATTAACTGAAACAGCTTGATTGTTTCAGCAGCCATACTATGAACCAGATCAGCAAACTTCATCGAGGTTCTTCAAAGCTCCATCAGTTCCCCAACAGCAGTGCTCTTAACAGCTAAATCAGCAGAGTAGGATGTAAGCTAGGACAAGGAGGTAGATGGGTTGGCAGGAATTCCTTCAATTCCTCCCAAAGATCTGTATTGTCAAACCACAATTACAGAGAATACTCTTGTCCTCTAGGACAGAAAGTGACTCCTTCTTGGCACAGAATGACATTTAAATATGCACATCAATTCAAAAGCTACTTACAACTTTAAAAATAATAAAAAGAAATAATAATTGTTTTCATCTTCTCTAGGGTTTTTATTTAAAAAAAAAAACAACTTGGTTTTTTTAATTGTAATCACCTCACCTTAAATTTTAAAAATCAGACCCTGATGATATAATCCTCACATAGAAAAAAAAAAAAAAAGTGAATGTTTCAGGCTCTGGTTTATAGAACTAACTGGTAAATCTATCATAATCATGCAGTAGTTGAGTAATGACAGATCAGAACCGAAACTTTAATCCCAGGTTACATCCTAATGGACAGATGCCTGCATACGCACAACTGTGTAAACTGGAATCAAAAGCAACAAGCTTGTCAGCCAGACCAAGGGCTATTTTAAATACTGAATTACAGCATATACATTGAATCAGCTTTCTCAATACATGTTTGGTTCCTTCCTGCAAGAGTTGTAGTAAGCCAATGGTATAGCTTCATTGTCTGTCCATATGTAAAAAATGCTGGTTTAGACCTGCTCTGTTGACTCAGACCTCAATAATGATTGCTGTTCCATTGATATTTCGTAACATTTCTGGAGTAGTGTATGAGGTACTTGCCTTTATTCTGTACAAATTCTCTGATTTAAACTAACAATTCTACACATTGCATTCTGGTATTAAGGTACACAATTGGGTTATTTTTTTTTTTCTCTCCTTTTTTGTCTCTATACTGTGCTAATAAATGTCAAATCAGGAGGGCGTAGATTGCTTTCTATTCTCATTCTGCATAGCTCTGTAGCTCCCCCTTGTCACATTTGTTTTCTTACCAGCAAAACACTTCTGAAGTTCTTCGTTTATAACTGTAGATATTAGCATTTCACTCATTAAAAAAAAAAAAAAAAAGGATCCCTTACTTTCTCTTTTGACTGCCATCTGTTAAGCTTCTCCTCAGAGAAATTAACAAGTATCCATATTGGATCTCTGAACTGCAAATATTCCATCATCTGCAAAACTTATGAAAATAATCCCCATTGGAAAAGATAGTCTTACATGAAATTACCAGGGAAGACAGAAACATAAACAGAGGGCACTGTCTGGATAGTATATGAAGGCTGCTTACTGCCCCTAAACAAACAGAGCACTCTGGACAATGTCAGAACTACAGACTACTTGAGCTTGGAATGGACCTCTGGAGATTGTTGAAGGACAATGTGCCTGCTCAGAGTCAACTAGAGCAGGCTGTCCAGGACACTGTCCAGTTTGGTTTTGAGCATCTCCAAGCACACACACGGCAACCTCTCTGGGCAACCTCTTCCAGTGCTTGACCACCAAAGAATAGCTTTCCTTATGCTTATGGGGAATTCCCTGTGTTTCAGTTTTCTCCTCGATTCCCTGAATACCACTGGAGAATAAAAACACTATTTCAGGGTTTTTTAGGCATTACAGAATAATTCAAGAAAACAGTTTAAAAATAAGAAAGCCTCTAACATTCTGTCTGAAAATGATACAAAATTAATATGTATCTTCTGTTTAGCAGGGTTAATTGTAACATCAAAATAATAAGGAAGTCGCAGTATTAATTTTACTACTATGATCTTAACGTCAAGAATTTTCTAAAAGAAGAAAAGTCTGCTAATAATGCATGTCTATTAGCTCAAAATATATTAATACCATTTAACTTTGTTTTAGTGGAGCATGACATTGGAAATTTGATATTCATTTTCAAGTTAAATTCTGACTATATGTATCAAAGCCTTTTTCTTTCTTTTTTTTTTTTTTTCTTTAAATCTCTATTTGATTGCATATTGTTCCAAAGGACTTGCATTCAATTCAAAAGTATGCTTAAATACAGAGAAAAAGAATCAGTGTCTTTTAAGAAGTCAGATTGCAAAGAAAGTATTCCAAGTTCTGAGTTTAGTGTATTAATCTTTCACCTGAAAAATTAGATACAGTAGATATGGTTGGTCATGTACCAGTAGTAATAATTTGATTACAATTACTGAAGAAAAAAAAAAATCCTGTCAAGTCAAGCTCAAATGACATATGATAGAATGAAGCTATAGGTATTCTCAAGATCTTTAATCCTGTTTATAGTACAGAGTGGAGAAAAAGCTATGCTCTGAAAATCCTAAAATTCTGAAGCTATGGAAATTCTTGTGACACATATTGGTTCTTTTCTGGATGTCAGAAAAGATACAAATAAACTATAATCCATTTGCAGCACTCCTCAGAGATGTAAACACTGGTATTTAATTTACTTAATAACTTGCTTATATATTTGCAATATTTTATTATGTTTGTGCTGACTGCTGTAACTACTATATTCAGCTTCAGAAGGTTATTACAAACACCCGTGAGAACAGGATTTCATTTTGTGCGCAAGAATACACTGTATGTGAACATTCCTTCAAAAGTGAACGGGGTCCTTGGCCCTAACTGATTCCTGAACCACCTGGTGTAAGAAACTTTGCAACCTCACCTCATTGAGGTAACCTACACAACTGAGATTGTGTTACCTGAGATGAGCATGAAAAATAAAGCATTTGGGTGAAATAACAGAGTTGAGGAGCTCGTTAAGGTTTAGGATAAACCCCCTGGAATTCATAGACAATTTGAGTTAGGAAGATCTGAAGTAAAGAAAATTTAAAACAAAAAACCAATGAGGCAATACTTAGAAAATAACTTCTTTTTAAAGAAGGGTAGAGTAGCAGCATTGTTTCAGAATATTATATTTAGGGTCATGTTTTAAATTTTAAGTCAGCGATAAAAAAATTCATACATATATTTCTGAAAAAATGCCACTTCTGATTATTTTTCAAAGTAAACACTTAGGAACAACAGTTCCACAAATATAATGGAGATTATTTCCAAATATAGCTATTAAAATTCTGTAGAAAATAAGAATATTATAATCTGAATTATTACTTAAAACTAATTTAAATGGAAAGTGTCCTTTTCAATCATATAATGTCTTGAAATTTATCTCAAATGCCAGAAATACTTTGATATTTGACTTTTCTGAATGACAGTAAATCCCTATTGATGAATATTACATTTCTCTGTAGAATAAATTTCCTACTCAATTCAAAGACGCCTTCACAGATAGAAAATAACGTGTACCCAAATCTCCCATACCATTTTACTTCCAGTTACAGCTTATGTTTCCACAGCTGTATATTACTGCATTGTACCTTTGCTCTGCAGAAAAAAGGATTTTAGTTTGTTTTGAAATAAACTTTTTTGCTCCAAAAGTTATCATGCAGTCACTACTTTCTAGTGGGATTTTTTGTTTTGTCTGTTTGTTTTAAATTTTTTTTGGCTAGTTTACATTAACATATAAACTAATGTATTGACTGGCAGTAACCTGTTAGTGGAGGTTTGTGACCTCAGGTTCTTAAGAATGATCTGAAAAAGACCAAACATTGTAAGACAATAAAACAACTTGGAAAGACAAAAAGAAAATACAGTGCTAGAACAACAAAAAATGAATGTGATAAACAATAGAAACTTCACAGAACAAAACTAAAATATTTAAAAAGAGGTATCTGTCTCATTAACTAAGAAAAGTTCTTCTAATGGCCCTTCAAACCTCCATGAGAATTAAGTCAATAATCCACATACAACTATCATTACACATTCTACCCTGCTCCCAGAGTTACCTTTCTAAAATTAGGTGGCATTATTTTTTAGTGATATGTTTAAATATTAAAATTGGTGAACTTCAAAAACAATTTCTAAAATTTCCTTACAGTTAAAATATTTTAAATTCTTTAGGGATTATTTTAAAATTAAATATTTCACCTACTTTGATGCAAAATGAAACTACTAAAATGGTGAACGCAAAAGGTATCAATCTCAGTTGCTTTGATCTTTGAAAGGCATCAGTGTAACTGCATTATCCTAAAGTAGCTTTTAGTGGTCCATTTTCCCCTCAGAATCTCAATGTGTAACTATATTATCCCTTTATTCCTCCCTTCTAAGCAATCAGTGTGGCACACCATTGGAGTTATATAGTGGACTAGGCACATCAATGACTCTGCCCCCAAAAGCTAATACTGGTACCACATACTTTTGTTCACTTGATTAAATATAACAATGAAACCCCCATTATCTTTCCTTCAAAGGATTTAAAAACTTGTTTGAATTTAGCTTTCACTGTGTACTAAATTTTCTGCGCATACACATGCTATTTTGTTGAAACACTACATTTTAGAAGTAAAATAGAAGCAGCGATGTTCTATACATTTTCCTATTCTCTTAGGCATTTTTTATAACTAACATATAGACGTTATCCTTATTCATTTTTAGTCCTTTCTCCTTTTAAGAGAAATAAAAACGCAAGACTCTACAGTTTCCTCAAAGAACATACACTTCCTAGCTCATTTCTTACTGCAAGATTAGAAGGACACTGCAGCACTGAACTGTCCTTTGTTCCTTTCTATAGCGTTAAATTTGGAGAGCTTGCTCAGGTCATAGGCAAATCAGGAAATCCATTCTTCTTTTTCTTCTATTTTTACAGCAAAGAACATAGGTTAGAAGAATCCCAAAAGAGCAATGGAGGAGAAGAAATCAATACATATCTAGTTCCATTTTGACTGTTACCCTGAAGTTTAATGAATTTTAAATGATACCTAGAAGCATGTAGAATATATACAGACTGACAGAAATGCCCATGCAAATCTTACTCTTCAGAGCAGTGGCACCTCAACTAAACCATTGAACACAAGGCAACTCTCCTATTTTTTTGTTTTTATAAAAAGAGTGGTACTGGAAGAAAATATAATAATATACTAGGGAAGATGCTCCAGATTCACCACTACCTTCCCGTAAGTACTTGCAAACAGCTTGCAGCAAGTAAACTGTTTTCACAAGCTGAAATTTCAATGGACCAGACCGTCTTTCTCTTTAAAAACACACAGGTCCATGGAAGAAACATTAATCAAACTATCTGTGAAAACTGTACCAAGAAGAGCAGTTGTTTATGCTACAGGTCAGTAGCAATCACAACAACCCTTATTTCATTTTTTTTCTTCACCGTTACGGATATTTGCAATGGTGGTATCTTGAAAACTACATAAATGTGGGCAGTGCTAATAAACATTCTGCCTTTCAATGGCTTACTGTTGAAATTTACTCTCCTGTGCTATCTCCAAGGACTATCCTTGGCTCCGAAGATGAGACCTCAAGGTTTCAAAGATCCACAGCATCCACATCTATCAAGAAGACTCTTGAAGTGTCTGAAGCCAGATATAGAGAAACACACATGAAACCTAAAAGTACTTAGGACTCAGACCTCATGTACCTGCACCCAGATCCTACAGTAAAATCCCCTCATACAGGCTTCTGGTTCAATATCTAAGACAGTGTGATGGCACAGCTACCTAAGTAAGACGTTACTATGGCCTACAAATACATTCATGTGTGTGCAAACTCACCCACCCACACCTCATGTCACATGAAACAGAGAACCCTCCAGCTGCCACTGACTGCTCCAGAACTAGAAGCAGCACAGTCATGTTTCTGGAGAGCACAGTCTCGGCAAATAAATCTTACCCATTAGTAGAGTTAACAAGCTCTAACGTGCTGTTGTACTAACATAAGCCTCAGCCAGGATTCTTCCAATGGGAAGGACATAGTGTTACTCTCCTACATCACTTAATCATTACTGTAAAATTAACTCAGCACTCCTTTCAAAGTAAGTTTGATAACCTAGCCCTCAATGTTACCTCTATTCTGATTCTACTACTTTACTGTCACAATTCAGTTCCATGGATTTTTTGCCTGAAGTTGCACAAGGCTGGTAAGCTATCAACACAACTTTACAGTAGATAATAGATGCTCTTGACTCCATCATATTGATAGGCAAAAGCACAAACAAATATACAGAAATATAGTTCATTGAAAGAAACTAAGAAATACAAATAAAAAGAACACAAGGACTGCTATAACAACATGGGTTAAAGCAGTTATTTTCATAAAAGGAACGTGTCACAAGTAATCATCACTTCCATGTTATTTCATCTCCTTCTCAGTACTGCTAGAAATAAATAGATGCCACATTTGTAAATTCCATTGGCACTGTTCCATTAAAGTGACACTTGATGTATTACGTGATTGCCTCTACAATATGTAACATCAGTCTTTATTGTCACAGGTACTGTATTTCATGCAAGTGTGGAAACAAGCATTTGCAGTTTTATAATAACCTATTTCCTGCCAATAGTGTTGTAAGGAAGTTGCAATTTGTCCTCAAGTATCTGTTTGCTACTCAGAAAAAAATATTTATAGCCACTCAAAGATCAAATATTATTTTCCCATGCACTCACTGCAGACAACATTTTATTCTCGAACATGGTATGCTATAGGAGAGCACTTAAGTCAGTGAGACAGAACTGACTGAAGAGTATAGCTGTCCATCACTGTTCATTATAAGGCCAAAATTCAAGTATTCCTTAACATGATTTCAGGTTACCAATTCATAATTCCATTTTACTGCCTGCAGTTCAATTGCAGTAAACAAGTCTAATATTTAAGTAATAACAGATCAGACAGCAAAAATATTACTTTAGTCTGTAGATAGAGCTGAGTTTTTTCATTGTGCTTTTAGTTCATGTGTGGCATTTGCACAAACATCAATAAAATAATTATATGGAAAAGATATTAAATGCTGTGGAACAAGCAAAAATTTACTATATGAAAAAGCACAAACTATTGCCTTTGTTATAACTCTATTTTAACTAAACTTAAATTTTATTCAGTTTTGGTTTAATCTGGTTAAGAATTTTAATTCCTGCTAACCTCTAAAAATTAAGTTAAAATATAGCCCAGGACTAAGCAAGGAATGGGCATTTGAAAGATGTTCCATTACTTTCTTGACAGTCACAATCATCTCAGACATCAGTGCTGAGTCACAAAGCTAGCTGCTGATAAGATGTTAAATGCATTTTAATTAAGTAGAGATATATATATGCCAGACTGTGCATTCTGCTTGCACTGATTTGATAGAATACACAGAATGAAGGAAATAAGTGTCCTTAAAAAATCTGGTCCCTTGATTCAGTTCCCACAAAAATCCAATCTTACTTATAAGTGGCAGTTAGTGGCACTGACTCTTGAGAAACGTTAAAGGGCTAAGAGGAAACACAGGAAAAGGAAACCTGAAAAAAAAAAATATCTATCACCCAACGTATTTAATATATTAATATGAATTTGCTACAGGCTATTATCTATCTTCCTTACAGAATTCTCTTGTACATATAATTAGATAGTACAGGACCTGTATTGATGAAACTTCAAGTATCTACAAACCTGTATAACTTAATCACAAAATTAGATTTTGAGTTAAGTATGCAAACTTGTTTAAATAATAATTTTCCCATCAGAGCTCATTGAGCAGAATAAAGTATTGCCTTAGATTAACTGGGCTAATTATACTTCCTTTAAAATCTGTTTAATAATTTTCTGTCTCCTACTGTAAGTAAGTAAATATTTCAAATTCTGTTTGTTAACCTCTAGCTTAAGTCCCCAAGAAAGCAAGCCAGAAGCAAATCTATTTAAAATCTAATGAAAAATGTTGTATTTTTCTACTACCAGATGGAATTGTGCGTGTTAGTGTTGTTCCCTATACTCTGGATGCTGAATTTTAAAATGAAACCATTTTCTTCTGTTCCTAGAAAGTCTTAGTTAACATAATACAAACCTCTACAACCAACCACAAATATGAATTCAATTACTACTGTATTTTTTTTCCATCCTTCACCTAACTAAGTCCTTCATACTGATGTGCTCTTTGGACTCTGCATGTAATTGTATTTTTCAAGGTGTAACTAAAAATGGGTTTTCTTAAGAATAGATGTCTCATGTCCAGGGTTGATATTTTAAAGTCATTCCATATAGATCAAAAGCTTCTTAAAATCATCATTGCACTGTCTCTCAAAGGTTTGGAAAAAAAGGGTTTTTTAGAGAAGTTTGGGACACATTCTGTGTGTGTGGAATTTGCATTAGGTACCTGAGTACCCAGAAGTCTGTGTTTTCCAAGGTATTTTCAATGAGACTTCATCAGGCCAAAGAAGGCAATGAAATTGCATCTGTTGCACACTCTTATTCAACTCTATACTCAGAGCACCTCCTTAAGGACATGACTGATGTGAAAGAAATACTGCATGGAAAGGACAAAGTCTATACTGAATCTTCCTTAACCCATTTCTTAACCATAAAAACAATGACATACACATATGTAGCTTTTGCACATGCTGCTGCAAATCTGAATTTTCCCTACGGGAGAAACTCAAATTTTATTATGGTCAGATAACTTTGCACTTTCAAAAACGGCCAACTACCTGAATTAGAGCTAGCAGCCTACAGTTGAAAATTTCCTCAGATCAGAAAAGTAAATAGTCCACTGACTAATCAAGAGACTGAAATAATTCAGACTCATTTCCAAAAGTGTGAGTGCCTCTTCAGAGAAACTTCTATAAATATAAAGCCCTCATTAGCTTTAGTGTTACGTGAATTTCTACACCAAGGATACTTTCATCTGTGGTGCTTCCTGTCTCTAAACAATTTAAGAAGAAGAGTGAAAACTATATCAGAAGTTTGCTTCAGGTTGGTAGACGCAGCCATTCTATATGGAACACACCTGCAATTAATAACCTGAAGGTATTTGTTTAAAATGCAAAATAGTAGAACTCCTCATTCAGAAGCACTGCAGAAGTACTATTATAACAATAATCAAGTCCTAATGGCACTTCCAATACATACACTAAAATTAATTGAGCTTGATGGCACAATTATTTGGTTTGGATTGTGTACAAAGTCAGTCTTGCAATTACAGTTGGATTCTTCTGCCCTAAAATTTCACAGAAATATTTCTGATAAACAGTGTACATGTATCTTGTACAATGGCAAGAGGAACTTAAACTACAACTAAAGTATGGATCAGTTACTGTGACATTAGACTTCAAACGGCTCTGGCAATTCTTTAAAAACGCAGGTTGTTTTTTTTTTTTTTTAAATAGGATACTACACAACATTAAAGAGTGAAGTCACATTTTGGCTTTGTGAAAAGTACAGATGTTTTTTCTGGGATAAGTAATTGGCATTAAACAAGTTCTGAAGTTTCTTGTCAAATCACAGGTTGATAAAATTACTCTAATTACCTCAATTTAATAATTATTAACAACTCAGTATACAAATCATAAGTTTCAAAGCAATATGATTAAAGCAATATGATGACAATAACGTTTCTGACAACTACCAACAATGATCTATGTGTGCTTAGAGTAAAGCTATGCCAACTTGAATTAGACTTGACCTTGAATTGATAAAAGAAAAAAACAAAACTGCAAAGTTTTTAATTTTCCTGAAAATACACAAGAGAATTCAGTAAAGCAACCTTGCAAATCCCCAATTCAACAAAAAGCAATATAGCAATATATATATATTTACTGCTCTGCTCATGTTCCTTACATGCAAGGGATATTATTAAAAACTGTAAGAAATGTGCAGGATTCAGACTAAAATCCAGAAAAATGCTCAATCTGAATATTTTTCTGTTTGGGATTAATTCAGCAGTTGTGAAATTAATGGCTACCCTCAGCAAGTGCTTTCATGCAGAATCAGACTTCAACCTCTGATTTTCTTTAGATCCTATGTCAAAGGAGTTTAATATTTCTTTCATTGTTCATTACTTACTATTGCTAATTATACACTTTCATTACTATCAAGAACTTTGAGAGCTTCCAAAGGAAAACACAACATAATGTTCACAAACTCTTAAAAAATCCTGTACATTTAAGTGTTTACACACAGTAAGATTTTTTCATCAAAAGCGTTCTGAAAATCTTTTGCATATGAACAGACATATCCAGAACAAGACAGGAATTCTGGTAGCCATCAATCCAACACTTCTATCTTGTAAAGTGAAACAGCACATTCTAACTTCTGAAGTAACCAAACCAACAAAGGACACACAGTAAATTCACTTGGTTCGTCAATGAATTACACCATATGCATTAAAGAACACACCAAGTGTCATCAAAAGAGAATAGAAAGGCTGATGCCAATATAATTTAAAGTGCAGGGGAAATCAGATTGGCCAAGAATTATTTCTCTGTAATGTGGTCAGAAAGGAGATTTATGTAGACAAAAAATGTTGCCTCACTAATGGTCAAATATGTGCATATTAACATCAAATCTTGATCTCAGATCACAGTGTGGGCTTTTGTAGTACCTGACAATTGGAATGTCCCCAGGGGAAAAAAAAGTGAGTTCTCACATATTCTATAGCAATATTAACCTTGTTCTTGAAAATGAAATGGTGAAAAAAAAAATCCAAAAGCCAAAAAAAGCCATACCACCAGAAAAAAACAAAACAAAACAAAAAAAACACAACCAAACCACAAAAGCCCCAAATCCTTATTTGCAGATTGACCCATAACAAGGCCTGAACTTCAAAAAGAATGTTAAGAATGTATCCATGGATCAATATCATCAGAAGGCGAAGATGGAACTTGGCACTTAACCCAATTCATGTGTGCTCTGTTCCTGCCATGGCAATATCACAGAGCTACGTAAGTGGAAAGAGAATCCCAAATGTATTCTGTCACTGTTTTAATCAAGAATATTACAGCAACTAGGGAGCTCAGACTTCAATTGAACTCTGCATTTAGAATCTAATACTAAGGATTAGTATAGAGGTCATCTATATTTGTAAAATAAATTCTAGAAGTTGTCTGTAGCTGTACTTAGGACACTTAGATAAAGAAATCGGATACGTCAGGTAAGCTGTCACATTTAGTGAATAAGGATTAGAAAGGCACTGTGGGAAGAGGGAGTTCAGTACCTCCATGCATCTTTAGCTAGAATCTGTATTAACATAAATGGATTGTCACACTCTACATTCATGAGTTCATAAGTAAGATCCAGAGTTGAGTCAAGCTTAGTTGACAGACTGGCTAATAAAAACCATACTGACAATGGAGACTTTTCTATGTATTTATGCCTTTTCCAGTTCAAAGTCTAATCTAAAAGCTCTCTTAAAAGCATTTTACTCAAGTAAAGAGGGTGGAAATTGTTGTCAAAGCTTTTACAATGGTAAACATTCTGTAGGAACAGAATTCAAGATTTCAGAAGCAGTGCCGGCTTTCAATTCATTTCACTTCAAAGACAAATCACCCAGACCTACTTTAAATTGTGTAATAGTTATCTTCCTCTTTGCAATGTTTTCAATTCAGAAGGAACTTTTCTTGAAGTAAATAAGTAAAAACCAAAGATCACTTATATTATGTAGCTTCCCTGGATTTTCTAAGGTTTCCTACATGTCACTTAAGAAATGCATTCCTGAATTACCTCATAGTAAGATTTCTTTCCCTATTCCTCCCTTTCATAGCAGGAGGCTGTCAAGTCCTCAGAGTTTCAACCCAAAGTCTCCCAATAAACCATAGCCTCTTGTTTTCTTCAGAAGGGCTCAATAGTATGTACATTTAAAAGATACCTATTACTGACCATCTGGCCCCAAACATAAACATACTGTTATCCATTAACAGAGGTAATCTTTCTTTTCCAGGTAATATTGTACAATGTTGTGTACAAGAGCTATATAATCTCAATATATGTTCACAGTCACAGGAT
The DNA here is from genome assembly GCF_965140245.1 of Athene noctua. Classification (NCBI taxonomy): domain Eukaryota; kingdom Metazoa; phylum Chordata; class Aves; order Strigiformes; family Strigidae; genus Athene; species Athene noctua. The sequence goes on from NC_134044.1 coordinate 22,809,840, forward strand.
CAAATAATTTACTAGTATAAACGACCACATTTATACTGCAGTCAATTTATACCTGCTTATGACCTATTGAACAAATATTCATGTTAACATTCTCAGGTCAAGATTCTGAAAATGAAGCTGGAAGTATGTGCTTAGCCTAAAACTTTTTGAGGAATGCTCATTTTCAAAAGCCATGAAATCCGATCTTGTAATTGAAAATGAAAGTTCGAAAATTATTTTGAATCGTTAATAGCATTTCAAAACCTTGAGTTAAATATCTACATGTGGTTGTCAGTGTTAGTTACATCTTAGTTACATCATTTTGTGTTCAGTGTTTCTTAAAGATCTTCACAGAACAATGTGTTCTGAAGTTTAAACACTCAGAAGAAGCTGAAGCATCCATTATGGACTTATTTATTAATAGAAAATACCAAATGCTGCTGATATTGAAACTATTTTTTTTTGTTTCTAAGAGAAATGAACTAATGTTTCTCAGATACCAAAATTATTACCTACTAATATCCTCACTGATCCTTTTGTGGTCAAGAGGTATGATACATTTTTCATAAAAAGGGGAGGTTACCTAATGAATAGTTTACAGATAACAAACAGTTGGAATGGCTAAATGGGAACACAGAAATGTCATGCGTTCAAATATATCCCAAAATGACCCAACAATGTTAATCTCCACAGCTGCTCCTTCCTAAAGCAAGGGATACAGTTTATTATTTATTTATTTACAGTTCCACCAGCATAGCACCACTACCAGCTGTAATATAACCCTGCCTTGGCAATGGTATTCCTGGTTACATTTACCTCAAAAGCCAGAGGTGATTCCCTTTGCTACATTAACTTCATAATTTCAGAATTAAAGCATGCAATATATTAAAATCCAATTGACAGACATTTTCTGCATTTAATAAAGAAATCAGAAGTATAAAACACAAGTTACATGAAGATTAACAAAAACTTACTGCTCTTGCGTTAGAAAAACATTAAATATTTTTTTTTAAATGCAAAATAAATATATGCATTTGGAAAACACTTCTAGAATGTTATTAACTCTTCAAAACAGGAATAATACTCATTGAGTATAAAAATCAATTAAAGTCTATGAAAGTAGAAAAGTCAATTAAAGTAGCAGGCGTAGCAGGGAACACTTGCTAGTTCTACAGAGAATACTATTGACAACAGAAGATCCTCTTTCAAATAACTGTGGGGCTTAGTCTGCAACAAATAACAAGTACTGGACAATAAATAGCAAAATGTCATTCATAATGACAAACTTTAATGAGCCTTTCTTTGCTAATGTCTTCCAAATGCCTACTGGAAAAGTTTTAAACACAAACAAGCAGGCAGTATAAGGAAGGGCACAATTCAGTTGAAATTTTGCCTACTTGAGCAGAGACTAATTTAGACAGCAGTTTTGCTATTAACAAGACCAAAGGAATTTAGCCAGGTGTTACAGATTCCTATTCCTTCCTGAAATAAGACTGTAGAGCCCACCAAGGAGTGCATGGATGGATAAATATAGTGTGAAATATTTACACTACTAGCAGCGAATTATGCGTGCATCAAACATAAGTCAACTACAGACAAAACAGTCTTTGAGTATTAGAGTAAAAAATAATACCATAAATATTGCAACAGTTGTATTTATCAAAAATCTTTTCAAAGGGGAAAGACTGAGTTCCCTCTGTATTTCAGTGGGATTTTACTAAATCTTAACAGTTAGTATGAAAATAGGAAATAGTATCTAATCCAAAGGGAAGACAGGCTCTGCATGATAATAGAGAAAAAAATTAAGTAGAGGTAATGACAGCAGTGAAGGATGTGTGGACATGCATTGGTAAATTGAATTAATTCCCAAACACCCAACTTCAAAACATTTTCTGAAATGCTGTTTGCACTAGCGATACAGATGTGACATTTTTTATCTCCATTAACTTGACCTTGCAGTAACTCTGAGGCGGAAAATTCTGACTGAATTCTGACCCCAAAGTCGACTGAAAACTCCTAAAAACTTTAAAATGGCCCAAACTTTACACTGCGTCTCCAGTCCTAAGCACCTCTCCATTATTTTTATCCTATATAAAGGACTGACAGGTGTTTACTGAAATGTTTATTTCACAGATTAAACTCTGCTGATGAAGAAATCAAAGTATTTTCATTTTTCATTAAATACAATGACATAATCTTTGCAAATACTATTTTTATGTAACACACATTTTTCCAGCCATAATTTGGAAGGAGGATCATATAGTCTTATATCTATTTAGTATAGACAACTTCACTCTTCAGTATGTATTTTGGCTATTATAAAACACAAGAAAGTCTTCCAGTGAGAACCTAAGGAAATCAGTGTATCCGGCAAATTAAAAGGACTTCTGGTAAACACCTCACCCCCTCTAAAGTAGAAATCTTTGCTTAAACAATGTTTAACAGAAGGTAAGAAAAATAAGTGTATAAAATTAATACTTTTGATGTAGCTTCTAGGATAGAATTTGTAGAGATTTGGAGGAGTCAGTTCTGTTATGTTTTGAGCAAAGTAGAAATGAACATCAATGATTACAGTGTGGAACAAAAGAACTCTAAGTTGTCAATACTACGGTGGTACAAATATATGGAAAGCCACATGCTACTGACATGCTATAACATTTATCTCAATCAATACAGGCAACCAGATAGCACTGAATCTATTTTAGGTAATTAAAAGATAAATACTTTGACAATGAAGAGATAAATTTTATTGTTGCCTAGATGCTTCCTAATGTGTCTAATTCAAAGTCTGTCTAATTATCCATTCAGTTCAAACAGCACATATAAAGGTGTTGACGTTGATACGGTAAAGAACTCTGTTGAGTAATCTTCATAGTATACAACTAAGAGATATTATTTTGTCCTCAAAAAAAAAAAAAAAGGCCTTTTTTAATTTTCAAAGCAAAATTTTCTTCATAAACAACAACTGGCAGATGGGAAAGGTCAAAACATAAAATAAAGTATTTTTAAGCTTCTAAGAATACATAATAAGCTACTGAGAACTAAAGAGAGAGGGAGGTAGGTAGGTTATTAAAAGGAAGTGCTGCCCTGCTCTTAGAGTAAGAATACATTTACCAATCAGTGCAAAACAAAGCAAGCACTTAATCCTTGCAGCTGTGAAGAATGGGCCTGATGCTACACCGCTGAAGGGTATAGGAGGCAGGATTTCTATACCTGTTGTTCTGTTATGTCACAGGCAATTAAGAGATTCCCAGGGCACACTTCGAGACCATGAGAAAAAGAAAACACACCTCTCAGAAGAAAATCTGAGTCAAAGTAGCACCTTTCTTTCAAAGACACTTGAACATCTATTTATGAAGATCTATATTTACTCCTTGTGCCACTAAAGCCTTAATCAAAGAAATACCCACAATTTCCACTTAAAGTTTATCACCATACAGTTGAAAGGGAAATAATACACTGATTTCTTTTTTAAGTCCACTGTAATTGGAAAAGGAATATTTCAAATACATGCAGAACTCTGGCAGTACATCTTTGCTTTCAGTTCATTTTGAGAAACAATATTATATCCATAAATTAACTGAAAATAATATTACTCATTAACTATCTGCTATAAAGATTACAGAATTGAATACTGCAAAAAAGTACATGATCATGGAGTCTACATTTTTAACTTGAAATTTGTATAACTGAAACTTTTCAATTGTTTTTCTCCACTTGCCATTTACGTGTATATATTTCATTTTGAGTACCTAGAATTATTAGGTATTCCCATAAAATGGTTATATGTATTTTCTGCAGTTACAGATATTTCAATGCACTTTCAACTTATTAAAAGCACCTTTTCTACATGAGGGAAGGACAGTCCTATTGTATAATCCAAAATTGACCACAGCAGAATTAGAGAGATGCATATCTCAGGCACTGATAATACTTTTACAGATTATTTTAGACACTTATAATACCTTTCTAAGATTATAGGAACATGGGCTAATAGATGGGAGTTAACAGCACAGCAATATCCACCATCAACAAAAAGCTGTTGACATTATGCAATCATAACTGTAATTATTTATTTTAAAATTATTTTTAAACCATGTAAGGGCAAAGCCAAAAGCTTAGAGAGGGATTTCATTTAATGAGCCAGGTACATGACTTCAGATTTCAACTTCACCAAAACATAATTCATAATTCAGCTGCTTTCCCTGGAAAGAAAAACAACCTCTTTAGAGTACAGTAGGTGTTACAATACGGGTGAAAGCCTACAAGATGGAACATGAACAGCTTTATCAGTACTATTGTATACTGAGAGTTTCAGTGTGTATCCACAAATACTTCAGGGCTTGCTTTAAGAAGCTTTGTCAAATTGCAATTTTCCCATTAGAATTTTTTTCTTTTATTATTTCAACTTGAAATACCGAAGTGCGAGGAACACTGCCTTTGTGAGAACCATCTTGGACACACTAAGAAACCTGCTGAAAATTGCTGTTAAATAGAAACTTCAAGCAACATTTATTTTGAATTGTACATACAAAGAGTTTTAAGGAACAAATTTCAAAATATATAATGAAGTACAGTAAAAATATTTTAAGTAACAGATAGGATTTATGGTTTTGTCATTTTAGGACTGTTAAAACACATACTTGAAAAAAAAAAAAAAGTATGTTGTGCCATGGTAGTAAAAATAGCTTTTGATGTTTGTTTTTGTCTTGGAAGATTAACTCTGGATAAAATAGTAGAGGAAAGCCACAAGAGAACTGCTTTTAATGCTTTATTTTATTTCTTCTGTGTAGAATGAAGGAAGTAAGTCTTTAAAGGATCTGTAAGCCAGTACAGAAGAAGGAATTGTTGCCCAGGATGATGACGCAGATAAAGCAAAGAACAGCCAAGGGGATAAACCAGACGGAAATTAAATACCACAGGCCATCTCCACATTGATGTGATAAGAAACATGCAAAGTTGGTCATGGGGTAATTTAACTATTGAAACTGGCTAAGCAGAAATCTGGAATTGAAAAATAATACCTAAAAATCCAAACTTTAAAATAAATTTGTCAGAATTGATGGAGTTTCTTCTAATTTTAAATAGTTTTAATTATTCTAATTATGAACTGAAACTCAGGTACTTGCTGCCATTAAAATTTTACAGCTGATTCTGAAATGAGTTCTCCAGACTTAAAATCATAAATTTAATCAAAATCATCTTAACCCTAACTATCTTTCATCATTGTCATGACTGAATTGTAAATACATTAAAAGCACATATTAATTATTAAGTTTTCTAGTACAGTAAACTAAGCCAAGACTTCCAGTACTATCAGGTACTAACAACCTGAAGGTAATATCCTGAAGAACTAGTACATCTCCTAGCTCTACTCTTATATTAAATCTAAGCAGAAACAAAAAATTGTAGACATGGTTTTGAAGGGCATCTCTTAAATAGCACTAATGAATGTAAAAGAAGTATCCAAGTATACATAAACCCTCTGTTTTCTAAACAGAATTTGCAGCTGTACAAAAAAAACCCTTATACACAAATAAGTTTTTATCCTGAAAGTAACTATGCAGTATGAATCACCTCCGTGAGGTACATTCACAGCTCAGTTATTCAAGCACACAAAGTCTCAGCTGGAGCATTGTTCTAATTGTTAGCTCTCACACTAAAAAAATCCAGTAGTTGCATAAAACATAACAAAGGAATTGAAAAAGGTGAGGAGGATGTAATCTATAGCAAGCATTTAACTGTGGGAACATTAAAGTTTTCTTTACCAACACGAAGATAAAAGAAACCAGATGATACTTTAAAGAATAATACTGATGGAATCATAAGAAAACCATACCATCAGTGGAACATAGAAATCACTGGCCTGATATTCTCAGCCCTGACATTTTGCCTGAAACAAGTGAAGCTTTCCTTCCACAGGTGTCAGGCATTTCCTTCCTCACTTTAGTCCAAGTAAGCCCTGTGAATTGAACTCCTTTTCCGGATGAGTGCAGTCAGTCTCTGTCTGCAATTAGAATGTTACAGTCTCTAGTTGAGAACAATTTACTGAATAAAGCTTAGTTTTTGCAAATTACACATGCAAGATGTTGAACAGCCACCAACCTCAATCAGATCAATGGACTGAAGAGTCATCAGCATTTTTCAGGAAGTACTCCATAACAATTAGAGCATCATTATGATGATTTGGAATATAATGTTGAAAGGTATTATTAGAAGCTGCAATATATATATCGCCTTCAACACAGTCCTTTTAGAAGTGACTTCTCCTACAGATTCTGATACAGAGCACAGTAACAAAGAAAGTAGAACCTAAAACAGAAGTAGGAGTTTGCTATACACTATATAGATCTGAGCTCTAATTACCCATTTGTGCTTCAAACCATCTAATTGGTCTCACAGTCAAATCACCAGAGGCACAACTACTCAAATTAGCACCCACATCCAGTCACCGATACAATGTATGGGCACAATTACAGTTACAAGAAGAAAGGTAATTTAGCTGCAAAGAGCTCCTTCAAGCCTTAAACCATACTGGATATTGCTTGGTAAATCCTACTAATGCACTTCAGTAGAAGCTCGACATACCCAATCCTTCACTGAAATTTAACACCATAGACTCTTTCTTCTATCTTCTTTAAGACTGGAGATATTAAAAAAATCCATAAGGTTCTAGCTAAAGAGAAATCCCTGTTTGTCATATTTGGATCAGAAACAAGCTCACACCAAAATCTAGTCCAGTACAAATTAGTGCCTTAGGTTTGTATGCAGATGCTCTACAGATATTTACTTAAACTTTCATTTTCTTTTTTTTTTTTTTTCCTCTGCTTTATTCTATTCCTTTTCTTTCCAGGCTAAGAATTCAACGTGGGATTAAATGAAGCCCCACTAATGACAGGTACAACACATGCCTGAGTTTGAGACAATTTCTATTATAATAATTACTAAAATATTAAACCACTCCAGTTTTGAAACTATAAATATTTTCAGTAAGCTAAAACCAGCAACCTTGTAATGGTATCTGTGTCATGAGGACATTTTTCAGCCACTGTTTACCTTGGCTATTAGGTGCTCAAATCCATATTGTAAGATAAACGATGTAATTCTTTAACTTATTCTAATTAACCAGATAAACCATTATTATAATCTGTACTAAAAGGGAAATTTATATTGAAAGTAAAACATCCCAAACATCAAAGACCATGTAGAAATCCTGTATTTGTGATTGCTTGGTGCATAAGCATCACTAAGAGACAGCTATACTACTATATATCTCATCATTCCTTATCATACTGGAACTTCCATGAAATGTAATTGGTGTAAGAAATAGATAAATAAAAAATAGACCCATTCTTGAACTAAGTAAAAAAATTACAAAAAAAACCCCAAATCCCCTTTAACGTAAGGAAACAGAATGAAGAGAAGATTAAGCATGACTGAAGAAAGAATACAGTAACTTTGTTTTGGGACAATCACAGATCATCTGATTCAGTAACAATCTGGTACAGCAGTACCAGACTATGGTGTTGAGCAGCACATCTTGACAATATTAAAAACATAAATATCATTATTATGAATTCTGCTAATCCCATTTTCCATGACAGGTAAGAAACAGGCTAATAAAATATGCATCCAGATTATCCATATAATCAAACCTACATTATTAAGTACAAAAACATCTACGGCATGGTAATGTTTAGATTTTTCTCCAGGAAGCAAGTATGATATTCTTACCAGGACCAAAAAAATGAGTATGGCATTAGAATTTAATTATGCCATAAATAATTTTAATGCATCAAAAATTCAACGGGATAGTACATGAAAATACATATATATATATTTATAAATATAGATGCAAATATATAAATTTCTTCCACTAGCTTTTTAAAATAACTTATAAATGGACAAATTGCTTTTTAAACCAACATGTTCTGAACAATACTCATCAAGAGTTTATCTGTGTTTTGGACACTGCATCGTTCACAAATTAATAAAGGCTTTTTTTGCATAAACTTTATTTTCATCAGATGGCAACAAAAGGTTATCTGGCCATAACACATGGGCATTTCAAGTCCTAAAACAAATTACATACTATAATATTGGTGTACTGTTGGTATAAGCACATATTTTCAGCAACGTAAAACAAGGTTCAAAAATTCATAAATGATGAACAACTGATGTCACTCACAAGAAAGGGGAAGTTTTGGTATCATTTATGAAAAGCTTGGCAGAGGAAAAGATATGAAAAAGATTGCAAAAGGAATAAACATTTTTGTAGGAATGATTCTGCCTTTAAGGGAAGGAGCCAGGCCAGAAGACAACATTTCAGAAAAGCAGTTTGCCTTCATCTTGGAAAGTCTTTTGAAGAGTTTCTAGAAAGCTTGAAGAGCCTCTGAATCCCAGATCAAGTACCATTTTGAACATTCTGAATGTGCTCCTAAGCTCTGTCTTGTCAACCAGTCATCAAACACCAACATGAATTCCATTTTTGATGGGTACATGCTATACCCAGCTTCAGTGTGTCTTTCTCCCCCTCATCTTACTGATTTCACCTTCAGGGAAATGCTTGGTTCATCCTGTCAAAGGACAGAGCAATGAAAAAACTGGCCTTTAATTGTACATTTTTTTAAAAGTCTCCTAGTAACTGAATTTGCACAGTCTAAGGACCAATGAATACAAAAGATGTCTCCCCGTAAATCTACTGAAGCCAACCTAAATAGGAGATGGGGCATTTCTATCATCCACAGGAATGTTCCCAGTCTACAAAGAATTCCATCTGAACAACATCAGGTACCTTGAGACAACGTATTGGGGGTTCTTTAGCCCTAGACCACCTACCATAATTTTATTCTTCAAATAACTCAGGCTGCAGGAGGAATGAATTAGTTTAGTCCCAGAGGATTTCATAAAGCATTTCTAAAGGGTTTCCTGGGGATTCAATTATTTTTAACATGTATTCCCTCAAAGGACTTAACAAAACAACACGTTTTCGTCCTGCAGAGTGAAAACCAGAGCAGGTTTTCAGTCCTCTGAACTGTCCTTCCTTCTATGTTACCTGTATACTAAATTAAAAATTTATTTGGAGAGTACTTGATATCCAGCATCAAATTCAGGACATGACACAGCAGACAATGTGAGAAAATAGTGGAAAATTAACGTACTAGGGCATGACCGATCATCAAACCCGAATAATCAGGTCAAACAATGGATAAGTGGCAAATGGATTAAAGATCACCTCTTTCCTTGATAGATGGTGGTATCCAAGTGATACCTCACTCACATCTTCTCAGAACAAGACATTCACAGCAAGAAAAGGTTTTGAGAAATTCACCTGTTAGTTGACTTCATGTTGTATCCTGAATATCTCCTATCACTCCTGTGTTACCCTAATATTAATGTCACTCTGTACCCCTGGAGCGTAACATGATAAAGTTTAACTAAACTCCATTGTCATTTAAATTATTTTTCTTTCTAGACTTCAAATGTTTGACGATTTTAAGATATTGGAGACAGTAGCTTTACTGGAATTAAAATTTCTAAATTACATTTGAGCACAAAACGTCTGTTATTATTATGTTCTAGTATAGGGTTTACTTTACAAAAATAAAAAAGGAAAAATCTAGATTAAACTGGTGTATCAATTTTCTTTACCAATCACTTTATCTGTGCATTTCTCTGCACAACTCATAAAACATAAACAGTAAAATCCCCTTCTTCTGTCCAGGAATACCAAATCTCAGTATTTGTTCTTTAAACATGACAGGAAATAACTAGGTATTGTTCTAACTTGTCAGAACAATGATATTAACTTGTCAGAACAATGATATTAAAAAGTCAACAATTGTCCAAAAATTGTCCAAAATAGTGGTGGTTTTGGGTTTTTTTGGGGGGATTTTTTATTAGCAAGACTTCCTAGATAAACCGTGTATGTAATACACATCAATTTTCTATTGATTGTCTGTCAGCCATTTAATTTTTTTAAAAGAAACTAATAAAAAATAGCAATCTAATTATTCAGTGATAATTCTTTAATATATTTGACTTTCAATATGTTAATTGTTCTGATTCCTAACATGTAAATCAGAATATTGCAATAATCAGCAGTCTTCCACAATCAATATTTATTCATCTCTGTAACTACTTAATATCACAATGCTTCCTTTTAGTCATTGTTGATTAACAACACACTGAAACACATCATGCAAAACCTCAGAGAATAATGAAATTATCGCTGTATAAACAAGAATAAAAAACCTACGTTTACAGTATTACTCAGTAAAGAAATGCAAATGCCAAAGGTAAAACTTTCAAAGTATTAATGACTAAGATAGCAAAGAAGTTGAGAGGATGCTGGAACCCTTCTGGAGATCTTCTCTCAAGCAAAGAGAGCTATTCTGAATGTTTCCAGATGTGCTTTTAAGATATTTCTAGCTGGATTTAACCTCCTTCCTCTGCAGATAGGATTCTCTGGTATTAATGCATTTGTGTTCCTGCCTTATGAAGTAGTAGCCAAAATAAAAAGGTTTATTGGGATTTATTTTTGTCCTGTATTCTGGTTATGATCTACAGAAAAAGTGGAGAAGTAATTTTGCAGAATATTGTCCTGCAGTATGAGTCTGGCAAAACAGTGTATTGTTCTCATATGTAATGAATGAAAGAATCAGACCACCTGAGTAGCCATCATATTATAAAAAAAGGAACACTTGTTTTCTTTCAGCTGATTGTTGTGACCACTGTTTTGAGACCACATAGTCTCTCTTCAGAAAAGTAAACAGATTACATACAGATAAATTACAGATATTAAAAATAAAGCATGTGGAATAAAGAATTATTAGAATATATAAAAAGGTTTCCATCACTTGAAGTCAGGAAGAAAAAAAAAAAGAAAAGAAATACTGAACCTAACACCAGCCTGAAATACCTCAAAAAGGCGTAAATCTTCGTATAATTGTAAATATCACTATTAAAGCTCCTTGGAAACTTTTGTCAAAATGTGTCTTAGTAAAAAAATCACAGAGTAATTGAAACACAAGAAAGGTAAACAAATAACTCTCCAGAAGAGCAAATTGTTCATGGGTTAAATAACTCATTTTCCAAAAAACATTTTCTGTGCAATTTCCTGGGCTACAAGACTATGGATTACTGTCTAGATGAAAGTCTCTTTTGATTTCCTGTAAGCATTTTGAGAAGTATTTTCCATCACTAAATTATTTTTTTAATGTTGGTATATTCTGAAATTATAATTACCAGCCTAACTTTAATTACTGTATTGTCTCCTATATCCTTTCAACAATCACCTCAGTGATTCAAATTTAATGTAAAAAGTATAAAACATTACAATTATGTGTATTTAAAAGTTGAAGAAAAGATATAGTAACATCCTTTTGAAGGGAGACTAGTTCCACACAATACTACTAATAGGCTGCATGCAGGAATTGCTTTTCTTAAAAATTAGAGCCCTTAGCAATTCTTTTGTTGCCACCCCAATAGGACCTGATCTCTATGTTGCTCGATATTCCAAGTCCCCAAAACTGCAACCAATTTTAGAAGGAATGACCAGGAGGGAGAAGCAGATAAGGTCTTTATTTAAACAATGTCAAAGTCTTTTGACATTTTTCCAATTAATTTGTTTTCTCTCCATTAAGCAGTAGGTGTCTGTAGCCGTACCAGAAGATATGGAATCTGGGTATTGCAAAGTCACGTCTACAAAGTAAAATCCAGTTCAGGTGAGGATACCTACCTTCTTATCATAACCAATTATTGTAGGGATACCAGTGCATTAGCACAGCTACTATAATTCAGTTCAGCTTTACTGGGCTATCAGACATAGCTTAAGAAAAGCAGCTGTAAACATATGTGTATCTACAGATTTTGAAACAGAGATAGTACAACTGATACATAATGCTACAGAAGAAATCCCATATTTCAGAAAACCAAACTGATGAATCTGACTGTCAGAGAATTACTTTATCCACATGATTTTGTCTTAGCCAAAGCAATATAGGGGAAAGCAGAAATTTCTGAGGCTTTGAATAGATTTCCTGTGCCCAAAATCTTGGGCAACGAAATTAACAATGCAAGCATTCGTTCCAGGAGGGACAACTCAATTTCATGCTGAAAAATTAGCTTTGAAAACCATGCAGTAACTGTAGCACCTACCAGAATAGTATGATGGTCACTGTAATTGACCTTCCAGAAAAACTCCATGTAGTTTTTCATGAATCCTCCTCCACAAAAGAATCATGAAGACTATTGTGATGTTGCAGCAGCTAATATAAACACTGTTGGGCCTTCAGGTTTCTTTTATCGTTTTCTCTTTAGCATTGCTTCTCAGAACCACTGGATATATCTGCTATTCAGAAGGTATAATTCCTTTAGCACCCTCAAAAACTGTCTATGAACTACCAAGACCATTCCTTACAGTCAGAGAAAAAAATAATGTGATGAAGTCTTACAGGGTATGTCATATAACTAATGCATTTCTCACCACGTGTCAAAAATTCCTTAATAAAAATTTTAAAATATATTTCATGCTGTCATATACCTCACTGTACAGCACCCAGTACTGTGAAAAATCTTCTTTAATGTCTGCAATCTACAGGCTATAATAATGTAAGTACCCACATTCATCCATCGAATTCTCTCTTTAAACTTATAGCTCTCAGAAAACATTCACTGATTCTTCCAATTCAGACAAATACTGCTATTTTTATTCTTTAGATTCGGTCATGAATGAATACCTGCCATTGTGTTGAAACTGCATTAGATGGTCACGTTGAGTCAGTTGAATCAGTAACTTCTTCCTTTGTCTGCCAATTACAACAGGTGTCACAGAAGTTTTTAATACCAGATCAAGATCAATTTAAAAGGCCGCACACACACGGGACCTTGTTCTTTAACATCAGAAAGACTGAATCCTTTAAACTACTGATCAAGAGTGAAGACCAAGAAATGAAATGCATGACATTGTTGATAATGATAGTTGATTCAAATAATAATTCTGTAACAGTTGATTCAAAAAAAAGCCGAGTTCTAGTTAAAATGGAAAACCAAATTATATTTCTGCCAAAATCACATTCTATTCTCACATCTTATTTTTTTGATTCATGTTTTGGGTCATAATATAAACATGGGAATGGAAAAGACTATGCAGAAACTGTTCAGGCCTGATGACTTATATTTAGACCAGTGTTTTGTTTCCCTTCCTATCATACAGACATGCTTTCCCTAAGCGTTACAAGAGAGACTGTTCTTATTACCTGGACTATAAGGGAGAACATTACAAGCTGTACTCTGTGGCTTTCTGTCTTCATGTCACAGGTCCCAGGTTCTTTTAGGATATGCTGTTCCAGTTCATTTATATTATATTTTTTTATTCATATCAGTGATAATAAAAAACTAGCTATCAGGCTGAATTTATTCTAAAATTTGTTACCTGCTCACAGAATCATAGAATAGTTCAAGTTGGAAAGGACCTCTGGAGATCATCCAGTCCAATCTCCCTGCTCAAAGCAGCATCAGTTTGATCAAGTTGCTTGGGACCACGAGCAGCTGCATTTTGGATATCTTCTCTGGGCAACAATCCCTCTGGGCAATCTGTTTCAGTGTCTGGCCCCCCAAACAGTATAGTATTTACAGTACTCATATACTCAAAACACAATAAATCCAAAAAAAGACAATAAAAAATTAAAGATAGGATTTTTCTCATCTTAAGGCAAGACAAGATATTAAAATGTCTTTTCAAAAACTGCTCCATAGCAAGGTGTGCCTACTAGGAGACATCTTACCAAATCACAGGGGTTTTATTCAAGTTTCAGTTGCCCATTTGTGATATAATATAACCATCAGGGAACAGGTTTTGTAACAGCTTCTGTGAATGGGAACACCTCTGGCTGTTCAGAGGATAATGGTTTTTGATTTTTTTTATTCTAGGAAGTTGAAGAAGAAACTAAGACAAAGAAAAGTATTTTAATAAACATAAGTCAAAAATCATAAAGAACCTGACCCAAAACAAAACAGTCATTAAAATTCAAGAATCATCTCTGCTAGGATCACAGAGATTTTAACTTAGAAATTAGTATAGATTTGTATAGCTAAAAATTATTAAGATTTATGTTACAGCTTGTAAATCTCTTGCAGTATATCTACATATGCTTTACGATTTGTAAATCTATTATAGGATTTGCAATTCAACTTTTCATCTTACAAAACAAATGAGAGATGTAACTAAATCCTATCTTAAAGCACTGACACCTAAAATCAGGGCTTCAAAGTTCAGAATTACGGGTCCATTGTAAAAAATCAGAGGATAAAACCAGATTCTAGAAACACAGATGTGTTTTGTATAACAAGACGAAATTGCCAGAAATTCAAAAAATAAAAACTGAAGCTGTAACTCCTAGAAAACATTGTTGACTAGATTAGGACTACTACTCCCGTCTAAGTGTTTCAAGCATGCTTCTTTTCTATGCTTTGGTATGTTGTACTAACAAACAAAAATTATTTAAAAAGCATGAGTAATTCCTAACAGTTATGAAACCTACTTAAAATCCAAGGATGTCTTCCTCATTTGCATTCTGTTTTAGGATTACTTTTTTTATTAGACAGCAGTCAAGCTGCACTTCTGGGTTTCCTCCAGTATCCTGAAGCTCACAAGGTAATGCTTTCACTTTAAAAATAGAATGCTAATATTAAAAAAAGTCGTAAGACCATCAAGGGACCTAAAGCTGACAAACCTAACATGACTACAAAGTAAAATTAACCATTTTGGTATTACTGAATGTCTTGATCCCCCCTTGCCTTGTTCTCTAAAAAAACCAAACAACCCCACACCAAACTTTTATATACAACTTTTATATACAAGTCTCCTAAACACCTGAGTCACCTAATTTTAACTTAAGAAATATTCCACTCATACTATCTTCTCACAAAGCCTAGATTCTCTCTTTATAGGGAACTTTTAAAACATTCCTCAAAGTAGTCCGTGCCAGGTGATGCATCCATTTTTTCAGTGGATTAACAGCACATAATACTATTGCCCAGAGAAATATTTTGCCTCTTACCAGCAAAAATCAAAGTCATATCTAATACAGTGATTCTAGGAGGGGGCAGAGATAACTAACAAGGAAATTAATTCTTAATTTTACCTCACCTTCATTTACTACTGCAAAAAGCAAAATGGATTTTATACTATACAAAATTTACTGCTGCCCAAGTTTTAACTGCTGAAGGCTTGGCAATGTGTGGTTCAGTTCTCTCAGAGCACACAAAATATTTCTGAAAATCCCCTGCAGTCCTGGATTAAACTAGCCTTGGCAGAAATCACACAGTGGACTAGTTGAAAGACTGCTGATGCTTGGAAATTCAGAAAAAAAATTTTTTAAAAGGCATTTTAAAACATGAGTAGGCCAGCTGTTCTAAAATTAGTCTCCTTGTTATGAGCATTATACCAGAAAGGAATAGATTGTCACCACGTGTCAGCTTTAGCTGACATCTGCTACAAGAAAAAAATTTACCTCCCAAGTAGGGAGCACAAGCAGTTGTTCATTACGTATTTTGTAAAAGGTGGTCCCTATAGCACAGTATTTTAAATAAATATGCAAATCATTATATCACTATTCTAAAAGATCTATGACTTTGACAAGGTTTTAAATAACCCAAGAGGCTTCACTCTTTTTTTTTTTTTTTTTCCACTAACTCAATAGTCCCACCTGTCAACTATGCAAAATTAGCATATAAGAGGTGGTGGATGTTACACACATTTTGTGCATATTCTTGTCCTAATTGAAACTGTAACTGTTATCAAAGTTTCAAAGCTTTATTCAAATCATTCTCATACCCTAGTTTTGCACAAGAAAAACATGTCAGATAACAAAAGCATCTGGCAACAAACTGACTGTTTCTCATTCTGGCATTGTGCCCATCACACAGCAAATATTGACTGGCATCACTGTGTACAGGGCTACTCCAAAAGCACTGAAGAAAGAAGCTTTGTAAGATGTGACTGCCTCCTTGTTACAGAAATTCTCCCACATTTATGAAATTCTTTTGTACTGCACAGCTGGCCCCTGGCCATCTCTACCCCCAGGTATGTTTTCCAGTACTATCTCATTCCCAGAATGAAGTTCCATGCTTTCATAGACCAAACATCAGTGCATCTTAAATTGTTTTAGTAGAGGAAAGCAGAGAACAGCTTTGGAAAAAAACTGATGCAGTCTCTTACAGAAAGGCATCTTGCAACTCTGTACCAGCAACAGTACATCAATCTAATGTCCTTTAATAGAAAGGAGTCATGATGTCTAAAGTCACATAAAGTGCACTTAAGCAAGATGTCTACAGTGGTTCATAACATCCCACCTGAAGATCATCCAGTGGAGGTTAACCAAGCAGAGGAAGCTCCTCTTATCCATGGAACACCACTGGACATGATGCCTCCTGTCTTCCCTGCTCCAAAAGCATTCTGTAAAGCTAAATTCTGCCATACCTAAGAAACATCATCTACCACAATCCTTCCGCATCCAAACTGCATAACAAGTATAGCTTGTGCTACTGAGAATCGTGACAAGGAAACAAATAGCTTAAGAGAGCACTAGTCAGAGCAAGATGTAATATCACCCATCAGGGCAAGCCCTGATGGGCTGGGAACCCTGAGTGATGAGGGACCTCACGGATGTTACTGCGAGGCCGTAAAAATCTCAGAAAGTTCGTGGTGATGGGAAAAGGTTCATGAGGATATGACAGAAGCAAGTATCACTCCTATCACCTTCAAGAAGGAGGATCTGGGATCAGCCATGCATTTGTCCTTGGGAAAGTAATGAAGAAAATAATCTTGGAAATAATTTTGAAAAGTATGAAGGACAAGAAGGTCAGTGGGAGTGGCATGAATGGGTATAGAAAGCAGAAATGACTGGCAAGTTTGAAATAGATACAAAACTGTGAGGAGTGGCTGATAGAACACATGAATGTGCTGTCATTCAGAGGGTCCTCAATAACCTGGAGGAACAGGCTGCCAGAATCTCATGAAGTTCAACAAAAGGAAAGGCAACATCCTGCATGAAGAAGGAATAAGCCCATGCACCAGTACCCACTGGGTGATGACTGGCTGGAATGCAGCCAGGGAGAAAAGGACTTGGAGGTCCTTGTGAACAGCAAATCAAGCATGAGCCAGCAATGTGCCCTGGCAGTAAAGGTGGCCAACAGCATCCTGGGCTGCATTAGGAAAAGCGCTGTCAGCAAGTAAAGGGAGGTGATTCTTCCCCTCCACTCAGCACTGGTGAAAGGACACCCTGAGTGCTAGGTCCAGTTCTGAGCTCCTTCACACAGAAGAGAAGAGGACATAGTAGAGCAAGTGAAGTGAAGGGCCATGAACATGACTAAGGGATTGGAGCATCTGACATGGGAGAAGAGGCTGAGAGATGTGGGGTTGTTGACTCTCGAGCAGAGAAGACTTGTGGAGATCTTATCAACATGTGTAAATACTTTATGGGAAGTGGAAGTAGGTGGAGCCAGCTTCTTCTCCGGTGGTATTCAGGGAATGGAGGAGAAAATTGAAATTAAAAAAATTCCTCTTAAGCATAAGGAAAGCTATTTTTAGGTGAGGGTGGTCAAGCACTGGAAGAGGTTGCCCAAAGAGACTGTGGTATATGCTCAAAACCAAACTGGACAATGTCCTGGACAATCTGCTCTAGTTGACTCTGCTTCGAGCAGGTGGCTTGTCCTTCCACTATCTCCACAGGCTCCTTCCCAACTCAACTAGACTGTGATTCCTTTCCCCTGTGCTAAGAGCTGTGATCCCTTTACTGATGTCAGTACCAGAGACATCCCAATCACTCCATGATACGCCATGCTCTGGAGCGTGCTCTCACCGAAATCACACCCCCAATATGTGCAGACAGTTTCGACGATATTTGATGTTACCCTGTGGTCTCATAAGCTTCCTTCATGACACGTATTGTCCTTAGCCAATCAACTAAACCATCACAACAGTTTCCCCTTTCTTTTTCCTTCTATCCCCACTTCTCAGTCCCCCTGGGTAGAGCATTCTTCTGTCTCTGAAGGAAAGTAGTACATGTCTAAAAAAACCCTCTGGAAAGTACAAGCAAAATGCTTCTAAAAATTGGCCAAACCCTAACTGTGATGAATTACTTATGTGTTTTAGTGTTCCACAGAACAGTATTATATAATATGATAGTACACATTTATGTAACAAAAAAGTATTTTCCACATCTCCATTTTAGGATGATTAGGTTTTCTTCTGGGGGAGTTTCTACCTGTCTGAATGTAGGAAGAGGTACTATTATCTTTTTTATGCAGCTGTTCAATATGGTAAAGCAGTGGGATGGAACAGAGATCAAGTCGAATTAAAGATGCTTTGGTTTATTCTGGCTTGCAGTAGTCGAACTGCACTAGAAAAAATTCAATTATGAAACTAATTACATCTTTAATTGCTTAAACAATCAGCCAGCTGACTTTATGGTGCTCTTGATACTGTGCAGGTGCACTTGAAGGTGTTAAGTCTGCAATATGTAAGAGTTACACTGTCATATCCCAACTTGTGCACAGGAGTTCCAGGAGGATAAAACTCCATTGTATTACAGACATGCACAAACATATGGGAAAGTTAACCTAACTTTTTATTAGCAAATATAATTCCTTTATTAATAGGTGTACAGCTACTATCTGCTTTATCTCACTGTGAGGGGTACCAAAACCGCTTTAGAGTCATCCTGGTTCTGACATTTTTCCCTTTAGCTTCTATATGGCCAAAATTATTGACTGAACCTGACCAGAATTTCTACCTTGAGACAGCTGTATTTCTGGCAATTACAGCAGCATTAATAACTAGTACCGCCTACCAGAAATGCCCCCCTTTTACTCTGAGGTGTCAATTTTAGCAGTATGCTTGAGTAAAACACTGTCAGCTCCAAAACAGGTATTTGCTTTGTACATACAAAATAAATTAGGAAAAAGGCACAACTAATAGTGAATTGGGCCTATTACGTTCAAAATGTTCAATCACTTAACCCTTTCATCTCTTCTCTATATTTCATCAAGTTTTAATAGAAGGGAAAAGTTCAATTTCTTTAAATTTAAAGAGAAAATTGTTGGCTTCTTAAAATCCCTTTTCTGAATACAAAACTAAACACTAAATTCAGCCTAAATTCACAAACATATTCTGCCTCCCAGCAATTCTTTTAAATTAATTTAGCTCTTCATTGAAAAATCAACAGCCAGTTTTAAATCTAAGATGCCTGAACAGTCCTATTAAGAGAGAATCTTTTTAATTTTGACAAGTAATATACTACAACTAGAGTTTTGGAGCCTTCAAAAAGAAGTCCACTCAAAAGGTAACTACCTACGGTTCTAAGCCCTTTCTGGATCTCCCAACACCAGCCATACCACTGTTGCTTGCCGGCAGTGGGGAGCTGTCATCACTAATCTGGCATCAGTCTATGCAGGTGTTTCAGTTGCAGCAAAGAAATGTGTGTAGAGGCTGCAGTTAGAAAAAACCTGGAAGTGACTGTATTGGTTTGCTATTTCTATGCATGTTTTTGCTATAAACTCAGATTTCAAGCACAGATACTGCTAAACTTTCCTGCCTATCTCCTAGACACTGCTGGTTGAAAAAATCTCAAGTAACATTAGCTTAATTGGGTTCTCAATGAAAACCCCCACCTGAAACACAATGAATCCACTGGAAAAGGCTATCAAAGATACAGCATTAGAAGAAAGCACAGTAATGTGCAGAGAAGGGCGTTAAGTAGCAAATGACTGGCAACAGGACAAGTGGTCCATAAAATTGTCCTCTAGCTGACAGTCAGTTCAGAGCTTTGCAGCTTCTTAAAATGGGTCATTATATATTGCTACGTGAGCAAAGGCACAACTATTCATCCCTCTACCTTTGCAAACAAAAGTAATTCCTCTCCTCATCCATACACATAAATCTAGTAAAATATTTCCTCAACAGCCTGTCTTGGGTCTCATCTGCTTCTTAACACCACATTACGGAGTGCAAGGGAGTCCTCGGAGAACTTCCTGATGCTATAAAAGCAGCCCCCCATCCCGGATTCTCAGCCCATACAAAGACAATTGATTTCAACGAGACTCTGCAGGCACCCCGGCTTTTAGAGTAGCAGATTCCAACACACCAGCCTGACTTACAGCCATACAGTGACTGCTGTTTCATGAGCACATAATAAATTAGCTCACTTGCACATATTACATTCAGCTGAAATATCATGTCAGTAAAGCTATGGCAAGATTATTTTCAATCATGATCATGCAAAAGATTACAGAATCATCTAGGTTGGAAAGGACCCTGGAGATCATCTAGTCCACCCGTTCTCCTAGCACAGTTCCCACCTACAGCAGATCCTTAAGCTCCAAATCGACCCTACTCTTGAACACCTCCAGGGATGGGGACTCCACCACCTCCCTGGGCAGCCCATTCCAACGCCCAACAGCCCCTTCTGTAAAGAAATGCTTCCTAATACCTAGTCTGAACTTTCCCTGGCGCAACTTGAGGCCATTCCCTCTTGTCCTGTCGCTTTCTACTAGGCTAAAGAGGCTCAAACCCAGCTCTCTGCAGCTTCATTTCAGGGAGCTGTAGAGGGTGATGGGGTCTCCCCTCAGCCTCCTCTTCTCCAGACTAAACAATCCCAGCTCCCTCAGCCGCTCCTCACAGGATAATGTGTTCCAGACCCTTGGCCAGCTTTGTAGCCCTTCTCTGGACATGTTCAAGTAACTCTATGTCCTTTTTGTAGTTTCAGCCCAAAACTGAACACAGGAATCAAGGTGCGGCCTCACCAGCACCAAGTACAGGGGCAAGATCCCTTCCCTGTCCCTGCTGGCCACACTAATCCTGACACAAGCCAGGATGCCATTGGCCTGCTTGGCCACCTGGGCACACGGCTGGCTCACTATCAATCCCCCCCAGGTCCCTCTCTGACTGGCAGCTCTCCAGCCACCCCTCCCCAAGCCTGTAGCGCTGCTGGGGGTTTAGCATATTTAAATATGCTAAACTCACTTACCAGTTGAGTAGCTTCAAAAATTTCATGTGGACACCATTTAAAATGCTAATTTTTGCTGGATGAAACAAAGCAGCTTCACTGGAAAACATTTTGTAGGGAGTCAAGGCTGTTTAGTAGTTCAAAACTGTCTGAAATGTCAAAAATACTGAGGAGTCCTCTTCAGCTTCTAAGGTGTCAGGAAGTATTTAGGCACTATGTTTTCCACTGAACTAATTCTGCAGCATAAGAAGTGTCAACCTGTTGTTTTTCAAATAATTTATCACTTGTACAGTCCACCGTTTTAAATTCAGATTGCTTTATAATTTTCTTTTTGAAATGAAGAAAAGTTTTGACCATATGTTTGAATACGGCAGTTGTTAAGTGTCAAATGATATAAATGTTGCTAGCAAGCTATTGCAGTACCACTGGCAGTAATTTCTCACTTGCTCTTCTAACACTAATTGATAAAATCATTGCATTTTTATTCAAATTTATTTCTTCCTCCCAAGGTGAAATTATAAACAGCTTAATAGATGTTACCTGATATACAATACAAAGGTCCACACATCCAAACCTGTGAGCCTAAAATATCTAACTGATTTTCTCAGTTTTAAATACATGCAACACCAGTTGAAAGACAGACAGGAGGAAAAAATAAAACAAAACCCAAAAAACTCAGAGCCTGTAATTTGGTACTTAAATACAAATTTAGGTGCTTTATTGTATACTGTGAAATCTGAAGAGGCAGATTATGGATTCACATACCTTTTCAACTCTTAGTGCTAGAGGTATTATTGAAAATCTGCTGAAATTATTACTTACTGTGCTCCCTATTCAAAAGCCAGTATTTTCCAAAGATTTACCTCTCTATTGTATTAGCAGAGATTTATTTTTTTTCCTTACAGAAAATAACACAGTATATCAGATAGAACAGTGTAGTTGGCAATGATAAAGTGTGTTTTTTTTTTTTTTTATGGCAACCACTAAAATTATGTCATGAGTGTAAAAAATAAAGTGATCAAGAGTATATGTAAATATACACACACACCCCCTTCTAAATTAAAATGTGACACTGTAAGCTTTTCTTTCTCCCCAGCTTCAGTCTGCCGTTAAGGAAAATGAAACAAAATAAAACAACCCAGAAGTCTGAATGTAGACAGTCATTTTACACCAAGTTATCTTCGTATTTCATTTATCTGATGTTATTAGTGGAAAGTAAACAA
This sequence comes from Athene noctua, assembly GCF_965140245.1. Lineage (NCBI taxonomy): Eukaryota > Metazoa > Chordata > Aves > Strigiformes > Strigidae > Athene > Athene noctua. Next base: position 22,832,050 of record NC_134044.1, read on the forward strand.
AAATTTCAAAGAAAAATAAATAAATCCCAAGATCATTTCCACACCTGTAAAGACAAGCATAGAAAACTATCCTTGTAACTGTGTTTTGTTCTTTAAAAGAACAGACAAACCAAGGCTGAGGACATCTTGTAAAGAGTCATGATGATTTATAACAAAACATTTTAGAACATATGTTGCATATGCATGGTTAAAACTGTTACACAATATTCTATTTTCTTGTTGACTTATTCTCAGCTGGTTCAGAGGAGTAAAATATCATGAAGTAAAGGACAGTAAGGACAAACTCAGGTATGAGGCAGGAAGCCCATAAACATACAGAATCGCAGGGCTGACAAAAAAAAAAAAGTAGGCATACATTTTCATCACAGTATGTTCTTATTTACGCATATTCCAAGTAGTAGCAGTAGTTTCCTGTGTTCACTGCAGAAGAACTAGCTATGCTCAATTGAAGACTAACACATGACTAAAGAGGTAAATGCCATGGGCTTTTTATGATGCATATTTGGTGTTCTTTAACTTTTACTGTAATTTATCAAAACATGGAGAACAGTGTGGTGGATTAACTTCGGCCAGCTTCCAGACACCTACCAAGTCATGCTCCCTCTCCCCCTACTCAACAGGATAGGGGAGGAAAATAAGATGGAAAAGCTCATTGCTCAAGAAAAAGACAGGGAGATCACTTACCAACTACTATCACGGGCAAAACAATGTCAGCTATTGTCCATTAAAACAGATTTGGATAGTGAGAAAAAAAACAAAAAAAAATTAAAACAGGACCTTCACCATGCCTTTTTCCAGGCTCAGTTTCACTCCCCTGCCTGTCCAGCATTCTTGTCCTTTCTTAAATATGTTTTCGGAGGTACCTTCACTGATGGGCTGAGCTGAGGCCTGCAGTGCATCAACATCTCGCCAATTCCTCGTCTTCCCTGTCCCTTCCTCTGAAATCAGATCCTATTAGCAATATCAGAGGAATGCTCATGTCAATTCCTCTGCCTGAATAATGTTCACTATTCACAGTTCTAGGGACACTGAATTTCCCCCGTGTTACTGACTTTTCACCCAAATCCCTGTAATACGGCTCACATGTCTAGCTGCTAACAATGACCTGAAGCATGGACTACTTACAAATAATACCGCTTTGCCTTACTGTTGTAACTATATAACAATGCTCTAAAACAACATTACACTTGAAACTCCAGCTGATAGCATAAGATAGTATTTTGAAGCTGTTACATTTCAGCATTTTTAAGCTCACCGAATTTTCTGTGATGCTGCCTGAATTCTTTCATGAAATAATTTCTATTCCACCACTGCAGAGATAGAGATTCTATTATGAGGTACCTTATCTCAGAGGCAGAGTTCTTAATGCTTATCGCAATGTCACTTTTCTATTTACATACTAGGATTGGCAAATAGGTTCTATCCATATTTTTCTTTACTGATCCATTTCCTGTGTGGAAACAAATTTGATTTAAAATGGCTCTGAAGTCTAGCAATGGAGGAATAATATGTAAGTCTGCCATACAAAGGTAGGTGAAAGGAAGTAAGTACATCATTCAAAAAGTCAGAATAGAAAAAAAAAGTAGATTGGGGAAGTCACTCAAGTTTTATGCTATTCTTCTAAACTTTATTTTCAGGATAGTTTTTGCTACATAAGTGTCTCATCTCCCTCTCAAGCTTCTTAATCCCATATGTTTAATTCCTTGATTCCCACGCACTGGATCTGTTTAATTTCAAAAGCAGGAGGATCGAAGGAAGATTTCTAAAAATGGAGGATACCAGTCTTTGGCAATCAGAATCAGGAAGACAGAACTGATGCCCACAAAGGCTCATATGATTGTTTCAGCGCTGATGTGACATAGGATGGGGAGTCTTAAGAACAGAAGAATTATATTATCAAACCAAAGCTGCAGAAACTTTTACATAAGTGCTGTTCACTTCCCTTTCCACATCATTACTTTTTTCCCTTTAATAAAGAAAGATCAAACAAAAATCATTCCACTCATAGGTAGTAGGGATCTCAAACCCATCCTCAAGCTATTTCTGTACATTCTAAAATAATTCATATGCAGAAGTGCAGCATTTAATCTTCATGAAACAGAAAATTTGAGCTAAAACCTCAGGAGAACTCCAAAGTTCTCTCTGAACCATTACATAAACCCCATTTGAAAATGTTGTCAACTTTGAGAAGAGATCTGTAAATGGTATAATTTCCCTAAGTTTTTTTCCTAGGCAAAACCACGAACCAGTCCAATACTCTAACTCCACAGAAAAATTTGATTTCAGACTAAAAGAGCGTGAAAAACATAGGCAGCAGCATGAAGATACAAGATTCCTACCTTTTACTCACCTAGTACGAGACTAAGTTTGGATCACTCATTTTACTAGGAATTTCCCAGTAAAAGGGGGAACGGTAGTAGGAGCAGTCCCTGAGACTGTAATAGTAACAGTTCTTTTGGCAACGTGTGGAGTGCAGATGGTGTCAAAGATACGCCAATAACTTAAGCAAGAGCTTCCAATAAAATCTCTTGTAGTGCACGTTATACTCTGTGAATCAAAGTGATAGGGGCAACCCTGGGTATCTGGCACTTTTATTCTACATGTAGTCAGTTTAACTACCTTATATGCAAGCACATCCCTCAGGCAAAAGTCCACACTCCAGACATATTTGTATTTATCTCAGGTATAAGTTACCCCTAACCAAATTGATTCATAGCCTCTGGAGAAAAACATCATCACCAGAAACACAGAAATTGCTTCATTCTGATCTACCTTCCAGTGACAGAACCATGAAAAAGAGTTTCCTCAAGTGTTCCTTTGAGCACTCTCCAGATCATCATTGCATTCAATGATCAAAATATAAATGATTATAGGAACATGATAGCCTCTCCCTGCTTATGAACGCTGCTCAGAGATTTAAAACCACAGACAAGCCACACTAAGGGTTCTAGTAGAAACCATCAATATATTTATATCTCAATTTTCCATACAATTAAGCTTCTTTTTCTCAAACTGAAGACTGGAATGCACACTGCCGATGAGATCATTTACTGACAGAAAACCAACACATAAAGTTTAGACACTGAAATGGCATCTTCATGTTGGTGTATCTGTTTTAATTAGCTCCACTTTTCATGTAGGGTAAATAAAACATTAAGGAGTCAGCCAGACAGATAAGCGACAAACTGTTTTTTTCGAATAGCTCCATGAAATGAGCAAGAATAAAGCTTAAAGAGTGTTATATTTACCTCTGTAGCTCCCAGGGCACTTTTAAGAACACTGGGTCAGGTACACTGAGAAAATGTGCAATTTCTTTCCCACTGAGCTGTCAAGGCATCCATGCTGTGAATAGCTAACACCCTTCTTTGACAACAAGGCAAATATTTCTATTTTCTGCCATTCTAGTCATGAAGTATCTCAGCGTTGCCTCAGTTGATTTAGTGCCAATTCAAGTCATACTTTAGATGTCTGAGCTAGTAACTGGACCAAATATTCTTGATGAAGCCTTGCCACAAACTCACAGACTGCTGCTTAATACATTTCCAAATAGTTAGATAGTAAAAAAGGTTGTAAAGCTGAAAAGGCAGCAGAGAAGCAGAACACACATTCACTGAACTGCCAAGAATGGAGATTTAAGCGGTACGTACAATTCAAATATGCTGCTGCTTCTATTTATTGTTAACATTGCTTTAAAAAAAAACCAAAACACCTTAAACTTATAAAAGACTATGTAGTTCCTTAAAATAAATTCTTTACCTCCCACATTTTGAAGATACATATATTTAGAAAAGCATAACTGATAACCAAGTCTATCCTGGCAGAACTGAGGCAAGGCTAAATGAACATAGCACAATTATCACTTTAATAGGATAAGACACTATAAAAATTATTTTTTCTTACATCCTTTCACATTTAAATTTCTGATTACATTTCACTTACACCTATTGACCATAAGTTTCCATCACCAGTACCATGAAAGCGGAAAAAAGAATGAAAGGAAGGAATATTTCTTTCAGTAGGGACAGATCCTGTGGAACCTGTTCAGAAACCACTGGACTAGTACTTCACAGCTTTCTTTTCCCAGGGGATAAGAGGAAGAAATAAAGGTTCAGTGTGTGAATACACAAATACAAAAAAACCCCAAATAAATTATTTAGAGTGCCAAGAGTTTAGAGTAAAGCACTTCTGAGACTGAATTCCACCCTTTGAGCCATGCTGCATTACACAGCATTCCCTTACTCAGAGTTTCTATTTCAGACAGGATTTGGTTTAGTGTTTTAACTCCCACACGTACAATCTAACGGAGAATTAAAATGTGCATTAACTGAATATGCCTTGAACAGTACTTACCAATACTGGCATAACCAGGTGTCGATGGATCTCCTCCGCTGTTCAAGGAAACCATAAAAGCTTTATCGGCCAGATCTGTAGTCTTTGGTAAGTCACAAGGATCAACGTAAAGAAGAACACCACCAAACCCTGCATCTTCTAACAGAGAAAGCTAAAGGAACAAACAACATAGGTGACTATTAGCAAACACGATATCAGAAAACATTATTTATTTTAATTACTATTGAGATAGAGGCATTATCATGCATCAGGCTCTCACCATACTATGCTCTGTACAAAGACACCTGCAGTTCTAAACTATTTGTAATATAAAACCAGCAGCTATTCTTTGGAAAGACAAAATCAACCCCCCAAAAATACTAATTAAAACTCATGTTACCCAAATCATGTAAAAAGCTACTTTCAAAGCCTAACAAGAAGAAGATTTCTGACTTTTAAATGATATGTAGCATGCTGAGGAAACACTCGCTACAACTGCATTTGAGATTTGAAACTGTTCAATGTTTAGCTCTTTTGTTGTGATAGTCAAAGCTGGTGTGTCGGAGATTATATTCAGGTGAGGTACTGGCCATTATTCAGAAACATACACAAAGAGATACAAGCGGAGCCACCTGTCTCCCTACTCATTGGACACTTGCTAGAATTACAACCCCAACATGTCTTCATGCGATATAAATACCATCTTGAAAATGCCTTAGTTTTGAAACTAATCTTATTAAAGCATCTTGAGCACATCTTCCATATTTTCCATACTATTAACAATATGACATTCCTGCTTAGTTTACCTCTTCAAGGACATGCATAAGTGTTTACAGCACATACTAGATGTTTGCATACACTATCACCAGTCTTCCACAGAACTTCTGGACACCATTATTCTTCAGTTAAGAGAGAAAGCAAAAGGTGTTTACAGGATTTGGGGAAAAAAAAAAAAAAAAGGCAGTCTAGCTTACTCAAACCTTGGAGTCTGTCTTCCGTCAGACAGATAGCTTTTACTCTCTCTCATCAGAACATCACAGCTTGAGTTGGTAATGGTAATTAGCTTTACAAAAATCTATAGATTTGGTGCAGCAAAATCAGGCAAACTTCCCCAAAGTCAAGGACAAAAGCATCCAAGCACCATTGCATAGATCAATTTTGACTGAAAAATCTCAGGTTTTCCCTTTTATAGAGAACTGAAAAATAAGGGGATTTCATTCTGAAAAAGATGAAATGAAATTGTAACGTAGGAAATACTCCAATGAAATACGATGACCCTTCTGTGTAACGCTCTGCATATTTGGAATTGACTGAAGACTACAGTGACACTAAACTATATTAATTTTTCAGACATAAGTAATTCTGGTATTTAACAATTATTTTACTATTCACTATGCTCTACTGATGACTTTCCAAATGGCTCCAAATGATCTGAGGAATGTCTGCATGTATATGATGTTTGTGGCCTACACAACTCTGATTCTGTAGGAAGACGAGAACTTGTTACTGTATCTCTGTCTGTGAGTTCAATTGTTCTTCTCTTTCTGTTTTTAGACACCTCATTTTTTTCTGTGTATATAATGTTTCCAATTTATCTCCTAGCTGTTGATTTTAAGGAATGTTTATGCATAGTGCTTTGTGACTTTACAAGTATGTAAATTACATGAATATACAACATCCAGTTTAAGCCTCAAAAGCATTTGATGTTTAGTTCTGCTTTTCTTGAAAGACAGAAAAAAAAGTATAAAAATAGCAGCCTACAATTTGCCATTTTATAAGTAAACATACCTAATATTGTGATTTGCCAAGATTTTGACACAAAAGTCCAAATTCAGATAAACAGATGCAAGTGAACCTGTTGAATCACTTGTGTAATCTTATGTATTTTATTCAAACAAGCAATCCCTAGATGAAAAGGGAAAGTCTGTCTGAGAGAACTCTATTCAGATGAGTATGAGTGTGCAGAATAAAGAATGTGACTAGCACAGATGTTTAAAAATGTAAAAGGTTAAAATGTATTACAGACCCTAAATGTAATGCAGGAATAAAAATTTTCAAAATGTTAGGTTTGTTCATTATTGTATGGTTCTCTTTTCAATTCATGTTCAGCCAGGATTTGATTGCACAATAAAAGGGGTGGGGCTACTATATGAGAAGCAGGACACATGACAGTTAAATAATGTAACAACCAGGATTTAAAATGACAATTCTCTTTTCTTTTCCTGCATCCATAACCAGTATGTTTTTATTCTACTCTAGTCTCACCGAACAGAATAGAAGATAGGAAACAGAGATGCAATCTCCACCTTGAAGAGAGTTTTAAAAACTTTTAAAGTAGCAAAAATCACTACTAAATTCCTCTGTTTCACCAAAAGAAGGTAAATACACAGTTGTTATTCACAAAGCACAGCAACCACTGCTGCCATGGCTACAATCTCTAGTAAGGAGTTGTGCTGTACATGTGAAATTATAAAACAGCTTTCAGATTTCAGCTATAATTGCTGCTCTTTAACTTTCCTAGAGTAACATCACAACTATGACAACAATAAACGAGTATTGTTGCTTCCATTTTAATCATAAATAAGTCAATACCTTTACAGACTTAAAGCGCCCTAGCACAAACAATCTGAGGAAGGTACTGAATGCTTTTTTACATGGCTAAAGATTGTAGATTAAGCCCTTCAAGTAAACTGGGACAGATCTATTCAAATCAATGGATTATTTTAGATTGTAGAACCAACTAACAGCAGAATTTGCTCCTTGTGGTTTTGGGTGTATGCCTCCTCCACCTCCCAAAGTCACAAACATCTCAGAAAAAAAACAGAAACAGCAGAACACTTGACAAGAAAACAGACACTGTTGCCTGCTGTTAACCCTTTCATTAATTATGGCTGCTTAAATCCTCAGGTTTTAGAGTCACTTAAAAAAAAAAAAAGTAACTCTTTCAATCCAGTATATTAAATCACCCCATAAAACATTCTGGGCTCAGTTTAATCTAATGTAAGACACTTGCTGCTCTATCAAAGGCCCTGTTGTGTAACTGGGGACAGATTAGCCTTGTAAACTCTATGCACCATAAGGCACCATTAAATTGCCTTTTGAAGATGATGTGGCTGAAGCAGTGAAAAGACACGCCTTTATTTTACTCAGAGAGCTTCTTATATAATAAGGTATTGCTTGAATGTAAAGTGCAATGACTATAACATCACTAGCTTTAGATATACTAAATGGGCACCCTGATAACACATTCAAGTTTCTGGTCAGGAGAGCAAGATAACTGATCTGCAAGAGTAAACAAACCCAATTCTTTATACAGGCAAATTACAATAGTCTGAAGAACTTGGGTTTTGCTCTAACAGGAAAACTCAAAGCTACTTCTCCATTTTAACTGCACCATCTCTGAATGTTGCAGAGAAAACATTATTCTTTTGTATTGGCACATAGGTAACAGAGACTAGGTCTGTACTCCACATTTGAGCCAAGCTTTACGGTTGGGCTTTGGCCGCAAACCTCCTGGCAGATAGGCAGTAGGTCAAAAGTAAGTTGAGCACAACTTTTCACTGGAATAAAGAAGCAACAAGAAGCAGGGGCCACTACCTGTCACAGCTGACTCGTGTTTTATCTCACCTGGGGCTAGTGTGCGCCTGAATGAATGCTTCATCGGGGGGTTACCTTAGTCATCTGAATGCAGGAACAAAGAGAGTGACCATCACCTCTCTATATGCAACTCCAGTGTAATGTAGTAAGAGCTGTTCTTAAATGACTAGTTATAACCAGCTAAGCAATGCAGCAGGTAGTGGCCTCAAGCTGTATTTGTTATCTTTCAGCTGAGAGCAAAGCCTGCCTCGCTGAAAATCTTTTCCCCTGGTCTCCTCAGCTCAGTCTCTCCTTGCACCTCCCAAGCATCAAACCACACATGAACAATCAGGTAACCAGGCTTCATTCTTGTCCAGAGAGTACATTGGACTGGTTACCTGCTTAACCACGGAGCCTCAGAAAGATTAAAATCATGCACATTGAACCATGTAGCTGTTTGAGAAGGGCTCTCACTTTCCAGCCGAAAATAACGCCTGATTGCATCAGCACTACTCTGGTGTTCTGTTCATGGGAGCCACATCTTGGAGTTGAGTTTCAACTGTCATTTCTTGGGCAGGGAGCAGAAAAGTATATCACACTTTGGTGTCATCTGTATTACACCAAGTTAGAGTGCAGATATAGCTAAGAAAGAGCTTCTTAAACTGTTCGCTCAGTGCTCCGAACACCTTATTTTTTCTGATCCAGAAACACCCTAATGGCTTAAAGACAAGGAAATGATCATGCCATCTTTGCTCTCCCTTTAGTTGATTCCTAGTGATAGTTCTGTTTACAGATTATTTATAAAGTAGTAATGCGTGATCAACTGATGAGATACATCACATGGTATATTCCTAAACGCAATAATGTTAATGATTATGAATGCATCAGAAAAAAAAAGATGACACAGGTAACTGTGGATTAGAACCACCTACTAATTACATATTAAAATTGTTTCTCATTATTAGCAGTTCTTCCTGCTATATTTGGAAGTGGTCCCAACACACAGCCAAACTTTCTGCAAATTTTTTGCTGTGTCACTGTCTAGACATTTCTGCATCTTTGTGAAACTCCTTTGCCATCAGTCATGGTATTAAAGGCACAGACAGCTGCAGGTTTGCGGTTTGTCTTTCTTCTGGTGAAGGTTATTTCTTCTCTCTCCCCTTTAATTCTCCCCTAAATGTTATGCTTTATAAGGTATGACACCAGCCCCATTGCTGACAAATACTGCCTCTGTAAGACTTTTTTAGTCTGCTTTATATGTTTGTCTGTTTATGTGCCTTGATCCACAGTAATGACTGAACCACTGATTAGCTGGCACAGAAGACTTATTTCACAGGACAGAATATCTCAGTGTATTCCTGCAACTTTAATGAAAATGGGATACTGAGTAGACGAGAGGCAGATCCTGCTAATGTACCACACTGAGAAGACATTAATAAAAACTGGAGGGCTTACTCCTTAATGGAAGGGGGGAAAACCATATAAGAAATCACAAGAGAGTGTGACAGATGGAAAAGAATACAGAAACTTGGATCACAAATGAGACACCACAAAATCCAACCTCAAGAAACAAAGCTGTGAAAAACCTGTTCACTAACCAATGGAACAAACCTGTTCTTTTATGGAACGATACATTATGTAAGATAACGCAGTTCAGCACAGGACATGCTGGCTTACAATTCTATATATAATAAGAGATTGTCATCATGGAAGATTCTATCCTTACTCAAAACAAGTAGCAGTAACACTGTGTCTGGAAAAGTTAATTTAAAATACAGCAACTTTGAAATGCATTTCACTATTTGTATATACGCTGATGAGAGTTTTTCAGCATGTGATAAATCAAACTCTAGTGCTGGGAAAAAACCGAACCAGATCATTTTACTATAGGTTCCCTTCTGCTACATTTTACTTCTCAATACAAGGTTCAATAAAAATCCAGCGACATTTTTTTATTAGATCCAATTCTGCTTTCAACTACAGCACATAAGCCTTCAGACTTTCAATTATTATGTAATGGTTAAAATGTATCAATAAATAAAACAATATAAACTAGCTGCACAATGATATTTAACATTTCTCCTTTAGCTCATTATCATGTATTTTCAATACTATGCTAATACTATTTAAAAGCCTATATTTCAAAAAGACCTTTAGCAGATGATGTTGTCTTCAGACAAAAGTGCCTCAAAATGAAGTTCTCTTCAGAAGGCATTCACGTGCATGTATTTCACGTTATTGGAAGTGTGTATCTCAGCTGGATCCTCACTCCTGTACACAGATAACTTACAGTAATAGATAGTTAGGCTGTTCATTGAACCTACTCATGTGGTTTTGAAAGCCTTTCTACTGTATCACCACAACAAGGCAGAAAGAGGCTCTTGTGTAAATCACAATCTAAGCAATTATGCCATACTGACATACTGCTGTCAGTACCATGAAGACCATATAACCAACCTTTTTGAATTTATTTATATGAAAACCTGGAAATTTCAGTCACAAGAATTGAAAAGGAACTAAGACACTCTATAGAGGGGTGCCTTTAGTATACCAAGGCACCAAAGCTTTAAGTGGTGCATTAAGCAAGCATTTATCTTTTTGCTTAACTCTTATCACCAGTTTTATTGTAAAAAAAAAAAAAAAGTATACCAAAATATGTCTGGCAAAGTAACATAACTCTAAATAAAAGAGATTAAACATACTTTTGCTACAGACACTTAGAGAATGCTTAAGTGTGGGATTTTAAGCTTAATAGGGCAGTTTAATTCCTTAAATCTTCTTAAATCTCCTCAAAAAATCACAAAAATTATATTTTACCCAATATGTGTGTTCATGTAAATCAAATCACTGCTCATTAGATAATAAAGGTCTTTAAGTGTCAGTTACTGACAGTAGAGCAAAATTCATACTGGACCATGCTATTATTCTAGCATACGACCTCTCCCATATAACTTCAGGGCAAAAGTCTTCATCTTCCTAAAGCCAGATTCACAATTGTACTGTTTATTATGAGTGCATTCAGGTGCTAACACAGTAAAATCTGGACATAATGCATTCATAAAATAAAAACTTAATGAATATACCTGCTTATGTGCTGATTGCCTGTATATAATTATCATCCCCTTTTCTCTGCCTCTTCTAGGTAATCCACACAAAAATGCACGCAGAATTTTATATTCAAAGTCAAAATACATACAGAGTATTGCAACAAAAAACCATTTTAAAGTAAAAAAAACACATTTTAGTAAAAAACCCAATATACAATATTACAGATATATTAAAAAATACATACATCTATTAAATATTACGGTTTAACACCAAACATTCATAAAAAACTTTAGAAGCTGTATCTCCTATTGTCATTACACTGCACTGCAATGATCAGCATTAATTAGACAAGTAACAGCAACCAGTTTTTAACCACTGCATTTTTCAATTCGTATTGCAATGTGCAAAAGACATGGTTCGTTAAACTGAGACACAGCTTTACTAGCTGGACAGGCTACAAGGTATTAATTACTCTTTTCTACTGAAGTTCCAATTAAAATCATGATGCTCTGAAAGGAACTCCCATCTCATTTTACTAATTGGCAGCACGTAAAACTAACAAGCAAGGGGAAAGTGCCATTTAAACTGTTGGAAGACCTCAGTGACATAACATCTTTTTATTTCTGAAACAGATTGCTTGAGTAGAAAAATAAGACTTTGCATACTGCAGATCTAATGAGATGCCACTGTGCTCTCAATTACTTACCATAATACAGAGTATCTGGAAGGTGCAGTGGTAACACAAACAGGACTCGAGGCAGAAAAGAACCACCTAGATATGTGTATCTTCATTTTTATACCACTCTTCCAAGTTGCATATTTTTGACAAGTAAGGTGGAAAAGGTTCATTTTGGCTTCAGCTTAATTTTTTAATACTGCACTTAATGTTTAATCATGCTTCTATAATTCCCATCACAGAGACCTAGGGACAGCGTTCAAAAGAATTCCATGGCAAAACTCTATCTGAAGAGGTTTTGGCTTGTGCTGGTCAATCCTCAAGGTGATGCATTAAGACAGTAAAAAGAGATGGAGGACATAGCCAGTTTAATGGCTGACAACATGGGTATGATGAAAAGAAATATATCTTTCCTATTCAGCTCAAATACTGTCCTTGTCTAAGGAATGACACAATTGCTATATCAAACAAACAGGACTGGGAAAAGGATTAAGCTGCATAAAACTTCAAAAAGCTAGAAATGCAGACAACAGTGATCTCATAAATGACAGGCTATTCCCATAAAGGTCTTACAAGGTGGAAAACATACTGCACTGGAATTAAACAAACTATTCCTGACATACAGTGCCATATATATATGAACAATACAAAAGCAAATACTTGTTCTGCATCATGGCAAGACCTTAAAACTTTGATGGACTTATCACAGAAATGATAATACAAAGTGCATTTATTTGTGGAAAGAGTGTAACGTGCATACCTAAGATTGTATCAAGATATTTTTATTAATCACTTTCCAAACTGAAATTGTTATTCACAATATTCACAATTTTCAGTTTTCAGAATGTTGTCCTTTTCATATTTAAAAATTACTTCTAAGGAGAGGAGATTTCCCTTTTGTATTTCCTGTATGTTCTACAGAATGGGAATAAAAAGCAGGGGGGAACGGTAAGAAACCTTAGTCCGTTAATCATAAAAATATGCATATGGAGCTGTATGGCAGTAAGAGCTACTTTGCACATAAATTTACCATCAGTTGTATTTTTAACTACATTCTTCTGTCAGAGAAATGCTATTCAAGGGCAGCAAACTTTTAAATTGGGATTAACCACAAGAAAACTGATTTGTGAAGGTTCATGAATATCAGCTTTTAGAAGTAAAAGAATAAGGTTTTTCCTTAGTGCATCTATCTTAAAAAGAAACTACTGGAGGGAAGTTAGGCTTCAATGCTCCTAGCCCATCGATGTGGAGCAATATTAAGTCTCCATACTAGTTCAATCCCTTTTTGTGCTAGATGTAGCCATGAGAAGTCCTTGGAAGCCTTCAGTCACACAGAAGTGCTCTTGTAGAAGGAGGAGCAACTAAACTGTCATGTAACAAAATGTACATACCCAGCCTTCCCACAGACATCTCTCATATACCAGTTAAGCATTACCATATGCAGAGTTGACCCTTTCATTCTCTGAGGCAAAAAAACCACAACAAAACAACCAAAAACCCCCAAACACAAGAACATGTTCTAACATGTCCCACATGTTCTACTGATGTTGGCCTGATCCCCGATGGAAATTATTCCCCATAGACAGGGATGTTGTCTGTGACAAAGCCACATTTAAATTTCCTATAAGTTATGCTGTATTCAAAAGCTGCAGAATGGCCACCTTGTCTAGCGCACCTGCATTTTGTAAAGAGGCCCAGCAGCGTTGTCTGAACATGGATAACACAGTATAGAGCCATCAAACAAAACAAAAAGGAAAGCAAAGAAAATGCAAGCCAGGCAATCAGCACCGCGAATCACAGTACACATGCACAGAGCAGCAGCTTCTATGGTGCAAAGCCGAGAGAACCTCACAACAGCAAAATGAGTAAAGTGCTGAATAAATTACAGCTGCCATAAATTGGCACCACTCAAACAGGATCAAGATTTCCCAAGCGTTCACGTGTAACGCTGAATCACAATTCAGCTTGTTGTCTACTAGTCTGACTGGAAATCTAGGCACTAGCCTCTGTCAGCCACAGTATTTGAGAAAAAAACCTCTTGAGACTTTTTCCCCCCCACCATCTCTAAACCAAAAAGCTCTTTGGTTTAATCCTGTAATCCTTGCACAGCAAAATTTTTAATGTCATGGTCCTGAATGTGGTATTAAGCTTATAATGAACTCAATGTTTTGTCCCATACTTTTCCCTGTTTGCTGTCTGCTCATCTTCTATACAGTTTTATCAAAGAAAAGTAATTTGTTACACATCAGCAGTTTTTAAAAATGGAATTTTTCACAATAGGACAATTAAACATAAGCCAGATATACTGCCAGTTCCCTGCACTAGATTTAGGAACTTTTAATACAAATTGAGTGCATATTTTATTGCCAGATCTTGCTTACCACTGCTAAGAAATTCACAACGTTCAATCTAATTAAAAATGAAATTGAACTACAATTCCCTAGAAACAAGGGCTGATTGGACTCAATAAGCTTTACTTAATTTATTTCAGAAACAAAATAATTGAATTGCTTATAGTCCAGAAAAAATGCTTCATTATTTGATGAGTATGTAATATAAAGCCTTTCATACTGCTATTGCATTCTTACATCTTCAGGAAATACTACTCACTTTTAAATAAGCATGTGGAGGAGGACTGTGTGTATAATAAGTATCATTAAATATTCAGTAAACATTATAAAGAAACAAACAGACTGGATGAATGTCCAGATGAGCAACCTCCAAAAAGCCAATAGCGTTTCCTTGTTCATGCTGAAACTGTTGTTTTTTATTATGTTTATTGTTATTTCAGCCAATGTTTAGACTCTATTATAGAGAGAATAGAGCTGAAGATTCATCACACAAAAAACAATTACACAAAGGTATAATTATAATCTTGGTAAATCATCATGAATAAACTGATTAGACCCTTAGTTGTATTTTATGCATTGTACCAAACTTTTAATCCAAAATCCACCGGTCAGTATATTCACAGGCCTGAGTCAAATCTGCCAACTTCATCTTATTTATTTATTTTTTTAATTATTCACTTGTTGTACTACCACTAGAAAGAAGAGGTAAAGCCAGCAGATGCCATCTACACACACTGTTCCCAGCACACTGCACTTCTCACACAGAAAGCCATGGCGTCAGGTCTACACCACCCTTCTGCACCTCACGCAGCACACAAACCCACAGGTTTTCTCTGGCGAGGGGGATGCAGTTTTACTGTCCCAGGAGCCTTACTGTTCGCTGCACTCCTCCAGGGCACCTAGTCCCAACTTCATGGAGGTCTCAGTCTGTTTCTCCTCACCACCCCTGAAGCCAGCAGCAAGTTCCCAGCCAACAGGCACCCCAATGTGAAACACTTTAGGGCAGACCCACTTTCTACTTGCTTGGTTGCATACACCAGTACCTGCCCTCACTCTGGGTCTCTTGCAGGTACTGCTGAGCCATCTAACGGCCCGCACCCGGGGTAGGACGTGCGGAAAACCATTGCTTCCTTTGTGCTTTGACGCACGGGGCTTCCATAATGAAGGCAAACGTGTTCAGAAACCAGACCCTTCCCACTGCCACCTCCAGAGAGTGCCGTGGCACCTCGCTGTGGCAAACACGGCTTCCTTCGCCCCGAAGGAGCAGCACTCACCCTGCGGGATTTGCCATGAGGCGACCCGCTGCCGGCAGCGGTTCCCGCCAAACGCTCCCCACCATACCCCCCCCGCCTCGCTTCTGGGAGCCTCTGCGTTGCCAGGCAGATTACCCGGGGCAGCGCGTGGGGCAAGGCTCGGCCAATCCCGCTCGTTCTGGGGGTGGAACGTTGTCTGATTGGTGCACACAAACCCCCTCAGGGCTCCCGCCGGCCTGGGCCAGGGGCTGCGGCGTCCCCCTCAGGCAAGGGTCGCCATTACTCTTGGTGCAGGAAACAGATCTAGCCTGTGGTGGTTTTTTCTCTCCTTGTTTTCTGCTAACCGTAGCAATAACGGCACTAACTCAATGCTGCTAAAGAGGGAGAGGTTGGACAAAAAATGGAGACAACAATGTGGAAAACAACCTTATGTTGTTTCTAAAATTACCAGTTAAATAACCAGCAAGACTTAAGGAAGTAAATAATCAGAGAGAAAGGGAAATACCTACTAGCATAAACCCCCCACATTGTGCCTCATTTACAATATAAACTTGTAATCTTTGATTCTCTCAACAATCTTTTCTCAACTTACATGTAGCCTGCATTTGGTATGATCTCGGGGTACCCTGAGTATATATTTTCCAGTACTGACACTGAAAGTTAGTACCATTGAAACACCAACAGCCCAAGTGATCCTACCACCTCCGAGATCAAACTAGGATTATGACTCTACTAGCTCCATGAGTGTAGATGTTATAGGGTATCTATCAGGATATTAGCAGATGTTCTCACAACCCCCATAACAATCAGTCATAGATTTTTAATTAAGGCACATTTGCTGCCTCAAGTATAATTGCATTTTAGGACGTCTGTTAAAATACAACTGCCTTCATTAGACCTGTGAGAAAAAAAAATCCTTTTCACTTATTTTATTATTCTCGCAATTAGAGAGTAGCATTTCACAGAATCTTCCATTTCTTTTAAAGGACAAAACATGTTCTCTGCTCAACTGTTTTCTGGGGTATTACACTGTATCCAGTTTCATGCTTTTAAAATAACACCTTGAACGTAATATAGCAGTCTCTTTAGATACTGGGTTTTTGTTGTGTATTATTATGCATTTTTAAATTTACATTTGGTTTAATTTTATGTTTCCAAGTGGAACATATAATGATATAGGGTATGCTATATGTAAGCCTCAGGCATATCTATATATCAACTAGGAAAAATGCGTATTATTAATTGGTTGATGAATATTTTACTTTCATTTATGGAAAAGAGCAGTGTTTAACTACTTGGTTAGCATGCCTTTAAGTAAATCAATACTCAGAATGAACTTATTTATCTTCCTTATTAAAAAAACAGTCACAAACCAGGAATGGTAAAAGAAATGATCATAAAGAATGTGCCCCAGTGTATAAAGTTATTTCAAAAACTATAAATATTAAAGAAGTTATTAAAAACCTTTGCAATAAAAGTTCTTTATAAATTATCAGTACTAATTTCCACTCAAAGGCTCCCCTAGAAATCCAAAAATTAAAAATCTGGCTCGTTTCCATTTTTTGTCATGACTGACATTTTAGCAAGTAGAATTTTTTTCACAAGACTTGATTCATGAACTGTGCTACCAGAACATATCATGAGCATATCTTTCATACTGAACATCAGGGTCTACAGCAGAATATGTAATAAAGCAAAGTACCACTTTATGTATAACTTGGGTACAGGAAAGCTACAGGAAATCTGCACAAAAGACATAACAGCTGAAAAAGTCAATATTTGCAGCTTTTTTTTTTTCCTAGACGCTTTCTTTTTCACTGCTTTCCACTCAAAATACCAGTAAAAAAGAGCTTTGGCTCCTCCTGTGACCTACTAGATAGCCCATTTCACCAAAATGAAATAGTAGAAAGAGCTACATGAAGGAGGTCCAAGGTTGTAGTAGTTGATGAAAACAGGAATGGCAGTTGTATTAGCTTGGCAGTCACAAAGCACTACAAAGTCATTCATTCACCATCAGTTAAAAAAAAAACAAAACCAAAACCAAAAACCCGCAGCTCTTCTTCAGTAAGAAGTATACAATTAGTCCCAGAACATCAATCCAAAAATATGCCCTTGCCTTCTCATAAAAAGTGGAGTGAAAAAGATGAAATTTGAAAAATATGTCTGGTTTGCTGTCATAAAGATTTTTTATGCAGTGATTAGAATCGGAAGACCCCAATACCAAAAGAAGGTCACACAAAGGATGGTTAAGAAAGATGAGCTAGAAACAGTTTTGCTCCCTGTCATTCTTCGCAACTAGGTCATGGACAGCAGCCACAGTAAAGTCATTTTTGTCTTTCTCTGAAAATTTCTTGGGGAAGGCAAGAAAAGACTAAAAGAAAAGATCATTTGAAACCTTCTATGTTAAAACCAAATATAGTTCCCTCTAATTGGCACACTGAAAGGATTTAGCACCACTTGCAGCTCCTAGAATTCCACTAAACTTAATTCTAAATGACAGAAACACAGAATATTCTAGTTAGAATATGAATGAAAAGGAACACACAATGCAACTCATGATCAATCAATTTCTGTTACACTACTGTTTTGAGATGGAAATTCCAGTAGAAGTTTTTAAAGCATACACAACTTTACTCTGGGGAAAAAACCAAACCAAACCAAAATCCCACAACACCACCCCCGGCCGCAACCCCAAATAAAAGCTCAAGCACAACACAGTGTTACGCTGCCACATAACATTGTGTTATGATCTGACACATAAATTAAGACATTCATATCTCTGCTGTTCAACACAGTATAGAAATCTATAGAAAACCAGGGAACGGTTCCAAGTTCAAACAAGCATCTTCTCATGCATCATCTTTGCAAATGAGACAAGGAGTGAAAACAGAATAAATAGAAATTCCTGTTCTTGCCTGTTAATTCCTCTTCTCTGGTGACAGATTGCCAGTGATGACTAATCTTTGTACTTATTGCTTGCAACCGGTCAAAAAGGTGAAATGAAGTTCAGGGTTACATGGCAAGCTTACTTTTGCATCTCTTATTATATATATCACATAGAAATGTAAATATCGCATATAAAATGCAATTACATCCATTATATTTAGAATATTAATAGTTACTGAAATTATGTCTAAGTCTGCATTTAAATGCACCAGCTTTACACCAACCAACATAACACACTCAGTCTCAATAAACTTAAAGTGGTAAGAAACTAGAAGTCAGGATTTGTAACCTTTTATGTGTTGGTGTCTTCTCCCAAGTAACAAGGGATAGGATGAGAGGAAATGGCCTCAAGTTGTGCCAGGGGAGGTTTAGATTGGAAATGAGGAAATATTTCTTCACCAAAAGTGCTGGTGAAGAGGCTGCCCAGGGAAGTGGCTGAGTCACCATCTCTTGAGGTATTTAGAAGACGTGTAGATGTGGCGCGTAGGGACATGGTTTAGTGGTGGACTTATCAGTGTCAGGTTTATGGTTGGACCTGATGATCTCGAAGGTCTTTTCCAACGTAAATGATTCTATGATTCTATGTATAGTGAACCTAATTCTCTCAGGAGATGGAAAAATGTTTAATAAACATTATGATTCTTTTCATAGTAAATGCTAAAGATTAATCCTAAAACAGACAAAGTATATAAAGAATAGGTAATTGCAGAAGTAGAGACAACTTAGAGAAACAAATTAACTAATGCCCATCTTTCCACAAGAGCCTATATGCCCACAAGGAGACACTGAATAGCTTAGTAGTTCTGTGAAGATACTTAAACCGGGATGACAGGCATTTTAAAGTCTAATTTAGCTTTTGGAGCTTTTGCCAGCATCTACTAAGCTATCTTTTCAGTAAGATTTGTGAAGAAACATTCCATGAAGATACTGAGTTTAGAAGGCAGCTGACAGTAAAAACCTTCTCTAACACAGATCTTTGCACCACATAAAATAATCCTTGATTATTATAAAATAACTGAAGACTTTGAACTCTGCTTTAGAAACACTTATATTAATTTCAGCTCACAGTCACCAGTGATAAGTTCCAGATTTACCATCTAAGATCTCTGGATTTGAAGTACAAGCATTTGTGTAACTACTTGGAAGTATCCCCACCCTATATAACCCTTCATTCAGACACCATAGCAACAAGTCGGCGATGGACACTGTAAAACAGGGTGATAAGCCAAGAGGTTCTTACTGGTTTCTAGAAAAGGGGAGAAGCACAACCTATTAGAATGAACTGTTTATGTTTCCCTGGCTGGAGAAAAAAGTTTTATGGCTGACTTCAAAATGAGGGCACAAAGCCTTGAGAAGCAGCAGTGAAAAGGTCTGTTTTCCAACAATAAACCAGAAATTTTCTATTCTTTAGTCTCAGCATCTTTTAAAACACTTACCATTGTGTTTTATTCTGAGGACCTGAGCAATTTTGATAGGGAACAAAACAGCTGTAATTTTCCAGATGGCACTGTTAACTAATGATCAATCTTCTTGGATTAACCTTCGATAACAAAATAGTCAATCAAATGATTTTTATTTCTCAGTTATACACAACATCAATTGGTGGGGGGATGATATTTTTTTTAGAGACAAAAAGGCATTTAAATTTTGTATGCTTCTTTGAAATGTTTTGATCCTGAAACACAATGTTTTGAGAAAGGTATTTTTGAACTGCTGATCTCCTAGCAACAGGAAGGCAGCAGAGGTACACACTTGAGATCAGAGATCAGGTGACAAAACAAAGTCTGAGAAATCCTCTCAAGCCATTTGCTCAATTACACTCACAATTCTGAATTTACAAATCTGTGATGGATGTAGTTCTGTCCAAATGCTCTCACTCAGCCCCACGTTTGAGATAGATGAAAAAAGAAGATGTGAACCTCTCTAGGGTCACACAGGTAACTGTGTAGAAGGCGGATCTGGACTGTACTGATGCTGATATGATACTAATAAGCAGATACTTGGAACAACATACAAATCTGTCTTTAATATTAGGATAACTGCTGCTTTATTTGCCTCTAGAAATACCAGATGAAGTACATATTAATAGAGAAGAATTCAAAGAACATACCTGGTTTTTTACTTAAAAAAATGTTTTGCATATGACATTTCCTCCATGCATTTCTATTGTTTAATCTTGTTGAAATTATGGCATATTGCTTATTTATTCAGTGATTAATTCCCATAGCCATATGCTTTCTAAGTCTACATGTAACTTGTGTCGTTCAACTTCATTTATAATACATAAATTTACTAATAAGTACAAGAGTTTTATTCAGACACTAGTAGAATTTGAAGCCATATCACACTTGTATTACTGACATTATCACTTCACATCATCCTTCTTCCTCTAGATTTCAGAAAGCAATAAACATTATGTACTGTCCATCAGCATAAAAGTCCCAGATGGTTTAAGCTAGGAAACTGATGTACATTGATTTAAAGATACAAGATATATAGGTTTGTCCAAAAATAATTATTAGTAAACTGATTTCCAAAATGAAGGAATTACCATTTCTAATCAAACTGACTGAAACATTAACATGGTACCACTCCAAAGACTTAAGTCAACACCAGAAGGTACAAAAGGAAGTGATGCTTCCTTTTTAAGGACAAGACACACATCTGCCTTTAAATATGTTTGGTTTGTTTTTTGAGGGATTTTTTTGAGAGATGTTTTTATTTGCTTTTTAAAAATTTATTTTTATATGTTTTTTATTTATATATATTAAAGATGTCTCTTTTCCTAGTATTTCTAAACATCTTCAGAGGCAAACCAAATCATCATGTAACACACCTTGACCACGAGATACCAACTAGCTTAATTTCAGAAAAAATTGCTTAAAATCTGCTTTGGTGTTCTTTAAGGTGCACAGACTTCTGAAGCACTAGCTCTTTTTACACTGCTTATTAATCTTGAGGCCAAGCGAAAAAGTTTATCAAAGCTTATCTCTTCCTAAGATCCTTAAAGGGCAAAGACTAGTGTTTAGCATGCAGCTGGTACCCTCAGAATTGTATCGTTTACACTGGCCCATCCATACACAGACTGAAGCTGGAATATTTTGTGGGGAGGTTGCTATATCCATTTTTGTTTTGCATTAAGTCAGAAAACATTACTGGAGTTTTAAATACATGCTTTTCCAAATGTGCAATTCTATATCAAGAAATCCTAAGTATCTACATAGTGGAATTTATCCACCACAAGATAACTGTAGTGGTGATAGAAGTAAGTATGAACTGGCTCAGAACTGGAATATATCAATTCATGGAATATTCATGTCAATAATTAAGTCAGCCCAGACACTTTTTCACTTCAGGAGGTCACAACACCAATGATTGTCATTTTTGAGAAAGGTATACCAAAAAAAACCCCAACCAAACACCACAAACCACATTACTTTGTACTTGCTTTGTAACTCACACTCTTCCCCCAAGCATGAGCCATGTCAGGTAAGAATATCAGGCTGACAGAGTACTTTACTTATATTATGTTCTCATAGTAAAAGATGGAGGTTTTTTTCTGGTCAAAAAGAACTTCCTGACAGAACACTAAACAGCCGATCCTTCTGGATGAGCAATTGTCTGTGCATTTTACCATGACAGTTTATGGTAACAATATTTCAACAATAACAGTACTATGTGATGGCCATGACCTTATCATCATATGAGAGTTTTACCTGAATAAACACCAGACATGACTTCTTTCGCTAAAGGGGATCTGTTCCTGTAAAACATACTAAGGGACTTAAATATGTTCTTCATAGTAAAGTGAGTTCTAATGTGCTTAAAGATAAGGCTGCTTTTCTACATTCTTTTAGATCAAGAGCAGAATAATAGAAACTTCACTGTACCGAGTTTATCTCTTTACTAAGAAATAAAATTTGTCATACTAATAATCAAGCTAATTCGACATTAAAATATAGGTATTTTCAAAATTAAATAATGTTATTCAGGTTTTATTCTGTGTGCTTACTGAACTGAAAAAGAGAGGAATAGGGCATTTAGAGCTATTGTTCCCATATTACCACTGCTATCACCAAAGCATTGAACAATTCTGCACTTTGGGTAGGTCAGAAGCAAACCTTATTTTCTGTATGCCCTGAAATGGCTTCATCTTCCAAGAAAATAAAGAACATTGAGTGGCAACATCAGATTTTGCACTGCAACGTTCAGTGAACATGTACGGCACTCACATCAAAATTCATTCCAGCCAGGTAACCTTACAAACAAAGTAAATTAATAAATTATCTTTAAATAAAAATCTCATTTAAAAATATTTGTGCAACCCATTTTACACTGTGTAAAGAGCACAAGTTTTCCAGAAGAAAAGTACATGCAAAAATGCACAGATGAAAATAAAACACTACAGGCATTTGCAAACAGATTATATTCTATGTATTATACAACCTTACAACAAAAAACATTTCTGGGTATGACAGCCTCACGTGCACTGTTTTAAAATGCACCTTTTGTAATTAGCCATTTTTTGATGAATTGCATTACAGTGAAAAGGAACAAAATGTAAATTAAATACTCTGCTGTGAAAATTTCTGTACTTTTATCCCATTCTGTATCACCCTTCCAACCCCGTTTTGTTGGCTAGGGCAAAAGCCATCTTTCAAAGTTGCTCCCCTTAGTGACAAGCGTGAAGCACTGTGCAAACAGGATACTCATGCTTAAATCTTTCGAAACAAGACAGACATACACACACGGTTTGAATGGGGTTGTTGCTACATACAGTTCTTAGGCAGAAAAAGGAGGCCAAGTCACAATTCCCCTAATGCATTCCAAATATCTTCCTTGTATCTCATTTTTGGAGGTACATGTACAGCACCTCACCATAGAGACAACTTACATTGCCCGGCACTGCAAGAGCCCATAAAGCCTGTGTAAGCCTCCACATTTATCTGATATTGGAAATGGCAAATCCAACGTGTCACGCATTTGTGTGATCAACTGCATTGCTATGAGGGAATTCAAAACTGAGATGCCATACATGGTTATTGAGAAAAAGGAATTTCTACAGCAGTCAGATGCACAGGACTAATTAATTTCTAATCTGCCATAAATATTTTTTTAAACCTGGAATCTAAGAATGGCCTGAACTAGCAGATTTGGATTTGTCTTTTTTTCTTATACTCTGTAATATGATAAACAGGAATGGGACACGGTCAGGTGGTTAAGTGGATTAAATGTTATCTAATTTCCTCTGAGATCATGGTAGGAGGCCTGACTGAAATGAGTTGCCAGGTCAGTTCCCCAATGGACATTTTATATCATAAAACCATCACATATAACCGAACACTGATATAAAAGGCAATACAGTCAATTCTCACTCTAGGGAAAACCAAGACTGACTTAGAAGTGAAAAATATACTTCCTCCTTATTGAAAGGGTGGTATCTCTAGGTCACCTCAAGGTCAGTGCTGAGGCTCTGTGGTAAGAGTTCCTATGATGCCTGCATAATAACTTACAGTGGAAAAACATAAATAACATGTTCGACTGTCAGTGCAGGCACTCCTCCAGCCTTCACAAAATGCAAATAACTCTGTCCTCTGTCTAAATTATTACCTGTATCTAGACATAACTGTGCACTGTGCTGACAAATCACAGCCAAGGCACATGCTATGATTATTTACAATCACAAGGCTATCAGCAGCAACAATGTGAGGTTTTCGGTTTGGTTGGTTGGAGTTTTTATAATCTGATTTTTAGAGCAATTTGAAGTGTACAAGTGATGTGAAATTTTGAACTATTAATGAAAAATGTTACTATTTACTAATGTTACTAGTTATTATATGGCATCCTAAGCCAATTTAAGAAAGTAGCTTCACCAATTTTAACTTAAGGTTCTGGTGACTGTGATCAGACAACTTTTATTTTCTCTCCCATCATGAAGCTCAGGAATCTTTTCATATGCAACATCCTTGATTGGCCATTTGTATCAAAAAAGCATCAAAAGCAATGGTTTTAAAAAAGGAAAAAAAATCAATCACCATGAATGATCACAACTCCAACTTCAAATATGGAAAATTAATTGCTCTCAGAAAATTGCTTAAAACGAATTTAACACTAAAAAAACCAAAAAACAAATCCCACACAGAAAACCCAAATCCACTTAAAATCATGAGAATATAGTAGGATAAGACATAACTTAAAGCAAGTTGTCATTTACTTAGAGCTGGGTCTAGAGGAAACAACGTAAATCTAACTCCGTTGTGCATGTTGTTGTCTGTGAATTATTCACCCAGACCTAAAAACACGATTAAAATACCTGAGTTTACATATTGAAATGCACAATCTTTTCCTGTTAAGTGGAAATATGTTTGCTGTGGAAGACTTGCCTTCTGCACAGAAGGTTAGTTTAATGTCTTCCCAATCAAAACAAAATATTCCAAGTGGTATTGCTGTATTTGCAAAGTGGGTGCCAATTATATTTGCCGTGATGGACTGGGTGTTTTTCTTTTCAAATTCATGCACGGGCATCGAGAGGCCCAAAAAAGCTAAGAGTGGAATTTTGACTTTAGCTTTCTACGGCTTCTTTAGCATTATGTAAAGAAAGAGAAAATGAAAAAATATAATGCTAAAAGCCACCATTCCCCCCCACCCCCCAAAAAAACCCTGCAAAATCCTGAGGACGAGCAGTAATAAATTTTATCCAGCTATGTTCCACAAAATCCTGCTATAGAAGACCTGAAAAGAGTGCACCAAATAAACCTAGAGAAAATAGTAAAAAACTTCATAGGCTACAGAATGCAAAGTATAAAAACCTAGTTCCACTGACACCAGTGAAAATGTTGGATATTCAGGAAGACCACGTTTCTACTCAACGTCCTGATCACAATGCGAACTACAGGTGTATATGAAAGGGCAGAATTCAGATTTTCATACATAAATCACAAGTGCTGATTTTCTGAACCAGTTGTTACAGATGAGTCTCTAAAGCCATGCAGAACAAATGTAAATCAAATCAAGGTCTGAATCTGGTTATACTGCCTAAACTGTAGGACCAGATTTGCAGCTATTTCTATTCAGAGAACCCACTGCGTTACTGAATTGTTTATTTTCTTAATTGTGTTAATTTAGCTGCATTTTAAAGGACAGATTAAAAAAAAGAAAAAAAAAGAAAAAAAAAGAGCCACAAGGCACAAAAAAACATTCAAAACATCCTTAATTTGTGACATCTTGGTTTATCAAATAAAATGATTCATGAAGCAGAACTATTTACTTCTGTAATCTTTTAAATAAAGTTTTACATAAAAATTTTGTTCCACAATAATGATTTTTGATATCTTTCTACTCAGTTCAGACATGTAAATAAACTGTTTATTAAGAAGTAATTACTGTGAAACAAGAAAAAGAGACCTACAAGAGCATAAAAACGCCACAGACTAATCATAAGGTTTTTTTAATAAAATAATAAAACGGTTACTACTACAGAACATGTCATGAAATTCAAACCCACTACAGAATGAGGGGAGTACTTATAAAACATTTGTTGCCTGAAGAAGGAAGACTTTTTCCTCTGGTCACTAGTCCAGAAAATATAAAATAACCAGCATGTACAGTCCTGGTCTGTAATTATCCTTTGCAGAGTTGTTCAAGTGGGCAGTTCTGCAGACTAACAGCACAGGTTACATTGCTCCACCTAGTCCAGTGGCTGGTGCTTTCAGAAAACTAAAAGGCTGATAGACCTGTTCTGGCAGGATGAGATTTTATATATTCACTCCACATCTCTACTCAAAGCTCCTGTATCTTCCATTTTCTTTTCTCTTTCTCAGCTGTTGTTAAAATCAAACAGCATGTGCTGGAAACACATGAGATGAAAAAAGGCCCAAATAATTTGTCTGTCAATGGCTCTTTTGTGAAATCCAAGCTCAACTAATCTGAAGGTCCAGCTCAATTAGAAGCTTCGGCAGGAAAAAAATGCCTATAATTCCCTATAGAAGCCGCAGAAAAAGCGCCAAGATCCCTTGCAAGAAGTATGACTAGTGTATCTGCAGAAAGAGAAAATTTAAAAGGTTTAGGTTTTATGATGGAAAGACAAAGTGCTTAAGTCTTTCCTATTGCCCTGCACATGAGTAGCTGATCAGCTGTGTGAATTTAGGGCTCCGAGGTACAAATTGAGGCAATGGATTTCTTTGCTCAGCTCCGCTTCAGAACAATTGCCTCACAGCAAAGCCATTTCACTTGACTTTGCACCATTTATCAGGACATAGCACTCAGACAGTAAATTGGATGATTGCATTTACTACTCACTTTTAAAAGGCTTGATAAAATAGAAAATTATGCTTGGGTTTCACACCTCTAAAACCTGACAAGAGCTTCAGAAGACCCTGGAATGAAATTTTTATGAGTCAGCCATCCTCCATTTTAGAATGGGAGCCACTTAATGTCTCACTCAATTTAAGCCTATTGTACTAAAAGGAGACCTGCTATGAAATGGTCAGCCCTTTCCCTCAGGAAACAGCAATTCAGAATGGAAGCTGGACTAATTTTTCAAAGGATGCCTTTAATATATGTAGTGAATGTGCAATTAAACACCCAATTGAGTATATGACTATTTAGAATTATTTTCCCAAGAGAAAATTAGCGTTCAGTGTTATTGAAGATATGTAGACATGAAGATATGGACTATATACCCAGTTGAATAACTAAGAATTCAGAGTTTGATTCAGCAGGAGAACTCCAGGAACCGCTGTATTTATCCAGAAGAGGAAAACAGAATAGGAACTACAGCTGGGAATATGTCTGCGAAATGGCAGCGACTTCTCAAAACATTCAGGGAAAATTCTATGGCATCAGAAATGCAGAATAATCAATATCTACTTTTGCTCATTAACTTATATGTCCCCTCATTTACCCTGCTAATAGCACATTTCTCCTTACATTCAAACAAATCTGGAGGGTTGTAATCGAAAAGGAAATGAGTAATAAGTAAAAGTCCTTTTACTGATGCAACCAAAATGTTAATTACTTGACAATATTGACAAGTTGTGCTACAATTATGCTTCCTTCTAGGCATCAATTGCTTTCCTCCTACACCACCCCTTACATACTCTTATTGCTTACAAGAGCAAATTACTTTCTTCCATTTATACTGTATAAAGAAGGAATTCTTTACTGATATTTACCGCAGTGCACTTAACTAAAGGGATATGAGAGCAAAGTTTTGTCAACTATTTCATATTCATCTGGACAGGTACAGATTGGATTTATAAGTGCACTGGCATTGCTTCACTTTTAGGTGGTACAGGTCACAGCACACCATCCTTCAAATGCTGGATTAAGTATGAGATAAACTGACATACTCAGTTTAAATTATTCTGGGTTGTAACAGCCTTCTAGGAACTGAACAATAGAGCTCAGCATGATTTGGTTCCAATCAGCAATACAAAACTGCTCTTTTGGCTTTTTTTTTTTTTCCAGTCATCAACTATGGATTTCCCAAATTAGCATCAATTCTCAATTTTCTTTCCCATAATACCTCACACTGAGGGAAAAAATGTTTCACAGTTGGTACTTTTTTTTTTTTTTTCCCTAAGCTGTTTTAAACTTAGTTTACCAATAAAAGCTTAAAATATGACTTTGAGATGAAGTATTAAGTAATAAATCTGTGCAGACAGACTTGGTTTTTTAACTCAGGTATGTATATTCAATGGGCTGGGGGTTGATTTCTTAGCCACCCCAACACAGAACAGATTTATGATGTTAAGGCAGGATGTCATCAGGCTTCTCTAATTAGCTATTATGGCTTGATCCTTCTGTTCAAAGGGGCAAGTAAGCAGGAGGAATATAATGGAGAACTATGTCTACCACTCTCAAATTTGACACACATTCAGATGAAGGAAGAGCCATCATCTTTCTTCAAAACACACACAAATTTTCCCAGTAATCACTAAGAGCAAAACAGCTTGTGCATCACTCCATGAATCATGAAATCAGGAAGAGTTAAATAGTGAATAAAAGAATCATTCAAAACACAGGATTGATAACATTGTGAAACCTCAGTTACATGAACAGCTTTTCGGTATAGACTACTGTCCCGTAAGCTTTGAAGGCCTGGATACAGAATTTTTTTTTACATAGGAAGTAGAGAAAGAAATTAAAAGGGAGCCTGCTTTACACTGGATTATATCTAATAGATTAAAGAATCTGAGGAGGGGCAAGGTTAAGAACATGAGTATGCTAAATCATAACTTGGGGGGGGGGGGGGGGGGGGGAAGGATAAAGAATAGCAAATGACTTTAAGGAGGGAATCTCCTTATAAACTCAGGGGAGACAAAGGCTAAGGAAAAAGGACCACAAAGCAACTAGTAGTTCCTTGAAAAGAAGAACAAGCATACGTTGTAAGGAATATAATTTGGCCAAATAGTAAACTCTGCATCAACAGATCCGATCATTATGAATCAACCTGAACTCAGCTTGGATTATTCAAGAGAAACTCTCAGGATTCTGGGAACAGAGATGAGATTTTAAAAGTATGATAAATTAGAGAAAACCTGAGAAACAGGATGCTATTCGAGTGCATGTTACTGGATGGACCTTTCTGATCCTCATCTCCAGGTCTAGTTGTATATGCTTCTACAACTTCAATCCATACTACTTATACCTATGGCTCAAATTTTCAAGGAGGGCTTTGGGAGGGGATATAATATTAAAAATCCCATAGCACTCACATGGGAAATGGGTATATAAAGATTTTAAGTGCCTTGGAAAAAATTCCATCCTACAAAAAAAAACCCAAACAAATCAACCCTCAGTGTCCTTAGTAATGAAACGTATATAAGGTGTTAAAATTCCCTAAAAACCATTTTGTTTAATATAGTTTATATATATATTTGTATGTGCACACTGTGTATATATATATATTCATACTTATATACACACAGATATACATGTGTATATATAGGGAGGGAGGGAGGGAAGGAGAGAGAGCCCTAGTTAAATGGAGATTTAAAATGTAATCTTCACAGTGCTAGCCATAAAAAATACCAGAGGGAAAGAAATAAACAATGTAGACAGTAGAAAAGAAAAATAACTTTTTTCCAAAGTAAACTTACTTAGAACTAATGCAGTTATTAAATAGAAGCCTTTTGGCAAATTGCCTTTATTCTGGGAATCTTTAATATTTTCCATTTAGTAAATCCTTATCTGTAAGTGCCTGTCAATAACCTCCGCATCAACATGCAAGCATCCACATTTCTAAACTTTATGATAGTTAAAAAGCAATTTTATGAATATTTATGAAGGCAGTAAATTATTAAAATAAATATAGATATTTACACAGTAGAACAACATCTTCATTTAATGGATGAGGAAAAAATGTTAATATGTGAACATTTTAAAGATGAAGTGCTTTGGCCTTCAGGGCTTTTGTTACTCTATTAAAAGTTAATTTAGGACAGAAATTATGGCTTTTTCTTGAATCCCAGCCCCAAAAGATTAAATCATGCTCAAAATTTACAACATTTTTCAAAAAACGTATCTGGAGATGGTATTTCCAGACACTGGATACTGAAACTATGGTGCAGTCCTCCCTGAAAATAAGCTTCCTCCGTCTTCTTTTATGTGCTCACAGTGGTGACATATACTCAGGCAAGCTTTTAGGGCAGAGGATCTGGGTGCTAGTGAGGTGGTTTCATCAATCTTTCTGTCACCACACGTTTTATACTACTAGAAGATGTTTTCTGTCTACAAACACAGCAGGCAACTCAAGCTGCTCCTTCTCAAGAAGGTGTTCTACATCACAAAAGTGATTTGCTTAATCGCTAATTACAAACTTGATAATCTTTCCTTGCATTTATAGATCCTCCTGATACAAGGACACCAGGGAGTCTGCTCTGACCTCCTGTATGGAAGTGGCTACTGAAGCTCAGGAGTGATCCCAATAACCTGAGTTCCACCAAAACACAAATCTTCCTTCGAGCCAGAACACCAGGAGGCAGACACTTTCAATATGAAGGCATGAGGAAGCAAATATTCTACTTTTTTTCTGGTAGTTAATTCCAGTAGTTGTGCTTCTGTCTTATATTAGTCTCACTTCTTTCCCATTTTTTCCTTAAGGTTTTGTTTTTGTTTTTTTTTTTCTTCCTTAATCCAGTCCCCTCTTTATTTAGAAACAATCCAGCTTTTACAAGTTTCTCAAACTAGTCACAAAATCCCTTTAGGAGCAGACACAGTAGTTTAAAATTCTTCTGTCAGTTATTCAGCACTGTAAATTATTCTGGCTAGAGACAGAAATTACTGGCATCATGGCTATGCCAGGTTAATGCATCATGTGAGTACTCCCTGTATGCTCCACTACTCAGTCCACTGCCTTAGTGTTGCTGAAGGATATTGTC
The DNA here is from genome assembly GCF_965140245.1 of Athene noctua. NCBI lineage: Eukaryota > Metazoa > Chordata > Aves > Strigiformes > Strigidae > Athene > Athene noctua. The sequence goes on from NC_134044.1 coordinate 22,862,612, forward strand.
TCTCCAGGTGCTAGGAGCAGTAAATTCCTCAACCTTTCAGCTGCATTTGGAAATGACTCTGCCTTTGCCATACTACAACTTGCTGGAGCCCTTGAAGCATGTCTACCACTATTTTCTCCCACTTTTAACATTAATAGACTAGAGTCTTGCTCCCTTACTGATCTTAATACTGTCGTATCAATAGTAAAACCCCTTTCTAAATCTCCACTCCACTCTGATTTATATATACGTTAATATGTATCCCTTTTTTTATCTATCAGTTTTATCACACCTGTTTTTTTTTTCTGCCCCCAGAGTGAACACTCTGATACCTCGTCCTGCTATAAAGGTAGGGTCCGTGTCCTTGATTTTTATATGTATAACTTACCACACAGCTGTAGCAACATATTCTTTATCTGAAAAGGTCCAGATTAAGGGATCGAGATGTTTCTGTGTGGCTCTGGCAGTACTCTAGGAAATGTGCCTACTGCCACAGCTGCTGCCCTTCTTGCCCTGATCAGATATTATGTTCTGTTTCAGTGGAACACACTCATGATAAAAATCTGAAAATCATATTCAATTACAAAAATAACGTAAGATCAGATTTCTACAAACCTCACTCTCACAAAGCAGCTTCAATTTATGAACCTTACCAAATTTAATCAGAATTACTCATGTTAAGGATCCAACTACATACTCTAACAGCATATTAACTTCAGGCTTTTTTGCGTACTACAGATTGCCGGTACATTCCAATTCCAAGTTACTCCAAGCTTTAAACCTTGTCTTATTTCAAGTGTGTCTGAAGATAGGAGAAATGGGCCTAATTGGAAAGACTAAAAGTAGAAGCTTCAAATTATTTTCAACCTTCATCCTCCCCCAAATTTTGTGCCCTATCCAATCTCCAGGAAACAACAAACTAAACCTCTACAGCAAAAATACTGTCAGTAACACAATTATTTTTCCAAATATTCAAATTCCCATCACTTGGGCTTATTTCTTACTACTTTTCTTCTGACTAAAGAAATGTTCAGTTTTCATGGTGAGTTTTCTGCCAGCATCAGTTTATTATTACTTTCAGGCTTTTTCCAATGGACTCAATATGGAGAGAAAGAACAGTCGAGTTTTTAAAAAAAAAAAAAGGCAAATTAGAAACACAAAAGGGGGAAAAAAGGAAAAACACATGAAAAACAGCAGTTGATGATGGCAGTAAAAGAGAGAGAGGCAAAAAGCACACCCATGCAAGGGAGAACACAGAGCTGAAAAACAGATGCATGATTAGAAACTCTATTATGAAGATGAAACCTTGGTGCAGGCTCTATAAAAATAAGACCCAAATCCAGAGTGAGATATTTGTATAATATAAAGTAATAATAATGGGCAATTAAAGAACATTAAAATGTTAAAAACACGAGTTAAACACAGAAGTTATGAAGAAAAGCAGTAAGTATATATATATATATATATATATATATATATATAGCGACAGCTCTGTTATGAACTAATGTTCTGTTTTAATGTGATGTAAAACCAAGCACGTGGAAGACAGAGATAAGGGAAAAATAGGCAGAAGGAAGTATCTGTGGAAACAGAAATGTGAGACTCAGTTAAGTACAGAAACATAAACATTAGCGGGAAAAAAGAAGATACAAAAAGTGGATTCAGTAGTGAGATACTGGGCCCATTTAAACCAGCAGGATTTGCTGTTGAAGGCAATCTTTCTCTTTCACTTCAAATATTCCTTATGAAAGAGGAATCTACATCTGGTATCTTCCTCTATATTTTCTGATACTTTTAATAGCTTACAATTATTTCCCAGCCAGAGACGCACTAATGCGTTCTAAATGTTCTAAAGATAAAGGTAGTTTACCACCTCAAAAAGAAGAAATAACAAATAAAGGCCAAACTTCCCAACTGCATGAGCAGAACACAAAAAGTAGGTTTGGGTGGCTGTATTTTTAGCTCAGATCCCGAGCATGCATTTGAAATTCATCTCGTGATCATACCACACTTTGGCTCATGTTTCGTAACAGACTCTGAACGCGCAAAATGAATTGTTCCACAAGTGTGGCTAATACACCTCAGCCACCAGTTCACACTTACTTCTTGGGACCAGACTACAGCCAACCCAAACTAAAAGTTCCTGAGTTGTTCCCTGTCCTCAACACCAATCGTTCTGCCCCACTCCTTCAGGCTGCCACTACTTGCTAAGTGCTTACGGGAACACAAATTAAACTGGTAAAAAGTGCATCCAATAGAAACTTTAGACAGTGCTATTAAAGCAAACTTGGCATCTTTATCAAATTCCTACTTTATGAGCCCCAGCTGGTACTTCATTGGTTTTGTCAGTGAGCGGTGAAATGCAGTGTAAGATCTATTGGTAGAAATGATGCACAACAGCCAAGTTCCAACAATGATAACTGACCTTTCACAGGCCTAATTAGATTGCATCTAAATAATTCAAATAAGCAGCTAAAGCTACTCAGTTGAAAATGGCATTTTTATTGAGACAAATATTATTCCTATAGAAAAAAATATTAAGTGGTTATTTTCTGAACCTGTGTTGTGGTCTCGATTGTGCTTTCTGTGGCTGACAGAGCAGACCCTGATTCTCTTAATTATAATATCTGGAGTTACTGTTCTTTTATAATTGCTTTTGTGAATTGGGAATGAAATGCTTAAATATTTATTGGGCTAGTGTATTTTCTGAAAGGCAAACCAACATTTTTGTTTATAAAATATTTGCAATAGAAGGCAGTTACTTGACATTTAAAATTTAGATGTGGTTTATATATTGAGTCTATTATGTCTAATATACAAGTGGATGAGTGAGCCCTGTCTCTGCGCTTTCTGCCAGAACTGGAGTTGGAGGAGGAAGATCAAACACACACATACCCATGTGTACTCCTTCCCACACATCGCTGCAACCAAAGGAGGAAGGAGGGAGTGGAACAAAACCATGGTTCTTATTCTGAACTGGTGGTAATCCATCCATAGACCAGCAAATCCTGGTGATTTTACAGGTGTTACTGACTGTTAATGGCAGAGGGAATAAATGCCTATCTGTGTACCTCAGGGTAGTCTGCTTCTACCATTCTACCACATTCTACACATTCTACCATGAAGTAAATGCTGTTTTCCAACTCACAGTCCCTTTCTTCCCGCTAGGGTGGTAAGGACAGCAGAAAGAACCGAGGTGGCAAATGCACCCTCTCCGCAGTGCAAGGCTATGTTACATCATGATGAAAACAGGTTACGATGTCATTTCTTACAAAAACCATAAACAATGATGTTAGTTCTCCTACAGTGTCCGCTACTGGTTACAACCTCGCAATCTCAGTGCACATACCGTGCTCTGCCTCCTCTTACAGCAGGCTCAAACTACAGCCGGCAGGCCAACCACCACACAGAAACAAAAGATTTCAGTGCAGTGTCATACATACATTTTTAGCAGACACAGATCCAACTATTCCTGATCTCAGCTGCCGTTTCCCCCTCCCCTTCATGCTTTACTATTTCTTTTAGGGATTTCTTTATTTGTCAAAAGGCTTACAGTACACCCAAAGAAAATATGGTATACTACTGGGGCACTGCAAGATATGCAGCAAAATAAATAACTGTAACACATAAAAGACACTACAGATCAAAGTGGATAGTATTAAGGAAGAATCTGAATGCCAGTAAATCCTAACTTACTGGGATAGAAAAGTCCTCGTCTTGGTATTTTGAAACTGAAAAAAAACAATTCAACTGAAGTGCCACAAGCATTTGACTAACCTTATAAAGCAAAGGTGATTGTCCTAGCTTCAAAAGTGCAATTTTTTTGGTCACGTTTGTAATGGCTTGAATCCGGATCAAGTCTTCCACAGTCCCATACTGTATATCAACAAGTTCTGCCTGCAAAGAGAAGACACAAGTCACACTGTACCTATAACCACGCATCACTGAGGGTGCTCCTTCCACAGAAACAAACCTGTTTGCATCCAGCACCTGAGCAGAGTCGTGCAATGACCTTACCCACACTTCCTAATCAGGAATACCTGTCATAACAAAGAGCTTGAGAATTCAATCTGAGAGATAAATGCACATCTTTGCAGTTTACATTCACAGTTCATCAGCTGTGATAAAAATCCAGTGGTTTTTTACCAATGTTTATACTAAGTGGTATGGATTCTGATGAGAATTTCCATTTGTTAGATACAGGAATGTATTTAAAAATGTGTAAGGGACACTAAATTACCTCTGTTAATTCTCTTAAAAGGAATCAGGATTTGTGAAGCCTTTCAGAAATTGAGTGAATGATTATACCAGTCACTTATGAAAATATACAGATAATACATATTCTACTGATACACAGTTTTATTATGCGGTCTCACATGATTCCTGAGCAGCTTTACCTTAACTATTCAAGTATTTTATTATAATCCATTATTATACTCAGCAGCCTTACCTCAACTATTCAAATATTTTCTTATAATCCAGCATTATACTCAGATAACTATAGTGATAACAGACTACATCACTCTGATGCATAAACATTTCTATTAATACATACTATTAAATTGTTTAGAGTCACTTCCAACTAAATTAGAAGTATTTAGACATGAAGATCTTCAGCGTTTCAGTTAAGACACTGCAAGAACATGTAATAAAGGTCTACGTTGTTATTATTAAATTAAAAGCATTGGCAGTGATAGAAAAATACTTTGATGCATATTTTTAAGGATATATTTTTTTTTAAAAAATATACATAATTTAAGAATGACCAAGGACATTTTTCTCACACATTTACAGCAATAAATTCTGGTGAAGACCAAGTATGAGGAAAATCATTGTTGTGTATTATTATTATAGAATATTATGAAGCTCTTAGGACACCACTGAGGACATTCTGGAACCTCTAAACACCTAGACAGTGTTCATATAAAACACAAATACAAGATGACACAAGTATATTACATGAGTGGTTAAAAATTAAAATAAAAGGAGCGGTACAAGATGGAAAAGTTTCTCTTTCAGTTCAGTTTTGGTAACTTAAGTATGGATTCACTGCGAAAGGCAACAGTTCTGATTTTGGGCATCTCTACAAAAACTGTTTAAATTCTAACAACAGCTGTTCTGGATATGTAGGATGTGTGAAATTTTACTAGGTTCCTGAAAATGGTATTTTAGGAAAGTATTTACCCTTCTACAACTGTATCTGAATATTCTGCCTCAGTTTGCATGTCAGCATTTAATTCATACAAAAAATATTGCCAAGGTTCCTGTCTTCTTAAATTGTCAAGTCAACAAGATCCTAAGTCTATAACATGTCATCAGTGCTATATAAACCAAGTATTTAGAAAGGTCAGCTGAAGTTATAAAACACTTCCGTAACAGGCAAACATCAGATTTAACACCAACTACTGAAATGTAGGAACAGAAAATCTTACACTTCTTAAAGAACTTGAAATCTATTTCCTAAGAAAATCCAAATGGTGACTACAGGCTGAAATCCAGTATAAATTTTTTCCTGTTTGATCATCACATTTGAAAAGTACGATAAAATGAAGTGAAGAACTTCTTATACTAGTGGAAGCTGTTTTATATTTTACCTAGACTGATGCCTCTGGTTATAAAAAGTTCTCAAATTCAGGAAGGATATTAATGAGTGTACTTCATTGAAGTTCAAACAAGTTTTACCTCATCTGTAGATCTCGGCTTTATTTTAATTTGTACCTACAGATGTGTCAAATAGATACTTTAGTGCAGTAATTATTAGAGTCTCAAAAGTCTTATGGCTTGAGAGGTTATATCTAGGTTGATTTCTGGGGAGACCTCTAATCCAGTTCCTTTGGACCCGTTGCCTTTCCCACTTATCCTCAAGCAAATTGAAAATCAGAACTTTCATCATTTCTATGAGAGAAAGTACACTGAATTTTCCTGAGGCAAAATCAATACACAAAGATGTCACATAATGAAGTATCAAACCATTTGCTTGTACAGTATGCCTGTGAAAATGAGGTCCCTGCCCATCTACATTCATGTGCTGCTTCTCTTCACATTATTTTTGTTAGCTGCTCCTCCAGGGTGCTATCCATTGCTCTGTAAACAACAAAACTACATGTTTGCACAATTATTAATGCATTTAGCAACTACCCTTGGATGTTCTTAGTTAATTTATGGATGCAAACTGCATCTTCAAGAGCTGCTCACCGGTCTTTCCCAGGCAACATATGAGCTCAACAAGAACAGGCTGAATAAAAGGCCCTACAAAAGCACAGCTCATTTTTTAATTATGTGAGAACCAGAACTTGACTCCCTGCTGCCCCAAACACTATGCAAACCATGTTCTTTGCTCCAAAAGTGAAAAGTAAGCCCCAATGCCAAAGCTATTAAATACATTTATACATTGAGAGTACATGTAAGAAGTCATTACATAATGAAAAAGCAGCTGGGTATAATATAACAAAGAGTTACATGTGCTTTCATTACACATCTTACACATGAAGGAGATGTCAAAGCTCAATATATTAGAACTCTTTCTTTTGCACTTGCCTGAAAATAAGTATGACCTAAGCCTCTTTTACTGTCCAACTTTAGGGGTACTTGCACACTTATATTTCATTGTAAATTTCAAAGTGGTTCTCTTCTCATCACAAATCTTTGACCCTTAATTTTACCTTTTTGGGAACCATGGGTAAAAATATTGCACAGGTCTACCAAAGTAAGTTATCACATCCTGGTAACATCACATATAGCCTAGCAGCTGGAGGTTTGCACAGCTAATCTCAGATCCAACTTCAGTTAAATTGACAAAAAAAAAAAAAAAAGGAATAAAATCTCTTAGTATAACTACACCTGGCTCCTTCCCTCCCAAATGACGTTAACAGCCGTTTAGAAAAAGGTCATAACGTTTTGGTAGTACAGTCCAGAAACGAATAGGTAAACATTAAACTATAACGATAATTTTAAAAATTATTCCTACCCCTTCCTTTCTTCTGCACTTCAATGCTTCAGTGAAATTTGTAATAAAATGCAAAATATTTTGCACTACTTAATAAAAACATCTCATCAAATACAGTAGAGTAATACTAGCTCAGAGTGTTCTGTTTTTATTTAATACATTGGGGCTTAACTAATTGGATCCTTTATTCCTAGTATAAAATAAAATATTGAAAAATACACCTTTAAAATAATGTTAAAAAATCCAATTGAATCCAAAGAGTGCTACCCTCTCAATAATCCACTGAGAAATTAACAGTCCATTTGTGTTACATGAAGTCTCATTTTATTCACAACATTCCTGACACCCCAAAAAATGAATAACGATTAAATTTTCTATTCTGTGGTTTGAGTTTTTTTAAGAAATGCTCACAGCATGACATAATCCTCATTTTGTACCTTCCAGATTTTAAAAATGCAAAATGCCCCACCCTCAATTACCCATATTTGTTAAAGTGCTTTCCTTTGGTAGGATAAGTCTGTTCAAAAACAAAAGGGAGCTCATCCTTTTATTGGGTGCTGAAACACAGCACTTGTGTACTTGGTTTAGATATGCAAGGGTAAATCCTCTTACCCTAAAAACTGGGAAACTGTTGAAGAATGAATTGTTTTATCCATTTGAATTAGGTACTTACTCTTGGAATTGTTTCATGCTATGCTGTTTGAAAGACATGACTATTTAGGAACAAATTGCAGTGTGCAGTATGGAGTTCAGTAGTATTCCCCCATGCATGAAATGAAGTAGGGGTAGGTAATAAACCAAACATTTTTAGAAAAAGTAATTATTTTATGTTAGACTTATTATTAGTTTCTAAGTCCCAAGATGATGCTCAACGAGTTGTAAGCTTTCTGTCTTAAAAACTATGATAAAATCCCTCCAAAACAGAAAAGACAAGTACTCTGAAAATGCCACAATCAAGACAGTCAAGGATCCTTTCCCAATTTCTTCTACTTATCTCCAAAATGAAAGAGAATAAAACAGCATACTTCATCCAGTAATGGATGCAAAAGAGTAAGACAGGTCTTGGAAAGGAAAAGTATGATTAACTCTATGAAGCATGTGGCAGCTGGGGTCTTGAAGATGCTGGAAACTATTTTAAAACTTTGCTTTCTTTGCAAATGCTGAGGCAATTAAAAAAGGATAAGTTAAATAGGTCAAAAATAATAATGGAAATGTGTTTGTCATATCACATCGTTATCATTCCGTCCACTTGAATGAGGAAAGGAAGTGAATAACAGCATTATACATCTGTATCCAAAACACTGCCTAAGAGGAAGATTGTGGCTAATTTGCCAGGGACACGCAAGACAGGAAAAAGATTAAGGGAAAAACCCACAGGAAAAAAAAAAAAAAAATCAAAGCCAGTATACCCAGGAAGAGAACCACCAAAATGCAGATGGAGTCCATGCAGATAGGAAGGTAGGTCTCAAACGAATCTGGTCTAGCTATCAAGGCTGTGAATCTCAAGGTAGAAAAGCCCCACACCTAAGCAAATAGTTTTACTATTGTTTCTTAAGAGAATACATTAAGGTCAGTACCAAGCAATCTCAGAGAAATCTTATCTGAAAGGTGTAAACTTCTGCAGAAAACAAAACCAGAAGTAGCATATAGAATGGCTGTGGTGAAAAAAAATCTCTTCTTAACGTTACATAGTGACACAGTTCAGTAACCTCAAATTATAAATGTTTTATCAAACACGAATATGTTAACTCATATTAATAAACAGCTTCTACACACATATTTGGGAGGACAGGACCATAGAAGCTGCAGCTGTGAGAATGACTGATATTCAGTATCACAGTCAAGTTCCTATTCCTGCAAGTTCTGACCTACCCACCAAGAGAGTGTTACAAATGGATGACCTAAAGAAACTTCCAAGTACTTTAGAAAACATAATCTTAAATGCTATGTATAAAATATATTTAGGACTGTTTTTCCTCAGAATTAACACAATTTCTTCAAAAGGCACATATGTAATTCTAGGAGTATAAACACCTCAGCTCTGGGACTGTACGGGCCCACTACATCCCCCTTTTTCATTCAAGTCAATGCCCTTTATTTGTCCATCAACATTCAACTACTATTTTCAGGTCATTCTCAACATAAAGGTAACAGAAACCTCCAATGCATGATCAATCACAAGTAAATAACCTTCAACTAGTCATCCTGTCTAAAGTAAAAACACCGAAATATATTTGCAAATAGTATCTGAGAAGACCTGAGTCTGCAATCAGGACACGAGGCTAGCTTTAATTAAACACTTCATGATGTTATTTGCACAGCTCTGAAATTGGGGCTGAAGGCAGCATTCAGCAGAGCATAAAAGTAAACTCAAGCTGGCTGTAGATCAAAGCTGGACATCAAGAAACGCAAAGAAAGCTGAAAACATAAAACTACCTCTTCTCTAAAATTAGAGAGAAGGAAGAAAGGAAAGGGGAGATAACAGCGCTGTGCCCAAGTATGCTAAATAATTTGTTGCTCTAAACTCTGTTATGTTTTCTGACAGAAGCTGCTGCTCCCATTTCAGCCAAAAGCATCCCTCTGATAATCAGGGAACCACAGCTGTCTCCCTGTGATTGCTACCACCCAAGCCTTCTTCATTGTCCAAAATAGTAAGCCTGAAACAAACAGCCGTACCCATCTTTTGTATCCTTATTGTATTTCTAGACATGTTAATATTCAAAGATATACTTCAAAATTTGTCCTTCACTTGGTTCTAGGAAAAAGAGGGAGAGTGAGAGACCTTCTGTGTTTGTAGGATTTGTGGCATGCATCTGATGACTGTCTCTAGGTCAACTGAAGGGCTGAAGGTCGAACTAAGAAAGTTATGTGCCTAACTATTGATTTCTTTTACAGTGCTGGCACTTGGTGTGAGTAGATACAGTCAGTCTGTTCCTTTGTGGTTAGGACTCACTGAAGGCCAGTGCAAGGGCAGTAAGCTTTATCTTCTCTTATGTTACTAGGTTCAGCATTACCAGAGAAGGAAAAGATCTGAGAAAGCATGACCAAAGGTGTAAGTCAGCATTCAGTGAAATAAAGACAAGTCAGACACAAGACAAAAACAAATCAGGAAACAATTCGATGCAGAATTTGAGAGAGATTTTTATGTGTTCTTAGTTGGTTTTTTCATAAGAAATAATAATTTGTTATAGAGTTGCTTTTGCTATAAAACAAAACTTCCTTTATTTAGAACTCAGTTTTCTGAGTTTTCTATACTCCATTGTTTACAGTAATTTCAAAATGACACTATCTTTGAAATCCCCTGGTGAGTTTCACTCTATTTTCTTTATGAAAAATTTGGTATAGGGCCTCAAAATCCAAGCATGCTGTCTTCTGGTAGCAAATATAACTTACAATGGTTTCTGTGTCCTATGACACTTGGCCATTCCCAAACTGCCTGGGAAACCTTGTGATAAATTTGGGGTAATTACACAGATATGCCTCTGTGATATGTGAATGACTAAACTGTATATTCAATAGTAAATTCTCCTACCTTATCGCCCAAATTTGGACACTACTTATATCCCGACTCTCTTTCCAGCAGCACAGGATTTCCTATCCTTGAGCTTCTTTTTATGTCTTAAAAAAATGGAATGAGGAAAATAATCTTATGCCATGAAAAATAATAACATAATGTATTTATAAACAACTGTGTGAGGCAAGTCAAAAAGAGATGATCTGTGCCATCTGAATTTGAACACGCTGAGCTCAAAACCCAAATCATTACGTATCTGGATTAACTGAAGGTCATTTTGCTCCATTACAATACTAAGAGATGCACCTAACCAACAGTGTCTGGGCAGATTTAAATCACAGAACTCCAGTATTGTTCCACATAGCAAGATACCTGTGTGTGTGGTCATTAACTAACTCGGTGGCCATTAAGTAACTAGTGGGTTTTACCTACAGTCAGTCCTCTTCGAACAGACTCATGACATCTTTTCTTCATGGTTGTTAGGACCTTACCCTAGAAGTTTTATTTTTTTACTTCAATATTCCTACTCAAATAATAAAATTCCAGAGTAATTCAATATGACTCACAGTGTCAGCTTACAGTCAAAGAAGATTCTTTGTGTCTAGTTTTTATTACATAAAATTGCACACTACCTTACAGTGACAGCTGAAACTGTAATTTGTATCAAAACAGGAAGAAAAAAGACATCCCTTAACCTCAGTTCGATAAAGTTTGGCCTTGCAGACTGAATTCAGTCACAGACATATTTTACACGCTCTCTCTCCCTCCTCATCCTATCTGTCCAGCTAACACAGCTCCATTCCAGGCAGAGATCTACTGAAGCTTCTCCTACAGGTTGCTTTTGCTGCTCTGGTATCATTTTTAGAAAGACACTAAGGTTTAACTTGTTTGCTTTTTACAGCAGGTTTTTTTTTTTTTTTTCTTTTTTTTTTTCCTACCAACTCCCAGGACGACTGAATTAAGATCGAAGCCTTTTTATAGCCTACAGAAAGAACCTCTTCCCTGTTTTATAGTTACAGAGCCCCAGATAAATCTGAGCTGACATAGCTCAGTTCCCTGTTGATAATGCTCATCCTGTAGACTCCTCCCTCTATATATATTTTCAACTTTATTTTTCCTTCTTTTAATTCACTCATTCCTTCCCTCCGCCCTCTGTCCCAAATCACACTCTTCAAGTTTCCCTTTAGCAGAAGCCAAAACTAATACTTGAATATAACTTTTTAATCCGTGATATCCAGCAAATTATCCAAACATTTTTTTTTAATCTTTTCTCATTAGATTTAAATGCAAATCTAGTTTTTCAAGTATTCTGAAATGAAACATTCTTATTTTTAGTCATATTAAATTGATACTTTGTTATTTTAAAATCTCCAAGAACACTGCTTTGGTTATAAAACACTGGAGGACACAATATCATTTGACACCTAAAGCCCTCTCAGAGATTTTATAATTTCAAACTTTCATTATGCAGCGCTGATTATTTTTCACCTTACTAGTGACAAAATTTTAAATTCTAATGATTCTTTCTTATTTATATCCCCCTCTTTATAAGAATTAACTGCAAAGATACTTAGTATCATTAGTCCATAAAGCACAGAGTCACATTGATCATACTTTCCTAAGAAGAAACAGTAATCTGTATTTGCCAGCCTACTTGGTTTAGTTTATGCAGGAGTAATTATTCATGCAAATATACATTTACAAATTACACAAACTAAGGATAAACTAAACAGAATTGTTCAGCTGTGATGTGACATCTTAAAAAATAAATCATGAGCTACATATCTACAGAGTAAATTGTAATGATGTGATTTAAATGTGGCTTTAAAATTTTTGGTGAAATGGCTTTATGTCTGAATCCAGTCCCATTATGTCAGAAGTCAACAAATTCTCAAGGACAGATTGCAATGAGGTGGAGTTTTTATTGGCTACTCTCAAACATGAAGAATGAAAGCAAACCATCCAGAGGCTGCAGACTGTCCTCCTCCAGTGGCCTTTTTATCATATATCAAATAAAACCCAGGCATTTCCTCCTATAGTAGCTACAACCATTGAGTCTTTAGAGAAGATGCTTGCACCTTACAGATGGTGCCTAGAAGCACTTTATATATAAATAGATTCTGCAGGCTGAAGCAGAAACTGCAAGCTAGGGAGCTATTGTAGGGAAGGATCCAACTCAACTGGGCAGGATAGGCTACCAAATGGCACTGGGCACCCTCCCCTTCGTCTGCTTGTAGGCTTAACGTCAAAAACAGTGAAACGTGAGTTTGCACCTACACATCCAGAGAAGGAAAGTAATCTCCTGTCAGAAATGACAGGTCATAAGAAACATGTCCTGTGAATGCAAACACTTTCTATCAAAGACAAAACGTTTGTCAACTGCAATGAAATGTTACACGGAATTGCTTTTGAATTTAAGTAAAATTTAAATATTTTATAATAGATTTGATATTTTAATTTCCTAGAGTATTGTTTCAACTTTGTTCAATTGTTTCATTTTTTAGAGTTACTCTGGCTGTGTCAAAGCAAAAGTATCTAGCAAACAGCCTTACAATTTTCAGGTTTCCAATTTTCGCCATGATTCAGAACACATTTTGAAATGGCACTATATTCATAGGATGAAAAGTCTGTTTCTCAAACAACTCTCATACTAGTTCATGCATAGCGTACTGAAATACATAGGCAATCTGTATTTCTATGCACATTTGCTATACAAACACATAAGACATATGTTGCTACTACAAATACATAGACACATAAAAATAAAATAGACAGCTACCACCTCAAGGATGCAGATAATCACGCATATGTACAAGAGGAGGTCATCCACTGCATCAAGAGAACACTCGAACTTTCAGAAGTGTCAGTGAGAACTCTGTTTTTCAGAGTATAATAAATGCTCTTTCAAAGAGTACTTATAGCCCTCGCTTGGCCAAACATCATGCACTTGAACATAATCAGGGAGATGCCCAGCCACATAGTGCTGTAAACACAAATCTGAGCATTAAAGCATCATTTTATCAAACCCAGAGAAGCAAACATGCAGTTAGGAAAAGGAAAATGACATCTTTCCTATCTCATACGAATTCTGTTGTTTTGAGTCATTACACAGATGTATAGTCTCTAAATTACATCCATAGAAAAAAGACTGGGGAAAAATACATTCTAAAATTACAAACACATTCAGATGACAGGGAATATATTTGAGTGAAAAATTCAAGTTGCCCTAATGACTGACCAAGACAAATATAAAGACGGTTGTATGTGAGAACAGTGTAGCTCTGTGTGATTAAACAAGTATATATTTCCATTTTTCAATCACCTAATATTTTGGAAAGCAGACTTATCTTGCAAGAGTTATGTAGCCTGTGATTCAGGTATCACACATAACAAAATTGTACCAGGAAGAAAACCCAGTTCTTTGTTGTCTCAGGCTTTCCAATTTTGTTTTAAAAATGCACTCGATATGTTGGAATTGACGTTTGGTCCTTAAATGGGATACTGTATTCTGCATTGCTTAGTCATCCAAAGGTTTTTATATGGCAGCAACATTTATCTTTTTGTTCAGAAATAGCTAATTTTTAAAATTTTTGTCTTTATTAATGACAGTAAGGATTAAATGGGAGTTCAGGATAGGTCCCTGCCAGGTATCCTTGCTATAGCATAATTAACAGCTCACCTTTATCCTAAGTCTTTCCACAAGTTACGATGAAGGTTTTACCAAACTGTACCCAATTTTTACACAGACATTTTGAGCATTCATCTCTGCTAAGTATTGGCAGAAACACCATGGAGAATTTGTGAGCTTGGTTCCCATGCTCTCAGCAGGGATGGAAAATCCTGGAGAAAAAGAGGAAAATTCATGCAAAGGACAGAAACGGCTCGTTTAGAAAAGGGCCCAGTAAAACTTCACCTTGTACAGTGGCATGCCATTAAACTGCATCTCAAAAGAAAAGCTGGAAAAACTTTCACGTTATCCAAAACATATCAAAAAGTCTGAAGAGATTCTGGAATCTGGAGGAAGGACTAAGCTGACCTGACATCCTATAACCAATTTCACTGGTTAAAGCAAAAGCTTTGCCATCACTGCAGCCCGCCTGGAGCTCTGGAGCTGGATATGAACAGAGCTTCCCTCATGTTCCTCACAGCCTGGGATCTGGGTGAGCCTCTTTTATAGCACTAGAGAAGTACTCAGTGTTATTGTAGCAGTAGTACTTTATGGCAGTGTTTTCAATAAAAGCAGTTAGGGACATTATTACAGAACTATCGGTTACTATAGAAATCTGTACTCAATTCTTCCTCTTCACCTGTTATGATCCCTTCTGCCCAGGATGTTGAACTATCAACAAAAAGAAACTAGAAACAGGGAGCTCAGTATATGCTCTCATAAATTCTGACTCAACCGCAAATTTCCCTAACGGTCCATCTTCCAACTTCACGTGGTCCCTTTCCTGAATTTTAACAAATACAAGAGACTAAATTCAGTAGACAAAGAATGCACAATGGTCATCATTAAAAATATTCACTAGTTGTACCATCTACTGAAGAGGTTCCCTCTGCAATTTTTTGGTGTCTTTTCATTTTTGATACCCACTTTACAAACACTATACATCGTGAAGGAGTTATTCTTCATTGTCTGCAGAGAAAACTAAAAAATTGTGGAAGTTTATTTCAGGCAGAGCAACTCTATAGGCATTACGGCAACAGCAAGATCATCAGGGAAAGATGTGAACTGAAAGTTAGTCTTACCCATCACATCCTGAACCTAACACTGTCCATACTAATAACATTTTTCATTCTAGATTTTTAGTTCGCATCATTGCACGTTCATAATGTTTTCTTTTAGCTTTAAGATACAAAAGTTTTATATGTAATAGGACAACGTGGAACAAAGACATGAGAAAATTTTTTGGAATAAAGATTTTGCTTAGAAGAACGATGCAGTAATACAATTTACTGCTTCTCATACTATTTCGTCCTCTAAAATACTCCCCGAGTACGAATCCTGCCTAGAAAACACTGACCTGCAGTAGGAGGAACATCTCTCCTGGATGACAATGCAGCACGAGGTTTCTTGCATATTTAAGCAGCTTTGCTCTCTAGTAGTTGAAGCCATTGCCAGACCTCTACTATCCTTATTCACCCCTCCTGTCAGCCTCTCAAAGACATCACTGTGAAGCAGTGAATTCTTACAGGAGACAAGACTAACTCTATATGATAACATAATTCAGTGGAAGGAAGATAAATTCCTTGAAGCATCTTCCTTCTCCCATACACCTACTCTTGGGTCAGTCACAAGGTGGTGATTGATTAGTCACCTTCTCTTTGAACTGCAGAGCGCAGGAACATCAGAAATAATTATGAGAATCAAACTGATCTATCTCACAATTAATTCATGTTAAGGGCCTCTTAATGAATGAGATAAACACAGTAACTAATATTCATTACATGAGATTTATTTGTATTTAGTGGAAGAGATGGCACATCAGACAGAAAAAACTAGGAATGCCTAATTCTCGAAAAAGGGAAGACCAATGTATTATGAGCTTTGTCTAGCTTGAAGAGATTTTTTTTTTATTACTTATAAGCAGGGACTTCTCTCCTGAGATTGCAACTGGTGGGCACAGTCAGAAATACTGTATTTCCAACCAGTTTAAAAGTTAAATTCTGAACAAAAACATTTTGTCAGGACATTTTAGTCCAGGCGGTGAACAGGCTCTGGCATTGTGACCGTTCACATACACACCCCATGCACTTCTGCCAACTGCACCTGGATACCACACTTAGACTTGCCCATGGTTAGTAACAGTTTGGGGTTCGTGGTTTAGGGGTTTTTTTAATTCTTTTTTCAAGAACTCGGTTGTTCTATATTTTTTCAACCAGCTGTATCACAGCTGCACATTTTTTCATCCTGCTCTGAAGGGTTTCAAAAGACATTTGCTTCAAAGGGTTTTCTCAGAGATAGGTCTTCGTTGCTTTTTGGTCTTTTTCACTATTAAGGCTCTGTGTCCAGGCTTATAGCATTCCTCAAAGCAGTCTCTAGAGAGGAACATCCTTTGCTCTTTTATACCAAAATTCTTCAACAAAGAAGTCAGACAAGCCACTAAAATCTGTCCTCAACAAATTATGCAATTAATGGCAGCTTTATCCTCAACTAGATTAGATTACATCAAAAACTTGTCATGTATATTTGGGGTTTTTTAGAACTTTTTTCCACTCTTTTAAAGTGGTCACCTTGGACGACTATATTTGGACTTCGTATTACCACTTCCTAACACCACAATTATTTAGATTTTTTTTCTCTATTTTTAAAAAATAATGAAGTGCAGTATGTCAGAAAAATTATTTGTTCTTTTTTTTAAAAAAAAAAAAATCATTACAGTAATTCTAACCCATATTCTTATGTATGACTACCTGATGACTGAGACTGTCAAGGTCAGAATCTTATGTCTATGCTCCCAGGTACAGGATGTAGAGGCATGGTAAAATATAATATGCCTCCAACTACATGTGCTTTAGTATTGCTAATGGTCCTCCAAAGGTTTTAGGACTTGCTTCTCCTCCTCAAAAATAAAATAAAAAAATGAGAACAAGCAATAGTTTCATCAATATTGTATTTTACAGTCACTCAACTACCACAAAGCTGAGCAGCATTTTAATCAGTTCTTTATTCTTTATGCATGAAACTACTTTTTTTTAAAAAAAAAAAACAATTAAGTTATATAAGTAGTTTTAGGGACAAGAATTGAGCATTATATAAATACAAAAATGCTTTGTTATTGTTCTCATATCAGTTGTAGTTGTTTCTTATGTCATTTTTCTCATCCTGGCAATTTTTTTTAAAGTTGATAATACTTGCTTTATTGTCTCTGTTGGAGGAAATTTTTGCTTTTGTTTTCATTGTAAGCAAGATCCCCTCGAGGTATTTTTAAACATTTAAAATACTGGAGAAATTGAAAGAAAAAAATCCCTAAACCCCAAACGAAACAGCTCACAGCAGAAGCAGCTTTTTACTTGGAATTCCTCCTCTAAGGAGGATATTGTCTTTCCAAACTTAAACAGAACACAGATATGTTGTTGGTAGGTTCATATTTACTAAGAAGATGTAGAAGAAATTACAGGGAGCCCGTAAGATAGCACTACCTAAACAAAATGTGCCTTGTGATTTGGCAGAAAGATTTCCACTTGATGTGGAGTACCTTTGTATTCAGGTTTGCATCAAACACCGTTAACAAAAAGTGGGCTTAAAAGAAGGGTAACTGGGTAGGTATCAACCCCGGCATCTACTGAACTGCACAGGTGGTTGCGACTTGCTGGATCTAAAATACACAATAAAATATTTAAAGAGAAAAGTATTTCCTGGAGATCCAAGCATTTACAGAAGTTACTTCCACTTGTATTCTCTCACAGTGACTACTAACAGACCAAACCCAAGTCTGGTTAAAAATGATGTAAATTCTCATAGATTTCAATAGGAATTTTACTTGCACTAAAGTCTGAATAAAGTACCAAATCCATTTCCCAAGTCATCATTGTTTGTACTCTCTAGTTTCTACAGTGCAATTGGAATATATATATATATAATGTTTATGGTAGAACATCACTCCCTGTCAAATACTGTATGGAGGCCTTACTGAAAAATGCCTTTAGCTGATTATGTGCAGTGGCATGGAAGTGCTCAGTGATCTGCAGATATCAAGATACCTCACCTTCTGCCACATTTATTATTAATGACTTTATTACTAAAATGCCATAACTATTATTTTATTAATAATACATTAGTACGGTATTGACTCGCAATTATAAAACAGCAAAAGGTTTTGCACCAGTAGCCATTTGCATCTTCAAAACCCAGCCCTTCAGTGACACAAAAATCTTGCAGCAATATTAAGCAGGCTTTTGGGCATGATGTACTCCTATTATTTTTAGGGAACTGTACAACTTTATGAATGGTTATGTGATATATGCCAGAAAACTGACAGTATGTTCTGCAGGACATCTCTTCAATGACTGTTTTTGTAGTCCTTGACTGCAATTTTAAATTATATAACCTTCACACTGCATTTCACAGCTTTCTATATGTAATTATAATGGAGTGGCAGCTATGCTGTAGTTATTGTTGAATGTTGTTTTCTGTTTAAAGGTCAAGTCTATTCTAAAATCCATATTCTTAGTGAGATCGTCTTGAAAATTTGCTGTGCCTACTTGGTATGCAGAGCAGTGGTCTAAATTATGATTATTTGTGGAAGAGGTTTCTGAGAAACTCTTCTATAAATAGAAGATAAATAAAGCTCCTCTAAAACATCTAAATGTTACAAAAATCGCATGATTCTTCTCATTTGTGTGTATGTGTTATTCAACCTATAGCCCTAACCATCTGCAAACTGATTTCAGTTGCTAGGGATTCATTTTAGCTAGTACATGTCTCTTCAGAGAAGAAATTTTAGAAAACGTTAATAAAGATAATAATGAACTGAATCGGCATGCCTAAAAGAATTAAATGCACACATGTATCAAGATTCCCTCTAGCTTGATATTTTGCACCAATGTGCCATCAAAAATGACTGAAAGACTTAGGGCGAGATGCTGTGATTATTTAATCTAAATTAGACGCGCTCTCTGCCTTTGGAATTCAAGATGTGCAAGTGGGCACACTGCAGAAGGCTCATTTGGAAATTTTGCCTGGGGGTAAAAATAACCTGGGAAGATTTTAAAATTTTCTAAAACCAACCCGCTGACACCAATCTTAATTCAGAAATATTGTTAAGGAAATTACCACTGATTAGCTAGAGGGAAGATAAATTACAATAAGGGTGCACTAATCACATTTTCAGCACAATGAAACTGAACCAGATGAAAGCAATCTGTTGGGTCAAGGACTTCCTGATGCATTGTCCCTCCAGAGGAACTTGTAACCTCTTGGTGCAGCGCTAGAAACAGAGAGAGCTGCGAGTACTGCAAGGTAACAGTGCTGCAGTACTGTACAGACCGAGCAGAGAGGGGAGGGGGGCTGCAGGGCACACAAGTGGGGAGCATGCAACGAGTGGGAAAGATTAGAGGCACAGGCAGTAGAGGAGAAGACAACTCCCATCTTCCTGCAGAGTGAAGGACCTGGGAAAGGAGGGGATGGATGGGGAGAGGAAAGTTGAGCACACCCATGAGAAAATGGGATGTCTGATAAGAAGTGATCAAGCCCCCCCCACCTTGTGAAAGAAGATCTCACAGCAATCAGTCCTGCTTCCCTTATTCCCATCTTGCCAAGATTAAAGAATGGTGGGAAGAACACTGAGTGAGCTTAACAGATGGGTTTGTACTTCTTGTATTGCTTCAGGTTGCATTAATCTCTACGGTGGGTTCTCATTTAGCTGAGAAAATGTCACCAAAACAAATGAACCAGAGCAGGCTGATACGCTACCAGCAGATGTAGAGAATCTCTTCTGCATATTGTAGATAGAGGCAGTCAGCATTCTCACTTGTCTGTTCCCTGAAGTTTCTCCAAAACCAATCAAACATATCACTGGCTAAGCTGGGAGTATACATGCCTAAAATCAGCAGACACTTCAAAAGGAGAAATGGGTAGAATCAGTCAGGGAACGTGGACGATGGCAGGGAAGTGAGGTGACATAGCGGAGGAGTCCAAGCACTCAGTACAAAGGAGACATAGTCAGGGGTTGGGAAAACTGCCTTGGAGACAGGCGTGATTCACTTCTGTCCATCAAACCAGCAAGCCCCTGCCTGCATATGCATTCCCATTTCAAAAACATGCCAGTTACTTCTAGTTTTCTTGCATCCTCTGACAGTTCCTGAACCAACACAGTTCTTTCAGTGTACAAGGTCCAGAAAAGAACAGTGATGTTTTGCTGGGCTTGCTGAGAGCGTCTGTGATGAAAAAAAGAAAGGACAGAGGACCAGCAAAGGAACCGACAGGGATTTGGTTCAGTCAGATATTCCTGAAGAGGCAGAGAAGCATAGTGTAGCATGAGACAACGCCATGGAACAGAGGACACTAAGTATCTCTGTTTAAAGGAGAGTTAGGATTGCCAGAAGTTCTTAACACTTCCATAAAGCAAAGAGTGAATAAATTTAAGGTGAAAGAAAGGTGAGGAAAACTTCAGGTCACACAAATATATTTTCAAAAAATCAGGGAACATAAAGCAAATACAATCATCATTTTGCCTCAATTAGTCTGTCCTTGAGTGTGTCCCAACATGCCAAGCGTTACATCTGCTAAGATTTTCTCTTTACAGCTGCTAAAGAAACAGTGAACAGAGCAGAGGAACACTGCCACTAGAACTGAACACCTGTTTCTTCCTGAAGTTCGCTGTGCTCTGCGGGCTTGTTTAAACCCAACCACCCAGATGAGCCGAGTGCCACCCGGCCTTCTGCTGCGCTGCCAGACAAGACGTTTCCTTACTTACACCTCACTGCACTCGAGGGATCACCTCCGTGTGTCTGAGCAGATGGGCTCCAATATGCACCTACACTGATACTACCTACCAACGTGGTACTGGAAGGAGGACGCTGGATCTCTGGGGGTTAACACACGCCTCAGCTCTTGCCGATGGTTCCTCAGGTCCCCCCCCTCCACCTCTCGTCCAGGTCACTCTTCCACCTCTCCTCGGGTGACAGCACACACAGCTGCAGCTCTCCGGTCGCCGAGCACCATCAAGGCAGGGAGCAGCACATTCAGATTCACCACACTACACTCACTCAGAGACTGCCTGACAACGCATCTTCTTTTAATGCATAAATCTGATGCAATGTAATTTCCCTTTATATATGTGCTCTGTTGGTGAGAGTGGCTTTCCTGTTTTCATCAAGCAGACAAAAGGTTTAAACTCTATAAAAGGTGGCTGATATTTAAGTTTTAATAAAAATATATTTCAGATGTCATTCTTTCCTTGAACTGACCTAGTCTACAATAGATTATTTACATAACTGTCGTAATATCTATTTCAAAACCAACTAGACAGCCCTCTCCAGGACTGTAGGCTGTCCTGCCTGTCACCGTGATGGGTAAACAGTGACACCTTTTCAGGGCCCGATGAAATATAGAGAAGTACTAAAGTGCACCATCCATCACAATGGCACTAAGTAGGTTTTTGAAGTAGATTTCCGATCACAAATGCTCACAGTTTTACTCACAAACGCTGTTTAGACTGTTACCAGAAAGCACAAATTGGATGGCTCATAAACAGCGGCCATATGATGAATGAACATGACAGGTGGTCAAAGAAAATGAGTCTTGCTATTCTACAAATAACCTTGTCAACATGAAAGTAGAGCTGTAGCTCTGCTGGTAGCCAGACTGCAATAACTTAATGGTTTTATTTGCTCAAACCTCTAGCAAACCAAATAGACAAATGAGATACAACGATGCAGCAGCATCAAAGCAGTATTAGCAATTCAACCTGATTATGTGACACACAATATAAGTTTTCTACTAAGGATGTGTCACATTTGAAAGAAGATTATTCAGATTATGAGTAGCTGTTACAAGAATACCTTTTCACAGGAAAACCCTCATGATTTTGCAATCACAACAAGATATTCAAAATATGCAACTTGTTGTTCCACTGCAAGCAATCAAGTCACCCTCTGATGGCTGAACCCAGCAACAGCCACCACCTGCTACTCCTCATTTAAAGTTTTTCTACTGCCATTAGTTTAAATAGTAGAGATTACTGTGTAGGATTGAAAGTCAGGAAGGTTAGATTGCTACTAACTTACCTGTATCCTAAGCAAATAGGGGAATTTCCCTTTGAGGCAAAACTCTAGATCTAACGTTACTTCAGGTAGACTTTTTGAAGAATAAAAGAAAACGTCTGAAGTTCTGTGAGGGTGGTAGGCATCTCAAAGAACTGACTCTAAAATTGTGCACAGAGAGTCATTCTTTGGCTCAAGTACAAGCTTCAAGTTTTGCCAAAGACAAGGTCCAACACCAGTGATGAGTACAACGCATTATGTGTGGTCCTCATTTCTACAGAACTCAGAGAAAACTGCCCTGAAATAAAACTGAAAGTGGTACATGTGTTATTGCTTATAAAATCAATGATTTTTCCTGGAACATTGGATTTCCCTTATTCTGATGAATGTGTTAGCAACACATTGATTTTCATTAAATAAAATCTCAAAGGCCACAACTGTACTTTTATCTCATTACAGTTACTCTTATTAAGTTACAATGAGAAAATAATATTACATATTGAGTTTCTAAGTGATAAATGAGAGAAGCCAAACCCATTCATTAGTACTTTTTACTTGCCCATGGAAAAGTTAAAGCACGCATCATGCAGGTTAGGACCTACCCTTGCCTACTTCATTTTATTTCTTAACAACAAACTTCAAGTTAAAGTTGTTGGGTTGATAGAGCCCCAGAACAGAGGCTGTATGCAGATAACGACCATGAGACTCAATATGGAAAGCAGGCATGTAAAGTACACAAAAACAGGAGTCTCTCTCCCAAAAGAGAACAAGAACTCTATTCCTTCTCCTCTCTGGAATAAATTCCTTGGGCTAAAAAGCTTCAGTGCTTTTAAGAAAGAGAAGCTGTAACTTGTGAACTTCAGGATGAGAAACTTAAGGAACTGACCTTCTACCAGCCCTCATATTTCCTACAGTCCAAAACTCAAAATTATATTAACACTGCATAAAATGGGTTAGTTAGCATCATGGAACTTTCCCCTTTTTGACTTGCAAGATTTCTGCATTGCATTACATGTTATTGATACACATTCTGGGCAAACACTGTCATAAACAAAGGGAAAATACACAACAGCCAAATTTTACTGTTAAATATTCAGTAACTGATACGCTATAAATATTACGATAATCAGAAAGTATAAAGGTAGTTGGAAGAGGTATCCTCCAAACCCAAAGCAATTCACAATCTGTTCCAATGTAGTCTATTACTGTTCTGTCATGAAAACAAACATATATTTTAAGCAGTAAAGAAACCAAGATGGAAAAACCCCTGCATCATTGAAATAACATACAATATTTGAAAAAGGAGAAAGACAACAGTAGTGCAGTTAGCAGTGAAACGGCTATTTTTGTATTTCAGAAATATTCATTGAAATTTATACTATCTCAGCTAGGGAAGTAAACAGAAATGATGACCCCTTTGTACACCCCCAATATATCTGGAAAGCAAATATAGGAAGGCAGCCAGTAAAGACAGTAAAAGAGGATAAAACAAGATAATCCAAGATCTTATTTCACTTGGCAAGTAACAAATCCCAATAGGCAGGATCTTTTCACTGACAAAACTTCTTCCCAAAAGCTACAGTAAGATAAAACTACAAATCGGGGATTTGAAGAGAAAACAGGAGATGTGTCAACTGAGTTGCCATAGAAGAACGTATGTGAGATCCACAACCATAATTCAGGAGCTCCAGGTATTAGCCCAACGCTCTCACCAGTCTCACCACAGAAGACAGCATCTTACCCTTCCTACAGGCATCCCTCAAACCAGTAGCACTTATACATCAACAGGATAAAATATAGCTCTAGACACAGCTTTCAGATTTTTACACCCAAAAGATGTCAATTCATAAACTCAGATACTTTTTTTGTAAAAAAAAAACCATACAAAGCGTTCAGGTCTGACTAATTTTTAAGTTGGAATTGAGATGGCACACATCATATTTTGCCTAAATATGTTTATTCTAAGGCTGGGCATGTCACCACGTGTACTTTGCCAGCCAACTTCAACAAAAGCTGATGTTTTCTAACTCTATTTCACCATAAATGACAGAGACAAATGGTCATATTACCTCAAGAGTCCCTTTGGCAGAGTAAGCTGCATACGAGTACAGGAGGTCTTGGCTATGAAGCGTTTTGGTCTCTCTGTCGCACTGTTGTCCACTAGGATAAAAGCATTCACCGCTGTTTTTCAGAGTTACTGTGTTCGAAGAAGAGCCCGGTAGGTCAAGCAAAACAGAATAATTTACTAGCCGGACATCTTCAAGGCCTTGGGAACTCCACTGAACCAGGATTTTCATTGCAATGTCTACATCATTTTCTCTAGGGAACTGCAACAAATCTCTGGAAAAAACACACAAGTAAACACAGTTTTAGTTTATTTTCCAGTGAGACACTTGTACCTTAGTATGCATCAGTCCA
This sequence comes from Athene noctua, assembly GCF_965140245.1. Taxonomy (NCBI): domain Eukaryota; kingdom Metazoa; phylum Chordata; class Aves; order Strigiformes; family Strigidae; genus Athene; species Athene noctua. The sequence continues at coordinate 22,887,175 of NC_134044.1, forward strand.
TGGTTTTATTCATAATGTATCATCAAACATGCAAAAAAGAATAACAATCACCCTTCACTTTTTTACAAATACTTTCTTATCAATTACAATACAAAAGCAACTGCTTTTTGGGAAATAAAAATAAGAAAAACCAGTACTTATAGGAAACATATCCCACTGAAACAAAGAATCCTACAGAAATTATCACACTAATTGTTTCAAAATTCATCTCTCTGGTGCTGATCAAGTTTCTGATATAGGCATCAATTTAACCAACCATGAATATGAAGAACATAATCTGAAGTACATTTCAGGGACTTCAGGGGGTGCATGATGCTGAAAATTAGTTGTAATTATACATTTGGCTTAAATTCACCAAGTAAAGCAAATTTGCTAAACAGAATGGAACTGTTCCCCAAATACTGTGTTAGAAAGTTTTCCTAAGATTTTCTACCTGCACTGAAGTATTACCTGAGCCAACAGCTTGGCCAACATGTGACACGAGCCTGGAAAGTATTTGTCAGGATGCACCAGATGGGCCAGCTGAGAGTTCAGACGGGTTAGTCTGGGCTGGTATCACTGGGTTTGTATCACCACTCAACACCTGCTTCCGGATGGGCCATAGGACAAAAATGGTGATGGCACTGAAGGACAACCCGCCTCCCCAGCCAATGCCAAAAGATACTAGACTTACAGAGTATTTTAAAGATAACATCAGAGGACAGACATCCTGAAAGGACAACTAAAGGCTTCCCCAACCTACCTAAGCAAGCACTTATGAAGGCAAAACAGGGCAGAAATAAAAAGCACCGTTATTCAAATAAATAGCACTATCCAAATAGAGTACAAAAACCTTATGGAATTTTTGCTGAATACTGTGAGGATTTTTTTTTTTTTTAATTTGGTGGGGTTGTGGGTATTTTTTTTTCATCTCTGAAGCTCTCGGGAGCGAGAAACAAGACTAAGGATCACAGAGGTATTGATTTCCAAGCACAGAGATACTGACACTGCCTGAAACTCTTGTTCACACCTTCTCTTCACAAAAAAAAGGCCAAGTATATTTAGATGCTTTAGGGTCTTTAACAGAACCTCAAAAAATACCCTGGCTGTCTCGCACAAATCAAAAGCAATGGCTGAATAATGCATAGCCTTTTAAAAACCATTATCACAACTGATAGATGTTTGAGAAGTGCTGAGTAGGCACCTCCACGCTATCTGGCGCCCAGCTGCGAGGCTGCGGGCTGGCTGCTCCCAGCTGAGGGAACCCGCGCTGCTTCCATCAGGGTCTGCACTAACCCCAGGGGGGATTTCACCAAGGAAAGCTCACGACAGAAAACAAGCACAAAGACTCCCTTCTCCACCCCAGCAAAACTATCTTGTGGTTCAACAAACCTTTAAAAAAAGGATGTTTACTGCCTAGATAACGTGAAATCCATAAAAAGGCAAAAAGTGAAGTTACAACACCTATTATATGTTAGAAATAGCTCAAGAATGGTATAGTACATTCAAATGTTTAATGCCAATCATCACTTTAGATGGGTGAAATAATTATTTCAGCATCTAAAGTATTTTTAAAAACATATCAAAATTGTCTGTTTAAAGAAATATGTTGTATCTCAGACTTCATTGGCAACAGCAAGGTTATTCACATACAAAGTTTAAAATCTCCACAAGAACACTGGACTTATTTTGAAGATCTCAGAGATCCCGTCAGGAGGAATAACTCTCTTGCAGATTTAATCTTTTCAAATTATCCAAAATAAGTCTTCAAGCAGTCTATACAAAACAGACTAGTTAATCCAATCTGTAGTATATTACAAGTTTCCAATTTCATCTCCTGTGCCTGCTAATGTAATGACATAAACTTGGGCAGTGAAGAAATACAGAAAGTTGTTTGATTAACACAATCATTAACAGAATATCTGCATTTCCCTCAGGTGGTAGAAACATTAATAGAATAAATAATTGAAGAAACTTATCTCAGGCCCATAAGGTTATGGCACATTGCAACAAGGAGTAATTCAGTTTCAATAAAAGGAGTTAAGCATTAAAAGAAGATACAATAAGCAAATTGCTCCCTTAGTAATAGAAGTAACGTTACTTTCCACTTCATAATTAAATAAGCATGTCTTTGAAACTTTTGTGACAACATATCTGATTAAGTTACAGAAATGAGAAGACTCACTATTTACTCCATAATGTCTTTACAGCATGTTAAAATTAAATTACAAATTATGGGCACACATTATATAATAATAAATTGTCACACATTAGAATACTTGGCTAAATCTTATGAACATCACCAGCAAGATTATTTTTTTTTCCCCTGATTTCTTATAATCACTGAATTACACTTCTTTCTGATATAATTCTGCTGACTGCACGGACTTAAAGTCCGAGGTAATTTAATCCATCAGTTCTATAACATACTAGTTGGATAACAAGTATAACATACAAATATAGTATTTCTTAAACCTGACCAAATTCAGAAAAATTTAAAGTTTGGCAGTTCAGCCTGGAAAAACCCCAACACTTCATGTGCACTTCATGATCCTTTTCTACAAATTGTCAATTAACTTGCTTCCTAAAACTTCCAGGGCACTGAGATTCACAGTAGTAAGATTTAAGCAGTGGAAAGAAACAGGCTCTGGGGATGATTATGTTTCTCACTTTCACAAGCGGCTGCATACTCAGTGGGAATCAATAGCAACGCGATTGCCATTTCCCGTTTACAATAGTGCCTTGAATAATGTCAGCCAAATTTTGATTCCCTTACATTAAAAAGATACTTTATTCAGCTACTTGTTCAGGCTCAGTCAATGGGAATAACCACAAAGTTAACGGGCACATCTCAGTTGCTGTAAATCTGCACAATTTATTGAAGTGGAGCCACCAAAGGCTTAAGATTTGGTCTCAGGTTAGAACCAATGTTAATAAATATAACAATAACAGTCTGAATAATACTGTGCCTTTATCGGATGCTCTCAAAGTGATTTCCACAAGTTGCTTGCCTTTACTTTCTAATATAGATCAGATATTGAACTAACGTACGCAGAACAGGACATAAACTTGTTTCATGAGTATTCTGCGGCATCTCAAAGACGTTTGGTTGCTAAACTGGAAAAAAAACAGACAAAACTGCACTTCAAACTCAGAAAACATACCCTGCTTCACTTGAACAAGGTAGTTTTCCCACTTTGAGATAACAAAATTAAGAAAACGTTTATGAAGACACATTCTTAGATTTCCTGTGTATACAAGAAGTCTTAAGATGTATGCTTCTGCTTGATCAGCTGGATCCCCTGGCCAGCAAAGAACAGCAGACCATGACTGCTGAAGGTTCAAAGTTCTAAAGCTAAGAAAATAATTTGAAATAAGACAAAGATACATCCGTAATAAAGCAAGGCTTTCTGCAGCCTCCGCAGCTTCATAAGACCAATCTTTAACAAAGGATTATAAAAGATAAATGAACATGCACACACACACAAAATACAGAAATTAAATTTTCAAATTGGTAACCATGGGGAACATGGAGCTGCAGCAGCTTAATGGAAAGTCATCTGCTGCAACAGCACTTTTTTTGACTTAGCTTGCTAAAGGAAAGAACAAGGTATTGCAAACAAGCCAGCTGCTCATTGCTGGTGATACACTGAGACACCGCAAAACACCACTCAAATTATACCAAAAAATTACAAGAAGTCACTCTAACAATCAAAAGATGGAATAATTTAACTGTATGACAAAATTATCAGACAATCCTATGTAACTGCTACATCCCCCCCCAACCCCACCCCCAACAAAGCAATTCTAAAACTGCAGTAGGATTCTACAGACTACTTCTCAAAAACCTACAGGGACAGAATTTTCCTTCAAATATGAAGTAGTTAAAGTGTGGTTTGTTTGGATTTTTTTTTTCTTTAAAGATTTAATGTCTATATTGCAGTGAGGGTGGAAAACGGCCCATATTTTATGGCATATTAAAAAAAAATGATCTGAATTCCAGTTTGGCAGAGTTAGATGTTTATCTCATTTTCTTACTCCCAAATTCTGATTGTAAATTTTCACTCCTTATGTTCCCCCAGTTCACTTAAACTGTTGATAAAGCAATTACTGGAATTCTAGGTAAAAACTAGGAACAAATACAATTTTCGAATTTTTATGGGCTGATTTTTCAGCTGAGTCGTCGTTTTCACATTTTGGGAGCCACCATGAATTCACCAAAAAACATTTTTTGTAAAGCTACATCAGATCAAAATGTCATCTCGCCTAATACGCTCTTTCCAACAGTGGCTGGTAACAGATAATCAAAAAAGAATGCGAAAAACGCATCATATGGGATTATTATATTTATAGACTTCCATGCATATGTCTTTTTTCCTACCCGCAAACTTTGTCCAGGCAGAGTTTTAAAAACGTTTACATATGTTCAGGATTTCAGAACTCGTTTCAGTCCATTAAGAGCTGAGATGTGGCAGTTTCAGCAGTGCTGGGCGAGTGCACAGCACTTGCACACACCAACTGCTCAGCATATGCACGAGTATTTTTCACAGTTGCAGATAGCGTATTTATCTGTATCCATCACAGAGAGCGTGTACACAAAGCAAACTAAATGCGTTCAGGAAATACCACCTGCCCAAGCCACATCTGCTTAAATTTTAATTACATGTTCCTGTTAATTAGGGTGCTCGACTGGCTGGTCTCCAACCTGCCCATCGGATTTCCTGTGGTCTGAACTGACTGCCACAAATCTGTTGATTCAAAAAAAAAAAAAAGGAAAAAAAAACAACCCAAAACCCCCCCAAACACAACAGCCAAGTCCGAGAGAGAATAAATATTTATCAGGTCACTAGAATATGTAAGAGAAACATTCTTATGCTGTAAACAGTTGACTACACGCAGCTTAGTGCAGGATAGGATCCAGAAACACTTAAGGTCCGTGACATGTCTTTTGTCACATCTGCCATCACTCTCTATACATTCTGGATATTCTAGGCATATTTCGAGCACCAATATTAATATTCATTTTGTGGCAGTCCTGGGTCACAAGAAATCTAGTACTGTGTTAATTCTTGTTACACGATGACCATAGTAATAACCAAAACTAACAGGTAAGTCTATTCAGATATACTTCCTAAAACATAAACAAACAAAATAGTACTGGCCTACAGCATGAAAGCAATGGAAAGCTCTGGTTAAGCATGACATTTAGACGCTAGCTATGGGTCAACTGCTATGTGACACGATGATGCTTCTTCGTTTTGCCTGGTTTTTGACCAGTCAGCCTCATCACCCACAGCAGCCTCTCCATGGCAGATGGACCTCTCATGGGACGCAGGGATTTCTGCCAGTGCTACACTGTCATCCAGTTCTGCCCGAGAGAAAAATTTATACGTGGCTCATCAGAGCACAGTGACGAATGCATGGTCTGTCCTAATGACAGGAAAGCTAAAACCCCATTCAATCTTGCGTAACATACCGCTTTGCCAGCAAAGGGAGCATTTACAGGTCTGCACCCATGTATCTCTACGAATGCTTCATAGTGCCTAAAATATAGACATCATGGTATTAACATTAAGGAGTATGATTTATGACAGCTTTTACTTTTCACAGACACAAAATAAATGTAATTCATGAAACCATAAAAAATACTTAATGTCAGATAAAAGAAGATTTGGTTGCACAGTTTAGCAGAAAAATGCTTTTGAACTTTTTTTTTTTTTTTTTTTTTTTTAACATTATGTGCACTATGGCTTTGGGGTATTTTTGATAAAAAGGGGCTTAAGTTATCTATTTAGAAAATTAGACCATGAGCAGGCACAAAAGCACTTTTAATCAAAACTTTGTAGCATTTTTGTACTATGTTTAGGTCCACCCAGGTATTACATTTTCATAAGGGTGCTTGACCATATGTACCCCATCCTGTCATAGTATAATTACATGCACAACAGCTTCAGGCCAAACATCTCATTCTTTTGAGAAGTTCTTTGTCATAGGATTGAAGAACATCTTCAGATCTCAGCCCATGCTGGCTTCCAAGCTTAGCTTTTTTGTAATTTTTTTTCTCCACTGCAGGACTACACCAAGCATATTGCTACTACCCACTGCATCAGACATTAAAAAGCCTTTTATATTTTTAAAATAAAACTAATGGGGATAGTTCAAATCTCACTTGACAACATCAGGATACAAGCCAAACTTGTATTCAAGGCAGATGGTGGAAGGCATTGAAAAATGACTGATTCTCTCGCTCTATGATTCCACAATTTACTGGAAAACAAGCCAATCATTGTTCCTCTACACTAAACATTGCAAAGTCATAAACTGGCCATAGGTGAGCTTTGCAAAGCTTTCTAAAAGATTTGGATGTCAGTTATACTGACATCTAGCCAGCATCCACATCTTCCAAATGATTTAGAACATCAGAATGCCAATGAGTTCCAACAAGGGTCTATCAAATGATTGCCCAGAAGAGGGTAAAAATAAGGCAAGCACACGCAAAATCCCTCAACTACTCTTCTAGTCCATTTTAAGCTTAGAAAATTTTTTTTTAAAAATCTATAGCACTGAATATCTGTGACTTCTTACAGAGTATTACTTTTCAGAAATAACATGTCATTCTAAATTGAAAAAGGCTCTTTCAGATCTATTTGTGTAATAAACAACAATTCTTCCAGCTACCCAACCTTTTACTGTGGAAACAAACACCCATGCTAAAACCTGATGCCTTGCCTACTCTAGCATCAGATACAGAAACAACATCATAATATTTTTAAATAGTGTTAATGAAACAGTATGCTCTATATGTTCACTCAAAGTTCAAGAGCCCATCACATTTTAACATCTATTAATGGAAAACTATTGATTACACCTTATTATTGATGGAGAAGGAAAGTTGTTGAAAACTTATTGCATGATGTAAGTGCAGCAACTGAAGCAGTCATATGACTGATGAGTTAAATCTAACCAATTAAACTGTCACAACACAGAGTATTTGGCCAAATCCACCACCAAATCATCAGCTGGCATCTGTAGAGATTGTCTCAATGAATCCAAAGCATCCATGTTTTGAAAGGTAAATATCTGTCAACAAGCAAGCTGTCTGCATATATATTACATTCAAAAAGAAGTTCAGTTTATGTTCACCACGTAGAAATTATGCAAGTTTGTATCTGTTCGGAATCCTTTTATTCTGATTTTCAGTAATTCCTGGTATTATAAATCACAATTTCAGAAGCAACTGTAGATATAAATTGCTGCATCCCAGCACAAGGAAGGTGGTTCTTCCTTTCTTCTGTGTATGCTCTTCTAAAGCAAAACAGTGAATACTCTCAGTATTTCATGAATCAGCAGCATCTGCAAGTGCCAGTCATAAAAATCCCCATCTAAGGTCCAAAAAATGTGGCATATGTGCACCAGCATTTGAGTCCAGAAATTGCTGGGCAAACAATGGAAGAGTTTAGTTAATTCAGATCCTATGTAAGTCAGCCAAAAAGACTTTGAACATATGCAAAATATGTTATCTGTGTTGTAAATTTGATAGAAACTGCTTTGAATACATCCGATTTTCCAAAATAAAGACCTTAATACAATTTTTATTTGCAGTATGAAAAATGGATGGCAAAAGATCAGTGTTGCCACAGTACTTTACAAATGAATTAGTTTATCAACAGAGCACAAAAGTACAGTAAAATGCATTGGCCAAAGTGAAGATTGTTTAAACATGTTAATTTGCAATGGACTATGAGCATGTGTAATCAGCTGATGTTCTGCTGTCATGCAATAACTTGTTACATTACTGCTTTATAATCACTTACAATCATGTGGGCAAAACCTGAAAAGCAGTTGACTTTGGTATTAAACCAGACACCCAAGAAATGAAAACCACAAAACTGTGGAAGTTTTTGAAAATGTTTAGTATAAGCAAATCACTCAAGGGCAGACAGGTAGGCAATGACAGAGATAGGAACAGAAACCAGATTGCATGATTAACACTCGTGCGTTTCAGTTATCAAAGCATCTAACACTTTATTTAAAATCATCATTAATCCTTTTTTTTTTTTTTTTTTTTTTTTAAGCACTCACTTTTCCATGACATACACCTTGCTTCATTATCCAGTGTAGAGACAGATGAGAATGTCATTTAGCACTTCTCCCCCATCATTCTGGACACACATTAAAAAAAGGATGGTAATCACTAACCGTTTTCAGAATAGTTAATGAACCAGAGAAACCTTAATATGGAGAAGGACAGCTCCAGACTCTGAAGTGGGCTATTTTTCAAAATCCCTAAGACTGCTAATTCCAGGTGAGGAGAGAGGAGATACCTTTTACACTGTTTAATTCAGTGCAAAAGAAGTCATTGCCATGATTCATTGTTCCTTTTGGTTACAAGAGGGTTGAGGTGAAAGGCTCTCCTTTTAGGAAAGGAAGCAAATCTTGTTTCTTCCTAGCACTGAGCTCTCAGTCTTCAACTACTTACCGCAAATAGGACAGATCTACTCTCCCTCATGCATTTATTGGTTTTAATACAGTAAACTGTTTTCAAGAGATGAACCACCTGTAAAGTTTTCTTTAAAAATACATGCAGAATGTAGATTTCTATGCAAGAAACCTCTCTGGTTTTTTGGTTTTTTTTTTTTCCATTAAAGAGTACCTTGCTAGCAAGAGGATCTCTCAAACTAATGCCATTTTCTTTCAAAATCAGTAAGACCACCACCACTATTTTTTTACTTCATAACTTCTATAGCTGATAAGCATCAGTCACAAGAGACAGGTTTTCCTCTGTGGTATACAGGATTGTGTGTGTGTATAACATCAACATCTTTACCTTTGCACAATTCCATCTGAAGTATTTTAAGCAAACTTGTACTATATCCAAAGACATAATAGCACTCTATAAACTAACCTAAACCTTTATTTTGGACATACAAGGTTATCTTAGCCTCTGTTTTAAAATACAGCAAAGGGAATGTAATTTTCTTCAAAGTTTATATGTCTATTTATTGAACAACTATTTTTTCACTACTCTTTTCTCTTAATGTAAAAAAAGAAAAAAAAAAAAAAAGAAAAAAAAAAAAAGTCGCAAGCTCCAAACAGCTGTGCCCTGCATTTTCCAACAGGTCACGATGCCAAGGGCAATGCATGCTGCAGCTGAAGGAGGACAGTAAAAAGACAATTCCCCACCTTGAAAGTGTTTGCATATAACCCTGCATTCACAGGCAGAACACTGACCCAGCAAAACTTCACAATGATAGAATCTTCTTTTCTTCGCAGACCACAGGGAATATGTCAGTGTCTCAATAAAATGTGACCAGCTGCATAATCAGGTCCAAGTGGTACCTTTTACTGTCGGAGACAATTACATTTACTTACAGCAAGAGACCATTCCTGTATGTATGTGAATAGCAGTGGATGTTTCACTAACACTTTTCTATACCGAAAGCCTATTGATCAAAAATAACTTGAAACCTTGCTTTTTATAGAGAAAATATGCTGATCAAAAAAAAAAAAAAAATCTCAATACTGCCCAACCAGCAGTATTTTATTCCTTTCAATTGCCAATCATTAGGTTACACTGCGAACTGAAAAGCAATGAGATTGAAAGCTGGGTGCTATCCTGACAGCACTGGACATCTTTATTTGAACTGTATGATTTAACTTTTGAATAATATCCCAGTTCCCAAAGGACAATGAGGAATTAAGAGGCCACGCTAACCCAAAATCCTAGAAAAAACTGAGCAATGCTTAGTAAAGCTACATATTATTTGAAGATTCAGGATTATTCGGAATTAGATAAATCCCCAAATAAATGTTTAATTTGTAAAAATAAAAAGAAGGTAAAACCATTTTATCTCATGAATCTGAAGTAGTTAACCCCATATACAGGGAAGCCTAAGATAGCCACAAGATGATGCCATGTACCCTTTCTGTTACTAGCCTCATTTTTTTATCGGTATATGTTCATTTAACAGTGCAATTCTAATGGAACTGGAGATTTTTCTAGTTGATATATCAGCTTAGATGTTTTATGAAAATATTTAGAAGTTCTGTCAGGTTTATTAGATAAAATGAAAAATGCAGGAAAAAAAGAGAGAAAGGATACAATACCATTTCTACATATTTATGCAAGGAAAATGTTTTCATGAATGTCATATCATATGGCTTAGTTCAGACAATCTCCATCTCACCAGCTGAACTGCATTTCAATTGAATTTGTTGTTATCTGAAAATACTGACATCTTTGAACTGACCCTTCAGTTCTAATATACGACTGAGGAAATCAACGCTGATAACCAAAACATTGTCCTGAAGTTATTTATGCTGTACTGCAAATCACATTGCTTGTGGATATACAAAAAGCCCTCTCCAAAGGACCAAGCATAAAATCTTATAAAGCAAGACTTGGAAAGAGACCACAGGAGATCATTGGTTCAAGGCAGGCTCAGCTCACCCGACTGCACTCCAGGCAAATGTTTGCCTGCCCTGTTCCAAATATAGAAGCTCCTTGTCCATGTTAAATAATCACCCTACATACTGCTGCATTTGAGCATACTTTATTTTCTTCTTTCCACCACTGATGTTGAGAACAGACTAACCCTTTTCTCTTCGCAACAGTTTTTTTTCCCATATTTAAGGATTGCTCTTATGGCTCTCCCTCATCTGCTCTTGTCTTAAGCCAAATGTCCGCAGTCTTGCCATCCGTTTCCTCAGAGCTCCTGCAATCTCCGATTGCCCTCCCTGATCTTTTCTGGCCCTCTGTCAGCACGTCCCCACTCCTCCTGAAACTGAGTCCCAACAAATGAACACTGTGAATATGCCACTTGCACTGAAAATGAATGATTAGTATACAACTATCATTTGCCTCCATAAAAAGTCAATTATTATTCCACTGCTGTCCTTTACTCTGATTTCACCTCTGTACCTCTCCAGTAAGTTCACCGAGCCCTTTAGCTCTATTGACCTCAAAGAAGCCTCCTCATTTCATCACTCAGTTGCTGCAAGAAGGAATTGTCTTGAACACACCTTTATGTACTGAAAAAAACAGGTCAGATTTTCCAAGTGCTGAGAATCCACTGTTAAGAATGGGGTGTCCCCACCCCCCAAAAAAAAAAAAAAAAAACAACAACAAAAAAACCCCACATAAACAAACCAAACAGCTCCTACATAAGTAAGCTTAAGTGCAAGACTTCCAGAGTTGCTGTGCAATCTGCCTCACAGCAGACTTCATCACACACCAGCGTTAGCAGACAGAAACCTGGCCCGGCCAGAGCTGTGTATTTTCACTGAAGTGAGTCCTGCCAAAACATCAGGTGGGCTCTGACTCAAAACCTAAATTTTACAAGGATTTAAACTAGAATGATAAACTTTTTGAAGTAGGCAAAGTTCAAAGTATTTGCTTACACAGTTCTGAGCCTCTACCGATCTCCAGTCTGGAGCTGCTTTGAGATTTGGCTTTCAAAGTCATCGCTGTGTTTGCAGTGGGAATCCTGGCAGTTTTAGTCCAGCAGATTTGCAGTCACTCACTCACTTTCTGTTGCAACCACCTGCACAGTTTAGGTCCATACGAGAAAGTCCCTATTACTGTGACTTCTAAGGCCAATCTACCCACTTCATTCTGCTCTCAGCAGTCTCTGTGACACAAAATCCAAACCAGTTGCTCTATAAAGTCCACACATCTCCAGTGAAGTGCATCCTCAAGGGGCACATTACAACACCTAGTGGGTACAGGGCAACACGATGGTGTCGCAGCCCACAGTCTTCTGGAAAAGTCACACAAAAGAGACCTTCCCACTCCTCCTCCACCTTCTCCTTTTACACTTTTTGGCATACAACATTCCCTCCTTTAACCTTGCAAGCGCAAAAGCACAACTTGCTCCCCCAAAAGCAATCTGTTTACCCATATTTTCTTGCCTGTTCTAGAGTTCCCTTGGACTTCTGGCCCTTCTTTATCTTAAGATAAAACAAACTACACAAAGTGTCCCAGGAACAGTAGGTGGTGGTTTCATGGAGTAATACTTAAACATTCTAATTCATTTTCAGCGTCTCTTACGATCTCACTAAAATTTCAAAGCCCATTTTTAAGCGAATAAAGCACAAATAAAAGACAAAACCAACAGCAATATGCAGATGTTCAGGAAATGGAATCAAGGCTGAAAAATGCCCCCTAGTATTCAACATACTTTAATGTGCAATCACCTGAATTGCTTACTGCAAGTACAAATGGGCTATTGTAGTACAGTGATGTTTCAACCTGAAGGCCAGAGGGGGGTAGCTGTTGCTAGGCAATAAAGAGGAAAGTGCTCTATTCTGAAGCTGCAGTATCAATTAAATCTTGGGGGGGGGGGGGGAAGGCAGAATCATTACATATCAATGGTAAATTTTGGTACACTTTCTTATCTCTCTTCCTGTAAAGATACAACTCTGAGTTTGGTTTTAATGTAGTGTTAAAGAAGCTAGACAGACATGGGGACACAAAACAGGATTCAGAAATTCAGTAGCAGAGCAGGTTTTCACTGTGTATGCACGTACAGCACATGGTCATGTTATCTACACTGCAGAAAATAAAAATATTGGCACGGTCATCCTACACTGCTTCTTACATCTACTACAAAGTCATCTATTAAACTATCTACTAGCTGGAGGAATTCTGGGAGGCAGATGATCTATTTGTTATAAGCACGACGTGAATACTCGTACACTCTTGGTAACAAACGACCTGTATGGATTATGCAGACACAACATTTCATCTCAAGTTTCTTAAAAATCTGTGACATTGACACATACGGCACATTCACTGACACCTAAAAAGGATAAACACCGAAATGGAGAAACTAATACAGGGTTGGAAGTCTAAATATATCTAATCAAGATGAACCATAGAGAGCAGCTTCACGTATTTTAATCAGGGGGGAAAGAAAAAAGTAAAACCCCAGCTTTAGCAGTGTAGCTATAGTCAAAAACGTATAAACAGACAAAAAAGTGAAAATTGACAATTGTAACTATACCTGAAGCAATAGTCACTAAAATACAGGGATCTGTAAAGTCTGTGCTTTTGAGAAATTAAAGATAAACTGAATTGAGTTTTACTGAAAATCTTCAGAAAACAAATCTACCTTACTGGGTAAATATGGGAACACAGCAAGAGTTTCACTGCAGTCTAATGTGTATTGTGCCCATTCTTCAACTTCTTCCTCCACCCACCCACAAATGGTTCAGATTAACGGCCCATATTGCTGCGTACTCACTGACGCTGTCGCTGCAAACAGAATTCTGCCAAAAAAGAGAAAACACACGACAGCGAAAGACTCAACAATTCACGTGCATTTATTCCTCGGAGCAACGCATCATAATAGCAAGTTACGGATTTTGCACGCATCTATTTTAATAAACTGATTTAAATTATACAAGTGCAAATCCACATGTAGATATTAACGTAGTTGCTCCGCTTAATGTGAAATCCATCAGGGGCTTTTACTTCTCTGCATTTTCTGCTGGCTGAACCCAGAAGCGGTTTCTAACTCCACTGCCACAAAGCAGTAACACATCACGCCTGTGCAAACTCCAAGCTCCCCACCAACCCCAATTAAAACTGTGCCTAAGTAAGCTCCTTTTAAAGCAAAATATATTCACCTAAATTTAGATCAATTCCTTCAGTTTCTTCCAGGGCAGACACAAAGACAATTAGGATTGCATTTATTGACTTCTGATTTTTGGTTAGATGCTTAATGAAGTTACTTTTAATAAAAACTTCACTTTAAGTACAAGGAACAATTACTAAGAGACCTGAGCAATTCAGGGCATGTTAGAAGGCAAAAAGGTGTAGGAAAACTACATTACTGTGAGCCTTGCTACTGAAGAAAATAATGATCCAGAAATGCATACAATATTGGAGTAAGACAAATTGTGGATTTTATTCAAACTGATTGCCAATTAAAATAAATATCACATGTGGTTAAGCTTAGAAATTCACTTTATCTGAAATCATTGTAACACAGAACACAAGGGAAGATGCTGAGCGTATTTTCAGTCAAGTTAATAGTTTTGTCAACAAAATACAGTATTAGCTGTGATATTTATGTAAGCAATATCTTCCAAAGTGCCTACAGGACTTAGGAAAGCAAAAAGACTTAAGCTTCTATTTTGAATTGCATGTGGGAGCATCTTTTCTACATACTGTTTCAAATAGCAAATTCCCTTAGCTAATAGCAGTAACCCCATATAAATGCAGAGTCTTGGAATACATATATAGAAAGAAAAAAGGCTACAGTCCCCTAATTATGTGCCAGTCACTGTGAATTTAAGATAAAGTCCTTAAAAATTTTTATTTTAAAGAGAAAACTCTTGTGCTTTAACTTTCTCGGTGAACTCTATACTCTCAAACTGTCAAATCGTGACTCTTTGCTTTGGTTTTGGGTTGTGTCGGGGTGGGTAGGTCACCTCATGTCACATACTCTTTTTACCATTTTTTCTTGGAGTTTTTCTACCACCTCTCCTCACCACCCTCCTCTTCCCACTACAAACTGTCCTTTGGTAACCTCAGTCTTTGATGGCCTCACATCTGTTCTCTTCCTTTAGCACATTTCACCCCTGAAACATTCCTCGTCAACCCAGTCCTCTACATCGTGTTACGCTACATACTAAACTGATAGGGATCAGCAAACAAATAATATAATGTATCTGAGCCTTGGGACTGAATAAATGACTGATGTAGCAAATACATCTTGAGTATTTGAGAAAGAAAGGAAGAAATCAACCTGATAGGGGAGCTGGGCCTCCCCCAGCCCTTCGTCCTGCACATCATGAAAGAAAGCACTTAGAGGAAATACTCCAGAACCGTGGGCTTATAAAAATAATTTACTTACAACATCCAGATGGTGAGTGGGGAGATAAATGGCCGAGCTGCTGGAAGTGTTTTGCCACCTTCTACTCAGGTTTTAAAATTTTAGTTAAAAGTGATGTCAGCTAGGATAACTTGGCAGTCTGTGTCCACAAGTATGCTCTCTGGGCTAACAAAAGGACAAATTCTTATAAAAATGGGTGAAATGTTTTTCCACATTGATAATTAAGTTCTAAATTTTATTTGACAGTATTACTCATACACTTCATGACTAATATGCCACCTCTCTTTTGGAGGAACAAAAGAGAAGCCTATTTAAGACTTGTTTTGAGGGGGGGGGAAAAATCATTATGAGAAGATTTTTGTATAACTCCGTTATCCAGAGGCAGATGTGAACATTTACAGAGTTGAGAAATGGGAGACGAGAATAATCTTGCTCAGCATTATCTTATCTTCTGTTCACCTTGGCCACTATATTAAGATATGCAGTTTAATGATACATTTATATGAAGACAACATTAGCTTTATAGCTTACTGTATAGTACGTTGCTAGGATGCATTTCTTAAATCATCAACAAAATTACTCTAGCTACATATTTAGTATAACTATAAGCAACTGGAAAAACTGAATTAATCGAATTACCCACAGGCAAGGTTGTTTGTTGTTGGTTTTTTTTTTTTTAAAGAATGGTTAACATTTGAATCCCAGATCCATACTTAGACATATAAGTAAATAAAAATCTTGAATTAAAAATTATGAGCACTGAAAATTAGGCCACATATGTAGTTTTCTTAAGGAGTTAAGTAGATGGTTTAGAAGACTATTTCCTCCACAATTATAAATTTTTCCCATGGAATACTGTCAAGTCCGCAGCTTTGTGCATTTCTAAGGGTGACACGTGTCGTCCCACTCAGTACCCAAACGGTTTATCCTCACCTACCTGCTCAGGCCTCAGCCCTAAGTCTCAAGAGATACACCAAAAGCTTCAAATATTCTGCTAGCTTATCCATACTGGAAATTCACCCTATAACTCATGCATCTCCAGCTGCAGCTGTTTCTGCTCCAGGGATTATTGTCCCAGGCCTCCCCTACCCCTTTGCCCTCCATCTGAAAATTAACATTTATTCAGCTCTGTTGATAGAACGATGAACTCACCTCAATTACAACAGACTGAGTTTATTTACACATTTTAAACAGGATAGATTTGTTAAATCACTAGCTACCAAAATAATTTTCTGCAGCGAGTCCTCTCTCTAAGACTATAATCTTTTAACAAGCCACCATCCAACACAAGTCCACTTGCAGCATTTCTCTAGCACCCACAGGCAGTGGCTATTCTGTTTCCTGAAATGAAATCACCATCAAAATCTTCTAGATGAATGGGCCTGACCTTTTCAAAGGTGTGCTATTAATAAGATAAAATAAACTGCAGGACTCCAGCAACCAGGTTAAAAACTTCAGTAAGTAGCCAGGACATGACATGAAATGAGTCTACTTAATAAAGTAGAGATCACTTGGTCTATCTCCTACAACTAAAGCAGCTTTCACTAGCTGACATAAGCTTTTACAATACCAAGAGACATCTGCACTGGTGAATGAATAGAAAAAAGCATTGTTAAAGGCATTCAAAGGCACATTGTTTCTATCTGTTCATATTTCCAGAACAATGATGCATGAAATAATGATTGTTAATATACAGGTTTCCACATGCTGCCAAATTAAGGATAAACCCCAAACCAGAGAATAACTATAAGAGAAAAATACCTGCTCTTCCTTCTATAAGAGTGCAATTCTCTTACATAAACATGTAATTTTAAAGCAAATTTTTAATAATTGCATTCTCTTTGTTCAAAAGTGAGAGAGATATATAGAATATACGTAAAAATAATGGGTAAGTCGTGCATGTGTGTGTGTGTCTGCATGCATGCACAGGCAGCATAAGCTGCTGTGACTGGAAGAAGCCTGACAACTGCTTAATCTGCAGCTGTTATTTTCCAATTTAAGGCTGATTGCAGAAACACCAGACAATTTCAGTGCAGCTCCTGATGACAGCAAGCAAACAAGATGTTTGGAACACAACCTGCTTTCTCTACCCTTGGACACTTCTAGCTACAGTTCAACTTGTCTCCTGCCAGATGACGCATGAACCCCTGGAGACAACAGCTACAACAGGCTTGCTCCTTCCACCAGGCAGTGTCAGTCACTAAAGCCTGGGAGAAAGCCACACAACAGCTTTCAGCTGCTGTTAGTTCCCATTTTAAAGAGGGAAAATAGGAAAAAAACACACATTAGGGCTGTCCTGCTGGGTAAACATATTCACCTGTTTCTCCGGCTTTCTTTGTAAAATGCCCCTTTAACTCTGCAGGGTCACCACTGCTAAAAACACAAGAAGATTGAAAGGGAGAAAAAATAGACATTTTGTTACGTTTAAGTAAACAAAAGCAACATCTGTTTTTCACACTTGCAAAGATTAGCCTTCCCTGAGTATTTGGATTTTAACACACTGAAGACCTGTATTTTCCAAGACACAGAGAAACTACCAAGCCTACTGATGGTAGTTTATGGCTCCTTAGTATGTTTTGGAAATAAAACGATTACAGGAGCATTCTCAGAACCACAGACAAACCCACACTATCCAACAAGGTCAAAAATTTAATGTAAGCTTCGAAAATAAAATTACAGGATCACCTCACATACACTGAACTCTGTCTGTTTGGGTTAGTTACAGAGCAAAACCATACCCCTATATTCCAGCCCAGAAAGCTACGGTACCACACGAAAGGGTAAAGTTTAATTTAGTCAAAGCTTTTCTGCATACTACCTTCGTATTCATCAGTTCCACAATGTGACAAAGATGCTCACATTACAAAATTCTATCGAATGTTGGCACTTACAGAAAGCATTATTTGCAGTATGCTGCAAAAATCTTCCAATACCAAACCCAACTGTAATTCTCTCCTGCACTACTCCCAGGAAATGCTTAATTCAGAGACACCCGTTTCTACCAGAAAATACATTTGTGAACCATTATTGTATGAAATTCTTCTGAGTAATCAAAGCAGTATTTTGCCCACCCTCCAAAAACAGGTGGACCAATGATGTACAAAATAGTTTCTTCTGATTTTTTACACATCTTCCCTATCTAGTGAAAACATAAAAAATGATACACCCAAAATCACAGGAGTCACTTACATAAAAAGCTTTAAAAAGCCTGAAACAGACAAACTTAATCTGATTACCCACCTCCAAGCAAGTATTTCCAGTTATTACAGCTCAGATTATCAAATAATTCCCGCTAAGCATAGCATTAGAAACATTATTAAAATCAATGGTTTTAGTTGTCAGCTGATGAACGCATAATAAATACAGCATCATACATATGGTCATAAGGAGACAGTATGTAATGAGGGTTTTTTGAGAGTGAAAAACTACCAATAACACATGAATTTTAATATTGCAATTTTGTCAATCTCCTAAAACAGGCATACTTGGGAAGAAGCGGTAACTGAAAAATTCAGAGGGGTTTTGGCATTTTTGACTGTATCAATGCTATTATTACTCACAATACCCAGAATAAGTTTGGCACATCCCCAAAAAGGTCCAGTCAGAGTCAGTGCTTCAGACATATAAAATATGGCTTAAAGCAATTTTATAAACACAAGCTGGAGCGGAGGAGCAAAAGCGCAAGACACAACAAGCTGCCAAGATACCATTGTCTATTAACAACTCTCATTTTAGGCACATCAGTGTCATGTGACAAACTATCGGCAAGATTTTTACAGAATAAAATTGCTATTACTGAGACAAGCAAATAGTACTTGAAATGTCATGCATGGTTCACAGTGGAGCTCTTTCTCCCAGCTTTATTCTCAAATTCCTATAGAAATGCCTACAGCAACAAACAAAATGTTTCTAGCAATGTAAATCAATTTTGCGTTTCTCTCAAGTCTTAGCTTCTGGAATGCCCCGATGATGTCAGATTTTCAGCTTTTATTAAAAGATACTTTAGCTCTTAGAATTACAAAAGAGAATGTGACAGCAGTGACCCAAGAACACTCAGCAGCCAGATAACAAATTAAGAAAGTATTCTTATTTAATATAATTACTTTCATTGCTTGATCAAGTAACAATAGAGAGAAGATGAATCATTTTGCCGATGGTGTTGGCAATTCTGCTTTATGTGGTATTAAAAAAAAATTAAGATAGACAGTCACAGAGAGGGACAATGGTCTCGCACTTGGCAAGCTGCAGCGGCATGACCTGACCCAACCCTCCCTGCGCTGCCAGTGAAGGGCAGGTTTGGGGTCACCACTGCAGGGCCAGGACAGAAATATCACTTGCTGGTGGCCAGCTCTGCTGCCTTTGGGGTTCCTTCTCCTTGGGGAGCCTGGTGGCAGCTCAGAGGGTTCAGCAAGCACAGACCCACTAGAATATACTCAATACACGGCAGGGTTTTGGACACTGCTAGGAATGGCGATACTCCTCTAGTCCAGGCATCTGGTCACAGTTGAAATAAATAAAAGAAGTGTACGGAATAGAAACACCCTCCACCTCGTGCTCACTGGATAGCTGTTGCATGCCACGTTATAAGACCTATGTTTCTGTAAAGAGATGGAGAACAGGGTCTGGAGTACTGCAAACGCTAAGCCAAACCCCACTTCTATTTATACTGATTAGAAGGACATAAGATACGTGTAAACCCCACTCGCTCGCTATAATATAAAGAAAACTATTCTAAACAAGAAGCCTATTCTGGAAAACCCCAGGCTAACAATTTAATTTCTGACTGCAGAGATATTACATTGTTAAGTCAACAGTCAGTGAAAGGTTTTTACTTTTTCCTGTAAATATGTTCCTAATCCTTTCCTTTTCCGCTGTAATCCTGCCACCAGATGGAGGGCACATCGTGTGGCACTCGCAGGGGAAAGAACACAGAAAGCCACAACCCCATGTATAGATTTCGACGCATTCCAAACAAATATAGCTTAAAGTTACTATCTGCGCTTAAACTGAAGCAGTATTTGGTATAAAAGCGTAAGGAAACAGTGAGCGGTCCCTCACACCCTGTTACTGGTGAAAAAGACATACAGTAATGGTTTTAAGAGGAATAAAATCATTCATTTGAAACTGTGCTGAGAATATAATAGTAATTTATGAAGTTACCCATCACATTCTTTAGATTATAAAATGATATCCAGCTGATACAGGATTTATTCTTTTAAACAGCATTTCCTTCTTGAAACAGAGAGTAACCCAAGGAGGGTATAGTTTTGTTGTAGGCATTGTATACACTGAATAAATTTACTATAGAAAAAAGGGAAAACAGTTTAACTCCTCAACCATCTGCTGTAGCGTGACCCTGCTAATTTAAGACACAGTCAAACAATTTTGATGAAAGAAGAAATTACATCAATTTCAGCAGGAATTCTGAAAATCAGCTGAACATAGGAGTGAGAAAACTTCTATTTAGTTCTGAAAACCTCCTGTCTTTTCCTTATTCACCCAGCCCTTCAGCATCAAATACAGATGTTTTCTTCTCCTGTTGCTTCTGACAGATTAAGCAATTCCAGAGTTGTCCATAATTAATTTTGGCACGAAGGTAACTACCCTCGCACAATCTGGAAGACAAATGAAACGTCAGAGAAAGGCACCCCAGAGTAATTTGTTTCTTGCCTTATCTACAAGAAACAGGTGTAATTTTTTAACAGGTTTGATAGGACAGCACAAGGCAGTGGCTCACCACTAGTCACTTAATAAATGTAAACATAAGATAAATACTTTAAGTACTAGTAAAGGGTATGGAGAAAAACAGAAATCAATTAGTAAAACAAAACCACCTGACCTCCCCCCAAATCCCAAACAGTCCTTAGGTGAGCATCACACATCAGAACCACTCAATAAGTTTAGGATCTGCTCCTGATAACAGAGCGGGAGATGAACAGCCACCTGGGACCCGCGAGGTCCCCTCATCTG
Organism: Athene noctua; assembly: GCF_965140245.1. Lineage (NCBI taxonomy): Eukaryota > Metazoa > Chordata > Aves > Strigiformes > Strigidae > Athene > Athene noctua. The sequence goes on from NC_134044.1 coordinate 22,907,964, forward strand.
CACCATAAATTCACATCAATACCTGGAGTACAGGTGTCACATATATCACTGTCCCACACAGCTCTGCCTCAGAGCTCACACCATCAGACTTGCTCCAGGGCTGGTGTCACAGTCTGAAGCAAGTCAGGATCACAGGAGTGGATGATGATGGTTTTGTTCCTAACCACCATGATACGATAGTGCCTGCTAAGGATACGATCAGCATGTCTTCTGCTTGGGTGTCTCTAGCTTTTGAAAAGGAAACAGAGCCACAATAAGACTCTACACTCAAGGGTAAGCAGCAGAGCAGCAGGGATGTCTGGCAGAAACAGCGTGACGGGCAATAGGGATGACCAAAAGGCCCACCCCTTGAGAAAACCCTGGTCGCCCTTCCCTGGGGAGTGAGGTAGCAGGAGAACAGAAATCCACCAACAGTAACAAAGCCACACAGGCACAGGCCGGGCTCCCAGGATGTCACTACAGGATTACCAGCCATACACTCTGCTGCGTTAGGTGGGATGTTATTTATTAACACTAAAAGTACAAACCTGTCATCCTCAAGCCTGTCTTTCTTGTTTACTTCACCTCTCCCTTATCATCTTAAATCCTGCTATTCTCTCTCTTTTCTCAACTCAAGATTACTTTTGGTTGTCTTATCAGTCTCCTCCAGACTGACAGTTTCAAAAGCAGATATATCCTCGATGCGTGTGTCTGACAGGTTTGGCATCAGTTTTTTTGACACCTGTGCTGACAACACGTCTCAACCACAGATACATACAACTGCATCTGAACACGCTTAAGACTCTATAACCAGAAACAGTTTTTTACTTTCACACAAAGATTTCCATTGTGACCTTTCCTCTGGATATTAGTTATTGATCTAGCAAATCTTATAGTCAGAAGATGCTAGTGAGTCAGTACAGATCTGAGAGATGGGCAAAAGTCTTCAGTCAATAACTGAATAGTTCAGTCAGTAATGTTAATAATTATTCCAGAGTAACCAAAGAGTGATCTAAGAATTTAGGGTATCAGTATGTAACCAAAAAGTTATAAAAAGCATGGCTGTCTTAATTCCGTGAAAAATTACTTTCATTGCCCATGAAATTCACAAAGCCATCAGCCAGACACAAGTCAATCAAGAAGTAGGAGAAAGAAAACAAACTACCAAGACCATCCTGGGGACTAAAATTCATTGCAGAGAAAAGCAAGACACATTACTGGAAATAAACAATTTCAGAGAATTTTCAGAGAGGCTGTAATTTTCTAGGGCTGCCAATCTGATACGTTCAATATCACTGATTAGATATTGAAAAACAAAATGAAAATAAAGCTTTAAATAAGTGTACTACAAACAAATAATTTTTTAAAACTATTACCAGAAGAAAATAATAATCTTATATACACAAAGAGGTTATGATCAAAATTGGAAGAGGGCATACAACAACATACCCAGGTTTATCATTACCATGTTAACTTAAAATTTCCATATTAAAATCACAGCATATAAACTGATAATTATTTATATGTTTTGCTGATAATTTTCCAGGTTATTCACCTGAACACAGTTGATTCATTAAACCAAGTATGGTTTTTGATTGGTTGTTTTTGTTTGGTTATTGTTGGGTTTTTTTTAATTAATAAAGTCAATATTACTAAAGGCAGGAAAAGGAGAGAAAAGATTTCTGTTTTTCAGATTTATTGATCACCAAATGCAGTTTAGCAATTACATTATCAGCTACAAAATAAAATCAAATCCCTCTGAAATCCATAAAAATCCAATGTATATTGATAAAAGTAAATATGCTTAAATAGTTTAAATTTCAGAATAATGTATTCAGGTTGTTTCTGACAAAACAAGCAGTCTCTTGAACTTTGTGTGTGCAAGAAAACACTTGAAAAAAATCACTTTTGCCCTAAATACAGGTGCTGTTATACACCAAACATTCTCTGTTTTTCAATAAAAATTTTGTGCTTTTATGCACCGCTTGCCATCACACACATTTTGATAACGTTTTCAGTTTCAGACAGAATGAATAGGACTTCTACCGCTGATCTCCCTAGCAAGCACTAACTCAAAAGCAGGCAAAGCTCCCCAGTGCTCTACTGCATGAGCAGAATATGCAATAAATAACCTCTCATCTTCTTTTTAAGTAATCTGTTTGAATTTAAGCTGTAGCCATATTTAAAAAGAATATGAAGACATATTTGTTGGGGGTTTTTTAGAATCAGCAGTAATAAACGAATCACTACAAATTTAAAAGGGAACAGCTACTTATTAAAGGAATAGCACAGTACAGGTCATCAATAGAAAAGTTCGTTTTATTAAATAATGTTCTTTATTAAATTATGATTCTACATGATCTGCAATTCAAGCTTCATTTGGAGAAGTAGAGAGAAATGGCTACACTAATATCATTAAAAAATCCTGAAATAACTCAGCTCTGGAAGGAAATACTTCCGAGAGCTATTTGGATGAGATCTTTAAAGAACCCCATCACTAGCATTAGGGTGCTCCAGGAAGAACTTGCTGCTTCACCTGCAGCAATGGCTGAAGCGGGAGTCTCTGCAGGGAGCCCCAACACCAACAGCCCTGCACGGGAAAGCAACCGCTTATATTTCCTCTGAGCGATCAATAGTCTTATTGGCCACGTATTTCACCTTCTTCAAAGGTTTAACTGTGCACATTAAATACGCTTTGGTTTTAGAGTGATGTTAAAATAATTTCTCACCGTCATTGTAGACGCAGCTCAACTCTTACTGCTTCCAACAACATCCAGACTGCAGGTAAGTTTGACTTTGTCTCCAAAAAGTTTGACAAAAATAAAAAGGCTTGGTGATTGAAAAAAAAAATATGAATTGGATTATACGAGTGGCAAAACTTCCTTATGACAGGAGGCCTAAAGTTTTCTCTGAAGGAAGCATCTCCAAGGCTTCCTGTAACGTGGTTACGTGCTACTACAAATGGAGCAAAGGCCACTCCAAGTTGCTGCTCGCCCAAGAGACGTTACATGTGCCACCAGAAGCAGCTGCATGCTTTCTCCCATCTCCACCCAATTTTTTATGCAGAATTATCACAAAAAATGTTAGATGAAATCTTCTTTATTTTTTTTTCTTGAATAAAAATATTGTGAAGAGCAGCTAGGAGGCATTTAGGAAGGAATGATGCCTTTAGATGGTTAATGAAAATATGCATTTGCCTTCCAAAAAATAAGATTTTTTTGCAAAAGAGTCAGAAATGCTTTACCCTCAAGGCATAATATAACCATTAACTGAGCCATAATTACTGACTGTGAATTCTTACAGTATGCTCTGATGCATTTGGCGTTGGCATGGAACAGGAAGGAGTAAACTAATTCAATTACATGCTTGCTCTGTGAAGTTTATTGATCTTCAGAAGTGAGGCACTAACTTGCACAGTCTTAGCTGTGAAAGTCAAGATGATGCTGAAAATGTCTACTGTTTATCTTCTTCCCTTTTTGTTGGTGTTCTTTTTTAATTAACAGTGTTATGGGTTGCTAAACTGGAGCCCACACCTTTTTGTATTATTAGGCACAGTTAAATTGTGAAATACATGTTTCAAATCCTATCACTGATTCTGTATTCATTTCTCATGTAAAAAAGTACAATATTTTAAAAGTGTTTGATATTGACATCATTTAAAGCTTAAAATACAGTACAAGGCTAAGTTTCTTACCAAATCTTTGTCTGAAATCAGAATATTCCTTAAGTGAGAAACAATTTAAAAATTAGCTTCAGGAGAGCTTTCTCTGCTATCTCACTCTCAGAACCCATAATTCCATAATTGAGATAGAAATTGCAGGTATAATAAGTAATACTCTTATATTTCTCTTTGATATAATACCAAGATTAATATTCATTGGGTAGAATTTACCATGTTACCCAATATATTGCTGCTGTTGCAAATGTAAGTTCACATTTTCTGAAACGAAATATTTTGCATCATCAGTGTGATGTAAGTATGAAGTGTTTTAAGTAGGCAAAAATATTGTTAGCATTTGGAATACTTCATTTCTCTTCACCAGTCCTTATTTTTTTCATAGAAGACCACTGCAATCAAGATGTCTGCTGTGACATGTTATAGCCACTGCAGTTCTTACTGCTGACAATAGGTGTTTTTTCCTTATTTGAAGTAGCAGTATTACAGTCCATCTTTATAGATTTTATAAGGGTGTTGATTCTAGTTTAATAAGCATCAGAGAGCATCTGGCAATTATACCCCTGAGGGAAGCTAACTGATAAATTCACAGACCCAGTGCAGCAAGGCCAGCAAAATCTAGTCTTTAAAAACAGCTCTCAAATAGTCTCTGGCATACATGAAAAAGTTTGTAAAGAAGCAACTCCTACTTCATTTTGAAAAATGTTAGTAAAACGGTAAGTGCCATCCTGCCCAGTTCTGGTTCTTTTCTAAATCAGATTTTCCCAGTTGCCCAGCTCGTTATTACGGATATGTAGATGCCCAGCAGGAAAGTCAGGATCACAAGTAATGATAAAATATATTCACATGAAGTCTCAAGTTCATAAAGTCTATCTGATGATACTCCAAGACTTTATTATCTTGGCTACAGTGAAGAAGAAAAGATCAAAACAACCAAACAAGTAAACTGAAGGAATGGCCTCACGGACCAACTGCTTCAGATCCATATACTCAGTTGTCTGTCCAGGAAAATAGGAATTACAGCCCAGAGCTGTGCAAATTGCTCTGTTCTGATGCCTTCTTCACCACAGAAAAAAACAATCCAAACAAAGTCAGAAATGAAAGCCAAATTTAAGACAAAAGCAAAGAGGAAATGGTGAGATACCTATCTGAATCGTTCTGCCACAAGCAAGTTTCCAGTGTCATCAGATGGACTGCAATTCACAGGACCACATTATGAACATTTTGAGATCATCCATGTTTAAAGCGTAATTTATCTACTCTTATTACAATATGGATGTGTCATTATGTATAAACATGCAAGTCATTTCAGGTACATCTGAAATAGTGCAATACTTTCAAATAAGTTAGAATAGGAATTATCTGTAGAGCGTCAATGTAGAAGCTTAATAAATGTTGATTTTATTATGGAAGGGAGTAAGAATGGGCCACCACACTTACGAGGAGAAAAAGCTAGTGGAGGATACTAGGAGTGGACTGGGGCTGGAAAATTGTCACAGGAAGGTGTTGACATGTCAGCTAGCAAGATGGCATGGGAATTCACCTGGTTACACATAGTTATACAATCAAGGAAAAATGTTCCATGGAAGATGTAAAAATGACCCAAGATTTTGTCCAGGGTTAACCGATACAGTCATACAAGGGCAATTGAGAAGCATCTGAAACTAAAACTCGACCCGTGTAATAGTCCACTGCATAAATACAGTTCAAAGACAAGGTGCTCAGCAAATAAAAAAGGAGAATAAAACCAAACAGACCTTTTCATGCAGCAGCAGCAGTAAAACTAGAGGGCAGAAAACGATGTTAAATCACTTAAGCCTGTTTCATCAACAAACCATATCAGAAAGTTACAAAATATGTGTCTCATGGTAACCATTCCTATGCAACACATCGCAAAATAATAAAGCGCTTGCATCAAAGTTGAACCCACATAATGACTCACCCTGGGAAACTTGGGCACCGGTGGTGTGCAGAGGAGAAAACGATTACAGGAAGAATGCAAAGCCACTAGAAAGTAAAACAACGTGTAGGGACTACAGTGGAGAAGCAAGAAACCACAGGGGGCTTGGAGCACTGGTTAGGTAGTAACACAGGTAAGAAGCACTCTTAACTAAATAAAATTATCACCCCAGAAGTACTTTTAAGTAACTTCAGACAAAGGATTCACACTTATCAATGAAGAACACTCATTTTTAGTAAGATATAATTAATTCTGTGTTTTAAAGAAAAAAAAAAAGCAATTTCTAATACTAAATAAATACAGATTATTGTAAAATTATTCTTACTAGTAATTTTAGATTTAGACTGTGGAGAATAAGACATAAGGAGAACTTTATGATACTGATATTCTTAGCATGGGACTCTGATCCATACTTGGTCCCACTTACTCAAATTCTCTTCACATCTATCACATGCAGGTGTAAGATTAAAAAAAAAAAAAAGCTTGTCTTAGTGCAAATATTTTTAAGTACATTTGATTGGTCATCTACAGACCTAGGGAGAAGGGAGATTTCACTGGTGCCTGCATTTTGTTCCTAATCACATTAAGAATTTGTGTTGTCTAAGAAATTTTTTAATGTTATTACTACAAACATAAGCTTCAAAAAAAATATTAAAACATCAGACTAGACTTGAGAAATTTCACAAGATGCTCATTTCCACTTGTGCAGATGTCCAAATAGAAAGCTTTAAGATGAAAAGTGGGTATTTACTGTAAACAAATCAAAAAATAACATTTTTATTTCCTGTTTCCGTGACAGGTGGTTTTTTTAAAAGAGGATGTTAATTCCTCATATCAGGTCGTCCAATTGAATTAAAATTTCAAAAATTATTCTATTTATAGAGTTTAAATCTCTACTAGTAGAGACTGAAACATTTGTTCTATAATACCTCTGTAAATACATACATTCCTAACATCCCAGCTATCATTTCTTCCAATAATACTGTGCCTGAAAATGATTCAGAAACTTTAAAACACAAAGAGCCCACCCAAGAAAAAAAAACAACAAAGAAAAAACAAAGCAAAGCAAAACCAAAACCCTAACACCCAAGATGAACAGAGCCAAGGCACTTCCCTTCCACTAGTACGAAATCCAACACAATCAAAACTTTCCCGGGCACAGTGTGAAGCATATTTTGACATCAATCACAATTGCGATGGAACTGATACTCCAAGGAAAAAAAAAAATAACCAAACATTTTGCATTTAGTCTCTTTATTTTACTTTAACCTTCAAGCTGCTAAAAAAAAAAAAAAAAAAAAAAAAGAAAGATAATTTTTAATCTGCATATTGCGTGGCATCAAAGTAGAATATCTCCAAAGCTGAGAAAACATATGCTGTCAGCAAAGAACAAAATGATCTCTTTGATTCTAATACCTGTGATAGTAGCATGATAATAACTACGTGTGACAACTTCTCCCTACTCTCAAAATAATTATGGCTCTCTAGAATTCAGCATCTGTCTTACCAGATGTTACTGTCAACCACGTAAGCAAAAGCACTGCAGAAACCTGGCCAGGCTCCAACGTTTTTGTCTCAATACCTCAGCAGATGGAGGTGGTTTTCAGGAGTCCAATATTTGGAGCACCAAGCCATGCAAATCCACTTATGTAAACAAGAAAACAGCATCAGCAAATAATGCATCATACCCAAACAGGTTCAACGTAGTCCGAGACTGACATTTCTGCCAACCTACTGAGAGCTCAGATCAGTTTTAGCAAGTCTGACACAAAAAATAGTAATGTCACAACATGTTTCTGAAAATCCATTTCCATTAAGTTGTTTTAACTTCAACATTCACTTTCGTACATAGACATAATATGTGCCAGCTGGATGACACACGAGCTATTAAAAAACTGGTATGTGCAACAGAATTTTAAAATATTTTATCAAAATCACAAATCATTCGCTCTTAAGACATAACCTGTAACTTAGCACCAAACTCCTTTCCTGAAGAGAATGATTTAAATACAGTGCAGGTTTATGGAAGAATTTTTCTTCTATCTATATACTTCTAAACTGCTGCAATCTGAAATCAAATTATCTTCAACAGGGAAGCAATCCAAATTCTAGCCGAACTTTCTAAGTGAAAATAAACATATTTAAAATGGAATTAACTGTAGCCAAAGGGTAACAATCTTAAAAATGGGCCTGAAGCACTTCTGATGCAGAAGCATTTTGGTGTCACACCCCTTAACTATTAAGCCAACAGGTTTAAGACAGAACCAAACAGAAGAAATGTGTCTTCACTAACGACTACTTGACCATTTTGATTCCCCAACCAGCCAGAGATGAGCCTGCCCTGTCCTATTTGGCAACACTTTCCTTTCTTTCCCAGTCAGCTTGGGACATCCCTTTCCCAGAAGAGACACGTAACATTTGGGAGTGAACCCTGGCTGCTGCAGCGTCTCTCTGGTCCCAGCACTGCTCTCCTGCCATGTAAGAGGGTGATACCTCCTGGTTGAAAGATCCAGCTCCTCTCTTCCTCCTCAGTAACACACTGTGGAACCCCAGGGGTGCAAAAGCATTTTGGGAACCACTCGGCTAAGACACAGATGAGCGCATCGAAGGATATTGCTACGCATACAGAAGGGCTTTTCCTAAGAGTTATCCCAAAGAATTTTACACAATCAGCAAACGAGGTCTGATGTGCTTATACCATTTATTTATAAATCAAGGAGGGGTGTGTGGGAGGCTTAACTTCAGTGTGAAATACTACCAAGAAGAGAATCCAACTCCTAGATCTTAGCAAAGCTGTGCAGCCGGAGAGGTAAATTAGAGTAGGTCTTGTAGCCAAAGAGTGCATCCAGTATTTGGTACTTAGACATGAATCTCTGAAGGGTACTGAATGTGTATCAGCCTAAATGTTCAGATACGTAATTAAAACAGAAATCATTAGGGCCTTTATGACAGCAGGGCTCTAGCTATACAACATTAAAAGTCAAGGTTTCTACTATAAACCTTCTTTTCCATGCATGTAGAAATTAGCTGTGAAGAATTATTTCTAGGTTCAAATATGTCTTATAAGCTCTTCATCTTCAAGCAAATTAAACTGAAGTGCCCAATCATTTTTAAATGGCATAAGTAGTAAGTGTTAGGGGGTTAGCAGTCTCTGACACAATTCTGAACACTCAGCCTTTAACTTGAACTTCAACAATTAAGGTTTCATTAGCAGCAGTAGTTTCACCCTCCCTCCAATTCTGTGCTTACAATTTTCTCATTTTATGCAATTATGGCTAAGCGTGCATCCAAAATTTAAGTAGCATAAGCTACATATGCAGGCATTCATTTCAGAAAAACAAAGGGAGTTTTACTGCTTGTTATTGGCATTTTAGTGACTCAAAACAGAGGAATTTGAGTTCGAGACTCCAAAACACTGGCCACTGTGTATACAGCTAATAAAAGTATTCACCACCCCAAAGATCTTCCAGCCTACATACATGACAAACCAGATTTTAAAAATCCATACTTTCATTGTCTTAGTTATTTCTTTTAAAATATTTCAGACAACAAGTGCATATCAATGTTATAAGCAACCTAATTAATCTTCCTGAGACCCACCTCAAAATTATGTATAGCCATGGCTGATTTTTAAGTAAAAAAAAAAAAAAAAAAATCCCAATGTGTTACTCCATAATGCTCAGGTGTGCCAAGACACACTAGACATCTCACCTAACAGCAAGAAAAGACTGTCACGCTGTTAACCATAAATAATTAAAATTTAAATAAAAGGCTCTGAACTCAGTCACACAACAGTAAACTCAGAACAAACTCTGGGAAATTCAGGAAAAGAAATGCATACAAGGAAACGTGAAACTGGAAATGAGAACAAATGTTTAAATCTACTTTGAAAGAGTACTAAGTCAAATTCATTCTACTTACTTATTTTAACCATCTCAAAGGTACCTGCAAACTAGAGAGGATACCGTTCAGTGAGAAAACCAACAGAAAACAGTTCAGGAACATTTAAAAGCAGTATCATTTGCCTTAGGTTCATCACATGGCTTTCTACTTCTCTCAGAACCACAGCTCCATTTTAATGTTCTTCAGTATATTGCTTTAAATGCTAGCTATAATTCATTGCAATTCATAACTAATCTTTATTATGTTTTTTAAAGTCTTTCTATCTGTAGCTGGAACCATAGTAATTTAAAACCTAGCCACAGTTGAATCCATATTTAGTCAACTACTCCCTTCTGCTCAAATCTGATGATACAAGATGAGAAAAATTCTGCATAATATTCAGGGGAAAAGGAATTTAAAATATTTGATTATTTCTTTAAAGAAGGGTGCAAATGGCATGAACTCACACTTCCCTCATTCACAGTGCATAGTAATGCTCACGTGCCAATTCATGCCTGTCTTTTGTTCAGGTTTGGTTGATTTTTTTTTAAGGACAAATAAAATAAAGGTAATTAATCTGATGAAATCAAAACATTACCATGGAATAAACATTCTGAAAGGAATGCAAGTAGAATACCATCAAGGAGCCTTTCTTGTCTTCATCCAGTCTTCATTTTCCCTAAACAATTAAGGCTCCTCTGAAAATTCAAACTTTCAGCTACAGAGATAACTATTTTGTGAAGCTGTACTTTAACATTTCCATGTATTCAAGGCAGATAAGATATAGTATTTCCAGTAGGTGTGAAATTCTTCTGCTAAACAGGGAAAAGCAACTGAAAACTATTACATTGCCTTCAAGATCAAATAAGAACTTCTCCACGGAGCTTTCCTCCCTTACATACAATCAGAGCCATATAATTAGATGTAAGCAAATTTTCCATATCTAGTCAAATATGGTCTCTCTCAAAGTTAGTGCTCAGATAATACTGTAAGTAAAAATCATTTATTCTCAAATATTCCCAGGGCAGTTTAAATACTGTCTCAAAAATATGCTAACAGAGATTGATCATCTTCCTCTCAGCTATAATATTAATAAACAAACCTTGAACATATTCTAATATTTCCATGATTTGAAACATCAGTGGGGGCAAAGAAAAAGAAGAGCTTTTCTGGCAAACTTTAATAGCATCCACAATTGAAAGAGAAGCTAATAACGTTGTTTGAAATACAAAAAAGCATACAGATGCATCTTCTAGCTAGAGGTGAATTTAGAAAAGAACACTAATTTTCCATTACTATCAAGTCATGTATTTAAAGGATTATACAAACAGACAGTACTATGACATGCTTTTGTAGCTTCTGGAATAGCTGCCCTGTCATTCTCACTAAGGTCACACTTTCGCTTTGAAGTTATCTTTTTACTGTTTTTATGAGGCATTATTTACATATTCTATCATAGTCTGGCATAAGAAACTAGGAAACCATTTGTGTACAACTATAGAAAGCCTTCTGACAATTACCATCCTCTGTAAAATTACTTTCCCCTCATTCTAGAAGAAGTAACAACTTTTCCTTTGGGGTACTATATCTTGAATTCCTAGTGGAATATCACCATTCTCATCCCAAAGTCACTCTTCATGAGTGGCACGAGAGCACATAACAAATACTTAAGACTCATCCTTAGATACATCTGTTTTCTATCTCTGCTGAACTAAGAGACACATAATATAATGCGGCCAGCAACCAGTGCTTAACATACAATAAATAAAAAGTGTTAAAATGTCTTTATGCACCAAGAGATCCAGTATATGATCTAATCTTAAAGTTAATTCTTTTTGGGTGGACTGGATTATTCAGTATTGTGTTTCCAATGAAAACATTCTGAAATCTTCGGGGGATAAAATAATTTCTGACTAAGTGTTTGAAGAAATTTATCATCCTATGATAAAAGGTTCTACAGAAATACCAGCTGCTTTTATCTGAGATGAAGCAAACACCACCAGATCTCAGAGAGTCAGCTGTTTCAGAGGAACCAAACACATGGGAGCAAAGAAGGCTCAGATGAAGTTGGAGTGGTTTGGGTTGGAAGACCTCTTAAAAGATCATCTAATCCCAACCCACCTTCCACTAGCCCAGGTTGCCCAAAGCCCCGTCCAACCTGGCCTGGAACCCTTCCAGGGAGGGGGCAGCCACAGCTTCTCTGGGCAACCTGTGCCAGGGCCTCACCCCCCTCACAGGGAAGAATTTCTTCCTTAGATCTAATCTATATATCCCCTCTTTAAAACTGTTACCCCTTGTCCTATCCCTACACCCCCTGATCCAGAGTCCCTCCCCAGCTTTCCTGTACCCCCTTTCAGTCCTGGGAGGCTGCTTTAAAGTCTCCCTGGAGCCTTCTCTTCTCCAGCTGAACCCCCCAACTCTCTCAGCCTGTCCTCACAGGGGGTGCTCCAGCTCCCTGAGCATCCTTGTGGCTCTCATCTCTGTGTTTCTGATGTTGGGGGTCCCAGAGCTGGACACAACACTCCAAGTAAGGTCTCATGAGGGAGGAGTAGAAGGGGAGAATCCCCTCCCTCGCCCTGCTGCCCACACTGCTCTGGATGCAGCCCAGGGCAGGGTTGGCTTTCTGGGCTGTGAGTGCACATTGCTGGCTCATAGTCAGTTTTCCATCCACTAACACCCTCAACTCCTTCTCCTCAGGGCTGCTCTCAATCTACCCCCATCCTGTATTTGTTCATGGGATTGCCCTGACCCCTGTGCAGGACCTTGCACTTGGCCTTGTTGAACTTCATGAGGTTTGCATGGCCCACTTCTCCAGCCTGTCAACCCCCTCAGAAATCAGAAGCCACTGATGGCATCACGCCCTTTGCCGGGAGGAACACACCCGCCTCAGCTGGGAGACCCTGGAAGGACTCAGGGATTTCCCTGAGGTGGTTTGGGCACAGCAACCGAGGAGAGGCAGCCAAGCAGCAAGACGTTTGGATTCAGTACATACAATTCTGCAGTCCTGTGAGAAAAGTTTTGACACCCCACCAAAATAATCTGGAAAATGACCGGTTTCGAAGACGCCAGGGAGGCATCCTGCCCAGCTGGGGCAGGGAGCAGCCCGACACAAACCAAACGTGGGAGCTCTGCTCCAGAGCTCTGAACTGCAGCCAAAGCAGCAGCACATACATACCAACTAGGCCTGTTACGCTTCGTATTTAGCCAATACCTTTATCCATATCTCACCAGGCCACCAGGACAGCTTTTCAGGCATTCACAAGACAACCCCGTAATCCTCCTGCCATCTGTATCCCAGTGCCTGGGACCTGAGCCTGGTGTGCAGAGGGGATGCTTGCAGGCAGCACGCCTCCATCCCAGAGGAGAGCACCGGGGCAGCAGGAGTTTGAAGTCTGGACCTCAGAAGAGGACAGCCCTGCCCCTCACGGCACCACAGGGCTTCTCTGGGGCACTCCCGCAGCCTCCTTAGCGAGGAAGGGACAGCACTAGGCAGGAATGTCCCTGTAGTTTCTCACTTACCTGAGGCCCTAATTTGGTAAGGGGTAATTTGATCTTTAATGTCAGTCTTAATTACTTTAACTAAGGGGAAAGCATCCAATTGTACCGCCAGCATTTAATCTGGGCATGACTCATCCTGATCCAATTAACTGCTTCCCAAACAGTGAGACCTTTTTAACTTCAAGACATACTAAGTCAGGAGAAAATGAGAGACACGGAAAAGAGTCCTAAACCTCTGCGAGCCTTGCTCTTCCTTGGGGACCACTGATCATTGCTGCCGCTGCAATCTGTACACAATTCCTGCAGCAGCAACGCTGGCAAAACTGCAAAAAGAGAGTTAGATTAATCCAACCAGGATGTGACAAAAACATGTAAAACCAATTTCCAAATCCATAAGACTAAAGCAGGATTTAATTTATTTAGCTTTGCATTTCTAAAATAATACCAAATTATTCTTGTTTTAACAGAGTCTGTTTAAAAAAAAAAGTTATGCTGCTGGAGAGCTGCAAATCCCAGATAAAGCCTGACCGCCTCACAGTGCTATAAACAGCTTCACGTGCCTTCCAACGGCCCCGTGACAGCACCCAGCTCTGCCTTGAGTCCTGCGACCACCACAGCCCAAATCATCTGTTCTGGTTTGGTTTATTAATCAAAACGGAATATCAGTATCAAACCCTCTCGGGCATCCTAGCTAAAACAGCTCAATAATAAAAGAAAAGAAGCGCGGTAACTGCAAAAATCTGGGAGTTTAATGCTAGCATCCTCTAGGAGATGAAATTATCATCACCTTGTTTTAGAAGCTAATCAATGAAGAACTGCAGAATCTGATCTCATCTGACCATAGCTGACAGGAGGCAGAGGCCATCGGTGCAGGTCTGAGCCTCTGAAGGGTATTTTAAGAACTGCTTCCTTCTCTGCCAGAAACTCACGTGAAGGCAGTGCCATGGTTAGCAGAATAGGGCCACACTGTCACCAGGAAAATTGATTAGAGTGCAATCTGCTCAATCCGCTTTGAGGAATTTTCTTACTTTACTTGTTAGCTTACTTGACCCATAATGTAACAAGACTGGGCATATGCTGCACTAGTGCCATCATTCATTTTAAAGAGTTTTTAAAAGTGTTGCAGAGCAGACGTAGGAATGACCTCTGGTGTTCCTCCGGCTGTTGTCTCCTGCTCTGGGTACTCAGGAGGTACAGACACCAAAACACGTGGGCTATACACCAACTCTCGCTTCATAGATACCAACTGTCATTTTAAAATGTGCTCAAAACCTCATAATTAACTTCCTTGGTTTTTAAAAAACCTCTCCTATTTCAAAAAAATTTCTATTCCTTTGAGGAATTCAAAAGAGAGGATCCATATTCTGTGTTTGTATCTGAAAGCAGGAAAATTTTTCATATTGTCCTTGCACTATGGTTAGAAAAAAGAAAAAAATAGCACTACCTTTTGAGGAACTCATTCCCCATCCAAAGTATTATTGTTTTTTAAACTTGCACTTCAAGATCTTTTCTGTACCCATAACAAATTTGATTGATCTCAGTATGCTTCAATAAAATCATTGAAAAGACTGATGAAACAGAGATTGGAAAAACATTAGAAGGAAACCACTAAATCATCTCACCTCACCTTTTCTATGCCACAGACATATATATTGCCTTGTGTTGAACACTATAATGACACTTTGCCTAAAAAATATCCAGCAACAAAACAAAGTCATAATGAAATTTATTCCATTCATCACCTTATCTGTCCTGTATACTTTTGTTTTTCATTTAATGCTTGATCTTTCAGCCATTGGTTCTTGTTTCATTTTTTTCCCACACCAGACTAAGAATCCTAGTTATCTATTTTCATGTGGGAATATTTCTGCACTGTAGTTAAGTAAATCTTGTATTTTGTATAATACTTATTTCAATATAAGCCCCCCAACCTATATTTATTTCTCATCAAATATTAAACAATTAACTTTATGAGGAGTTGAGGCCCATCTTCCAGTGCAGAACTTTGTCCTTAATAACTCTCTGAGCATTTACAATACAGTCATCATAGTATTTTGAATTCTTCAAGTCTCAAAGGAGCTACAAATACAAGAAATACTTTTGGCTCTGGGATTAGAACGTCAGTGAGGTTTCAGTCACGACCACAGGGAGATGTGGTACTGAGCACTAGAATGTAAGATACTTTTGAGAGATATTGTGTAAATGATGAAAGTTCAGCTCTTATGCACAATTAGATCTATGTATTCACATATGCACAAAAGCCCATATATAAGTGAAAAGACAACTATATAAATATATATATTTCTGTCTATAGGACACAGTCTTTACAAAATTCATTTCAATTTTAAAAAAAAGTTTTCCATGAGAACAGAAGGAATACCTGTATTAACTTCCAAAACACAATGTCTTATCTATCTTTTTAGCACATTGTTTTTAAATTATTTAGCCTAAATTCCCCACAGAGTCTGTGCTAGTGTTTTGAGGAACTATGCAGACTTAACTCTTTTTTGTCATAGGGTTTAATTTTTTTAAATAATTTCTAGAAATATTACTGAAGAAAAACAAGCATGATAATATGGAAGAAAACAATTTGTATTTTTTAAGTCTCTTTTTGCACTGCTAGCAACACAGCGTCAGGTTCCATTTGCCTTGCACTAAGCATATCATGAATAATTCAGTTTCTTGCTTTGTTCCCTAAATAGTTGACAGGGAACAGAAACT
The DNA here is from genome assembly GCF_965140245.1 of Athene noctua. Taxonomy (NCBI): domain Eukaryota; kingdom Metazoa; phylum Chordata; class Aves; order Strigiformes; family Strigidae; genus Athene; species Athene noctua. The sequence goes on from NC_134044.1 coordinate 22,923,680, forward strand.
TTATTCATGCCCGTATGGCCTTTTTCTAAGCTTGTCTATTTCTTTAATGATGCACATCACAGGGCCAATCACCTATGCTGGTATTTATTAAAAATAAAAGCATTCAATAACTTACTAACAAATGGCCATGAAACAAGCAACTTCCTAGAGCTCCCACCTTTTGCATGCAAAGAGCACTCAGCCAGCTATCTAAATAATTAAATGCTCTCAATCTGCACTGCATCAGCCTTGGCTCCCGTAGCCTTCGACAGGAAACAGATTCCAGAACCGCTGGGAACATGTTCCTGCCTCGGCCACAATCATAACCGTAAATATGCGAGCTCTCTGTTAAATCTCAGCTGTCTGTCTGGAACAAAGAAAACAATTTCCATCAAAGGCGTACTGACATTTTCATGGACTCCTTATCTGTTTTTAACTATCAATCCTTCTTCCCACTGTCTCTTCTCTTCATGTTTGGGAGAATTCCTGGGCTTCTCCAGTTTGTAGGCTCCAGTTTGCTACTTGAGCAGAAGCAAAATGCATGATTGTCTAGAACATAACACAAGTATTGGACAGGTTGAGTCCAGGTAGCATACTTTAAAACTTTGGTCATTTGGTCAATTCTATATTACATAGGAGGATTACTACATCACTCTTCAGCCTAACTTCCAGAAGACAGACATTTAAAATTACTTCCTTTCTCTAGACAAAATCTCAGAAAAAATACTACAGTGCATACGTACTCCTCTCTGAAGAGCTTCCTGAAATTTGCTGGAGAGAAGTTAATCTTTGATGGGTCCTAACCCCCACAGCAGCAACAACATTTTCCCTTAAGCCTCACACAACCCACTTAATTAGCCTGCGGGCTAATGGAAGTTTGAGCACCCATTAAAAAAGGTAAAATGAACAAAACCCTCAAACGTCATCTGCTCACTTCTGTTAATGTTATGTTCTCCATTCTGTTAAATAACCAACTTTCACAAAAGATAAACAAAGACATTAAGTTGGTTGAAGACCAGACATTGCTTTGGCAGGAAAGATCAACACACACAAAATTCCCCAACTAGGAATAAAAGTCCTGATGTTTCCAAGAAACAAGATTTCCAAACAATTTTACTTCTGATCCATTTGAACACTTTGTTTTTACAGTGACATTTCAATTTGGTTTTCAATTTTTATATCTTATTAAAAGCAAAAAAAAAAAAAGAGAGAGAAAATTCCATCTAACTGGAATATTTCAACCTTTTCCCACTTGAAAAAATACTCATAAAGTAAGCGAAGTATTTTAACTTGGACAGGAGCTAGTTCATCAGGAAATCACATGTATGTGAATTTGTGTCAATTATACATCTCCAAGGAAAACATGAGCTTCTATGAAGAATGAGACTTTTCACATGTTTAAAGATCACCCATTTATTAAGACTGAGAAAAATCATACATACATACAACACTTCCTGAATTATTTAACTTCTTGACCATAAACAGCACTCTAGAAATCAAAAAAAGCCAACCAACTCGTTTAATTTGGAAAAGTCTAACACTGCAAGTTCCAGTATTACTGGGAAAAGCCCCAACTGTCCAATACATTTCATATTTGTTTCAGTGTGTCAGCTACTACTTTAGAAACTCATCAGCTTTCAAAGAGAATTGAACTGAGAATAGAAGCCCCTTAATGCAAGACTACTGTAGAAGACTATTATTAATATTGATTATTATTCAGACAATATCAATTTCATTATCCCTGATCGATTCCTAGCAATGCTCCTTAGTAGCCTTCAGTTACAATTGCAGCATGAACAGTAACTTAATACTGCACAACAAATTGCAGTCCTGCTGCTCCCAATAAATTTGGTAACGGTCTGACTTATTAGCAGGCTTTGAGTAAATAGCTGTCATAGGTGCTGACTGGAGGGAACTGGATGTCAAAGCACCACCAAAGAGGGTTGAAAAAACCTCCTTCCCCTCGAGGCTTTGTTAATTTGATTTATGTATACAGGCAGGAAACTAATTGCTATTTGTTGCAGTACGTACCACGGAATCGCAGCACTCCACTCAAACGCCGTATCTCAAGAGTACCAATAGACTTCGGTTTTACACTCTGCTGATGAGAGATGCATCCTAAACAGGAATCTGAGAGTGTTTGGTGCTTAAGAAATTTTACAAGAGAGCTCTGCAATGCCCTGTGCCACCATCTCCTCGGAGGAAAAAGCCATTCTCTGAGCACATTGTATCCCCGAGAAGTTGAGAGCAAATACAGTTAACTCAGCAGGAGCAAACTCTTGCAGTTGTTCAAGCAATTAGTAGATAGTCTGTGTACCTGGTGTCACTAATTAAATTGTTAAGGGGTTTTGTTCTGGAAGCTTTGTTTCTCGGTTTCATTATAAGTATGTCCCTGGGACCACCAGACAAAAATTGCTGATTCTCCTTGTACTGAGTTGCAAGGATTGGACAGTGAAGGACAACTTTGTCCAATTTCTGTATTCTCTGGTATTTGCCCACTGAAAGCAATTACCCTAAAATAAAAACTCGTCGTCATCTCAGTAGGTCGCGTGCTTTTTTTCCTTCAGATTCTTTCTGTGAGAAGAAATACGGTTGGGTTACATCTATAAAACTGATGGATGGCAACGTAAATAAGTCTTTTGCCTCTAAATACTTCATTTTAGCCAGCATTAGTGTCAAGATCGCTCAGAAATGTCCAGTCAAGTATTTATCTTTTTCAGGTAAAGTCAAGTACAGAGCCTACCACTCACTAAAAGTTTTTTAAAAGGTATAGATTAGATGTTTCGCCATCTGTTCCACTTTGTCATGCTGAAACCGAAACAATCCCCTAAAAATCTGAGCTTTCCAAATGACAGCAGATATCTACAGGCAAAGGGGAGAGCGAGATGCCCTGGGGGCAGCCCAGCAACAGGAAGATTCAGTGTATCATCAGTCCCTCCCTGATCCCTCCATCAGCCCAAGCAGGCAGGAGCGAGGTATTCTAGGCCTTTAAAAAGCAAATTACTCCCTCACCCATGCTGGCAGAGCTCATTTCATCATCTATTAGGAAAAGTAGTACTTGTCACCGTTCAGAATTGCTGTTCTAATTGGGACTAAATTGCCCCACACTTTTCAGCAGTCCGGGTAAAGAGGTAGATAGCTAATGGCCATGGAAATTGGTTCTCTCTAAACTCTAACCATACTTGTGCTGTGATGAGTTTTAGGCAATTTCAGCAAGGTAATCTTTAATTTTAAAATAAGTAAGATTATGCAACCCAAAAATAAGTGATCAGAGCAAAATTCACTTATACTCTATAGCCTAGCATTACTTTTTCTTAGAAAATGTGAGGCTCTGTACCAACACAAAGATGTTATGTAGGGAAGCACTCCAACGGGAGTAGTTCAGCTGTCAGGTCCTGTCCCACCTAATGCAGAACAGGACTGTGACCCTCAGTCCCCCACATCCCCTCTCACAGCAGTACTGAGCTGTCCCCCATCTTCCCCTCTAAAATTTCCACCCTGAGCCTGTGAATGCTGCATTGAAACAGACACTCTACCACAAAAAAAAAAAAGGCAAATTAAAAACAAACAAACAAAAAATCTTCAAAAATTCCCCATTGGCTTATCTATACATTTGGCTATTCCACAAAATATATTTCCTGGAATGATATAAGTAAATACTCAAAAGCCTCATTCTCACTTTTCACACTGATGACATGGGATGTTCATCTAGGACATCACATAGCAGACACAAATCCTCCTACTTCTTTTGAGAAAAGGTCTCAGAGGTCTGGCAATCTCTTATTTTCTTACATTTCAAAGACAAGCTAAAATACTGGTTTTGTCTGCAAAGAGTTTCTTAACTGGTAAGTTGGCACAATTATGATTTTCTTTCTATTTTCCCTAACACAGAACTGTATGTTGTTCGTGAGAAAGGAGCAGTGAGACAGAGGCCATTCAGGTGGGCTGTGACAGATAAGGAACTTTATCAAGGGACTCATTACTTATTATACCAATGTGGAATAATAAAGCTTATTAGATCTAATTCATTACTATATCACACTGGTGTATTGCTTAGAAAAAATATTTTAAGGCAACACAGTGTACTTCATTTATAAAGGACAGAGTTATAATACAAAAATCAGACTTAACTGTAAATGATTTCCCAAATCAAACATCTAAAAAATCAATATATTTTTATGGTTACCATTAAAAGCATAAATCAACCAAGAGGAAGAATTGTTCTTAGTGAACGACATGGTGGACTTGAAAGATGAAACACGTCCTTTCAATGTGAAGTAAACCGTAAGCTAAATCATTTCTTCAAAAGAAAGAGGAATTTTATAAGCATATGCTGTAACTGACCCTAACAGGAACAAACTTACACCTCCTTGTCAAGCATTATATCATTATAATGCTTCCTTCTTTCATCTACATAAAAACAAATGAAGAGTGCTATGTTTGGCAAATTAAAAAAAAAAAAAAAAAAAAAGAAGCAAATTGAATGAAACCAAAGAAAACTATAAAATAGACAAGCCTTTCTCTTAACAATTCTGAAGTACAGATATAACCTATTTTTTGGTTTTTAAAAAAATCGTATTTGACATAAGCGGGTATTCTGGAGCCTGAATTTATCAAGTCGCTGTTCCACAGATATCTCTTGGGTCACATGGGGCATCTTTCTTCCACAAAAGACACCTCCCCATGTTCTCAGAACTATTCTTTGCCAGGGAGGTAGCAGGAGGATAACAGGGAACTTTCACTTGTTTGACATTACTCTTATCTCTTTTTAAAAGGGCCTTTGTACTTCAAAATATACATCCAAAATTGTCATGTGAATAAAGAGAATCCCAAGTGATTACACAGAGTGTGCGAATGAAATAATTCTAGAGTGTTTGCTGAGCTCCTGGTTATGCAGGAACATGTCAACATCCATTCCTAAAGATACAGCAGGCGGGACTTCAGATTCAGTCTAACTAAACGAAATACTTGCATTTTTGTATGGCAATACAACAAATATCGGAGACCGATCTACAGGGGGAATAGGATGAGTTCCTCCTGAGGAATGCTTTTTGCAATGCGTTTTTCAACTGTTGGCATGACAAAAAACAGAATTTGCTTGTGTACAGGGACCACCAAGACAACCGCTCAGATCACAGGTGCGCAGTGGTCTAGGCCAGCAAACTGCTACCATCCACCGCGCAGATGTCAGTACGTAGCTATTAATTAACAGTGGCTGTTAACAGGAGTAGAGACAAACGGGTCTTTCCTAAGGGAAGCAGTCACCAGAGCCCTCCTTCCTCTCCTCACACCCTTCCTTTAGAAGGAGAGACTCTGCTCCTGCCAAGATTTCTCATTCCTGGGACAGCAAAGACAATTTTACCAAGAAGCAGCCTGTAAATTTAATTCAGTCCAGATCTCCAGAACTGAAAGCTTTTGATAAATTCTAGGCTGTCTTTGCTTCTCAGGTCTGTGTTTCACAGGCTTTACCTGATAGAAAGGTTTGAAGGTCCAAGGTTTTAACAGTACTGATCAGGGACAAGAAACACTTGGCTATGGAAGTTTCTCACTTCAGAAAAAAAAAAAAAAAAAAGTAAACTCTTTTTCTCACTGCACAGGCACTTTTGTTTCTTTGGCCATGACCACACAGGAGAGCTGCTGCTGCCAACTCTCCCAAAATCCTTTGAAGAATTAAGCTTAAGTTATGGATGGCACCAGGCAGAAGCGACAAATCAATTTCTGCCAGAGATGGATTTGGGAGATTCTGCAGGTGATATTACCAGATGGAAGAAGGAACAGATATGTCTCCAAAGGACAGTTAGTTACAATGAGATATATTATGAAGGGATTTAAACCTGCCTATTGCTCAAGGGGGGGAAAAACTGATAGTAAAGAAAGCATTTCAGTGAGAATATACAGGATGAACAGCAGAGTTGAAATGTAGGAGCTGCTCTATTGACTGGTTGAAAAGCAAAGACTTCTCCATTTGTGGCCTCCCCAGTCTTAAACATGGAAAAATGTATTCAAGAGGACTGTGAATGTGGTAGTAACTGAGACATATGATTGCTGAAAGGAATTAAAGCAGAATAAGGCTATAAGAATTTTTTAAATAACAATTGAAAGCATTAAGTGATTTGACAAGGTACAGCTAGAGTTATCATCAACATCAACACAACTCTCCATTTTTCTTTACTTTTACTATTCAACATGGATCTTTGTTTATTGGTTTAATTTAGAGAAGTCAACCCCGAAATTACAACTTCCTACAAAAATTATGATAGCCCCACATTCTCCAAACAAATTGTGGATTGTTTCATTTTTATCTGGTTTTGGAGCAACGAAATTACAATAATTTAATGTAAAAAAAAAATACCACCTTTCAGATTTCCCCTGTTGAAATGCTCAGCACTGTTAAACATGCAACACAATGTATTTTCTTTAATAAAAAGATTAAATAGCAGTAGTCATCATAAATCTTAGACATCTTTGGTGAGACTATATTTCTGCTACTTTTTGTTCTTTCATTGGCTTGTCCCTTTAGATTTTGTTAATGACAGTCAACTCAAACCTTAACTGAAAACACTCACCGAAGTTCAGTTTGCACAAAACTCAAATGTTTCCCATTCTGAAATATAAAAACTCAGCAACATATGTGATGACCAAAACCCTGCAGCTGGTAACAATAACCTCGAAGTCAGCAACAACGCTCCCTCTAACTCCAGACAAGGGTGTCTCGTATTTTATCCCTTGTCTTCTTCCTGAAGAAAAAAAATCACCTACGAGGCAGAGGGGACACTACGCAGCACAAACGGCACACTCATATTGAATTTGGGAATGGCAGAAAATAAAAAAAAAAAAGAAAACAATCAATCCACTCATTATGAACATTAATCAGCTGAGTAATTCAGTTATGTGGTAATGACCATTGGACAGCTAACCTGCACGTGGCAGATGCACAGAAACAGGCTAAAGCTACACTTCTTTAGCATACCCCTTTTTATACACAGCGAGAAGGAAAAAACACCTTAATTTTTAGCAGCACTTAAGTGATATTAGAGAACCAAATCCTATTTTCAGTAGCAGCTTAAAAATATCAGTTTTCATTGAAAACTGGGCTCATTTCCTTTTAAGCATTCACTGTGCTTAGCAAAATTGTTGGGTGTGTCAGTATTTTTGAAAGTCTGTCTCGTACAACCTTAAGCATTTATTACAAACTTTAGAGACTTCCATATCTAAAGGCATTCATCACTTTTTGAAAACAGGACTTTTCCTGTTCTAACGATTCATTTCAGAGATGCAGACACATTCCTCAGGGAGCAAGACTGCGGACTCAGAGCACAGATGACTACTCTCCAGCTATGCCCTCTTGACATACTCTCTCTAAAAGGGCTCCGATAACTCAATCTTGCTGTGGAGTCTCAACCTAGCTGTCCCAGGAGATAGCCTACTTTCAGCCTATAAATTTTACCAGCTTTGCCCTGGTACGTTCTGCCGGTTACGGATATAATTTCAAACAGCGCCTGAGGTATTCTGTATCTCGAATTCTACCTGGTCTCCTTTGGATGTGGGATTTATGCTCTTTTATATTTACCCTGAAGGCTTGTGGGAACTAAGTTACACCCAACTTGAACTAAAACCTTTTCATACATCTTCCAAAAGAAAACTGAAGACAAGTCATATTCATGGCACAAACAGATATAGTACTACTGGATTCCTATCAGCTCAGTGATGTCTGCAGAATTATGTCTGTTTTTACCAGTTCTGACTCTGCCCATACTATGGAGCAGGTTGTTTCTCTTATAAATATTTATCTGAGGAAATTTATCATTCACACTCCTAAAACGCTAGATTTACTGACTCAATACTATTAACAATATTTGTCCTAATTTTTGTCAGCATGTAAAACGCAATGGGCAGGCTAAGAACAATTATTCAACTTTTAGTGGTCATTCCTTTCCCTCTTTGAGAACCTCTGACAACTTAAGTCCTCAGGTGTAAACTGATTTCTACTTTTTATCTTCAACACTGTAAGCACTTTCCTACTGGGGGTGGGAGAAGGCCTTCAAAAAGGCTTACAGAGATAATCTTTACTTAGGCTGTATCATTAATTAGGCAACGTGGCCAGGGCCAGTAATTACGAACATGCTAAATTGCACTGATTTCTGTAGACAGTTCACAAGAAGCAACATGCAAAGTTAAAGAAACAAAAGCCAACACAGTGACTTTTCTTTCCTAACAATTTCTAGTATGTCTGCTGCAAAAAATGCTTAACACGGATGTGGCTGATATAGATGGCCAGTATGGGAATGACAGAAGAGCAGCACACGAGCTCTCGCCTCTGATGGAGAAGCTGGACAGCAACACCCACATCTCCCATTTCAGTGACCCACTGTTTTGCCAATTATCAGGCCTAGCATAAAGGACACAGCCAGCATAAAGATGAACCAATAACCAAATTGTATTTGACACAAAAGGGTCAGTACAGGGGTGAGCGCTGGGGGTACAAACAAGTCAGATTATACATATCAACATCAATCCCACTGACCCCAACAATGACACCACACGACCAACAGTGGGGGGAATAAATGCTGAAATGCAGTCTCCCATAGAAGGGACGGGAGACAACAGGGTCAACAAGCCAAATACATAAGACCAAAGAAGCCACATACTGAATCCCTACGGAGCCCACGTTTACAAGATCCAGACCTGACTGGAGCCCAGTCCCAGGGAGGCGGGAGGTCCTTCCCCAACAGGGAACTCTGCACAGGGCATCCCCCTCACACACAGACACTGCCCTTCCTGCAATGGTCCCAGCTTTTGTCCCTCAGTGGGACACCTGACCTTGGGTTACTTAATGCAGACACCTGGGGCTCCTTTACCCAATGGCTTGGTCTGCAAGGCCGGAACACCCTGGAGGGAAGCCTAAAGGCAAACTGACACCCCCTTTCTGAAGGGCTGTGGGAATCACCCATATGTCAACCTTAATTTGGGGTTTGGGGTTGAAACCCCAGCATTTCACCCATGCAGACAAACTGCTGTTACCCTACATGATCCTACAACATCCTAATCTCTAAATTGGAAAGACATGCATTTGATGGATGGGCCCCTCGGTGGATAAGGAACTGTCTGGATGGTCACACTCAAAGAATTATGGTCAATGGTTCCATGTCCCAGTGGAGAGCAGTGACGAGTGGCATTCCTTTGGGGTCGATGTTGGGACCAGTGCTGGAAGTGTCCCTGCCCATGGCAAGGGGCTTGGAACTAGATGATCTTTAAGCTCCCTTCCAACCCAAACCATTCTGTGATGCTGTGATCCTCCATTCCTAACACCAACTGGTAGAGAGGCTTCATTCAACTCACACAGAATTCAGTCCTAATCCCCAAAAAATCAACACAAGTCCCCTGGTGTGCATCTGCAACCTGTTTCGAAGCCCAGAGGGTCCCAATCCTCAAAGATTCATCTGACTGCAGCTGACTTCATCCTGACAGGAAGTTCCCAGTCCAGACCTCCAAGAACATTAAGGTGATGTCTGCTTGAGTGGTATGATTGGCACTGCTATACCTTTTCTACATTTTTTTTCTCCTAAGTCTTTTATCAGGACTGTTAGCAAAATCTCTTACCATTATTGAGTCAGATCTAACTAGTAAGCTAAGAAAATTAAATTAACGTCATTCTCAGTAACATTTAGAAATTGCAAGCTAAGCAGCTGCCACTTATTCCTAGTAACTCAAAGTACATTATATTGAAAGTCCTACAATAACATATATTGATTTTGTCAGGTTTGCGATTTTTTTTTTTCCCCCAAGCAACATATGTTGTGTGTTCTATATTTGTAGGGCGACATATACGCAGGTTTTATTGCAGCAGCTCTGACTCTTGCCAGATGTTGAGGGAAAGCAACTTAACACAACATGAGAAAAGCACAACATATCTCAGATCAAAATGGTGGGTTAAGAAGTATCCTGTGGGTAATGTGGTATACTAAAAGCATTGATTATATATTTCCATACAGAACTGATAGGTAGCTGAATTAATACTGGACTAAATTTGTTGAAATCACACTATTATGCAGAATAAAAATAACAAATTCTGAGAATGATATTAATTAAAGGATAGAAACAAGTTTTTTAAGTTCCAAAGGATCCATATAATTCATGTTACCTAAAGACCAGATTCTCACTAATATCCTAATAGCTAGCTGAAATATTTTGAAAAGGGATGTTTTTAAACCACCCTTTGGAATAGTGAAACGCAAGCGATTCCCAGTCTACAAATAAGAAGCATCGGTGTATTAACCTGAGACTGACAGGCTTCTCTGCAATTTGTTGTAATATGTGTAATACCCAATCACTAGGGCTTAGCTTATTCCAATACTTTGTTCATGACTGAGCCTAATGACAGAATTCAGCTCAATTAACTCTCTGAGAAAACAAGGAGGTTAATTTTTTACCATTCGGAATCAACATTTTTCATTATCTGAATATTTTCCCATTATGAAAATAATTAGATTTGTATAAAAGTAGTCAGTTCAGGCAATGAAAACTGAAATTGAATACTTCACATCTATTTTCCCCTTGAATTCAGTAACAGTATTGGCTCAAAACATGGTAATAACTGCTTCAGGATTTTAGGCTTGGTTTAGCAAATATAATAAAAGACAAATTATGTTAGAAGACTTTTATGTTTACTTTCAGTGTATTTCTGATCTACTCAAGAACAACTGTTTGCATGTCCATGACAACAACCCTTCCTAACCGCAGGTATGTAACTACTGCTGCTTCTCAACTGGTACTGAGCAAGGAGTCTGCAACGCATTTCTTTTATCATGAAAAAGGAACTTGCAGTTCCAGAAGCCACAAATAAGCTCATCTCCCCCCTCATATAGAAATAACTTCCAAAAGTTGGCAGGAAAACCTAGTTTCTTCCACATTCACTGCTACAGAAAAGTAATTATACTCCGATACAAATGTGTTATATAAACTTTTAAAACAGTGAAAAGATTCCACATGGGGGAAAAAAAAAAAAAAACCCTAGCAGTAGATATTTTACAACATCTTATAGTTATAAAACAGGTACTAAAGAAAAACAAAAAATCACAGTCTTTCAGAGTTCAGAGGTCAATTTTTCCACCCTAAACCCATGCAGACTAAAGTTTTATGTCACCATATAGATTTAAAAACAGAAGCCAGTATTCACTTATTTACCAGAGATTAGATAAGGATTTCCTAAAGCACCAAGTATTACAAAACATCACCTAAAATCTTGCTTTTTGATAATGTTATTTGACAGTCGACTGGATCTAGGACAGCTGATCTATTGTCTATATTTCTGTTCACTTTGAATTATCTATGTTTTTAAATTCATGAACAGTAAAGCCAATATTAATATATTTAGCAACAGAATATTATTAAAGCAAAAACTCTAACAACTAACACAAATCCACATTCTTAAAAATTATTCTAGTTTCATATATGTTTGTGAAAGCTTCCCAAGCATCATGAGAAAACTGAACATGAAGAGAAGTCAAGGTTTGTAAATAAGATTCTATGTAAAACAAATCACAAAACGTCTTATCATTGGCATGTGATTGCATTTAGACAAAAACATGTCAAGGTACATACCTGTAAATCTGTTTAATATTTTCAGCTTTGATTTCCTTGAGAATTTCATGGTAGATATGAGGGTTATTTGGTTCTTGAGATGTTGGGCGAGAAGGGCATTTCTTGCGTGCATAATATCCTATCACAATTCCAAAAATAAATAAAATCAAAGCAGTGCAAAATACTTTCAGTATCTGAAAAAAACTGCAGCGGCTGCTCTTTGGTGCCTGTCTCGTATAGTGTGAGACGTAGTCAGGGTCTTCCTGAAGCCGCTGGAATCTTCCCTTTGGAGAAGATGAAGGCTGGATGGGCTCGAGATCAAGGTCAGGGCTCTGCGAGTTTCCCAGGTGATGCTGGACTGCACCATCTAGTCGGAAATGGTCAAAGCCAGGCTCCTCCAGCTCTTTTTCCATGTCCCATTCCAGTTCCAGCGCTGTGGCTTGAAGCTCATCGTTGTCAAGGTACGGAGAGTGCCCCTGTGCTCTCTGGTCTGCATTCACCTTGTGATAGGCCATATTTTTATCTATTAAAACAAAATTTATAAAATCCCTAAATGTTTGTTTCCTTGTGTATGCATAAACAATTTATGTATTGTTTGTAAACCTGGAAGAACTCAACATACACAAAAAGCAAAAACTGGGTTCCCAGTATTTCTTTTTCCCTGTTTCCTTCTTCCTGCTCTTTTCTAGGATTAGCAGTCCCATGAACATTGTCAGAGGGGAAAGAATATATTTAAGGGAATATAATATATATTGTAGGAATACGAATAAAGGGAATTTACAAGTGTCAATTGCAAAACACAGAAGTTATCCTATTATTTTGTCAGTCCCCAAGATAACATGAAAAAGTTGAGTGAAGGCATAGAGTTTTCAAAACAATTATTTATTACCTGAAAGTAATTTCAAAGCATAAAAACTATGTGTATCAATATCATTTCACACACCATACAAAATAATGCTGTTTAAAATAAAGTTGAAAAAGTAGAAATAATATAACTTGCCTGATCTGATTCTAAACACAAGGAAACAATAAGTTAAAAAAGAAATTTCAGGGTGACACTGTACTTACACATCAATAAAAGGCTTCCATTTAGATGGAGCATTCTATTATTTATAGGTATTTTAAATGCATAGATCCTGAATGACTGATGAATTTACTTAGAAATTGTCCCAGCTGTTTTGCTCCACTTATTTTTCCCATTTTAGTGAATCAAAAGCACTGCCAGGTAAGTATTTATATCAAAATCATTCCCTGAATAGCAAGGCAGATCTGTGGCACTTCTACATCTAGGGAGGTACGAGCCCTCTAAAGAGAACTCTGACCTCCAGTACAAACATTCAAAGTCAATTTTCAACAAATCATTTTTAACAGACTGCAACAATAGGGCTCCGTTCTCCTGCATACTTTGACAATAGCTATTCCATCACATAAGCATCTGTAATTTAAGGCTTTTCAAACATCAGATTCACTCATCAATTAGAATAAAATGAAGATGAAGATATTAAACCTCTCAGTGATGGATATTGGACTGACACCTACAGCACTATATTATCCCTCCATTTTTATATTTTAAAGCATTTTCTTTCTCTAAGACTTACCTCAAGATAACATTATTGAGGCCTCATAATAGATGAACCTACTCTAATGGCAAAATAGAATTTAGCTTTTTGAAGCTCTCTGAAGAAAGCAAACCATTAGAAAGCACTGATAAAATGAAACAGCCCATTGTCCACTGAAAGACTATCTTGCTCTATATAATTCCAATTTACAGATCCTATTTCCTCGTACAGCCATATAAATATCCCTTGCCTATAACTGTCAGGGAGTCTAGGAACAGTCAAGAGAGCCTATACTTGAGGTATACATTTCAAGTGTAGCTACTGTATACACTTTGCAAATCAATTCTCTACCTGCAACCTGAATTCTTCTATATGCAGTGGAAGCAACAGAGTTTAGAGTGACCTGAACTAAAGCATCTTAAATTAATGTGAAAATCGGCATTATTTATTTAACTAACGATTAACAGCTGTTCTGGCTGAACTTTACGAACTTTCTGTTAGCCCAGCCCTCAGGTTTCTGAAGGTCCCTCTGAACTGTAATGCTGCAATCCAGCAGGTCAACCTCTTCCCCCACAGTTGTGCATCACCTCGAGATTTCTAAAGGGAGCACGTTTTCTCCTCATCCAGGTTGTTAAGGAAGATATTTAATAACGTCAGACCCAGAATTGATCCCTGGTGCACTAAGCTTCTTACCAAGCACCAACTGGACATCAAGTGATCTTTTTTTAATATTCTCTGGAAAACTGTGCTCACCAATTTTCAAACTGTTTATCTGTCTTTTCACTCTGTCTCCTCCTGTTTTGTTGGTGGAAGGATTAATTTGCAAGCCATCAATGACGGAGGTCACTACTAGATAATAACAACTGCCCAACAACCTCATCTTTCCAATTTCATTTCATACTGCTCTTTAGTAGAAATTAAAGGCAAGAGTTTTGTCCTTTAAAAGCAAACCAGATCATTACTGTATCCCATAAACACATGATTTTGACTCAATTACTAGACATTTAACAAACTGCTTTAGCCAAATAAAGAAGCCCTTAAGAGGTTACTAAAGTATTACTCATAGAACTCAATGAAGACAGGTTTTCAGAGGCAACTGCATGGCAAATATTAATCTTGCTGCGCTTATAAGTGTTGACCATTGTATATCCAAGGTAGTTAGGTTTTTTCTGTATTTATGATATTTTTAAATGTATGTTATTGTTCAGTGGAGTGTATTAATAAAGGTTATTTAAATCTACACGTAAGCACATAATAAAAATTCCGATGAAATTTCTTTAAATGGTCATTTATGCAGATTTATACATTCCTTAAGCTTAGTATCTTAACAATTTTCATACAAAGCACCAAAATCAGCTACCTCAGTCCAGAAAAAAACCCAAACCCAAGCCTCTAAATGAACTAAAATAAAAATCGATATTCAATTCAGTTTTATATTTAAGTATGGTATCTTCTTAGCAATGCATTTCCTTCAGTTAAAGAGTGCAAAGAATGCAAGAGTAGCCCAAATTAACATCTTTCCTTTTTCTACTAACATTGCTAAGTCAATTATTTGAGTGTAAGGACACAGCACAATTTAGCAAGAAGTATCTGAGATTAGTGCCCACAATGTGTTTAACCACACCAACAGTGTTTTTAGAAAGGGGTCTCCTGGTTCTCAAGGTACAACTCATTTGGACCATGTAATCTATATTACCAGTTCTATTTAGTATCTGGTTGGATAAAGAAGTAGATGGGACAAAGATTATATTTTAAATTTAATTTTAGGTAGGAATTAGAAGGATATGGAAAACACTAGACAGGGAATAACAAAAAAAATAGACAACACAAAGATGGATAAACTACAAAGTCAAGAAAAAACACTACAATACTCTAGTTCAGTCTTTACCATCACACAGACCATAAAATGAACATATTTTTAAAAGACACTTTTGAAAACTTCAGGAGATAGAAAATCCATCCCATCTGCCAGCAAGCTGTTTCAACATTTAATTGTTGTTAAATACATGTTTTATTATAAAGATAAAAGAGCAACTGCAAAATGCCAGAAGTCTGAATGTGCACGGAGTGAGCTTTAAAGCCATTCCATAGGGACAGCAAAGGCAATCATAAACTCTGGGATACTGGACAGAGCCAAACTGATGACCAATAAAGTTGATGTACATTTCTACATTTTCACTTATTTGTGAGGAGAATGTTTATGAAGAGGTAACAAATCAGTGCTAAATATCCTTTCAATTAACTATCCACAAGAAATCAGGAGTCAGCTTTATCAGATTACTGCCTTAACAAGCCCCTGCGTTTCCATCCTGTCTGATAGGTACATCTTGCTATGATACAACCAAAAACTTTTTTTTTTTGTGATAGCTTTACTGCTTGAATCCCTTATCAACAAAGTCTTTGAAAACTATATAAGGACTAAATGAAAGCTGTTGCATCTGTCTCACTGCCACGCTCTAATACCTCCGCAACAGAAAGGTCCGTTTATACATTTTATGAAACCAACAAGGAATGGCCAATATGAATATATTACGGAAATTATTTGTGACTGGTGCTTCAGTTGTTAAATCCAGTTCATAAATAACTGAGACAGTTAGCAGGCTCATTCACAGCAAGCAGAGTGGCAAGTGTCAACAGGCTGCCCACAACAAACGCCTTCTTGGGCCATTTAGCATTCGTTACTGAAAAGGCAAGTTTTGCCCACAAATTGCACTGAAGGCATTGTGGCCTCTTAGTATAGTCATAAAACTGGAAATCCAGGGCTGCTGGCCGATAGAATTTGTAAAGGTTCTTTCATTTTTATTTTCTTCTTGATATTTACTATACAGAGTGCTTTTGCTTTAAGTCCTTGTAATCTCTTTGTGCCTAGGCAAACCCCAAAGCAGATATAATGTCACCTGTTTGAAGGGCAAAGAGCTGTACTTATCATGAAAATCGACACCCACAGCACATACAAGTCTTTAAAGTGTATATAACAACAATTTAGTTCTTTGTTAAATGAGATGATGCCAAGTTTCAGGCCTAGACAAATTTCTTCAGAGCTATAAATCCCTGACAAAAGTTGTTTGCAGAGGAGATTATGATGCCCTTGTTAACAGCAACATTACGCTACACTGTAATTCAAAAAATAATGTGATATTTCCATCATCGCTTCCTTAATTTTCTGCAGTAATGATTTCTCCCTTCCCTCACATTTGGGATACGGGCTTGGCAACCAGTTCAGTTACGGTAGGACAATTAAGTTCCTTGTCACTCTGCACAACTACCATATAAAAACAAATGACAAAACTTACCAGTCGTTCACATTTCACTAGCTGACTGAAGGCAAATACAATATGACAGAACATGCAGTGTTGCGGTAGAAGACAGAGAGATCAGACTTGAGAAAGAAGGACTGTAGAACACAGCTGAGTCCAAGTTCTCCCCTCACATAAGTACTTTTTGGCATATGTGAGTGATGCAGAATATTTAACTTCTTCAAAATCTCTCACCAATGTTATTATATCATGAACACCTGTGTGGACCAGGATACTATTAATACACAAAGGATGACTACATGACAAGAACAGGGTCTGTAATGCACATTGACTGATAAAAGCAGAGCACAACCATGTCTAGCTGGAAGCAAGAGTTAAACTTGCCTGTCAAAGCAGTGATCAAATGTGTCAGCCACCTAAGCTATAATATCCTGGGCCATCCAGGTGTGCATAGGTACACACGTGTGTATTTTCCTGTTGCCTTTTCAGAACCTTTGAAGTCCTGGGGTTCAGAGCAGGAAAACTGCAAGGTAGCAACTCTCTCCCAGCAGATAAATATATAAAGATGAGGCAGACTCAGCTGGTCTCTAATACGCTGGGCATGTATTACTAACATAGATCTTTTCCATCCTCAGACGTGCTTTAGTTTGCAAATACCTATTTCCCTGAAACAAAACTCAGAAATATTTACTGAAGTTACAGAAGCTAACAGCATCCATGATATATGCATAGCCAACTTAGGAGGTTTATTAAAACTGCAGCATAATCAGATCAGTTTAAATGCCTGTCTTATGAGGACTGTTCTTTTCTTGTGGTACACGCTGTGCTGCTGCCTTTGCTTTGCTTCCATTTTCAGAACAGCTTTTCCTTCTAGTCCAGTCAGGTAACAGCTCAGTCTTCTAGCAGCTCACTGTTCGCCACACTCATTTCCAAACATCAGAACACTGGTCTCAAACAAGAAAGCAGAAGCCCCCTCCCACACGCACACTGGTTCCTTAGTCCATGAATTATTCACTCCTCTTTCCTTTGGGTTCAACAGATCCCACTGTCTTCCTTGGGGCTCAACAGTGCCCACTGGGAAGGGCACTGGAGAGGATTGCAGTGCTTCTAAAAAGCAAAAAAGTGGATGGAAACAGGACTCCCAGCACTAGGAAGGACGTGTTCTGCATGTGTGCTTACACGATGTTCTAGAAACAAAGGGAAGAAATGATGTCCCATATCTTTGTTCATTTGCATTAGACACCCAACCTCTCCTGACCCAACCACCTCCCCACCACTGACCTTCCCACACCTCTGCCTAAGCTCCTGTCCTTCCCCGTCCCCAGCACGCTGGACCCTGCTCCTTCAGAGCAACCCTTTCCCTCCCCACCTCTGTCCCAAAGCCCCACGCTCCCCCCTTCCTGCCACTGGAGCTGCCACCCTGCTCGGCTCCATCCCCTCCTTCCTTGGCTCCATCCCGTCCTTCCTTGGCTTCCTGGGGAATCGCACCAGCCGAGGGGGTGGGAAAGCCCATCTGACACTGAGGTTCCTCATAAAAACAGGTGCTGGAGTTCTTATCCCTGTTTCAGGTTTCAGTGACCTGGAGACATTATACAATTACAACAAACAGAACACAGTCAGAAGGGATACAGTTGTAAAAGGCAAGAACGTGTCTCCCGCATAAGAAGAAATTTTAGCCATGTGTTTCAGCCATTCCTTGACATAGTTTGGTTTAAACAGCAACATCGCCAGACGCTGGGTGAATGCAGGTGTTGAACTCCTCTGCCTCCTCACGCCCAGTGGGACCTGGGATGCTTAGCAGCAACCACCGCTTCTCGCAGAGCAATCAACCCACTCAAAACGGTTCTTTGAACAACTTAATCTTTCCCTTTTCCCATTTCTCCTCACACCAACTACCTATATACTAACCTAATATTAAGTTTGCCCACATATATTTCTTCCACATTCAAGGTTTCATCAATAATATATTTTGCTTTACATTTCCCCAGACATTATAATTGTACCTGAAAGAAATAAAACATAAAGCTTTACCAAGACAAAAACTATTATTTGGGCATTTGAGTTTAAGATTATAGTTGAATTTGATGTGAAATAAAGTTATTGTAAATGGTGTTTAACTTGAAAATGCTGACAGCGATAGCTGCAATAACAGGCCCTAGCAGTTCTTCAGAAAGTTAATTTTATATGACTCATTTCTGCTTTAGAAATTTTTACGTTGCCAGTCTTTGGTTTGGGCACATTTCACTTAGATTTTTTTTTTTTCAATCTCTTTTTTTCTCATTAATTACAGTCAATCAAATCTAAATGTTTGTAAAAAAAATTAAGCAATTTTAACTTTAAAAATTTGGAAACTGTACACTTGCAAGCTACTACACTCTAAGAAACTGTGCTAATGGGAGTCTACTATACTTCAAAATGTGCAAATGAATATTTCAGAATATTATGTTATTTCAACCTGTGTCTTTAAAAAAAAAAAAAAAAAGGATAACAAAAAAGCCCACGCAAAAAGGTCACTTTTACTGTTGAGCTACAACAGGAATCTGGCCTCATCATGAACACAGACTCCATCCCTGGTTTTTAACAGTCATTGCCAAAATCTAGCTATGAAAATATTAACACATTCTGTCAGGGGGTGGGGAGCAAATGTGGCACAAAAAAAACCAAACCAAAAACATACTGATGGCTCCGTAGCAGTTGAGCTACAAAATTACCTAGCCTTAAATCTAGTCCAAAGAGAAGAGACAGACATGAGTCAGCCCTGCAATTTCAGTCTATCCCTGAAGGCATCAGCCCCCTGACAAAAGGACACAGCATGCAGCAGACCTACAAGTGTAAGACATGCTCAAGACCTCAGAGAGAGCTTCAGTAAAAGCGTAGATTGTAGGCAGTAAGTTGCACTCATGTCTCCTCTAAAAGAAAACCAGCTCTGAAGGGACTTAGACCATGTCATCTCCAAGCAGAATGATCTCAGATATAAAAATGACTATACATAGGGGAAAAAAAATTACAATATTTCAAATCTCCTTTTAAAAACAATATACTTACAAACTAAAGGCTTCCCCTATAAAACCTGCATGAATAACTGACCTGTGCACAATTTCTTTTCCCACAGAAGGCCTAGGGCTCCAGCTGGAGATGGCAAGTACTCTCAAACCCCTGTTTCTACAGCTTCTGCTGACAGCAGCAGCAGAAGAGCAGAATGGACTTAATCTGCAAACTCCCTGCTCCTCCCAGTCATTTGCAAAATCAGATGACCTAAACTGGTTTTCAGAGTTTAGGATGAATTTCGCAAACTTATCTGGGTACAGAAGACAAATCTTTCTATTATTAAGATCCCACATGGAAATCAGAGATACACATGACACGCAAAGCCTTAATGCCTTATGTTAAGAGTCATTTTTTTTGATAAAATTATTTTAAATGTAATATTTAAAATACTGATACACAAATAAAGTGTTTCTGTTGTCACCCTCCAGTGGTCTTCTAACTCACTGTAGAAAAATAGGTCAGTACTTATAAAAAAAATTCTTTATTTCAGAGTATGTTTTAGAGAAATTTTTTTTCATTTCTGGCTCAGTGGAGTTTTATTGAGTTTTATCAATTTCAACAATGACATGGAACCCTTAAAAATAATATATTATGGAGCTTAAGATGGTAACATTTACAATTTAGCTTTATTGGAATTTTACTATATTTTGATAGATGACAGCTTTAATGATTCTGTGCATGGTTTACAGCAGAAAAAAGAATAAGGCAGTAACATAATTTCCTGCTTTTTTCAACCATCTGCATCCAAAGAATTCAGAAAACAAGCAACTTTACTTCATAATCACACCAAATTTATTTTCTGGGTGAACTCTCAAATGTTAAAGCTCAAGTACACAGAGTGATGTTGCCATGGCAACTGCTACTGCAACCCAAGGTAGGAACATGTTTATGAAAGCACATTTATATACCCATATACACATGCCGAGGCACACCGATGCTCCAGACTCTTGTCAGAAGGCAATCGAGCTACCGACACATCATGAGTCCTGATTCAGCTCCTGGCAAGGCAAGGGGACACGTGCTGAAGCCGTTAAGCTGCAGCAACCCCCCGTATGATATACACAATGCAAGGTTGTTTCTGCGTATTGTGGTCACGAAGCCTTCAAGCCATTACTCCCGTTTCTAGGATCTAAACGAGGAAACCTTAAATTGCCATAAGATGTAATATTAGAAGATTTAGTGTTGCTATAGCTATAGGCGAAGAGTGCAGTAGTAATACGTTTGGTGTTCTTTGACCTTTTTTTTCTAAATCTCTACCAAAATAAGCTGTCAAGTTTGAGAAATGTCAAGAGTTTGGTCATTTGAGTCTGCCCGGAGGTGTTACTTTGCATGGTGTACAATTCCTGTGAATTTATCACAACATGTTATTTCACACACAGTCAACATGGTGTGACATTCAGCATCCTGCATTCGCCAATATCTACATGCTGGAATAAGTTTATGATTTCTCTTCAAAAGAAAATCCAAGGTGTGTTAGCTCAGGTCAACAGAGAAATCCTCAGTGGATTTCTAGGGATAAAAATCGAAGGAGAAAAGCCTTCTTTTTGCTGCTTCATCTGCATACCTACCTATTAGGCAGTCCTGTCACTCTTGACACAGACTTTCCACACCAGCCAGCACTGAGTTCACTGTGGAAGCATCTTAAATTAACGACTTGTTCCTTTAGTTGAGTATCACTCACCCCGCAAACATATTTAAGATCTGTGATGAAATAAATCTATATGTAAAGCTCTGTATATCAGCAATATATATGATTTCAGCAGCTTTCCAGGTTAAGTTTACACTTTGATATCAGCCCTTCCACAATTAGCGTCACAGAAAGCAACTAGACCTGATGCTGGTTTCAGCCAACTCCTACTCAACTGTGACCACAGCCTTGGGAGAAGAGACACAGCTGCTTAGCCTATGGTTTCACCTTCAGCATCTCTTTCAGGGACACCCAATCATTAGTTACGGAATCTCTCAGCCTTGCTGAGATGTATAAAAATGGGGGTATTACATTAAATAAACTAGAGAAGTCCATTATCCGATGGACTACCTCAATTGTCCATCTCAGCCTGCTAGAGTTGCTTTTGACACCTACAGGCTGACGGTTAAACTTTCATATATGCAGAATTTATCACAGACTGCTATTAGGCTGAAATCTGAGCAATTCTTATTCATACTGTTAAGCCTGTAGTAATTTCTTAAGCTATAATTTCTTAAAAAGTAAACATAATCCTTCTTGAGCATGAATAGAGCAGCATTAGGAGCATGATACATACTCTGCAATCTAAAATAAAACGATCAGCTGCTTTAGAGGAAAGACTTTTAATAAACCTTCTTGTTCTTTTAGACTAGGCCAGGGTTTGTGCCTAGCTGTTAGATCTTAAATTGTTTACGTTGTAGTACTTTTTGATTTAGAGTCATTAGCAATTGAAGATAAGCAAAACATGCGTTATGATGAGAACAAAGAGGACATATTCAAGAAACATATAGCTTAGTATACTGAGTTAAAGTAGGCTATAAACTATGTTACTGATGCTTAGAGGTATTTCACCACTTCCCGTCTAAAGCAGGAATTGTGCGTGAACAGAAGGACTGATGGTTTCTGCTAATTCAAGCTTTATACCATCAGCTAAATGCGTGTTGATAATCTTGTAAGATGCTGGATATCCGTGTCCAGGTAACACATTCTTGTAAAAGACATCTAGTGATATTTGAGAACCTTTTCAATAAAGTAATATTAATCTGAAAATGACAATCTGCTGACACCAAAACCCTTAAATAGCAAATGCCTCAGAACAGCAGCTGTGGCTGACCAGTCACTGATCATACTTTGCATACCAGCTATAACATGTACTGTTACTTCCTCTCTCCAGTTTTCTTTAAAAAGCAACATTAATCCCAAAATACTCCAAGCAACAGCTTTGAGAGAAGACAAAGCCCTCCCTTCCCTGCTTTCAAGCTATAAAACAGAATAGTATTCATGTCACAGTAGATGTTGTTACAGCTTCTTAAAAAGATGGGATGATACATCAATTAGAGTAATTCTCAATTCTGGAAAGTTATACTGAAAAGTTGACAATTCACAGAACCACAGAAATGTTGGCTGGCAGGGACCTCCAGGGGTCACCTGCTCCAACCTCCCACTTAAAGCGGGACCGCTGCCAAGAACAGATCAAGTCTCCTCGTCCTTAAGCTGAACTCATCAAGCATTCAATCAGAGCTAAAGGGTTCAATATGAACACAAATGTATGCCATCTCTCTTTTTTTTTTTTTTTTTCCTGCTGCTGATACATCTGTCTCTTTAGTAAAAATAACATCAGTACGCAAAAAATAAAAAAAAACTCAAACCGGTAAGTTGTTAAAATTCACATGCAGACATTTCTGCTTAAAAAACCCCCAAAAACACACATAGAAAAAAAGACATAAATGGAAAAAGAAATTAAAGTCTTAACACACAGACATAGCAACCATGGCATGAAAAATTCATTTCCATTAATGAGACGTGGTAGTCCCCAGGCCAGCGCCCTTTGTGTGTGAACCATGTTAATCAGATTGTATGAGCATTTGCCAGAAACTCCTGGGATAGGAAGCAACTATAACTATATAGCAAGCATAGCAGATTAGTAGCTTGCTAAAAACTGCTTGACTTGTAACCCTTGAAGCACAAGAATGATGCAGATGCAGATTTCCTGAATCACTGATAAATGAAGCATCTCATTTACATGGCTCATATTTGGTGCAGCCTTTGATGCAATTTGCACATTACCAAAATGTGTACAAAATATCCTTCTCACTGGCATCTTTATATAAGGAAGTCCAGAGCAAACAAACAAACAAGGGCTGTATCAGTTCAGACTTGGTCACACATACTTCTTGTACAATGTCTTGCTATTGCTATCTGACATCTCGAAAAAAAACAGTACCTTCAGTGGAGTTGGCGCGAGATGAAAACACAAGCGTTCTCACCAGGACTCACTGCAGAAGCTCTGCAGGTTCGGATATGAAGAACATGCTGTTTTCTTGTAAAACCTAACAAGACAACAGGATCTAGACTTGATAGAGCAAACGTTTCCTAAGAGGTCCTATTAAACGAACCCTTCAGTCTGGATGAGGAAAATAATCAGGATTTAGGCTTTCCTTCATTTATCTAACACCAATCCATTTGCTTTTTAGCTCATGCTTTATCAGCTGCATTTTCACCGTGACAGAAACAGATGGAAACTCTCGCTACTCAAGACAACTTTGTTTTAAAAATATTTGGGAGTTCCATGGAAATTTCAGAGTTCTTAAAACGTAAAGCTTTTTATTGACTTTATTCTCAAACTAATTCTAATCTCAGTCAACAGTTCTCACTGTTTGTGCAGAGCTAGGAATCATTAAGTAACAAATGTTCTCAAAAAGTAACCTATAAAATGAAGAGAATCAATAAGCTAATTTCCAATGACACAAATTCACAGTATTCATGAAAATATCCTTAACTGACTCTGAAAAGGACTCCAAGAAACACACTTTCAGTGACTCTGAATAACACACTCAACTATTAAATTCTGAAAATTCCTATATGAGTATTTTCAACATTGTACTTTTGATCAGAATATGAATTATGTCCCATTGCCTGCCTTCTTTTTTACCACAATACTTAGGTGTCTCCTTGAACAAAGAAGAAAAGACAATAAAATAAACAAATGTCTAACTGATCATCATTCACGTGCTGCTTCTGTCTCTCTGCAGGCCTCTGGGAAATGGTGTAGATTGCAGTAGTGACTATCAGTATGTCCCTGATCTCTCCTGTGTTTCTTTCCCTTTTGATATACAAAATGAACAAAAAGTATAGAAATAGGGATACAGATTCCCAGCTTTATGCATATTTTCTTCAACTTCAAAAACGGAAAACTAATTTTTCACAGTTTCTCCAGAAACTTTCCCCAGAAACGTCATTCAAAAATGAACATCCTCTGCTTTATTGTACATGTTAATTATTCCTCTTTGAAATAAACATTTCCTCACTAAAAATGTGCATTTTGATTGAATTTAGTTTTTTAGTGGGAATATTTCCCTCACAAAACAACTTAATCAGCTTTATTTATACATGACCTAATTTCAAGCTCAGAAAAAAAAAAAAAAAAAAGTCAAAAGATGCCCACGAGCTTCCGCAGGAAGAGGATCAGGCCATGAGATTTGACAAGTGCTTTCTTCATCTCTGCTGCTTTTTACAGTGAATGTCTTCCATTGAGCTTCACAATGCAAAGTTTTTCATGATTTACAGATAGGAAAGACGGGCAAATCAGTCTCTAGTGAAAAGTTACCCAAGCTCATGAAAAATTTAGAGTGACTAAATTCATAATTATGATGAATCAAGAAATGACATTAGAAAACAGTTTGCACATTAACAGAAATTCAAGACTGAAATTTGAATGTGCGCTTTTTTTTTCCCCCAACAGTGAACACACAGAATTCCCTGTATTACAGACACACATGCAAACCTATAATACCTGTATGGATTAAAGGTCCTTAGAAACACAGTGAACTCTCTTAAGTACATCTCATAGCTTTTATAATTTATTTATGAAGAGAGACATTATTAAAAATAAATTATCTTCAATGGCACCTAAAAGTAATGCTGTTTTGAGACCAAATGTCAGGTAAATGGCATAAAAATGTAATATTCAGTAAGTCATAAAACACTGCTTTATCACAAAATATTTATACTACCAAATTACAGCCCAAAACAAGTAGGCTGTTATAACAACACAAATAAAATCATTACAACTGCATTACATTTCATGTGCAATCATCATATTACTTAAATACTCAATTTTTCATTCTTTTTTAAAAAGTTTAAAGCTATGACTCTGCTTCATACGGATACCAAGGCTTTAGCTGCACTCCTGTGTATTACAAAGGGTACGGTTTGAATACGTGTGATCAGAAGTAATCAGTTCCATTAACCATTTTCAGTACTTTGCCAAAAAATCCCCAATATAACCATGACAAAGCCATGCGTAAAACCTACCACGTTGAATCTAAAGGCAAAACCCCCAAAGTCACCATTTTGTCACATCTCTGTAACAGGTAAACTCCCCATAAATCTGTGTGGACCTGTAATCTGTTTCTATTTTTCCTTTACTTTTAGATCCTGGAAATAAATCTACAGTTAAAACAATTAAATATCATTTGCCGTTACAAAACCATACTGGATTTTTATGTTTCACTGCTAAATTTAGCCCAAAATAATTGCAGTGAAGACAATTACCTACCACAGTTACCATCTGGGACATGAAAGTAAACATTTTAATTATTGCTATTGTAATTTGGGAACCACAAAGACCAGTATTTGGGCTACATATGGAATTTATTTTTATGGATTAATGTCAAAACAGGTGGATGCAACACTTCAAGGGACAGTTGGCTAAATACCCATAAACTTTGCTACCTAGTGCAGACTACTACAAAGAGCTGGAGATCTGAATTTTATATCCAAGCTGGTTGTTAAGCTGCTGGGTGATCTCAAAAATAAAATTGGGATAAAAGATGTTGACCTCTGTTCTAAAGCACTTTTATGTATCATTGAAGTAGGTATCATTGAAGTAAAGAGATGACTTTCTCATTAGAGATGTAGATTATCCAAAACTCCTAGCAATTTTACTGACTGTTTTGGGAACTTTGTATGCAGGGAAAGGAAAATACTTTACTTTGGGCACTTTTATTTTAGGAGATCCCTATGAGTATGCAGATCTAGCATTAGGCATCAAAGTTCAAATGTATTTGTCCTGCAGAGCGATCTCTCAGTAAAGCTCAAAGGACTGAAATCTAATTAAATTAATGAGAATCACAAAAATAAATATATAGGGTATGAAATATAGAGAGGGCATTAACTTCAGAGTTTTTTAAGACAGTCCTGAAAAAAGGTACTTAAATATCTTTGAAGATAGTTTGAATCTATTTTACCAAGATCAAAATGACAGCAAAATGTGTAAGAAATAAGAAAAGTTACATAACGTTGGTAGTGAGCAATAACTTATTACAGCCCTATACAGCTTAGACTTCACACAGCTGAATAAAACCAGAATGAACTCTCATTTAATTAACCTGTTAAGACTTCTGGTTTGTGACTAAGATCTAAGATTATTCATGACTGCACAACAGCCTATGAAAATCCTAGCCTACATGTGTCTGAGAGGATCACTTCTTTCCAACACATAATGAACTCCTGCAGACTGCTGAGGCTCCTTAAGTCTTGCCAGTATTAAAGGAAATCAGTTTGCTCAGCTTCTCCTAACTATACACAAAATCCAGCAGAATTGAGCCAGCAATAGTTTTCCATCACACATCACAACTTATATTATTATCTAATAATTATGGTTGGTTTTGGGTTTGTTTCTTTGTTTAAACTAATAAGCCAACGATCACCAACACTTCTCACTATTTACTTTCACTGTTTTAATAAAAGACAAAAACCAACACTGGACTGGGATGAGATGTAACTTAAGATCAAAGCTAGTTTGTTGGCAACAAGCTCTTTGTAAGCAGTGAGCAGTACAACTCATTCAATTAACAGGGATCCAGTTTCCTTACAGCGTAAGCTGGTATTAGAGCATTATCCCAATAAACCATAATTCCCTCAGTATCAGATCTGGAACCAATGGATGCTTTCAAAGATCTTCATGACCTGTTATCTACAAAGACACACACTCAAACAGCCCCTGCCTTTACTGAGGCTGAGGAGGATACTCTCCTCTTATTTTACTGGAGCCAGATTTTACTGTCCCTCTTCCACGCAGATATCATATCTGTAGTTTCTCCTCTAGATGGAAGTTATACACTGCTTTTTGTTGGACAACATGCTCAAACTCTAAGCCTCTGAATAGTCTATCATTTGGAATAAGATACCATAATGTTTGAAAACAAACACATACCTGAAGCTTTAAGAACTGAAACCTAAATTCCACGTTTTGGCAGGCTGACTATGAGCATTCAGATCTATTTATTCATTTTTCAGACTTACCTATGGCACACTGTAGTGCAAGGACTGAGCTGAAATAATTTTTACTTAAAAGATAACGATACAACTATTTAGCTAAATATAACAGTGTATGACCTTACTAAGAAAATACACAATGTTTATCCATAGACATGATCTTGAGTAGGTCTTCAACCCAGAAGGAATATTTTATTATTACAACTATAAACATATCCCTGCCACATTTTGAAATGAAGTAATTAGATTTAGAGAAAATATGTTTAATTATACCCAGAACAATCAAGACTGACTGCTTAGAGGTTGCGAGTTGCTCAGTCCATCTGCTGAATACATTCATGGCTTTTTTGGTGCTTCCTTGAAGTCATGATATGTACGCACACACATAGAGGTTAGAAACGTTTCAAAACCATGTGAGCAGATGGTGATACAGCAGGTAATAATTTAATTACATAACTCCTAGAATATGTTTCTAAAAAAAAAAGAAAGAGGAAGGAAATAAACCATGTCCAGTCTGATCTTTTAATTGCAGTCTAATAGCTTTTGTTGAATTGGCAATTATTTTCCACCCATCTATTCGGCAGTTAGAAACAGTAATAAGAAGTTCTATACTGTGTTTTATTCCTCCTGCAACATTTAAGATATAAAAAAAAAAAAAACACCCCAAAACACAAAACCCAAAAAAAATCCCCAAAAAACAAACCAGCAACATAAACTACAAGTTGGCAAAGATAAGAAAATAACTATAATTATGTAACACTGAACAAGCCAATTTCTCATTAGTTTTGCAGGTACAAAGTGGTCAGAAAGATGCACACACAACATCTGCTCTTGCATCAGCACATAACACTGATACCGCTGAAGTGTGAAAGCAGTAAAGAAACATTAGTCTCAGTAATACTTCATTTTATGCAGAATCGCATGGAAGTGGAAAGCATGATACAGACGTGATACCAGAGGTAAACCGAAACCTGCCATTTTAATGAAAATTAGAGAATTAAAAAAAAAAAGAAATAAAAGACTGTGTTGGTCTACGGTCTACTTAACGTGCCACATATGCCAATGGAGGCTGAAGGAGAGAAAAGCATTTCTCCTGACTGCTATTATAGCAACCTGACTGTTTTAGAAAAGGAACTGCTACCTCCAAAGAAGCCGAAGATGCTGAGATAAATACTAAAGTATGTAAGGTTTGATTGGCAGTCTGCTAAGTCAGTGGGAGCCATCTAAAGAATCTGGAATTACATCAGAGATGCATCACCCTTTGCATTAGGTGCAGAAATTGTATCATAAATGTGTAAAGCAGTAAATGCAAATGAATTGAAATAATTGGCAAACTGTCACTGTGAGACTCAGTATGTTCCACTCACTGCTGGCTTTATGGTATGTCTTCTAGAGAGACATTAAGATGCAGACAAAAAAAGGGGTGGGTGGGTGTAGGGTAGAATTAAAGGTCATGAAATGTTTATCCCACAATAAAACAAGTGTACACATAATATTTCAATTTTGTCATAGAACAGTATATTTTGTCCTTATGTAAAGGTCAAATAGCTTCAAGGGTCACTATATCTGAGTCACAAAGTTTAAGAAGCAATTTTTATATATATGCACATAGACCTATATAAAAAAAAAAAAAAAAAAAAAAACATAAAAATCAGTACTTGAATCTATTGGGTTATTTTACTTCTGACTACAAATGCTATAATTGGTTGCTTAATTTGAAGTAAAAAAAACCTAGTCTTACGATTTAAGCAGCTCATAACGCAAACTTTCACTGCATTCTTTTTTGATTAGTTCCATTTCTCAGCAAACTCAAATACAGCAATGGATTATGGAACCCAAGTTCTGGATTTTATGATACTATAAAATAACATATGAAACATTTATTATTTAATGTTAAATTTCACAAAGAAGATAACCTCTCTCCAAATTGTACACCAAATCAATTCCAACTTGAGATCAGCTTCTCTGAATGCACAGAAGAAAAACAGCAGCACAGCTGATTGGAGTGTCACCTTGTCTTTGTAATATACTTATTTTTTCCTACTTTTTATTGGGTAAATCAGTGGCATAAAAGAAGTGAGGTGAAGTATTTACAACCACTTCCTTTAATTTTATTTTTTGATTCTCACAATTTATTTCCCTATAAGTTAACAAAATGGAACAGAAACATCATGAAAGGTCACTTTGATATAGAAACATCAAAATCCCCAGCATTATTCCAAGCAAGTTTACGATTTGTAGCTTGAAATGCTAGATAAACCAAGAAAAATACGTTAAAATAAACCTCATAATGAAAACAATATATAAATACCATGCGCTGTGCTGTGCTTGTCACTTGAAAAGGAAGTGCAAATCAAATTTTAATAAATATGACATACTAGTTCAGAGTGTAATGGTGCATTTACCACATAAGACAATTAGTAGGTTTTTTTAATTGAATGCTGTTTAATGAACCTTTAACTTACCTTTCATTCTGCCTATGAGTGTTGTGAAAAGACAGACTCTGAAGTCAGAGTCTAATTAGAATCCTCTGCATGTCCTACTGCATCTATGCTGTTGTTCTTTGGGTGATTTGGTTTTGGGTTTTTTTTTAGGAATGGCTGGTATTTTGTACATAAATTATTCACATAAGTATACACGAATATATATACACACAACTACATGCGTGCATGCATTTCCTATAGCTATATACAGAATAAATGCACATTATTATATGGTGTTTACTTACAGAACTACACTACTGCTGAACTATTTTTGTGGCAACAAATACCTTATTCGACCATAAAAGTGACAGTAATAACTGTCAGTTTTAAATATTTAGTGCCAGAGTACTAGGCTTATGCCCAATAAAATGACCCTAAGCAGCCTTAAAGCTGCTGTGGCTGGGCAGCTGAGGAGCCAGGGAAGGGAAGCACTTGCTAGCGTAAAACCAACAGAGCCACCTGAGAAACCACCTGCTTCTGCCCTCCAGAAAAAACCTCAAGTACAGGAAAGCTACGTAAAAGGAGATGTCTGTATTTATATGAATGTAAAGACAGTTGTGTTAGGTGCAGATACCTAGTAGGACACAGCCATCTCGGCGGTCTGAGCACGAGCGGCAGCAGGAGCTCCCAGCATCCTTGTGAACTTGGCTGTCACCACAGACTCAAGGCCCCCGCCCCAGGCTGGAGGCCAAAATGAGTTACCTTGCCTCAGAAAGGGAGCAGAAAGTAAACCAAGAGCCAGCTCGTCTATTTTGTCCACCTTCAATAGCAACAGATCTAATACAAATGAAAGCGCTAGTTTCAGCCACTGATGTTTTCTGACTAATTTTACCATCAAAAAGTTACCTCGTGACAGTGACCAGTGGTAAGCAGGAACAAGAAAACCCAGAAGTACAACTCCACCCATGATTAAGATGGTAATGAAGCGGTAATGTTACCCCTAGACAATTTTTTTTTTTTTTTTAAAAAAAAAAAGGTAATCCCATTACCCCAGTGTCTAAAGTTCTTCTCTATAATGCACCCATACACCGCTGTTATATGACAAACACTTTCCTTCAGCTTCCTGGTCTCCTCTCCCTAGCTGCAATAATCTGATGGGCCAATATCCTGACAAACGAGATATCTGACATGTCCTGACTGAGCCCATCACCGCAGCGTCCATCATTCCATGGGACAGGGAGATGGCAGTGACCAGAAAGTCGAAGGAGCAGATAGTGTAAC
This sequence comes from Athene noctua, assembly GCF_965140245.1. NCBI lineage: Eukaryota > Metazoa > Chordata > Aves > Strigiformes > Strigidae > Athene > Athene noctua. The sequence goes on from NC_134044.1 coordinate 22,954,773, forward strand.
AGCACGGTAATCACCTCATTCCCACTCTGGGGTTACCAATGCTGAGTGAACATTGCAAGCAAAAACCAGCTGTGTTTAACTGGAGTAACTGAGGTGGCAGATTCTACTGTGGCCCTCAGATTCCACATACCCAATGAAATAGCATTGCCAAGGCTTCAAAAACTATTTTGATAAAGCACTTAGGGGCCATGACTCTTTCTCACGGTAAAATAATGAGAGATGCCAAGATTACAATGGAAAGCCATGTCAGAGAGGACTAGAACGTTTTTACTGTTTGGGGCAGGTAATATCTGCTTTGTCTTAAAATAAAATACCATCATTTAAGGAAAAAAAACTTGTGAAAGATTAAAACACTAACCAAGCTTCTTGAAAAAATATTTTTTTTATTTTTTTATTTTTTTTTAAAGCTCCCTTGAATGTTAAAAGCATAAGGGGCCAGACCCAGGCCTGACACAACTTCCCTTTGCTCAGCTAAGCCCTGCCAGAGAAGAGCCTGGCTCAGCATTTGACACCTGCAGCAACTACAATCCCAAACTCTAATTGGATTTTAAATGATGCCAGGTTGATCGATGCGTCTCTTCTCATTTACTATATACTTTTTTGGCTCAGTGAAGAGAAGTTAAACATGCAGAAGAGCATAATGTGTCAACTAGGAGATTAGTTTTACAATCTATATGTTGAAGTGAATAAATTGTACTTTCATTAACAGAAGTAGGCCATACGCCGAAAAAGTCATTGGATTCGCTTCACTGGTGAACTAGAGCAACAATATACGATCAGAAAGCCTCAGCAGTTCAAAAGTCTTTAAAGGCAGGTCCAGTAGTTATACAATTAATTTTTAATGATATTATTCCATCTGGGAGATTCACTTGAAGTGTCAAATGGGTTCCCTGAGCTTAAGTATTAGCTTTAACAAACTTGACATACCTACAACGTGTCTAGTATCTGTTTAAAATATTATTAAAAGGTTTATGTGAATAAGATCTCATTATTTGTGCTTATTTCTTCTCCAGCACTTTTTAAGATCCTGGAATACACCCATGGTAGGAAACATTTGCAGCTAACAGATTTTTATTGTAGAATTTTGGAAGCCTGAAAGTTTGCCATTAGAAATAGTCATATAAAATTATTAGAAACAAATTAAGGTTTTTATTCCAATTGGATTATATGATGAAACTTCTTTTAAAAAAAACCCACAAAACTAATCAAGGTTTCTGATTTCAGAAATTGAAAGTAATCAGTACCAAAAACTGTATCAAAAGTAATCACCATAAGACTGACATCTTTGTAAATTTTCAGTTTCAGATTTTAGAGAGGGCTTAAAAAGTAAATTCCTTTCTCTCAGAATTCCTACCAAATATTGCCACTAACATTTTCTTTTCACTTCCGAGTAACACAAGACTGAAACAGCTGCTATTAAACACAGGATCCAACTTGCAAATTTTTAAGCATAACCAAAAAAAAAAATTTCCTTCCTTGTCTCAGAAATGCTAATATATATTTTTAAAGTTTCAGCACAATTTTTTATTCAGTTACCCAAGTATGGTAACAATGATAAGATTTTACATGGGGATTCAGGGATAACTCAGAATGGTATCTAAACATATACTTAGAAATATTTACAAGTATTTAAAGTTTATGACTTTTGTAAAATTGCAACAAAATTTCACTGTAACATTGCTCCATAAAAATGTTTTTCGAACACTGAAAATGCTTTTGCTTCCAGTGAAATGTCAACACTTCTTAAATTTTCTTTAAAAAAAAAATATACAATGAAGCTACTGAGATGTATTTCGCTATTATATTTCTACTCCATTTGGACTTACAACAGTGAGGTTGAAAAGTAATCAAGCATACCTCTGGTTCACCTTCCAAGTAGTAGGACCTTTTTCTATGAGTATAGGCCTAATGGCATGAAAGCAAAAAGAGCAATTGCTGAAAAGCAACACTCCTATCAGGTTAATAACCCAACAGATAGAAAGCTTTCAGCTAAATCTTTTGGTAGTTAAAACAAAAACCAACACCAAACTTCATTTCTAAAACTGAAACATATTTATGGAAGCAAAGAAGTCTGTTTGACTCAAAGCATATTGTTTTGACTCGTTAAATGGAGCAGCTCCAAGAGAGAAGATGGGAAAGAGACCAGTGACCTCTGATTCAGTGGGTGCTTAAGAAGGACTAGCTGAATGAACAAAAATTTTCAAGCTAAGGCATCTCTTCAGAAAATATGTTGGGAATTTTATACAAAAAAAGTACCAGCAGATAGTATTGCTAGTATTCAAATCTAATCCATATATCTAACCCAGACCTGGTCTTATATTCTCCTCTTTAATAACTGTTGCTCTAGCACAGTGGCTTTATTTTCTGTGATGGACAACCTTGCACAAAGCTCACAGGGCAATTTTTATCCACTTTTTTCTCCATAAAAGCCATTGGAAAGCAGTTGATACACATTTTATAAAGGAAATAAATGAATATGAGTAAACGCATACCAAATCTACATTTTAGAACAGATATACGTTTTACAGTCAGAAAACAGAAGTTTTTCATGGACAAAATGACACCTGTGCCATTTATGAAAAAAAACACCTTAGATAGCTGAAAGGAATACTTCAATTTTATGTTATTTCTACTTCATCAAAAAGCATTAAGAATTAAAGTAGAGATTCACAGTACCACAGACAGAATAAAGGACTGAAAGATGATTATTCTAAAGGTCACATTATCTTAACAAAGTGCCACTTTCTGACAGTGTGACACTGATATAAGAGTAATATACTGCATTTACCAGAAACTGTTCTATGAGATCCATGCCCTCTGCACTCTAAACAAAGAAATTAGTGATTTTCTTCAAAGGTCACCCAGCAAGTGTGTTATTTAAAATGAGGCATTCGCCAATGGCAATAGGTATCTAAGAAACATCTCATCTGGGCCCTGAAGCGAGTCTTAAAAATGCCACCAAAACTGAAACAACCTCTCCCCAGACTGCACTTTTTTCTGCTACAGGACAAATTCTTGATCTCTTGCAGGGCAGCAGACTATGGCATTTCAGTTACAGATCTGGCATCTGTTATTTTTTTTCCAGAACACGTCTATTTGAAGACATGCTATCTCCTTTTAGCAGGCACCAAAAGCAATGGCATTCACTTTCCAAGTGCTGCTTATGTTGTGTGCATTAAAAAAAGGGGATATAACGGTAGAAATAAACAGCACTATGTCCCTGCTTGTCTCGGACTATGAAATCCTCTACGTTGGCCTAAAGATATGCTTGTTACATAAGATACATCCAGTGCTAGTTCATGGGAACTGTTCCGAAACAACAGACCGCAACAGTCTATTACTTAATGTGCCACTGAGCTGATGCGACTCAGATATCACCACACAGGAAAATTTAACACTGTCTGGAACACGCTATTCTTTCTACAGGAGACCCTTTTCAAACCCTCACGACAAAGTGGTTGGTCTCCTAGTAAGAAGTGGATTTAAATTTAAAGGTTATTAAAAGGGCAAGAATCAAGAAAATAATAAAGATCAGGCCTGCTAAGCTCACTGTTCAAAAAAAAAAAGTGCTGGCATTTCTATGTAAGATGTGACACTAACATGCAGATAAAAACGATGAATAGAAATGCATTCAAAGAACTAGATGCTTTTTTTTGTGAATAAGATGCATCTTCAGCAATCATTCACTATTCTGACCTTATCAAGCTTTTCAGCTTCTCCGGATCCGTTAGAGCTGTTTAACACCAAACAAACCAGCTGACTGAAGAACTGTGAAAGCAGAGCATCTCAAGGGAACTAGATTACTAATTTGCTAGGAAATCTTACTTTCATGAAAATGGTTTATTAAAATAAACACTCACTTGAATATCTCTTCTCTAAGTTTATTGGGATATTTCTATATGCATTTTAATAAAGATCTTTGGGAAAAAGAATCTCAACAGTTATTCGGAAATATTATTTTGGTGAAATGGTATTACACATCTGTTCACTAAAACTAACACTGCCACAACACGGTGTTTGTATAACACAAACCACCATCTTCTTGATGTTCTGCTGTTCAGTCTTAGAACAAAATTTTACTGGGCAACACTGATACTTTCACTTGTCAAGTATGAAAATTGGTGGAGGGGGAGAAAATAAATAAATCTGACGGGGCAGGATTCACATTCAAGATCTGAAGAGAAGACTGGGCTGTGCCAGATGTTGTATGGAAGAACACTAGAAGTGGTTGAGAAACTGATCTTCCTCACTCCTTCCACTTCTCTTTTGACCTAAGCCCAAGCCCATAAAGTTCAGTGATTTCTATGGAGCCACAGTTCCTGAGCTGATTCAAATCCAAACTCATCTCTCAGAATAACAATGAACTACTATAAAGCAACTTGTAACCTCAAACTTGCTGCTCACGCATATTCCTTTACACTCACTCCTCTTCTACCTCCTTGTTACAGTCATTCAGCTTTGTGCAGAGCACACAAGTATTTGGGGTGCAAAAGGGGAAAAAAGCAAAAATAAGTATTTTGCTGCATCCTTAGAAGTATGCTCTCCCTTGGAGGGATGAGCTGCTGTTTCAAGGGCTGCATACATACTTTGCATTGAGTTCTCACTGTATAAAACTGTATAGTGAAATACCTAAATGCTACTTGAGGTATCACAAACACGTAGCTCTACACACCTTTTGTTGAGCTAGACAACTTTGAGCACCTAAAACTAAAGCCTTTTTTAATGGATTCTGACTATTTATAACCCTCAGCTTCAGGATTATTTTTTTTCTTTTCCTAAACTAAGCTAGTAATACTTAGCTATCATTAAAATGAAGAGCACAAATTGATTAGCAGTTGTAAAGTACATTAATATGAGATAATCAAATAGAATGGAGTAGGTAAATCCAGAAAGTATGTAGACCTCAACAGATGAGATACTGATAATATAAATGTATTGCTCTTTAATAAGTAGGACTAACATTGTTTTTCACCAAATCAAAAGGGTATTATTTCTTTCTGAAAAAACTTTTACACCTTATTACTGCAATCGCTTCTTTAATTTCATGCTTCCCTAACTTTATTACTGTTAATTTTACTCACTTAATTCTGGCTATTTTCTACCACTTAGTGGGAAAACAGACAGAACTTCATCATTTTCTGATAAATAAAAGTTACATAGCTTTATGATAAAGGACATCTATCCATACAGTAAGTTTCTGTCTACCACTGGAAGCCCTCTGACATCATACGATATTCTTTATCTGTTCCAGTAATTCCCATTAAAAATCCTGCAGCCTCAGAGCAGAGGCCAAGGCAGAATGAAAGCAGCAGCAAGACAATCCGAGACTCCTAAATGTCTGTGCCCCAAGGACACTCCCACCCACTCCAATGAGTTTTTGGATCACATCTGGTAGATCTTGAGGTTGTATATGCTCTTACTTAAGTCTTCTGTCTCTGCTGATTGAAATCCAAGCGATAATTAACTAAATGTTAGCCACAGTTGATCCACATCTTGCAGCACTTAATTATCTTCACTGAGAAAATGATTCTTCTCCTCCAATAGAAGTTTTTAAGTGAGAAAAAGATCAACTTAGAATTATTTGAATACTCATGTGATTTTTGCAGTCAACTAGTTATTTTAAATGTAAGCCTAGTAAGTGTGAATTCTGCTGCGTTTGGGTTTACGTTTAGTGCTTTCCCCTCCCAAGCGAGCCAAATGCTCTAAGATGTATATTAAAATCTACAACTCTATTCGTAAAGGCATTATATTAGAGAAGAATGATGTATCACACTACTACTTTTTTAGACAGTCAGGTTACAACTAAACAACAAATGTTGGAGTCACACTTTAGAACAAACAAAAAAAAGTCCATGTCAGCCAAATACATAGCACTCCTAAATGAAAGTCAAAGATGAATGTATTTATGTAAAATCCTCAATATCCTTTCCCTTTACTTTTCCCTTAGTATTTGCAAAGTGAGGGTACAGAAGAGCTGTAAATCAGTACAAGTTCAATAGCCTAATGGAGCCAGCTTTCTCATATGTTTTATTCCTAATGCTGGGCTATACAATGAAAGCCTAATGTCTATAACTGAAAATATATTTGTATTCATAATGTAAAAGAACTGGAGAATGAGTCTTTAGTATATTGTAGCTTTCAGTCATCTTGGCTTTAACTCCTGAGCTAGCACTGGATTATTAGAAGGAAACAGCTGTATTTCCCTCTTTCATTCTGCATTAGCATGACAGAGAAAATAATACACTAAGGAACTTGAAATATGTTACTACACTGTGAGTCCTTACGGGTGGATTGTGGTTTATATGTTAATCTTTTCAATATTTGCAACTCTATTTGATAGCATTTTCCAAGCTTCTCCAGTAAAAGCATTTCTCTAAAACAGCTAAACTCACTGTTCAATATAATCTTGCATTGATTCCCAGTTCTAATTATGAATGATACTCCCCACAAGCAAGACAGATTAAAAGTATTTCAAACTAAATGGGTGTAATGAGACATCTTTCTAGTTTTATTTGTTCTTATATAATGAAATGAAAGTTAAAAGCCGTAACCACAGGTCTCTGAGGTTGCACATGCCAGGTTACGCTCGTTGTATTTGCCTTCTCCTTCAAAAATAAACACATTTTTTAAAAAAAAGTCAACTGCTAAAAAACCTGAAAGAAAGTATTTTAAGGTTTGCTTCCTTGAAACAGACAACTCCCTAGGGACAAGATGACTTTGTGAAGCTTTTGTTGTGGCTAAAATTGTACCTTTGTAAAAGCACCCCTGCTCAACAATGCCATCAACTGTAGTTTAATATTTAGATTTAGTGTTGCTTTGAGTTCTTACAATATTCAAAAAGAAGTTCAGCCATGTGAGTCAGCATAATAGCATAAGTCTCTTTGGAGGAACATGGATGAATTTTTCAAAACCCTTTAAAACACCATTTCACAGAGTGGAAAAGTAAAACCAGCGTGTTCAGCTTGTCTTCACATAGATGCTTCAAACTTCTCATCTCTTTTTTTCCCTCTCATTAAAAGCACATTTTGCTGTCAGTAACTCACCAAAAAGACTTTACGGACTAAACCACGGTGATCCCAACCAATGCGAGCGACTAAAGAAACCGTCTCTCTGACCATGGCCAGCTGATAACCTTCTACCCCAAGGCTGCACCTCACAGACAGAAACAACCACAGCCCTCATCATCCCCCCCAACCATCATATGCTGCCTTTCATTACTGCATCCTATGATGTCATTTCACCATTCAACATTATTATCTGATTCAATTGCCAGAAGAAAAGTCAGGTTTCAAACATTCTCCCCTCTCTCGCCTTGTTTTCATACCACATAAGTATGCGCATGCTCTCAGAAATGAAGCAATCCACCAAGTAGAGCTGGCTAATTGACGATAATATTTTAATTTGCTGGAAATGAAAGACATGGATATATAGATAGCATTACCTAAACCTACTAACTGTGACTGAATAGGAAGGACCCTGCATCCCTAAAGGCTCACCACTGCATCAGAGACAAGCAGAGCAACAAACATCTTATTAAACAACAAGTGCAGAAAAGCAAAAGGCAGAAGCCTCCAGGGCCATGTTAATTATCTCAGGGTCGAAGCCACTTGGAAGGCTGTCTCGCAGACTCCAAGGCAGTCAGATGGCAGTGCCAACGCACTGAAGTCCCCAAGGTCCTGCAGTTATAGCACTGTCATATTTCAAATGACAGGTAATACTTACGAACATGCCGACACTAACCTCCTCAATTATATTCAATGTCAAGGTTTTCGTGCTGAAGGAACTGCTAATTTTCAACATACACACTTGCTGACAAAAGGTACTTTATCAAAGAAGGGAGTTTAGGGTATCTGCTGCAAAACGCTGAAGATCCTTTTTGACATTCACGGTGGGAATAACATCCTTCACGCAAGCTCTCGAATGATGAAATAAATATTGCCCTTAGTCAGGCATACAAAAATCACAATATACTATATTTGCTTTGCTGACAGACAGTGCCTTTGCACAGAAATCTCACTCTGCTATTAACTGCAATATGGCTGAGCAAATATTCTCTTGGTGTTTATTTGAACTTCCTCTAAAGAAAAAGGCCTGAGCAGGCACGGACTATGGCAATGCTTCAGGTGCTGCAAGAAGCAAGACTAAGAAGACAAGAGTGCCTTCCACCAGTCCCCCAAGAGCAGTCATGCATGCCATGGAGCAATTTACGTGCAATTACCAAGAAAAAAATAAGCACTGAATTTAAAGGAAACACATTTGAACATGAAAGCATGATTTTTTAGTTTATTATCATATTCGCTCTTTGCTGAATTTAACTGAAAATACAATTAAAAGAACTTGATTCATCAGTATAGAAGAGAGATTAGGTGGCACAGATATGGCTCTGGGTGAAGGAACATGGTCTCATTAGAGCTTTCTATCTGTTCAGGCAGCTTCTCCCACTCGCAGTCATTAATATGAACTGGAGACAGATTCTGCTGTGAGTTGCACCAATTTAAATCCAGAGCAACTCTTATCTGGCCTCCAATTTGCATTAATGGTCAGAGGTGGCACGCTGAGATTAAGCACGATGTAGGCAGACACCATGCTTGGAAGGAGAAGGAGCATTACACTAGCAGAGGCTCTGAATTTAAAGGGGCATTATGCATTGTAAAAGGACACTTGTTTGAAATATAAAAAAACTGCTAAATTTAAACATAACATTTAAAAAATTTTAGAGGTCTTTCAGTTATTTGTATTATTCTTAATTTTTTTTAATCGTGTACAAGCAGTTTCAATGTTTTATTATTATTTTTGTTAACATTTACAGTGCAGTAACACAAACATCCCAAAATGCTGGATTCCTACAGAACATGCCTAGGTAGCATTTGACATTTTAGCAATTACTTTTTCAAATGGTCAGATTAACAGAGTAATAGATCTCCCCTAGCTTCCCTTCTTACACTGAAGAAAAACTTTTAATAGGTGTGTAGTAGGAGTACAGCAAGCCCATTTGTAAGTGATGTAAATAAGAATTGTGACTATACTATGTAAGCCCTACAAGCTAGTCCTACCGTCTACAGCAGAATGTTCATAGCTAGGATGTTCACACAGTGATTTCTGCACAGCTTTGGGAGGAAAGCTATTACTTTCCTGCATCTCATGATCCAAGCATTCCTTTAGAACGATGCCTATTATCGCCCATGTTAACACTGAACTAGCAATCAGAATATGCTGTTGTACTAAAAATCACAAAAAAGCTCATCAGTCCCCCACTTTATTAATTGAGAGTGGAAGGGTTAAAGAAAGCACACCAAAACATGAGATTTCCACACCTGCAAATGCCTATCCCACTCTATACAGATAAGGACATTTTCCAATCGATCTGACTGATTCTCTTCAAAAGAGTTGTTGGAGTAATAAACATCCACCCACTTTTATGAAAGGGAATATTTCAGCAACAAGGGTAGCAATTTTTGGTAACATGTCTACAGATCCAGAGACTGAAATTTTTGCTGATCCAGCAGATAGATTTCATAAAGCACTATGCCCTTGTTAAAAAAAAAAAATTAAAAAAAATCAAAACCCAAACAAACAACCCCACAAAATAAAAACATCCTCCCCCTCAAAGCCCACTGTCATCTGTCACTAGTCCAAGAAGAAATTCAAGGGTCTGAGATTTCACGAGGAATGAAACAACACGCTCAAACTAGTAACATTCCGTATTCCCACAGACTCCTGAGAGTTCTGAGATTATTTAATGTCTGACTACTCAATCCTTGTTTCAACACTTTTATTCAGCACATAAAAATTCTGAAAATGTTTTCTATGAACAACACTGGCTTCTGAAGTCAAAATGTACAAACAGGTATTAATAATCTGCTCTGCCTTTACCACTGACATTGAGGAACAGAACTGTTTATGCCTCTACCTAAACATACCAACACATCAACAGTTTCCTCCCAACCTTACCTTTTTCTGAAAAACGTTCCAAGTAACTCACAAAAATGAGTTAGACAAAATGATCTCAGACAAAAAAAAAAAATAAAAAATCAATATATCTTTTCCATCTGCCATTTTGTTAACTCTTTTATGTTGATCTGGCATGAATCGAGAAGACGTCTCCTCAAATAAATTTAGATGTACAGTAGCACTACAGAGTTGTTTACATCTCGCATTTTATCTTAAAAAGATAGCTATGCTGTGAAGAGAAACATGAAACATGAGAAAGAATATTTTCCCTCTATCTTCTAGCTTTTGAATAAGCCAGGCCATGTTTAAGTCAGTAGCTGCTTTTTTGTTGTTGTTGTTTTCCTTGCGTTTATTATTTTAATATGGAAGCTGAGTAGGTAATACCACTCTAACAAGTTCTGAGAAATTAAAGGTTATTTTGGCTTAGGGGAATTCAAATAAGCATCTCTTCTCACTTAAAATCTAATTTAAAAAACACAGCAAAGTACTGAAGTCATTAATGGGAGTCCAAAAATTCCCATGAACTTTGGTGAAGAACAAAAGTATCACATGTTTTAAAAACACATTTTTGATAGTTTAATGACTTTCATACTTTTATATTACCAAATACATATTATATTACGCATCTGAAACTACTACATATCCACCTCTAGAGAGGGACTGTAAAGTTGACCATCCTAAATAGCACAAGTTTATTGACAAATTTCATGTGCGCCTACTACTATATCTCAACAAAATGCATGTGTTACTACAACAGGTAATTTTACATGGTGGCAGACCCTTGCATGGGTTGTTTTGGTTTTTTTTTTTCTTTTCCTGTATGCAAATGTAGGTGTTTCAGTTTATGAGTGAAAACTATTTTTTTCAGCGTACACTAAAATTTCTAATCCTGACCCTATTAATCATACTATTTTTCTAATGTGTTTTCAGGAGAATGACGTTTAATAGACTGAATTTAAGGCAGCCAGAGTCCAAGAATCAGTATGGGGAAAAAAAAAAGGTGTTTCACTTTGTTCCCACTGCAGTACTGCACAATGCCTCCCACAGAAACCATGGTTTGTTTTAGGTACCGTAAGGAAACTTAACAACATAAAAGATGTAGGTTCATCTTCAGCCTTGATTTTTAAAATACAAATAGTTCAGATATATATAACAGCTCTGGTGAAATGAAAGCACCGAACTTCATGGCAAACTCTGAAAAGCAGCTCAGTGTTTTCTGAAGAGCGGTACCTAGGGCTCAGTGAGGAGCTACAGCATCAAGGTTACGGCTTTAGAAGCCCGTAGCACAATGCTAAATCATACTGTAAATGGCCATCGACGGTGCTACTACGTAGCTGAGCCAGAACACCGAGGTAGATAATGCTGTTTTACACAACACAGACAGACCCAGAGCAATTAGCAAGATTTTAGTCTGTAAAATAAGGATTATAAGAGGCTGGATATAGAAAGGTGGAGACAGTCGTGCTCACACAACCTGAACAGTATATGCACCACCAAAGATTTGCTAAATCTGCCATTACTGACTCAGCATTTCTTAGCGTTCCCCACGCAGATGATTTACCACTTCAGAAACATTTGACAGAGACAAAACCTAGATTACCGTCTGGAGACCTGGCCTAAAGATTTAAGAAAACAGAAACTTTCTTGAAACTAATAAAAAGCTTCATTTCCAGAACCAACTCTCAAATCAAAACTGTATTCCCTAATGTTTCCCCACACGTGATGCGATTTAAGACTTGTTCAGTTCGTGTACTAATAACAACCCTGCTGAAGAGAAGCCTTGGACAGACTGATGCATTTCTCTCATGCTGCAGTTGAGGGTCAGCAGCCCAACCTGCCCAGCAGGTCTGCACGACACTAAATCCTTTCAGGGCTATTATTGGTACAGCAAGTTTAAAGGCAACTTTCTATAACATGCATGAAATGTTTCTGCAGAAGCCAAGAGTAGATGTTGAAAGATGTTGAGAGAGCCTGGCCACTGGAATATTCTTAATGCTTTATGCTTTTTTTTTTTTTTTTTTCCTTTTAAAAGAAGAAGGTTTTCAAATACAGGGAATTATACACAATCACCATTACTGGCTAAAGGAGAAAGCAAGCTAAAAAAAAAAAAGTCCTGTAGCAATTTTTGAAACGCTGCTTTTAAAAACTCTTACAGCTCTATCATTTTAAAAGATAACGCATGTCGTTAGACAACCTCACTTTCCTCTCTTTTCTCATACCTTAGTAAATACATTAAAAAACCACTCCATAAAATCCATTTGTATGTCTAGTGTGGGTGGCAATATAGGCCTGATTCTCATCTCTCATTGTTGTATATCACTTAGAAATCTCTCTGGATCCACCCAACTACTCACTGCTCTAAAATATATAGGTTGCTCCGACAACCAAAAGCCTGTACTTTGTACTGTCATATATATAATTTTGTCAGCCTAGACAATCTGTTGGCAGATATTACAAAACAAAACTGCAGAAAGCAAGAAAGAAATCACCTATTTTCCATGCATACTTTCATTTCTTGAGACAGTCAAGATTTTAAAGTTCAGAGGAGTATCTGAGATGGCTTTTGGTTTTTTGTTTCTCTTTTCATATGCAGAATGATGACTTTCCTTACCTGAATTAAAATGTTCTTATTACTCACTATTGCTTTTGTATTCTGGTTGAATGAAAATAAAAATTAATGAGATGGCTTAAAACTCTGCTTAACTGTAAATCTAACTCTTTAATACTTGGGGGGTGGGGGTGGGTGGTATTAACACAAAGCCCTGTTCCAACATACACTGCAGTTACATCTACACTGTAAAGGAACAAAAAGAATCTTGAACACTATGATGCTTCAGAAACATCCTAACAAGACACAGACACCATTCAGAACAGCCTGGCCCTCAATAGAAAATACAGGAGAGCACATACATATTTATATCATTTATAAAATCTAAAGGTGAGATCTCACAAGAAGGATAAAGAACACGTGCCTCAAAGGAAACAACAAAGGCTCAGTCCCCACCATGCCTGAAGATCAGCAAGAGAAGGCCTTGCTCACTGCAGAAATTTGTTAGTTCCCTCTCTACCCTCATTATTTGCATTACAGATAGCTACAGACATACTTTTCAGTATCAGTTGATGTATTTATTCAGTTTACATAAAATAAAACAAACAACCCTAAGAAACAAGTATTGTTTTTCTCCTCCTAATTGTTACATAAATCAAATGACATTTTAAAATTTATAAATGTAAACAGATTTTTATTTTCCTGGAACTACTCAAGCAAAAACCCAGTCTCAAACGTGGTTCAATGTGAATCTGAGATCCTGAGGCCAATAACCTCATTTAATGCTACAGCAATGAGCAGTTAAGTGCACACACAAATATGTTCTCTCACCTCAACTCAGACATGTCCACGTGAACTTACATAATAAAATTTATAACTGGGGCTGCATTGTTTGGTCATTTTTCCCATGACTACAATCACAATTCTAAGGATTGGCAGGTGCACAGTCAATGTCCCATGATATTTAACAGATTGATATCTGCCCAGCCCTACTTTCCTCCATGAATTGTCTGAGCTCTGAAAACAAAGCGCATCACATCTGCAAGACGATGCATAGGAAAGCTATTCCAAACCAAGCCATCTCCCTCTGCAAGAGCAATGGGTGGAGAAAGGCAGCTCCCAGATTTCTGATTCCTCCAAGGCAGTGATTTGGGTTTTGATTTCAGAAGCACAAAGACAGTGTGGTCACCTCTGTAAGAATGGACTTTACATGTGTATAAGTTTTATAAATATATATCAGAAATATACACAAGTGTATATATATATATACACACACATATATTAAAAAAAAAAAAAAAAAAACAAACAAACAAAAAAAAAAACAACCCACAACACTACCACAAAGACTTTTATATACTATTCCAAAAGTTAGTTAAGCCAAGATGATATATCATCAGGCTTCAGTGAACTGGACTCTACCTATCCAAGACCTATTAGTGGGACTCTGAAAGTTTGTTTTGAGAGAGGTTTCTCCTAAGAAGTCTGAGATTTTTATTCTTCAGCACTTTTACCTGCCTACTACTATCACTAAAGTTCAGCACCACTCAGGTGCTAAAACTTGAAATGACTGTTTTCTCATAAGGTAATGGACTTTAATATTATTTAGGTGGAAAGAGATTCTTTCCTCCACAAATGTGATGGAAATAATCTGCAAGTACTTTCATTTAGAACCACTTATAATGTAAAATTATTTCAGACTGTGGCTTCATTCTAGCATAGTATAAAAATTGATATTAAAGCTGACTCTGAAATATTTGCAAGCTGTAATACTATTCCAGTACCAAATTTTATGAAATCAAACCCACTGCAAAAGAGCTGATTATTCACCTAAGTAGTAAGCCATGGAAAAGTATTGTTGGTACCTTACAGCCAGAGTTGTATAAAATACTTGCAGCAGATGAAAAAAAGATACCCTGCATGCAAACAGCTTCACCTTTCCTTATTACGAAGTCACAAATCTTCCATATTTTACAGTTTTCTCTCTGATAAATGTGTCCCTTATTCAGCCAAAAAAATGAGTTCTTCTACAGAAAGCCTGGACACTGGTTAACTGAACAACATCCCTTAAATATTTACTATACAACCACTCAACTGAATATCCAAATATCTAATAGGTAAAAAGCATTTCAAGCATCACAATTATCAGTTTAACTCATTTACAAATGCAATAACATCCCCTTTTTAGTCAATGAAGGCAACCTCAAAAATAATATGCCTCTAAATCTGCTTTTAGTACAGAGCGTTTCACACTTAACATGCCCGCAAGAAGTCACATACTTCTGATGTTCAGAAAGTTTGAACGAAGTTGCTTTTTGTCACTAACAAGGAAACATAGTTTGCATAAATCCTGTGGTCTGACCTGTGCAGAAGACAGTAATCCTTCCTTGAGAATGCCAGAGGACAGAAATTTATACAGTTAGATCAGGCCCAAATGGGTTTATTTGCATTTACACTTAGTAAATTATCTGGAAAATGCCCAAAACAGCCAAGGAAGGCGGCCCATGCTATTGTAGTGTTGTGCAGGAAACAGGAGTGAGAAAAGGAGATGGACATGTCCTTAAAATCTGTCTCTTCAGCATATAAAGAAATGGTGGAAAATGGGATTCTGTAGATGACTTCCGTTGGCTTGGTTGTAATATGGTGGGTTTGGTTGTAATATGGTGGGTTTCCTCGTTTTTGATTGTTTGTTTGTTTGGGGATTGGTTGGTTGGGGTTTTTTAAAAAAAAAAGAAAGGCAACAGAAATATTCACTAAATTATTCCTTTGTGACAACAGCGCTGAGGCCCGAGGAGCACGTTTCAGGTCCTCCAGAAGTCAGGCCTCGGGCCCCAGAGCAAGGCAGCGGCAGACCGAGGCGCAGGGCGGGAGCTGCAGCAGGCACAGCTGATGGAACAGAGGGCAGGAACACCGAGGAACAGACAGCAGAACACCAACTGGGGGCACAACCAGCAGCTTGGTGTGAACTGGAGCAGCTCCCAGCAGAACTGCCTACGGGAGCCACGACCTGCTGTGCAGGGCAGCAGCCCTGAGCCGTGTTTGTGGAGAAGCCCCCTCCCAGTGCCTGCACGGGGTGGGATGGGCCACACCAACAGGCATGTTTTAGCCATTTAGAGTCTCCAAACTACAAAAAATGAAGTTTTCTATAGAGAAGGAGAGTTGGTAGCTAGCTGAAGCAGTGCTTCAAAGCCACAGTGCACTCTTCGGGGCTGGCGGTCTTGCTCAGAATCAGCTAGGTTGGAAAGGACCTTGAAGATATCCAGTCGAACCGTTAACACTGACAGTTCCCAACCACACCAGATCCCCCAGCACTCTGTCGGCCCTACTCTTAAACACCTCCAGGGATGGGGACTCCAGCGCATTCAAACACCCCAAACTGAGATATTACCATGTTTCCTTTTATTCCTCTTGCCAGTAAGTCTAACTAGTTGTTTGGATTTGACAGATGACCTCACTGAGGACACAGCCATTAAAATTTATTCTCCCTGGTTTCTAGGAAAAGGCTTGACTGGTGGAAGCTTTGCATTTTTTATTTTTTATTTTTTAATTTATTTTGTTATAATTGATTCCTTGCTGTCAACTGGTGCCTGCAGAAGAATTAGATCTGTAAGAAGAGCAGCAAGACATGTTCAAGCATGTGACAGGCATAGCACGCTGACAGGGGCTCAGAGATACGAGTCTTTTATGAACACCAGAATTATGTTCCAGCAGAGAACTTGAACTTTTATATCTCCTAGCAATTTCTCAGAAGGAGCAATACTTACATAAATGAAACAGCTGCCCACACAAAAATTAAAGCAGCAATTGCCAGCACATTTTACTTCATCTATAAAGGCATACAAGGTAGCAAAAAGTTTTGTACACATATTTCTCAGGGAAATAAACTTAGCCAGAAAGCAGCTTTCTGACTTCTGAAGACACTTACTGTTCACAAAGAGGAAACATCAGGCTTTACAGCTTTTGGAGGAAGCTACACATTATGTCCCTGGAAGCCAACAGAGTGTCAGACAAGTGATCCTGCGAGTTTCCTGGAGGATTTTAAGAATACAACAACAAATACCCACTAACCGGGAGCACTAGATTTTGACAGAGACAGCACAACATCCACTAGTGATGCTGATGGATGTTTTCTGTACCAAACCTGACAGTGACAAAAGAGGCTTTAACGTGAAGGAGCCTTTCCAGTCCCTATTCACACACCTGGGAACCCTGGTACTGACTGACAAGCAAGTCAAATACAACAAATGACTGGCATTCCTAAAACAAATACAGAGCTGGAGTGTCAAAGAGCAACCGCTGCCACTGAATCATAGAATACCAGGTTGGAAGGGACCTCAAGGATCATCTGGTCCAACTGTTTTCAGCAGAAGCGCGGTCTAGACAAGATGGCGCAGCATTGAGTCCAGCTGAATCTTAAAAGTATTCAATTCTGGGGAATCCATCACTTCCCTGGGAGATTATTCCAGTGGCTGATTGTTTTAATTTTGAAAAATTTTCTTCTTGTGTCCAATTGATATCTGCCCAGGTGTAACTGGTACCCATTAGCCCTTATTTTTATCATGTGACTCCTTGTAAAAAGGGAGTCACATCTCTTTTGTAGCCACTGGAACATGGCAATGAGGTGTTCCCTAAGCCTTTTCTTCCCAACTGAAACCCAGTTCTCTCAGCCTTTTCTCATATGGCACTGCTGGTAGGATTTATTTTTTTTTTTTTTTTTTTTTAACAGTAGCTGCAGTGACTGGTTTTTCTGCATGAGGTTGAAAGGACAGCTCTTTCTTTGCCCAGTCTTCTTCACTGCTGTCACCAGCCCTGCCCTGCTCTTGCTTCTCAGCCCAAAGACACCAAAAATAGTTATGCTGGGATCCCTGAGGTAGTGAACAGACTTTCTTGATCTGAGACATTGCTTGCTACATATACCAGTATTATGGAAAAGAAAAACAAGTTTGGAAAAATTAAAAATTGATAAGAAACCAGAGGCAGAACAGAGAAAGCAACAAGTTGTAGGGGACTCGTTATCTTTTTTGTGCCCTATTTCCATTACTGCCTGGTAAATGCATACTTGTCATTTTCAGTGCCTTTTCTCAATTTTCTCAGCAACGCTTGGCTTTGTCTTCTCAGGGGAAAACAAAAAAAAACAAGAAATGAGGAAAAATTATTTGATACCTTTCACATTCGTCTCAACTCTGAGGGATGGTCCAACATTGTTTAGGAAGTCATCTGTAGAACCCTAATCCCTAATGTGGCACAGATAGCATGGTTCCACAGCTAACCTGCTAGTAGGAATTCAGGTTTTCCACATGACTTTTCAGTTCAATCTAGAGGTAGAGCCCATTTTGTACAGTCAGCACAGTGTAGCAAACTTGAATTTCTTGGGAAAAGAGCCATAGTAAGGATGCATATTTTGGGCAAGATTAGCACCTGCTGCAAATAAAAGTCAGATTTATATTTGCTAAGGATCTAGTCACCAACAGAATAAATTTAATACTCAATTTAGGAAACAAGAACTTAATTTTAGTACAGATAAGGATCATGACGTAAAACATAGCATCCTACAATCTATCATGGTTAGCATGATTTTAATGGATCGTTAGAAATGCTTATGGAACCTATGAGTTTCTGGGCACTACTCCGGGATCAGTAATAAAAAAAATTCATTCTCTAGTTACCTGCTAAAGCAACTTAGCATACCATATATGATGAAGAGTTATAGTCTACTTGAGGAAAGATACTTAACTCCTTACAATGCAGCAATAAAAAATGCCTGATCAGAGATGAAATCTGAAAGCTTTGAGTTTGATGGGCTTTGAGAATACCCCTATGTAAAATATTATATTTTATACTTTTTTTTTCTTTTAAAAATGATTGTTTTTCCACAGAGTTTCTAATATGACCATACAAGCAGAGAAAGTTCAGTATTCTTTTCAGTTATGTCAAATTTTCACCATTTATTTACAGTGAAAAACCCTGGATAAAAATATTGTATCAATCACCTAAACCTTAAGAATTTAAGTATGTCCAGAATCAGACATCAGCGTGACTGCTCATGAAGAAATCTTTTTGGATTCAACATGCATCCTCTATGGTTGCTTGTATCCACACACATCCTCCTTGCAGAGGAGCTATACTTCCTACTCCGCTGCCTTAATTTCTCTTCATATTTACTATGCTCTGAAGAATTTTAATAAATATTCCATGTGGTATCCATAAAGCAAATAAAAATGATTAACAGCCAGCACAAACACCTCTAAAGCAGCATGTACTCCTCTTTCATGCAGGATCATCAAGTTCAATACCACGGAAAAGGTTAAGTTTATTAAGCATTAGAGAGCTCTGAGTTCTCATCACTCAACCACTCCTTTTTCTTCATCTTTTTTTTGTTTTTTGAGAAAGTGTAATAAAAGGAGGTACACAGCTAAATGGTGACCTTTAGAAGTACTGTGTGCTCCTATGGGAGGAAGTGTGCTGTATTTGATTGTTAGATTTTATAAGATTAGTTAATATGACACGCTAATTGATGGGTTTTGGTAGATGAGAACAATGAAATTATTTGTTTCCCTTTAAAGGAATTCTGTAATAAATGCAATCCACAGATGAATAACTGTACTGCATTATCATAGCAATATACCACAGAGATACGTTTTTAAATGCAAAACAAACCCATCCATTTGGGCAAGTTATCTGAAAGCATTATGTAAGGCAGTTTTTTTAGACAGCAAGTCCTTCATGGATTTTAAATAACCCAACCAGATACATAATAAAGATCCCCTATTTAACAGCATGACAGATGTCATCAACAGAAAGCCTTGGCATTAGTAAACTAGAACATCCCAGTTCAGGATTATTGCCTGTGCACAATTTCTACTGTAATGCAACTTCCACATGAACACAGAAGTATTTAGTTTGTAAAAAAACCAGCAATGTTAAAACTGCTCATGCTCCTTAGCTTTTACTTGTACTAGTATCTCTGTACATAGAAATAATATTCTTTCACTGTGACCTTCAGAAATCACACATTAGTATGCAAGTATGTACAGTCTACTGTGACCATTAATGAAGACAGACAGTGAAGTTAGACCTCAGACACATGATAAAGTTGTCACAGACTAAAATATTGCCCACATCAACTGAGCCAGTCACCTCGTCTTAGCTCATAAAATGCAAGGTAGCACACGTTTGCAAAGCCCTCTTTCACTTCAGGTTAAGCCAAGTCAAAGAAGTTTGCATTTGTGCAAACATGGCCAGTTACTGCATCCCTGCTAGCCCACAGGAACCAAATAGGTCCTGGTATGCTGATCATGTTATAACCTGTTAGATACACTGCTGCCATCCCAGGAACTGCTCCACACATACCCTAAAGTAAATAAGGGGTGAATCGCACAGTCAGTACCTTCTTCCTACGGTACCAGAAGCATCTTGGATAGACCTTGGCCAGTCCTTTAAGAGACTACATCAAGACTTATCTGCCTAGTAGATAACTTAGCAGTGACACTCCACCTCTCACCATCTCTCTTGTAAAAATATCACAATACTGGACCTCTTCAATTTTAAGCCTTCATGGCAATCCTTCAGCCTACACAAAACACCCCAGAACAGGCTCGTAACTGAATATAAATCAGGTGTCGGAAGGATGACATACCACTGTATTTAGATGACAAAGCTTCTCACACCCCAGTAAATGCTGTTTTTCTCAGCAAATCAGCAATTCTCGTTACAACGGCAGGAAGCTCAGCCCAGATGCACACAAGCACATAGCTGCTGAATTGGGACTGGGAGCAGGGAGTTTAAACAGAAGTGAAAAACCTGCCTACCTCAGTGAATCTGGCCTAAATGGAAAGAGTTTATTGCTCGCTAATTATAATCCAAAAAAAGGGAGCAACCAACTAGCCTGATGCCCCAGTCCTGACAAAAGGAGAAGAGAAAAAGTACATGAAGTACAAAGATTACATGAGGCAACATTTGATCTTGTTGGTAATAGGAAATACAAATTCAGTTTTATGAGCTTTAGCAAACACCACATGTCTCCTGGGACTTCTGCTAGAAAAGGTCACTATAAATTCTGGCTGGACTGTTAGGGTTTCTCTGACAGACCCACTGGCAGAGGTTTGGGAAGGATGGTGTTGAAATCTGTGAGCTAACAGTTCCCATTTTGGTTTTTCACAGTGAAGGAGGCAGTAAGATTTCTAGTTCAGAAACTGAGCTAATTCATTTGTTGCTGGTTTTGGCAGCAAGAAACATTTTTTTATGAATCAGAAATTAATTCCTTACTAGAGTGCCCCTCCTATCAAGTAACTGCTTGACTCAATGGGCAAGAAAGTCTCTCAAACAACAAAACAAAACCCCAAAACTACTACTTTTAACAGTGCAAAGAATACTGAAGTAGTTGGACAACACACAAGAGCATCAACAGAAGAGACAGACTCCCCAAGTGATTCCTTTAGCCATGGTTTAGGGAAATCACTGGGAGAGCAACAAGGGGAAAAGACAATCTGAGTTCAAGTCTGAACAATTTGAATGCCCAGAGCAGCATCCTGGTAGGAGAGGAAAATGACCATACACGACTTGCTTTTGTTTTTTGCATTTCTTTCAGGAAACAGCTCCAAGACCATGACTGCTCTGTCTTTCCTTCTCAAGCCTATAGACCAGCTGGGAGAGGGACTTGGGGGGGTTTTTTGTGAAAAAAAAAAAAAACAAACCTGCTTCTGTTCCAAGCAGTTTTTTGACTGCTGGGATCTCACTTCCTTGGCTTTGGAAAGCTAAATCTAGACTGTTTTGTTGATAGGGAATGGCAGAAAGCAAGCAATGTGACAGGAGGAGGAGGACATTTCGTAAGTGAGAAGCATGCTTGCATCAGATACAGAGAGAAAAGTGTATTGATGACTGACACTAGAATTATTCTGACATTATTTTACCCTTCTCGTAACTGCAAAGGAAGAGTAAGATTAATTTTAGAGCAGCAGATTTTCCCCATGACTTCAACAGAATTAGATTAAATTAATGTTTCAGTTGTGCTTAATCTAAATTTCTGTCTTTTAAACTGTAGGCAAATGGTTTCTAATCACTATTTCTGTACCATCTGATGCTAAAGGTTCATCAATTTTGTTTCCCACCAATATGATTTAACTCTTATTCAGGCAAGAAAACATTGTTAGTAAGCAAATCAATTTATTTTAAAACTCTCTCATGTACTACCAGTTAATAGCTTCAACCAAAACACTAGAAATACACTGGTCTTGGACTTATTTTCTAGTTCTGTGCTGAGCTGTGAGTGTGCAGTGTTTCTCCCCTCTAATTCTGCCGGTATCATACTAGGGAGATATAGGACATAAATTTGAATTTTCCTCTATACAACTCTTTAAAAAGAAAGAGCAGTTAGAACCATAAACTGACAAATAATGCATTTTTAACTTATTTAATGAAAGACGGAATGAATTTCTACTTTATAAAATGTAACTCCAATTAATACCAAGAATAAAACACCCTGCTCTATTATCAAAAAGTCATAAAACATCTGGGTTTAACAATAATCTGACTGAAGAGTACTATATATAACAGAAATAAAATTCCTTATTGCCATTCATCATCTTCTATCTTTAAAATGATACTGCACTCACACATTAATTACAGATATTAGATAAGTAAATTGTATCATGATGCCCTGAAAGGCTGGCACACCAACTGCTGAAAGACCATAAAACCATTAAATCCGTGAGATCCTTTCTCTGCCAGCAGCATGATTTCACAACATAACACTTTGTCAGTCATTTACCTTCAGCTGTACTCGTGAAATATATCCCCCCATAAGCACTTTATGCATTACAACTCGGTCTAAAAGACTTTTCCGGGTGGGTCAGGGGGAATTAAGGGGTTCCTGACACCGCTTTCAAGCAAACGAGTAAATAACTCGCCAGCAGCACAGCAAAGAGTGAACTCTGCCATTTTGAGACGATCCATTTTGTTGTACAGGTATAACAGACATACTGGATGACAAAAGTGGTCTGTTACATTAATATATCTACTTAATTTAGAGTAAGAGCACAGTGTAAGCATCAGCATTTTAATGAGATGACAAGGCTCAATCACCACCATAGGTACTGAGGCACTACTATTGCACAAGTTCTGTCAGAAGCAGCTCTTTCTGGCAAACACAAGCCATTACAGGATTTGGACCCCAGCTATCAGCCCTGATGCAGTTCCGCAGCCTTTCAGGCATTGACAGCTTTTGGGGATCCTCCCTCCTCCCAGCACCGCCCCACATCAGGCCCAGCTAAATTTGGTTTGCGAAGGAAGCAAAAGGGATGAGCTCTCCCCTCTCTTACCGTGACTCCTCTGCTGCCACCTCCTTAACAACCTCCCCCTTAGGACACAGCACAGCTTTTGTGCAGCCGGTTCCTCAGCTTGCCCTGATTTTTGGTAGCTGGCTCCATCCAGTCAAGTCCCGAGCAGGAAGGAGAGAGGAACACGTCTCTCCAGCCAGTGCACCCCTGAAAGGATGAGCACAGGGACTCCGTGGTGCCCTGTGCTGCCCAGGGCAAGGAGTCACCTCTGCACCTTGCAGAAACACTTGCAAAGGAAGAGGCATTTATCCACAAAATTACAATCCACCTTGTCCTGCTTAGCAACAGTTTTCCTCCTCTGCAAAGCATTAATAATCTATTTTTATCTACTTTCAACACCACGCCTATATGATAAAATGTTTAATGCCTTAGAAAAATAAACTGCCTCTAGCGAGGATAACTTCTGTAGCATACCAGCAGATGTAGGGTTTTGACAGCTGACTGGTCATAAACAATCAAGGGTTTGAACAAAAGATAAAATACTTGTGTGGGCTACTGTTTCTGCCAAGAAGTACAATGAAAAGTGAGAAACAGCATGGAAAGAGGATAAAATATCACAGACTTAAAGCAAAAGAAGTCTGCAGATGACACTGGCCTGGAAGGAAGGAAGGAAAAACCACCAAGACGTATCGCACAGATGTTAATTATGCCTAGCAAGAAACAGACCAGATTTCAGAGGAAATCCTCCTTCTGTAGATGTTTAAGGGTGACAATAAAGCTTAAACTGTCACAAGCATTTGATTAGTATGTTACAGATGGAATTTAAAACTGGCAGGTTAATAATCAAGAACTCCCCGGGGTATCAGACTCCCATTAATACATCTCCTCCTTTACCTGGGCCTATCAACCTACATTCCTACTTTCCCACCACCTGACAAAATACATCTGCTAGTAAAAAAATCAGCTTTTCCTAGAAACAGATTAAATATTTATGCCATTCTATTACTGATGTAAACACTTCTCCTACACAATTTTCTACATATAGATCAGTACTTTCATTGCAAAACTTAATCATGCACTGCTCCCTGCTTAAACTGCTTAAAAGTATGTTTTAGAAATTGTTCACAGAAGGTAAGAAAACATACTTAAAGTCACATAAAACTACTTATAATCATTGTTCCAGCCATTTTAATACTGAAAAACAACTGTGTTCAGAAGTTGAACAGCCTTCGCTAACACTACATATGCCCTTCCAGTACCTAATTAGCTGATAATAGTCTGGGTGCCTGTAATGCACAATTCAAATGCCTTGCTTACCAATGTATTTAGTATGCTGCAAATAAGTCTTCGTACCAATTAAATCCCTTGTTATTATGAAAATGCTTCCATACTGTTGTAATAACACAGGATAACACAGTCAATGCTACTAATCATGAGGCTATTCTTTGAATAATTGCAGGATTTATGAGTAATCATTGCTAAGGATACGCTACTATTCAGTACAGAGTACACAAAATCTAATAATACCTTTCAAATAAATCTGATTAATGTTACAGTATCTTTTAAGTGAGGCATGTACATAAAAAAATCTTCACAAACAACTGAGAAGCAGTACTTTACAGTGCAGTAATTTACTATTGCAATTCTGCAGTAATTTACAAGCACAGTAATTTACAAGTGTATGCAGGCAACAAAAATCTATTTTTCTTCTCAATATCTGAAAATATTGCTAAAGATCAGGTTTGATCCAAAAGAAGATTATTACTTCTATTTCCCCTACAACAGGTAAGTTAGGAGAGACTATTGGATCACAGAAAACTTTTGGGGCAAACCCAGGAATTAGCCCAGATTCCCTATCAAATAAACCAGCAAATCAAGAACTGGCAATATCTCCATATAAATGTTTTATGGTACTGGTTTATACTTTAGTTCAGTTCTAAAATTTTCTGCTGAAGTAATGTACAATAAAAAAATATTTATCATCAAAATAAACCCAATACATTACCTTTAACACATGAAGTCATTACTGAAGAAGTTACCCAGCTTACCTAAAAAAGAAAACTCAGGGGCTACAGAGCAAGGAACTCCTACCACCAAAAAAGATTATAACACAAAGAGTTAGAACTAATATGAACTTTAAGAAAATCACATAAGATTTTCAATAGGTAACTAAATGCTATCATTTAAATAGTACAAGTAAACAGCAAAATTAAAAGACAAGTAAAAATCTTCAAATCCACGCGGACATAGTATCAGAATGGAAACACTTCAAGTAATTATTTTATTAGCAACTTACAGACGTAAAGATATTTCATATTATTTTCACACAACTAGCCAAACCCACAGAAGTCAATGTGGCACAAGAGAAACACACAGATTAGATCATCTATTCCCTGACATATCAGTCCCAAACTTCCTTCATCTGTGCCTAATGCAACACCTGAATTTAAAGTGCCCCGCCAACCCCAAACCCTTCCAATCTTCTACCATTCAACCCTGGAAACAGCTGAGACAAGGGCCCAGCAGATCCATCCGTGCACAACCTCCTCACCTCCCAAACAGGCACACGAGGGGGACCTGCAAAGCTGGCCAACGGAGTGATAGGAACTATGCTTCAAGGTGGCAGGCAGTATTAGCATTTGCCGGCTTACACAAATTAAAAAAACAAAGGACCAAGTACCAAAATCAATACCTTGAAGAAACCCCCCTTCTTGCAGATTAGCTGTCTGTTGGACTTTGACACAGTAAATCTCTGGAGCATTAACTCAGTGGTACCTGCAAGAGCTACACTTGCGTTCTGATCATCTTTGAAAGTTCCAGGTTGCCTGTGTTGCTTTAAGAATACAATATGTTGGAATATATATCTGTACCCTCTTGCAAAAATTATTTAACTGCATGTGTCTACAACATATGCTTAGGATTCAGAAGGAAAACATGAGGATAACTGCTAAACAAAAATATCTGGCCAAAAAATGGACACAGAAGACTTGAAGTACATTAGAAACATTTATCTGTCAAAAATATTCTCTAAGACATCAATAATAATATATTGCATACAAAATATAATGAATACATACAGCGAGAGAAAGTGAAAAATCTCAACCACCTGCTATAGATAAACAAATCTGTTTATTTTTCCTTCAGAAGACATTGATTACTCAGGCAAACCACTCTATTAGCAAATCTCTCCAAAACCGTAAGATTAAATATTCCACTGAGAGATTAATAGTAGGCAAACTGTTGCTTCTGGTCTCCTGCCCAGCGAATGTTCTTCTAAAGGAAGAAAAATATTACTATGCCAACCATCACTACAAAACATTGGACTCCACCTCTTCCTTTGCTAAAAAGCAAATTACCCATCCACTGAAAAAGAAACATTTACTGATTTTATGTCTCAATCAGATGGACAAAGCTTACCCAAAAGGCATTAGTATCACCAAGTCAAGACAGGCCGTTCCACATTATCAACAGTATTCAGCAGTATCTTACATCAATTTATAACAGGAAAAAAAAAAAAAAGGAATCTCTGCACACAGACAGAGCACTAGACAAAATAGTAGAGACAAGAACAGATGTGAAAAGCTCTCCAGAAAGACAGCTATTCTCAACAAGTCTTTAAATGTAATGGAAAAAAATTCAAACTCTTAATTTAATGCACCCAAATCTCATTACTAAATACATTTTACATGAATTTACACTGTGCCTTCACGGGCAGCAGGCTACTTCTAAAGGAAGACAATGAGATTTCTGCCCAGGACAAGGTCCTAAAATTATATATTAAGTATCAAATCATGGGTCTACCTTCATTCAAACTGGGGTCTCAGCATGAGAAAAAAATAAAATCTTCATTTTCCTAGAATGCTGAATTTTATTTTTTTTTTTGAATGCCGAGATTTGTTTTCTGACTTCAATCAGAGGCTTCCCTGAAATTTTCTCACCTGTACATATGCCATGCACTCTACAAGCACTTTGTGGCAATCTATCAGTTCATTACAGCATTCTTCCAAAACTACAGTATATGAAATGATTAATTTTTTTTCCCAAACATGCAAACAGTGTAAAAAGGTATTTACCTGAATTGTACAGGTACTTTGCATACATGGTAAGAATTTGTTTTAGCAAAGCAATTATCTGAAAACGTTCAATTCAAACCCACTTCATGACATTCAGGTAGCTATGGACTCATGTAAGGTTTTGTTTCTTTATTTTATTACATAAATTCTTTAATATGGGATGGAAGCAATAACAATTTCATTAAACTAAGCGACAGAAAAGAAAGGCAGAGGCTTGGTACAGTTAGAAGGCTCAGCTTAATCATTTATGACAGCCAATGTAACCTTCTAGAGGTAAAGCAAGTAGACTGTATGTCTGAACTTTTTACCTGTGTTTCATTAATCTACTTGCATGCATATATGTAAAGTGTACTGTCAGCGTGTGCCACACCCCCAGGCAGGCGCATATGGAGCAACTCCACCTTTGTGGAACTGTTTCTGTGGATGCAGTGTTTGAATGTGATCTTTTTCCACGAAAGAAATTCCTCAGTAGCCCTTGTTACCAGGCATACACCTCTTGGCATCATTGCCAGCACCTCTGCCTGTCCACACCTTTACCTTCTCATCCTGAATTTCAAAGATAAACAACACTTCTCTGCCGTCAGAGCTGTCACTCTGAAAGCCACTCATGAGCCAAATCACAGCTACAGCAGGAAGTTATTAAATAAATGATATGCATGCCTGAACCCATCATTGGAATCAATTTATATAAAACATATGCAATAAATAATACAGTGACCCATATTAACAGCTTTACCCTGAGTTACGTTCATTTGTCTGGCGTTTAACTTATATTTTTTGCAGCACCTGGCAGTAATCATTAATATTATATTTAATTTTTATATACATTACAGTATCATCCAAAAACACAAGGTGCAGGAGTAATATGGCAAATACGACATCTTGAAAACATTTCAACATTAATTTAACTGCACAGATACTCTGGATGCCACATGAACCTTTCTTAGGTACCGTATGCAATTCACTTCAATAAACAGCTTCACAGAAGAGCAACTTATTTTATTCAGATAAAACACCCAAGCGCGAAGAGTAATAGAAAGTCTGAGAAAACAGAAAATTCTCCTTTGGGTTTTGATTGGTTTTGCTTTAATCAATGTAGTTGATAATAATTAAGCTTCAAAACCTCCATGCCTAAATGACATACTGCAATTTACTTTGATTACAGAGTTGTTTTTTTTTCATTTGTAGCTCACCATTTAATAGGCAAACACAAAATCACACATCTCCTTGGTAACAAATTGAGCCCAGCTCAATATCCATAAAGCTCTGGGTGGGACAGAGAGTCCCTCCTGTCCCCTCTGCCCAGGGACAGTGCTGAAGGGGCTCCAGCTCCCACCACCCAACGGTCACCTGGAGACAGGTAGCCATCTCCATGTCAGCAAAGGTCAACAAAGACTTCCCCAACAGGGTTATCAAACACTTTTTACAGTCAGGCCCATAAACCTTCAACGACAGATTCGTGTCTTTGTTCAGCTGCCCTAATTCCAGTGGGTTTTGGCACACCCCACACCCTCCAAGGCTTGTACAAAGGACAATTCCCACTCTCACTTCCCCCCCCCCCCCGATACATCTGGTATTAGTTGTTTGTGCTTCTGCATAGTGAGCGATGGCTGATGAATATCCCCTTAACTGCACTATGTGAAACAGCATTCATGGAAGGAACCTGTTATTAATGGCACAATACATTATAATGGAATTTTATACAGACCTTATGGATTTCTTCCCCCTTCATCTACCAGCACTATTTCAGAGAGAGGTTTAAGCAAGAGTCAACCTGACTTTTGTTTTAATCTCCCAACTACAACAATATAATTAAGCTGTGAATGATATATTGAAGTACCATACACAAAGACGAACTGACAGGAGTAATTTTTACTACTCAAAAGCCTTCAGTTTCATATATCATAATATCCTGTAAAGCAAGCCCACTGACATCTGCTTGGCTGTAAAAGCAATAGCTCGGTATAAACCTCAATTCATCCTTCAAACAGGCATATGTACTCCCTGCTTATTACTAGCACTATGTGCATTACTACAGTTGAAACCTGCATCACTCATTATTTTGTTTCTTTATTAACTGCTTACCACAAATCGAAGAGCAGAATTTGCCATATTCTTGCATGACAGTGTTTCATATGAGTGCTCTGCTTAAATTATTTTAAATGTTTTATCATCTTGACATATATTTTGCTTTGTTTGAAGGTGAAGAAAAGAATTTGGCATATCTGGTCAGGCTCCAAATAAGTCCCCTCTTTTTCTTTACAAAAAAAAAAAAAAAAAAAAGGAACAGACAATTTGTATTCAAGCTCTCATTGTTTCTCATTTCATTTCTGGTTTTGAAGCTTTTCAGGATGGAGCAGATCTTAGTTCTGTACCTATAAGAATGAGAACCTCATTTACAGCTATGATCCTAAGGCACTACTGTAATGCAATTATTAATACCATCACCACCAGTATCAGCCCAATCAATCTGAGTATGTGCTTCTAATGAGTTTGTGTCTTGAGGCAGTTAATGTTCAGACTGATTTTTTTGTGTTTTTTTGTTGTTAAATAACCATTCTTTGCAGCAAATAAATTGAAAGCTTTATCAAACTAAAATTAGTGTTTAGAGAGCAACTACGAAAAATCTGATTATGGGAAAAAATTATCAAGAAGAGCAGATTAACCTGGCTCATTTGGGGGTGAATTGTATTTGCTGAGTTAAGAGATATGCCTTGGCCAAGAGGCAATTTACTTATATATTTGGATTCTTCCAAAGAAGAATAAAATATTTTCCTTGAAATAAATATATTATAGAGAAAATATTAAATACTCTCCCACACAGACCGTGAGTAGAAGGAATACACGATACATTAAGTGGCTGTTTTGGCAAAACAGAAATTCAGGAAATTTGTTTTCTGCACATTCCTATGTGATTCATTACAAAAATTTCCCTGCCTTCCTCAGAGAACAGCAGGTACAATGCTTGCTTGACCATCAGAGGCCAGAGAACTTCCAACTTGAAATAAAAAGCAACTTAATTTGCTCTTGTCTGATAAAATACTCTGCTACAGGAGTCCCAGTTGTGAATAATTACCATTCAATCACACGAATCAGTCTTCTGCATGTAACTGGATTTACAGTGATAGACTCATTTTCAGGGGCACGTTTGCAAGTATTTGTATTAGAAAGCCACTACTTCCAAGGCAAGCATATAAAGAAAAGTGAAGGTGAAAACTTTTTTATTATCTTAGAAGACAGCCTATTACCTATATCACTTTCTCAAATATCCATCCATCCACACCTAATGAGTCCAGTGATTTAGTCAGAACAAATTCATAAAGATGATTCATAGTTGTTATGCAGTCACTTGATGTTAATAGCAAAGCTGATGTCTTAAATCACAGCTGTTTCCCTATGATAGCCAAGGGGCAAAGCGACACTTTGGAAAACAGAGGAAAGAATTTATTAGGGCAACTTTACAAAAGCAACATTTACAAGAAAAATGTGAAGCAAAACATTAGGGTCAAAAGTGCTATAACCAAATCACTAGAAAGTATTAGATGCCATATAGTAATCTGCATAACTAAGTTAGGAGTTATTGGTCCTCCCTCTGCATATGTTAATACTGCCAAGAATTTACTATATCTAGGTGAAAATCTTTTATATTTAATTTTATCTATAATCTGTTCCCCGTGTTCTATAAAGATACACAGTAACTTATATATACTTGGTAACAAGAGACAAAACCAGTGTCATTGTTTCCAATACTAGTAAGCATTTAACCACAACTGAAAAGAGTAAATTTTAACCAAAATAAGTCATATATTCAGCAGTTGAAGAGATTTCTTATTACATTAATTCAGGGACAGATAATACAGTATGTTAAGAGTAGCAGTATTAAGCCAGTAACAAACATCAAATGACCCAGTGTCTTCAAGAAAATATCCTTCAGTTCAGGTTATTAAGTTCTGCTGGATGACAAAGCATCAAGCGTTTCACAGGGCTGAATCTTCTCCACATACACCCCACTCAGATGCAATTTGATCCAGAAACACTCAATTTATGCAGATTGCAGACTCTGGAGCTTTAAAGAATATTGTAGTTTTACAGCCAGGAAGGAAGAAACATATGAGTAAATTTGGCTTTACACAAAAGATAACAATTAGGCACAAGATACCCATCAGCTCTTGGAAGTCTCTTAGTAGATTCCTAGATATAGAGATGCTGCAGCATCAAGCTCTGGTGAGAAACGGGTGCATTTTTAATTAGAACCAACAATTCCTGACATTTCACTTGCTTTCAGCAGGACTCCGTTTGCCTTACTCATCACTATTAAAAACATCTAAATTAATCCAGCAGGATTTCTGAGAAGGCAATGAATGAGCTGTGATTTTGCAAAGCCGTAGTCTGATTTCTGCCTCCATTCTTCTGGCCAGTAATTGTAACAATAGAAACACTAAACCCAAGTTCCCATTACCAACCATATGGTATTTTTAACAAGGAATGAAATAACTACCAAATTGGAAAAAAAAAAAAAAAAAAAAGTAGAGAGATGGGAACAAGATGTGCATACACCCTAGCAAAGTGGAATAATTGCATAGATTAAGTAGGTCAGCTACAGGTATGGATTTCTTTTAAGGCGATCCAAAAAAGTATGAAAAGTTGCATGTGAAGGCACGCTCCGAAAGAATTCACAACTGCAAACAGGCCCGTCTTACTCAAATCAAGGGAGGCAAAATTGAAACCACCTACCCTAAGGAGCTTCCACTGGAAAGCCGGTCTTATTTCCCAACCTGCTCGCTGGAAAGCTGCTGTGGAATAACCGGCGTGACGGACAAGCACATGTCACACAACTACTTCTTAATGATATTTTTGTCAGGTGATTTGTAAGCAAAAGCCTGGATTGGATATGAAATTATCTTCTTTACAACTGCCATCCACTATTTTGCATCAGAAGAAATTACTGTTCAAGAGACATGAATATGGCAATTGCTGCCTTCCTTGCACCTTTTTCTGAAGCGAGCTCTGAAGTTCTCTGTTAGTATTTAGATTTGCAATGTGACTTTCAGTACAGAGCTAAGCCTGTGTATTCAAAACAGAAAGGTGAAAGGAGGTCAAGAACCACCCTGTTAAAAACCAAGCCTTTCATTTCAAAGGGGAAGAGGGGGTTACTTTTAAAAGGAAAAAAAATTCTTCTCCAAGGAAGAAATTGCTGAAGGCTCTTAGGGATCTGTGGACCAGTTTGGTTAGTGGGTTTTGGTGGAGGAAGTAGGAAGAGACATGCACACGCATGCAGATCTCCTCCAGCTGCTCAACGTACATGAAGATTTTTTTAATTGATAGACATTTTGACTCATCAGGGATCAAGAGTCTTTTAAACTTGTGAAACTTGCACTATTTTCTTCCTAATTTTTAAGAAAGAGAAAAAGCTAGAATTGGAATCCACACGGCTCATACAGGCCATCAGGTGAACCTTACATTTCTGGAAGTGCTGAAACATTAGATTTATGATGCTAATCCTAATCAAACCAGAGGTCTTCCCCTTTACTACACTCACTGCTCAAAAAGAAGGTGCTTCATCCCTCAAATTCAGTAACAGCCCCTGGAAATCTCCATTTCCCATGCTCAAGGGCCCACACAGACCTCATGTCAGAACCCCAGGGAAAGAAAGGGCAGCACAAGTAAAGACACTGGGGCACTTTGCTACAAAAGCAAGTGTTAATCTGCCATGCAAACCCCCCCCAGAGTAGGAAAATCCAGACTCCCAAAGGCAACTGGCCTCAGGAAAGGAAAGATACAACAACTTCAGAGCTGGGGAAAACCTCTCCTCTTTACACTACCCTCCATCATGTGCCATCTCCTCTCTGAAGCAAAGCTACAGATAGATACAGTTGTCACATCTTTAGCAGACTGAAAATTCACTCCTCCCTACCTGTGAGAAGCAGCAAGAAGACATCACTGTACACGATATGTATTATTTAGATTTCTGCCCAACAGGGTTCATAGATAAACTGCTGCACCACACTAGGGTGGGAGTGTCCATATACAAAAAATCTTACAAGTGCTGGCAATCCTGGCTCAGAGCCTCCAGATGAATGAAGAACATGATTTTACTGATAAAATCATGTATAAAATAAAAATGTACGATGTCCCATGCCTGGTAAATTCCCTACTCCCTTCTCCACCCAAGTCTATAGATATGAAGTATAGATGTAAAGATGGCTAGAGATCATTGCACACATTCTTCTCCTAGGCTGCTTATCCAGGCTGAATTGCAGCACTATTAGTGCAGAAGGAAAAAAAAAAAAAAAAAAAAAAAGACTGAAACAAAACAAAACAAACTACTGAAGAAGAACATGTCATTGTAAAATTAATGGAGTTTTGGGAGGATCCAGGAAAGTTCCTGAAGTTTCTTCCTCCTCTTTATAATGTCATGTTTCTAATTTACTTCATTTATATTAATAAACACTGGATTACACAACCATTAGTCTAGTTGAGAACTGCACTAAAGCTCACTAAATCTGTCTCTAATTATTATGATTAATGGTCCAAAACGATCAACTTCTCAAATTAACAATCTAAAGCAACTGGTATAGAATAAAGAATATTTTTCCTGGTAAACAGGGTCTTCACTGTTTTTAGTTAATGAAATCTTGAGCAGTCCATTCAGTAATACTACATTCTAATTCACCATAACTACCTATTTACATAGATTTGCATCGATTATGCTGCCACTATGTATTTATTTGAGATTAATTATTTTTAAATTGCACTACAACTTAGTCTCATACTTATTTTAATACTGAAGAAATGGATCTTCAAGAGCTGACTACCTTCGCCTTATTGTTTTTCTCATTGATTCTAGAGTGTGTACTATATCTTTTTTTATTACTACTCCTACTAGTCACCAATACTCATTTTAATGAACAAGTTCTCCATTTAATACCTGAAGTTTGTAAAACAAAGTCCTAACACTTCAAAAATTTATTGACAAATTAAAAAATATAACAGCTAAAATACTTACAGGAATTACAGTTCTACATTACTTCTGTGATTACTACTCCAATGTCTGCTATTTTACGGTGATTTTTAAAGACTATTTAAGCAAGCTGATCACGCAACCCAAGTTAATTCTATAGTTTACGAGTGAGAGACTAGAAGATTCTTATCAAAACCACAAAGTATCAAATATTTTCAGTTCTAATACATCTAGATTTGGGTTTCTAGATTGGCAGTTTTACCCAACAACCACTGAAGAGTTACAAGGTCTGAGCCAAAGCCAACTTACAAACATGATTAGAGCAAAGAAGTTGAAAATAAGATCTTCAATCATCCTTACCATCCTCAAGCTCTAAAAAAAACCTTCTCCCACCCCTTGAATGCAAGACATATAGTAAGGTTCACAGCTCCTAGACTGATTTCCAAAGAGGAAGACAATATGGTCCCCAAGCATCAAGACACAGTGACGTGGGTTAAAAGGAAAGTAAGCCCTTCAAAGACATTCAAATGAATGGCAGTTTTCTTTGCCATCTAAGACACTGAAACTTTATTGTCTACTCTTCTAAACAAGGACTGATAGCTCTTGCTCAGTGTATCTTCACCAGCAGTCTTTTTTTTCCTCCAGCATCTCCCATCAGTAATGCTTTTATTTTTTTCCCCTTGAACTAAGAACATCAACAGCCCTGCATGGACAATTAAGCCCTGCAGAACATAATGACAAACTTTCCCACAGCTGCAGGGAGCCTAAGGGATTTCTCATTAAGAATGAGATTTCAAACTGTACTGATATGGTCAATGCTACAGAGAAGTATCTGTCTCGAGAGTGGCAAAGACCAGGGACATTTCTGTTTTGTCCTTCCCCATCATGGCCCATTCCTAGGGCTGCTTGACTGTTATTTAACAACATGCTTCTATTGCAAATAACAAGCATGATGGCTGTGGCTTTTATTTCTCTTGCTCTTTTCTTACAGCATTATAATGTACAATAAAGTTGTGACATTTGGTCTTCTACTATAGATTTCATATTTCTATTGGGAGCTTTTTGTGGGCTATGATACATGGGGTCATATGCAGTACTCAGCAGATCCTCCTGGACAAGTCACCTACTGCGTTACTCCGTATCATCGTCCCACGGTAGATGGCATGTATTTCATGGTCCCTGCAGGTCCTGTTTCCCTATTTGTAGTAAGTCAAATGCAACGGTCTTTGTATTAATTCAAAGATGCCTCTCTCTGACACAGGTTGAAAAGAAAACATAAAAGTCTTATTTTCAAATATGTATTGAAAAGGTAACAGAACCTACACCACTATTGGTGGTGAACTTGCTTCCACTTGAAACTTCCCTTTATAAATTTCAGATTACATACCCAGTTTAAACAAGTTTGTGTTCAGTACTTCTGTCATCATCCGAGTTAATAACATTCATTCTTTAGTACATGTGAATAACCAAGACAGTAAAGATTAAAAGGAAAAGTCAATAGCTAAAACAACTGGTTTGGCAGCTGTATGGAAGAAACAGGAGTGGTTCAACCACTGAATTCTCACACATCAGTCTGGGAATGCCCTGCAGAGGACTACTAGGACACACTACCGGCTGGCGTGTGGGAAACCTAAGTACAAGATTGTTTCAACATGAGAGGTACATTTGAATGCTCTTCAAAGCAATTGTGAAAGCTATGCAAAACCCACTCAACTCTTATTTGGAATGTTATTGGGAAATGGCAAATTACTCATAGCTGTGTGGTTTTGCTTCTGTTGTCGTTGCTTGAAATGCCAGAGCTTGCAACTAACCTGAAAAATCTCAGAAATACTTCTGATAATTGAAAAACCAAATGCATGCCAGACACTACTGCACTGTGACCATCCCTCTGTGTGATGAAATGTGAAAAAGTGAAAAAATCCTCGTTTAAGTGAAAGAATTGCACTGTCTCCATAACTAGAAGATATAACTACAGTGAAAAAGGACATGATACTGTGTTTTACAGGTTCCTAAGCTACGGCAGTGGGAGGGGGGCACGGGGGATATTTCTGCTAATGCTGGAAAGCATCCAATATATAATGCTGTAATTAAGCCTCATATAATTGAGGTAATTTTTAACCAATTCATTCTATAGAACATGAGTCTAACTTTCTGTGGGGAAAGAGGTAAAAAGGAAACTGCCACTTCTACTCAAGGTAATTGGGCTTACTTTCCTCTTTCCAAAACTATGGTTTCCTTCCTTTTCTGTAACAGCGGAACCTGGACGAACACTTTACTCGCTTCTGTGACACTTTAACTAGTCCTTTTACTTACTGTTCCTGAACTAGTAAGAAATTCACATCATACCGAAGAGTAAAACCACCTGAATTTCATCTGCTTTCAAGCCTCAACAAGAAATTTCATACAACTCTGTCTGAAGTGACCTTGCACAGTCTACAGCCTTACTGATATATTTCTTACCTCAGACTGAATCGGCAAGAATAGACCCACCCACAGATACTCTGAAGACTAAAAAAAAAAAAGTAATTTGCTCCTGTGCACGTACAAGATAAACATAATTTGTGAAAGCATTCATGTGTACAAGATTTCCCAAGGCTTCATGTGACACAAGTTCATAAAACATATTTGTGCCTGATGGTATATATTTTATATCACCACCACTCACCTCTCTTCTGTTACCATGAATTTTCATTAAAGGAAGAAGGTTTAAACACGTAAAGAGAGTTTTAGTAGTGGCTGACTGGATAAAGGTGGCCTTGAGTTAGAAGTACGTTTACCCCATTAAGACTACTCTACTAACAACACGGTGAAAACATAGTAATATCACATACCACTTTTGGAACTACATTCTTGATAGTGGTGGCTGCTAAAAAATGTCCCAAGAGCTAAATTCCACATTAATAAATTAAGGGGATTTGGAATAGGAGGGTTTTTTTTTAAAAAAAATACAAGATCTGAGTAACTCATTTAGATGAATACACTTTGGAATTATTATTTAGTAACACCAGCACCCCCCTCTTTTTATTCTGCAATCTTTTGTAAGAGGTTGTCCTTATGTAGGTTCCATGTTAAAAATATATTATCAACAGACAACGATAGATCATACAGGCATTGATGCTGTTAGCACTAGTTTTTGATCTGACTCCTCAGTCTGCAATGCAAAGAGTTCAGGGAAAATACGACTTACTGCAAAGACAAAGTCCTGCTGGGTTTCAGACCTCTGTGTGAATAGGAAAAACACACCCGCACTGGATTCCCAAAACCTTCCATATCAAATTCTCATTGACTGTAAAAGGAAGCCCTGACATAAAAAAAAGAGAGATAGTCTATAGGGTTCCCAGCCAATACACTCAAACAATGTAATTGCATATGTCCTTATTTGCTATAGATCACTGAAAAAAGGGTCCATTTTGTTCTCACATCTGGGAGCCAATTAAGCCACATTCAAGACACTAGAAACTGCTGTGACATATAAAATCTAGGAGCAACAAAACCTTGAAGACTTTGGAACCTGTTCATACTGAGAAAAGTCAGTGTAAAATTTCTTTTTAAAAAAACTATACTGCTAAATTTACATTGTACATCTGTACCTTGTGCCCACTGCTGAACAATGACAACTGACAAACGTTCAGTGCTTCTGCAAGCTTCATCACTTCACAAACATGAATTTATTTTTGAAAAGTCAGTCTTCTCATACTATGTCTTACCTTCAACAACATACTGAGTCTTACAGTTTTAGAACATCCACTTTACTGAAATGTAGGTAT
The DNA here is from genome assembly GCF_965140245.1 of Athene noctua. Lineage (NCBI taxonomy): Eukaryota > Metazoa > Chordata > Aves > Strigiformes > Strigidae > Athene > Athene noctua. Next base: position 22,992,344 of record NC_134044.1, read on the forward strand.
CCCTAAATCAGGACAAAAGGAAGTAACAACAAAACCAAACCCAAAGGTCTTTCACAAATGGACAAGGTTTCCAATTCTCCATGCAGAGATGCTACTACAAAAATTACAATCCTTAAGATAGAAATCAGTTGGATGAAGGATGCAAGGAGCGCAGCATTAAAAGGCCTAGTAAAGAAATAGAAATACCATCTTCAGGTTGGTGCTCATAACAGTTTTGTATGCCATTCCTTGTATGAAGGGAGCCATTTTGTAGACACATTTATTTTAAGCCTCCCTCAAATAAGACTGCTCTCCTGAGATTATAACGTAATATATTTTAATAGAATAAGAAATATTTTTTTTAAAACTATCTTATGACATCTAAGAGGTTTTTACCTATTAGAAAACACTGACAAACTGAGGTTTACATAGACACAAGATTTCCCTCCTTGCGAGCATCTCCCCATCCCCACACACAGCTCTCTCCAGGTTCTCTGTTTACAGAAGTAGTCTTGTGATTTGAGATTAGATTGTGTGTTCCCCCTTGAGCTGCAGGTTCTCTGTTTACAAAAGTAGTCTCGTGATTTGAGATTAGATTGTGTGTTTCCCCTTGAGCTGCAGGGCAAGATTATGGTACAACCAAAAATGTGGTTCATCATGTAATTTCTCATCTAGTAAATGAGGAATAAAATTTGATTGGAAGAAGTAAATCACTTATTTTTCAAGTAAGGCTTCCACAGACTGCTGATAGAGTACAAGTCCTGCTGCACCGCTATGGCCACACCTTCTAATAACAGGCTTTCAAAACGCTGAATAGGGCACCTAACATCCACCACCACAAATAGTGGATTATTGATCTTTTCCAAGAAAGCCCGTTTTGCCTCCAAAAGCACTCTTTTTTGAAAAAAAAAAATAAAAATCAAGAAGTTTCACAGAAACGCCACATTTTAAAAAGCCTCACTATGAGGTTTCATACTCCAGGGAAACTGCTGAAGTTTCCCATGTGAGCACTATAACACTCAAACATCTAGCTCTTCGGGTGGGTGCTCGTTCTCTTCACTTTCCATCATCCTACGGGAGAAAAAAGGTGGGGAGTGGCATGCAGTGAGAGAAAAACATTTCCTGAGCATCTCTAATTACAAGCACCACTATCCTCAAAGAGAGCTTTAAATGGCCTGTTGCTTATTTAACAATTACTAAAAGACATTATGCTTTTGGTCTTGAAATTATTTTTAGACACCATTAGAAGCCTGGCCTTAGCAAAAATTATTTATTTAATTTGTCACAAAGAAAATAATGAACATACTCAAATATGAAAGGCCCTACACTGACAAAAACAGAAGGAAAAGCAAAAGCTTGTCAAGTCACAGACTACGTACAAAAAGTTCATACAAAAATCCCAACAATGAGAAAATGCTCAGTGAATGATCAGCTCAGATTCACTCTTGCAATATTTTAAAGCTCCTACATATCACCAGGTTGGAAAGAAATTGCTAATCTGACATAATTACTATCTGGTTTGTGGTGTATTGCTTATAAGCGGCTCCTCTAGAACACTGGATAAATCCAAAACAACCGTGCCAAGCTGTAACACTGTAAACTATTTCTAAGAGAAATGACGTGGATTTTAAAGCATCAGGTCCAACCCTGGAGAAGATTATTTAAATATATACACACAAGAATTTCTCATAAATACAACAAAACCAACCTTCTAGAAGTAAGCTATCCTCTTAAAAGTTGCGACTGCTACAGAAAAATATGTAACATAAGCCTTACCGTCATCTGCATAAAGATGATAACCACTATCATAATGGCTAAAGATGGGAAACTAAAGCAGAACATCAATATTGGAAAGCACAGAGCTCTACACAGCATCCCAAAATGCTATACTTCACATGAGTATTATTTATAGTAAAAGCCTTGTGTGCTGTAAAATGCTCATATATTGGTCAGTGGTAGAACTAAATGTCATAATGCTGAAAAATTCTGACAGGCAGCCTTTTGGTTTAAATGAATTCAATACATTAGGAGAAATATTTGGGTTTAGTTTCCTGCTCTCAAAAGTCAGTGCTAAAATATAAAGGGAAATGAAAAACATGTATATATCACTGTTAGAAAAAAGTTCTGCCTTCAGGTTTCTTATGTTAGGTTTTTTAAATTTAACTTATTTTAACTTAAACAAAAAATTCCGACAAAAAACCCCCAAACCAACCAAACAAAAAAAACTAAACCAAAAAAAACCCCACTACTTCAGAGCTACAAAAGACATCCTGAATCACTTTTTTTAAAAAGTCAAACTTTCCAAAATATGACTAAGATGTTTACAAATTACTTAGAAATGTTGAATAACAAAAGTATCTATTAAATGAAAAAAGCTTCCATCGTAAGAATTGAAAAATTTAGTTGAGGAATTCTTTTAAAAGAAGAATTAAAATGAAAATATGAATACCAGAAAAATACTTTTCAGTTCTCTGCTATTCAGCTTCTAGGTTTATTTTTTGAGATAAAGCTCCATGGCAAATTTATAAAAACTGGATATTTATCATTTGTCCAAATATTTATGACATTTAGTGGCAAGGCAAGCTAGAATCTAAGCCTAAAGTTCCTGTTGCATTTCACTAGTCATTCTTGTCTCTCGAATGGCAGAAAAATAATCTCTACAACCTGAATTTGCTGCAGCTATGTGGAAGTTGGACCAATTTCTTGGTGATGAGTGAAAGAAAGATGCCAGTGCTGTAAATCGGATTCAGGCCTGCGTCCAGTTATAGTACACCTGATCTTATGTCTACTTAGGTGTCTTAGAATGAGATATATGTAAAAATAACGCAAAGTTTCTGAGGTGGGATTTTACTTGATAACACTGATAGGTTTTTATGAATCTGTAATCTTTCTGCTGCTTCCCCTCTATATTGTTAAGTCGCCTTTTTTTTTTTTCCCTATTTTATTTCATGTTTACCTGTACTGATCAAATCCTATAGTTTTATTCCTTCCATTAATGTTAGTACAGATGATCCAAAGTGAAAAATAAACCCCCTGACTTATCTAAGCCTAGTGCTTGTCTCTTACCATATGTGAATAAAACAACCAAGAACACTGTTCTATTTTGCATGAAATTCAACTGGAGCTAAACGGGTGAGAGTTTTAACCACCATACTTTATTGCGTGTAAGGCAGCATTTAGTCCTTTGTTGGACAGAGATACTGAAATGACAGCACTCCCCAAGTACAGGGGAGACATCTCTATCCCAAACACACATTGTCAGTAACATTAACTGTGTCAAAGGCTGTATTTGAGGGATGTGTGCTCAAGGAAGAGGGGAAGAGAAGGGAATGAGGAAAAAAAAAAAGTCAAATCAAAAAAAGAGAAAAGGAAGGAGTCAAGGATGCAGCCAGAATCAGCCCACAAAGAAAGGGGATTTTGGTTGAGCACACTGAAGGAGGATTTCAACTGTGAGCAAATCAATTCTGCTTAAACAGTCCAAAAACCAGAAGAAATATTACACATTATTTATTACGTACACAAGAAATGTCACAGGATAAAAAAGTAAAAAATTACTCGCTTTAGAAAACCCTCAAATTTTTGATCAAGCCAGATGAAAACACTTATTTGGCCTTTGTTACCTAGGCGTTTTCTGAAAAGCCCAAATCAAATCAAAACTTACAAATGAATTAACAAGCAAAGTTACTTGAATCGCTAAGCAAGACGAGAAAAGCCAGAAACTGCATTATACAACATTACAATTAATCATTAATACAGAGTAACGTTTAACATATTTCCTTTGAAGTTTGGTAGTATGGGAAAATACCAGTGACGGAAAGCCTCAGGTAATCGCAGCTAGCAGGTGGTTTTGCCCAAGGAGCTGGAATCAGGAAGACCTTTGTATCTTCATTATTATTTCTTTGTAAGAGGTCACAAGACAATGTCTTGAGTTAACATGATGTAACTTCAAAGTACAGGTATGCCTGTGCTGAGGAGGAAAAACACTGCAGAGAACCCTCCACAACTGAGAGCAGATATGGAAGAGGCTGGAGTCGCCGGCTGGGAGGATGCTATTACAGAAAAGCTCTCAGGAGGCGTTCAAAGACAGTTAAGCTCCAAAACACAAGGTGATTAAACAAATCATTTTCTCACATGAATAATGCTGCTTCTCTGTACATGCCTGGAAAATACCTGTAAGTTTTATGCTGTCTGAAGTGTTTTCTAAAACATTATGAACGCTTGTGACCAATACGTATATTTTAGAGTAATTTTAGATTTTGGGATTTGACTGAAAGAGTTATTATAAAATGAGTTAGAGAAGACCACATGACACACGACCCAGAGACTTTTTGAAATTTTCGTTGTTCAACATAGCTACATTCCTCCAGAAGCATGAGGTACCACATGAATGACAAACAAGCGCTCCACTAATGAGGGAAATGATCTGACTGAATTTCCAAGGAGGCTTTACCATAGCTTATATGAAGTATTTCATTAATATTTATCTTTGTGACAGAACTCTGACAACCATTGTTATTTCCTCAGCTTCTAGTTACAAAGGAAATTCTTTCAAGTAGTGTCATGCTCAGAAAGAAAATCCCATACACGTTGTGATGTGTCATAAATTAAAACAAATTATTGCATGTACTTCCATATATCATTTTCACATTTAAGGACAAATTCTTGTCTTTCACTAAGAGGAAATTCTCAGGAATTTGATGGTTCTGGATACCCCAGCCAACTTTTCACTGGCAGAAGCGCAGTCCGTCCCCAGCAACAAGTGTGCAGTGCACACATCTAAGGGGCAACACCTAGATGTTAAGTAGAATTTTTAAATATTTCATTAAATTAACTTCTCTCTGCTTGCAGGCATTTCTTTCAGCTGTACAGTCACTGAAATTTAGAAACATAGCAATGCTTATGCAATTTTAATTTGACTGATGCGATGAAAGAAAAAAGTATAATCTATCATACGACAGATTTACTTTCACATAGTCATGCGGTCTTTTCCCTTCCCTTCATCCAAGCACCCTTCAGTTAAGGAGTGTTGCAACTCAGCCTCCCTACTCAGAGCTGCTGCAGTAATAACTGGCGAAGCACAGTTGTCAGAAGTGATGCTGATGGGATTGTGGTCAAAAACTGAATCAGAGGTTGAACAGATGCTCTTTTTAATGTCTGCCTTCTGGGAAGCAGTGACCCAGCAACAGAGTCAACCTTCCTAGTTTCCATGCACGTAACGGCAAAAAAAGCCCAAAGGGATGAACAAAAAATGCCACACACAACCCGCACCAAACAGTCAAGACCTGGATTTCAAATAACTACTTGTCATCTGGATTACATTCGTCCTTTATAAATTTTTTCAAATTAAAATGGTGGGCCACTGGATCTTGCTGGTGATGCTCAGTACAATAGAAGACCAAACCAAGAAAAGCACAATACCTTCTGTGGACAGGAGGAGACTTGCATGTTAGTTTGGCCTCTATTGCTAACAACCAGAAAAATGCCTGTCAACCCACCAAAAAGTTAATATCCAACTAGTCAATCCTATACAGTTCTTGATAGTTCAATGATGTGCAAGTGATGTGGCTGCATAACGAGTGTCTGCAGGAGTACTAAAATTTAGCCATATATGAGCCCTAGTGTGAGATCCAAGAGAAGTACCAGGACACTTGCAGGAATAAAAGGTGACAGGGAATCTTTAAAAATAAATCCAGATTTCATCCAAAGAACAACACAGCTCAAATGTGCACAAAAAAATTTCAATAATTAATTGTACAAGACACACAAGCCCAATACCAATGACAGAAGAGAACAAAAACCTAAACACCTTCTATGGTGTATGATGTGCAGAGAGCATCTGAAACACTTCAGGATTCCACTGCAAGTGGATTAGGAATTACCATTTTGTGAAGTTCCCTAACAGTTCTACTATCAATCTCTTCCTTTGCTTCTTTATATTTTTCCTCTACTCTATCTACATATATCTAACACACACAAAATCACAAAAGCACTACGGTAGGCCAACAATGCTTTTTCCTCATGTTGTGTATAAAAGCAGTGTCCCTTTTACTCACAATGGCATTACAAAGCAATCTAGCCTTTAGTTACTCTCTTACCAGTCCTTTTGTCATTATAACTTCAGACACGCTGGCTGATGCTATCGGCTTTAAAGATCCTGTTCCCCAGGTTGTCTGTGTGCAGTTTATAAATCTGCTTTGGATTATATTGATTTACTAATTGACCAAAACACTGGATTATACACTCTGCTGGATGCTTTATGCATTAAACAAAGTAACTGATAAAGAGAGAGTGCTCTTTGAGCTGATTTTTCTAGGATTTGATTTTTTTCTAGGAATGTACATCCTTTCAAGCCAGTCCTTAACAGCACAAAGAAGTAACAGAAAAGAAAAGAAACAGGGGAAAACAGCCTTTGGAGACTTATTTTCTAATGAACGAAGGTTGGCAGAAGCAGCAGCAAGGACTTGACTGGCAACAGAGACCTGATCAATGCTCGCTATCATGTAATCAATGGAAATACGTTAGGTAACACCCTCTGCAGCCTAACAGAGGTGCCTGCAGTGCTCCCCAGGAACCTGGGAAGCAAGCACCCTATCTATCAAATCCCTGGGAAGAGCAGTTTATCTTCCATCCCACCGAATATACATCTGTCATTAATCAATAGCTGTTAGAATTTGGGTCCCTTCTCCTCCCCTTTTTACAAGAGCTGGCAACTTTCCTGTGACTGAAATAACCCAATTAATCTTCCAAATAGAAAGGCAACCTTTTTTTTTTGACAGGCAGATGTTTGACAACTGATCTCAACAGCCTGAAGAAAAGGAGATGGAGCAAGTACAAAATAAAAAAGCACATACATTATCAGAATACAGCAGTGTAAACAGTTCACTGCTCCACCTGCTGTTGGGCTCCTTCTCCTTTACAAACTGCATGTTCACTATCACTAATGCTGAACACAAAAACATGCACCTACAGACAGCCTCACCACAGAAATTCATTTTATTAAGTGGACCACAAATGCACAAATCTGAAAGCAAGTCAGGAGCAAAACGCTGATTTACCTAAGTCTGTTTTCACTAGAATCTAGACGTATAAATGACAAATGAGCAAGGATTGCCACACAGGCTTACGTGCATCTTTGAAGGAGATCTCCACTGTCCCGAGAATAATAAAAAAATAATTTAAACACATGCTACAATGCAGCTATTTCTTACCTGAATAGGCATTTAAACAATTAATAGCTGCTCCTGACAGAAGGCCATATTCAGGTTATTCATATACATTTGTAGGGGAAAAGATAAACCAGTCTGACTTGGATTTTCCCCTAAGACCTCTGCATTCTCTTTTGCAGCACATGGGTTCACCTGACTAGCACGTAGTGGTGTGCTGCGAGGCGGACGTTTGCTGAGCACACATGGATGCTGTTTGACGAGAGTTTTCACCTGCAACCTGCTCCAAGGATGCAGCAGAAAAAGGGAAAAACGTGGGTCACCAGGCAAGTACTCTTCTCACCTGCCACCTAACTCATGATGCTCCCACCCTCTGCATCAGCCAGTCAGCCTCTTTAAGCACTCTCAGATATCAAACACGTTCAATTCCTATGGTCAAAGGTGTGGGTTTGGGTGAGCAAATGTTGTAACTTCAATAGTCAAATTACATGTTCCACTGTGGCTAATCAAGTCTGTATTTCATTAATCTTTTCAGTAGGCCACCCGTAACTGAATGTTTGATTAGAAAGGGGCTGTGCTTCAGGTTGTGGTATGAAGGTATTAATATAAATACGTGAGGTACTGTAAGATGTACTGTAAAACTGCTTATGAATATAATGGCTCAGCCACTGACGGTTGTTAAACAGCGGAAGGTCAAAAGGGTTTCTCTGAATTTTCAGCAGTTAGATGAGGAGATCCTGAATTTAATAAAGCAGTTTGGCATTTTAAATGATGATATATCCTTTTATAATAAATTTTTTCTCCTTTAAATTATCAACCATAGTAATTTTTCTTTTTAAAAAAAACCTATTCCCTTTGTACAACCATACCGATAGCTGATAGCTTATTAAGTGTATGCGCTAGATGTCCTAACAGTTAGTACTCGCTGTCCATCACATTTCTTGGGCCTCTTATCAACCAAAACCTCTCCGATCTTGGTACATACCCCTCAATATTAACAATATACCAACATTAACAAGCAGCACCACAGTTACATCTTGAAGCTGTCATCCAAACCCCCCAAAGGCCTTGTAGTCCTATTCTGCTCTACATTTAGCTCTATGTTTTCAGCTAGAAACTCAAAAGGTATGAGAAAAATTTTTAAAACCCAGAACTATATGCAAATAAAAGCTCCATAAGACAGTAGGTTCGTGACCCTTGGATCTACGTTATCTCAGCTTTTGGCCTTTTAGTAATCAGTTTGATTCTAATCTCAGCATGGCACTCCACATATTTGCATCACAAATATTCAGCACATGCCCACAATAACAATCAGTCTACAAGAGCTTATTCTCAAACACTCGACTCTTGCATTCACAGCACACATTAATCCAAATCCAGCTTCAGATTCCTGGTTTCAAATTTGTAAGGTATGTTAAGCAAGAAAGCTAACCCTGTTCAAACATCTACATCTTCTGGACAGTGATTTCAGTCATGTCACTTATTATCAGCACAAGTTATTTGGTTATTTTTAAACATATCTCAGCAATCTATCTGACTGAGAATACCAGCCTGTAAATAAATCAGTACTACAAATTATTCCCATTTTCTGATTAGTCCAGGGAATGCATTGAACTTTTTAATATCACTCTAGAAACAGAACATGCCCTTGTTTTTAATGCCTGTGAACCTCCTTATGAAGAGAAAAAAGGACTTTATGCACTTTAATCTAAAACTAACTAGCAGCCCGTTCAAACATCAAGAGCATCCCTTTTGCAGTACATTACAGTCAAACAAATTCAATTTTCCCCATGCTTCAATGCTTCAAAAACACTATGCCTTCACCTAAAATAGCAATTTTGCTAGAAAAATATTACTTTTATAGTTAAGTATAAAATGACACAGTTAGTGTTAAATCCTCTGAAATCCTGTCCACCTCCCCTATTAAAAAGCAGTTCCTCGAGTATTACATTCTTAATTATAAAAACCACGCGACATACCATGTTGCTTTTCTATACATTTGTACAGGATGAAAACCTTACTCTCTCATTGTAACAAACTAAGACACTTTAGAAGCACATTTAAGTGACATTTGCAATATTCAACCAGATGAATGCCCTGGACAAAGAACCACTGTACATTTATTGCCGCAGAAAAAAACCCTTATAAATATGATCAGTTATGAGTTTCAGAAACAAAGGTAATGTGGTTTTTTTTTCACCAGAATTTGTTCCATTTGTTGTCAACACAAACTGTCTCTTGAATTTATTTTTCCCATTTGTCAAAACCAGCCGCAATTCTCATTGTGGTTTAAACCCATAACTACTTGTCTAAATTCTCTTATTGATATCTTTTCCATTTGCCACCATGATTATCATGTCTCTGGTTATTGGGCTGATATTGGGTTTTTCCTTTTCTTTTCTAATCTCTACAAGCAAAAAAATCTGCCCAATCCAAAGGACCTCAAGGTAGTTCAGGAGTTCTGACCTTCTACAAAGGAAAAACAAATCTCTGTCACTCCTCCTTTTCTGTGCTATCGCAGCCCCTTGTCATCAGGCAAGGAAACACCTTCCCTTTCTATCCATCCCACACCCACATATTTTATATTTATCACCACAGTATAAGATCATTCTGCCACACTTTCAGTGGCAGTGGGTTTGCTCCACCTGTCTTTTCTTTGATCCAGTAAACTACTGAAATACTGATACAAGATGAAAAATAGAATATTGGTTTTAGCTATCGTGTCTAAACTCCAATTCATGGTCAACTCCTCCACTTCTCCCCCTGACAGATCATAAACAGACTTTACTACACGGCTGAAAAGGAAATTCTCGGTTTAGTTTTACCTTTTAGTTCCAACTCTTCTGAATAAAATTTGCTGTCTACAAAGAGGGGTTTTTTTAATATGTAAAATCATACATTCTGTTTAACAGGCCAAAAGCATCTTTTCTGGATAGGCTCCAAACATGTTTCAGATTGACAGTTATTAACAGTCTGGATCTTCCTGTTAGAGGGCAATAACAAGAACAGTTTTCCAATAAATCTTTGAGATTGTTCTTCTGAGAAATAATCACCATTTATCCAAAAGGTGGTAGAAATTATGCAGGTGTCAAGATTTGCAATGAACTGACAGCATTTATCCTCTCAAGAGACCTTGCTGGAATTGTAGAATAATTAAAGGCTCATGGCTTTTAATTAAGAGATCTCTAGAAGGAAACTGAGGAATTCTTAAAAGCAACACAACTGGAGTAAGCAAAGTATGGACTGCAGAGAAAGAAAACCATTCTGTTAAAGGCAGTCTACAGAGGGGAATTCAATGTTCTCACTGGAAGAAGAGGAATGTCATGAAAGTCAATTCTCCAGATAAATGTGTTTTAAAAGAGAAAAACAAACAATAATATATTTATAAATATCCATATTTTATGAATATGTTTATCTCCCCGGTCTGGTAATGCTATTTGGAAGTGTACACTACAAAGCACAGAGATATGGGATGTACAGTTTTGAAGTGTACATAATAAGCATTTACCACCTACAATACCAAACCATGAGAGCCGCAGGAAACTGGGCTTTGTTTCTTTATCTGCCTGTATTTTTAATATAATGCCCAAAGCCCTGCCCTCTGTGGGACAGCTCTCAGCATCTCCTCACTTTTGGGAAAGCAAGGATGAAAAATGATGGGGCTACATAAGGCCCCACACTAATCACTTATTCCTTCTTATATCGTCTCAAATCTCACCGTAAAAAGCAATTCTGATTGCAACTAGCTTGAAGAGACACAAAAAGTTAGTTAGATGAAGTAGAAAATACCATGGAATGGATGCAAGCAATATCAGAACAATGTAGTTGTCGCTTTTATAAAAATCTTTAAGAAATCTGTGGTCCAATTCCGAGTACAGGTGGTTGGATTTAAAGCGTCTCCAAATGAGATTCTGAGTTAGAAGGAATGAAATGGAGGAAATTTCTGAGCTGGGATAAATAGATTTCTTTCATCTGGACAGTCTATACTTAAAGACCAAATAATTAGTATAAAATGCTACCTGCCTAATTTTAAAATCTATTTCTTCCTGTCTATGGAGATGCAATCTGCAGAATATTTTAGATCCTGTGTACAGACCAGCAAACCCAAACCCACGTAGTTCCATCTATGACTCATTTCTCAATTTAAAGTTAACTTTTATTTATTCCTATTCCTAATTAGGTAGATTCAACAAATAATATCTTACAGCACCGTCTTATTACTGAAGATCAATTTACACTATTAAACACAAAATCTAATATTCAAAATTTTCACATTACTCATTCAAATTATTCAGTAACAACTACTGCAGGAGTTTCCTAGGGGGGGAAAAAAAAGAAAAGAAAGAAAAAAACACACACAAAAAAACCCAAAAACCAAAACTAAAAACCCCTAGAAAATTAAAAGCTGCATTTCTCCTCGCAGCTGCAACTCAAAACTATAACAAACCAAACCAAATTCTACAACTGGTTACTCATGGCTTATTGGAAAGTATTGTCATGGACTAAGTTACTCCATATTTATTTATTTTTTAACTATGAATCTCACCCATTAGCTCTAAAACATTTGCTGCATCACGTAATGATGATCTACTGAATAGAGACATTGTGTGTTCCAGCTGGGCTGAATCTAACTCCAAACAGGTGCAGCTCTACCGGTACCTACAGGCCCCACTGCCAGGAACAGCGAAAGCTCCCAAGAAGTTGAGTGCAACACACACATAAAAGTTGCTTCACCTGACAAGCCATGGAGCTGCGTTTGGTGCAGATTTTGGGTGATGTCCCAAGCCATCACTCTTTAAAGTAGTCACATAATAGCATCTGGCTTACATCCTGTAAAATTTACATCTCAGACTTTTTTCAAACATGTCCTACTGGCCACCAGTAGTTGGCAAAGAGCTAGCTGGTCATGTCCAAAAAACAGCTGACGGTAACACCTAGGCTTCACCTACTTAAAGCTGTCCAAGTGTAAGGTTAAACAAAGGTAGTTGTATACACAGCTACTGTGTGTTCTCAGAGGAGTATGTATGGGGTGGGAGACACTCAGCCTCTGCAGCTATCTCTCCAGGGGACTAAGTCTCTATTTCTTTTTTAGGAGCACACTCAACCAAGAACGACCTCCAGTATAAGCTGAAAATGAGAACTGGCCACCCCTGAGGCAGGGCTCCGGGCACACCCCAGTCCTCAGGCGGCCAGGTATGACAAGGACATGGGGTCCCATCCTTTGGAGCAGGACCCCTCAGGTCACCTTTCTCCAGAACTCTCCACGGAGTCACAGACCAGTCATCGCTAGAGGCAGAAGATAAGACTAGCACGCTGAATGCAGCAGGCAAACCAACCCATTCCATCGCTCCAGAGGGAACAAAAGCAGCCGGTTTCCATACTCACACACAAGCCGGCCTCATTCCTGCTTGCCGGCCCTTTGAAGACCCACCACCACCACAGCCAACCTCTGCTTCCCAGGGAGGGGTGACAGCATTCACTGGAGTACAAGTACAGAGAGCTCGGCACAACATGCCCTTCCACATTCCTTGGCTTGGCTGACAGGTCTGAAGAGGTTAATTTCTGCAGCTTAAGAGCAGCTCTAACCTACCTATTGACAATTTACAGATGTTTTGCTCACCTAATTTGTTCCACTATTCACAAAAACATGCAGTTACCTTAGCAACTACTACATTACATTTTATCTCTAAGTTGCAGAGCTTTCTCTTTTCTAAAAACAAACCCCACAAGCCTACTGATACTGCATATAACCTTTGATATTAGTTCTAGCCATTTCAGGAAATGTAAAAATAGGCACAAGTGTAATGAAAATAAGTCTCCTTTCTAAAGTCTGTTTAAGTTCTCCATTTATGAACAGATATTCTTTGTAGATTTGTTTTATTTGACTCTTCTCTATGTTCTTATTCTTCAATGGGTTACAGCATGCATGAAGGAAATTAGAAGGAGAAGGAAGACGACCAGTTTTGATATACAGAGCTAGCTGGAATCTGGGTAGAAGATATATTAGAGAATGTGCATCAAAAAAAAAAAAAAAAGTCAGGAATCAAGGATCTGAAATTGCAGCAGAAGAAACAAATACCTTTAGGCCACTGACTTCAAAGTGTCCTTGCTCAACAGACATCTAGAATGAAAACGTATCTGTTTATAAATGGCAAATCCACAGAATACTGGAAGTTTTTCTGAAGTGAAAGCTATCTTCCTCTATGAACATATCTAGAAAAAAGAATAATTATACTTGGAAAACACTTGCAGTTGGTTATGTACCAGCACTGCTCCTAGGCACCACTGCTTTCTGCATTATGTAAATTTGTATTCCATTGAAATAAATCTGTTTTGAAAGGCATGTTGACATCACGTAATGTGAAACGATGTGGAGACATGTAAACAAACATTGAGTAACCTCGTTATCTTCCCACTGCCTGCTGCAAGATGAACTGGCCTCACATCTAGACATGACTTCCACTTCTTGAAACGTTCATGTGTTGCTGCTACCTAATACCACATTGCACAGAGTGGATGGGAGGGAAATTAATAGTTTTTTGCATCAAAAAGAATACATCTGGGGACATATTTTTGTTTTACTTAGATCAACAGAAAAATCACAAACTGGTATTTTCTCAAAGCTGTGATAACTATAAAGGTTTATTTTCAGGTATGACTAAAGTTAGTGAACTTGTTGAGTCTTCTAATTTCAGCAAGTTACTGATTTAAATACATATATCAGTGCTTAGGCTCAATTTCCAATAAATTATTTTAACTACCTTTGAAAGAAGGAATGATCTTAAATACTGTCTTGGGTTAATACTTTAAAGAAATAACTTCTGAAAAGGTCTTGTACAACATATGCGTGATATCCCTTCACAGCTGTGACATGATGTTTGATTTTCAGCTACCTGCTCTACAGTGCCCATTTGTGCATATTTGAATACACTAGAGAATCTAGGTTCAGCTTTTTACGAAAGTTAGATACCTTTCAAAGGCTAATTTTCCCATTAAAGATGGCTAAAATAAAAAGCAGCTGGACAGACAATTCTTCTGGTCTTTCTTTTTAACAGAAAGTTAAATTTTTAATCAAAAAATAACATCTTTTAAAAGCAGTAAAACTTTGTCAGAAGCCATCCGTACAAAGCACAATCCCAACTTAAAATTTTAATTGCAGTTCGTTAGAGTGTTGATAGGGAAGTAATCTAGTATCCAATCAGTTATTAGTAATTAATCTTCCAGCAAATTTAACTGAGGATGGGTCTGGCCACTTAAGTACTAACTCAGGGCTCTTCCAGTTTCTTGACCTGTGAAGTTTTCTCCGGCCAGTTCAGATTCCTCTACAGCAAATTTAGGCCAGATGACAAGTTTTGGTTTCCTTCTTTACCCTCATGGATCCTTAGAAGAGTCCACTGCCTCTTTGAGTCTGAGGCCGTCAGGTTGAAAACACCTCTGCTCACTTTAAGTCACTGCCTCATTTCTACTATCCCCCCTGTGAGCAGCTACCTATCTGAAGCCCAGCATGACTCTGCTTTGAACCTGTTTTTTCTATACTGCTAAAGAAAGTCACTGAAGCTGACCAGTAATAATTACCTGCACAGTTTAGCACATAAGTCTTTCTGTAGCCTTCTGACTATTTCTGAAACCACAGCTACACTTGAATGGTGGTTTATAAATTTTTTCTTAACAGATACGACTGTGACCTTTCCATCTTAAATACATGCCTGCCTATACCTACTGTCCTATTCTGTCCTTGAACACCACAATTCGCTCTGATCATAGATTTTAGAGGAAGAAACAAAATCCCTGTCCGCTGGTATCTATTCCAAACTGTGTAATACACTTTCTATCATTATCCATTAATACACCCTGTGACCACATACAGTGCTCTATCTCTACCACTGATGTGAAATAAATAGCTATATAAAGCAATAATACCACTTTGTCAAATAATTCTTTGCTTAGGTCCCTTTCAATAAGGGAGATGAAGAATGAAACATACAGTTACTTGTTACTTTCCACATTAACATTTCTTTAACTTACTAAAAAAATGTAATTAAAATGTAGCAGGAAACCACAGTAATGTCAATACAGCATTAAATGCATTAGTAGTACATATTACATCCTTTCTCTTGCACTGTCTAGCACACCAAGCAAAACGCCCCTCCGCAACCTCTCCAAAACAGGACTACAGCTTTCATTAGCGCTATTAAAAATGCTATCACATTCCAGTTTATTAACGGATGAGTTTCCATGTTGTAGGAAAAGATTCACAATGTGTGTGACAATGACTCGTCTAGGTTGCACACAGATGCAACTAACATATGAAATGAGCTACAGGAAAATTATATGAATTAATATACTAGCGTAATTTATGCCACTCATTTCCTTTGCATAATGCTGCACCATACCATCCATTAAAATTCATAAAAACAATTCATTGCTTTTTAATTTTTACATATGTATAAGCACCCATTTGAAATGAAAATTGTTTTCTTATTGACACAGTCTTCCATCTTGACAAAAATAGAAAAGTTTCAAACACTAAAAGGTTAATGACTTCAGTAGTTTTTGCTGATATTAATCATACTTGGAATACGACAAAAATGAACAGACATTTAACCAAATCCAAAACACAGCAATCAAGTAATTAAGACACCTAATCCAAACCCAATAAATGATATTCCAAACAGCAAATGTCGTGATGTAATTATAAACGTTTTAACACCTTTGCCTATAAAGAATATTTGAACAACCAAATAAAAATTTATGGCAGCCCCAGATGTTGTTATAAACAGAAACGGTATTATCTTTTTAAAAGAAAGCAGATGTATTTCCTTAGGTTCAGAATGCACGTAGCATCTTCTGTAATATTCACATACACTGTATTTGGAGCAAGCAACTTTCTTTACACTACTGTATGTGAGATGGTAAACATGTGCCCATTCAATGAAGAATTAGATATAGCAACTTCACAAACCCCTTTAACAGATTGATAAATATAGAGGGAAAAACTCCCCTCTGCCTTGCAAAATAACCATGACATTGCAACATAAAAATTGTGAACAGATTCTCCATCTTCATTGCACAAGGAAAGGCACAGGAACACCCTGACAGGGTGAGTTACTTCCATTCACATTAACATTCATCTAAATTTATCCAGCATGATACCTGGATGTGTAGGGTATGTCTTTCCTGTTCTCCATTATGTGAATGTGAAAAACAGAGATAGATGCTGGGAATGCAGCCTTGAAGACAGCAAGCTGACCCGAACCCTTTGATCCAGGGAGCTGGGTGGAAAAGAAGGGAGGGAGGAGGCACCAACATCCACTTGAAATATAAAATTAGTAATTTGTGAATGTTTTAAAAAAATGGAACCGTTAATTTCTCATCAACTCCTTTAATGGAGAGAGCAAATCTAGCCTTCTGTCAAAATTTTAAAACATCCCTGGTGCTCATTAGCATTCTCCTCCAGCACCAGCTTTTCCACTGAAATTTGTTATAATGGACTAGACAGAGTCTGATAATCACAACAATTCAAAAAAACAGCCAAAATCTATCTTCCTCGCTCACAGGGTGGCAAAACATAGTAATCCGCAGGCCCCTGACATGGCTTCACACTGGCAGCACACTCACATTCGTGTCAATCCCACCAGGCTCCCAAACAGCCTCGCTGCAAAAGCCCCATGCACGAGCCTGTACCCCCCTCGGCTGAGGAACGAGCCCCAGGACCCAGAGCCCCCCTGCTCCTCCAACCACGCCTACTGGTTTCTTCACCTCCACCTGTTCATTTGTACCATGTATACCTGATTGTGCTTTATCCGAAATAAATATTTATTATACATCACATATACCTGATTCTGCGTTATTCTAAATAAATATTCATTATAAGGCATGTATAGCTGACTCTGCTCTATTCTAAATAAATACTTAGAAAGGAAGCACACCAAGGTAAGGATTGCTTCCTATTATTGTAGCACATCGTTTTTAAGCAGACTAGGCACATAATTTAAGTAAGGGTTCTAAAGTGTGCTATTATATAAATATAGGTGGCCAAAGTTTTCAAAATAAAGCATATGATAAAACTTCAGTGCCCATTTATAGTGGCCTTCCAGTACTTAAAGGGGGCTACAGGAAAGCTGGGGAGGGACTCTATCAGGGCATGTAGTGGTAGGGTGAGGGTTAACAGTTTTAAAATGAAAGAGGAGAGATTTAGGTCAGATATAAAGAAGAAATTCCTCTCTGTGAGGGTGGTGAGGCCCTGGCACAGGTTGCCCAGAGAAGCTGTGGCTGCCCCCTCCCTGGAAGGGTTCAAGGCCAGGTTGGACGGGGCTTTGGGCAACCTGGGCTAGTGGAAGGTGGCCCTTTCCCATGACAGATGAGTTGGAACTGTATGATCTTTAGGGTCCCTTCCAACCCAAAGTATTCTATGATTTGATAAAATATTGACATTTCCACCCCCAGAATTTGCAAAGCACTAAAGTACAGAATTTGTAGAGCAAAACTATTACAGAACCAGGAAAAAAACTGACAACAGCAAAAGCAAAAAGTTTTTATTCATTTTATTGGTTTCAAATAAGTGCATACATTGTCAGATTGAGTCTGAAATTTTATTCTCTGATCAATGCTTTTAAAAATTTGTCTATGTAAGAAATAGTATAATGCCAAATAGCAAAACAAGTATATAAAGGGGATTCTTAGACATGAAGTTATTATTAGGCTTGTCAGAAGAATAAATCTTTATTTTCAGAGTGATTGTGCATGTTTCCCTTTGCTTCAAGAAAAAGAGGACCATTAACATTTAAATTGAAGTAAATTAGAACAATTTCTACACTGAGCAGCCTGCAAAGCAGGAAACATGATCTAGCATCAAACAAACTGGCAAATCAAGTCTGTTACCAGCACCTCCTGAATAAAACTCTGTGTAATGTTGTGTACCCAGCACACAATGCATTTCCCAAAAGAGGAACAACCCATAATGACCTTTGAACAGCCGAGCAGACATTCAAATAGGAACAGACTAGAGATGCTGGAGTTCAAGGTAACTTTACATCTGCACCATGTACATCAGCACCGACTGCTTTAGGAATCTTAATAGATTACTGCATTGTTGAAGTCATGAGGAATGGTTCGCTGTTTACCAGTATACTTACAGAAGCTGTAACATTCTTGAATCTGAGTGAAAATACAAGTCAGGGAGAAAAAAAAAAAAAAAGTGGAGAAAGGTGAAAACAAAGGGTTTCAAAGGGTTTTCACTTTCACAGACTTGCCTGCTTTCAATACAGTTTCAAATGTGCAACAACCTGGAAGGCAGACAAATGCTGGATTCTGCATGGACCTGCCCAAGCACAGTGTCAGGGACTTAATGCCCTGAGTAATTACTAATGTGACAACAGATCACTGACATCCCAGCTGGTATCTAGGTATGTCGCTTCAGGTTCCAGGTTTAGAAAAAAAAAAAAATCCTTTAGATCATGTACCTGTCCTTCCTACATACACACACCACTCAGCTGCAAGTCAGTGTAGCTTCAGCACTTTAATCTATGGTATCACATTAACTCTCAGCTCTATCTGCAGGTTGCATAATTTTTTTCCATGAACACTTGAAGCGTCTTGGGTAGGATTAACTTTGTCTCTTAATAGGAAGAGAGAAAAAAAAAATTTTGCCCTGGCAAAAGACTATAAAATACCGGGCGCTTTGTTATTTTTGCTCTTAGGATCTTTCCATTTCTAATTTACACTTACATTACTGCATCAAACCAAAAGACGCAAGGTAAAAAAAACGTATGTCAGCTGCAGCCGGGTTCATAATGGTTAACACTTCAGAGCCCTAATGAGTGTTTAATGTTTTCCTAATGCAGGAAATGAGCAATAATCATTTTTATAATCAGGTTATGAAGCTTCTGGCTCCTCCTTGACAAAGCCCCCTCTCTCTTCCCTCCCTCCAACACACCACACAGTCAACCTGGCTCAAAAGTTAGGAAAAAAGGGGACAGCAACACCCCTATTGCATAAATTAAATAAATATATTTCAAACTTCAAATGGTGTTGAGGATCTGCAACTAACAATTGAAGAAAAAAAAAGACTACAATATAGTTTCATACCTTTTA
This sequence comes from Athene noctua, assembly GCF_965140245.1. NCBI lineage: Eukaryota > Metazoa > Chordata > Aves > Strigiformes > Strigidae > Athene > Athene noctua. Next base: position 23,011,579 of record NC_134044.1, read on the forward strand.
TGCCCTGATATTGCCAACAGCAAAATTAAACTGTAAGAAATAATGACAAGCTACGGCTTTACTATTTGCAGAATATGTGCAACACCAGAAATACCAAAGGAGTTATTCTTCCTCCTATGCTACCATTGTTTAAGTATTAGTTACAAGGGTATAACCAGATGGGTGAAACCACTCAAATTTCTTTCTTCACTGGTGCTGTGATAGCTAAAGAGACCTGGGTGCAGGCAAAAAGGGACAGAGCTCATCACACCATTCATACACTGCAATCCTGTTTGCCCAAGTACTCCATTTTCCAATTGAAAAGTAAGGATTTAGTTTGGGATTAGGAGTAGTTAAAAGCAAAACAAGCCCCAAACAAACAAGGATTAGTAACTCTCAAAAATTCTTCCTTGTTGTAGTACTGCACAAGTTGGAAATTTCAGACTAGTCTAAATATTTATAATCTAACATAATTCACAGGTGCAAGAGCCCAACTGGACAGCACATTACATGCAATCACACAGAGATCATGGTTACCATCATTTTAAGCAGCAAACAAGGAATTATGAGTAAGATTTATGTATTCTCTTTTCCACATTCATTAAGCTTTCTATCCTGTATCAGAAATGCATAGAGGGTGGGAATCCTTACACTTGGAAAAATAATTTTATTTTAGTTTCTTTTAGAACTTTTAAATTATTTTTTTCCAAGATTAAGGATTAATTGTTGTTTTAAAATTGGATTTAATTACTGTGATCAGATGAAGACTGAACATCCCTCTAACTCCAGCACAGTCTCTGGGATTCTATTTAAAAAAAAAAATCTTAACCCAGCTCTTTATCTTCATATTTATTTTTTTTTTAGTGCATGAACCACTATTAATGTTAAAGCATCTTTGACAATATAAGCAAAGCAAGAAAGGTAGGAGTATACAATTTCACCATTGATATATTTTGCCTGCGATGTAACACCAAGCAACTGTACAATTTCTGTAAGTAGCAAGTTCTTACCAAAGGAAGTGTCCAATTGCCATTCTGGTTTTGTTTTTTTTTTCAGAACTAGCTGAAAACTTCCATTTTGCACTTAACCATGTAAAGTAATTCAACTCAACCCATACATACCCTTTCTGTTAATACAGTAAATGTAAACCAACAACATAAACCCAGACATTTCTGTAAACGCTTACTACCAAAATAAACATATTCCTGCCCCTTACTGGTAGGCAACAAAATAAAAACAGCATAGTAATCCAGACAGAAAGCAGGTGGTTTGCTAGATAAGCACAATGCCCCATACCAGAGCTGGGTTACTGAATCTTCTACTTGAAGATTTTGAGATGCCAGTCATTGTGTTTCTGACAAGAGATGAAATCCCCAGTGGACTGAGCCCATCATTTCCAGTGAATTTCCATAACCTGTCAGCAGTCTCAGTGCTACTCAGATACTCCTGACAGATTCCTGGTGATATATTAAAAGTTTACTCCTGCTGATTAAATGCAAGGCAGTCACACAACAATGCAAATTAGTAAGCAGGAAGAATCATTGCATATTTGATTCATTACAGGAAAGAAGAAAAATAATTTCGGATAGGGCTATTAAAATAGTTAAAAACACATTTTCACTATGTCCTTATTTCAGTTAATTATAAAAAACCCACTATTTAGAAATACTGAGTTTTGATTTGAGAAAGGAGAACTTTAATAATGGGTGAAGTCAAAAATCTGCAGGACATTTTTGCAAAGACTGACCTGATGAAGAAAAAAAATGTATTCTAATTTAAAACCCGCTTTTAATGATTTAAGACTAAAAGCTAATGGGAACAAACATGGGTATATAAAATACAATATTTATACAATTATGACGATACATAAAATAACTGATATGATAACGCCTGGGTTTAATAACACGATATGGGATACACCATCACAATGGCCTTAGTAAATCAACCATGCTCTATTCAAAATTATTTCTCTTTGATTTCTTCTCCCTTACCAACTAAAAGCTCTGCAGAAGCCACAGCGTTACTGACTGCATCTGAAAACATCAGTTACTCTTGCATGAAATTGAACTTTATGAAGAATAGGAAGTTACTGATGATCTTCAAATTTTGAAGCATAATAGAAATGTTTATCTTTATACTTGGCATAATTTAAACATTTATACACTAGTAATTTAAAATGGCTGAAATGCCTCATGGTTACGGGGTTTACAAATAACTGAACCACCCAGTAACATTTAAAATGCTTTTTTCAAATGTCCTATCTCAGCATTCTGCTCCTATTCTATTCCATGGAATATAGGATTTTAATTTTCTCCTATTACAGTAAGCAATCATGCGTCTATCAGTTTTCCATCTTTACAACAGATGTGCATATTCAAAGACCTAAACGCTAACTTCCCAAAACAAATACCAAAATAAAACCAACAGAAAATGAGAAACGTAGCCAATTATAATTTTTTAGCCCATAAATACCATAAAAAAACGAAAACAAAAACACCCCACGTTTACTAAAATTAGTCTGTCAAACAGAAAATGCTAACAGGATAAATTTTTTTTTTCATATACAATCAGCTGTAATGTGCCTATTTCAAATTAATCTTCCAGACCTCAATTTAGTCTTTATTAATTTAATTTTGGAATTTAAATAGTCAGTATGTTACTTATTTCTTTTTTTGTTTCCCTGAAAAGCCAGACATGGACTGGACGGACTGAGTGCTCCCTCTTCCAATTCTGAATAAAAATTATACAGAAGATAAAGTGAATTAAAGGAAATGCAGATACTTTTTCTGCAGTCTTTAAGAGGAAGAATTCAAACCAACTATGATAGGTAGGACAAACTGGATAAATAGATTTAGCAAAAATGCTTGTGTTTATAATGCCTATAATCTGTGAAAGTATACGAATGCCATTCAGAAAAAGTTTTAAAGCTCGGGTTTGGTTCCAAGCCTCATTCCCGAACATTTGTGTTTGCTTATCAGGTAAGAATTTCCACACAGGAAAACAAGACAACCATCATGAAATGTCAGTGGGCCTATTTCACATCTGGTCAAAAATAATTTAAAGATACCAGCTGTATCTCATCGCCTCCACTTAAGACCTGTCTCCACTCAGACACAGTGCATATGAAACAACTGAACACAGCCAAGGCCACAGATTCCCACAGCCAAAAAAACCCAACACAAAAAATCACTTTTAGAAGTCTGAGTTTTGAAGACTGAGATTTGATTTGGAGCAAACTCAATTACTCAGATTTAACTGGAGATGTGCTGCAAATTGAAGTTACTGCATCTTTTAAACCCTGACAACTATCTATATACATGAGCCTGCTTCATCAGCAATTTTTTTTCTTCTCCTGGGATGCTTAACTCCGCTGAAAGAAGCGCCATTCCAAGTCTTCAGTATATAGAAAACTCCTATTCACTTGCTCCTGAGGCAGTTCATTTACAAAAGACTGGTACAAAATTAAACAATAAATTAAATCTGAGTACGAGTTCATGATTGGGTTTAAACAAACATCTGTTTCTGAGACAACAAAAAAGCCATTTTATTTTATTTTTTTAAAAAATCGCTTTAGAAATATGAAGGTGATTTTTCCTTGCTGCATCTTTCGGTTTTGCTGTAATTGCAATAAAAGATTCAATCCAGTTCAAATAGCTGCAGCTGACACCAAACTAAGGAAAAAAAAAAAGGAACAATACAAGTTTCTTAAAGACAACAATTGACTTCACAGACAGAAACCAGGTTTTATTGGACCTTATCCTCATTTAATGGGAGCACAGCAGTAACCGTATATGCTGCAGAACTAGGACACTGATATTAAATTCAGTAAAATGTTTTCTTTTGGTCTGCATTAAAGACAAAGCAATAGACAGAAATAAAGCTACAATGGACTCTCCTCATTACTTAAATAAAAGAAACCAGAGAACACAATACCCTAAGGCTGCGTACATTTTCACACTAAGACTCCTTTTTGTTTTAGAATCAACTTGATTTTTCTTTTGCTTTCGGGTAGATGTAAAGAAGACGATGTACCTCTTCCACCTTCACGGAGTCGGTTCAAGAAAGGTTTCTTGACTAAGATAGATGACTGAAGAAATAATATGGTTATTACCTGTGAATGTATCACTGACTTCTGAGGTTAGGAGTAAAACGACATATTGAAAAGGCAAGAAGCCTAATCTTGAAATTTTAAAAACTGAATTCAGTAATAAGCTAAGTGTGTAAACAATTGTGAACTTTAACCACTGCCCTTCTGTGTGTAACCACAGAACATGTACAACAAGGTGTTATACAACCTTCTCTCACTGCCGTACCCATTTGTCTTCATCATGCTCTGTGGGAAGGGCAGAATTTAACAAAATAAAATTACATATCCTAGGTGGGCAGACAATGTGCTTTGCATGCGATTTATGAAAAAAGCTGTAGGCAAAACAAGATCGCTGTGTTACGAGTATACACACATACCCACCCACCACAAAGCTTCCAAGTATGATAAGTTTTCAAGTCACTGATCAGTTAACTCCTGTGCTTGTAAAAGCACGCAGTGCTGGGACATGAGTTACAGATATGAAACCTGTAATCTCTCATCTTCAGCTGACGAGTGCGCAATGCTAGGAGGAAGACTTGTTTATAGACCCTTGACATATCCCTCAAGGATGCGAAGAGCCACCTTCAGCAGAGCCAGAATGTCAGTACCTGCTGTTTCGTGACTCTTAAGTCATTCATGCCAACACCAGAGGATACAGTTTACCCTTAAAAATACAAAATGCAGTGATGTCAGAATAAACAAAACAATTCACTGCATTTATAAACCAAATCTGAGCTTTCACATTTAAAAAGACTGTATTTGGGATAATACTTGACTAATGTAATTTTAGGACTAGATTTTTTCCCCCTCAGATGTCTGACATCTTAAAATACTTAGCATTTTCATTAATCAACCAAAAAAAAAAATCAAATTATTGTGCTAGATAAATTTCTGTTTACAATTATTTTAAAAAAGTAAAAAAGTCTTGGGAATTCTTTTATGTAGCAAATAGAAACTGCCATTATAAAATGGGCTGAAAATGTCATAAGGCAAATTAAAAAACAAGACTGAATAAACATACAGGGAAGCCTTTGTTTCCAGATCACCTGAGGAGAGTGCTTAGAGGTACTTAGTCTAACATATAGCTTGAAAGCACAAGATAAAAGGAATAGTGTTCTCAACTCCAGTACACAGGGTATTGAAGTAACTAATTCCTCTTTCACCCAGAAACCTGTCCTGAATCTTCTACATGACATAGGAAGGAGGAAACTCAAATAATTACCTCAAGACTTGCACTTAAACCAGTCATGTAACACTGTTATTAGTACAGTGCCTACAGCATTTCAGATGGACAGCCAAATGGGTGTTTGAAAAGTCTGTCTTGAAACAAGAAACATCCTCAGGAAGGTACAAACTTACTCCCTGATTTTAGGTTCTATCAGTGCAAAGGCAGTTGGGTGGTACCACCCGCCTTCATAACTGACCATGACCGCAGCAGAAGTGTTTTCTGAACAAGTTATCGCGTTCAACATTTTGTTCCTCTTTCTCTCCCAACATTTCAGCTCCCATCCTTCGTGGTAAGAGCTTTACTCTTCTTCTTGATTTTTAATAGCTCAGCACGTTGTAACCTCACATCTTAGGAAAGCTTCCTTTGTATAAGAGACTTTGGTTTTTTCCATTTCATTTGAACACTCTCTTCTACTGTTAGAAATGAGCCAATTAAAACCACAAAAGTACTTGTAAGTAGTCCTTGCCGCTATGGTATTTACCTTCACAAAGATAAAGGCACTTGAGAATTATTGACACATTTTAACCCCGCAATGTCTGCAGAGCTCAGGCAGTTCCTATCTGTCTATCTCAAATGACAGTCTAAGGTAAAAAGTGAAGCAAGTCATTTGCACAGAAGACAAGGGGGTAACACAAGCCCATACAGAAATTCTGTTATTCAACCAAAAACTGAAACAAGTCCTCTTCTGTCTTAAAACCATCGATGGCTTTGAGTCTTCAGAGTACAACTTGGCACCTAGCTTGGTGCAAGCTACCGCTTTCTTCTTTCTCTTCCTACCAAAAAGGAGCCCATCTCCCTAAACGTAAACATCAGAGAATTTAGTGGCAGTCATCTATTGTTAGAGTAGACACCACGTTAGAGCAAATTCCCTCCAAAGCGGAAGCCAATTAATTGCATGTCTTACATAACTAATTTGTTAAAAAGAAACAAACAAAAAAGCAAAAGTTAATTGCATTTTAATATAAAATCTTTCCACTTTTTGCAGATGATTAGGTTATTTCACAGTTTATTATACAACATTTTCTGTTATCGTTAACTGAAAGTTAATAGTTTTCTGTTGTGGAAGCTTGAGTGTAGTAACTGCAGTAACACAGCAACATGAATTTTAAGTTGCTGCATATGGCAGCAGTACAAATCTGACCTGCCAGCCAGAAACAATACATTAAAAATTGGGAGTATATTAAAAAACAGAGCTTACATTCTTCAAGGTATCGAGCTTCCCTTCGACACTAAAATAAGTGGCTCGACACATGAATGGCAGAACTTTTCTGGAGTACAAGGCCTAAATTGAATGGCTGAAGTGTAACTGAAGATGTGCAAAAAAAAAAAAACAAAAAAAAAAATCAAGGCAGGTCTGGGTTCTCAAACTGTGGGAAGCTTTGAGAGAGAGAACAGGGTGTTTCAATGGATTTTTCCCCTGTGAAAAAATGCATACATTTCACTTTTTTGTTTTTTTCAGAAAACAAAAGCAGACAAAACAATATTATACAAGTAGTACTAGGGTTCTTCAGAGAAGACAAAATTGGGGGTGGTGCAGTGTTTTTAATTTCAGAGAGGGGTCTGCAGTCAGAGATATCACCTTAGTTGTGTTCCACACAGAGAATGCAGATGCATGTTTCAATTTAGAATTTAGTCTTATATGAAAACATTTAAGTTAGAACTTGCTATAAAAAGTCTTCAGAAACCACATTGTTGTTCCATGTCCTTGAAACAGCCACAGCTGTCTTCCTCACTGAGGTTCACCTCAACAAAATATTCGATGCTCATAAGACACATTTTGTCTCTGTGTGTTCTTAATAGGCTTCCGTTTACCTGCTGGAGTGCAACCTGTCAGTTTGGCCACCTCAAATGCCTGCAAGCCTCAATGATATTCTTTCTACCCCTTTTCTTCAAGGCTAGGAAGAGTAAAGTCAGCCAGAAGGGTTCAAGCATCAATACGCCACTGGCAAATACTCTTAGAGGGGAGCAATTTCCTGCCAAAGAGTTGGCAACAGCTACTACAAGCTGCTGCTCTGAAGTCATCTTTGTCCTACTTTGCTTAGGTTACTTATTGAATAAGAGGTCACAGCATCACTGTAATGTGCACAAAGTTTGAGAAACTTCAGATGTTGTTTGGTATCAGTGCTCATCGCAGAGCGCATGAAGATAAAAAGAGGAGAATGTAAGCAGAACGGGATAGTGGTTCACACCTTGCTGAAACGGGCGAAAAGTACATTTCTCAAGGGTGTTCTGGGAGTTTCCTTTACAGAGCAGCCTACCCACATGCTATAGCTTTACTAACATCCTTCCTTTTAATATAGATGTATCAATGTAGTATTGGCATTAAGATTAGACTTATTATATCTTTGTATTGAGCCAACTAAAATAGCCCTGATTTAGCACAATTCTCAGGGACCACATAAACAAACTACCTCCTTGCTTTACACAGTGTAGATATTCGGAGAGCAAGCAAGCACATTTTGGTCTCACAGGCACCTATGCAGGAGTCAGGGTCTCCATCACTCTTTGCCATCGTGCTGAGTTGTCCTCAGTTGTCCTTCCAAGGGCCAGTTCTTTGAATCACTCTAACTCGTTTTTCTCTATGTAGTTCCAGTTCTCCTGGATAGGAAAGACCATCTTCCTCCATTTACCTCAAAAGGAGGGCACCAAGCAGTGTCTCCTCTAAGACCATTTCGGATAAGGGAAAAGAAAGGGAGCTTTATCCTACTCTGCCTACAAGGGTCCTTGAACTAATAAGAGTATAGCCTGTATTTCCACCCACCCAAAATAGCTATTTTTGGGGATCACCTCAGTTCTCCCTCTCCTTTTACCTACAGCCAAACCTCATGAACCCTAAGCAGACACGCCATGAAACACCACCTTTAGCTCTTGGCCTTACTATGATTACAAAGGTAGTCTGCATTTCTAATGCTGCACTCATTACCTGCTGCTCTGAAATTCAAACACGTTAAAGAGCTCTTCCTCCTGCTCTGCAACAGTTGAGTAAGAGCACACCGTGCTGAAGAGCAGTGATAGCTCTGCCACTGATTTCGTACCAGATCTGAATTGCAATTTTAGTATTTTAAGACAGACTTTTACACTAAACACCCATCATCTAACAATCCAGCTTTAAGATAAAAAGTACAGAAATGAGATTCTAGCTTTTGTCTCATCTGGCCCATGGAATTGTAGTTTTTCAACAGACAAAAATCAATTGAATTCCAATTGCAATTTTAAATGTACCTCTAAGACGAGAAACATACTGTATACATTAAAGAGTCCCATGGTGAGAAAGGGTCTTTGATAGAATTAGAATTTGCTTTCTTGCATCTCAAATGCAAATTTCTCTGGAGATAGCTAAAAAAATATGTTAAGAAACAAAAAACTCTTCAGCAATAAAATATTTTTAGTACATAAACAAACCAAAATATTCTCATTTGCATATGGTACATCTTCATCTCCTGTGACATTTTTTATTTTTATCCTATATGACAATGCTACTCACAAACTAAATAACCAAAAAAAAAGCAGGCAACATTTCTGATGCCAGATGCTGAAGATCAATAGCTATTTCCCAAAGTTTATGGCATAATTAAAATTTGTAACAGGAATAATTTTCTTTTCAACCCCTCAGGCTAAGCCTAGAATTATTGACTAAGTCTAAGTTATGTAGTGTAGCATTTATTGTGTTTATGGATAATATAAAGGATTTTATGGTTTTTTTACATGTAATCTGGTAAGTATAGAAACAGTAAATAGGAAAAAAATCCCTATCAGTAAAGCAAGAGTTATAAACATTTTGTTGTTTAGGTGTGTAGAGTACATGGGTGTATATAAGTATCTGCTAGATAACCATCAGCTACACGACAGCTGACAGGTGGATGGACAGAATGCCCATGAATTAACAGAGAATTGAATTTACAGACCCCAAGAGCTCACAGAGCCTGTTGTTAGAGGGAGGCAGCATCCCAGGGATGGCATGCAACGAACCAGAGCCATCGACTCTGCCAGGAGCTGGAGTAATATGGTATCTCTAATTTAATTTACTGGCATATTGGAAAAGCTTTATAACCTGAACCATCCACCCATGCTTTCTGCCACTCAAGGCGAACTGAGAAAAGACTTAAAAAGAGAAAGGAGAGCAAACAAGAAGACAGTGCAGTTGATCGAGGACAACTACACATCACCTCTATGAGGAGAGAGAAAAAACGATTCTGCTGCACAACCAACATTACCATGATTTGGGCTTACTGTAACTCTCAGATTTTCAGGTCAAAAATACTCAGTTTCGAAGTGGAAAGATGTATATTTGTTTCCTGTCAGCCCTAAAAACTCAGCCTTGGGTAATGGAAGTCTAACTGGATTGTTTCTTGCTCTTATGTCTCAATCAATGCTAATAGCAACACAGGCCAAATTAAACCCTCTGATACCAGTGCAACCCCATTATTTTCATCGCCTTTTCACAAATAAAATATAAATGGGAAGTTGGTAAACATTTCTGCTGATGAAGCATAAGAACAAATATAGTCTGACTCAGACCCTCTTTGCAGCACTAGCAGGAATATAACCTTAATAGTGTTACGAAGACACATAAAATCTGAGCTTACACAGGCAGCAGAAATGCCAGTTGCATACAAGCACTATTTGAAGAAAAAGCTGAAAAAATATATATATATATATACACATACACACAAATTGACAAAGCCAGCTACTATCAAACTATGCTGAGCACTATAGACTCACAGTAACATTCAGGTTAAAAAATCTCAGCTCTGCTTTCTAGGTGGATGGGTTTAGCTAACTTTAGGTTATGCTTTTTATTCTCCTGAATGCTAAGAAGGGCTTCAGCATATGATCAAAATATAACCAGAAACATGAAACTGGAAAAAGGCAGAAGCAGCTGCTGCATCACTCTGCAAGAGTAGAGCCTAGTATCAGGTCCAAAGGCAACCCGTGGCTCTGCCCCAGCTGAAATCCTGTCCTGAGGATCATAGTGGAGATTGGACTCCACAATGTCCTGAACATCACAGTGGAGATTGGACTCTTAAAAAATCAGAAATTAAAAGCAAAAAGCTCCAGCACTACTACTTGAAACACACACATCTTTCTTGAGGGAGAAGAACATGACAAGTCTCCTTGAAGCTAACTGTTGGTTTCCAGTGGCTTCTAGCTTCTTTCCTAATGTAGATCAAGTAAATGTTTCTTGCTTTTTTGACTACTGACTAAATGCAGAAGTTTTGCAGTTTTTGTTCCCAGTTCTACATATTCCACAACCATGAGATTTCTAAAAATTGTAACAACTATGATACAGACATTAAATACAGCTGAACTGCACCTTTATAGTTTTTCTTTTTTCACAAAAAAAAAAAAAGGGGGATCTAGAAAATACCATAACAGGTAATGAAATCACAGCATTTCTGACAAACACGCACCCTTCTTTAGCAAAGCAGGCAGGATTTTGCTCTGTAAGTATGGACATGTCCACACTTCCTCAGATTTGCACAGCTTTCTGCATAATTAAAAATTAATCTTCAGATATGAAGATGTGAAATCACTGAATAGTAATTAAACTTGTTTGCTTCCCCCAACCCCCGTTATACCTAAGGCATACCTTCAGCTACCTTTACTGCTGCATAAGTCAACTGATCTCCAATAAAATCTTTTGGAAAAATACACTTCTGTAAGAACATCCAAAATATCCCAAATTTGCTTGAACATTAAGTTCATCTGACAAATGAACTAACATTAAGCCCCATTTCTTTAGTAAATGAGGCTAAACCAGCAAAAATACCCCAAATTTTTTACCCACGCAAAATTTTAGCTACTTGTTGTGAATACAGATGCTTGCAATAACTATTGAAATTCCTATGACAGGAGCAGCATCACTAAGAGAGAGCAGAAGTCTTTATGCAGTGCACTTCACCTCTTTTCAATTCATGTGCAAATGACACGACATAAACCACTTTCTGGGTCTATCATGTTGTGTTTGACAGTCCTCACAGTGTGCTCTTTGAACAGTTCATAAATAGTTTCAGAAGGGTAAATTCAAGCAGTCTGCCTTCTCCCCCGAACAGCCTGCTTGGTCTCACAATTAGACACACGTCAGAAAACTACTCAAATTCTCATTAAAATTTCCTTCGGCTAACACAGAGTTGCTACACACACCTCGGGATATACAATACATAGTAACATATTATGACAATCTGGAAATGCATAGAGTCACCCTGAACATCCAGGAATAGCAGCAGAACTATGAAAAGCAAGTCTTCAGATTTGGACAAAATCTATAATGACCGGTTTCAAAATTTTAAAAATTCACTACATACTACATGGGATAGCATTATTGCACTGGTACGGTACCAGTTTTTAAGTGGCCTAGATGTCCTAATTAACTGATGTTTCTCCTATTGGCTTGAATCTAACTTAAATAACAGTGACAATGCTACAGAAAAAACAACCCCAGGGCAAAAAACACCTATATGATCACTGAAAGTAGAAATTCTTCCAGTAAAGTCTATTTTACCCTACTTTTCCATTATTATTTAAAGCATACTATCTTACAATGTAACAATACTATATTACAGTCAGGCAATGTCCATAAATCTCATGGAAGATTAAGACTATCATAAGCGTGAAGGGACTAATTAAGAGACCAGACCTTGAGGGGAGACCAAACCAAAAAAAAAAAAAAAAAAAAAAAATCAAAACAATGCCTTCAGAAAAAAATTCTAAATACCTTGATCACAATGATATTACAATGAAGAAAATCTTGCTTGTCTTGACAAAGCACATCTCAACAACTTACTGCAGGACAGAATGCTGTTTAGGATACCATCCTAGAATTATATCACCTCATTTCTGGTGGTGATCAGTGGAGATGCTGTTTTTCAAGCAAAGGAAAGAGACAAATAAAATATCCCCCTTCACCACCAACAACCTCTTTTCCACCAGGACTATGGAATGAAACTCCTGTATAAAGGTGGAGAAATTTCCAGCCTCTTCCAGAAAACTTTCAGTAATTAAAAAAGGAGGAGGAAAAAGAGACCTTGTCAGGACCTGCTATGAATGCAGAGCACTCTTCAAATTATTAATTAGTGTCATAGCTGCATAAGGAGTTTACATAAACCTTGATTTTTTTTTTTCCCCCTGAACTGCTAAAAATCACATTGATATTCCCTCTGCATCAACCTCAGTTCTTTACTTTTCTCCAGTGACACACTTTCAGAGAAAAGAGGTACGGGAGTAGCCACAATAAATGTAACGCTTACCACACACGCTGAAAAATGATGCTGTGGGGAAAAAACCAACAACTTCCCTTGAATCACTTCCCTGAGTGGCAAACACTGAATCCGATAGACCCCACTGCCAACAAGAGCTTACTTCTACATTTGGTAGAATTTCAAAGTAGTTTTATGATCAAGATTATGAGGAAAAGTTTTCGGACACTTTGCAAGCATCATCCTTTTACTATACATCTACTACATTTTCAATTTCAGTTCCATTTATTGCAGCAAGATGTTGCTATCTTGTTTCATTTTCAGGCATATATATTGGGATGCAATCATCTGCAACACAGCTCTAAGAACTGGAAAGGATTATTATAACAGCAAAACAAAAATAATATGAAGCAGTTTGGGAGCTTGAATTCTCACGTTTGATATCCATTTCTGCGGTGGATTCTCACCATTGGAGAGAGATTCACTGTTATCATGCTTCAATTTATGCAGTTTTCTCAGTTTTAATATGCTTATGTTAGCGAAGATATTTCTGTAGAACTGAAATCCCTAAGCCTGATTCATGAGCACATATAAACTGGGAAATTAAAGCTAAAAAAAGCGTGTATCTGTGATAAAAGAGTTAAAAGCACCCAGAAAATGTTAGAATGACTTCAGCTGAAGTCAGAAGAGTGCTCTGTGCTGATCCAGCTGCTGATGGCTCTGCGGGACTATTTGAATCTCATTTTTCACAGCACCAGGATAGTGATCAGAACACACTTCTCCAGCTCTCTAGATTCACCACTTTGAAATGACAAAGTCAAAAAATCTACAGGAGGCAGAAATAAAATGAATTATTTTAAATTTCCCATTGTTACTGTACCTGGTTGGGGAATAGAGCCAATCTGTGTAAGAAATGCTGTCACAGGAAACCCTCACTATTGTTATTCAAAAAAAGTCAAGAAGGGACCCATTGATGTTCTGCTAATAACTGTCCAGAGAACAAACAGGCACTCAATTCTGAGGACCGAGGTCATCAAATGCAAAGGAAGGAGGAAGCATTTTTTACAATGGACCTTCAGAGTTACCACCTTTTGTTAGAGAATCCCACAGTTAATAACTGCAGCAGATTACAGCATTCATTAGCATTATTCCAAGTCCTGCTCAAAAAAGCAAACCTGAAGCACAAATTCCTATTGCCTAGCAATCAGGGTAGACCTGCTGGCCAAGAAGCCCTCATTAGAAAGGCAAGTTTGAGACTGAAAAGCTGCTCTTCCAAAATTCACTTTCTGGGACATTCCCTTTTTAATTCCCACTGCCCCATACAAGCATGCCATATTCTTTATGTAGAGTCTTAATCTTTTCCTATCACCTTTCTCAGCAAAAAGTAGTAGTTGCTTCTTTTAGACCTGTAAGTGTCTTTTAGGTCTGTAAACATTTCAGGAGACTACATATAATACTGATCTAAAAAACATCAAATCCCAAGAACAAACCCTAAGGAACACAGACTTTGGAGCTAAACCAAAGCCCAGATTAATTATGGAAGGAATCTGAACTTGCTGGAAATTATTTTAAGAAATATTATACTTATTTAATCATATGTTTATATTAAGGATATATATAATGAAACCATTTATAAAAATGCTTTAGATATGTTAATAAACAGCACATAAGGGAGCCCTGAAGAAGCCCAAGTTTTTTAGGATGGTAGTTAATAATGCTCATATGACTCCTCTCATTCTTGCTCACTTACTGTGCCTCCCGAGAACTAAAAGAATAAACTGCTTTAACTTGAACTTGTCAATTTAACTCTGTCCTTTGTGGGCCATAGAGGCAAGCATGTATTACACATATTTAGCAAGCGAGCAGAACTACTACGATCATCTAGCAACACAATACAGTGTAAAATCAATTACAACTCATGTACAATATCATAAAATTAAAATTTACAGTAATTGCGTCTTGTGGGGCTAATACTGTCATACTCTCCAGTGAACAGTACTTAATTCACAGGAAGACTGAAAACAACTCCTGTGAAGGAATGGATCTTGATTCTAAAGCAAAACACCCAACAACAAAAAAGCAAAAAAAAATCCAAACCACCGCAAAAATACAAGATATTCTCAGTTAGCTGCAGTGCATTTTTGAAGGGCTCTCGGTGTGCTCGCTTGAACGAGGAATCAATTTATGGCTGGCAGTCAAAGCCCTATTGTTCTGGGCTTTGCTCTTTTCAGTTGTCACACCCAGACTGCAAGCCTCCGCAGAAATGGAGGTCTGAAGCATTTAGAAGTAGCAGAATAACAACCGAATGGAGCCAAGAGCTAATTTATTCTCCGAGCTTACTGTACTTGGTGCAAAACAAAAATGCTGTGACGGCAGAGTGACCTTATATTTACTGATTGACCAGATGGCGAGAATTACTGACTTATGTAAGCCCCAAGCCTTCCTTCACCATCTGACGGCTGTTGGGTGAAATCAAATAAAGGTCTCCGCGTAGTCTTTAGCTCACAAACCTAATCATCACAAGACCATTATGTTGTGCCCTTAGAAGAAAACGCTGCAGGGAAAGGCAAGGAGTGAACAGGACTGAAACCCTTGGATCCTCAAGAAGAGGGTTTTTTTGCTGCAGAACTGAGACACATGGGTATAGCACAGCAAGTAGGTTTGTGCACCTGCTGCCCAGGCCGTATCTCTTTTGCTAATGAATAAGTGAAGCCAGCCTCCAGGGCTGTCAATCTGGCACCTTTAGTAATTCATACAAGCACAAAGTTCTCTAAAAATAAATAACATGAAAAGAAATGCAAGTTCTCTCACTAGCAGTGGTTTTGACAGGTATCTTGAGTAATGTTAATTTTTCCATCTTTTTTTCCTTAAAAAATACCAGTTGAATTACCAATTATTTTGGACAGTTTCTAAAAACAAGCACATATGGAAATAACCCCAGTACATCGGATTGATGGCAACTGAAAAAAAAAACCTTACACTGGTGGTGTATGTGTGTGTTTGCATGCGTGTACACACAGAACATTTCTATTTAAAAAAGGGTATTAACTGTGCAGCCCTAATTCTTGTCCCATTTCCACTAATGCAAATCAAACAGAATTCCATCTGACTAAGCTCACTTACACTAATGGAGAAAAGGCACAAATTAACTCAGAATCATAATCATGGTTCCCAAAAGACCTGTATAAAATACCACAGGCCTGAAAACATTTTACATCAGTTCTATCAATATGATTTTATTAGAAGCAGTGAAATAGTTCCTCACTTACAGCATGAAAACTAAGGTCAGAATTAGGCCGGATCTGTTTCTGAACAGCACAGCCCTGTAACCTCAAGTCATACTGAATGAAGAAAGAAAAGAAAGAAACAATTCTCTCCTTATCATGCCAGAAATTTAGACCTGTAATCTACTGAATGTTACTGCTGCTTTTTTCAAAATTGCAATCTGGATCAAAACTGAATTTGCTACTGTATGTTTTCTGTGTAGTATGTACATACTTGTTAACACACACACAAAAAAAGCAGCGGAATATAAATTCTTTGTGAACAAAATCTGCTCTGGCATTAACAGGTCTGAGACATCTGAATCTCAGCACAACATGCTTGTGTGCATACAAAGAATAACTTCAAGTGAAAAATAGTAACATAGCTTCTCATTGACTAGAAGGGTTACCATTTCAGTTCTCAGAAAACCATTTGTAAATTTTACAATAGCTTGAGGATTCTTGCAAAACCCAAAATAGATAGAAGCTTTATCCCTCGCTGTCATGCATGAGAAGGAGACCAGGAAGAAACTGAAACTGGTAAAGTCAAGCAAAAGAAAAGCACGGGTTGAATGTCAGGAGAAAAAAAAAAAAAAAAAACCAAACACACCACTGAATGCTAAGAAAATAAAATGATGGAATAATTCCTCAGGAAGATAATATTTCCTGGGACGTTAAAACTGCCTGTTGGAAGAAAAAAGGGCTACTGGGAAAACATTCTTTCTCAAAGCAAGAACTTGACATTAATGTTGCAAAAGAAGGACTAAGCAAGATCTATGAACTGTTGTGTTCAGGCTTCTACTGAAAATTTAAACCACCTAGGACAGAAGGCTCTGTTCTTACAGTTAGTCACAGAGCGCTTCCAAGAGCTATTTTGCATGCATGTGTTGGCATTACCTTAGCACAGCCCACAGAAGGAAAAAACAAAAAAATGACAACCACCTGGAATAAGCCAAGAATGCAAACTGGAAAGAATATCCTTTGTCTTTATGCATCTGTCATGCCCTGCTTACATGCAACAGGTACTCAATTTGTGCAAAACAGTTGTGCAAAGCATTACCCATCCTAAAGGTATTTGCAGCAGGCTGAACCACGTTACAGAACAGTAACCTCAACTTCCACAGATCACCTTAAGTTTAAAGCAACCTTTGTTGACAATACAGTGCCAAATGCTTACACAATCTTATCAGACCTTCTCTTACCCTCCTAAACTCATGCAGTGTTTTTTTTTAAAAAACAAGGTATAGCAGAGATGAGGGATGTGGATTTCCTCCCTTCCCCAAAACACATGCACATGCAAAAACACATCCCATGTCACATGTGTGGACATGCAGCACATGCTGCAACAGCCGACAGCAAAACAAACTCCCGTATGCAGACACAAGCAATGCCCCAAACCTCCAAACAGCCCAGCGTTTCGCAGGTTGCATGTGCTTACCTTGCTGGGACAGACTTGCTACACTAGATTCATTCTCTCCCATTTCTAGAAAACGATAAACTCCCCTGCAAGGAGCCAAGCCGTTTTATCAAGTTGACTTGGTTGCTGTGCAAGTTTTGACCTCCTGACTTTGAACTGTAGCACGGTAACCGTATACCTGACTTTCTTCTGTGAATAATTAGTATCCTGCTTCCTGAGCTACCTGGGCTTGCCTGACCTGTTTCTCTATAAACTGACATCATATCCTTTGATCTCCTTTGATTAACATGTGCTTCAGGCAAGGCGGCTTTGTCTCTTCTTGGACTCTCCTGCTCATTTGTTCCCCCACCCTTTCCTTTCACTTTCACCCAAGCAGTGATCTGAAGAATATTCCTCTTTCGTGGCAGGTGTTTTAGTCAAAATGCCAGAAACTCTGATTTTAAAGATCCTCTAAATTTGCATCTCATATGAAAACTAAATTATAACTATCAAGCCAACCTCGGTGGGGTGGGAACTTTGCAGCCACAGCTCTCCATCACGGAGAACAACGATCCCCGCAGATGCAATTGCCCCTGGGTAAAATCTTTGCAAAGAACCCAAAACCTAAACCAAAACTACCCTTCCCCTGTCTTTCAAGATTAGGCTCCAAGGAAATGCTTGCCTTGTACACTGTAATTTTGAGATTGTTTTGCCTGTGTAACACTAAGGGCTTCTAAACAAAACAAAAGGTTATTTTGCTTCTCTTCCCCTCCTTCTCCAGCACAAGGACACAAACTTTAAAGATAATCTTATCCAGCCAGATTTCAAGTTAAGTTCCAAGAAAATATTTGCTCTTTTCTACTGTGGAAATCAAATAACAGGTGTGTGATACATTTGTGATCAATTTGTTGAACAAGTACACCCGTCTCTCTGACTACGAAGTTAGTTTTATTTTAACATTTACATTTGCAACTGCCAATGACAAAAATCAAAGAGAAGCCACAGCACTATTTTAAAAGAACAAACACTGGCAAATTAAAAGAGCCAAGTAGCTCTCACAATGTTAACCTGTGTCTGGATTACAGTCAAAGTGGTGTAATCAATACCGCTAGAATTTTTTTTTTAATCCAGTAGAAAATAAGACTATTTTTAAAATTGAAGTGTATTGTCTTTTTCTTCCCCTTTTTTAAAGTACAGAAATAATTATTTACTGTAACAAACACCGGGGGGGGGGGGGGAGGGAACTGGAGATACTTTCTCAAGATATTTCAGGCTAGCTAAATCTACCTTTAAAGTAGAATTTCTGAAATAAACGACGCTAATTCAAGCAAAAATCTTATTTAGGAGTAAGAATATCCCCACAGAGTGTAATACTCCTCAAGTTTATCACATAGGCAGAAGTAAAAAAAAAAAAAAAATCTTTATGTCCTTTAATGAATCACTGTCAAGTTTTTCTGTGCACCTTCCTCATCCACACATGCAACTAGCTTTTACCATGCTTAAACAGCCAAGTTTTGCTGGAAAAGGTAAATCAAACACCCCAAACCTGAAGCATCTGAGCACTAAATTCCAAAAGAACTTCTCACTTGGTTCACAAAATGAAGAGTTTACAAGCAAAAGCTCAGGCTTTATTCTTGCCTGATTATGAAATTAGCAGGGTTAAATCGACCATTCCACAGTCAGAAAATGCTCTTTATCAAGAAAGCAAAGAGAAATGCAAAATGAACTTATGCTTGAAAAATGAGCCCTTCATTATTTTCTTTTAGTTTAGCTGAGTTTTTGCTAGGCTTTTTTCCCCCCATAATCCTCAATCTCAGCTCAAGGCCCAAAATTTGCAGCCAGTGGTTCCCATATTTCACCAGGCTCATCCCTCCTAGAATACCAATTACTGTCAATGAGCTGAACCTGCCCTCGGCCAGTTTAGACTCAGTGCAGGAGGTGAGACTCCAGCAGACACCTGGGAAAAATCTTCCCCACTGCACAACAGACACCAGCGACTTCCAGTTCCAATGCTGAACATCATTTTGAATTAATTTACTAAGTTTCCACTTGAAAGTACGCATGAAACATTCAACTGAGACATACGTTTTGTAGATGGAGGTCTTTTTCAGCTCAGTTCTAATGCGGTTTCCTCTAATTCAGGACAGACTAAATTGTTATTTTTGTGTTCAGAGTAATGCATAAATAAGAATTTCACTGGCTTTGTGATTACTTCCGGAGTGACAAACCTACGTGGCCTCTCCTGAAAGTATCCAGTAGTACAGTTAATGAAATGAGCATGCAAGAGAGAATATTGAGACTTTATTAAAGGGTCTATGTCTATTCCTGCTTTTCAAACATGTCCCTAATACGAAAAGGTATCTGCACCATCTTCCTGAAGCTCAAAGCTGACAAAAGGCACCTCAGACAAGAAGGAAAAGTATTTGCACACTGATCTTTATTTCAGCTCTCAAGCAAGGCCACTATGGCAAGTGCACCATTTACTATTAGTTTGACTGGGGAACCACGATCTAGGATGCACATATCCCCTCCTGGGGAGAGGGGAGGAGCTTGTACAGAGAAACTCCTCCTTAACCATCAAACTTGGGAAGTCAAAGATTTAATGTTGAGTTTCAATGTTCAAAAAAGCTTGAGCTGCTCTATATTTAAAAGACTTAATCAAGAACAGCAAGTTTATTTATCAATTAAGTTCTCCAGTGCAAAGCAAAATATATTTGGTAATTAACTGACAAGAAAAAACATCTATGGCATTTCTGCCCTCTCCAAACACAAACCACCCATCTCTTGAAAGACAGAAATCCTTAAATACCCTACGTTATTGTAGCTTCTAAACATGGGAGAAATAATGATTAGTTTTTAATTTCAATACTGCATTCTGTGAGGTCATCCCTCATATAAAAAGGGCTACTAATTCCAAAGAAAACAGAAATGTAAGGCAACAAAAATAACTATGCTTTTCAGCTGCTGAGTACCAATGCTTCCTTTAAAGCCTAGGATTCTGATTTTAGGCTTTTAGCACCTACAAAAGTATTATATGGTTTAAGTTCCAGCATTTTATCACATCACTTTCTGTTAACTCTTAAATAGTTTTAAGAATTCAAGAGATGAGAGTGGTAGTACTGAAAATACGTCTTCCTCTGAAACGAACCTACAAGTGAGAATAGCGCAAAAAGGACTGAAGCTGAAGATTTTTCACACTCCCTCTTCCAACAATGACTGATGGTGAGAAATGGCCAGCTTGGTTTTATGTTCTCCTAAAACTGTTGGGCCCACTTGCGTGCAATGATTTAAATGGAGTGCTTTCTAAAGGAAGAGCTCTTAATTCATTCACTCTCCTTAGAAAGACCCAAATGTGAAAATGCAGTGGTTTTGTTCTGCTCCCTGAAGAAGAGAGAAAGTTATTTCGTATATTTGCCATACAACAACTGCAATGTTTCTTAATTCTAAGGAGTGCATTTGAAGGAGAATGAAGATGATAACAATCAGGGCTACGAAAGAAAAAAGCTAGACCTTATGCGGTGCATAGCACCATGCCAAACAGATCACTGCATCATACTGCAAACGTCATCAGTGACTCCAAGCCTAAGTTCCGTGTCATTAGAAACAGAGTACTATCCACCAACAGTGATGAGGTTTGCCAGAGGATATGAATAGAGTCACAAGTTTTCTAGAGTAGTGTCGCAAACCTAGAGAGAGAGGCCCTCACAACTGAAAGCCTTCGAAAAGCAAAGGGTCCTGTCAGCGCTGACCAAATCGCTGTCAGGACTCTCATTTCTACTCAAGAATCTAGACATTTTACAGATATTTTATCCAGGTATTTTAATGCAAGCAAAATAATATCGTCAACAGCTAACACAGTGCCATTCTTTATCAGTAATGCGTTTCAAACTCCCAGAGGTATTACACTACATACTCTATAAACGTAATAGAAAAACTGGGGCAGGGGGAAGGGAGTGGGGTGTTGTCCGAAAGAATATAGTTTCAACGTTTTAAAAATGTGAATAATGAGGCACACTTATTACATGTGAAATTGCACAGATAATACAAGTCATATCTGGAACTGAAATGTAAGCACCAGGAACATGCAGAGTTCTTTTACATAAATCACTATGATAACTCTGTGATCCAGATTCTGTGAAAGCTTTTAAATGTTTTAAAGCGTATCACAGGAGAGGAGCAGTCAACAAAGTTTCTTGTAGTGACTACCTGTCTGGCACCACAGACTGACATTTTTCACAGGAAAAAATTACAAATATTTCACTTTGAACAATGGCAGGAGTGCTAGGAGAAAAGGGTGCCAATCCTGTCTCCCTCACAAAACCAGAGGAGCACAGGTACTGACATTCAGGTTTTTATATGGTTGGTCTTTGCAGGGGTTTTTTTTGTTGGTGGTTAATTGTTTGGTTTTTAAGAGCAACATGGCCAATTTGTTTGTTCTGTGGAAAAATGGTACAGTAAAAGGAACAGTATTATCTGGTTAGCCTCCAAATTACAAGCAGTTGTTTAGCCCACAAGCTCAATTAAAATAGGAGATGGGAGGGAGAAAAATATTTTCTTACTCAATTAAAATGGATTTAATAGAAAAGTAAGGATAACCAGTCTCAAAAACCACAGTGACATACATTTTCAATGTTCATGCAAATGATGCGCTAAAAAAAAGAGCAACTGCGTGCCAGCAGGCAGACAGCGCACAGAGCTGAGCAGCGAGTAAAACCCAAGACAGACTTACTCCATCATGGCTGAGATTTTCAACCCACATTCCTCTAGCTTGTCTTGAGTTTTATTGCCCGGTCTAGTTGTGGTAAACAATTTTTCGCCAGTTCCGAGGAGGCTGTGGTATAAAACTTCATACAGATGCAAACATCACCACTTTGGAGCTTAGCTGGAAATAAAGTATATTTGTTCTTATTTATTTCTAAGGACTAATTACAGCTCACAGACTTTTTGACAGAAAACTACTTACCATCAGAAAAATATCACTTTGTTGAAACTATTTTTATGGTGAAAATATCTAGTTTTAATGATGAGTCTTCTATTAACAAAGTTTCTTGGGTTCAAATAATGCTTTTGTTTTTTTGTTGGCTTTTTTCTTTGTTTCAAGAGACCACAAAAGTCTCCAAAACACCACTCTAACCTGCAACATACTGATGTGAACTGAGGAGAACGAAGATTGAGAGCTTCCAGACCCAACAGAAGGTGTTTTTCCCTACTGGCCACTTTGTTGGAGGACGGTTGCAGAAAGGAGCAATCTCCTTTTTCAAAAGCACATCCAGCTCCCCGTGATCCCTTGCTGAGTGAGAAAAATCACATGCCAAGGGAATTTATTAGTATGCAGAAGCAAACAGGGTCCAAAACGTCCACAGAGTTTTCATTAATTTTTGTTGTTTTGTTAATAAAGCATACATTACTTTTTGCAATACCTGAATTATGGATAATTGTTCTGTCTCGCTGAGATCTATCAGTCCTGACATGATTGACAAATGGAACACAGCAGAGGGGGATCTAAGACTACAGTTCAATTTGTGACCCCATTTGATAGCTTTATGACCATAAAAAAAAACCATCTGTCTCTCTACTTTGAAAGTCCTGATTTGGAAACCTGAAACAAGAGCACTTTGACAGTTTTCCTCAACAAAGGTATTTTTCCCTCCACAGAAAACAGGTGCTTTGTTGAAATGTTGTTTCTAAGTTTCTTTAAATATCTTTTTCTAATCAGTTCCTGCTGCTCAGTTTTCATTCACACAGCTTTAGAAACCAAACCTAAAAAAAAGTGTTAGCAATCATAATCAGCAATGGCCTCCTGATCCACTTCTAGTGTTTTTAGACTTCCTACTTAATGAAAATATAGATGAGTCTGTAGAAAATAAGTAACAACTCAAGCTGACTTCAGCAGCTAGAAGATGAGGGCACAGAAGCTGAAGCTTCAAAGACATTAGTATAAACTCGGTTTGTAGGAGATAGGAAAGAGAAGAATTAGCTTTTTTCCTTCTAATTTGGTCTGTTTGGTATTAAACAAAATCAAATTATGCAAATAAGTCTAAAGATCTGATGCATGGAAGATGACACTTTATAATCTGGGCCTGCAAATGCTAGTAGTGCAGAGTATATAAGATCTAGCAAAAAGGGTAACAATCACTGCCCTTCACTCCACTTGATTATTTACAAAAGCAGTGGAATTAAGAGTGCTTTTTAAAGATGCTGGCTGTTTTATTTAAAAGTCGCTGCACGATTTATTTCTACCACCCTTACTTCTGATAAATCTTATAGTTATAATTGAAAGCAAAGGATAAATTGAATGACAAAAGTAAATAGCTTAAAAAACAGAGAGCAAAAGAGTGATGGAATGAAAAATGTTTTTCTAGTATTTGTTGGCAACTGAGAGCCAATGCTATAAATGCTAACCAATACTCAACTTCATCTTGCACAACTAAGAAGTAAATCTTACTGTTCTAAGATCACATTAGGAAGCACAAAGCCTAACAACCTGATACATGGAAAAGCTAATCTGTTAAAAAAAAAATAAAAAAATCACCGTTTTATCCTTACTCTACCCTTTTAGAGAAAGCACTTCTTCAAAACGCAAAAAAGAACGATCTTGTGTTTAGATTTTGGCAAGATGAACACTCATCTCCAGATACATCTAGCACAGCTGGGAAGAGTAGTGGTTTAAGTAGGTCAGCTTGCATTCCAGCCACTTATGTAAGCTTTTGAAACAAACACACTGTATAAAATACAGGGATTTAATATGGAGATGGATCTTCAAGACAGTGAAGACTTGGACACCAAAGTATCTTCTACCCCAGCAAATACAGAAGAGTTAGGAAGAATTTTATGTGTGAATCTTCAGTCACTAAAGACTGTTCCAACAGAAGAGCTGTAAAATATATATATATATATGTGTGTGTATATATAAAGATACACGTATATCTGTATGTATATCTTATGAAGAAGCAATACTATGCTAACAAATTACCTCACTTAGTGGAACTGCCACATACAGCAAGACAGCCATTTCATGAAACGCCATGAGTTGCAATATGAACATCCCAGTGAGTGCTACAAGCTGGCAAAGCAGTTCCCTCTTGAATCAACCAAAGCAACAAAACTCAGCTTTGTCCTATCATCAACCAGGCTAAACAGTGAGTCTCTGCATAGGAAGTCTGACAAATGATTTTGATACATACACACCTACCGACAAATGAGGGAGCATACTGACAAAAAGTTGCCACTAAAATGATATTCCTACAGCCATTTATTGCTTTTATAGCCAGCAGACGTGCTGCCTCCTCGTGCCAGGTATGATCATCTTCTGAAGCTATAAACTAATTCAGTTCACCGATCCCACAGTTTCGCCAGCAGAAAGCTACCTACTTTCCCCCGATCACTTCTCAGTTTTCTGCTACTTCAAAAATGTTAGTCCACGAAGGAGTATGGCATATAGGAACAAGACAGCTTTTTTTGGTGCTGACAAGCTGTTAGGTGAGCTCAACCTCTCTGATCCAGCTGCAACCACGAGGTATACACGTATACCTGCAGACTAAGTTCAGCACAGCCGTAATTTACCATCTCCTCCTCTCCAGTGAGATACTTTCACATCACATCTGCTTACAACCCTCTGCAGATAAAGCACATCTCATTAGCCTGTAGTAAAGCACATGTCATTAGTTTTTAACAACTAGTCTGCAAAACCAGATGTGTACGTGACACGGCACTTGAACTATACAAACCAAGGCTC
This sequence comes from Athene noctua, assembly GCF_965140245.1. NCBI lineage: Eukaryota > Metazoa > Chordata > Aves > Strigiformes > Strigidae > Athene > Athene noctua. Next base: position 23,036,463 of record NC_134044.1, read on the forward strand.
AGATTCTGGCCCGGAACACCCTCCTTTGACAGCAGGACACATGCATCACATTTGAAATATGCTTCAGACTGAATAAATTCTTCCTTTTTTCCAAACTAGTTAGTTCAATTATTTACTATAAGTAACTCCATATATAAAGCATTGCTAGGATGGAATAAAAATCTTCATTGTTGTTTGCATCTCTGAATTATCTATGCAATACTCCTAAAAACCAGAATGAGCTATATTTTTCCAGAGAGTAAAGGCAGCAAAATCTTATTCTCCCTAATTGAGAGAAAAAAAAGTCATTTATAGATTAGCATTGTTTTCCATTTCTCCCCAAATCTGCAATAAAATTTTATTTTTCCCAATTCCAGTTGCAGTGGTGTATTCTTGGAAAACACAGCTGCTGGCTTCGTATTTACTAGTATACAGTCATCGAATCGAATTGCTTAATATATTTTCACATAGATTATTTTTTTTTTAATACAGAAACAACATAGGAAATGAGATCTAAAATACATTACCTGTGCCCCTTTCTCCCTGCTTACACACCATGCACTTGTTTCATATGCTTTAATCAATAAATTGTCTCTGTATCTCAACAGGGTATTACGTAAGGCAAATAAAACAGGACAGAAGCCAAATAAAGGAAGATCAGTTAATTCTGTGTCCATAATTAAGAAAAGGAATCAGAAACTCTATGCTCATGGTACACAAAAAAATTTTTAAAAATATCTTTTAACTCGTGCTGTCTCTGGGTTGATCTTTCTGTGGCTTTCTATGTTTGACTCCCATAAGAAAAGCAAAAGCCCCATAGAAGTCACTACAGCATGAGACAGTAGAAGAAAATTAAAGATAACCCTTGCAAAAATAGATTGAAAGTGTCAAAACTGGCTGATTTAAAGCTTCATTTTAAAACACAACTTCAACTATATAAGTTTTCTTAACCAATGTTCCAGTATAACCAACGTGTTAACAAATTAGCAGCACTGAAATTTTGTAAAACACCAGGAGGTATTCCGACAGCATGCTGAAAGCATTTAATGTATCCCACTTGGATTCCTTACAAGTTAGGCAACAATTATTTAAAGTTTAAAAATACTTAATTTGGTTGTAAATAAAAAAGCATTTCTGCTAACCTTACAGAAGTTGGGCAGGCTTTTTTCAGCAGCACTGCATTGTACAAATTGCTATAATTATTTTTTTTTAAATCTCATTGACACTTGCTTATTTTCTTGGTTCAGTTATAATAATTTTTATGGTATTTTGCTGTCTTAGAATCTATTACATGGGAATAAATAGCCAAAAGTTTGGACATCTTCGACATGAACACAGATTCATAAACCTTAAATTTGTAATCTTTTCTTTCATTGATAAAGCACAATTTTAAACACTTGGATCCAAAGTTTCTGTAATACCAGTGTAGTATGCAGTTGCTTCAATAATAGTCTTTATGTTTAAGTTAATACAACTATATCAGCAGACACTTAAACACGCAGATGAGGAGAATGAGCAATCTTACCTCCAGACCACAACTGCCCTTAAAGAATACAAGTTACCGCGAAATAACAGTCCAGAGCAGTTTATCCAAACTTTCCCATGAATCATCATAAGGCATAAAACATTTCTCAACACCCTATGGCAAACTCAGGGCTTGAAACGTAAGTATTAAACCATTAAAAAGATAAATAGTAAGTCAGAAGCCACAGTTTACAACATGAAGAATTAAGGAGAAAGACCATTTTGCTAACGACAACTGCCTTAAGGCTTTGGCTGTACAAACTGAAACTTTTCAAACCTTTCACCTGGTTTTCTGAGGCTCTCCAGTTACAAGGCAGTAATTCTACACAGTTGGCTGCTGCTATCTTGCCTCTGTGCATTTGCATGGGGACAGAGAGAGAGAGAATAGATTGTGCAGGAAAAAAAGTGAAATGAAAACACTGATTTTTGTTTAATTATTCAAAGTCTGATAATTACAAAGTGTCCAGTAAACATAATGGATTTCTTTGTAGCTTCCATCAAAACATTTCCATACAAACAACACACTATATTTTGACAGCTGGTCAGGTTTCACAGCATGCCAAATGCTCTAAAAAGTTTCAGCTTTAACAGCTATTAACAAAAACAATGAACCCAACAAGAAAAAAATGGAAGCAAGCACTCTGCAAGTGACAACTGCTCTTAAGAGGTTTTGGTTTTTTTTTTTTCTTTTAAGAATTCCTAAGGTAATACAACTGCAGATGTATATACACTGACCTCACTTTTTGCCTGGTGGAAGAATCTGGCACAAAATGGCTAGGTAGATCTTCTGTCCAGCAATGCAAAACAAGAATCCAATCTGTGTCCTACAGCTTTCACATTATCATTAGGCACCAAAGTTGTTCTTGAGAGCCAAAAGGGCTAAGAAAATTACTTCCTCTGGCAATATCAAAACTACACAGCCTACCAGATGACACAAGCTGGGTCTGCAAGCCATTTGCAACTTTTTCCTTAATAATTTAGTTCACGGAAAAGAAAAAAGTTACTAATTCAGTATTCACATAATGATAAACACATTCATATGGTAATGTCCATCTACTTTTCCATAAAGGCCTTCTAGAGAACACCAAATTAACAAAGGCCACCCTTCATCTCCCTGATGAAGCACTGCCTACATACAATTATACTGCAGCAGAAAGATCTACAGCTCATACTGACACCCGCGTTCAAAATTCACCTGAACTGTTGTAAGAACAACTTGTACAAGGACAAGTCTGCCATACTCCTCAGTGTACACACTTTTCTCAGCCTGATGCTATTTCACTGTAAGAAGGGAAACAAAGTAGATGTGTCACTTCATAACTGTGTTCCAACCACAGAAAAAGGCAATCGTCTCGATTGCAATTATAACATGAGCCTCAGCTCATCATCTTTCAGCATTGAGCGTATCAATGGTCATTTTCAGAGGGCTCTCAGTCTAAGAAAACAGAACTTGAGCTGGAATGAGATCTAAGAGCTTGCAATTTTAGGCAAATCTCTTAGTAAACATGGCTCCCACCTTGAAAGCAAATTAACTGCATGGGACAGAATTCACAACATGATTTGTTCCTTTAACGAAAAACACTTAATTTGCTTCCATTCTTCTTGTGTTTCTTTTTAAAATAATTAATACATAGAAACCAAACATGTAATATATAAATCTAACCCAACTCTGACACATATTGAAGACTAAAGCATGCAAAAAAGCAGAAGTCGGTCTTTAGGAGCTCAAGAGATGAGCCAATTGTCAACTCCTATGTACTGAGAAGGGGCCTCAGCCCATCCTCCCTGTGTTGCCAGGCAACCATTCCTGTATCCTTAGCTGTATTCATTAGCCATTAACCACCATCAGGCTCCCTTTCTTTTCTCCCTCACACAGGCTCCCACTCTGAGATCTGTGAAGGGGAGGGGGAAGTTAAACAAGATGACTTTCTTCCTGATCAGAAGTAACATTTTGAGTTTTAACAGCTAATAGATTTTAGCCAATTCAGACAATTCATATAATTGCTTTGTAGTGAAAAGATACACCATGATTATAAGGTACAGTTCTTTTAGTAACAGGGCTCTGTTAAAAGTCGACATTAATAGAAATCTTCTAAAATGCCTATTATTAGACAGTGATGATCTCATGCTGACAGTACTAAAGTGCCCTTTGAATTTGTAAAAAATAAAATAACAGATGACAGCTTTTTAACTCCAGAAGAATGGCATTCAACATGCGGAAATGCTATTCTAAACCCTGTCTAGAAAAATAAGAATCAATTGATCTCAGAAGTAGAAATGTGTTCTCTTTAATTTATTCCATGGAAACAAAGTAACACTTCCACAACTAGAACTACTGATCCACTGTTCTTAGCATCAACATCGTGTCTCTATCTTTTTTATTTTTGACACCTCCACGGGCACATGTTTTCAGGTCTGTCAACCATCACCGAAAAAGGAGACTGATTAGAGATTATTCGGACAGGGACCATCAATAAGACTGGAAAATATCCTTACAAGGAAAGGCTAAAAGAGCTTAATCTGATATTTTAGTGGAAGTTTGGGTGTGATTAACCAGCGGTCTAAATAACTAAGCCAGGATCAGAAATATAATAGCATGAGGTTGTGCAGGTAAGCAGAAAAAAAAAAAAAAGTGCTATTTTCAGTGCTTCAAGCTGATTCACACAAATTCAACAACAGAACAGGGCAAATGTTTTCCAACAGGGTAATCTGTTGGGCATGTTTCCAAGAACCATTAGAGCTTTTCCATCACCAAAATCTTCAGGATTGGAGGCTTTTGCTTTGTTTTAAGTACAGAAATAATTATCCCAAGGAACGCCTATTGCCTCCAGTCAGGACAACTACAATGGTTGCTCCAGCTTTGAATTACTCCATGGTCTGTATATAGCAACTGCCAGAGGAGAAAAAACACACCACAATACTTTTACATTTGACATGAAGAACTGGTAAGAGAAGGAACAGTGCCATCACCCAGAACGCCTACTCTCCCACAAGTCCTTTATAAGGCTCCCGGGGATTTTGTTATACACTTCGTGAACCAAGACATCAAAATGAATGAAATTTAGCAAAGCATCACAGAAATAACTGTCGTGTCAAAAACTACATGATGGAGACAGTTCTACAGGACAGAAGGAAACATTGTGACTACTACTGTTTGTTCCTTAGAGCACAAAAGCATTCCTGTGGTCTCATGGTTCAAAAAATTTTCTTCTGGTTGTGTCCACACAGGTCACTGAAGATTCTTTTTCATTTCCAGATGAAACTTCTGTAATTTTCACCCAAAGTAGATCGCGTGAGAAAAAGGATTTTGTGTTGTCCATTTTAGAATTACTTTAGTATAACAAGCACAGTCATGCCTATTTGCTAATTAGACAAACGCAATACCGATCGCTACCAGATTTCTTAAATATTTCTCTCTGATGTCAGAGCCTAATAGAAACTTGAAAACCATTTAAACCATGAAACCACTGTGATACAACTAAACTGTCAAAGTGGTTTGGTAGCACCGAACAGGGCAAAGAGAGAAAGCACAAGAATCTGAAACGATTCTTGCTGTGACCACATGGCCCAGAGGTGTCGGGAGAGTTCCCATCTTCAGGGACAGCAGCGTCTCCACAAGCCCATCTCTCCAGCTGTTAGCCAAGGTAACCACTTACTGTGCTTGTGGGAAGTGTTTCAAATATAGCATGGTAACAGCCATCCTGGCCACACAGAGATACTTCTCTGAACTACTGGGAAATGCAATTTGGCTTTTTTATTTATTGTGACTGCCTAAATTCTATAAGCATATTGTTGTAATTTCTAGAGCCAGATAACTTCATCATTGCAAGTTCTTCTGTCTTGATCCATAGCTCATTAAAGCTTCAGTTCATTAACACTGTATCAGTATCATGATAGCAATTTAGAGTTCAATATTTGCTAATACTAAGACATTCTGACCATCTGTGAGTCCTTGGGAATTTCCCAAGTATGTCCAATATCAAGTTTTAATACACACTTACCTGGAGTCTTACTATAGGAGCATCTGCATTTAAATACTATTCAAATCAGAAAATTATTAGTAGCAAAGTATTTAAATAACTCCACAGTCCTTAAAGAAAACTAATTCTCATTAAGTCCTTAGAGAAGAATGACAATTCCCACCCTAAATGAGATACAACCAAGTCCCCAATAGTGTCATTAGGCAGAACAAATTTATAAAACAAAACTCTTATCCAGCTACGGGTTGCTGTCCTACTCCATGGGCAGGCTCACTGAAGGTCCAGCACTTCTTTTGAAAGAATTGCCGACAGCTTTATTTTGATCTCCTTTTACAAGCAAAACTACTGAATCTGATCTGGTTCTAGAAATACCTGACACTTAAGGGCAAAACCTGGGCCTTTAAATCAAATACACAACTGAACGTATTTTCACAGTGATTTTTTCAAATGTATTGTGCTGCCTGAAACTTGCTTTTATGGCAAGTGGCAGTATCACAACTCCCAATACTACGGACATGAAGTAGCATGTGGTTTCCATTGCATCTAAACTTAGAGACAGTTTCACTTCAAAGTAATGCTTTTTGAGTATAGCAATCTCACTGATCCCTTCATCCACAGACATAGCTGAGCAGGTAGATCCAAAAAGTTTCAAACATTGAAAGTTACCTGTTTTGAGTGATTTCAAATGAACAAACCAGACACAGTAAAGAGTTGAATGAGTTATGGCCATGATAAAAGGACTAGTCAGTGGAGATTAAGAATACTTAGCTATACTTGCAAGCAATAAAGTTAAAATTATTTTCTGCAACAATTTCACAACACAAGCTTGCCACATCACCATGGAACACAGTAAGTTAAACAATTCTGGAGTAGAAAGACTAAAAATATGCAGTGTTAGAGGATACATTTTCCATATACATGAGAAACCAAAGCATATAGATATATAATGAAAACTGTAGAGTGCTGCAAATTAGTCTCTGGTTTGGCTCTTAATTTCCTACAGATATTTAATTATTCCTTCATCATTTTCACTGCCTTACTTTCTATACCAGGAGTATGGTACCATGAAAATAAAATTAAGAGGAACAAAAATGTGAATTCCCATTCTAGCAATTTTTTTTGCAACTGAGCTCATGAAATAAAGAAGCTAGAGTTGCAACCTGATTTTCAATTATTTATACTTTGCTGCCTTCGTAATTTCATATTTTCCATTCAATTATAGTGATCTCTGCTTCATATGCATATTCAATTTTTAGACAAAAACAGACACTTGCCAAGGCAGTAAGACACATAAGCATTCATGCCACTGACTGTCATTTTGTTTAATTACTGAAGCTTACCCAAAATTATTGGCTCGTGCTTACACTTTATTTTGACTAAACACTAAGTTTTGCAACTTAACTCCTTAAAATGCTGTCTTTGTTCTGAGCTCGTAATATCCTCACATTTCTTTTTCAAACAGAACAACTATGATGAGAAGAAAAGTTTGAATAGGTGTTTGACACTTTTTTTTATTTACCTTAAAGCCAAGCTGGGATCAGTTTTGTAGAGACTTTCTCATGAAGGCATATTTTCAATCTGGCCTCTACATTAATTCTCTGCAAAAAAGGAACACATCACATTTTACAACACTACTCATCGAAACAAAAAATTAAGCATTTGCAATGATGTAAATATAAATAGAAGACGCATTTTCCTGACGCAGCAGCAAAGTAAAATGTATTCTTAAACATGCTGGTACTAATGAAGTATTTTTCTCACTTAAAGAAACAACAGTGACCGTCTAAAATGTCAAAAACAATGCCCTTGCATCCAGCAAAGTCTGGTTCATGAAGCAGCAGCAGAGAACTTGTGGTGGTTCTTCTGCTCTGCTACAAAACACTGGACAATAAACAATTGCCTTGTTTATCCATCAGTAAGTAGAAGTGCTCTTATTACAAAAAAACCCTGATATCCCGATCATTTCAATTTTTCACCTATTTCCCACTAGCAAACTCATTATCACTCACATAAATCTCCCTCATTCTTTTAATGAAATGCAAAAGGCGTCAATGTGTTCCTTCCCCAAGCAAAACAAGGTAGCTCAGTACATATTTAAACAGTCTCTGCCTATATCGCTGCAGCTCAGTACTAATCAAAGCTTATTATAAAGATTCTACAGATAACTCCACTAATAACCCTGTGTTGCCGCACCACATGAATTATAAAACAAAGGAAAAGAAAGGATCAATAGTAACCAAGTTGTGCTGTTGTAATTTTCTGTAAACACAACCGTATCGGGGCCACAAAGAAGTAATCTTGGAAAAAAAAAATCCAAACACGAAAAGCTCAACAAAACCCAAACCCACACAATGCGCTGCAGCTTCTTTTCCGAGGCATCCCATCAACATCCACAATGCAGAACCCACCGAGCTCCTTCAATACTTCATTTTGGAGGACCATAGCCAGTACCAATCCAGTAAAACAAATAATGCACTGAACTTGCAGGATCGCAGTTTCCATCTCCCAGACACTAGGTTTTCGTATAAATTTTACTGATCCAACATAACGGCTGTAGCAGCCGTGTTGAATCAGGCCACCCCTTGTGCAGATAAGAAAGTGGGAAAGACTGGTTGGGGGATGGACGGGCTTTGGGTAGAGGATGAACTGGCTTTTACATTTTACATCTTTTCCTAGGTATGTATTCAAAGGTCTGACCAAAGTTATCTTCTTGATAACAAAGAGAATAAAATCTGTAAAAGAAAATTTTAAACGTGCTGGAATTTATCATCCGGAGATAAATTATCTTCCAAAAAAAACCCCATAACTGATGGTACTTTAACTATCTGTACTTCAGTTGATGTTTTAATTGCCTTCGAGGTAACCCGCAGAGTCAGAGTTCATCAAAATGGAAGAACACCAGGAAGATAGTCCCTTTATCATTGCAGATTTGAACCTGTCAGACACATAATTTGGGTTGGGAGAAGCTTAAGTAGTCACCTGGTCCACACACACCCACCCCCATTTAAAATAGGAATAACATCAACAGTAGATCAGGATGCTCAGAGCCTCGTATGCTCAAGTAAAACTAAGAGGACAATACTAGCCCTGAACTAGATTTATGTTTTGCCCTTCAAAGACCTGGTCCCCTTTTCACAAAGATAGTTGACAATGAACTGCAGCAAAGCAGCAAAATTTTAAAACAAAGTAAGGATGGACTTACTGAGTTCCAGAAAGCACATTTTCTTGACAGTCATAAATACAATATTGTACTACTATTCTGCAACACAACCCCTTTAAGCTATACAAGCCCATGTAAGCACACGTTACAGTTATGGTCTTACTGGGCAAGATAAAAGGGGGAGAAAAAAAAACTTTTTAAAAATCACTCCTTTCCCTGTACCTGAAAAAGACTTATTTGCTCACAGGTCTCAGATAAAGGCTTCCCATTAAAACATTTCATCTATTTTACAGTTTTACGGCTCAAAAGATGAACTATGAGATTAATCCACCTTTCTATTAAGCTCTAGAGATAGCCACATGCCATGCAACTCATAAGACTTTAGGGTTTGGACATCAGTAGTAGATATTAAATATATGAGGGAAGCATTTCAAAAAGGCATTAACACTAATAGGGCTTACATATGTGTATCGAGGGAAAAATAGCCGCTAAGTTATGATATTACTCAGTCATGATCCAGAGGTACAGAAATAAGCCGACTACAATTCCACAGAATTCGGAGAACTTCTTAATTCACCCACTTAAAAGAATCTTTGATTTCTTCTAAGCATCTACTGAAAAGAAAAAAAAAGGGGGGGGGCTTAAATCAAACTAATCAAAGATTTTTCTGCTTTACCCGTTTGAAGAACAAGTGCAGGGGCAAATTTAGCAGACACAGAATGATTTTTTTTTTTTAATTGAAAAACAGAAGGAAAAAAGAACACAGTGAACTCTGTCCATGAGAAGTCAACAGGATATATTTTTTTGTCACATCTTTTGCATTGAGACAGAGAGCTATTTAAAACATGCAGAACATTAAGGGTTTTCTCGCACTATGACTAACAACTTCAGGATCTCACACCTCTGCATCTCCTAGAAATGCAGTTATAAAGGGGACGATATGATTTCACCATTTACTATATAACATGAGATTCAAGATCAGGGAACTTAAAGGTCATGTTTCAGTTTTCTGCTTAACTATATAGAGACACTTATTTCATTACTGATCACCTTCCTGTGCAGAAATGACAATGTTTATAATATACTTCTCAATTTTTGTCCATGTCATCTGTACCTTTACCTTTTAAGCAGCCAGCAAAAGTACAGATAATGACTCCGAAGTAATTTAAGTAGGCAAGCATTAGCCAAAGGAAAAAAATCCTGTTCACAAATCCTGAAGAAATTCTTCTCTCCTCAGCAAAGTTTACATTTGAGGAGTATTATTGCTGGGAGAGAATGTTACAAATTGGAACAGAAATCACATTTGACTTAAAATTATAATCCCTGTGTTTCACATGAGGCTCAGAATTCAGTGGGTAGAGAGGGCAGAGAGAGAAGGGAGGAATACAACCATGAATGGATTAGATGCTGTCACTTACAATCCATCATCAAACTTTCTCAGATTATGAAAATGAATTTTTCCCAGTAGAACATTTTATGCTTGACAGATTACAGATCGGTTTACACATTCAAAATTGAAGCGCTTGGATTCTACAAAAGTTCAGGTCTTTTGAGACCAGCATTTATTATATGGTTTGACACGAGTCAAGAGAAACATTCAACAAGACAATGCCAGAGACACTTTCAGGCAATGAAATGGGTGAAGTCACAAACTCCTTAATGATCACTTCAGCAAGCCTGAATTTAACACTTTTTCCTTGACTATACAGCTGGCTCAAAGGTCATTAGACTATTATATTCACTGTTATGTAGAGCAGCACTATACACATGCAAAGTTTCTATAGCAACTCTTTCTTAATTCACTCTTTAAGCAAAACACCAATTAGCTTTTTATTATAGCCAATTAAAAAAATCTGCACACTAATTGACAACCTCTCTACTCAGAATTTAAGCTTACGCAAAAGAAAATTGCAGTGAAATTTTCTGTGGTAATAGCTTACTTCCTATTCTTCCTTCATAACAGAACAGTAAATTATTCTTGATAGGGGCTGAACAGTTATTTTCAATCTAAAACGTTTAGACACGCAGAAGTAACCTATCCTGATATGACTGAAATCTTAGTAGAGCCTGCAGATTACAGGTTTCAGAAAGGCAACAGAAATGTAATCTGCATTGCAGGAAATTGGGCACAGGCCTATGCACCTGGAGATCATGCAAGAGGCAATCAGGCAGTTTCTCTCTCAGACTGTTTAAGCATGTTGAGCCAAGGGAGAAAGGTGGCAAAAACCAGTACTAAAAGACAAATTCAATAGGGCAGCAGAGACATTTTCTTCCTGCTTCTTAATACTTATTGATGTTTTTTTTTCTCAGATGTCTTCTACACAGCTGGTGTTGACAGCTTCTTTGTATGTCACTTCAAGTAGCAAATATCAAGATATATTAGTCAGAAAACAGCCAGCAAGCACAATATAAAAAGAAACACATCATGATGCAGAGTATCAGGAGAAGTAATCAACAATAAAAGCTAAACCATCCTTCTCGGTAAGAGGCTCTGCAGAAGGCTGAATAAAAAATGTCATTCCCCTTACAGTTCTTCCATGTGAGATGTTGGGATTCACCTTACTAATAAATAAATACACACAAAGTAGTACATGGCTCCTCTGACAAGCTTGGCACGCCCCAATCGAGACTTAATGGTACCTGAGGTATCAGTAGGTCTGCTGGTTCTTAAAGACTACTTACAGAAACTACTTGTGTTCTCACCACCTTATACTTACTTACTCACACGGTCTTATTCTGCAGTATTAGTATAGAAACTTCAGGCATCTGACAAGCTATGTGGGGACACAATAGCACTAACCAAGAGTTTCCCTTGAAAGGCTGATGAAAAGGAAGAGGGCTTAGATTGGTTTCAATCCTACCACTGTAGAGGAGATAGCAAGGTATTCCCACATGTGGAAGAGACCTCTATGTATAATCTTGGAGATGCAGAACTTGCTGCGGCATGAAAAGACCATCTGCTGCAAAGCCAGTAGGGTCTGGAGTACATCGGTGGGCTGGGCAGCAAGCAAGGACACCAGAGATAAGGGACTAGGGTTAAGCAACACAGCTACAGGCTTTTATTCTTGGTTCTTTAGAAAGGTCAACTCACAAACTCAGCTCCCTGAATTGCCAGAAAATGGTCACACATTCAAGCTCTAAGCCTTCCAAGTGCAAAGTCCCTGCTACCTCCTGCAGAGAAATTGCATTAGTCCAAGACACAGTGCGCAGTGTTACACACAAAGTACTAATTGAAACCTATGTCGTTATTTGTAGTCCAAAGACTGAAGATTTCTCCTCTAGTAAACCCGTGCTACTAGCACGTCACCAAAATATGGGACGGTTCCTACATCTCCGCAGTGCACGTCTCTCCTTTCTCTGCCCTTGAAGGGAGGAGAGCAACCCATGGCTCAGCACAAGACCCGTCGGTCACAGTAATGCAGTAGTGAATACTTGAGATTACCAGAGCAAATAAATTAGCTTTTTTCCTCCTTTTTTTTGTACTTTTTAACTTCCTGCATTGGCATTTCAAACCGTTTAATATTTCAGCTAGTGGGTCTACCCTGCCAGTTAAGTGTTACACACACACAAGAGTGTTTGGGAGCAAAAGGCTTAGGGCAAAGTCTAAAGGCACCTGCTAATGTCAGAGCTACTTGTTGGCAGCAGCTGGCATCATCTTCAGCTGCTCTCCAGGAACCTACATTCCCAGTATCAGAAAGGCTCCAACCACTGACAGCCATTTTTCAAACACATCACCATCAGTTATCTCTTTCTTGCTTTCTTCTCTGATATGCTCTTTGCCCAGTCAGACTGCCCTGAACAGTCACGTCCATGTGGTCAGGCAGGCGGTGTGTGATGTGAAAACCCTCGTGGGAGTAAAACAACAGACGTGATTTCTGGCAGTCTCATCTCTGCCAACAAAACACCTTCAGTGGCCTAAAATACGAACCCAAGCCAGCTGTGCAGCCATCCCAGTTTTTGTAAAAGCAGTTTCACAAATCAAAACGATCGGGCAGGTATGCACTGCTGCTTGTATTTCCTCCTATTATAATTAGCATTCTAAGTATCTACATTGAAAGAACAATTTACACACTTGGTTGTAGGTAAGAAACACAGAACTACCTTCAACTTTAAGGCTCCAGAAGCAACATTTTCTACTTTGACTTCTTTTTTACTGTTCCACAGGAGGACTTACTGCAATTAAATTGTCTTTAAGTATAAAAGCTCACAATATTCTGTTATTTCTAAGTAGTAATGGGATGGCTTTGTTGCATATCTAAATTACTCATCCACTGTTATGACCTACTATAGAACTAAAGCAGATTAGAACAATAGTCTAGGCATCACTGCGGGCATGGATTTTCAATAGTTTTGAAACATTCTTCTTGACTTCTTTCATTTACTCTCATGATTTTGAAAGGTGTAGAAGACAGAAGCATGATTACAGTAAATTTTGATAACTACCATAGATTTCTCCCACTATTTCAAATGAAGAAAAGTATTTCAGAAAAACCTTCCATTCAAAAAGACCTTTCCAACTTCTACACAATCCTGTGTAGGCAATAATATGTACCCATACCACTGGATGATGAATAAAAGAATTTACAGAAAAGCATAATTTCCCCACAATGTTGTTCAACTTCTGAAAAAGATTTGGTGTTCTCAAACCAAAATTTGAACACAGAACCTGAAATCAAAATGACTGTACAAAGGATACTTTTCTTTCTTCACCAAGATGTGAAGGAAGAAAAGTATCAACTTTACGGACTACTACAGTTCAATCATCTGAAGTTATTACTCTCCAACCTTACAAAACTCAGTTTTTATTAAAAAGTTTGAAACAATTAAAATGTTATCTAAATAACAGTATTTCATGCTATACTAATTCTTGCTGCTCTATTAAAGATGTGTGGCAAGATCTCGGACTTGCAGTCAGACCAAAGAGTAAATGTTGAAAAGTTCTCCTTCCTTTGTGCTGTCATTAGTTTATTTACTAGAAGTCTGAAAGTTAGGGGTAGATTAAGTATTTCCTATGAAACTTCAACTTTGGATTCACAATTGCCACATCTGTAAGCTCTGAAATCAGAAACCCTGAGCAAATAGAGCAACAGGACGTTATCATCGCTACCAAGTTCTCAGACCACAGCATGACAGAGAAATTATTGCACTTTAATATTCATAAACGCTCCCAAAATTCATCCTTTTCTGTCAGGCAAAATAAATAAAACAGATCTCCTGCCTTGCTACTGAAAATGACCCATTTGTACCTAGAGGTGATAATATATATTTTTGTATTTTACCATTTCAAAGTTAAGTTCAAAGACCTAAAGATATGATAGCTTAAGCCTGAAAAAGATGCGTCTTCAAGCATCGCTACACCTCACAGTAAGGAAAATTTGGCCAATTAAAAAATAATCAAACACTGAGGAAGCTACAATTAAGTGTTTCTATGGAGGAATAACACTATTAAAACAACCCAACCTGCCTCCCCCTTCCAGTTTCTTCCATCTAAAGAATTAAAAAAACCCACGCCTAGTCACAGTACTACTTACATCTTCTAATATTACAGGTTGAGCAGAATATATTTGTGTTATACGCATGAGAAAAATCAATACATGCAATTCAAATGTCAGCAGCACATGCCATTTGATGGATACACTGCTCTAGCTAGTGCCAGCTTGCAGCCGGGAATCGACAAGCAATTTCAGTGCTAGCATCAACCCTTGTAGCACCTGATGGATCCACTCCGCACCTTTGGTCCTCAACAAAGGACTGGAAGAAGGAAGAGCCAGTACAAGTCACTACATGGAGACAAACAGGGAAACTGTTGGCATTATGCTTTGGTTTTGAGATAAGAGCTCCAACAGTTTGCCTATATTCAGCAAAAATTAATATCTATGACATAAATTAAAGGACAAAGACGGCTGCTTTGAATTTAAAGAAAAGGCCAAAGAAACTGGGTTTAGTCACAAAGTCCCCTAATAACAAGCAGCAGAACACCGTTATCCTTTTTGGGTAGAAGTAGCTGTTATCTACCTTCCCTGCTCCTAATGGGATTCCCTGGGGGCTCTTTTTTACCAGTTTCAAAAGGTCAGTCGCTGTCTCCAAGTGCTTCTTGTCAATGTTAAAGCCACAGTCTAGTCTTTGATATCTAGATAAAAGAAATATTTGCTGGTTTAGACCACCACAAACTGAGAATAAGGCCCACCGCAGTATTTCAAAGCAGCAAGCGCCTAACACAAGATGACCAAGGTAGGGTAATATTCTGAAGGAGAACAAAATCATTTGTAACAATACACTCAATGATACTTCCACCCTAGTCTAATAAGCACTGAAGTTTGCAGAACTTCTGTCAATTTTAACAGGTTTTGGAATATGTCCTTTATGCCCTCTGAAATTGTATCAGGAAAGTAGTATCAGTTTATCAGTTTAGTGGGCACACACACCATATTTTATCTTTAAGCTTCTCTCCTTTAAAGATATTTAGACACAAGAAATAAAGCAAATGAGAGGAAAGGCAGATTTCTCGATGACACAACAAAGACAACAGGTTCACTTCAAAATGGTTTGTATTTTCTCCCTTGACAAAAAAATTAATTAGATAACATAGATTATATTTTTACTTATATTCTTATCAAGATTCATTCCAGTTGTGAAAAGGTATGTCTGTCTCTATAGATTAAATCATTAAAAAATAGCAAAAAGTCAATTTCCAGACTTTACAACTATTTTCACCTAATAATTTGTTGTATTTTGCAATTGCTAAGTTATAAAGCTCACCAAAACAGGGATTATAATAGCACAATGATAGATAATCGTCTGACAGCATTTTTATTAAATTCCTTAAATCAGAGTTCATAAATTGGCAAGAAAAATAAAAAATATGTAATTTTAACAGAAACATACCACAGTGGGGGCCCAGGTTGTTTTTAAGTATGGAGAAAAAAAAATAGACTATACCTCTCCGTTTGCCACCGCACACAGCCAGCCAAATTTTAAAAATGAAAATAATTATTGACTCTTCAGCAGAGGCTGAGCTGCCCGTTTTACATGTGCTCACCACTACTAAACCTTCGGTCTTGATCCTCTAGTTCTGCCCCACATCAGCTCAGGGGCTCCGACAGCAGCTGTGGGTGCTCTATGGGCAAAGACAATTTTGGGCAGTCGGCAAGTTTAAAATCTCCTGTGTCCAAGGAACCACAGAGGGCTCGTGAGCCCAGAAAAAGGTGATTCAGCCTCTGTGCTGACAGAAAGCTTGGAGACAGTTTTTGATATGTTTTTATATAGCAAAATGTTTTGTGGTGTAGAGACGCACGAAGTAGTAATCGATGAGCTCATTCAAGCGTATTACATATACTCCAGTAACTCAGAGCACTAATGAAACCAGACTGCACTCAAGCTAGCTTATCCTGAATTATGTCAGGTATTTCTGCCCAGCCCTAAATTGCGCTACCTTATCTAACCTTTCAGGAGACACCACATTTAAGCTATCCCATGTTTTCACAAATTGGATGGGTAAAGAGAAGAGCCTCCTCTTCTTCCCTGCTTTCATCACAACTGATGAAGCACACCCCTCCAGAGAGACAGCCCCATCAGGGGGTCACCATCCTCTTCCTCACTGCTGAGGATCAGGAGCACTCCGTGCACCTGATTCAACAGGAGAGCTGATGTACGAATCCCACCTGATTCTGCCCTGCAGTTTCGGTGCCATGGATGTGGGACCCACATCTCTGATCGACTTTTCCCTCTGCTCAGACAGGCGCTCTGTACTGCTCAGCTTCAGTCCATTGGCATCTTCTGGTTTTCATCTCCCTTGGACAACCCTGGCACAGGGATATCTGCCTGGTGAACTACAGCACTAGCAGCCTACCATCTGTCCAAGACTAGAGGGAAAATAGGAGCTGATTCATTTTGAACAGTTCAGCCACATTGAACTTTGCTGACTTATTACTGGTCAGCATATTTATTATGCTAGATATAAATAAAACATTAAACATTGTACTCAAAATATCCAAAATAGCCTGTATTCTCCTACTTTCTGAGCAAATGTAAATTAATTTTCTCTCCAATGGATTTTTGGTTTTTTTGTTATTAAAGAACCAACACAAGGAAAAACCATGACTAACTACACCTTTACTAGAAAATGAAGAAAAAAGGAATAGTCAGGAAATAATAGACAGCCAAACTTATATTATTGCTATAAGCCAAATTTTGTGCTATTGTTGCTGTTGCATTATTTTGGTAGTCCAATTAACTTCTGATGTTGTCAAATTCAAAATCAGATAACTAATAACCAGTCTGCACAGTAAGTACTTACGCATAATACTGATAGTAACACGATTACACAAATTTCCATTAGCCTACTCTATCAATTAAATACTCTCAAAGGCAAAGGATAAAATACCTATCTTACAGCAGTGATTATGAATTCCTGTAGTCCAGGAGACAAGTATTGCACATGGTGTCAAACAGCAATAACTAATTCTAAAATCCTATTTGCTTGGTTTCTAATTAAACCCATTCTATTACTGCAATGTATTTTTGTAGTTAGCTGCTGTCAGACTTAACTATGTCACCAGCAAGTACCAATAAAGATCATATTGATTTAAAAGCATACAGTGCTAAAAATCCATGTTCCAAGAGGTGGAACAGAGGTGACAGCAGAATTGGAAAGTCTCGCTTAGTTCACCATCCAACACAAAATTCCCATCTTAAACTATTCCACAAAAGAAGCCCATAAATGAGAGCAAAGATGAAACAGGGTAGAATACACAACTCGGCTAATAATGCAAAACCAACATACTTGTTCATGTTGGAAGAAAAAAGAAAAAAAGAAAAACTAGGAGCTGTACCAACTTTGAAATAAATTTTTTAACAAAATGTAGATGTATCATCTTGCCCCACTGAAAGACAACCCATTGTTCCAAACACAGAGCTTGATTCTCTGTTGGTTCTCCACCAGGTAAATCGTTAGTCCCAGTGGAAATAGGAGCTGCTCTAATGTTGGTGAAGGGCAGGTCAGACACAACCACTAGCAGCACTGTGATTTAAGAGTCCCACTGATATGTCTGTGAAAAGATCAAGAAAGCTCTGATTGCCTATTATGCATTCTTAAGAAACAGATCAATATAGAAGCCTCCAGAGGCCACCGACATGCAACCGCACGTGTGATTTAACCTCCTGCAGGCAGGTCGAGCAAGCAATGAAAGCTGGTTTCCAGCAGCCCCATAGTCTGGGTCTCTGCTGCACAGCACACCTTGAGCCATAATTGAAGATTTTTCCCCTCAGGTAGGACTTACATGGCATCTCTCCTCCAACTCACCTTCTTCCTCCCTCCCTGTTGCATTTTTTTTTTTGTGTCTACTAAAAGTTCAAGCCTTGGCTTTTTCTAATGGGATCACAAACTCTTTTTCACTCAGCTCCCTGTTTTCAGGGGACTTCTAGGATGGTACTCACATTCTCAACTCTATCCAGCAGGAATGACTCTGCTGCTGACACATTTGCACAGTTTTCCCACCCCAGAGAGATACACTGTGAATTTGTTGATTTTAATGCACTACTTTTCAGCCAGCACATTCCTCTGCCTTACCCCATCGCTTCCCAGAAGCTAATCTATGGGAACGGAGCCTTATGCAAGTGCATGGAAGTTTGCCCCAAAAAGTCTCTGTTTTGGCTCTAGTGCCCAGTGAACACTTGACAGCAGATAGGCAGCTGCGACTGCTGCTCGCTGTGCCAGGCATAGCTATCTCATGTCAAGTTATGCTCCTCCAGCTAAACCCACTGTCACTAAATTTCATTTTAAGCTCTTTAGGGCAGGGTTGGGTTGGGAGATGGGGTTGTTTGTGGGAAGCGACCAAACAAAAAGTGCCAGATTCCAGATGGAGCCTCTATACATTAAATACCAAGAGTAACCAGTTAGTTCTAAATATTTTTCAGCTGAGGGATTGATTTTAAGGATCAGAGAACAGAAACAGTACATTTTTGAAAGATTAAAAGTAAAATATTAGGAACTTCAAATGCTCAATTTTCTTAACAAGGTAGGAATACTGCTCAAAATTCCCCTCTCCACCACATAGTATTATTTTTCTTGAAAACATGAAAACAAAGTTAATTTCCAAATAGCAGCATATGCCATATAAATATACATACCAGCACCACTCTGTGAGCCTCACACCACTTTGCTAGCAGAGCTGGGCAGATTTGTGTTATTTACAGTAAACGTAGTTAATAACTTAAAATAATCATGTTTAGCATCAAGCTCAGAATGAACTGCTGCCAAAGTGATAAACGTAGCTATGAAAATTGATAGCTTTGAAATTTGTTTCAAGGTTCATATACAGAAAACCTCACCAGCAGACATACATAAATCAGAACACTTTTAAAAACAAAACTATTCTGCATATGACCAAATTATTTGAAAGTCACTCACTTAGAAGAAAAAATATCTCCAGCTTTGGTGATTGGCTGTTTATTTCCAACACAGAGATAACTTTATTCATTGTGGAAAAGGAGGATATCTGATTCTTTCTACCTCTTGAAAGGTAAAAATAAGTATGTAGAGAAAAGATAAAACATCACTCATTTAAAACAGGTCATCAGGCCTTAATACATTATATAACTGCAACACCAATACAACTCCTGTATGATTCTCCTTCTGCTCAAAGTTAAGTGATCCTTACTATTAATTCATACATTAACCTACTACAGAAAGGAGTTTCTCCTCCCTCCTCTTAGGGCTTCTAAACATAGAAGAATGTGCATTCTAAACAGTTAAGCTCATAATCATACCAGAAAAATAATAAAAACTACAAAGAAATGCAGGTTCTGAGCAATGGACACTAAATGAACTGGCAACAAGACAGAATGGAAAACAGTAAAAAAAAGTAGCAGTTGTTTTCACATAGCTTACATGGCTAGCAGTCATATTAGATAGTACTGGCTGTATATTGGATTGCCCAGCTTATCACTGCATCGCATCTGGTTCCTCATGCCTATAACTGCCAGATTTTTATTCTGGGGGTTAAAATTCTGAATTTCTCAATCCAAGAGCAGATGTTTCTACAGGTTTCTGAAGCATGATTTCATCGATTCACCAATAACAAACAAAATTCTACCAGAGCATGCCTGCTTTTATGGAAACAGAATTCATAGCAAGGCAAAAGCAGACTGGGACCAGAAGGGGAAGAAGAGGCAGAGGAAACATGGAGAAGCCAAAGAGAGCAGGTATGGCCACAGAGGGCAGCGAGACTCACAGTCAACAACGTTCTCCAAAAAAATCTTACTGGAGAGACTAACATACTCCATAAATTTCTTCTGCTTATCTGGAAGCATATGTGAACCCCACTAACAACCTGTGCATCCCTCATCCTTACCTAATGTTGACATGACAAACTACTAGTGGTCTTTTCAAAGATAACAAGAAGGGTCTGTTTACAGATCTGTAGCTTCCAGGCACACTGCTAGATGCTGTCAACTCTGTGGGCACTGCTATGATTCCGCATCACATGGCTGGTTAGAATCATTTGATCTGCCTAGAAAATTGAACAGTAACAGAAATGCATTAATAATGCAAAGTCAAGCACTGAACAACTACAAATTTCAAACATATATTTATTATTTTATCTACGCATCATTCTGTGCCCTAAACTGACATCATTGGGGGTAAAGTGGAAGCTGCTTTTGCCTTTTTTTTGCATTTATCTTGTCAGTACTCTCTGGCGAGAAAGCAACAGAAAATCTGATCTAAGAGGAAAGCAGTTGAATGAAAGCTTGAAGAGCGTATATTGAACCAGAAGAAAAAAGTATACCATCTTATATTTAACACACATATTACAGAAAAGTGAATCAATATCAAAGATGGATTGTTTCTGACTTGAGTAGCTCATAACTGAAACATCAAACGAAAACATTTCCTTGTTTTGAAAATCTTGGGATTTTTAAATATTGGAGGGGGGAGAGGAGTGTGGGTGAGGACATGGAGGAGAAAGAAGTGTGAAGGACAGCAGGAAGCAAAACTTGAAATCCACTACAGGAGAGACAATGACCGTCAAGTACAGCAACCAGTCCCATGGAAAAAATCTTCAACGAGAACCACTCACATGCTCCAGGTAAAACCCACTCCGCACAGGAATGTTATGTGTAATAAGATGCAGTAAAATAGCATCACTAGCATATGGTGGTGTATGAAGGTACAGTAATACAGCACCATCCTAAAACTCTAGATTCATATGTGACACTTTCAAAGTTATCACTGTAAACACCACAATTTATTGTCTGCCTTCTATAGTTTGAAACTGCTGATGCTGTTTAACCAACTTCTGTCCCTTAAAATATTACTCAATTTCTCCATAAAATATTTATATTAAGCTTCTAGCACAGGTTTCTGCTCAAGGTCCTATATTAAGCTCTCACGAAGAGCTGAGTCAACATGTCACATGCTCAGCCTTTTACACTCGCCGTTTCTCTCAGGTACATAAAAATGGAAGGAAACTCAAAGACATGGTTGCACTTTTCAGTTCTCTTTAATGAAAACAACTGCAATTAAAGAATAAAAGAAGTAGTAACATGTATGCATCAAAAAGTTTTTAAAAATGCTTTTCACTTTTCATAAATTAAACTCCAGCAAATGGAAGGTATTACTCCAGCATGCTCTTATCCCATCCATCTCCTACTCTCCTACACATTATCGAACTCCTGTGCCAAATGAGATCACTCTACTATAGCCCACACCTGCTGAATAATTGATTGTTTGGACATTAAATGTTCATGCACAGCAGCACACGTCAAATAATCTCTGCGACCACAGGAATGTGATCTTTGAGTCGCCAGGCTGCCAAAGCTTTCACAAAAGTTAATGGCAGTTGTATTTACACGAAGTATACTGAGGGTTTGTCATTTTAAGTTGGCTCCAGAATTTCATGGTCTTCCAGAATCATTCTCTGAAATTCTTGGTTAGGACCTTATTTCCCTTGAAGGGAAGTATATACAAGGACTTGCATGACTGAGATCACTTGAAACTAACCTCATGTTTTTACTGATGTTTGGCTATCCTCACCTCCAGGCAAAAGTGTAAGGAAATTTATATGTAAATTACTCAGTAAGTATAGAATCTGCATTGAAACCCCAGCTGCAATGTGAGAAATATTTAAAGGATTACAGGTATCTTAGCTATTTATGAAATTATACTTCCTGGATGTATCATGAACATTAAAACAGTCTTGCTGAGTTTTTCAGGAGGAGGCAACTGAGATGTACTTGGTTTCATGTTTCTTGAATTTATACGTATACTTGTGATAGTACTATTGCAATGTTGAGCAAAGGAACACACCTCTGCAGCTCAGGCCTCCCAGGAGTACCCATATCAGTGCAATATCTGGGCTGTTTTGCTTTTTTTTCCCCCCTTTGATTACTGGACAAGGCTAGAGCAACTGAACCTCCAAGACTCAGTCTGAATTAATCAGCATCTTAGTTGTTGTAACAAGCACAAATCATGCAGTTACTAAAATTTGATAAAGATGCTTCTGAACGAGAACCCCTCTTCCCTCACTACCTGATGTCTAGAGATTATACAAGTATCTTGCCCTGAAATCAGATAATCATTGTTATCAAATAGCACCTTATTTCACACCAAGCTGGATGCTACCAGAAAAGTCATGTGCTGCTCGAGTGCTGAATATCACTCACTGTATCAAACAGAACTTCACAACATACACAGTCGCACTTAGCACAGCCAGAGCTCTGCCACTGTATCACACTGGAAACCCTGCTAAAATGCATGGCAGGATGAAAGAAGCATAGATTAGAAAAATTATAGTTGTAAGTAAAATTTGTCAAAATTTAGAACTGGTAGAGGATTCAATAAAATGGCTTACCACAAGAGAGCATACTTGCATATATAAACTGCTCAACGGTTAGGTAATTCCAACATGGGACTTTTTTTTTTAATTAAAAGATGCAGCTGACCTGAGTATCATCATTGAAACCAAGGACTTTATCAAAGTGAAAAGCCCAATTAGTATCAGTCCTCTCTGGATGTATAGGCTAACAGATCCCTCATCAGCTCAATAAAAACCCAAGGGTGCCTCTGCTCTCCAGAACTGCAAAACTAATAAACATTTTCATTTAATTTGAAACAGACTGCACTGAAATCCAGTTTACCTCTGAGTAATAGTGGATTGCACGCTTTTCTCCAGGGCACGTGTGGAAAAGTAAGTATAAAAAAGTTAATGCATGGAAAAGTACACTGAAAAGACTTGCATTTACAAACGGAGGAGGGAGAGTGCCGTATTTATCAAATCTGAAAATCTCTTGCTCAAAAACCTCTTACGCAATGCATTGAAAAAGTTTCCATAACAGTCTTTAAAGTAACTTTCTAAGATGAATTAAAATGGTACCCAAAAAGTGATTTTTAAATTATTTTTCAGAAGTGCCATATCTTCCTCTGCTAACCACTACTTTACTCTAGTTGTTTCCATCACCACCAAATGGACTGTGCAGTGTGAAAAAAACCTACAAACTGGGAAGAAACTTCAGCAATTTGTAGGGGAGTCTTATCACTGGAAAGAAAATGCATTTCCAATTACAATGCTATTTTTATTGCTGAGGTTCAATTACAGTGCTATTATTATATAACACAATAGTTAAAGCATCTGCTCAATGTTAGTTCATCCAAACATATTTCTGATGCATCCTTAATTGTCACATAAATCAAAATCCACACACTATTTTTCCTCCAAGAGGAGAAAAAAGAAAGCGAAAATCCCATTAAAAAGCGCCAACCTAGAGACTGTCTCACTGTATGGCAGGAAAGCACCCAAATGTTATAGTAATAGGCAAGAATAAACAGAATAGGAAACATGTTTTGGGGGGCACTAACTCTTATTCAAACAGACTTAAAGTCAAATAAGTGGTAATAGTAATGTTTTTCTCCACATATTGGACCTAATTCCTGCAGCTTTTAAAACTGTACTAAGAACTAACATTTTGCTAATAGTGCCCAATAAGAAAGTAACATTTCAAAATTTGGCCCTAAACACAATTCTCTAGATACTCTGAAATCCCAATACTTGAGTTAAGGCTGATAAATCGGGATCAGGAAAAGCAGCTGGGACACTGGGGCCAGGATCTACTGGAGAAGTGAGGTTCTACTCAAACGTAAGGTTTTGAAAAGTGAATGAAAGTGATATCTCTTTTCCTTTTCTTCATTAAAAACAAAAAACCCATATAGGGCATAAAGCAACTACCCCAAAAGAGACTACAAAACACATATACATGAGCAAGGGAGGGAGGAGGGACTGCAAATCCTTGCTTTGCATCAACCGACCTGGATCTGCCAACTGCAGGAATATTTTCGAAGAGTAAACCTCACTTCAGGTCACTCCTATACAAGGTTTTGGGTCTGACTAAAATAAAACCCCAACCACAACCAGAAAACAGTTGCCCTGAACAGTTTTGACCAGCTCTAATTAAGATATATACAACCCTTACAGTTGCACAGCAGTTTGTTGTTTATTTGAACAACTTAAGTATTTAATAGATACCTTCACTTTTAATTACCATAAATGTCAAGAGTTTCCTGTAGGGTAAGAAGAGCTCCCCAAATGTTTCAATGATTTTTGAGCTTTATCTGAAGTGGTTAACTTTAGGATTTTGTAATGAAAGCAACCCTACAACATTTCAAAAGCTAACAACCTTCATGCCTACACATTTTCACCCTAAAACATATCCAAGGAGTTTCACTAAATAATAGTGCCTCTTCTTGCACTTGACATTTATTAGTCATGATTTTTAAAGTGAGGAGTATTTAATTACAAATAAAGGATCCCTGCCGTTGATAACTCTCAAGGAATTGCTAAGCATGAAATAAAATATGATGCTGGAGCTTCCCCTTCGACTTTGCCGTGTGTATTTCTTTCTTTTGATAATTCTAATAAAATAGGCTGATTGTCAAAAGTCTAATTTAAGACTTAATGAAGCAGCAAAGGTTGAGGTGATGAAAAAGAAGCTGGAACAATAACAGTAAAAACATAGTCATAGACTATGACGATCCAAGAATTTTCTGGCCAATTAGATTTGATTGTGTTAAACAATGACAAACTACAGAAGTAATTAGAAATCACATACAGTATTAGCAAGTGACTAAGTGCTGGTGCTGGTTAACTGTATTTTATGCTTCCTGAAGACTGCCATATCCTTCTATCCTATGTGTTTTAAAAAATAATCCAATTTAATCAGAATTGTACTTTTGCCTCCCATTTAATTGCGGCCAAATTGTTTCCTTAATTTTATCATCCTGCTGGCTTTACTATTACAAAACGCTATTAACATTAAAAGGATATTATGGATATCTCATTCACATAGTCCAATGTTGGCAGTGACGCAAGAAATTAATAAGACAGCTCAGTGACTGAAGTCAGGCATACGCATTTGTTATAAACACACACACTTATTTTCTGTATATATAAATTTAAAAAAAATCATGAAACTCTAAGTCCACAGATATCCACCCCCAAAACTGAATTACACAACCAAGATTTTCACATGCCGCTTTAGCAGGCCCAAACAGCAGCAAAGCAAAACTGCTCTGCCAGTTCCAAAATTGCTGAAAAGCCCAGTTGTTTTTACATTTTAAAATACACCAAAACAGAGGCTCGAATCCACAAAAACACTCACATTACAAACAGAAAAAAAGCACTTTATGCCAGTGTTCCTGACTGAGGGTTATTCACAATGGCGCAGCTGAAGACTATAGCAGGGAGTCCTTCTTGATGTAAAATTAAATACTGTCAGCCTTAACATTTCATAAGCATCTTTGTATTCACAAAGGGTGTATAATGCCATAGCAGTGAACACACTGAAAAATGCAGAGACAGAACAATACTTAATATAAGTGTCCACAGCCAATTTCCTTAGTGCCTCAAAATAATAAATAAATACAAATCTGACTGCTAACCCCACAAGCAAATCCAAATTACTGTTGTGCTTTAAATCAGTATCCCCAATCTTAATGTGTTTGTGAAAATAGAGAGACAGGAAAAGAGAGAATTTTCAGAAGGCACAAATATGAAGTAGCAGCTTAACGGACTTTCTACATTTTAACCTTCTCCTCCAGGGATGCAATACTCATGAAGAACTTCTCCTAACATACCCACTCGAGTTTTCAGAAAATTAATTACCAGGAAACATTAATTCACAGGAGATCCATCAGCAACATTTCCACTGGCATGTTACTGAACACAAACAGCATGCATCTGTCTGTACTGCTGCATCTGATTAAAAATCAAATATTATAGATATTTTGTGGAGTACCTAGCAAGTCATATGTCAAGCTGTCTAACAGAAAACCTGTCTTCAGCCATGATTTCCATGGTCAAGGTGTAATAATGAGTGCCCATACAAGACGGATCTTGTTTTACTGACAGCCACATGACACATGGTAACATCCCAAGGTTAGATCGTTCTTTGCTTAACTCTGACCCTTTCAGATTTAAATCCTGAGGAAGTTCTTTGCGTGGCAAGTGGTACAGCAAGATTGTATCTATTTCTCATTTTGAGTTTTCAAACTCAAATCCTTGAAGACTTAAAAATGAAAAAAAAAGAATTTAAATTGTCTTTTCACACAAGTATAATCCTCATGTGTAAAGTAATCCAGTCAAGTTCACTCATCATGCAGCAAAGAAAAATAAGAACAAAAAAAAGCAGGACCATAGCTAGACTACTCTTCTATAGAAGCTTTGTGCAGTATAGGATCCTTCAAACCCTAATACAGATGCAGTAACCACAGTTCAAGTTTAACATAGTCGCTTTTACTCTGTTCTACGCAAATCTCTGTTTAAGTCAGGGCTAGGTTTATCTTTTATTCCTCCCTTCCACACAATGTTCGTAGACAAGAGGATTTATCAGACGGTAACAAAGACATATGACATTTCGTGTTTGCACAGAGCAAACTCTCCAAATTTCTCTTTTCTCACCTTAGTCTTGTTCTAAATTGTACATTCATCCATAAAAGGGCTGTATTAATCCTGTTTATGACATTATTTTGGATATAAACTAAAGGTGGGAGATGATTCCCTTCGCACAGACAATTTGCAGAATAAAGTCTTAAAAGGATGAAGGAATAACAAGAATGTATTCAATCTAAAATATGGCTAGCCACTACAGTAAAATTAAGGCTAAACTCCAGAGAAAAACTGCTTTTCCATGTCACTGCTAAGATAATCACGTTAAACACTGTCACTTATTACAAGGTGGAGCTAGTTGCTTGTAATTATGTTAAAGTGCTATAACCTGGCTGCAAGATCCCAGTGCACCTTTCAAAGTGGGGCTGATTGCCACAAACACTTAACTCACCTGTGTTCATGAGCACTACTCTAACAAGGAGCAGAATCAATTTTTTGGCAAAAATCTAATGCTGAAATTAAGTTTCTCTGAACATCGCAGTGTATCGTCTTCTCTAGGCCTTCTCCTCTTCAGCCTTGCCCCTGAAGCTGACAGGGTTTGGATTAAGCATTGCAAACTTCTTTGCCAAAATATGTATTTTTTTTGTTTAACACAGAGGACAGTGAGCATGGTTTTACTAAGTTTTCTTAAAATGGTGGCAGTAGAACTGATTGGTTTTGTTTCATTCTAGCAATATTTGCTCAATTTAACCGAGTTATAATACCATGCTATAAAAGGAACAAGACTGGAATCACCAGGTACCATGCTTATTTAACAACTAGTCAACAAACCTTGTCCCCAGTTCTAGGAGAACATCTTCAACTTTTATCAGCCCAAAATATCAACATTAACTGACATCAATCTGGATGGATTGCCTAGAGAACAGCAGAAAGAAGCAGGGGAAAACGCAAGGTACTGCCTGGTTTACAGCATCAACGAGCAACATCTGCAATGTGGTACCTTTTCCACTTCCGTATGCTATCATCTTAAAACTTGAAAATGATGGAAGTGGAAGCAAAGGTCTTGCATCCCAAAAGTAAGAAAGCGATTTGTTTCATTATGGTTCATATTAATTGAAGACGAATAACTGCTTAATACAGATGGCAGAGAGATTTGAGCACATGAATGCAGAGAGCAGCATCTTGAGCAGTGCTGCTTCTCATGTTTAACTGAGAAATTACCCTGGTTGTCTGATGGAGTTTGTAGGGAAGCGTTTTTGTCCAGGGGTAGCTTTGCATCGCTGACAGTAGCACAGAGAGCTTGCCTGCAATAAGGGAAATGAGCTAACAGCCAAGAACTGATCTAGCCTCAGGTTTAATGGGACATTCTATTCAACCAGCAGTTAAGACTCGGTTTACTCTTAAGAGGCTTGTCAACTACTTTTGACCAGGTCAGCCTTATTCTGTAAATCAGATCATTTAACTACTGTCTCGCTCTTGTATCTGACTCTAAATATTAGTTCTGCTTCCCTGCAGTGCCACTGCTTTGTATAAACATTATGCAAGTTTTAAAAATTATGTATTATGACCACATCCTCTCAGTGCCATTCTGAATCTTTAATTACTAACAAATATAAATCACCTCTTGAAAACAATGCTGTATGTCTGGCTGGTTAAATATTAAATAATTATTTCAATTCAATAATTTCTAGTGTTGGAAACATTGAAATTAGTCAAGTAAAAAAATGGTTTTAAACTCAAGCACTGGAAATGGACATTTTGTGCACTTCACTTCACTTTATAGTCTCCAAGAACTATTACAATTTTTAATAAACTTGTATCTGGGATTTGAAGCCAAACACTTATGCTCAAAAGGCACAAATTTATTAGCTAAGACACCCAAAATGGTAATAAAATGTATTCCCCAGTGGTATATTGCAAATGGACTGTAACAATTACGTTTTATTAATCCAGCTGCAATTAAAGAATAACAGCTGTACCATTTGCAGTGCAGTGCCCCACATTCAGGGAGATGACAAATACTGTTCATTATTCATTATATATAGCTGATTGGCAAACATTTTTCTTAGTCCAGTAGTGATGTCTCTTGGGCATGACTGCTTCTCTTTATGATTGCAAACTGAGTTCTCCTGCTATCACGGGGTATGCAAATGCTAGGAGTCCTTCTTTCTTTCCTCTAAGACATTCCACATTTCAAAGAGAATGATAAATTTCTGCTGAAGCCAACAAAACTCAGCAACACATGTATGTAGACAAGTACCTGGCTAACAAGTTTTTTAAATGTTACTGACAGTTACTTACTTTTCTACAGTTAATAAGCCAGTATCACAGCCTCCATCTCTTCATTGGTATAACACATTCAAATGTTTGGCCAGTAGAAAATGAGAAGCAAAGGAAAATATTAGCTAAAATTTAGCAAAGAAACATACAGAGCTACTTAGCAATTTTTACAATCAAAACGAACAACTAATGAAATAACCTTTCCTTGGAATTAATACTGCATGCAGTAGATAAAACATGGGCATCATCCTGCTTCCACAGTTTGCCATGCTCTGACTTTAAAGTTGGAGTGCATCCACAGCTCTGTACACACTAAGGCAGTTAGCAAAACATTACAATAAGATAAAACCTGTACAATTTCTGAAAACATAGATGAAGCGACAGTAGGTCAAACAAGTATGGACTACAACAACCCAATATTGGCATTCTGCTGCACACATTAGAAAACAGAATGGGTTGGGTTGGAAAAGACCTTAAAAGACGATCTGGTTCAAACCCCCCTGCCATGGGCAGGGCCACCTTCCACCAGCCCAGGTTGCCCAAAGCCCCGTCCAACCTGGCCTTGAACCCTTCCAGGGAGGGGGCAGCCACAGCTTCTCTGGGCAGCCTGTGCCAGGGCCTCACCCCACTCACAGGGAGGAATTTCTGCCTTAGATCTCACCTAAATCTGCCCTCATTCAGTGTAAAGCCATTACCCCTCGATCTATCCCTACCCTGATCAAGGTTCCCTTCCCACCTTTCCTGTACCCCTTTAAGTACTGGGAGGCCGCTCTAAGGTCTCCCCGGAGCCTTCTCTTCTCCAGCCGAACCCCCCAACTCTCTCATCCTGTCCTGACACCGGGGTGCTCCAGCCCCCTGAGCATCTTTGTGGCCTCCCCTGGACTCACTCCAGCAGGTCCGTGTCCTTCTGATGTTGGAGCCCCAGAGCTGGACACAGCACTGCAGGGGGGGTCTCACAAGAGTGGAAGGGGGAATCCCTCAACCTGTTGGTCACACTTCTTTTGACACAAACCAGGATATGGTTGGCTTCCTGGGCTGCAAGTGCACATTGCTGGGTCATGTTGAGCTTCTTGTCAACCAACACCCAAGTCCCCCCCAAGTCTCTACAGGCTGCTCTCAATCCACTCATCACCCAGCCTGTGTGCATGGGATTGCCCTGACCCCTGTGACCCACCTCGCACTTGGCCTTGTTGAACTCCATGAGGTTTGCATGGCCCCACCTCTCCAGCCTGTCCAGGTCTCTCAGGATGGATCCCTTCACTCCAGCGTGTCAACTGCACCACACAGCTTGGTGTTGTCAGCAAACTTGCTGAGGGTGCACTCGATCCCACTGTCCCTGTCACCGACAAGATGTTAAACAGCACTGGCCCCAACACCCACCCCTGAGGAACGCCACTCGTCACTGCTCTCCACTTGGACATCAAGCCATCGATCTCAACTCTTTGAGTGTGACCATCCAGCCAATTCCTTATCCACTGGGTGGTCCATCCATCAAATCCACATCTCTACAATTTAGAAACAAGGATGTTGTCATGCAGGACAGTGTCAGATGCCTTGCACAAGTCCAGGTAGATGACATCAGTTGCTCTTCCCTTACCCACTAGTGCTGTAACCCCGTTGTAGAAGGCCACCAAATTTGTCAGGCATGATTTGCTCTTAGTGAAGCCATGCTGTATGTCACCAATCACCTCCTTATTTTCCATGTACCCTAGGATATTTTCCAGGAGGATCTGCTCCATGATCTTACCGGGCACAGAGATAAGACTAACCAGCTTGTAGTTCCTCAGATCTTCCTCGTTTCCCATTTTTCAGTCAGCAGGAACTTCACTGACTGCCACAGCTTCTCAAATATGATGGATTGTGGTTTAGCCACTTCATCTGCCAGCTACCTTAGGACACACAGATGCATCTCATGACCTTAAACTATCTCAGCTAAAATTTTAACTAAATCTTAAAATTAATTCATTATGATCCTGATGACTCTAGTTCCAACAAAACAGCTTTAGAATTTTGTTTAAGATTAACTTCAATGGAAATGTTATCTGCAGTCCATAACATTTTTTAATTAATATTTACTCACTTTCTGGCAGGTTTTCTAACCACACAGTAAAGACAGCACCAAACCCTCCCCTAGATAAATATCATCCTGAACTCTTCAGCTTTGCTTATGCTGCTGACTACAAAACAACTCAGCTTGTTGACGAAGTGCAAACCCACTGAT
The DNA here is from genome assembly GCF_965140245.1 of Athene noctua. Classification (NCBI taxonomy): domain Eukaryota; kingdom Metazoa; phylum Chordata; class Aves; order Strigiformes; family Strigidae; genus Athene; species Athene noctua. The sequence continues at coordinate 23,067,483 of NC_134044.1, forward strand.
CATAAGAGCATGCAAGCAACAAGAAACAAATACCTTTGTCTTCACAACCAGAGAGTAACGAAGTCAAATATTTAGGCATATTTGACAACACAAACAGTATTTGAAAGTTGTATTTGACAAAAATAAAAGACTTGTCAGGGTTTTTTATGAATACACCTCCCAACAAATAAGGATACAGAGCCTGGTTTATCATTGTATGTACTTTAGAAAATGAGTTACACTTATACAAGTCATTAGCATTGAGAATGCTGATGCATTACAACTACTTTGCAATGTTAAAAGCAGCTGCACCAACAACAGCAGAAGGTTGGAGGCTACACATCTCTCCACTGCACCGAACGTTTTTGCTCAAGGCTTCTCTAACCAAGAACACAGCACTAGACTATGAGAGATGGAGTAAGGGGGGGTGAGGGTTTGCTGGGATTTCATAGAGCCTACAGATACAGGCAGGATGCAGTCTGGTAAAAACGAGTCACTCTGGGGTGAAACACTGTCATATACCAGGCTTCAGGTACAAAGATGCACTACCCTCCCGCCTACCGAGGTCAATATAGCCAAGGGGGATTCCCCACCTCTTGGTACCAGGGACCCTTTCTAACCAGCCATTATCAAGGTTGGGTGCAAAGAAAGAACAGGCCAGGAAATCCATTTCTCATGGCTTAGTGTCCTTCTCCCCAAAGGAAGAAAAACAGTATTTCGAAGAAAACAAAAGGTTTTCAAATAAAATTGATGCCTACCAACCTAAAATGCTGCAGCATAGACTTGGTATTCTTCTGCATAAAGTTTATAGACTGAGAGCAATAAAAGATGATTTTACCAGATTAGAAGCAAAATAAAGATATTGTACAATTTGAGCAAGGTTTCCTGACAGCGAAAGTTTTCCCCTTTCTTTTATATATCTTCCCAGATTAGACAAAAGGCAGCCCTGTTATTTCTCCCCTGCTATTCACTGCATTTTTCTTTGCTTTTGTAAATGGAGTCTCTCAAGTGCATCAACAACAATATCAACCTTCTGACTTACCTACATTGTCTCAGATATTCAGTGATGTTCACCAGTAAGTGGCAGAACATAAACACCTATTTTTAAAAAGCACATGGCAAACTAGTAACATGGTAGTCTGTCTTTTCCTTGTTACAGGCTTACTGAAAGAGTATGAATTATCATTCCTTCTGGAATAAAAAACAACAAAACTTAAGTAGCTATAATAGTAGTGTTTACTTATACAGTATTAGTAAGTTTATTTCTTGTCATATCACATTTTCTAGGTTAAAAATTCAGACTGAGAGTAATCGGTACTACTGGGAATGACTTCAGAGTGTTCCCTCTGTGATAACAGGAATAAGCCTTGACTTGTACACAAGGACCAGGTTGTGAATATACTCCCACCCCCCCAAAAAAATCCAAACCCCACACTGTATCTGAATGTCTGTAAAAGTTTGTACGTAGACCTGATCCAGGACGTTGTCTACTCATGAAACGTCTCTCCCTCCCTTTGCTGAAATCCTACTAAATTCCATCAAAAGGTCTATACAGATCTGACAGTGTCTACTATGCTTACTGCTGTCTTCACATCTCTTGCACACTGTGGCATTTTCAAGATCTGAAATGCACATTATGAAGGTTTCCTGTTGACCCAAAGCAGCTTCACAGCATGGTACATCTGAGAACTTGGGAAGAGGACAGCACAGGCTGCCTACTTGCAAAGCTTCTGAAGGAAAGAGCTGTAGAATCATAGAGAGAAAGAAACGAGCAAGGAAAAAGCATTTAAGAAAAAAAAAAAAAATAAGGGCAGGACATTGAATTTTATTCTCTTTAGTGATTTAATGAATTCACCGACATAAAAGTGGTCATCCAGGAACATCAGATGTACACACAGTACCGGTGTTAACACCATTTTACTTCCTCAACACCGCATTTACTACTTGCCATATGAGCTCCACTTCCTTATAACCTTGCCTCTAATGCTATCTAGTATGAACAAATAGTTTCTTAATAAGTAGAAAACTGGTAGCTGGGATAGGGTGGGGGTGTTCAATTAGGGGGGAAGTTAAGGAAATATGATGGTAGTCATGAATTGCTACTTCCAGGCCACAATAATGAACTGTCCTACTTGGAGGAATTTTTTTTTTTTCCCCTCCTCTCTGGAATTTTATATTCAATCCTAAAGTGATTTCAGGGCAGACAACAATAAAGCTTCATACAATGCAGAACCTATAAAAAGAAGTTCTGCGTTCTGAACTTAAAATCATAGGGGGAGAAGGAACGTAAACTCCACTTCTCCCACAATGGGCAGGTTGTAGGGGTGGAAGTTAGCGCATCTCTTCTTGCTCTTAAGTTTCCAAGAAAGCAAAAATCTCTTTAAAATGGGAACCATCTTTGAAGAACTAGTTTAGAGCTTACACAGACCGTGAGTCCTGCAATCCTACCTTACAGCAGAAAGCACACGCACTGCCTGTCAGGACCGTCTTCAAGTTCCCATGCCAAGCACGATGCACCGCTTGTTGCTCTAGGCTACGCTGAAAGGCGCAGACTACCCCCAATTATATACACTTTCTGAACTGTTTGCTACCCAGAACTTTTTATTTTCACCACAAAGTTTAGCATTACCTTGGCTGCTGCTCAGTGAAATATTTTTAAAGGACCTGAAGCATTACAGTCACTTTCCATTAAGTGAAACATTTGAAAACTTCAGATAAGGTCAGAAAAAAAAAAAAATAATGTGTAGGGCCTAAATGTAAGAAAACCCAGCAGGCTCTCACACATTAGAGCTGTGTGGGTTCCTGAATTCAGTTCTCAAAGAACCCAAATACAACAATAACGATCTTGGCACAGGGCATTTCCTGCAGATTAATGACCAGCAGGGAGGAGTTGATGGCCCACAGCTCAACCAAGGGCCATTAACCCCAGCCAGTCATTAATCCCCAGGAAATGCTCTGTGCCAAGATCATTTTCTTATTTCAAAATGAAAAGCAACAGAGACTATGTGGGGTTTTTTGTTTTGTTTTAATGAATGATGCTATTCAACTGCTATCTCCAGGGTATAACACCTATGTAAGTTAACTCGCTATAGTTTAACTAAAAGACTGCAAGTGCAGAGGATGGGCAAAGCACATGACCCAAGCACAAAACACTCCTATAGGAGGCTGAAAGCAATTAGAGGGTGGCTGCAGCCCTGTTCCTTGCTCAGAAACATGAAGAAGTGCTGAATCACTGTATCATGAGCCAACATGTTGCTGTGAGCTGCATTTAATCATTCCCAACTGTGCTGCCGAGCCCACTCAGTAATAAGAAGCATGTATCTGCTTCATCCATGCAAAAAAACTAGTACATTGCTCTAGAGCAGACAGTGCCATGGACTTCACGTAATGCTTTATGAAAGAAAAAGGACAGTTACCATGTTCATCACCACTCCTGTCACTTATACCTGTTGGTAACTCACACTTCCTAAAAGTTACATCCCAAAAATCCCCTACCAAAATAACCTAGAACAATATCCAATTTGTGTGGACAATTTCATAAAAGCTCTCAGTTTCTAGCAAGTAGGTATGGATTAGCATAAACATAGAACAATAAACACCAAGCCGACTTGACTTCAATCTTCTGTTAACAGGCAGTTTGAGTGCTTCACTATAGTGTTTCTTCAGCACGGGTACCAAAACCCATGGCTGGAGTGTTCCCACTGCAGCTCAGGAACGGAGCTAGTTTGCAAATACCGCTGGGATTCACAATAACCCTGGTGTACCTTGGGCTCCTGAAGGACTTACACAGTATCCTCGAAGATAACGATTTTGAGGGTAGGAGACATGCACATAGAGAGGAATTTTTTTAAAGGGCATCACTTTAATAATCATCTGTGAGATGCAGAACCTTATTATCAACATGCTGAAATTCATACAGCCTATCACAAAACTAGCTGGCAAATGAGTATGCGGGGGCAAGCACCTAAACCTCTGATGTACGTGCTTTTGGAAACATTTTTATTATATTGACAATATGTGGCTGCCAAGAGAGGAAGTCTTATCTTTAAATTCAGTTTAGCATATCTCTAGGTTATCATGACTGCATGTCAGTGAGCCTAATTTTGTTGGTCTATAATCACGCAATTAAAGCTTCTTGCTAACAGCATTATCACTGCTTTAAATACCCATACATCACCAGACTTCAGGTTAAGAGATTTTTTGGTCTATAAATACCATCCCAGTGCCTTACAAATTAAATGAAGTCTTGGCAGAAGAAAAAGACAAGGCAGAACAAAAGCCTTAAAAATTATTGTAAGCAACTAATCTTCAAGAAATTTCACCATCCTTATTTGTAAATGGTCTTACTTCTAACTAAACTGCTTGAATAGTCCTAAATATATAAATGGTTCTCTCTTCTCAGAAGCAGGTCTTCTTTCTCCTCTTCATTGGCAGTCTTAAATTTACCTGCTAACTTAGTGCCTGTGAAAGACACTTGCTATTTCTCATAGTTTTAAGTGGAGTTTACTGTATGGAGTATTTCCTCTACACAGACCCGTCCAAATCTTCTGTAAAGTGCTCTTTTCAAAGATGAGGCTATGCAAAAATGCATTTTTCTGTACTGGAGAATCACTTACATGTGGTTTTCATTTAGCAGTAAACAACTGTGCATGGCTACTTGATCTTACAGTCCCTAATCTTACAGAAGGATAATAAGCATCCTCCTCCCCACAAGGAAAGTACATCCACTTCTTTGAAGCATCAGGCTCTCATCAAGACTATACGTGAGCAAAGGGTAATGATCCTAGCACTCTTAACAATTGCTTGCTGTCCTCTGGTTACATGTAATTCACTGGGAATAAGTCATGAGAATGATTCAGAATGGACCGAGTAGAACCAGAAATGCTTTTCAGGAATTTGTTGTCCAGCTGCTACAAAAGTCAGCTCTTCTAGCCTGTTGATTAGCTTGATCCATTTATTCCCACAATGAAAAGCAGAGTTGAAGGGTTTTCTGTATTAACAAGGAGAACAGTGTATCAAAACCCACACCGCATTAACAGAGGACAGATTATTCACTTAGTTTCCACAGAGTGAGTACCAGAAACCCAAACACAGAACAAGTTCAGCTCATTGTCCAGAGATGTATCCAAACGTCAGGTGAAGTTGAACAAACATTCCATAAAATGCAGCTGTTAGCCTCTTGCCCAAGCCTCCTACAGACACATCAAGTTAGGATAAACAGTAGCAAAAACATCTTTACACAAACATACCATAATAGTCTTCTTCAGAACGGATGTCCTAATAGCAAAGCAACTAGATCTGGACTTCACAGGACCGGATTTCAAAATCAGTACAAAACCGTAGACAAGAACAAACTTCTTAAATACTCAAACACCTGCTCAGAGCTTTAGAGCCCAAAGCCAGTCCCGTACAGCAGAAGAGATGTTGTTAAGCTATCCAGGGGAAGGTAAAGAAATCCTAGAATAATGTGATGAAAGCGGCCAATCTAATAGAACAGAGGGCAAAACTGTTTATGTATTCTGATATAAATGTAGAAAAACTCCACTGATTTTGGCTAAATCACTAACCACAAGCATGCTGTTTGTTAATGCACAGTATTCAGATAGAAAAGACAATCCTAAACTGAATTGTATTGTTCTGTTTCAATTTGGAATTGAAACCTTAAGTATTAAATTGAATACATTAATATGACTGCAATACAGTAGATATGCAGGCAAGCACTCTACAATAACCAATCACTATTTAGTACTTTTCCCCTAGCTTTTTCTAATCAATAATCTCATCCTCAATAGAAATAGCTCTTTTTTTAGAAAATTCTATGTATTACAAAATAACACAGTTATACCTTGATACAATAATTGGACCCCTCCTTGCTGTGTATCTGTGACACTAATTCTGTCGGCCCAACGTATTGAATTTTCTGCGTCAAAATTAGAGAAGGCATCACTAATCTCAACAGTTGACAGAACAGTGGACAGAGCAAAGTTTAAATATTGAGCCTCTCTCTAAAATCTCTGAATGTTAGTGCAAAAACCTTTCCAATAGAAAAACAATTCTTTCTTTTCTAACTGTGATACCTTTAATTGTCGACAATTTTTTTTTTTTGTCAGTATTCCAGAGTACACTCAAGTTTTTAAAAATTAGTGAAAAGAGTTTTTAAACGTATTCATGAATTTAGAAGCATAAATTCCGGATTCAATTTGCCAAGAACTATATATCCAAATTCCCCTGAAGTCATTCTTGCAGATTGTCTGACAGGAGATAAATAAGCATCCTAACAACTCTAAAATAGCCCAGGAGGTGCTTCGACCTCTCCGTTTGCCGCACTGACCTCTCTACTGAGCAGCCACGCAAGTCCTTCTCAGATTAATGAAAGGGTACATACTTTTGCTAGTTGGCAAGTGTGTTTAAACAGAAGTGAAAGCAAGTCCTGCAGTTCTTAGGGGTACATCCACCTTGTTGACAGGCTTTCCATCTGCACATCACACACGATTTCCTTTAGCTTCAAGTTGAGAGGCAACAATAGAGGGCTTTTTGCAGGGGAAAAAAAAAAAGTTACCGTATATCTTAAAGAGGAAAGAAAAGAAACTTGATTCTACGTTATATAGATCTGAAGAGGCTTTTAAGAAGTATATAAGGTTTTCAAAGAAGGATGTTTTCTTAAATATATCCTGTTCACTACTGATAACTTGGTTCTGAGTCTGAATGGGACTAACCAGTTCAACAAGGATCATTACAATTTACAGAAAAGTGAGAGATATTATTCTCAAAACTAACAAGACACACATACAAAAAAAAAAATCTCTACATAACTGCTTATAAAGGCAAATTGTATTGCCTGCAGCTTTTACTTTGAAGGTCAAATATTCTCCAAGTCATCAAAGAAATTACTCTTCAAAAGGTGAGAATAACAGTTCCTGTATACAAAAATGTTCTGCCCAGCTATTTTGTGCAGAGAAGACCAATGATAGCCTTTTTCATTCCTAGCTGGGAACTGCAGGCCAAATGTCATGCTAAGATAATAACAGGCTGATTTCAGAATATTGAGAAGCAGCTTTAAAGTGAAAAACAACTTCCACAAAATGAAGAAAGGGCAGCATTTCTGTATAACTGCAGCCCAAGATGGTTTAGGGGAGTGATCAAATTAGCTTCAGCATCTTTGTTCCTCTAATTTATCAATCTGCAATTACTGTCATTGTCATAATAATTTGTATCAGTTGTAATTTACTTAATTAAAAGAGGCAGATACTAAAACCCAAATTACATAATTACAAGTAAGAATGTTACTGATACTGTGTGCGCTCCAGTTAGCCATGGCCCTTAGAGTGGACAGCTTCTGTTCATCTCTGTGGAGGCATTACATCACATCGTAATTTTTTTCCTCTGTGAACAATAGTCAACATGCAAAAAAGCTCCCAACTACAGAAATTACTCCATTGTGTTAGTTAATAACGCTGAGTCTTAGATTATAATTTATTTTCTTGGCAGTTATAAAAGTCAAACAACAAAAATAAAATTTAAAAATTAGGACTATAATGACCTGTGTATTTCCACTAAGAATACAGTTTTTGCTTCCCCTTTGAGCTGCTGGCTCTCAGGAATGGCTGATGACACCCAGATCAGATTTTTGGCAGGAACACAGTTAAGTAGCTTAAGTCTACTCCTCAACATTAATTCTTCCAAACCAACACAACCAGCTTCCACTTACCTAAGAATTCACATCTCTTAATAAACATCCACCATTTTGCATCTACTTATATGGCTTTATTTAGTACAAATAAATGAATGCATACTTGAGCTCTCCTTGATGTTATACCACTGCTGACTTCAAGAGTACAAAATCTTGGTCATCTTTTCACTTCCCAACCCTTGTTATGAAAAGCAGTAAAGGTCAAAGATCATTTGCCTCTCAATCTGATTATTCAGCACACAAAAATTCTGGAGCCACTCACTCTTGTTTATAATTATAGTTCTCTAAAAATATTAGAGATATTCTTTTCCTTTCTCCACCCACAATCAAGAGGGAGTCACTGCAATCTACCTCATGCGTTCCGTATTTCCACAGTGAAATGACTCATTTGTGAACATAATTTTTCTCCAAACCAGATCATGCAGAAGAGGAATGATATTGTCCCAGCGATGCCATTAGAGACCGAAAATGGACTGAAGGACTTGCCTGTGGCTACAGAATTACAGTATCTTGTGGTTTCCATGATTCTTGGCTGCTCTTTCTAAACATCTTGTTTAGAATGTCACATCTTACCACCACCACCACCCCTCCCCATTAAGTTTATAACTCCATCCTGCAAAACTGAAATGTAGACATGAAAACTCAGCTCAGAGGCGTTTGTAACTCATTGGGTTGTGGGTCAGGTTTTTTTTTTGTTTAATCCTTTGTAAATACATAGATACTTCCATACCTTAAAGCTCCTTAATTTCACAGTGTAGGGCAAAGGTCATCACAGATGTTGGGTCTGGGGTATTTTCATTACACATCCATTTTATTCCACAAATAAAGCAGTTAAAGAAACTTGTGAGAAGACATCACTGACTTTTATTTACTTTCTTATGTATTCTGCAGCAGCCAGATGCACGCCTGTTTGTACTGTTCCTGAGAGCTGTTACTGCTAAAAGGTAATCTAATTGAGCCAGAGCCTTCACCACATGAAGCAGATGGCTATAAATAATGCAAAGATGCTGAACTTAGTTGAAGCTATCACAAAAAACATTCCCACCAGAAAGTCCAACTTGTTAGAACATCTTTAGGCCAAGGCACACCATACACATTTTTACAACTAACTCAGGAATTCAAGGCTCATTCGCCAATATATCAAATTCTTCTTTGTCCATCTGTAAAGCAAAAAGTGTGTGCACTTGTAAACTCCCTGAAAATTCTGTTTCTACTTACACTGCTTTCAAAAACTTGTGCTGAATGCCTAAGCTTTTAAGTATTGAGCACTCTCAGAAAAAAAAAAAAAAGAAACAGCTGAACTTGTGCCTTTATTACCCTACAGATTATCACATGGAGGTTCAGACAAAGAGAATTTTTTAATTATTTTTCTGAAGGGTAGCAAGCACAAAGAAATGTGATATAGGTGAGGGTTTATTTGCTTCACTACTAACTTCCCAACCTGCTGCCCCTGTCAGCTGCAATGCTCAGATTGAATTCTTCTGATGAAATTCTGTTTTGAGGGGGAAAAGGATGAAATTTGGGACTTACTTTTCTGTTTTAGCTAATAAGAATGCATGGAGGTTTATATTCCCATTTCCTTTACCAGCCTCTTCTACTATTCCTCTGCGTGTGTGTGTAGCACACGCTTAAGAGACAAACAGTCCTAGAAAATTTAGCTAGCATGTCAGAGTAACTTTGGCAATTTATCTTTAAATAGATTTCAATAGCAATCTTTTCATTTGAATAAAAGCTTGCTTAGCTATTTTACAGAGACAGAGCCCAAAGAATCAAGCATCCCTCTCAACTTGAAAAAGACTTGATAAGCACATAAGGATAGTTCATCCCTGAAAAAGAAATGCTTTAAGACTCATTTAAAACCATTTCACCACGTTTTTAAAATGTATGTTTTCATAATCTGCTGCTTATATAGAAAGCTTACCTGTAAAAGAAAAAGTGGAAATTCATGTCATAAACATCAAGTCTTTCAGGTTTCCACCAACTACAGAACAAAACCAGCCTTTAGTTAACCACTACTTATTCCCAGTTGCTGGCTTGTATTTTTTTGAAGTAAGTTTTGTATTCATACTTTCAATAAACTCTAGCACTAATCATCTCAAAGAAAAGCTTTAAGTAAATACATTAAGCAGGCTCCATCTCTAACCTCTACCCTCCAGCAGAAGCAAACAGTCAGAAGTATACCTCTGGGAAAAGGATATTAGTCTACCTCTCAGCTTCAAGCAAGCCTGGAAAAAACATAAGATTTAAGAGAGCTGAGAAAGCATCGACAAGAAATATTAGCAGCAATGATAACACTGGGAAAAATAACACAGGAGATAGAGACAGCTGATGCAAGTCAGTCCTTCTTTTACAAAGTAAGAGAAGCTTCTCATCAGCTTCCCATTTTAGGATTTGGGATATATTTTTATTCCTCAGCTTTATTTTTGCCTTCCCACTCCTATAATTATATAGCTGTTTGACATACCATATACTGTCCTACTTGACTTTTCCCCTCTCTCTAATTTGTCACTTTCCCCTTTTTTGGGGAAATTATCAACAGTATGTTGGCATTTGGGAACAGTACTAACATTATTTTACCATTTGGGAAATAACACATTGAAATAATCAGCCCACATCACTTTGAAGGGATGCAAGCCACAACTCCACTACAGCTCCACTCAAGCTGACGGAAGCATCGCCACGATTGCTTTGTGCATTCACTATAAAGCACCTTAAAGTGCCACTCCAAGCAAGGTAAGGTGACAAATTTGACCACTGTTACTTGATATGTATTTACATTTATTTATACATAGATGTATTACATATGTAGTGTATTCTTAAAAGAATGCAAGGCAGTACAGATTAAGTAGGAACATGGAATCTGATTAAAAAAGAGAAAAATTAAATAACAGCTGACTGTCTCCAGAATGCCCATCAGCTTTAGCAGTAGTGGAAACAGTCTGCATATTAATTAAGCCATGACTGAAGTTAAGCCTGTTAATTTTGTAGGAATGGAGAATAAGCAGCCATAGATTGTTTCCCCAGTAACTGGTTTGAATTGTTTTCCCTGCCATTAACTATTTACCTACAGCAGTTATAACTAAACAAAAACCTACTTAAGGGGAAGAATGGCAAGTGCTTTGCTTTCAAGAAAAAAGAAAAGCCTTTGAAAAAAAACTTTCTATACTTCATTTTGCCCGTCAGCTTTCTTCTTCTAGAATGAAGTAATAGATGTAGATCATTTTAAACAAAAAGCATTCAGTGAAACAATCATCCACAAACCTTTTCTTCAACTATTTCTAATGGGTTTTATTTCTTCGCTTTTGCACATTCTGTATAGCAGTGACTACTTTTTATTTGTAAGGTCTCCTTTTCTCTAGGAAGGACATGCCTCCATTAAACAATTAGGAAATCAGTATTGTCTAATCCATGAAAACAAAAATTTTCTAATGCATGATTCTTTCAAATGCATGAAAACAAACAGATGTGCATACTAGAAAGCCTTTTCTTAATATGTAACACAACTAAAAATCCTACCTTAATGAATAAGCACAGTATGAAATGAAGAGGCACTACAATTCAGCTGGGTGCTATGACCTCTGGGGATGTCTGAGCAGCCACATCTTAGCAGACAAGCACAGAATTGTCTGAAGAGAACAAGCTCTGCCAGAGAAAAACTTCTAACTGCTATCAGACTGAATTGGGCTTAATCAAACTCCTAAAATACATCAGATGTTTACATGCTTCCCCAAACAAGACCAGAGAGTTTCCATCCATTTACTTTCATGGTCAAACTTTCAAAACACATTTACCGAGATGTCTATGCATTTTATTCCTTAGGGGCATACATGAGTCTTCTCAAATTTTTTTCCTGAGAGTTAATGAAAAGTGCATCACAAGTATTTTTGTCACAGCTTTCACACATTCTGGTAGTCACATGAATTGTGCTATTACTTACCTATGTATTCACAACATAAAATTATTTCGGTGTGAATCATACCTTAGCATTCTGTGTCAACATCCCTGATGTTTCACATTTGCATCCTGTACTTACGACTCTTCAACTGACAAGCATATAGAGTAGAGACAGATTTAGAGTGATATGAGCTACATCTATCTACATTACCTTACACTAGTATTACTTAATACCATAACTATTGAAGAAAAAAAAAAAACTTTAAGTTTTAGCTAGAAAAGAATATGCTTCTATTAGAGTACATAGGCTACAACCCTCGCTACCAAGCCCCTTGAGGTTTTTCATGCATCTGTAACTAGTGATGGACAAACTACTATTAAGTAATTCTGTGGGAAAAAAATGCGTGTCTGCCATGGCCTCTCCAAGACTCTCACAAGGCCAAGCCCAGCACTGCAGCCTATCTATAGTAGGAAAAAAATGGTTAAAGTTTCAGCAGCACAAGCAGGAAGAAAAGGAGAGTGTTTATACCATACATTAGTTATGATGTAAAGAGAGGATCTTGACAGACATTCACAAATAACAACGTGCATTGTTCAAGCAGGCCATAACGCTCAACCTACCAACAGCTCTAACCTATTTAGACTTGAAAAGCTACGCACGGGCATGCAGTCCTGCTGACCTCAGCAGCTACATCTGACCGTCCCCTGGGCTAAATCTCCTCTCAGTGCCAGTCCTGTCTTACTGCCCAACCATGCACATCTGGATTTCCAGGGCAAGAAGTAAAGTCAAGTCAAGCAGTCGTTGAAGCGCTTACAGGCCAGAAGCCTAACAACACTGTCATGTTGAAGCTTTCAACAAATTATCACAAAATAACTTCAATGAATGCAAAAAACATGGAACTACGCAAATTCAAAAATTAACAGTTGTTTCAATGACCCCACAGAAAATCCGAGTCATTAAATACCCCACAGAAAATCCTAGTCATTAAATAAACAGGCATTACCCAAAGTCCTCATCATCCCTGTGACCAGGTGGCAGCATGTAACAGTCTCAGTGATCTGATTCAGCTCAGTTACTTTTTTATTCCCCTTGAGGCTTCTCAGCAGCAGTTCAACAGTGTTTAATAGAGAAGGGAGACACAATTTCCAGAAGACTACACTTTGAATCTGTCCTGAAATGCATAACCACATGGAAGTTTAGAAAATGAAAAATATCAAGCTAGCCTCATAGATCCATAATTGAATGCCCCATGATGGCACAAGTTGGGCAAGTCAGCCATAAATTTTTACACCTTAAGCTTTCAAGTGGCAGAATGGAGACTTGGGAGATATTTCTGGTTCCAGCTATCTATCATGCAGTTAAAATTTGCATTAGTTAGCGTGTCTAACACCAGACAAAATTCACTCCAGCAAGACAGTAAATTGATGCTACTCTAAAACTTTGAAGCAAGCACCAGAATCAACATTGTATCATGAACGTAGTACCAAACACTGCCCTTGCTAAATCCCGAGCTTTCAGCACTCCTACCACCTACGACAATAAGCATCTAATGAGATGTCAGAGCACACGGAGCAGCACTCCCGGTGTGTAAAATAAAACATTTCATTAATCTACAACTGGCGATTTATGAAAATCAATGTCACAGTGTCACTGCAAAATGTGTTCTTCATTTCCCCTTTCCCTATTCCCATATCCTCAGATACCACATTCAATTATTCAAAGGGTTGGTTTCTTTTTTTTCATTTCCCCATTGCTCAGCCTTTCAGGAGAGGCACGCTGTACTCTACAGTACTCTCTTCACAAGTCAGGTGTTTTCCTTTGTCACGGATCTCCTTATCCTACCCACCAAAAAGCTCTACTTCTGGTGGTGATATTAATGACCAGGGCAACTGTATTTCAATACTGGTTTTCCAGACAACCTTAAATAATGTTGTCTTATAACACACTCATGAGATAAGGCTAAACACATCTTCCTTAGGCTAACAGTTATAATGGTTGCTACTACGTATGGATCTGTGGCTCAATGACACTTTATTTAACCCAACAGGTTATTATATGGACAGCCACGTCTAAAGAAAGAAAAAAGGAATTTACTTATTTAAAAAAAAAATCTGCCTTCTTGTTTGGTTTATTTATATATAGATTTGCTTACACACATACAAACCAAGAAGCATAACAACAAAAGAAAGTCTGAAATTATTTTATAATAGAAAATTAGAATTAGAAAACAGCATGACCAGTCACTGGTGGTTTTTGGCACCCTGATGTCACCAGCTATAGCTTGTAATGGTTGCAAAATGTAAGTTAACAAATTATTTCGTAATTACCGGAGGTATGAACTGTTTTGATCTGCTTCCTCTCCACCCCCACCAAAGATTGATTACATTTTGCACAAGCACAGATGACATCGCTCACCAATAGCACTTCCTTATCCTGCTTTGAAATCATCAGTCTAGCTCATCCAAAAATCTACGGACACCTATGCCCCACTGCAGAAGATGCTTAATGCCATGTTCTTTTATGTTTAATGTTCTACTAATCAGGCACTTAAGAATTATGTACAGATTGATTGCAGGCCATTAGCTAACATGAATTGCATTCATGCTAACAGGAGATAAGTTACTGAACTCCAACAAGATGAGTATTACAGCTAGAACAGCTCTGTCCTTCTATCATATAAAGGACATCTGCCACGTTTTTGTCCCTTCACACTATAAAATCTTCTAGATATTATCACCTCATAGGCAGCCATCTTTATGTATAATAGTATGTAAAAGACTAAAAATCGGCACCAGAAATCCAAGTTTTGTTAAATAATGCAATTTTTCAAATGGCCTCTTTTTAAAATCTCTGAAACACATTCCTCATTTTTTTTCCTTTCACTCTGAAGCAGACTCAATTATTACATCAAAGAGACAGCTAATGTGAAAATTAATACAGAAAACTAATTTAAAGAGAAAACTGGCAGAAAAAAAGTTGTAGTAGTATTGGATTATATTCCATTTGTTTCCTCTGAAAGGAGATGGGGAGACCTCAAATAAAAAAAAAGAGCAGATACATTAAGTGGTTTATGGTAGTAGTAATCAACCTTTTGGTCTCATGCTCTGCTGAGAATCAGGAATGTTAGAAGCTCATTCAAACACGAGCTGCACTAAAAGAAAAAGCTTTGCCACATAGGGCTATAAACACTAATTTTATTCTCACTAGAGTCAGCAGCACAATTTCCATGAGCACGCTGCAGCCTGGCTTGCAGTGCAACACCCAGACTGGTAGATAAGGAGCTCCAGAGAGCAGGAGGAAGCCAAGTACACTCGCACCATTCATCTGGCTGTGTGTTCGCACCCTAATTTTAATATATTTTAATAATTTATGTGTTATTTTTATTTTTGAAGGACAATATAGCAGCAGACTGACATTCACAAATGTTCAAAAATGAGAAGACTGCAACGTCTTTATAAACGCTAAGAAAACATAATTATGGGACACAAAATTTTATACGGTATGTCCAACCTTTTATAGAAGCCAGTGAGGGATAGTGTAGTGCCTATCATTGCCACTGCAATTATGATCACTGTCAGAGTCCAATCAGCTTAAACACTCCAGGGTGTTAGTAAGAATCTTTTCTCCTGACACACGACTTACATCATTTATTGACCAATGCTGAACAAGTTAGAAACTTTAAGGAAAAATTTCAAAAATTAGTATTACAGGCTCTGAAGTAAAAGACAGGAATAGGTAGAGGCAAACTGCACACTCGGTAATTTCATCCTGCATTCTGAAAAGTATATAAATGTTTTATGATGCTTAATTATCAACTTCAAATCAATAATAAACTAATTACAAAACCAGGGGTAACCTTTATATACCGTGATGCACGTAACAGTGGCAAAATGCTCTGAAAAGACTGTGCTGCCTTTTCTTTTTGTGTATAGAAATGTAAATATGTAATAGAATTATCAATATGCACGTGCTGTATATTTATATGTATATAAATATACATAGGTATATGATAAACTTTTTCTGGACAAAGTCATGAGGTGTTGTCCTTTTTTAAAATAGTTTTCTGGTCCTTAAGACAAGCAAAATCATTTACTTCACAGCCCTTCAAATCTCAGAAGTTCTGAAAATATTAGGTCCTTGAATAGAAAATGAATAGCAGTATTTTATTACATCAGACAGAAAGCCAATCATAAACAGTAACTGAATCTAATGGATCAATTGTACAAATGTTTTGGGTCAGGCTAGTCATTAATCAGAAGGATATACCTTTTGTCATATTCATAGGATTCTAATAGAGACCAAAAGAAAAAAGGGTGTGTAAGGGTCTTGATTAATCACTGTTTTCACTGACAGTTACTCCAACATAAATTCAGCCTGATGCCTTTCAACACAGCCCTTCATCAGCATGATAGCTCTTTCATTCTCAAATCTTTTATGCAGTTCCTCAGTAAAATGAATATTATGCCTTTAATTTAAGTAGCTCTCCTCCAAAGAACTGCACAGCAGCAGTGATGCACAGTGGCTTTAATGCTGTCACGACAACACAAGTAAATCTCCCTTGATGGTGCAAACAGACTTAACCAGACACTACCGTCAAGGTAAACTGTATCTGGAAGCAATGCTACACTGAACACTGCCAAAGCTTATGGGCATTGCTTGAGGAATACTCAGTTCTACCCTTCGAGCCTTCTCAGAACTGAGTTTACATATTTTTCTCTTAAAAATATTTTCCTCTTAAAAATATTTTCATTTGCAGCCAAAGTTATTTTTGTAAGCTTCATGAAATTAATGTTGGCAAAAAACCTCTGTGACAGATAAATACAGTATCCAGGAATGGCTGAGCAGTACCCTGTTTGTCTGAAACATTCTATTCAAATCGAAGATTAACAGGTTTTTAGGGAGTTTGTTTTAGGGATTTTTTTTTATTCTTTTTCAATTACTACTGAAGTAGCCTAAAATTTAGAATCTCAGGAACAGGTAAAGTAAATCTTTTTCTTAGAGTTTCACAATGAATACGCAGTAGTATTCTTAAGGAAAACAGTCATAGCAAAAAACTCTTGTATATCTTGAGGATATTTAGAGAGATTTCTATCATATTAATGGCTTTTCGACAAAGTACTTTCATACAGGTCAGTTCTCTGAATTCCCTTTGACACAAGGCAATTAAAAATGTTTACCTCATTCTATATGCACATTTTGTATGTACTAGTACATTTGCAGCACTCAACCAGGTAATATCTAAGCTCTGAGAGTTGCTGTGAATTTGACATTACCAGAGATTTTTTACTTTTTATTTTAGCATTCATTTAGCTGAAATCTAGTTGATTTCAGCTCAAACTACTTTTCATAACAGTATTTATGAGTCTGTTGCTAGAACATGACACAACTCTTCCTGTCAGCTCTTGAGCCAACAGCAGAGCAACTTTTGTGGAAAGGGCGGTCATGGTGACAGTCAGAGTTTGAATACCAAAAAGCAGCACAAGTGTCACAAATTTTGCCAGTCATAGAGGGACCTGGGGGTATTGATTGACAGCCAGATGAACATGAGCCAGCAGTGTGCCCAGGTGGCCAAGCAGGCCAATGGCATCCTAGCTTGTATCAGGATTAGTGTGGCCAGCAGGGACAGGGAAGGGATCTTGCCCCTGTACTTGGTGCTGGTGAGGCCGCACCTTGATTCCTGTGTTCAGTTTTGGGCCCCTCACTACAAAAAGGACATAGAGTTACTCGAACGTGTCTAGAGAAGGGCTACAAAGCTGGCCAAGGGTCTGGAACACGTTATCCTGTGAGGAGCGGCTGAGGGAACTGGGATTGTTTAGTCTGGAGAAGAGGAGGCTGAGGGGAGACCTCATCACCCTCTACAGCTCCCTGAAATGAAGCTGCAGAGAGCTGGGTTTGAGCCTCTTTAGCCTAGTAGAAAGTGACAGCACAAGAGGGAATGGCCTCAAGTCGCGCCAGGGAAAGTTCAGACTAGATATTAGGAAGCATTTCTTTACAGAAGGGGCTGTTGGGCGTTGGAATGGGCTGCCCAGGGAGGTGGTGGAGTCCCCATCCCTGGAGGTGTTCAAGAGTAGGGTCAGTTTGGAGCTTAAGAATCTGCTGTAGGTGGGAACTGTGCTAGGAGAACGGGTGGACTAGATGATCTCCAGGGTCCTTTCCAACCTAGATGATTCTGTGAAATACAGCTGTCCTTCAGCTTAAAGAGAAGCACTACATTAACAGTACCTCTAAGAGAGGACCAGACAGCCCAAGCAGCATAGCCATAGCCCCAACGAGGTGAAACAAGACTTTACTTATGCAAGACAAGGACTGGATTGCCATATGTTAAGGAAAGCAGAGCAACAGATTCTGGCATGGATGTTCACGGCATATGGAAGAACAGATACTGGCGACAGAACCTGGGGCAGTTCTTGTTCGGGTAGTGATTCAACTTCTAACCTTACAGTTGTGTATCGGTTCAGTATCTCGCCTCAATCTCCAAACCATGATGAATCAACAAGCAAAACAGTCTTTTTAATACATGGGCAAATTTAGTTTCAATGAATTGAAAGAATGGCCCAGGTTAAGTTTGGTTTTGAGACAGAACCTCCTAACTAATGTTTACCATCCCAACACCATGCAGAAAAATCACTGGTCTCACTTCCCTATTTCTAAACAAACCTGGGCAGGCAATGCATATTTACAGCTTTTTTTCCTTTTGCTTTTGTTCAATTCCCAGAGTTCAAACAATTACCCTTGCATTTTGCAGATGCAGAGAGAAAAAGGTCCACGAAATTAACACAAACTATTGGGATCAAGAGAGAACCATGATTTAGCAAAACACAGAGGATTTTGGGAAGTCAAAGGAAAAAAACTTTCCAATCTTCCAGGCTTGTAACATTAACTTTCACAGCAGTTCGCTCAGTCCTTAGACAATTACTTCTTCGCCTAAGTTTACCAGCCTGCTATCAGAAATTCTATTTTTAATATCCAATTATAGATGACGTGACAAGGAAATACATAAAACTGTACGGAATTGGGTATTACACAACCCTTTGCAAACATCACTCAAGGTGTACTGAACATAAAAAGCAGGAGAATAGTTTCACTGACAACCACAAGGATTCTTTTGCTCGAAATTAATAACTGCTTAAGAGTTTTTTCTTATTGAAGCTAAATGCAAGTTAATATCATGACCAATAAGCATCCACAGCCTCCTGGTTCCCTCCTGATACGAGACTTTATTCAACAATATTAAATAAAATTGTTGCAATTTCACAGGAGTTTCACATGCTTAAAACCAGATTAATGTCACTGAGGAAAAAATTCACAAAGCAAATATTTCACATAGACCTATGATTCAGTAATGTTTAGTATAACACCACTTTAGAAGCCTGTTTTTCTAACTTAAGTGTACCACTGCACAAACAAATCACTTGTTGAATAAAACACCCATTTAAGCAGATCCATGAATCTTTTACAGTAGTTGGCAAATGGCGCAGGCGTAGCTCAGAAGTCTGCCTGAAGCTTTTGATATCACTCATTAATGTACACTTCATTTTATCAGGCTTTTTCTTTTTTTTTTGGTGTAGAACCATACAGGAATTTTTCACCTTATTCCTTGGTCAACAGGTCATTGTTCCTAAATGGTTTGCAAAAGTAATTCTGAATGCAACATATGCGTCAAGAATATTTTTATTTAGGCAAGTTAGTCGAACTGCCTGACACGAGATAAGCTTGATGAAACAATCAACGCAGATAACAGCGATGTTATTTTGGTCAGTGGCATAAGTGCAAGGAAACTGTCAAACAAATTAATCAACCCAACGTATTTATTGTGAGAACCATGCTGCATTCTTGTTTCCACACAGCTGCATTTGTATTGTTTCATTTATTTCTTGAAGCAAGTTGCCGACTAAAATTCCAGCTCAGGAAGAGGCCAAGACACTTCAACTGACCCCGATGGGAGGACCATGAAGCCGGTCCAGGGGACTCTGACCTGAAGACCATAGCTGTTCACGCCAGCTGTGCAAGTACCTGTACGTAAGCTGAAGAAATCTCTTGCAGAGCTCAGATAACTTGATCACTAGGTGCAAAACATTTCTAGACTCCTCTCCTCAGACTACCAGGAACATGTAATGTCAGCAGCAATGCTGAATTTGGTGACAGGAAACTGTTGCCTTGTGATTTCAATCATGCTACTAGTAAATGCACAGACAAGGATTAATTTCATGGCCTAATGATCAAGGCGCTGATTATCCAACCTCAGTTATTTTCTATTTCCAAACACTGAACAATCCAGTTTGTTCTGTTCAGCAGGATAGACACAGACTTCTCCAGTCAAAGCCACGGTGGAGCGTTGTCATCCATGAGGATCCTTTAGAGGTCCTTTCTCAGCAGAGGAAACCTCTCTGCTCAGCCCTCCTCTACCTTGTCTCAGGAGAGACAAATACAGAACTGCATTGCTGGTAACCATCAAGCTTCTAGGGACAGCCACATATGTGCAGTATATTCAGGGGGAAAAAGCAGCTGCAAAAACACTGACCTGTTACAGGAAAGGCAAAATGATTGTTCCCATAACAGAACTAGTCTCCATCCTACTCCCAACACCCTCAAGCAATGCAGTGCACATTTTTTTTCCTCCCTTTAAGAATGGTAAGATGTATAATGCGATAAGACTGTTTTCTGCTGTTCTAGCAGTGTTTTCTTAACTCACACAACATTTTGCCTGGAAAAGATGGATAAATATTTGACATGTCATCATTCCGAACATTCCTCATAATATAAAATTTTTTATCTTCCTGTGCATTAATGACAAAGGTTTTTTACCTTGCTTTTGTATTTATTGTAATTACAAAACAAATTACACAAATTCACACACAATATAAAAAACATCTGACATTTTTTTACTGGTTCTGCCAGCTCGTATTTGAATAAGAACAGGATCAGAGCTAATGAAGGCAGCACTAAACCCCTCATATAATCTTTCCAAGTACCAAGAAGTTCCATACAGACTAAAAATAAACCATTATGTCTGCTTTCTGACACAGTTAGGAGGATTATAAAAGAAAACACAAACTAAAAAAGCCATGAGAATTAAAAAAATAGGTCAAACGTATGATGTGACAGTAGGATGTGAAGAAGACCCTAAGAGATGAATACAGTGTAAAAACATATCTTTGTGTTTATTAGTGGCAAAGTCTGTACAGTGTACTTAAAGATAGTTACAAAACTAAGAGGTACTGAAATTAAGACTTAAAATCTGCTGTAACTGTAGTCTGTCCCAGGCTAAACTTAAGACCAAAGATTTGTATGTAGCTTTGTTTTTTCCCCTTTGTCAGTCTATTAGTAACATACAAAGAATACAAAAAACAAAGTGAAAAAAGCGTATTTTTTTTTAGCAAACAATTCTATTGTGGTTCAGTATAATGCACTTCCATGCTTTCAATTTGTAGAAGGAAATAAGCAGACTCAGTTTAGTGCAATGCAAACTTTTAGGAGACCCTCCCCCCAAGATGATACAGACACCTCTGAATCACCAAGTCTCACCAACACACAACAGCTGACAAAACACTATTCCTCCAAGCGCTTAGCAATTGTTTTATCGTTAGCTACCTCACTGATCTTACCACAATAGTCACAAATAAATACAAATATTCTTACGATTGATCACTGGCCACAGTCTGTTTCACCCTCATTGATCTGCATGAGAATATGGTTCCAATACTAACATATATCTCATTTTAAAGATTAAACTCTGTATCATAAGAACAAAAGGCTGTACTACATGTGCTATCTCTAAACTCTTGACAAGGGATCTCACCTTTTTTTGTACTGATTCTGTTCTTCCTTATTTGAAAGCAGACAAGCAATGGAGTTCCTTCTGATCAGCAAAATCTGTTTAAGAAAAAAAAAGAAAAAAATCACATCCTTTCTTCCTCTAAACTCCCTTTTTGTTTATAAAGGAGACAACTTAGACCTCAGCTGGCTACACAACTTCCAGAGACCTCCAAGAAGCATATTGTGGTTTTGAACCACTGATCTAGAAACAAGACTTGGACTGCCAAGTGTATCACAAACTCAGACTTGCTACCATTTGACCACTCTGTTGTCGATGGATTTATTCTACTATCTCAGTCTTAACTTCTAAAGTGACGATTTATTATTATAGGAAAAAAATATCTTCTGACATGGAGGAAGAAAGCGGCATAACTGGGTGTCAAAAATCCCACAGATCTGGAAGGCAGACCAGTACTTTAGCTCCCAACATTCTGATTAAGACAATGACCCAACTCACCAGTGCAGGGACTGACCCAGCGCAGGCTGCGAGGGGACACGCTGTGCTGGGACATGCTCTGGCAAACCTGTCGGCCAGGGCAGGAGCCTCGGCTCAGACCCTGGCAGACATCCCTGAGCTGCACACCCAGCAGCAGCACGCATGCTGGGCTGCCAATGATCTGGCCCTCATCTGCAGCTCTGGAGCATCAGGAAAAGCATGGACCTTGTGAACATACTGAGGACAAGACACACACCTAAGGGCCAGCGAAAGGATATTCTGTCACCTTACAAGCATTATCTGTCACGGACCACACAATGTTCACTTCTGCCAGGGGATGTAAGAAAGCAAAGCTATGGGTTCCTGCAGTCCTAACCTGCCCTTCCTCCTTCCC
Organism: Athene noctua; assembly: GCF_965140245.1. Taxonomy (NCBI): domain Eukaryota; kingdom Metazoa; phylum Chordata; class Aves; order Strigiformes; family Strigidae; genus Athene; species Athene noctua. Next base: position 23,089,693 of record NC_134044.1, read on the forward strand.
CACCCACACACATACAATTCCTGCCACTGCTGTGCTGGAGCTTGGCTCAACGGGGAATGGAGCGTTACAATTCCTGTAGCCAGACTGCAGATTGCCAAGGCATAAGGAATGATGACAATTGTCTCCCTCCACCCCAAAATGTATTAAGAGTTAGCTATAAAATTAGTTCACGCTTCTCTTGCATACTATCATAGCTCATTACTCATCTGAGGACTACATTAGGAATTTTTTCTCCTGAAACGGTTTTAGGCTTTACCGTGGAATTAACTGTCTCTATAAAAAAGGAAGCATTAAAAACAACATTTAACAGCTGGATACAACATCTGCCTTTCCCAGGTCATTAGTACTTAAGAACTGTTAATTTATGAGACTACAAGGTTACAGAGAGACTCAATTGTTTCTAGTTTAAGACTTGTCTGCTGAGTGTTCCAGTTAAATAAATTGTCCTCTTTTTTCTTTTCTTAAACACAAGTTATGCCAATGGAAAAGAGCCATCAACTCTTCAATATTCCATTAATTTTGTCACAATAACGGGTCATTTTTCTTCAGACTCTATTTCACAGAATTGTGTGATTTTGTACGGTATTTTCGCATCTCAGATTTCATGCTTGCAAAGTTTAAAATATGGACTTAGGAGTTTCAGAAAAAGTAAATAAGAAGCACAGAAAATTGTATCTCATGGAATATATACCTGACCTCCTCCTTAAATACCAAAACTTAAGGCAACGTAAGGATTTCTTTGGGATATGGTACGTAATTTCTGAGTACATATGTGAGGCGGGCAGGACTTAGTCACCTGCACTGGATTCCTTGCTTTGATCACCAAGACCTTGATCACATAGTGACACCCAGCCTTCATTACCAGGGCTGTAGTCTTTCATTTGTAGTCTTTGTTTTCTGTTTCACCTCTAATATGTAGTGGGCGAGAAAAGCACATGTACATGAAATAATAAAATTATTGGGGGAAATAATTTTTAAAACATCACCACAAACTACTGGGCAATTCAGCAACATGTTTAGAAGCACAAGCTAATTTTAATTTATTCAGAGACTTCCAATAGCCAGCATATTTTTTTTTTTTTAAGATGAAAAATATAATCACACTTCATGAGTCTATATATAAAGGTGATACAATTCTTGCTTTGAAAAATAAAAAATAAACGTCACTCCATAAAGATTAAGAAAGCAAGCCTGAACAGGGCAATTTAAGAATATAGAAAAAAAATATTTTGAAATAGTCCAATTATACACTCAATAGGAAAGCACTTGTTCCAATTTATAACGAAGCACTTTTTAAACATCTCTGTCATCAAGCTCTGAATATTATACTACTGTTGAAATTCACGCCTTGCCAAAAGTAAGAAATTCAAGTCTTTTCATTTCATGGCTTGAATTCTAAATTTAGAAGCATCTTTTGCATTTTTTTTTCCCTAGTCCCAATTCTAATTAAACTGATGTGGCCCCATACCTTGTACAGGTATGTCAGTATTTCCATTATCAGCGCTTGCTATGAAAATATTCTTTCAAGAAGGATACTGCATACAAGTATCTCAGCATGAACAAAAACAGATTTTACGAAACCTGGCATCAAGAGTTACTTCTGTATAAAGTGAAGGAGATCAAAACTTAACTTGCACACTAACACTCGTACAAATAGACACCTTTAAAGTCAATGGAAGAAAAAGAGCACCAAGCACATAGAGGATAATTGACTACAAATTAATACTCAGAGGGACAGAGAGGAGACAGGGATCCAGATACAGCCCTCTTTGTTCCCTCTCCATCTTCATGACTCATGTCCCAAACTAAATGGCTGTAGGTGGAGTGAGTTTCCTACTGCTCAGATTTCAGTGCAGACTAGGACCTACATCTGTTCTGAATTATAGCTATAACTTACACTTGACATTACCATTACCCAAAGCAAAGCCTTCGCCGTCTCAGACGGTAACAGCACATTATTATTATACCAAGTACTGCCAGAGCAGCACAGCCTTGCGGTAGCACATGCATGTAGTTGCAATAACTCTCATGTCAATATAATATCGTTCATGTAAGAAGTTATACTCAAACAAATCTGTTCTGCGAGCTGCAGGAATATACACTGGAATGAGAAACAAAATACAACCTGCCCCCAAACACAGGGCATCTAGATTGCACATCTAGGCTGCCACAGAACTCATTTGTAACTTCAGCCAAGAAGTTTTGTTCCCGTTTTTCTAACCTCTGGCAGGCTCTGAAGAATCAGCTTAGCTTTAGTGCTAGTCTTTCTCCTGAACCAGCTGCAACTCATCATATTATAATCCCATCTTCAATTGCTCAATCCATCCTTTTCAGTGCACATTTCCTTGTGTTAAGCCAGTTATTGGCCTGTGGCTCCCCATTCTTTCAGACTTTCCCAAGACTTGCTCTCTTAATATTCAGTATGTGCTTTTTCCACACGAAGCGCATTAAATAAATTGGTTCCATCACTCCTAACATTTTAAAAATACAAGCACATATATGTGGCCTAAAATGCATGTTATAACCCACATATTAAAGCATAAGTCTGCCAAGTTCCATTTTGCAATCAGAAGGGGAAATAGCGTTAGATGTAAAAAAATTTGTATGTTCTCCTACAGGGAGAAGTTTCATGCCAAGGCTTAAAATAGGATGCACAAACTTTTACAGTTAAGTTACCAAGCTCTGAAAATAACTTTATTCCTGATGGAGATACTGAAATGTCTTCGATGCAATAGCATATACTGACCATCTTGAAATCCTCATAGCTGGTTTGTGCGGACCACAGCTCACAATAGCCCCATGCACTGTAGCATCAATCACATCCTACATTAATGTATATAACGTCAATATATACTACATAGTTATGTAAGAACGAATGTAGCAAAATAGAAGATAAACTGAGATTTATAAGGAAATGGAAATAACTCTGAATTTCCAATTGGACTCTCATCTTCATTTCACCTCTATATTGCTGCTCTTCTGTTAACAAGTACTTTGCTCTAATTTCAAACTCTTGCAGTGCCCAAATAAAGCAGAACAGACATCATACAGTGAATAAGAAACACTGATTTAAGTTATGTTCAACTCAAACACCAAGTAGAATTCTTAAAATTTCCAAAACCCTGTTTCTGTTTTTATTATTTACATTCTATGGGGAAATTGTTTCAAAACCAAAAGCAAGTTTCTGAAGTATCTATTGATTTTAGTATAATATTCAGTGAACTATTTAGTATAACTGGTGTGCTTACAGAAGTGTGTGCAAGGGCAAATCTACATCCAGAAAATGCCTTTAAATACAGACTTGTGAAAATTTTATTTTTTTAAAAACACTTTCCAAAAGAAAATTTGAAGTAGATGTTATTCACATTTCACCTTTGGGAAGTGAACAAAAATTAGACTTTTCCAACAGTGTCACTAAGAGACATTAGTGACCTAACCCATATATCCAGAGACCAAGGCATTGCAACTGCATCACTGGAGAATCTGTAATGTTACACCATCTGCTACAGGCAGAAGTTCAACCACACCACCACACAGTACCTTGGCACAGCAGGGATATCAAGGAAGGGAACCACATTATGAAATTCATTCCACATATTTAATGAAGAATTCAATAACTAGACCTTCAGTGCTATTTATCAGCAGGCTATAAATGGCTACATTTACAGTTACAGATATAACTCAACTCTATTGGTATTTCTCTTCCATAAAAATAAATTCCCAACTCTAAATGTCACTGTATTTTTAAACATATCTAATGCAATGTAAGTGGTATACAGAGTAATAGCATCACAGGATTTAAGTGATACGCAGACAGCATCTTATGTCCCCCTACAGTGGTCCCTTTCAGTTATTTACATATGGCCATTCCTTGTGCATCAAAAACCAATGCTTTGTTGTCTGTTTTCATTTCAGAGAAGTTGCTTGTCTTCCACAATATATTTTGACCATCATTTAAACCATCCGCTGTCAGTGGAATCCCATCTTGTCTATCTAAGGAAATATTGTGCCCCAAAGACTCCACTAAAAACGTCCCAACTCACTACCTGTCAGGTGGCTGAAGGCACTCACTCGGGCAGCCTGCAGCTGGAGAGGATTATAGCTCACAAATGCTGCCAGTATCACTGAGACAGCAAGTAGCAGACAGTTCATTTTACAAAAACTTAATGGAGTGTATGGCCCTGGCTGCTTAATACAAGCACTGTCAAGGCATCTAAGCAAAAAGTCTCAGCTGTCACCACTGACAAGCTGAGTAGAATTATTTGTCACACTAGAATAGATAAGAGACCAGTAGAGTGGTGTATGGTGAGATTCCCATACATCTCCACACTGCTGTCTCAGACAGCTGGCATATGGTTTCCTCCAATACCCTGGCAGTATAATGTAATCTTACTACAAGGCAGTATGGTCAAAATGTTATTCTTCCATCTTCATATTTTAACTACATTATCCTCCTTTTTGCTCAGTGTTTCACGTCTTCTAATTAAGTGGTCTCTGACTTACCCTTCATATTTTCTGAAAAAGACAGCACGCAAACCCCTAAATAATCTCCAGGTCATTAGCTAGGGCAATCCATGTCATCAATACGTCAAATTAAACCAGCTAAAGAACTAACCTGATGCATCTGTTCTATAATATAAAAGCTTTCATCTGGATATTTCTTCTGACCCCATCAAAAAGTCTGCCACTTATAATCATTCAGCACATGTGTATTCATTAACAAAGACTTCCAAAAAGCTAATTCTTTCCCTGCTGCTGACTACACACCAAAGCTCTCATTATCCAGAGGACTGGATGTACGCAGTCTACTACTTTAGGATATGTACCACTCTCTTACACACAAAAACGTGGCCTTAAAACTCTACTATTCCTCACAATAGAGAATGTTTTTCCATTTATCAGCCTTTACTCTGCAAAATCACATTGATATTAATACTGAAGAACCGTAACCAGAGAGGTGCACATTCTCCTATAAACTCTTCAATTGCCTGAAACTCAAATACAAGTTGTTCAAAATCATCCATCAAGAACTATGAAACAAACTACTTTGGACAGAAGCCATGCAGTTATATCTGATACCCAGGTGTTGATGTAGTCCCAGTATCTATTATGCAACCGAAAATAAATTTATTTAATTTATAACTCTATTACTATATTGCACTGCCATAGCCTTCATAATATCATTTTCTTTTCTATCAGTCTGCTGCAGCTCATCGAATCCAATATGTGAGTTATTTTGGACAAATGTCATTTTATGGAATGATTCTTGGCAATAAAGCACAGTAGAGATCAGGTCCTTAATAAATGCCTCCTGATGTTAATATAATGCCTATAGCAGCATCACTGACCAACTAATTCATATCCAAAAATCTGGGGTTTTCAATGGCCTGCCAAACGTAGGTGGGTCTGTATTCTCTATGCTTCTCATCATACCCTTCTCCAGCCTAGTGTACTTAGAAAATAAGCTGTATGGATGATGGAATTTCTCTACTGTTTATATAACACCTTGTAAAAATAATGGCCTAAACTGGACTAAAGCCATGTACTCTAGATTTTCCTGTAATACCTACGAATATTTAAGCCTTTATTAAGAAAGAACATATTGTCAAGGAGTGTTTTTCGTAAGTAAGCTATAGATCAATTAACTATCTCATCTAGAGGACAGTGAAATACCTAGAAATGTTACTAGTTTAGAATGTTTCTTTTTAATTGTTTTAACACACTAAATGTATAAGTGAAAATTAGGAAGCTATACCCATCTGAACTTTACTGAAGGTTCCTTACTAAGTTTGAGAATAGAGTTTTACTTGGTATCACTTGTTATCTCAAAAAATGTTATCTCAAAATCAAATTTCAAGCGTCTGTAAATATACTGTCAAAACTGGTATAACAAAGGTTATGAGTTCTAGTCTTCACGATCAATAAAAACACAAGAAAAATGCCTGCAAGACAATATTTCGTATTCAGCAAAAAAGTTCATCCAGGACCAACAGTTAAGTTGGTGAACCTAGAGGGCAACTACTTCAGTGATAAAAACCTCTTTATTGTACCTCTATTTTTAATTCATGCAGATTGTCCGTGATGATTCACCCATGACTAAGTATGGGGGGGAAATAAGTACCACTTAAACCGTTCTCCTTTTGGGATGAAGTGACTTAAGGCAGTAGCACTATCAGTGGTTGAAAAGAAAAAAATTCTTCATTAACGTTTTGTAAAATTATTTCAAAACAGATATTGTCAAACTGATATATGCATGATTTTTTGCATGTGACATTAAGAAGTAACCAATTTGTCATTCACAAATGGGTTGATGCCTAGTCTGAAAATAAGCACCAATAAAGCAACTCTCTTAACCCATTCTTAAGTTATTAACACTGGCAACTGTTATCACATGCACATATGCAAACTGAAGATCTATGCAAATTGCAAAAGAACCATTTGACAGACTGGATCAGAAGAGCTCTGCAAAAGAAATATAAAAGCATAAGATTGAAGTGCCAAAATCTCCTTCTTCTAGTCAATACACAACCTGTATTTCCCTTCAGACAGATTTCTTACTCCAAGTTTTAAGAAAAGAATCTTACAGAAGAATGAAGAAATAGCAAGAAATAAAAGTAATAATACAGACTGAGTCAAGTTACAAAGGGTTGTCAGACAAGGATGAGAAGAGAACTGTGTAAGTGACAAAAAAATAAGCAGATAGAGGCAAGGCTACCCATGTTGCACAAATGCCAGTTTTATTTGCTTGCTCCTGCCACCTCTTGCTTTAAATCTAGGGTCCACTACTAAACTGTCAGATGGCATGAAGCAGTGCCACTTCTTAGGTGTAGTCCTTCAGTCTGAGAAATGCTATGAGGTTATCACTGGATGAGAGACAAGTACTTTGCCACACTATTTCCTAGACAATGAAACAGTCCCAGTATCCCAAAAGGCACTTTTTTCTCACACTAGTTCTCAGGGAAGAACATATGTATTTCCTGAAACATTCTTCCTCACAAAAGCACTAGAAGGTACAATTATTGAAACATTAGCAAGAAAGAAAAAACCCAAATGAATAAAATTCAGCTAAAAGCATCATCATCTAATCTTCTACCTGACATTTATTAAATTCAGGAGTTTGATTGTTTCAACTAAAATTAAAAAATATGTCACCTCATCTCAAAGACCTCCCCCCCCCCCCTTCCGAACAGCCAACAGATATTCTAGATTATTTCCTGCACACAGGGAGAAAAATGACTATGCAGTAGGAGACAAAGTTTTCACTTTGTCTACAGTGAGGAATCTACATGTTACAGATGTGAGACCTGACAAAACCATTACTATGTATTACTACACAGAAATATACATACACTACACATAAATACACATACATCTACAAAACCAGGCTAAGAATCTTCCTAGAAAAAGAAAGAAAAAAGTGCCTCCTCACTGGAGCTGAGAGCCATTCCAGAGAGTTAGTTTTGCCTCCGGGCTAAGCCATCGATTGCCATAGCTCTGACATGATCAGCTCCTTTCCAACTGAAGGACTGACAGGTGCACTGGGCTTCAGAAGACAACCTGTTACAGTCCTGACCAAGAAGAAACAGCTGTAGTTTTGATGATGAGGTAGAGCCTAACGCTATGGGGATACGGTACTAAGTTATGGCATCACAAAATTAATATTGAAAATTTGCAGAATCAAGGAACAGGGGGCAGAAGGAGATAGAACTAATCATGAATGAAAATTAGAATGGATATAAGAAATAGGTACATACAGTAAAGTAGATGCTTGCTAATTCACACTGTTGAAAGTGCTTAACAAGTGAGCAGCTAACCTACTTAATGTGTGCTCAAAGGACCTAAAAAAGCCAGTGCAGACAGCATTAAATTCCTCTTTCTCAGACTTCCAAAAAAGTTCTATCATTACATGAGCAGCAAATGCTTTTGAATGCAGTTAATCAGCCATACAATGAGAACAGAGAGGGACATCCATAAAAACAAATGAAAGCGTTTAGAAAGTGTTTCTTCATAATGCTAGTTTTGGAAAAGAACTATGGTTAAATTTTACTCACCAATAAGTGGGCTCCTCCCTACCAATTTAGCCAATCAGTTAACAATGTTATATCATACTTCCTATGAAGATATCATTAACTCAATCTCACAGACCAAGAAACAAGATTACAACATCCTAGTTACACAGAAATGAATATCACAAGCAAAGATAATCACATAATTCAATAGAAAATTAAGAAGGTTAAACCACTTATAATTTAAATCAAAGCCAAAGTAGCAAAGTAAGTGTAAAGTTACAAATTGCAAAACATTAATTCAACTTCTAAAAGTAAAGACAAACTTTAAGATTTCTGTCTTGTACAAACACTAAAGACAAAAGAAGACACGCTCAATCAGCAAATAACCTCCGCCAAGAATCAACGCACGTTTCTGAACTTTCTGGTATTCCCTTTTCCCCAAAAGCTTCAAAGTGAGGATTCTGAGGCATGTATGCAGAGGCACTTAGTAAGCTTGCACTGCAAGATTTCAAGAACTATGTATGCTGGCACAAGTGAAGTGCGACATACTGACTGCATCATAAAAACGGCGAGACTGACATTCACAATTGTAGCAATTCATCCAGAGAGCACTGCAATATATCTTCACTTCAGCGTCTGAAGAAACAAGGTCTAAACATTGAAAACTTGCTGCATGCCGGTGAAATAGCTTCATGGTTCCATTTAAACAGTGAAAGGGGAACATTTGCCCCGAAGAGCCTTCTTCCTATGAAGGGACATATACAAGGCTTTTCTGATCGCTTTGGAGTCACAACTGAGAAAGCCTCTTTGGACCAGGAGATAACATCAAATTGGAGCAGCAGGGCCATTTACATGGCTGCGTTATCCCACCCTAAAGATCCCATCCCAGACTCTGCACAGCCTGACACACACAAAAGGGATGTGAGCCCAGAGTGAGTTCTCTTCACTTGCCTGACAGCTGGTGAAGACTGAAGGATGGTGTCCTGGCAAACGGCACTGCAAAAAAAAAAAGAGGTAAGCGGAATAGATCACCTGAACTCACTCCTCACTCTCCCACATCCCATCCCAAATCTCACCAATTCAGAATTACTAGAGCTTCAGGGGACAAGGGAAAGGGTAAAGTAGAATGGCTTTCCTGGAAAATGAGAAAGTAGTAACTAAAGCAGATAATTTCTTACACTTTTCAATATCCTAGCCATTTCTGAGCTTTAATCAGCTATCTCCTCCCCTAAAATCTGCTATGCAACTAAAGGCATACCCCAGAAAAAAATTTTTAATACCGGCTCCTTGTGGGATCAAGCTGATCTATTTTAGCCCATTTCTTTTTAATAAATGCAACGATTTTAATCAAATTTGTTCAGAGAACAGAAGATTAGTTAAAGAAGAGAAGTAAATGAAACATTAAATTAAGGTATCATTGGGAATTAAAAATGTAATTTTATGTTATTATCAGTGGTATATTATGAATAAAGAACACGCAATATGCAATTAATATGCAGCACAATATGAACAGCATTTGAGAAAAACGAATTTGATATGTAAGACAGAAAGGTCACAAATCCTTAAACCCAATTCAATTTGCTTTATTCTGTGCAATCTTCCCATGGGCATCTGTTTAAGTATTTCCAGGTATGGGAAAAATCACTACTAAATTCTGACATATTTTAAGGCAATTAGGGTTCATGACAGGCAACCCAGTATATTTCCTACACAAATCAAGGCACTACTCCTGTAAGCCCGTTTTTGTTTGAGCAGCTAGCAGCTTCCCACATGGAGCTACACAGAAAGCAACGGGACAGAGACCAGCAGTTCATAAGAATAAGTCAAACAGTAGAATTATGCCATTAATTAAATTCTAAACTCCCAGCTTATCCCAGGTTAAAATGTAAAACGTATTATTCAGTCACTAACCAGTGCACAAAAATGACATCTTCCTAAGCCACTCGCTGTTCTGTTTATGGATATTTTGAGGGAGAAGATAGGAAGTCACGTCCTATCAGACTAGCAGTACATTTTAACTGTAAATATCACCAAGGGAAATAGCAAAAGTACCCAGAAAACAAGACAAATATCCTGCATATTAAAGAATGCCATTTGATTTTAAAACATTTGCATATATACTTACTCAAAGTTACTTTTTTCATGATCAAGACAATAGAGACATTGTCATTTTGCTTAACTGCAGCATTTTTTGTGTAACACTGGTATCACTACGGATTTATTCATGCTCTTCATGAGCAGTGTAAGTTTTTCTTAGCTCCCTCAACTACACCCACAGATTACCACACAAATTCTGAATTCACAGGTATCTGAAACTCTTCGGAAAACAAATAGCCAATATAAAGGTTTCTTTTATTGCCACTTGACTCCACTCCGGTGCAACAGCGCCTAAAACAAACTAAGCACAAGTGTGTACACAGGAATGGGCACATTCAGACTTTGTGGTATGTGCTCGGGAGCCTGTTTTCAGATTCCTTAACCTTCCCTTTCCTACCCCTTCCCTCTTCCTCTTCCCCCAGCAACCAGATTCTTTAAGCACACTGGAGCTCAAACAAGAACTGCATGCAAGGAGTCCTCTTTCGTATACTAAATATTTACGGAAAGAGACAGTCTACTGGTTTTGCAAAGCTCATAATTGCAACAGTAAACTATATATACATTAAAGTTTTAGATTTTTTTTAATTTAAAAAGATCAATCAATGTTACTTTCAAGTCTACATGAAACCAGCAATTTTTTCATCAGTTTCCTAAAGCCATTCATTTTATCCATCCAGTCTAATTGCATAGTTTCACAATTCTCTGCTCATTCCCACTCATGTCATCTATTGACATCCCATTTTAATAAATGTTGTTTCGTGCTTCTTCAAATGCATTCAGCTGAATGTCTATTTCTGACAAGCAGCATTTACAGAGGGCAAGTGGGATCACCCAGACTGACCTTCCACAAGGCACAGGCCGAAGAATTTAACTCAGTAATTTCTGCATTGAGCCCATATGCATCTAGCTGAGCCGGATCACATCTTTTAGCATGACATATACAACCTTGATCTAAATACTTAAACTGAGAGCAATACCGTGATTTGGTTAATTTAGAGGTTTGGATTTCTCTATCTATAGCTGTGAGCCTCAGATTTACAAAACTAGAGGACTAGTTCCCAACAAATTCCCAACTTGGTTCCTAAGGTTCAAGCATTTGATAAATCCTCTCCATTTCAAAGGACAATTATTCCTTCCCATCAGTTCTGAGGCCAAATTGATATTAAACCCAAATTTTTCTTCTATGCAAAAGAAAAGATTGAGATGCTTACAGCTATCAAACAAGTCCTGTAAAGCTGGCTAATACATCCACAAAAATATAACGTATAGCAAAAGCAGTAAGTGTTGAATAACACTAACTACCAAAGATACACTGGGAGACCCCTCCTCACAAGCATTATTGCAGCTCAGAGATCAATAATTCTGTGTTTAAACTTGACAAGTTTAACATTACATCTCATGCATCAAACTTTAGAGTTATCAAAGAAGATACAATTTTAAAAGACTCAGTTTTCATGAAGGGCGGGCTTGAAGTACTTTTTCATGGGTCAGATCTAGTATACCTTTAAATACATTATTTTTTTCTTAAGAAAGGAAACACCACTGATACATTTGTAAAATTCCAAGTGCAGGAATTTGCTTTTAAATTACAAAAACAGTTGCATGTTCTGAAATAAAACTACAGACACCATATTTATGTCACACAATTGCACAGCTGTGAAAGAAAAGGTATTATGCTTCAAGATCTATCAGTGCTTGGCAAGAGGGACCAAGGTGACACTGACCTCATATAGTGAGAATTACTTACATGGTTCTGTTCATTAACTTGCAAGTACAGTAGCTTTGGACAATTATCTGTTTCACAGCTCTCATGAAGAGGACCACCCTGCCATCTCTCATTTTGGATGTTTACTGAGCCATAAACTCAAACAGGCTGCCACATAACTCCAGATGTTCTAGTCTTGCTCACAGTGAGAGCTATCTAATCAAGCATGAGAGCAAGAAACTAAGATCATACTTAAACTACATGACCAAAAGTCTTTTCTGGATCAGAAATACCGAAGCTAACATTCAAAGGAAGCCTGTGACAAACAGACAATAGTATTCACCTGAAAATGTCCTTTATTTTGCTGCTGTTAGCCTGATGTCTTCTGCCCAAAAAAAAGTTTCCTCTTTTTCATTATGTTAGAAGCATAAACATGTTTACATATAATATCTCTGCTTTGCATCTTGATAATTTCTATGCATTCTTGGTTAAGTCACATCTTACTGCTACTCAGAAAAGATAAATAGTTTGGGTTTTTTTAACTAAGGGTGAGAGTACGCTAAAGACATTTTCTTGAGGAAATTAGATGGCTCTAAAAATTTTGAATGCAAATTTTAAGTCATAAAGCTCTTATTTTTCAAAACATTTAGCTATATAGTCCGCCCTTACCTTATCCCTTACTTCATTACTGGTATTACTTTAGATGATCAAGTTTAAGAGAAAAAAACAGTACAGTAAAACTACACGCAAAAAGCAGCAAAATATTTTCAGTGATTAAGCTTTGCCTTTGAAATTCATATTCACATACGATTTGGTAACCTCAAAGCAAACAGGAAATCTGCAGATTAAAATCTTTTTCTAGGTGAAGCACATTTTAACAAACGATAGATATTTTTTGAAATATTTACATACAGTTTGCCTTTATTAATTCTTTACTCCTATAGAAAGCTATAAATAAGTGCACCATGGTTAACTGATGAGACAAAGATATCTGCTTACTCAGTCGAAACAGAGTTTAAAACTTTTGCTTAATCCAGCTCTTAGGACTCAAGTCCTGTCTGACAAACTAGTGAATATATTACTTTTTGAGAATAAACACATACATGGAAACTATTCATTTTTACTACTGAAAATAATATTAATTGGTGTTGCATTCACAATAGAAGTGTGCTACTGGAATGCAAACAAGCACAGATTGTTCAGAACAGAGGACAGGCAGTGATTTTGAAATGTTAATTAGAAACACAAGGGATATGAGAGTGCAGTGGGGAAAAAAATATGAATGTGCTGATTGTGAGAAAAAGAGAAACCTTTTACAGCAAAGGATCCAGAACAACACTGGCAGTAAAAACAGAAACATGCAGTTGGCAGAATAGAGTGTGCACATCTACAATGCCTACAGAAAACTGATTTTATGCAATCATGCAGTGCGCTGAACATGAAGTCACCTTTCTACAACACAGGACCTATAAGACTCACTGGATTTACCGCAGGCCAACTGCATCTCCTGGAGAAATCAGTAAGAGTTTTGTCATTGGACTGGGTGGTCATGGGAAGCGATATTAAGTAAATTTATTCAGATAAACTGTGCAACTCCCATTAAACTAGAATAAATGTAAGTTAATTAACATTCACAGCAGTAATAACACCCCAAGTAGTTTTTACTATCTGGATTTTTAGGAAAGATGCAAACCTACATTTTATTTGAAATGTTTAAGACACAACTGATAGCAGTAAGTAACAGTTTTCCTCTACCATTCACTTCTACTGAACTTTAAAGCCACAACAGCTTTTACACAAATTTTGTTTCTGCTAGTAGTTCCATGCACCTTCTGTTTTGATGCCTTCTTTCAAGCTTCACTCAAACCACAAAACAAAAAAATAATCAAACCAAAACTTAGAAATGAATCATAAATCAATCTGATTCTAATGCAGATTACCACAAATTGTAACATGAGTTTAATCCCCCTAAAATTAATGAAATGCAAGAGAAAGTGACAGGCCTGCTCATGTGGAGCTCCCTACAAAAGGGATGTTGAGTGAAGAGTAAATTAGCTCCTTCCCATCTTCTGTTGTGCCACAGTACCGATAGGACTAAAAATTTTTGTTATGTAGAGAACCAACAAGGAGGCAACTAAGCATATGAGGGTTGTTGGTTCTCTTACAAACAAAAATTCAGAAACTCACATGTAGATAGGAAAGGTTATCAATTTAAAGTTTTAAGACTGCTTTCGATAGAAGTATCAAAATACTAGAGCCACTATCACAACCCCAGGGCACATGCAGCTATACACATCCCTTGATTTACTTTTGCTTTACTGTCTTCTCTGAAACGGAGGCAAGAGTTGATCTCAGTTTGTCTCCCACCCATACACAAGTTTAATGGTGGACGATGAAAGATCCTGCCATTTGACTGCCGTGATTGACCAGAAATGATACCAAAATTAACACGCATATTTATTTCTTACAAACATGATTTTACTTTTGGTTACACTGATCTAAGTCAGTACCCATTAGAGGTGACCAACTATGCTGTAAATAAGAAAAGACTTAAACTAGTATCACAATAACTCCCTGCTCTTGCAGGATGCAGCAGATTATTTCATTGAAATTCATATTGATTGTTGCAAAACAGCACACTAATGCAATATAGCACCAACAAAAGGAGTTACAAAATGAAATCTTTAAAATTAAGCATGCATTGCATTTTATCTGTACTAATTTTTTAAGACATTGGATCACCAATTTTGTTACATTATCAAATAAGAGAGTTTAAGACCAGAACCTTGAGGATTACACACTTAAGAGTTATTGCAAATAAAGTTAGTCTTTTAGAATTCAGATAAAAGTTCCATTCATATCTAATTTCATCTACTATAATTAATGGATCATAGAAGAGTAGTTACTAAACACATTAATGACATTTTAATACAATCATTAAAGTTATATTGTCATAGGAGTCTTATATACAAAACCAATGGACTATAAAGCTTCATTGTTTCGGTATGTAATAGTAGAATTAGATCATTCCTTTTCCAAATTAATCATTTCAAACTGACCTTCACCAAAACAAAAAATATTTTATTACCTGTAGGTACATGAAAAATACACCTGTGTATACATTTACAGTCACCTTAAAAAAGTCATCCATATTTCTAGGAGTTGCTAATAGTTTCTTCTCCAGTCAGGCACCATTCTTCCCGTATAAAGAGCAAGACAATAAATTCATTTCACTGATTTTCTATCAGAAAATGAACGAAGAGGCATCATATAAAATCTGATCCACATTTCCTGTCTTTCACATTAGGATTGACTCTACATTTTGGGTGGTGAAATACAGAAACTGCAGATTTAGGCTGCAGCTTGGGAGTTACTAGCTAATGATGCCTACCTGGCTTGCCAAATAATAGAGCACTCTTTCAGCAGTCTGGCCCCATTTAAAGCCTAATGATACTACTGAGCCTGGTCTACTACTTCTTGAACAGGAGATACCACACAAGAATAACCAACAGCCTTAAGAAAAATCATCCCTGTAAACTGGGAATTATTATTGCTCTGGATAGGAAGGCAGCTGAAAGCAAACACAGGCATGCCTGCTCACTGCCCGCTCCTGACTTTCTTCTAAATATACACATCTCAACTGCCAGAAGAGGCAACATTTCAAAATTTAAGTTGTCTGACCACCTTGTTACACTCACTCTTTCACATGTTTGTCTAAAAATGAGGCACCTTAATGCCTTCAGCATGTCTTCAGCTTTGATTAGTTACAAAAGCCAGACAATTTAAACTGACTGGCATCTGTATGCAACACCGTCTTTTACATTGGTACTCATAATTCTCTGGTTTTGTCTCGGATGTTAAAACTGTTTCATTAAGGTTATTTTTGTTGGGTTTTTTTAAACAAACATTATACAAACATTATAATAACTGGACACAGGTACACACACATGCATTAGGTAATTATGAAGCTATTTTCAAGGATGCAATGGAGCCCATGAAGACAGCTTTGTAACTCTTTGCTTTAATTTCTTGAGCCAACCCCAATAACACTATTTTTAAAAGTGTGATAATTTAATATTTAACATAGCAATCTCGCAGCATCCCATTCTTGCATGTACACATATACAGACTAGCAGAGAAGATAGCTAACCAGCATGGGACCCTGAATCACAGAGGCATTTCAAGCGAAGTTGGAATAAACCTTTCCTGACAAGCCAGGATTGTTTGTAGTAGGATCCCTGCTGCATGTATGTATACACCTGTGTATGACCTGAAACAATACATTCAGCACATCAGTGGGGGATGTTTTTTAACCCCTTCTACAACAGACCATCCCTGCTCCGATGAAAACATCAAGAAGTCTAGACGATACAAGAAAATATCTGTACTAAATCCTAAATAATAATAAAAAAGTTTTCTGAAGGAATTCTGCAGTTCAATCTAAAGGTAAAGCTTCATGACTTCAGGGTCACTATATAAAGTGTAGATCTATTCTTGCAAGTTACAATTCTCGTAACTGTCCAACAGGCAACCTGATCCCAGATTTTCCGATGTGTATGAATGTATAATAATGGAGCCAGATAGTCAATGGGATCACCCCAAAACATTTAGAATTGTCTGCTACCTAGCTCCAAAGGTCTACAAGGACCAGGTTGTCCAAGGGCCTTGAAGTCTAACATTTAGGCATATTAGCAATTTTGAAAAATGCTACTAGGTGCACCTAGGTAGCATTGCAACTCAGGTCCCTGGAAGCTTTGCTCTTACTGAAAGTCAATGGTAACCCATGTTCTAGCTCACTACTGGCAAGACAACCCAGGTATGTGCAAGCACCCTGCTCTCCAGGCTGCGATCTCAGCCAGGCAGCTGTAAACCAAAGCCATATCAGCTCATGCCATTCCCATGCAACTGACTGTCTTCTCATACTATTCAGGCAGAGAACCACAAACTCACGCCAGCATGACTTCCAAAGCAAATTTGCTGTCCCCCACCATCCTGAAACAGAAAAACAGCAAGGCTGGGTTTATCAGAGCCTCGCCGAGTGAGCTCTCCCTGATGGTCTGCCATCCTATCAGAGCACTTGAGCACTGCATACTGCTAAATCAGAGAGACATACAGCTGCACATAGCAGTAATCAACAGATTTGTCCCCTGCTGCTTCAAAAGCTGTTGTCCAAACCTATGAATCACCACATCACCGTGCTCTTTTTGGAGAATGTAATATAATAATACAGACTGAGGTCTCTGGATAACTCGATGAAGAGCTGCATCCTTTCTTGCTGAAGATGATCTGCTTCGGGTATCATCTTCCAGAATCCACTGAAAGGCAGCAAAAGTAATCAGACAAAACACTACTTTTTGGAAAACATCTATTTCCTCAAATCCAAGCATGATTTTCACCATGAAGCTTGTACCAAGCTCTTCCTCGCAACAAACAAAAGAATTGCTATATCTCAATCTAAATTTCAGAAGCAGAAAGGAAAAGAGCCATTGACTCTGCAAAACCATTACTACTGATCCTGCATTGGACAGCATCCACCAATTCTGAAGAAGTATTACAGTAAAACAAATATTGCATGGATTAGCAAGCAAAAAAGAAAGTGTAAGAAACATCTGAAACACCCAAGAATTACTGTTTCCCCCTCCACTTGCTTCAAATCCCCAAAGACCAGTATTATGACTCCATCATGCACACACTTCATGCAGGCAGGGAAAGAAAGCCTCAGACCACAAGTGGCTTAGTGAACCTTAACCTGCCATAAAATTAAGACCAAGAACATAACACCGTTTGACTGCTGTTTCAGCTCAGTGGTCATTTTGCATTTAGCACATCATAATCTCACACAGACAGCCCAGAAAAGGCTCACAGGGCCTTTTCCACAGCAGGTAAAAAGACCTGGTTTTCATTCCGTAGAGTTTACGGCATAACTGATCTCAACATCAGAAGACATTGAAGATCATGCATCAAGGACGAATGTAAGCTAAGCAACTTGAGAGTGGTTTACGATGTTACCTACAGTCCAGGTTAATATGAGATTTTAATAACGGTACATTACTGTGTCTGAGGCCACTAGAGTTATGTTGCAGCTTCTTTACCAGATTGCATTATATTTCTTCACAGTTCCTATCTACTTTCAAATTTAAGTAAACCCCAGGGAATGCAGCCATTTGGTATTTTTGTTGATAGCTTAGCTGCTTTGCTGCCACCTCTCTCAAGAGAGCTTGTTAGGTGTAATACCTCTAAGAAAAGGTTTAACTAACAGTTTGTTCCAAGTCCTGAGAAAAGTAAAAATAATTTTAATTATGTCCTCATTTCAATGCCAGGCCACCTTCTTTACTATGACAACCAACCACATTCTGTACTGCAACAGATTTTGAGACATAAACATAAAAACATTTTGGGCTTCTTAAGCTAGGAAGGCAGTTTTGTTTATTCAGCAGTAGGTATCTGAAATGCATATCATAAAGAAACTATAAAAACATTTGAACGGGTATTTCTTATTGCAAAGGGAGGCGCAAGAAAAAGCTTAAGTATAGCTTAAAGACAAGTCATAAGGACACCTGCATTTGTCAAGCTTCAGCTGATCCTAAGGTACAGGAAACATGAATGAAAAACACCAGTAAAAATAAAGCAAACTTCTCACATTTGATTGAAAGAACCAGTATCACTATAAACCAAGGCACTCTCACTTCTTATTGCAAATATGTCCTCACAAACACTGCGGAACCACCAAACTCTTCAGAACTAAAATGCCAAGGGCCACATCCCTTGTCTCCTGCTCTGTCTCTGACAGATGCTTCAGTTCTGCCCCCACACTTTTTATTTCTACTCATGTCGCAACATGTACCTACTAGGCAGATTTTTCTGTGTCTGTTAAGAGGAAGATAACTAATGGATAAATGAAGACACAAGCATGGACAGAGAAAAGCAAAGAAAATGGACTGAGCAAGTTTTAGGATGTCCAAAAAGGAACAAAAGGTCTTTATTACTTACATTGAAGAGGGAAAAATAAAGAAAGCATGCATTTACTTTTTTTTTTTTTTGGCCAGCACTATGTAAACGGGTGAATATGGAGAAGTATCATCTTACTGTTTTAAAGGAAAAGTTCTAAAATGATGCACCAATAAGATTTTCTTTCAGATGAGGTAAATTGAGCTCAAGAAATTATATTTCCGGAATCCAATCTATCATTTTCTGTATTCATCATACAGCTGTTGAGTAGAACAGTGATAGTACTATCTAGGATAAAGGATTCTATTTACCTGAAAAAGTCGTATTTTGTAAAAGTAACTGCTAATATAAAGCTTGTAATAAATGTTACTCGGTGAACTCGCAGCAAAACCATAAGGTCTGCATTAATTAAATCAGTGAGTCCCAGTAGGCATAGCTGATTTTGATGGAAGACACAGGTGGACTTGGAGGAGCAGAGGCAGAACAGGAATACTTCACACTCAAACAAAAGCTTCCCCAAAAGCTGGACCTACCTACCTCCAAGTCCCTCAACCCTGTCTCTAAACAATGCACTGAAACCTCAGGCTTTTAAGTTCCATTTTCTGCAGTTCTCACATATTGGATATCCTCCTTGTTGAAGCTGAAACCTCCATTACTTTAATTACAACATTATTTATTTCCTTTGCAGGTGTTTTGTTGGGCAAGGGGAGCTGGGTGATTTGGGTTTTTTTAATCAAAAATTGGGTCATCATTTCTTAGTTATGGCTTTTGCTTTTGTGAAAAACCATTGCAAAATATTTATCTTGCTAGAGATAAGTTCTTTTCCGTAACACACTGGGATGCCTTAGAGCACTAAAAGCGTTCATATTAGGATTGTGAAACACTCTGCTTTGAGCAGTACTGTAGCTATAGATATAACCTGAATCTCCAGCACACAGATTCATAATGTTGCTGAAATCCATCACCTTTGCCATCCACATCACCAGAATGAGGATGGTTTCATTCAAACGGGTATAGCCATATTCTAAATTTAAAAAAAAAAACAAACACACAAAACCAAACAAAAAACCACAAGCACAAGTCCACAGATTTGACAATACAGTGCATAAAGGAGTCTCTTAATGAAACAGCTTGAACAGCTCAATTTATTGATCACTGATCGGTATTGCTGATCAATTAAATGTCATTATAACCTTGTATTTGTGCTTGATCCGCTTCCATTAAAACAAATGTCAAAACTTTCCCAAGATTACTTCCTTTATAGGTCTTAAGGTATATGGAACACTCCCCTCTGAAATCAGAGGTGTTCTATTTAGGACAGCATAGTCTTAAAAAATTAAGTATACTGAGAATGACATGAGGATGCTAAATATTACACCTCTTCCTTGAACTACAGCAGAGTCAGAAGCATCTATTTAAGCTTCCATATTTTCTTTAATTTTTCCAATATTCATGTGAGAAATAATGATCATATATCTTGGTTGTTCTGAAAATTCGTTTTGCATGCTGCTCTAGATATTTACCAGTTCACAAACAGTGATTATGCTACCTTGCTCGAAACCAAAGGCTGATTGTAGTGTCACACAGTCATTAGTTCTAAACTACATGTATGGAGCCACTTATGACCACCTTTGTTCCAAGACATGTAACCTCCCATGAGATCCAGATCATGGAAGTATTGACCTCAGCAAGGTAGTCAAGGCTCAGCTTAAATTCAATGTTTCCTTTGACTTCTCAATTCTTGTTGCACATTCCCAAAGCCTTTCCATAGCAAACTAGACCTCAAGGTCTAGTTCATTCTTCAATAAAAGGGCCTTATTTTGGTATATGATGGGCAAGGGCCTTGCTAAGAATTTACTTCCACCACTGCTGCTGAAAACATTAGTAAAGGAAGGTTAACGCCCAAATTAATTACAATGCTAAGTACAAACTGTAAGACAGCAGAAACACACAAGTCTGGTGAGCTGGAAAAAACCCTTCAAGTGTGATACACTTCAGAGCACGATCAGAAAGATGTCCCACAAAGGCACAATAAAAAGACAGTGAAATTATGTGTTCATGGGTTTTAGAATCTCTGCTATAAGCAGGGGAACACGTCAGCTCAGAAGGGCTTGAAAACAGAATTTTTTCTGATCAAACTCACTGAACGGTATTTCTAGTCTTCCTCTATCAGAGCAGCACATGGGCAGCTTCCCTCCCCTTCCAGTCAGTCTTCTATTACAAACTCATGCCTAGAGCATTGGTCATCAAAAAAAATACAAATCCAAGAAAACGCCTATCAGGACTAATTTGTAACACTCTCACAGCTAGACAAATCCAGCTCTCCATCCACTCCTGGGGAAAAAAAACTGCTCAAAACTCTTATTCTTTAAATTTACAGTCTGTAGCTATCGCTGTACTAGTTTACACTAGTTGAAAAATCTCACCATCGTCTGTTAACGAAAGATTCGTCTTGTGTTAGCACAGACTTTCTAATAGTGTTCAGTCCCCACAGAGAACAAATTTTACATGCAGTTTCTTTACGGCAAAGTACACAGCATTCCATGTCGATTTTTAATTTTAAGACAAATACTTTCACTTCCAGTTTGCTACAAGCAAAAATCACTAGAAATATGAGCCTGTTAGGAGGTTTTGAAAATAAATATTTTCATCTAGAAAAACTACACTTTGTTTTAGAGATCATTTTATAGTTCTGTAGTATTTCCATGGTCAGTCATACACTATGGCAGTCAAAAAAGATTTATTAATCCCTTTAAGGAATTAATATGCAATACTGAAGAATTATGATACAGTTTTCTAATTACTTTATGGCACCCTGTAGAGAAAATCAACTTTAAACAGCAACACATTTCTGTTGAAATGAAAACATTGCTCTACTTATGTGTCATTTTAGTATGGCATAGCAGGCTGTCACAATCTACCTCCTGCATGCAAGTCAAGTTTTTACAAATGTTAAAAATCTTAATTATGTCTCTAAATTCAAGAATATAGAGCCAAATTCTTCCTCAAAACAGTGGAAAATAAGGGGATGCCCCTAATAACAGATGGTGGGGGATGGAAAGCAGTATTTGCTTCCTCTAGATGACGACACCGAAATCTTGGCTCTACTGAAGAACCACTACAATCAGCAGAAAGTTTTCCTGTAGCTCTAGGAACAGGTTATGCAAGTCATAGGAGTTGTGTCCAGTCATCATTAACTATAGCCATAATTCTCAAAGGAGCCCAAGGACATGCTTATCAAATCGAGCCAATACTGTTAACTCAATGGCAATTCACTGATTTTCTTACAGTAATTCAAATCTATATGCAGACATATGTGCTTGGGAACCAATTCTGAGCGGAATTTCAAAACAATTTTGTTCTAGTAAATGCAAAAAAACACCCAGCTGTAATTATCATTATTTCTTGCTTAAATAAATACTACAATTTCACGGGGAAAAAAAATTAAAATGTATTAGGCCCTACTGACGCTTTTGAGCGTAGAAAATATTCCCAAGATGTTCTTGCTAAAATAATGACTCGAGGAAATGTAGTCAAAGACACTTCCCTCCACTCAAATAAACTATGCATAGATGATCATACGACACGCATTTCAAGTCACTGTTTTGGCTAAAGACTCCTTTGGAACCTAGGGGTCAGCATGTGGGCTTCCTCCCCGCGTTTGCTCTGATGATTAAGCAGCAATTAAACTATTTCACCATTAAGCTACTTCATGGTATTTTCCTGTACAGTTTGGGCGATTTTCTGATGGTTAATCTCTCTGACCATCATTAACACATTACAGCTAAAGGCAACCCATGAGAGAATGACCAATTAAGCAAATGATTAGCAATTTCCTTTGCCCTGTCCAACCCCCTAAAATTAGGTGGTTCAGGCTTGACCACCGTGCCACAACAAAAATGAGTAAAATGCATTGTACCTCATTATTCCTGTTTGAATAGCAAATTACCTAAAACTAACTCATTCAGCCATAGCAATGAGGAACTGCAAATTGTTTGTTAGCATTGTCTTGAGGGCATGTCTTCTTCACATGTCCTTTCTGCTATGAATTCTATTACACCACTTGAAGCAATGCTATTTATAAAGCAACTACACAAAACAGTTCAGAGGAAACCAGTTGGATAATAATGTTTTGTAACAGCTAAAAGGCAGCAGCAGCACAGAGCAGAACCTCAAAGATGAGAGGAACAATTTTTTTTATTCCATGAGTGATCTCCCTGAAGTGAGCAGAGTAACAGACACTCAGGAATAACATGGTGCCAATCGAAAGATGTGCTAGAAACTGGTCTGATTTTAATGAGCAAGGCTCTTCAGGATTTTAAAATACATCTTTTAAAAGTGAAATTGTAACAACTTGACAAACTCATGAATGATAACTCCTCTAAATCTTATCTTTCCCTACTTGACCACGTTATCCTCCCTTATTCCCCTCCCTTCAACTACTTTTTCTTCACATATAGAAAAGCTATCTTACGCCATTAAGAGTCATGTAGTTGGGGACTGGGAAGGGTCTGTGATTCATCTTGCTGAAACAGGAGACCAGCATGTCCCCATGACCCAGAAATACGGCACCTTTATTAATTTAAATAGGGAAAGCTACATTTGTGTATAAAAAAAAATGGTTGAAGGAATATTCTAGGTTCAGGAGCCAAACAAATAATGTCATCATGAATAGTGAAGTCTAATTGGGCTGGGGGGATGGGAGTCAGATCACTTAAACTGAAATTTTAAGAGTTTTAACATTTTCATTTACATTTTAAAGAACAGGAACTGACTGAGAAACATAGAACTCTCATTTCACTTCCCTATTCCCTTGTTCCCAGCTAAAAATAAATTTACCGGAAACCTGTATTAGCAGTACAGTACTGCCTCTGGCCCCCTACCAGGAAGGGCAAATGCTCTCTGTATCCCTTCGGCTCTTCCCAGGGTCATTCCCTACTTGCAAGTTCCTTAGTTAACTAAAGAAGCAGTGGCGATGTTTATGTTTATCTATTTTTTATATTAATGTGTGTTTGCTATTTGATGGATGGAGATCTTAGACAGTCTTCCACTAAAGTTAGAATATAACTCACGGTTATTTTGCTAATCAGTACCTTTCATCCATCACTTCCAGGGACATCCAGCAGTTGAGAGAAATCTTATTATTCAGACTAATATATGGAAGTAATTCTCACATACGCAGTCAGCTAGCAGACAGATTTCCATATGCATAACTGTGGAACAGAATACCTTCAGCTCTATAGAAGAAGCTGGGACAAATCAACATCAGTAACATTATGAAACTAAATATCACGTTTATATGCACAGATTTGGTGATCAAAAGTCTAAACTCTGCAAATCTGTCAAGTCACATTTAGCCCATAGCTTGCTATTGTTTCAAGGCATTAGGGAAGTGTTCCAGATTTCCCTCTGCAGCATTACTTTACTCCTAAGTGCTTGCCCCATTTAGATTTGAAATGCTACAAACTTCCATTTAGATTTACCTCAAAATAATTATGGTATTGCTGAAGTCAAATGGGGGGAGGGAGTTTGGGGGATAACAAGGGCTGACAGTGTTGAGTTCTACTTCATTTTCATCTAAGTTTTCCTTCCTTCCTTCTCTGTTTACAGTAACAATAATAATAATTAATTACACAAATATAACAGCCTTGAACTGTCTGGTTTATTCACCAAAATTATGACATCAGTCTTTACACTGCCAGAACTCATTTTCTGTCCTTGTACTAGATTCACATCTCTCCTTTTCCTCTAACAGAAATAGAAGAACTGCAGAGTTGGGCAGCCCACTGCTGATAACACAGTATTAGGGATTGCCTTAGAGAGCTTTGTCCCAAAGTTCGTACTAAAATGTAAACAAAAAAGTGTCCAAAGTACAAATTCAGGGTGTTCTGTGGTAGTTTTAGTGAACAAGTTCTGATTTCTAGTTAAAAGAAAAATAAAAATTCTAAAAGCTTTCAGGGAAGAGTTATTTCAGACATTAATTTTAAATTTTGTCTTAAACCAGATTCAACAAATTTCATTTTAATTAAGCCAAGGTTATATCAGAACTGTAAAAGCTAGCTAGGAGTGTAATACATTAAAAATGCTCAAAACAGCTGACAAATACGCATATACTAATGAAAAGAAATTTCTACTGTGTTAGAAGCAGAGCTAAATCAGGCTACATTACAACCTCAGATGAAAGAGAAATAGAAATCTGTATATAGGGCAAGTGACACCTTAAACTGTTCTTATTTTCCCTTAGAGTCCAATTCCTTCCTGGATTTCCTAGGAGTTCCCAGAGCACAAAAGTGACAGCAATGTGATTTTCTTCAGTTGTTCTGGTTTTAAAACAATCCGTTATTAGCAACAGCAATAAAATGCAGCAAGTTTTTAAAATAAGCTATGATGAAAAGTAATGTGCACTGAGATAGAGAGTTTATGCTGTTTTACAGACTGCAAAAATCTGAAGCACTGTTGAAAAAACCCTTCAGAAATACACAACGTGACAAAACAATTCTTCCTATACAGTATGAATTTACTTTTTAAAGTTAGGGGCAAGTGGTAAACTCGTCCTATTACTATTAGCATGTTACACTTCTTGGACAACATGAAAAAAAGCAAAAAGGACAAAAATTACTTTGAAGTGTAGTACTAGGTCTGTCATTAAAAACCTTCAGCTCCTGTTTAAAGGACAAGTGGATTGAGAGCAGCCTTATGGAGAAGGACTTGGGGGTATTAGCAGGTGAAAAACTGACCGTGAGCCAGCAAATGTGCACTCACAGCCCAGAAAGCCAACCCTGCCCTGGGCTGCATCCAGAGCAGTGTGGGCAGCAGGGCGAGGGACGGGATTCTCCCCCTCTGCTCTGCTGTCATTAGAGCCCCCTGCAGTGCTGTGTCCAGCTCTGGGGCTCCAACAGCAGAAGGACACGGACCTGCTGGAGTGAGTCCAGAGGAGGCCACAAGGATGCTCAGGGGACTGGAGCACCCCCTGTGAGGACAGGCTGGGAGAGTTGGGGGGTTCAGCTGGAGAAGAGAAGGCTCCGGGGAGAACTTAGAGCGGCCTCCCAGGGCTGAAAGGGGCTACAGGAAAGGGGGGAGGGACTCTTGATCAGGGGGTGTAGGGATAGGATGAGGGATAACAGCTTTAAACAGAGAGGGGATATTTATATTAGATGTAAGGAAGAAATTCCTCCCTGTGAGGGTGGTGAGGCCCTGGCACAGGCTGCCCAGAGAAGCTGTGGCTGCCCCCTCCCTGGAAGGGTTCAAGGCCAGGTTGGACGGGGCTTTGGGCAACCTGGGCTAGTGGAAGGTGGCCCTGCCCGTGGCAGGGGGTTGGGACTGGATGGGCTTTAAGGTCCCTTCCAACCCAAACCATTCGGGGATTCTGTCATTTCTATACATGTTAATGAAGTTTCTTTCACAGCAGTTTTAGTAAAACACTTCATACGTTTTTGATTGCTATCACAAAACTGAAGTTCAAGGAGAAAATAACTAAGACATTTTTTATTAGAAGTAATAATAGTTTAGCTACTTCACTGTATATAAACCATCTCAAGTATTTCTTATAATGAAATTCCAACATATATCCATTCTTATGCTAACACTTCTGCATTAAAAGGGTTTTACTGATATTACCCATTAGGTTCACTTACCCAACCAGCAAATACGTAAGAAAAACAGCTTACTTTGATATGTTTACAAGCAGCAATATGCACTATAATAACCATATAACATATGCTGAAAGAGAATGAGAAATTATAAATATTGAAGAAAAGAACACTATCAACTTAGAATTACATATTCTTTAGAAACAAATAAAAACACATAGCTATATATATTTTATGTGGCTAGTACTGCTACATGCAACATTTGCACAGTAATTACCATAATTCACAAATACTTCTATAGAAGAAACTAAGCAATAAATCCATCATGTTTGTAGCATTTGCAGGTGTGGATTGTATTATGTAGCTTTGATATATGTTCATCAGGCTATTGGTAAGAATCTCTCACATTTCTTCCTTTATAAACACTCAAAAGTCAGTATTATTTAATCATTGCACAAATGTTAATAAAAAGTCATAATCCAGGGATCTTACCCTGGGTTAACAGAAAGAAGCCCAGAACCATCCAAAGTTACTTCCAATGTCCAAACAAGAGATTTGAAAAAGAGAATAACAAAGGGTTTGTGACAAAGCTGACACAGAGTACTCTGAAAGGAGCAAAATCAATTGTGACGTTTTTCATTTATTTGTAAATGCCTCTTTGGCAGTATGCTCACTCAAAACGACAGTTGACTCTCATAGAATAGGGGAGGTGATGGTAAAATAGAGGAATCCTGACAGTTGCTTTAATGAGATTCTGCATTAGGACCACTCTACCACTTTCCCTCAACAAGGAGTATGCCCTTCACTTTCAATCTTATATCCTCCAATTTGGAAAGCATTAACCCTATAAAAAAACCTCTACTCAGCCTCCTCTAATCAGCATCACAGCTCTTCTTTCTACCTTCTTCACTACCTCACTGACGTTTATGTATGGAGCCTGCTCACAATTTTAAATAAGTAGTATAAAACAAATTCAACTTCAATTTGATAGTATTACTTTAATCACAGTCTAGTTGTAGTGTGTGTGGTGAGGGGAGGACAAGACGCTCAAAACAGACCTTAGTTGATATTAGGCGAGGGCACAAACCCACAGAGCATCCCTTCCAGCTCTAGGAATTATGCTACTGGAAGTGTTTGGTGCAGGAACCTCTGATGCTCACATGTTCTTTATTGTGAAAATAAATAAGGAAATTTGTAGCATGACAGGAAATTTGCCTTGCAAATATTGAGAGAATATTCATTCTGTGAACAGAAGCAGACAGGGGATTTTAATAACTGTA
The DNA here is from genome assembly GCF_965140245.1 of Athene noctua. NCBI lineage: Eukaryota > Metazoa > Chordata > Aves > Strigiformes > Strigidae > Athene > Athene noctua. Next base: position 23,117,321 of record NC_134044.1, read on the forward strand.
ACAATGTGCAGCATATCAAATATTTCAGGAAGAGGCCACTGGCTGGATGATCTAATGCTTGAGTGTGCTTACTCTGACCTACATCCAGATCTGAGCTATTTCATTCTCAAGTTTTCCAACAATAACAGGTTTTTTTGTTGTTCAAACTTGTTTTCTAGTACTATTTCATGTATCTTTCAATGGAACTAGATGACAGTACTGAATACATCATGGTAGCCTCAGGCTGCACTGAAATTAGTATTTTATCCTCTGTTAACATCAGTAAAACATTTATTATAACAGTTAGTATTTTGTAAAAAAAAAAAAAAAAACAACAAAAACACAAAACAAAACTCATCTTGGTATTGCTAAGAAGAGCTTGAATCCTAGCTCTTCTGCATGAGGTAAACAAGTTTGAGTTGAAAAAAAAAAGCATCTGCAATAATACTGCTCCATCTGTACTTCAGAAAACAGTACCACATCACCTGTGTAGAAAATCTGACTAAGGCATGTTTGTGCACTTTACAATTAATCCATCTATACCACACAATCTGCTATACGATGTGTCTATATAAACTGTGGGTAAAGATCTTTCATTTCTTGAAAAAAAAAAAAAAAAGCAAGAGAGATGGGTCACCCTCATGAGTTACAAGCAGTTTTCTTGGCAACCTTCAGAGAACCAGTGCAGTAATGCACAGATCAAGCAAAACTTCCATTTTCTATTTGATTCATTTGTTTCAAGAAAGCCCACAACCTTTTAGAGAATGCTAGAGCTTTCTGAAAGATTTTTGGCACCTTCAATTTGAGAATGCAGACTAGAGGTGTAACTTTCAAGTCTTCTGAAAAATCCTTCCTGGCATATAAGATCTTCTTAAAGTCTCAATTGATAGAAACAAGGACTGTGATTTACTTTCAATATTAGCTTATATTTTTTCTTACTTAAGATCCACTCTTCACTGGAGCATTTTAAAATTAGCGTAACAAAGCCTAACACAACATGAAATCACCAACTTAACATATCAATCTGAGTTAACAAAAAAAGAGTACACTTCAAAACAAATTCTCCGGCAGTTTCTTCTGATTGTTATCAAATCTCTTAAAAGACCCTTCATATTTCATTCTTAGAAACACATAGTTACTCCTAGCAACCTTTCACATTTAGATGGAAAGCAGAAAAGGCCAGATTCTGACCTCTGCTCCAGTATGGGAGCGCCAATGAAAAATAATGAAGTCAACATGCATTTACTCTAGAAAGGAAAAAAAAAAATTACTATTTAGCTCCAAGGAAGGCTGCTTTATAATTCAGACAGGTGATCCAGAGGCACAGCAGAGCAATAATGACTAACATCACATACTAGAGGGAGTATAAATTTTAATGATACCACTCATAAAATCCACATTTTAAAGGTTACAAAACAGAAACAAGCTTACCAAGAAAACACATAAATCATTCAAGGTGTCGGGTTCCTACTCCTTAGCTATTTTAAGAATTAACAGCCTGTCCATCACTAAATAAACTAGAATACACTGTACTTATTTATGCAGGACTGAAGAGGAATGTACACTAAAGTTCAGCAAGCATATACCACTACAGTCTCTCTTCTTAGCACGACAGTATTCATAATCATTTATACCTTCACTGATTTATTCATTAGTCATTAAAATTAAACAAAAGCACCTGGCCAAATTCACTTACACCTAGACATGATCACAACAATACATAATTAGTACTATATAGGCCAGGTAAGTTCCATGGACAACTTATCCAGGCACATGAATGCACATAACTATTTGCCTGTATGGATTTCATCCTTAAATATTTCTAATGGGGCATTCACATCAACAGACTAGCTCACCTGAACGTTTAAAGACTGTTAAATATCAGGGAACCACAAAGTCCATTAAAACACTGGAGCGCTCACTACATTTTGTTCTTGGTTTTTCAACTTCAACATCAAAGAATTTATTGCCTTGCATATTAAGTTCACACAGTAAACTGCTGTACCCTTTATCAAAAAACTCAGGCTTCTGAACAAATCACAACACACAAGCACTACATTCCTGACCGTCCACCACAAACCAACCTGAGCTATTACTAACCCTGCTATACACATTAAGTATATAATAGTTCATACCCATCTGTTACTAGAAACTGCTTAATCAAGAATGGTAGGTACAACATGCAAATAGAAGTAACACCCTCCCAAACCAAACACCCCTAGTTAACCATCCCACTGTCCCCTCAAACCCAACCTTCGACCTATCATAAATTCTCATATCATTATTCATGCCTAACACTACAGGGAAGAGTGTTTTAAGAACCAAATTTTACCATCATAATGGCTCAGCCAAGTTTAGTCTAATCTATACCCCAGTCAACCTCCCTGCAACAACAGGGTGGCTTTGGGGGTGAACAGGCCTCTCTGGGTGCTGGAAATGTTCAAACCCATCTTATTTTCAAGAGCAGGGAAACATCCTCTGCACATCCTCATGTGCCCTGCAATGAGACTATTGTGGTCCAAACTCCCCGAGTTTCATGGGAGAAACAGGATCCAACACTGATACACCGTACCAGATATACCAAGCAAATGGCCTGCAGCACGCACCACTTTTTCTTGTAGTAAAGGAAGAAGGGCATTCTGAAAATACAAGCCTTTTCTGTATCATGTCTTCTATACTGATGGCCAAGAGTATTGCAAAGCAACTTCCTATCCTGCTCTCCACTCATACATGATGATTAAACAGGGCCTTATATTCTCATTTTTATTACTTTAAGTAGTCTGCAATTGTGTTTGTTGTCCCTATACATAAGATATCAATACAGGATATCTTTAATGGCTGGTCATTAAAACAGTGATTTAAGACTAACAAGGCTCTATTAACGTTGAACATTGTCATCCAAATCCACAAACCACCTTTTGAGTTGAACTGTAGAAATCATGTGTAGTTCTGATCATTGGTCATTTCACTTAAAGAAACCAGCACCTTCATTTTGCTGCAAGTAACTCCCACCTCCACAATACAGCCATAACTCCAGGCTCCCTTCTTGGAAGCAGCACACCAAGGGCCAGGCTCACCATGAAGTTTTCACTGCTAAAGGCTTTCTGCATACATCAGCTCAGAGATCAGGCCTTCGATTTTTAGTTCCGAGAGCTAACTTAGCCTTTATATTACTTTTCTTCTTAATATCCTTCTATATTGGAGCTGTTTAATGGATAACTCAAAATTGATTTATTTATATTTTCATAATTAGACAAACATTAAAAGACACTTGAAGGAGGTCATTTCACCCTAGTCCAACAAGACTAACAGACAAGGCCCCACCCAAAATCCCTTCCTGTCAGAGAATATTTCTACTGGCTAGACTTTAATATTGAATGTAGATTTGGGATCTACTCTCAATCCAAAAGGGAGTGCAGCAATCAGCAAGACAACTCTCACTGGAAACACTCAATGGATTTAAAACTGCAACCTCGCATTTAAAATTCCTGCATCCAATTACCAGTTAGAGGCAACCTATCTCTTAAAACTGTACTGATTAAAGAAAGTTCAGTGTTTGGTTTACAATGGCAATAAACACCTAAATATTTTCACTAAGCCGTTTTCCTTATGCTGTGTCTTTAATTCCAGAATCTTTTCCTGGAACTCTTGAGGAACTTTAAGTAAACTGCTAACATATTATTTTTTCAATCTTTTGTTTTCTTTAGGAAGTTATTTAAGAAGCAAAACTTTGAACAGTGAACTCAGCATTCATACAGCAGTGAACTTCAGATACAGTAACTGCATTGCTGTGAGCTACGACGACTTTCCCATGGGGGAGAAATGACCCGGTATTTCAAGAACGACAAAGTCAAAAGTAAGGTAAGCTGGGGGAGGGAAAGGATTTCCCCCTAGGATGAGATAAATATAATTTCTCGCGGCAGTGTATCTCTCTTTTAAGCCTCAGGTGGTTTTAAGTTAATGAGATTAGTTCCAGCAGGCAGCGAAATCCCAGGATATAGGATTTATATTTCAGCAGTTTTCACTTCATCCAGCAAGCACAGTGAAGTCAATCTTTGTGTCATTTTGTTATTGTCCTGGTTTGGGTCTCATTCTCAGACTCAAGCCTGGCTAAAGCACCTCGTAACTTTGACTTTAAAGCTTAAGCATCATGTAAAGAGTGAGTTTAAATGTTTAAAAGGGAGGAGAAAGGCAGCAGTCTTAGTAGGAAAGGATTTTTATTTAACTTTTCAGATGTACTTTCATGCAATGGAATACAATCTTGTACTTTTTTTTAAACCAAGGTCACACACATTTTTATCCTGAACACACAAAAAACCACAGTATGCGTTGCTGGAAGAAACACTGCTTTTTAGTCCTTAAATTTAGTCCCTAAAAACATGGACTTTAACAGCTCAGGATGACTGGCTAGTTCTATATCTTCTACATCCTAAATGACCACCACCCAGCTTGGTAACAACGAAAATGAGTTCCTATCCAGTGACTACCCACTGGATGTACAAAACGGAGTGTCACTCCAGTCCCCAGTTCAGCTCGTACAACAAAACCTTCACTCCTGTTGCCAGTTCAAGCCGTATCACAAGTTAAGCCAGGGCAGCCTCATGAAGTGCTAGGAGAGGGCAGCATTTTGTCTGATGACAAGCACAGCAGAAGGATTCCGAAGTGTACAGAATACTTATTCTGTACTTATTCAGATACCTGGAGCTATGTGAAATATAGATCATTATACAAAGCTGCTAAGTAGAAGGCTTTTAAAAGGTAATATAATGGGAAAAAACTGAAGTCAGATCATAACACCGATTTCCATGCACTAAGAACTCTGCCACACCCAGCCTGATTCCAATTTACAATCACTACATATTCATAACTGCTAATTTAGCAATTGTTCCACACTGTGGACAATATTTTCAGCAGTGAATTTAAGTTAAAAAAATATCATTAACCTCAATAACATTACCAGTGTAAAGAAAATGCAGAAAAATCTAGTGTTGACAACATCATTTAGGTAGCTCTTTCCCATCCAATAAGAGAATGAACACAGACCTTCTAGCCCCTCTTGTGAAACAAAATGTGTAGACATCACATCAAGAAAGTGTCCTTATTAGCCCCAGTCTTCTTTCCAAGACAGTGTGATTAAACTACATATCCAGAAAGTACACAAAGAAATTATTTTCACCCTGGTAATTTAACTTCAAAATACAAGATGAGCCTTATTCAGAAGACTTTCTAGAATGACCAAGTCCATCACAGGAAAAGCTGGTTTTATTTTAATTTTAACTTACAAGCCTGACTAATACAGGCAAGTCACACCCACTCAGACATCACTGTTATAACATCTTTGTTGGTTTTTTTATTTTTACTCATGAATCTGCCTTCTCACTCTGTATTCATGCACCACCCCATTATCTTTATTCATCATCTCCAGAAATGTTCTTAATTCAGGTTTTGGCACTTCATTAACCAGGTGTCTTCAGTTACACATGGATAGTTCAATTCCCTCTTTGCCAAAGGAAAGGGTGTGTTCTATCATAACTCAGGGTGAAGAGTGTGACTAAAGCTAAATAAAGTGCAATTGTCCAAAGTTGAGAGATCTATTTCCTTTTTCTGTGGAAGTATTGAGCCAGAACCTGATACAAGTGTATAATTTAACTGAAGAGAGGCAACATCAGCAAATGAATCTGGGGATACAGAGGCCAATGCCTGACCATAAATTTGTTTCCGGCATAATTCAGAACTTCAAAAACACTGGAATCTGATATGCTGAATAAATACCTAAGCATTCAGTATCCACCACTACCTGGACTGGCTGTAACTTGATAAAACACAGCTGTATAGGGCTGTAGTATCACATGCAAGTGATAAAAATGCATTCTCCTGTCAGGATAGCTAAATGTTTGCTTACCTGTGAAGTAAATACACATTTGCTCTCAAGTTAAACCCAATGAGTATTTCCAGATGTGCATAGAGTAAAGCGTGCCGTTCTCAATTAAATACAACATGCAAATTCGACTTCCAACAATACGAAAATGAACTACCAGGGTAATTGTTCTGGAAGTACTGCAATTATAAGTGTCATCAGAATGCATTATGTTTTCTGTTGGCAAAGAATTATTCTGTAATGGGTCAGGGAACTCCTTTCACAGACTTTAATAATCAGCACACAAGCTTCAAAAAGGAAACCTATTTTAAATCTCTCCCATCATTTCACTATCAGCCTCTGAAAGTAACAGTTCTACCAGAAAAAAAAAAAAAAAACAAACAAACTTATAAAAGTATGATCACGGGGTGAGTTACCTTAAAAAAATGTTTTCAAAAGAAAACAAAAAACAGTCTGCAAGTATTTACATTCATTTTAAGGGCAGAAGGATCAATTAAAATGAACCATTTGATCTCTTGCACAATTACAAGGCAAGAACCCCCACACAGAAATACCTGCCACAAGAGAGACTTTAAAAGAAGTGTTCATTGATAGATGCACAACATTCTAGAAAACTTTGGCAGGACAGAAGTGCAGCTTTGTGATTCTACTTTCAAGTGTCAATGTGTGTTCAGTGGCCTTAATCTACTCTGACTAGCTTTAAAAAAAAGCACTCAACACATGCTTTAACCTTACTTTTTTCTTGGTCAAGTCACTTTTGCTACATGCAATTTCATTGCTAAATGAATCATTGCACAAAAGTTCCCTCATAGAGCCTATTATGAGCATTTGGCTGAAGACAGCACAAAAGCATATTAAGCTTCCTGAACAGGTAAAAGGAGACTTAAGCTCTATCTTTTCACAACAGCAAGCAAAAAGGACCTGATTTTGAGATCGGCCTGCTGCACCCCCTTTTAGCTGGCACAGAACTGCAAATTTACAACTGCAAGTCATAAACTACAGATGCTATCTCCTCTGTCCACCGAGTACTATGCACCCATATAGCTGGTCATATATAAGGAAGCACAAGAAAGTTGAGCCCTGTCATTTCATTCCCATGGAAAGGATGCAGAACAAAGCATCTGTAACAACACTGCTGCCATAAATAAAAGAAAGGGACACCTAGTCCAGTTCTGTCCTGCAAAGCAGGAAGAAAAACTCATGCGTAGCTGTGTACAGATATTTATTTTCTCTGTTTTGTTTCTTCTTCTCACCTGTATGTTTCTCTCCTAACATCTGCAACATCAAAAGAAAACTACTACGCTAGAAATTCTGCTAAAGGTATGCTTTACAGAAAAAGGAGGGGAATTTAATCGCCACTAAGACTTTTATACTGCCATAAATATGCTGGAAAGGATGTGTATGTGAGAGCATGTATACTTAGAAATATTACACACAGGTACACACTTTCCTGCATAATCAAAAAGCAGCCTTAGTATAAATGCCAAAAATACCACATAATTCAGTGTGAAGAGATCCCACTTTGCACATGAACATAACCCAAGACCTGCTGCTCTGTATCCTGTCAGAACCTGGGTATTAGACATCACATAACACTAGATAGTAAGACTGAGCGATGCTAGAGAACAGCAATACTACGGCTTCCTTTACTTTTCTTGCATTGGAAACATCCTAAAACAAGACTACTTCTGAGGAAGAAAAATAACAAGGCAAAAAAACATCAAGTTTGAAGTCTCACATTCCCTGAAATTTTTGCTTCTAGGTCCAGAGGTCTGCCTGCCACAGCTGCCTGGATGTCAGGAAAGATTCATCTTCCTTCTGCTGCAGGAGTGCAGCAGATTAACCTAACGCATTAGATGGAACCTTGTCTGGGAAAAGAGAGCACTGCTGGCATCAGCCTGATCTATATGAAAGAAGACAGGCTACAAAGTTTAAGGAAGTGTGGAAACTTTAAGAGAGTTTTGTGATTAAAATTAGAGATAATGAAATGGACGGAAGTTGTCAAAAGAATTTTCATTTTGCTTTACATTTACTGAAATAAGTATTGATTGATACATTCACAGTTTCATTGCAGTAAGCATTAGATTAGGGCCATTGAACTAACTCGATATGATGCATGGCATGACAGGAAGAAAAAATTAAACCGGTCAAGCTGCAATCTTGTCAGATCTCAGAAGCCAGACAGGACATGAGTGATCCGATAGGGGGTTCCATGGAAAGCTGGGAATTCAGCTCCCGTTCCTACTGAGCATACGCCCAACAGACTTTGTTCTAAGGACTGAGACTTCAACCCAGGCTTCTGACCACAGTGATCATTAAGGATTGCCAGTAACACTTTTTGCAAGTTAATCTTCTTGTTCTTGAAAAGCACTCCAGTGACACTTTCAGTCATCTCAACACACAACAGCCCTACCTTACAAAGCTCATGCATACTGGAATAAAAATGAATGCTTTTGGAGAGTCCCTGAATGGAGATGCTCAAGTATTTTTATTATTTTTATGACAAAGATGACCTATATGGCTATAAAACGGGGCAGTTACAAACACGGTACTCCATCAGTCTTCCAGTAAGAAGTGCCCTTCACTTCCCATGTCAGACAGAAGCGCTGCATTCTCTTCTATGCTGCAACAACTCAGCGGCTGAACAACAATTACCCACAGACAAGATTTTTAAACCACCAGACCACAAAAATCTCCTGAGAACCACCGTGTACACTCAGCACATCAGGACGTTGCATATCCTTCATTACAAGGCCCACATAACCACATTAAAACAACATCATGGAGGGTTTGCCCTTGCACAGCCCTTCATTCATACTGTAGGCCTAAAGCGGGAGCTTCTACAGACTAATGATATGTTCCATTTGTTGAAGAAGGGTCTATCTTAAATAAGTGGTAGTGTGCTGCAAATATTGCAGCAAGGTTCACTCTAATGTCAAGATGATTGCGTAGATCGTGCTGGAAGAAATTAAGTGCTGCTAGAGTTCACTAAATATTTTCACACGCCGGATTCCAGTAAAGTGCTTTTGTTATTTCACAGGATACCACTTACAGTATGTCTCATGTATTACCTTTTAGTAGGTTCAGATTCCTTAAGAAACCTTGAAAACATGAAAAAATCTCTTCTAACACTATGACGTAAAAATCAACACATGACCATTAGCAAGAGCCTGCTCCAGAAGAAACTCTGCCAGGGTTTTAGTTTCTCCTACTTTCAACCCATTCATCCTCTAAGTTTTCATGTTCACAGAATCCTAGAATGGTTTCGATTGGAAGGGACCTTAAAGACGACCTAGGTCCAACCCCCCGGCATACGCAGACGCACCTTCCACTAGCCCAGTTGCCCAAAGCCCCGTCCAACCTGGCCTTGAACCCTTCCAGGGAGGGGGCAGCCACAGCTTCTCTGGGCAACCTGTGCCAGGGCCTCAATCCCCTCACAGGGAGGAATTTCTGCCTTAGATCTCACCTAAACCTGCCCTCATTCAGTGTAAAGCCATTACCCCTCAATCTATCCCTACCCTGATCAAGGTTCCCTTCCCACCTTTCCTGTAGCCCCTTTAAGTACTGGGAGGCTGCTCTAAGGTCTCCCCGGAGCCTTCTCTTCTCCAGCTGAACACCCCCAACTCTCTCAGCCTGTGCTCACAGGGGGTGCTCCAGCCCCCTGATCATCTTCGTGGCCTCCTCTGGACCTGCTCGAGCAGGTCCGTGTCCTTCTGATGTTGGAGCCCCAGAGCTGGACACAGCACTGCAGGGGGGTCTCACGAGACTGGAGTAGATGGAGAGAATCCCCTCCCTCACCCTGCTGGCCACACTGCTCTGGGTGCAGCCCAGGACAGAGTTGGCTTTCTGGGCTGAGAGCGCACATTGCCAAGTCATGCTGAACTTCTCATCAAGCAACGAGAACAAGTCAGCCCCCGGGTCCTTCTCCTCAGGGCTTCTCTCAATCCAGTCTTAACCCAGCCTATATTTGGGCATAGGATTGCCTCAACACACATGCCGGACCTTGCACTTATTGGATCTCATGAGGTTCACACTGGCCCACCTCCCAAGCCTGTCTAGGTCTCTCTGGATGGCCCATCCCTTCCCTCCAGCATATTGAGTGCACCATACAGTTTGGTATCATTGGCAAACTTGCTGAGGGTGCACTCGATCCCACTGCCCATGTCACCAACAAAGATGTTAAACAGCACTGGTCCCAACACCCACCCCTGAGGAACGCCACTCATCACTGCTCTCCACTTGGATATCAAGCCTTTGACCACAACTCTGAATGCGACCATCCAGCCAATTCCTTATACACCGAGTGGTCCATCTGTCAAATCCATGTCTCAATGTTACATTGACTTTACTGCTGACATAATGGATGGCACAGACATCCCACCTCACTACAGTGGAAATAAATTCTTTGCCCAGTCTTAAGAAAATAAGCAAGGAACATGATTTACTTCAGATCAGAAGAGATTGATAACCTTGAGTTTTAAACTGTACCTGGCATCTCCCTGATCTTCACTTGCCATAGAAAGGTAGAAAGTCCTCATCTGCAAATTACTAAAAATAATCAGCTGCAAGATGTGACCTTGGATAAAGCAATGTTAAATTGGCCAGCAAATTTTTCCAAGGCATCACTGTTATTAACTCACAATTTTTTCATTTCAGTCTGCCACTGATGCTTGGCAGGTTATAATTTTTCATTTTCTCACTTGGCTGATGCTCACTCAAGTAGAGATTATGGAGATAGTGGTGGAGAATTTTTACAAAGAGAATTTTTGCCCTTTCACTCTATCATATCAGGATACAAATACAAAATCGCCTTTATTAGGTGGAATACCTTCTAGGTGTAATAGGATTCCTGTTAAAAAGGTTCCTTTCAGCACTCCAACAATAGGAACAGTTCTTGTCTTATCTGGAACTCATGAGCTCTCCAGTGTCTGAATGGACAGTTGTACAACTAGTACCTGTTTACTGCATTCCAATCAGACATGATAAAGCCTAAGTGCACTTCCATTTTACAGTTAATATACAATAAAAGTTGTACAATTTTAGTGAATTAGTCCCCTCCCTTGAAATGACTACTTTTTTTCTTAAAAGCTGTCAATCGCCTTCTGCTAAAGGAGAGTATTCTGCACTCATGACAGAGTATGTTTAGCTCCACACCACCTTCCCACTCTCATCATTCATCTGCTTTTTATTTAATGCATAAAAGCTGTAATAAACATCTCCTCCCAGTGATCCATTCTGGAACAGTACTTCTGATTTCTTAAGTGTTTGAGATTTGGTTGGGGTTTGTTGTATATATATATATATATTTTGTTTGTTTGTATATATATATATATATCTATTTAAAAAAAAGACTTTCAGTTCTTAAAAAGAAGGGGTTGAGTGAAGTGCTAAGGTTTGGACAATAGGCCCAAGCCAGAACTGACCTACAGATGAATCCAGTATATTTTATAACTGATAACCATTGTGCTAATAGGTATTATACTAAGTTATAACAAACCACCTATTCTGATGTAAAAAGTGCTAAGGTGTTGTAGCAGTGAAGCCTGAACAACAGGCCCCGAGCCAAACTTAGCATGTAATCATTAACAACATATGTATGCTCATTAATGAAAGATGTAGCTTAGATAGCATATACTTGTTACTGATGATTAATATAATGAAAATATATCTATCCTGAATGTATCTATCTTCTTTACGTAGAGGGAAGTTATAAGGCCATGAAGCCAGCTGTCCAGCCCTGGGACCAGACATGTGGCCTTGTTCTAAAAAGAAGATAAATTAGGTAAGTAGGTAAACTCCTAGCTTCTCCCTTGAGCCCTGGCCAGGCTCTGGGGGAATCTAATCTGAGAGTGAAACCAGATGTTCCACTCAAAACAAAGGTGCCAGTTACTCTGACTGGCTGATTTTTGGTATATAAGGCTGGACCCGTTTGCAGCGACTTTGGAAGACTACGGGTGGACGCACTGCGTAGGATTTCCCACTTGCAGGGACAGGGTCTTCAAATCTTCGCTGCAACCGGGGCTGCCCAGCGCCTGCAGGTCTGGATGGTGGTAACGTATGCAAGTGGTGATGGATCTTTTCTTAATCACTATTGTGTGTATCAGGTAGTAATGATTTGATGCATGACCCTGTATTTTCCTATTTGTTTAAGTGCACTGTTCTGTTTTTTCTTACTGTCTGTTTTCTGTATTATTTTGTTACATTTAGTTATTTTGTAAAATATGCCTATTTATGTCACTCTGTTGTCTTGAGTTTAATTGGTATCATTAATCAGCAAAACATTGAGACAATTTTCTTAAAATTTATGGCTACATTTCCAATAGCCACGTGGTCTAGAGTACAACAGATTACGGCTGCTGAGGAGCTCCCCAAGAGCCTATCCCCAGCTTTGACAGAGCTACTAGTTTTCTGTTTCCTGGCTTACAACCCATGGAAAGCTGCTTTTAGCATCTCCCAGTCCCATTAACACATGCAGAAACACCACAAAATCAGCACACATGGAACTCCACACCTCCTGCAGCCTCAGAACATCAAGCAGCCTTCTGGGTAGCTCCAACAGCTAAGGAATACAGCCACACAGCATCCATCCTGCTTTACTTCACGTTAATGCTTGTTTGACCATACAAAGTCTGTAGAAGTATATACCTTCTACTCAGATGAAATATTAGCTCTGCTCTTCGTATTTTAATTCTGATTCTAGTAAAATATTTTTTTCAATTAACTTAAAACTACGTTGGAGAAACATATTTCAGTAATATATAAATATATAATTATAAACAGCATTTTTTGGGGTTTGGGGTTTTACATTTTTTCATTCATCTCTCAAACCAGACTCATTCTATAAGCTGATTAATATTAATTTACCTCTATTAGTGACCACTTGTTTCAGTCAAAGCATATCATGTCATGTAAGGGGGAGGAGGGCGAATGGGACAAAAAACATAACACAACTAACTTGTATTAGTCAAGTCTGCATTAGTCAAAACAGCAGTACAAAACAGTCTTTTCACACAGTTCTTTCCCAATTAATTCTCTTCAAACTACCAAATTTGCAGGAGGTCTGACCTCAAGTCCATTGAAGTTTAGCAACAGACATGCTTGGATGAGAACAGGCATGAATTACAGATGTGTGGAGCTGCAGCTCTCCAGCATCTCTGCTAAGTAAGGTCTCTGCTTGTTAAAAGGAAACAAAATTTGATAGTGCTACAAGTTGAATTTTAGAAATAAAACAACACAAAACTGTTTGAATCCTTACAGGCCTGCATAAAGATAATGAACTCATGCATGAATCAGAAAAAAATCAAATTGAAATAAACTATTCATGAATCTTTGTTACTTATGCATAAAATTTTCAAATTCTCACTAGGAATCCAATTCAGAAAGCTGCTCTTGAAGCAAAGAATGAAATAAAAACACGTTCCAACTTCCTCTGCTGGAATTCCGTTTTTTTTAAGCGATACCCACCCTAGCTTCACACCATGGCTATGTATTTCAACAATTCAGACTTTTTTCTGGTACCCATTATTGTAGCCCAAACTTTACAACAGTTTATTCTGTATATGATATTCTACGCCGTGTAACAAGACGAAGTGGAAGGGACCCTGCACTTGTGAGAACTGCGGGTGTTCCCATGGGCTCTTGACCTTCAACTAAGATAAGTCAGTCCAGCCTGTTAAAGCATTCAGAGCACTAGATGGGCAACCCTGACTATCCTATATTTTAGTTTAGCCATTTATGAAGCATTTATAGTCATCTGAGTTTGCCAGTGACTGCAGATCTTATTCATGAAACAAGTAATTATCTCCTCACAAAGAACTGAAGTCAGTGAGATTTCTGCAAACATTCGTCATTAATTTGTTGAATTAGCAGAGGGAAGCATGTAATATCAAATACAAATGCTTTGCAGAGCAGAACCCTAACTTAAGCACTACGTGGTCAATGTGTAAATCCAGAGATCTAAATTTCATTACCCTCAAATTGGTTCGACTAAAGCAGTCACTACAAAAGCCTTGTACCTCAGATACCTCAGGTTCATTTTGGATTGGTACATACTCCAGGTAAAGTCTTTTATTTTGCTTAGTACACCTACACATCCCCCCCTTAGAAACTTGGGTTTAAGACAATGTGAGAAGTCGTCTAAAGAGAAACAAAGGTTAATGACTGCGAGAAGAAATAAAAATTGTTCAGATTTTAGCATCAGAATGGAAAGACATGAGGCTGCTAATGAAAATAATTTAAAAGTTTAGAAATTAAGGCATGTATTTTAATAGCAGGCTATTTTAAAACGAGGAAAACAAAAATTGCAATATTAATCTATAACCCATTAAAGGACGACCAAAACACTTTCCAACAGTTTAACTTCATTATATCTGCTTGTAAAATCCTACAAATTTTAGGTTGTGTATATTTATTTTGTTCAAGTCTGACCTGCTGTTCAGTCCATGTGACAGAGCCATGGAAGTACGTAAAAAAAAAGCACAAGTACTACAAAAATGCACCCTGCAAAAGCTCCAGAAACCTCTCATCTTAACAGTATCTTAGACAAATGGTGAATCCCTCTTTATGTTGTATTACTGTTCTTATTATGAAGCCCTGATAAACCAGCCTCACTACTGAGTCTGCAGAAAGTACTCCTGATTAAATTAATTTTCATTGGCACTTCCTTTGAATTTTAACCTGCTGCAATAACTAACAAAATACAGTGCAGACCTCTGAAAACCCTGATTAGGATACCATGACAGTGAGGATTAAAAAAAATGTTTTTAAACAAACAAACTACACACACACTACTGCATGTTGCAGTATAGTCAGTGCCTATAGCGCTATCAGAAATAAAGTCTTAAGAAAACCCCTGATTTAAAAAGATTACCAGGAAAGACTGAGGTAATATTTACATTTCTTCTGTAAATTACAGAACATATTGGTGCATACAGAATATTCCTGTGAAGAGTTTTAGCTAACCAAGACAAAAAGATCCTTATGTCTAGATTTCCATCCAGAATTACTCAAATTTTATCTGTCTGGGTTCTTTCTGTTTGTAAAATATCTACCCAAGTTTCCACTCCAAGCAAATCAAGACGAGGGTCAGTCTGGATTTTAAGCCAGTTTGTGAGGCACATCTCATGTCACTGTAAGACAATGTCCTCTATATAGTTTCCAATAAAATTCTGTTCTTTTTCACTTTTCTTCATAAACTTGCTGTCAATCTGCACTTTAAATAGAGGTACATTCACACAGCAGGTTGGAATACTTCACATTGCATGAGGTAACTGAATAAAAGTTTCTAGATGGAATTCCTCCAAAGCAAGAGATAAACAATAAGTGGATTAATATTCCCTAGGGAGCACCATAATAATAATCTCCAATGTTTCTCTACATTTTTCAGTTAATTTATTCTGCAACCAGTAGTTGCAAGCCTTCTAACAGAATAAAAACCAAATTTCTACTAATGTGGTTTATGATTTAAGTATCTTGACAGTTTCCCTTTAAATCACATTTATTTCAATTCTGCAAAACTGAATCACTTTGATATATCTTTTACACTGGCACTTTTATGCTTTCTCAGGACATCAGTGATTTTCAGACTTTTGAACTGGTACTGGAAATAATTAGGCACTAAAGGTCAAGAAAAATTTTCCCCCTTTTTTTGGTAACACTTCTATCTCATCTTTCTATGAAGTATCATTAATTAGCTTCTTTTAACCCAAAAAAGAAAAAGTGTCTGCTAAATGTAGAAAGAATTGGACTTCAAAACTGAATTACAAAAAATATCTGCTAGAAAAAGGAATAAATTACTTAAGGCTTTGCCACTTAGAACATATTATAAAACTGGAAAGACATTTTATTTTATAAAGAAAAAAACAAATAAGCCAAACAGAGCAGAAAGTAGTCCTTATACATCAGTATTATTTTTCAAAAATACACTTCATCTTGAAACAGATGGAACAAGAGCGAGTTTTTTCAAATCTCTCATTTATGCTTGAATAATATAGCAAATAAAAAACAATTCTGCATTAAGAAGCAGCATCAAGAGCAAGTATTTTGCTTATGATATAATTTAATATTCACTAATATTTTTTTCCGGTCCTTTCATGTATTGGAACACAAGTCTTGTACTGGAAGGAAGACTGGAGAACAGCTTCCTTACAGCTCACCCTGCCCTTCCAAAGACAGTCAATACATCTGCTCTCAGATATTAATACACAAAGGCAACTGATCAATTAGCAACTAGACAACAAACATTTCAATCTTAGCATTATATATACAGTGTATAAGAAAAACACTAATACCTATTTCAAAAGGGAGACCATCTCAGGTTACTGTTTCACATAATTTGAAGTAATAATTCAATTACTGTTCAAACTATATAAAGATGCACATTTCCTTTAATACATCTCATATTCCTCTTAGGACAGGAACTCAGAAAAATTCCCATAAATATTCTCTACAACTCTTCCGGACCTATTTTTAAATTCAGAAGCCACAAGCCTATCTGATCAAGACTACCCATAAATACATAAATAAATTTTTGTATGCTTAAATACTTTTGTATATAACCTCTACCTATATGAAAATACATATTTCATTTCAGTTCTCTGAACTCAGATGAACACTGATAATTATGTGCAAGAACCACCTGTACATTACTCTACAAAATAAAACAGCAATATGTTTGTAAAAATGAAAAGGAACAATAACAAAATAACTTCACCAGAAAAACCCAAACAAAACAGAACCCCACACCTGTGCCACAGAAGTATCCTACCCTTGAACACACATCCCAGAAAAATTTTTGCTCCTGGGAAGTTCTGGTTTTGAAGTGCTGGACCTTTGAACATTCATGTTAATAAAAAAATGCATTTGAAATATATTCTATTTTTTTCCTGCAGAGCAGGCTTATTTGCTCTAGAAAACAAGTATTCTTTCAAACCAGTTTAAAAAACTGAAACCCGTGCAAAATACACATGTGACTTTGAAATGATGGAAATTTAAATTCACTAAAGTTAATTATCCACTCAACTTCAAAATCTAGACTTAAGCACTGGCATACAAAATACACCAAGAATGAAGTGCCTGTGCAGAATCACTTTTTGTTATGGTGGAGTATTAACAGTGCAGAAAAGCCAGCTAGACCACATGGGAAATGAGTATTTTTCCACACACACTTATGAAAAACATCTGTTAAAAAACATGAAAAAAAACCTTTTTTGACTAAGGATGAAAGCGAGAAAGCATGTCCCAAAATACTCATTTTCAAAGTGTTACATGTAGGTGGATGAAGCAAGTGAAAATAAGCCACGATTCAGTAATCAAGTAAAGCTCTGTATTAAAACTGTGAAGTCTGGTAAGTGATCAGAACTAGAGATGCTTTTTCACCACACACCCCCCTCCTCCCCAGAAACACCATGTTCTCCACAGCCTCTTTGTTCCCTATATGTATTTTTTTATTTTTTTACTATTTTCAGGAAGACAAAAACCAAACCATCTGGCTTGTGCCAGACTTACTTGCCCATGTTGTATCTGTTTTTCAAATAGCAGACACTCATCAAGGATCTAATACATGTGATTAGCTGGTAGGAAAACAATAATTCAATCTGATTCAAGAATATCTTTGCATTTGTTCTCATTCCATCCCAGAAGAAAACTGGATACTTTTGCATGCTTATCTGTGACTGAGAAAGACGACTATTGAATAACCAGCAGTTCAGCACGCTGAACATACACTCACATATTAGCTCTGGGCCGACACTTTGGCCTAAAAACAAGACCAGGCTTCTCCAAGTATTTCAACATATGCCTCTCTTGTGCAATCCCTTACATAAACAGTATTGTATAGGCTTTATTCTCAATTGATACAGTAAAAATATTAAGCAATGTAGCGCCTCGCTACTAAAATTAAAATTTCAGAGGCACATTTCTGACACCATGTAACTATCTTCCTTTTTTAATGAGAACTTTTTCCTACCCCCAAGCCCTTGATGCATGGTCCAAATGACTGTTACAGTCCCGTTTACAGAATGCAGAAGAGGGCATTGCACCACAGCTCTCTCCTTTAATAGTTAAGAGAAGCAGCAGCTTGATTTGTCAATTATGTTCTTCCACAGAGACCTCTAAGTGAGTAAATCCACTAATATTTTAATAGGCTTCCATAATTCGGCCTCAGACACAGCACATTTCACTTTTATAGACAGGTGACCCCCAAGGTTCCAGTTTCCTCCTCAGAGGTAGTTCCTTCATACTGTAGATGCTCTGCAGTGGTTCACACAGCAATAGCCAGTATCAACAGGAAGATTACAAAATTGCCTAAGTCCCCAGCATAATCCTTTATTTGTTGTAAATAAAAGGTGCGTATCTACAGGAGTTCAATATTCTTTGCTGCTCTCTAATTACATTTTCAAATATTCAAGCAAGAAGTAATTTCTGTGCCAGAGTTTATATGGATTTGTTCCTACTAAAATACATCTAGAAAAGTTATTTGAAGCAAACATACTTTCCTTATGGTGATTTTACATGCCTAAAGACTGTAATTAAAAAAAAAAAAACAACAACAACAAACTAAGCAAGGGAATAGTGAAATGCAATTAACTAATTTCGACAGCAATACAATGTAAATCCCTGCCCTTAGTCTCATCTGGCATGATGCTTGTGATTCACAGATGTAAATCTTAGAACACATTTATAAAACGGCATGTTTAATTTAATGTTTCAATGCAGCCTGCAGTTCCCACCTACGAATTCCTGAGACTTTACCGCCAAATTCATTTTTTTCCCCCGCAACTGGCATGACCAGTGGATTTCAAATTTCAAGACAAACAGGAAAATTTATCGTCTGCCAATTATTTTTTTCCTGGGGGGGGGGGTTGTATCAAAATTAGCACCTGTGAAGTGTGTCAAATTGACTGTAGAGAACCAACTGTTACACTAGATGGGATGCATCCAAAGGTGTTGAAGGGGGTGGCTAATGTCACAAAAAACTGCTGTCAGCTCTGCAAAGTTGAGGCAACAGAAAGAAGTCATAAAGACTGGGAGAGTCAAGTGTTAGGCTCATCTGTCGAAAGGCACGAATGAGGATGCAGGAACATCAGCCTCACCTCAGTCCTGTCTTGCCAAAGTACAGCACGCAAGGAATTTTAAGCCATGCCGTGCGGGCACATGGACACTAATCCGTAATATAGTCATCACAATAATATAGTCAATCACAAATACAGAGAGATAAAGCTACAGAGGGTCAGCATAACTCCACACTTTTGCTGGCTTTAAAACTCACTGACATCAAGTATAACGTGGTGTGCTCCAGAAGAGCTAGAAACCCTAATTTCACTTAGACAATCTGGAATAAAGCAGTAGCTTCAAAGTGTAAAACTTATTTGAAGCCACACATACAAACACCATCTGCTCTTTTGAAAAGGTATAACACTTGAAATAACATTCTTTTCTTCTCTTCCTCTTACTACATGCCATCATGAAGAGAATAATTTTATTTATATAAAGAGCCTGCAAAATGAAGTTCCATAAAAACAGGAACATATGGCCAAATAATTCTGAATAGCACTTAGCATATTCATCCGTAAAATAAGAACTATAATGGGTAGATAAATACACCCAAGTCTACTTGGAAATTGCCAGTATACACATGGTTTTCTGCAAATAATTATTTTTTTTAAGAATTTCTCACCCATCACTCATACTTCTTCTTACAGCTTTGCCAAAGTTAATCTTTTCAAACAAACTCTGCCTATATCACCTTGTATCACACATACGGACAGTAGTCTTAAGCCTAAAGCAGGGCATAAAAAAATTCCTCTTTCACAGAAGTTAAATTTTTATCACCATTACAAAGAAACAAATTTAGGCAACCCCTAATATGAATGTAAATAGAAAATAGAAAAGCTAGAACCTGAGTGGAGCCACTTAGAAAATTAAACAAAATGCATAAGTATAAACTCAAGACCAGAAATAATAATTTAAATAAAAACAGTTCTGAAGAAAAATATGTACACACCTGTGAATTACCTTCTGCTATTAGTAAGGAGAAAAACACATGATCAAATATCTCTGCCTTGCACAGCCACTCATGCCAGATTTTCTGTAATTACAGAATTTGGAATCCCTTTCATTTTTTTCAACAGTACTTCATACATCTATCATCACTGGTTTCTAAGCCATTAAATACTTTTCATCACAGTTTCTCACTAGTAAGTGTCTAGAATTTGTTGACTGAGCCCTAAAAAAAAAAAACAACATACTTTTGCAGACACCTCCCAACTCTTACACTAATCAATCTTACAACAAATATATGGCTTTCTCTTCATCGTGCATCACAAAACTTTCTGGATACTTGCACATTATCACTTGAGACAAGAAGCACAATCATCTTCACACAAAAATCCTTCCAGCTGCAGACTTCTCCTGCTCTAATTTACTGCAGTGTTACAACCAGCTGGTCCTCATTGCATACATGATTCAGTTCAAACCACACTTAAATCAATCCTCTGGTCATTGCTTCGGTATCTTCAGGGATTTAAGCAAAAAGTCTTGTTTCACTGAACAATGTGAGTTTGCTAGGGTCCTGTTTATTTTGATGATCCTCTCACCATACTGAAGACTGATTCCAGGTATCTTCTCCAAAAAGCTGAAGAGTTTACACAAGACAGTCATATCTTATCTGACTTCCACTTCAGCTTGATTTCTGCTCTTCCTGTCAAATTTAAGCGTCAAATGGAGGTTTCACTACTGTGATTTACAATTCTTTCATTTCTCCTTATGCTGCCTACAATTCCACTAAGCCCAAGACCTGAAAGCATTGCCTGCTAAAGGCATGTAAAACTGAGCACACTAAAAACCTCAGAACTTTCCTGCTGGCTCCTCACTGCAGGAGATAATGCATTATAACACAGTTTACTCCAAATCTCTGCAGGATCTACAAATCCTTCCTTCCAAACCCTCCAGTAATTCTCCCCACAAACACACAATAGGCTCTTCTGTTAACCAGCCTGTTGTACTCAGCAGTTTCCTAAAGCAGCCTAAGTGATCTCTTCTAGAAGAGTTACTCAATGATAGCAGATTTGGGTTGGTGGGGTTTTTTTAATTTCACCTTTCTTTAAAATTCTGGACTTCAACCATCTTTATTTGCACAGTACTTTAATGAAAACTTGTAAGGAATCTTAGCAACCGGCATGTTAACCTACTATTTACAGACAATGGCCAAGACCTACTAACGCAGAAATTGAGTGTAGTGACATCTTTCCATTGCTGAAGAATTTTGTTGCCAACACAACTCTGATCTTCAATCTTCACTACAGAACTTCTAAAAAAAAGTCATTGTTTCCAAGCATTTTAGATATTCTAAATGTCAAGTTCACTATCAGTTCTGGTATAATTTCAACAGTATCCTGGGTTAAAGAACCCCACTTCATTATTTTCTTTCGACATAGATTCACGTATTTAGATATAGAAAGAATAATATGATCTACTCTAACTTCTGTAGAGCATGGACAGAGACCCTCAATTTTTATATCGGTACATCTTAAAGTAAAATTATCACATTTAAAGTTTTCTTTTTATGAATATCCTACTATAACCTGCAATAAATGACCTTCACCACTGAAGATGCATGTCTTATTTCTACTGCAAATGTGCCTGGCTCCTTTTAGTCAATGGATCTTACCATTTTCTGCTTCATCATAGAATTTCTGTTCACAAGGCACACACTGAATCACTGTGATCAAGTCCCTCCTTGCCTTTCTCTTTGATAATATTTAACGTATCAAGCTCTTGGAATTTCTCCCTCAGGAGCTATTTCCAACTCTCATTCATTCTTACAGTTCTTCTCTGAATTCTCTTTTACTTTAACATCCTCCTTGAAGTATGAACACCTGAACTTGACAGAGGATTCTTAATGTCAAATCAATGTCAAATACAAAGATGCTGTATATTTTCTGCTCAGTCATATATATTAGATCATATTGAACTTTTTCTTCAAAATCTCTCAAAATAATCTGTTATTTACATGGAAAAGAGGTAACTGCGAAGCCAAAAAACAACAGTGAAGAGAAAGCAAAGAAAGAGACTCAACAATCCCACCCATTCAACCTCGCAGATGACTCTTACATACTTCCCTCTCCCTACATGCATATGCTTGGGTGGCATTTCCCTCTGATTTTCAAGCAGAAACCACAGAACTGTATGATGGCTCTGCATAAAGAAGGAATGCTACACTTACTCATATAGAGACATTAGAGTTAAACCATCTGAGTTAAAAGTCAAGGCTTACTGGGGTCAATAACCAGTGTCAATAAAGAGGTTATCGAGCTTTAACACAAGTAATGGATCAGTCATAAAGAGCATATCTTCACTTTTATTCAGCTCCTGTATGTATTTTGAGCCGCTCAGGCATTCACACAGAACTGCAAACACAGTACAAGAAAACACAACAGTGTCCATGAACCTTTATTTGATTACTTCTTAACTACACTTTCAGATGTTCAAGTCCTAACATCTTTTCCCTTGCTAGATTCTAGCTGACCAACAGCTCCCATGGCTAGTAGATAGCTCATAGAAAATAATTGCTCTTCCACACTCAGCCTGGACAGTAAGAACTGTACTTCATTTTTGCTTTATAGGAACTATATCATTACTGTAGAATGAACAACCCTTCCTACTTCCCTGCACAGCAGTGTTAACCAAGCATACACAACTGACAGAACGATTGGATGCATATTTGAGGAGAAACAAAGTGCTTTAATGCACGTATTGCTAAGACTCCAAGAATAGAGTGCATTGTTTTCAATTGATCATAACTCAGTCAGAACACTGAGTTGCGTCTCAACGGAGGCAATTTCCATGTCAAATTTCAACTTTCAACCACTCCAGCAATGCAGTTAAGGAATGTGAAAATCTTAAAGAAAATTAGAGGGGGAAACGGGAGAGAGGAAAATGTTTCTTCTCCACACTTCACTTTATGATTTAAGTACACAGTGGGAGTAATCAGGTTTTTTTCCACTGTTAAATAGTGTATCTGTGTTGATGTGAGTTTTTATGCTGACATGCTCTGGAAAGCTAAAACTTCTGAATCTAAAACCGACTTTAAAAAACCCACAAAATCAAAAAAACACCCCCACACACAAAAGACACAAGCCAACAAAAGTCAGGAACAAAAACAAGGGCTTTCTCTACTGCTCTAACAATCTTAACCAAGATTTTGGAAAAGAAATACTAAGTGGATGGAGGGAGAGGACAGACATTACACCTAAAAGATTGATTCAAAAAAGTCTGGTTTGCAATCAAAAGAACACACATGTACATTTCAGAAATGTGTAATACAGGAGGTCCAAACAAAAATACAAATACCAACAAAGCAGTTTTGCTGCAGAAACTGCCAGCCAACATAGCAGCCTTGTCAAGTAAGCTGTGGCACACATTCCATGGAAGTGCTAGGGAAAATTTTATATCTGTAAAAGTCCATGTCCTTACACCAACACGAAAGTCTTGCAATTCCTGCTGTTGGCAGCCACACACAGACCCAGTGGTTGCTGGATTGCCAACAGCCTGTAGAGAAGATACAATCACAGAATTGGTCCCCTCTGTACACAGATACCTAATAAAAGGTACAGTATTAGAAAAATATGACTGACATTCCTGACACCAGTTACCAGTTTATGCCGAGACACATCAGGCAAGGAATCAAGAAGAAATAGTCCCAGAAAGCTGCTTCTTCCAACAGATCAGACACGCAACAAAAGTAAAACCCCACTGAAAACAAGAATGGCACCACTGTATCTCCACATGGAAAAAAAAAAGAAACAACTTTGCCCTTCAAAAAAAAGACATTCCGTTTCTGTTCTGTATCTCACAGCTGGAGATAACACCTGTATTTCATAGTTAGATTAATTACAGCTACCTTCAGGAAAGCATTATGGCCTCTGTTTTACAAATCAGCAAACCAAAGAGTTATCTGCACAGGAAGACAACTTACAAGATCCTAGCTGTATCACTAAATCAGAGCCATCTATCAATGATCTCCTCACATTTCACCACATGCTCCTAATAAGCTCATTTATGAATATACATATATTTTCGGGTGCATGTGCTTAAACACCAAAGCAAGTGTCACAGTGAGTAAAAAACAAACAAAACCACAAGAGCCCAAGCACCAGTCTACTAGAGAAATGCATCGTACAGCAGGAATGCTATCTTAGCCAACAAAAGTACATTTAGAGTAGGAGCTCCAGAGCTAGTGAAAAAGTCTGAGGATCTAGAAGTTGTCTATTTGACAGATTAACCATAATCAAGATCTACAGCACGCATTCCCTGGAGGGGTACATGTGCATCACTCAGAAAGACTCTTCTGAAATAAATCTGTTTATTAAGGGGGAGCAAAAGCACTTTAAAAGTCTATTTTTGTCTAACTTGTATTCATACCCAGAGGTTATTTAAAACCGGGAAAAAATAATGCAGGTATGTGACAAGCTAAGACTTCAGCTATGAAGATTAACAGAGTGGGAAGTCATATGATTCAGCATGACTACTGGGAGCTGCTACCAAAAAAACTGCAGCTTGTGACACTCATATGAACCACAAGCATCCTTGTATCGACTTAGACAATTCTGACATTTTTACCACTCAATCCTCTTTTCTGCCTCAGATAAACAACCTGGACTAAACTTTCCACAGCAAACAAAACTGCCTCCCATTAGCACAAACAGCAGTATTGCTTCACTATCAAGAAATCTGGCCTGTTAATTTTGTCTCGGCTAACATCTTCAACAATGTAAAACTGTTTTCACTTTAAGGATGTGAAAAAAATTTGCAAAGTTTAAATTCACACTTAAAACAAGAAAAACCTGATGAAAGTTGGAGAAGAGCAGGTTTCTGCACAATTTTTTTTTTCTTTAAGAAAATGTGTGTATAGCTCTACAGTTTTTAATTTTAAAAATCCAGCTAAAAAAAAAAAACGCAAAAGGTCTGCTACAAAAGATGATTCCTTGGCTCGTTTCAGGTGATTAACTTTATGCTTGATTATCATACAGTTAAGACATCTACTAGGAATATGATCCAAGAACAAAATTCAGAAGGTACTCCTTAGTCTTTGACGATACTGGAAATAAATGCTGCAGTACGGATGCACTAGGACTTACACGAGAGCTCTTCAGATTAAAATTCTAAAAATATATATAGCATTGCTTGATATACAGGACTCTGGCATCGTTACAGTTTGTCAGATCTAATGCTTTCCATATGCTAACCACTGAACAAATAAATTTGCCTGTAAATGCAAGAAATATATATCAAGTAATAAACCAACATGAAACGGGCCATTCATATTAGGGTAAAATCGAAATTCTTTATTTCTTCCCTGAATATTTCTGTCCACATGACTCAGCAATAAGGCTGCAAATTTCAGCTGAAGTCAGCATGATGCCTCAGCACTGTTTGCAAGTGTCAACTCCAGAGCCTTTACAGAGTACATTTTAATTACAATTTCGAGGCCATCTCAGCTAAGGGAGCCTTACGGTACAGAAACCTTCTGAAGTTAGGGAGCTCCACAGGGATGGGGAAACCAAGACTCTGCAGATCACACAGGACTACAGCGTTATCCTACACGGAGACCTGTGAAATTACTCATTTGTATTTCAGAGAACCTGAGCGTACACAAAATGAAAGAGGGTAAAGTATGTTTTCATCCAGTTCATTGTTTTGATGCCTTCCACAAAGTTTTCGAGATGTCCATAACACTCCGTTTCGGGGTTTCCTTTTTCACGTTTAAAAGCTTATTGAGTGAACACGATTCTCTCTAGCGGAGACAAGGCTTGTGTTTAATTTCTCAACGTAGTTAAATGAGCAGAAAGCAAGTAATGAAACCCCCGGTATCAGGGCGGTAACCCCGGAGGGAAGAGGAGCCGGAGGACGCGCTGACCACGCTCCCGCGGGACATTTGCGCTGCAGATTTCCCTCTTCCAACCCCGAACCGGCACCTACTGCCCAGCCAGGAGAGGGAAACCGCGGGGCTGCCCGGCCGCTGCCCGGCCCCGCTCATCACCGGCGCAATTAGCGCCGGCGCGCGGGGAGGCGGGTCCCTGCGCCCCTCACCGCGGGGAACCCGCCAGGGTGGCTCGCAGCTGCTTGCCTTTTTTTTCTTTTTTAAACCGAGTTCAGAGTTGCTTTCAGAAAAACACCCACACCACCGCCTGGCTTTGACAAAAAGTTTTCCCCCCGCGGCCGGCGGCGCGGGCGTGAGGGCGAGCCGCGGCTGACAGCCGGGCTCCACGGCAGCCCGCAGCTCGCCCGGGGCGGGGGATGCCGGTACCGGGAGGGGGTCCGGCTCCGAGCCCCACGGCGGGACCCGGCCGTCGCGCTGCCCGCCCGCCGCCTCCTTCCTCCTCCTCCTCCTCCCCGCGCCGCCGCGCCGTTACCTGCGCGCCCCGGCCGCCCCGGCGCCGTACGGCTGCCCCGCGCCCGCCGAGGGAGGTTTTCAGCAGCCGTAAAGCGGGGAGCGCGCTCTCCCCGCGCGGCGCCGCCGGCCGAGCAGGGGCCACCCCAGGAAGCGGCCCTGGGGGCGGGCGGGCGGGCGGCGGCACCGGGCTGTCCCCCGCCGCGGGGCAGGCCGCGGCCTGCGAGCGCCGAGCCCGCCCGCGGCTCCATCTTCGGAGCACCGGGGCTCGCCCACCTCGGGGGTGCCCTGCCTGCGCGGGGAGCTGCTCCGGCCGGGCCCGGCCTGCCCGAGGAACCCCCAAAATCCCACACACACCCCCCTCGCTTCCCGCAGCAGAAGAGGCGAGCGGGACCCCGCTCCCGGGGAACGTGGAGAGAGGAGAATTGTGGAAAGCTTTTGACACGGTGTGACAACAGGCTGTGCGGGTCGGGGTGAGGGGGCTGCCGGCGTTCCAGCTGCGGAGCCTGTGACAGGTCCTGCGGGACGCGAGGACGTTCCCCGCCTCACGATCTAGATCCGTCGCATCTGACGGGTCCGGTGGCGTTCAAGCCTTGCTCCAGGACTTCACCGGTGATAATGCGGGATATGCAGGGCTCAGCGCATAGACCACCTACATGGTAACAGTGCCCACAGACCCACCACCCGGGGGGGAGATGGGAGCCGGCAGCCACCCGGAGCCAGGGGGGACCCCCGGGTTTCCTCCCCCAGCTCTGTGGGAGCGAACACCTGAGCGCCAGGGGCACACGTCTGACGGTAATAGCAGCAGGATTGAAAGACACGAGTGCACGGTCTTGTAGGTGTCTGAACTGCTGTAATTGTATCGCTTTCACAAAGCCTCTTAATGTCCGTAGGTAAACTTTGATCTTGAATGCAGTCCCATTACAATACTGTCTCCTTATAAAAAGGAATTTCCTCAATACAGATTAATGACTTAGTTCTGCTTGGAAGCATTTTGCTGTTCATTCTGTCCTAAATCTACAATTTCTCCTGTAATCCAGGATGCTACCACGCAAGCTACAGAGCTCAGCTGTCTTCAACAAAGGCAAGAACAGCCTGTTAAATTTCACTGTCTGAAGTCAGGGTTAGTATTGTTTACCCTAAGAGAACTAGCAATAGAAATGTTCATTTTAAAAAGGGAAAATGTGTCAGGAAACATTTCCCAGATATGATGAGATATCCCCCACCATGGAATGGGAAGAAAAAAAAAAAGAAAAAAGGGAACAATTAAGATGTTTTCCCTAGTGGATGTTAAGAACTACTATTAAAAGGCATTTAAACAGCTACTGCAGAGAAGGCAGAAAAATTCTTTCTGAAGTCTTCCATGCGTATGGTACACATACTAGCAGACAGAAAAGCAAATTTCAGGCATTTGTAACACAAGTAAATTCCGCTAATAAAGTATTAATGGGAAAGTTTGGTTGGACTGCTATAGCTCCAAAAGCAATTTCAGAAAGCACAGAGCAATGCAATCACTAAAGAGCAGGTGAACTAATCTACGATCCTCACTAATAAAGCAGTTTTTCCCAATATTAAGCAGAAGCAAAACAACTGCAACTGGAGCCATACTTTTCTTGCCCAAAGAAACAGAAATCTATCAAGCATTTAGGTGTACAAACACATTTACTCAAAGCATAATTAATCAGGTTTTATACACATTTTTCTCTTCTGCAAGGGTATGTTACAACTCTGCTCCTTCCTACATTCTTCTCTTTTTCTAGACCACCTATAGTTTAAAGTCATGGCTATATACTGCTTTTGTTAGTCATGCCATAAGTACAGACTTGAGGGGTTTTGTGCCACGTTGTGCCCATTCCATGTGAAAAGCTGAGACTGAAGTTCAAAACAGATTTACCACCACCACCGTTCCACATTCTCTCTTCAGCTATGAACCACTTCTAGATAGTCCAGAGTTTGGCACAAGTGAGAGAGAACACCGCAACAGAGAAATTGTCTCTAACAGCAAATCAGCGCGCCAGCCATGACTCCACATGCTTTCACACAAGGGTCCAAATGCGTTAGGTAACCAGAAAACTGACTGGAGTCTCATGCCTCTGCTGCATATTAGTCAAAAATTCCTGGACAGGCCTCTTAATTATGCTGAGCAATAGAAAAAACTCAAATCTAAAATTTCATTACCCTTTTGCTGAAACCAGGTTAGCTTTGCTGCCCAAACCCGTTTCTGCTGCCATTCTAATAGTTCCTCTCTTTCCTCAACATTTTTGCCAGGGATTGGCCTCATTACAGGCAGTAGAAGCAGCAAGCATTCACTTTCCACAGTACAAAGGTGTAGCCAGAGGGAGAAGTTTGAGTCAACTGGCAAGGAATTGAGGTGGTTTTTTTTTTTTTTAAATACTGAATCAGGATTAAACACTCCAGAAGCGAGTCACAAAAAAAAGCAAGTGATACCCCAACATTCAGGAAAACTGAAATAGACCAGTACTATAAACTCTTAAAAAAAAACCCCTCCAAGCAATTACTTTTTGCTCGAATTTAATGTGACATCACTAGAAAAGAACATGGAAGACAATCAAGTATAAACCTAAATCATCCATAAAAATTGTCTGAAGGGAAATAGTGCATCCATAGAACACTTGAGTATTTACATGCATCTTGCCTTATCAAAAGTATCTCAGGTGTTTTGGAAGTGTTCACAGAAACATGGAAAAGTTGAATGTTAATAGCAGTAAAGTCTCTTGAAGCTTAAGTCAGTCCTCAGATACTGGAGAAGACAGAAAAAGTTTCAGCTTTACAAAAAGGCTAAGTTGAAAGGAATCCGTTTGATGTTTTTAACTACCGACTTTAAATTGCTGTTCACAAGAATAAGCTTGCTTTTCTTCTGTAGCTTAAAGTTGGGTTGGTTTGGGTTTTTTGTTTGTGTTTTGTTTTTTTTTTTTTTACCAGCCTGCTAAGTGATTGAGCTTTAGTTGTTACGTGAAGCAAAAGTGCCATCTCGTGGCTGTGTTAGTACTCACTGGTTAAGACGCTGCCTTTTTGGATCATTTTAGAGGTACTAATATAAAAATCTCATTTTTAAAAGAGGTCAGCCCATGAGCAATAAGAAAAATCCTACCTAGTTGTCACGTTTATGGACTGACACTATGAAGGAGGATGTTCTCCAGGCCTTGCTGGAGGACAGGGATCACTAGTTAGCGGGACTATTTATTCCACTGCAGGAGAAGGGTATTCAAACTGTCATTTTAAAGGTCTAAAAGGGACCTACAGTTCTGCCCCTTATCGTCCACTACCACGGTATTTAATCAAGAAAGCTACTGAGACCAAGATGACTTGTAGGCATGCCTGGAATGTCAAGTCTTGCTTCCTTACATAGGCTAAAGACACCACACATTTAAGTAACAGAAACCCCACCAGGGGAAACAAGAAATTAAATCCCATTAAAAGCATCTGCCAAATGTAGTTTGAAGGTCTAAAATTCCTTTTTATGAGCAGTCTCTGCTTTTTATACTGAAGAATTAATTGGATATATGAATTTTACAGAACTAATCCATGATTCAGCAGGAAAATTAATGAAATGAACAGGCAGTTGGAACTGCTGCCAAGAGTGGTCATTTTAGACCTAGCAACCTTGGAAAATGACCTTTTAAATAATGAATTTGGAAAACTACACTACAAACCAACAGAAATGAATGCTATCTACCTATAAAGTCTGCTAACAGCAATAGCTTCTAAAGAATGGAGTCATTAAATGGATCGTATAAACTTGCTAGAGCTGCTCTTTATGTATCAAAGCATCCTGAGCGTTGGACATACCTGCCTCAACGCACCCTCAACATAACTCTGCTTTTCCTCAGGATATGTTTCTAAGCACTATACAAGGAAATACTCTGATCCACTGAGGCCAGGAGTGGTGTAGACCTGTACGGCATTATGAAAGCGAGAAGATTACAAACTTAGACCTGGGAGGCTAACATGGCTTCCCCAGTACTTAGAAAAGGGTAACTAAACAAGTAATGCAACATGTTTAGACAACGCCATTAATTATTCATTATCCCATAAGCAGCGAAACACTATCTAAAAAGGGCATTTAAGCATGCATGCTTTACACAATTGGAAGAATGTCCAATTCATGTTGAACTACTGTTTTAAGTAGCGCATAATGATGCAAATGAAGTTGTGTGGTTCTGCGGTTAGCCTGAAGTCTCTTTTTATTTCTTGATCCATGCCTTATAAAGTAGAATAATGAGGAAAAGCAGGCAATTCTGATTTTTGTCCGAGCTTAAACTAGAGCAGGATTCTCCTGTGAAGGAGATGACTCCCTACTTAATAGAAGTATCACATTTTCTCTTAACTTTGAAATCTATCATATTGAAATGAAATGGAAGTCCATTTCTTATCAATGCATTTCTGTAGTAGACTCTCAGCCTTTTCCGTCCTACTCAGAAAAACTGTATCCTAAGCTGCAAAACATAATTCCCCAAAGTCTGTGCATAGTTTGCTTCAAATATTTTTTTTATTATTCAAAGCTTGTACTTTTTTTACAGACGACCCACTCTGGAAGTTTGACTTCTCATAGCTGCCTACAATAGATAGCAGTTATGAGTACAAGGAAATACCTCTAGTAGAAAGGTTTTACTAAAGAAAAAAATTACTCCAATTAAGAAAAGTTACAAATCAATAAGCGAAACCAAAAATTGTTTATTTTCAAGTTTATTTTTTTCCTTCTGCCCCCCAATAGCATCCTGCTCCATTCTCCTTTCAGATTATAATATGAAAGAGAACAAGCTTATTTACTGAAGAATCACTCCCATGCCCAGAGTTCCTCCATGACACTGTCTTTAAAAGTAATTGTTTTCTAATAAACAATCTCCATAATGTTACTGTTAATCAAAATGTTGCCATTTCAGAACTACTGAGAAACATAGGAAGTACCATCGATGGTCCTAAAGTCCTTGATGCTGTTATAGGCATTTTCATGCATTACCAGAAACAAGCTGTTTTGTAACTGACTTGATCAGTATTTGGGGTTCCTAACGGGTAATTTTTAATAAACAGTTCAGGGTGTACATTTCAAGATTTCATGGACCAATTAAAGAGATGTAAATGGTGAATATAATCAACATTCACAACACTCAAAGTCGATTCACAAGAGAAACAATACCTATGATAAAGCTTATAACCAGAGATTATGGTGAAGAAACTCTGCCTTCTACTTTTTTTATTATTTAAAGAATAATCACTGCAGTGGTGGGTTTTAGAAGGTGTTTGTGAATTGAAACAGAAAATGAGAGTGCAGAACCTGAGTCTTAATCCTCCAATTTAATTTCCTTTAATCTTGCTTATAGAATCTAACCTTTTTCAACTACTCAATTTTTCACCAAAGCCTGGCAGTTTCAGATCCTTCTCATGCCTTTTTTTTTTACCATGAGATACATGCATTGCTATTCTCCAGAAAAATTTCCCTACCCACCCTCCAGCTTTCTCCACCTCATGTTCAACACAGTATTCAGCTTCTCATCTAGGATGCTTAACACAATAAAACTAGAACAGAAACAGGAGATAGAGCATTGCAAGTGGTCATTTGGCAGCCTGCAGGGTTAACACTTAGAGCAAATACTCAGAGCACAGGTAGGGTGGCAAACACAACATTAAGACTAAATAAAAAACAATTTATATTCACTCCCATTGAGGTTTGAAGCTGGGATAGGTAATTTGTTCCAAACGGAGGAGGAACACTAAAGACTTTAGTGCTCCAGGCTTTTCTGGGTCTTGATCATTTAATTCATCGTGGGGTTTCTTCATGTAACCTGACCTCCAGTTGTTTTTCTGAACAAAAGAGGTAACAGATGAAGGAGAATGTGGGGAGAAGAGGAAGGAGACAATCCCTAATTACTTAATTGGATGATTTTATCAGGTGCTGCATTATAGTCAGTAGTTATCAAGAAAAGGTACTTAAAAAAAACAGCAATTTTAAAACCAACACAAACATAAGAGTCTTTATTCTTTATTAAATCAAAGCATCTTATTTAAAAGCAGCAGGCCTAGCAAAATACAGAACCACCTAAAAAAACCCAGCAGCTTAGACACATTCGATTTGGTGTGATAAAAGACAAAGACCCACATATCTCGCAATGTATAATTTATTTGAACAGTAACTTATAGCCTATGATTATAATGATTGTCCTGCAACTGATCATTTTATGAAGTACCAAATAAAGTGCAGTTAAACTAAATATTATCCTCTTACCCTTCCAGAGAACAGTATTTCATTTAAGCCATTCAGATAGAGATAGTTTTGAGGGTTAGTGGCAGATTTGAAAGCTTGTTTGTAGTTATTTATGCTCCAAGACCTCAGCCTTATTTAGGCTAGTTCACATTTCTAAAACTTCTCAGAAACTTTAAAATCTCATATATATATTTTAAATGCTCAGCTTAATAACTAAACCTGCTACAGTGCCCAGTTCTTATCTTGCATATACCACTACTTCTGAATCAAGACAACCAACTTCTCCCTAAAAGAGAGAATCTTGCTCTTTCACCGCTCAAAAGAATTATATTGCCACCACTCATATTAGGGGGAAAAGATAGATGGCCCTTACTGAAAGATGCTCTGATTTGCCCTCAAAGTTAATTGGAGGACCAACATCTGAAAGCTCTCCGTCTCACAGGGCTCTTTTTCTCTTCACTCATACTGCACCAACCTGAAAGATAGAAACATTTAACAGACTGGTCCCCAGACATACATTGTTTTTACTAATATTTTCACACTGTGGTATAGCAATTCTGCCCAAAACCTCACCACAAGCAGGATCTTGAACATGAAATATATACCATGCCAGCAGAGGAAATTGTCTTGTTTGCTCTTCCCTCCTAGAAGTATCAGTGGATACCAGGAAACAATGTCAGATGTGCTCATCAGTCACAAGTAATTATAGATCCCTATCATCATTGTTTTTCCGCACAATCACCTTATCTCTGACAAGACACCAAAAAAACCCCACATACATGTTGTGGAAAGGATTCATCGCAACAAGTTTACTGTCAGAGTGTTGTCCAAATGTTTTTACTGTTGCTTATAAATAGGAAGGAATCTATTTTTTTGTTTTTAGGGGTTTTTTTATATCAAATGTAAGCCTAGCTTCTAGACACATCTTCACAGTTGCTTTTTTAAGGTTTTCAAGAAGAAACGATTTGTGATTATTTTTCATAACTATTTAAATAAATAGTTTCACAGTGATCCATCAGCAGAGTCACTAAAGCATATGCCTAGGGAAGTGCTTCCCTATAGAGGAATCTAACTAGATCAATGAAGTGACCCTATGAAACATCAGTGGTGGAGAGATACTGTAAATTGGAAACGGAATTGTCACAAGAGATTCTGAAACACAGAAAGAAGGTGAAAGTTATAAGAAGGTAATGCTGAATACTCAGAATATTGGAACAGGAGCCATGTTTAGAAGGGGAGGGCATTAGGAGATAGTTTATACAAAGAAACAATAGCAAGTTATCATAATTCTGAGGCACTTTGCAGAAAAAAATGCAGAAACAGAAGAACTGAATTTCTATTTAATGCCAACTGTGATAGCCACATGCTGTTCTGTGTTTGTATTTATTGTGTATTTTTGTTTGCACCACCAGAACATAAGGTCTTCTGGGCAGGGCCTGGCCATTTGTTTGGAACAAACTCCCCTATTATACAATACTGGGTACACTTAAATAGGGGCTATACATGCTATGTTAATCCTCTGCCTGAAGCAGGATAATTAGAGCCTGACAAAATGGTGTTACAGTTTTCACATAAATCAACAGAATCAAGGACATTTCAATTTTATCTCACCAGGGGACTGATGCAGGAAAAAAAATAAATTTAAAAAAATCATAATTATAGCAAAACTGTACTCTAGGAGTAGTGACAGAGTTAGACTCAGGTCTCTGTACCTGTTGGGAAGCTGCAACTCAAGTCATTAGTTGCATCCTATTGACACAACAGGACCTGTCAAAGCACTGCTGAACACAGGCAGAGGAATCCAGCTTACTGCTTGCATTACAAATCCTTGCTATAGTTTGCTTTAGCTATAGAGCCAGGTGAAGATTAACGGGTCAAGACTTATTTCCATTCCAGGACCTCATAGCTTTTAGAGAGTCAGAGAGAGCAGTATCCACAGCAGGGATAGCCCCTCATACTGCACCAAGATTGTTTCCTTGCACCTGCTCCGAGTTACAGTTGCAATAGTTTGTACATTCCTCATTCTGTTGCTGTCAGGAAGCCTGTGCATGCCATAATTCCAACCTAAGTATCTAAAAAGCCTGGTGAACACCCAAGTGCTGTACCCTCTTTGCTGTTTCCATAGTATTTTCTGCCCCATCACAGGCGCTATACCCACAGCGGAGCAGGTTACACAGAAGCCCTCTATGTAAGAGCATTCATGAAGCCTCTATTTAAATCTGTACCTAGTCTCATGATTATACCTAACCTTCTGTTAGCTTAAAAAAAAAGATGAAACCCAGCGTTTGAACGTTTTTTTATGTCCTTTGCGTTGACATGAAAGACTACATAAGGTACAAGAATAGAAGACAGCAGTGAACTGCCTAACTGATTTCAAAGGCAGCTTCAGCTGATTGGCATGGACCAAAGGATGTCTGTTAATACCTGTCACAATATGGCTTAACAGAGAAAAACATTCACATAAGCTGGTACAAAATCCATGCAGTAGTTTGCTCTGTAATTCGTTAGCTGTAATGGTTCATTGTTTTCCAGATGCATACTCATGCAGATTATAATAAAGCGAGTCAAATGGTACAAACTCCAAGAGATAATTACAGATTTACCAGGGCACCAGAATTTCACCAACATTTTATCTGTTTCTATCAGTGCTACCCATTTGTTGCCTATAGCAAAAGTAAAGTCATGCTGATAAAAAACCCAACCCACATTACAGTGGATCAACTGGGGGGGTTGTTTGTCCAGAGCTTCAGTTTTCTTCAAAGCACACCCTGTACCCGATTTACTTGTCCTAATGCAGGCCACTGTAAAGACTATGTTATTAAACCTTTTCATTTCAAATGCACTTCTGTGACTGCAATTTAAATGAAAACACATGAGACTGAATCCCACTTGATCTGTTCGCACTAGTTCTGGCAGTGCATGGGCTTTAATTCTAATCAGGATAAACAAATCCATAACTGAAACCGGTGAAGAGAAATACATGCCAATTTTATAGGAAAAATCTTGCTTTTTGTTAATGGTGGGCAAAGGGAGAAGTACTGAGCAGTAAGTAGAGAAGCTGACCTGAGTAAAATGAGGAAAAAGAGCTGAAGTACAGGGAAGCAGCAGGGAAGCAGAATAGACCACGTGAGAGGTAGCACTGCTTCAGTACCTCTTATCAGATGGCAGGAGGGGTGGGTTCACTGTTTTCATTGATTCTCATTTCAGTTGGTATTGTCCTGGGATATTAACAGTTTTACTCCCCGTGGCCAAAGCTTTTAAAACTAAGGGTGATTAAATTACCTTTTAAGCAAAATGTAGCATGCAGACTGCTAAGGTAGCAACTTAAGTAGAATAAAAGACCTTTCCAAACTAACATGGGCCTGAAGATGCCATCATATAATAAATAGCTTTTCATTGGTCTGGTTCACTTCCATACCAAGCACCAGTGCATGGAGCAAGACAACAATTTGGCTCTGAACAGTCAGGTTTTTTGAAGTGTGATGGTGTAGCTGGGTACTTCCAAGGATAAAAATGCTGTCAAAGCAGCATACAATTTAAAGTTCATAAGTGAAAGAAAGTGGAAGTCTCATCAACAAGAATGTCATTTCTAAGAATAAAGACGGATTTTTTTTTTTAAAATGCTATTCATGACTCCAAGGGAAAAATTAGTCTCTTACAGAACTAGTAGGAGAAAGCAGCAAGGACAACAAATGTCAAGTTAAAGCAAATATATTTGCTGGTGGGTCATTTAAATTGTGCCTGAAGGATAATCCCAGCAAGATGGGTATTTCAACTTCGTTTAGCAGCATCCCTAGCTGGGATAAGGAGATCTAATCACTTTATTAGAACAACAGTGACATTAGAGGAGAATTTGGGAAGAGGAAGCTTTTTTTTTTAAATTTTTATAAAGATTTAGCAAGATAACTTCAGCAACCGTCTTGAAGCTATGGATGTTTACGATTTTAACAATTAGTCTGATTTTGTGGTATGCCAAAAGTGCAGCAGACTAAGAATTGCACTGTGTTGCCCATAAAAATACAAAAATACGTCATATTTTTTACCTCATGTTTTAAGAATGGCAGAGTACAGCCCATATTCTTTTGTACTTTAAACGTTTTAGAGCCATACACTCTTTAGTTCCAGATATCTTCATTCCTTTTCAAATAGTACCTAGAGTTCAGATGACACAATAAAATTCATAGAGTTTGACCTTCCCTGCCTTTCATGCAGAGCTCCTGCAACTCTGTAACCAGCAAAGTTTGAGACACAGATAACAATCCTCCTTGCAGCTTAGTTGCTTGTGGGGATATCCTCTAACAAAGCATTAGTGCTAAGTGTTGCAAACAGTAGTAATATTAATTAGCTCGAGTTTTTATATACTGTCCTTTAGCCTTTTCCCCCATGTAGCCACCTACATCTATGACACTGGCTTCCCCTGTAGTTCAACATTGATTTTTTTTTTTCTATAATCCAAGGAAAAACTACTGATAAAAAGAATGGAGCACTATTCTTGAACATTACACTGCTATCTGGAGACTCTCCCTCTAATTAAAAGCTGAGTGGTCAGAGCACCCCTGAACCAGGAACTGGAAAGTAAAAAAACTGCCTTTATTTTAAGCTGCAAGCTACATGCCAATTTTCATACTGAAGGGTCCATAATATAATCTTGGAGCACACAGCAAACAGATGCTCAGAGCCCCACCCAGCTAAGGAGCAATGCTCTTGCAATATAAAGCTTAAAGGAAGAAGTGCATAACGTTTATAAACTGGGTAAAGGTAACCAAGGGTTTTCTGGTCCTCGCCCATTACTGGACAGTCTCATACCACTTGTTTTGGGGGTTTGCTTGCCATTTCTTGCCAAATCAGAACTGCATTAAGAATAAACCCAGAAAAATAAGTGTTTTCCATAGCATGCAGAGGACAGAATTCAGCACCAGAGTGAGACATTTGACATGCATAGTTTTTAGCTGATAGAGTAATACTCTTTAGCAGCCTGGAGTATGATTCTTAGATGAAGATAGCATGTGGCCAAAGCCATTCTACAGACTGCTCAAAACAGTACCTTCTGAGCTGAAAGCATCATCATTGCTCTCAGTGGTCTGTCACTTAAAATACTGACATCAGTAGACCACCATTAACAGCTAGCAGCTGCTCCTTTGGGTCTCCCTCCTCTTTTTATTCACAGGCTTGAAAGAGAAATAGCCTTGGACAAACATTTGCATTTTGAAACACTTCCTAAAGTTATCTCCAGCATCAAAATCAACAACTGCAGCATGAACTAAACCTTTTAAGTTATGACTTCCACCAAGTATCACCATCCGGCTATTTGAATTCACAAAATCTCTGCCACAGGGGCAAGTGCAGCACTCACTTCTCAGTGAGAAGCACCTGCTTCTCAGATGTATCCGCACTTATTGGTGCAGACAAGGTGCAAATTGCACCAAGATACCAACCAAGGTAAATCAATATCAAAGAGCCTGTTCATCTGGTCTCACTGTAACTAGCTATGCTGAGACTGACCGTTTGCAAGCTCTTAGGTACATTGCATTAGTAATCATATGCACACACATCTGAAAGAAACAAACGAGTCTTCATAGCCCATTGATTTTGCCTCCTCACACTTCTGTACATGAAGGTAAAGCGTAGTCAAGACACAAACACCTACTTGTTTATCACTGTGGCATAATACAATGTGTGTCTGCATGGAGGGAGAGAGAGTTCAAGCCCTTTTTTCATTAACACTTGCCCTTATATTTACAACTTACATACACACTTCAAATTCACCCTCCAAACAATATCACTCTCTGCTGATACCAGACACCATACCTCTACAGCAGTTGTGTGCGTGTTATAAAATATGCCATACCTTAACAGGGAAAAAGCTGGTTTATTTGTCCTACTCTTCACCTTTATTGTCAAGAATATGTTATCTGACTTACCTTCCGACTGTCTAATGAGAACAGTATTTTGGAAATTCTCTCAAGTGTAGTTTATACAAACTGCATCTGATATTTAAGGAGTCAGGAAGTCACCGTGTTGCTGTACCTACCGCATTCCTGCTATATATCTAATGTTAAGAACATCATCTTCACTGGAAAGTTAAGAGAAAAAATCTGCCAGGCTCCTGGGCTATAATTTGCTTTGCCTGCTAATATACACAGATACCTTGAAAGGAAGTTTATAGAAGTGCATCGGTGTTTGACAGAAAAAAAAAAAAAGCAACTTATATTATGATCCGAAACTGCTGTCTGCCATAGATGTTAGAGCTTTATCCAGTCAGGGTTTGAAAATTCTCCACAGATGGAGACTACACAACCTCTCAGGCCAAAATCTGCTCGACTCGCCTAACAATGAGAAAGTTTTTCCCTTAAATCCCACCTAAACCTCTGTAATATCAGTTTACACCCCTTGCCTCTCAGCATCCTGCCGTGCACTGCTATAAAGAGCCTGGCTCTGTCTTCTCAGTAACCTCCTCAAAGGCACAGGAAGGCTGCTGTCAGGTCCCCCATAGAGCCAAGTATCACAGTTTCCCTGTCAATGCAGCGTATCGTGGGAACTATGGTTTATTTTGAGATGCAGCTCTCTATGTCCAAATTATGATTTCCAACAGAAGCTGCAGCAGTTTTATCTAGAAACCAAAGCACTCACATTTTTTCCAGCAGGAAAACGGAGATTAAAAAAAAAAAAGAGGGAATCTGGTTAAAAAACCCCACAACAACCCTACATACCAAAATGTCCTTTTTTTTAAAGAAGGAGAAGAACATTAATGCAGTTCTAGAACTAGAACACCCGCCTCCTGTTTATCCCAGTATCTCAACCATAAGACTGCTCTATAAGAACAGCCACATTCACAAATAGAACAGTAAATCCCTAGTAGCATTTATCCAAATACAGAAAAGGCATATTCCATACAAAAGTTTAGCAACAAAAACAGAGAAGGTCTGATTTAGTAAATCCAGTTTGCCTTACTTGTTATTTAGCAAACACCTTCTACTAAAATTCTACAGTTTGTTGACAGCAATCTGGAATGTGTTAAAGTAGGATACACATACAGAATGTCTTATTTACTAAAGCCGAATTATTTTTGGAAGAGCTGAATGTAGAACAAGCTACATCTTGCTCTAATTTACAGCTGAGCATCCTGTCTACATGCTGATGTCCGTGTTTACTTTTTTGGTTACAGGAAACAATGCTGAAAGACTTGAAATAATTTTGCCTCACGCTGCCTATCAAGTTATTGCACTCCCATAGGAAACAATGGCTTAGGGTCAGGTTAACTCACGCGGAGAAATGCGAGAAAGCGGAGTTGTTTCACTGCTCTAAGACAATGCCATTTTAACAGCTTTGCTATGAGGATTTTCTTTGCCAGGCTTCTTTGCCCAATCTGTCTCCCTGAAATATGTACAACTTCCTTCTGGCACTTTTGCTCAGAATATTGTTCAAATTATTTTTCCTTCTATCCAAACCTTCCCCCCACCCCCCCCTTTTACTGGGCAAAGTACTAACATTTTCACAGGATTTGCCCTCTGTCTTCAAGTTACAGTCTTAACACATTGATCTCAACAGTGAATCTGTACACACCAGCTGTTACTATATTATATTTTTGTCTTTTTTTTAAATTTATATCTTGAAACATAGACTGGCTGGCCTTATAGAGGGTTAAGAGGAGGAAGCCAGGACAGTTTTCCATATGAATCTCTGTGCAAGTGCCAGCTGGATT
The DNA here is from genome assembly GCF_965140245.1 of Athene noctua. Classification (NCBI taxonomy): domain Eukaryota; kingdom Metazoa; phylum Chordata; class Aves; order Strigiformes; family Strigidae; genus Athene; species Athene noctua. The sequence goes on from NC_134044.1 coordinate 23,157,492, forward strand.
TTGCAGCCTGGTGCTCAGCAAAGCACAGTGGAACAAGAACGCTGTTAGTATTCTTAGAGTGCTCTGAAGAGGAACAGGAAAAGGCAAGAAAATAATCTTACTCTGTACCAGAAAGTAGTGCTGGAAAGTCAAAGAGGAGAATTCAAGCTTCGTCCTCCCCACAGCACACAATCAACATCACTCACAGTCACTCTCATGCATCACGGTGACACTGAAGGTAATAAGCTGTATGTGAAAGAAGGGAAATACTGAAGAGGTGTTGTTGCAGCACATCCCCCTTTCTTCTTGCTCTCCATGCCCTCCAAAACTTCACACTGCTTCCAGGATACCAAAAATACTGCTTGCTGAAACTCTGCCCAGGTGGGGACCCACCATGCACCCATTCCTGCCTCTTGGGATATACTTATTGATGAATTATGCACTCATTCAAATAACTAGAGCCAGCTTAGTCTCTCAACTTTTAATTTCATGGCTGATCTACCCTACCTTCGAATCACTGCTAGAGGAACACGAGGCAGTCCTAACCACAGACAGAGCCCTAAAGCACAGGCAATGCTGGGGTGATATACAAGTGCTGATGACTCCCTAATACTTTAGGTCGTGCACAGTGCTCAGGGCCTCTGGGCTGGTCCTGTGCACACAGACAAATGAATTCAAATGCCACTGGTTCGTATTATTTCTTTATCAAGAGCAGTGAAGTTTGAAAGAGGTCCAGAACAAAAACAAACTATAATATCCCCATTCTGCCATGGCAAAGAGCATCTGCATGGGGAAAGTAGGACCAACCAACAGTCCTGTCCCATTCCTACTGCCCTCACCTACCTAGCTCTGCAAACAGACACGTATTTGACCCTGCCACTCTCAGAATATCCCACATCATTACATGTGTCAGAGGCACTGCCAAGTGGTACAGTAATGCACACAAGGAAAATCCAAATTCCAAGGCTATATAGAAAGGGAAAAAAATACTAGTTTCTTCACCTCAGGGGCAAAATTGGACTTCACATGTGTGATGGACTGAATAACGCTTTATCACAAGAGCCAATTTTCTTCCAACTCCCCTGCAGCTCTTAAAACATAGATCTTAGTTTTGTATCTGATTTGCTAAATGGCTTTCCTCTCTATTATGGCTTTAAAAAAATAAAAAGGAATGATAAATACATAATTTTATGATTTACTGTGCTTACCAGAAGAAATATTTGAGAAAGGAGAACTGTTCTCACTTAAGAAATATACACTGATAAAAGAATTAAAACCAAAAACATATCCCTCTCCCTCTTCCATAAAGAAAGAGGGGTATTATTTCCCCAGGGAAAACAAAAGCCAGAAGAAAAAGCTAGGTAGTTATTAATATGGAAATTATCTAAAAAAACCTCCTGTGACATATAACAAACAAAAAGCCCTAAGACAGTTCCATCTCACATAGTGATAACACATAGTGTTTACTGTAGCGAAAACGTGAGAGGTGAAAAAAAGATAGAACAAAAAATATATATATAGTCCAAGTCTTGAATCAATAAAGTAATTAAGATCATAAGTATCCTAAGAAAGTCAACACTTAGGCATTTTCCCACTGTGTAAGCCTTTGTTAGAGAGATGTATGATTTATTTTTTTTTTTAGAAAAGGACCCTTCTGCTCAGTACTGAATTCCTTCTTTGGACTCATTATATTGCTTTGCTGCCTGCAAAGCACAGTGAGCAGGTACAGCTCCTTGGCTGCACTTCTAATAACTCCCCTGGGTTATCCCCGCTTCAAGACACATCTATTCAGGAGTATCTGTAAAATAACCATAGAAATGCTTCCTACCTTCCCCTTGAGAGAGTCCAACACCCACATCCACTCTGGGGAAGGATTTGCTTTTCCAAGTGAAGATATTCCAGGTCTCACTCTTTTAAGCCTTTCCTCCAACCTTTGCAGCTGTAGAGAATCAGGGCTTCAGAGCTACAGCTGCTCCTTCACCATCTGCCCACCTCTTCCCTTCTCACCCCATATCTCTGGTTTCACCTTCTCTTTCTAGAAGTTTCTTTCTAGCAGAGACTCTTGGGGTGCTGGCATGTCCAGGCTGTAACCACTAATGCTCTTGGGACTAAAACAAGTTGCTCCCACTTTGGCACCCATATGTAACTCATGGGCCCCTAGCTGAGCTCCCAAATGCAAAACACCGGGCTGCAATTACCTGGTAGGAGCCTGCATCACCTGGGCTCAGCCTGGCTTTGGGCTCCCAATGGAAAACACATGGCTACGAGAGCAGGAGAGGAGCTCCACTGTGGGACTGGGTCAGGGCTTGAGTGCCTAAGGGGTGACTGAAACAGCAGCCAGGCGCTGTACCCCTGAGAATTCTGCCAGGCCATGGTGCCTCACAGCCGTGGGTCTGATGAAAAAATTCAAGTAACCATTTGTGGAAATCCCAGCAGAAGCACAGCAAGGCTGGGTCACAGCAGCACCAGGGTTTAGGCGGCTGTTTTAGTAATTCTTGTCACCACTGATACACACCGCTCGCCTTCATCAAATGTGTAGGACAGCCTTTTTTTCAGAAAAGGGCTCTGTTTGATGGTACAACAGCAGCTGTGAAATTACCCCTGGTAACATCCAGTCCCCTCTGAAGCCACATCCAAAGTTCCTGATGCCACTTTCTCATTGTCTGTGAAACGCAGCAGGTTAGAATTTATGTTCAGAAATCTGAGAAGCTTAGAGGCATATGGAGAAAGCAGTGGAGAAAATAAATTGTCTAGAGTTAAGACTGCGGACATGGAAGCTAAAAGTCAACCAAGAGGTTTTAATTTCTTAGATAGGAATATCATCACAGAAATTTTATTCATGGAATTCAGTGCCATGGGATAAAAGTTGGTTTTAAAAATGCTTGATAGCTAATGCAAAACTGACCACTGGCAGGGGGGATTATGAACTAATTTGAAGAAAGGTGCATGATTCATTCACCTTTGCGCTGGTTTTGTTTAATATTGTGGAAACCTAAAAATACCAATTAAAAAAATAAAGTTGAGCCAAAGATTCAAGCTGGTCCATGTAAAGGTCCCCCACTGCTTTCAGCATGTTACAGAATAATATATGATACCTTTTATTATAATGCAGCAAGAACAAATCAGCCTTTCATGATTGAGAGGGGACAGTATTACTTGTTCTGGTGCTTTCAGCCTGTCAGAGGTGAGTGTGCTCAGAAATATTGTCACTTTTGTTGCTTCCAATGTGTCAACTTGGAAAGGAGATCACAGAAGTGAGATCAGACCAAGACAAATATTTTGCTGCCATTTTTTTCCCCTTATTACAGTTTCTTTCAGATGTAAATTTTGGTATCTCATACCAGCCAGATTAAATTTTTTACTGGACTCAGTGTCTTTACAAGGTTCAGACTTCGATGACCCCTCATTTCATTTTTAGCTATCACCGAACTGCAGCATCTTTTCATTGAAAAATAGTCAATATTTAGATATGCCTTGTGACACACCCTGTGGTTCACACCTGGACGAAGGTCTTCAGGTAATCACCACATCCCAAACCACCTTTGTAGATCCAAATCACAAGGATTTTTTTCAGTCATATAGACTAGATATTAGACTAAATATTAGGAAGCATTTCTTTACAGAAGGGGTTGTTGGGCGTTGGAATGGGCTGCCCAGGGAGGTGGTGGAGTCCCCATCCCTGGAGGTGTTCAAGAGTAGGGTCAACAGAGCACTGAGGGATCTGGTGTAGTTGGGAACTGTCAGTGCTAGGTCAGTGGTTGGACTGGATGAGCTTCAAGGTCTTTTCCAACCAAGACGATTCTGTGAAGAAAGACCTAAACCAGGTGTGGCTGTGCAAACCCACGGTGCAGCACCAGGTCTGGAAGCACACTGGGACCAGCCCCGTGTTCCTGCCTCCAAGCACCAGCCAGGCAGCCCTGGGTCTTCTCAGCGTGCTTGCCTTGTCCAGCTTCTTTTTTTTTAAGTGAATCCCACTTATAGAAAAATAGTGGTTTTCTGTTTCCTTAATGCTGCCTACAAAGAGCTTCTCAATTTTTAGTCCATTAACAAATCTTTCCAGGGATCTATTAATATGTCACTATGGAATGCCGCCTTCTTCAAAGTTTAATATGGCTTAACTCTGTCTTAATCATATTGCTCTACTACACTTTATAGCCTGCAGCTTCAGGGAACCTTTGCCTTTTATTAGTACCCATATACAATCATGTTGTCATTCCAAAAATCCAGTGCTGCTTTGGGTTTCATAAATTCTTATACCTTTGATTTACTTGGTGTATCTGCAGCTGTCCGAGGAGTAAGATGTGCATCCAGGGCAAGGAATGAAATGTTACAGTACCGACTTGTGCCAGCTCATTGCTTTGCAAGGAGGAGCTGCACCTGACAGGAGATACAGTCACTTTTTCCCTGCAGTGATGCTTGTCAGTGATAACAGTAATACTGGCTCGGTCAAATTCTCGGTACGATCCCGTTCTGACATGTGATGAAAGCTGACAGACTTTCATGCTTGCAACTTTGCTGTGGGTGACTGTTTCTAGCTTGGTAGTGCCCCATCAGGAAGATTTCTCATGCCACAGTCATGTCAGAGTCACAGCATTTCTGGTTTGGCCCATCTGGAAGCTCTGCTGACTGCCTTGTGGGGGAAGGATGGGAGTACCTGTCTGTCACCCATTTGGAGTCATTTGCACCTCCAGGTGAGGAAAAAGAAGTCAGGGAATGAAAATCCTTCTTAGAAGTTCAGATTCAGATATCTGTTTTATCTGTTGTTTGGGTTGATATTTTGCACATTCGCGAGGGACGTAAGAAAGTTTCAGTGTGCTAAGTCTGTGGTCTTCATCTGATAAATCTCTTCTTTATATTACTGACTTCATTACTGGCCATGACAAAACTAAGATTATGCAATTGTATAAAAGTAGCTGCTGACAGTTCTGTTGTCTTTTCCAAATCTGTTTCCACTGAGAAGTGTATTTTAATGCAATTTAAGGTGCTATAGTCCTAGGAGCATGAAAAAGATGGATTCACTAATTAAATGGAAACAAGGTCCAGCCTGCTATCTTTAAAATACAACAGATCCCATCATCTCCACATGCTTGTCTCCCTGCTGGTAAAGAGATTTGTCATTTGCAGGTGCTTGGGTTCTGTCTTAGCATCACTTGAAAGAGTCTGAGAAATATCTCATCTGTCTTCTAATAAGACACCATCTGATTATATTTTTTTAGAGTAGTATCCAAGTAGTCATTGTCTGGATCTGGTTAGACATTTGTTGCCTTTTCCCAGTTTCTTTGCAAGAGATTTTTGATTTTTTTTTTTCCAAGTCAGTGTTGCCACAATCTGCTCTATGACGGTGCAAGTGTTCAAAGGCATTGGGAGTGTGCAGCTTATACAGAATGCAGCTGCCTGCCTGGGAAATGGTATTAGACACAGAGAATACAGTATATCGATTCTTTGGCATCTGTATCAGCTTCCTGTTTGTTTCTGAGTATAATTTAAGTCCCAGTTTTTTACCTGTTTGGATCCTGAAAGGTTACTGCTTTTGTCTATATGAATTGCTATAGCAACTGTGGTGCTGGAGCAAACAGTCATGAGCTTTAACAGCCTGGGGGTCAGCAGCAGAACACTCTAAATTAAGAGACCTTCATCTCTGAAATCTGGGTTGTTTTACCAGCTTGATTGGGCTATATTTTCTGTACTTCAGCATGACTCACTTTGTGATCTGTCCACTACAGAATTCTGATTTCCACGTGGCATGGCGGGAAGAGATGTCAGTTTATTTAGGAAGGATTACGTTCGTTTTCCTTTGAATAAACATCGTATTAAAAAGGTCTAGAATGAAACCTGAAGTATGTATTGGTTCACATATATGTCTTGATGTAAAGGCTATGTTCTTATACTTTATTGCAAGACTATGGCTCAAGTCTGAGGCCAAGATGAGACACTGAGCACTAATGACATCACATTTGCTTACACTGAAGCTGAATTTGGCCTGGTGCTCCATGCCTTAGGTACCGTAGTGCCTCAGCCAAGGAAGGGGCTGCTGTTTGCAGCTCTGTAGTCTTTCACATCAGCTGTTGAGGCAGTGTTTTCCTGCTGTTGTTCTCACGTCTTCATTTATTGTTTCCATGGCCTTGCACCTGCAAACCCCAATAACGTTATACAGCAGGTTATCATGGGAAGGCATCACTGGTGTGAAAAATCAGCCCTTTCCCCCAACCTTTTTGTACCTCATTTTGTAGATGTTAGTTTATGTTAAAGACAACTAAAACATGGCCCACAACAAAGCAGTATTTGTATACTAAACACTATTAGTATTTAAATACTAAAATATTATCCAATAATATATGTGTACAAAAGGTTAACAACAAATGTGCAACACTTTATCTAATTACATACTCAGCTGTAATCATGCCACAAAGAGGAGCACCCAAGAGGGAGTTTGAGTTGATCCCAGTGAAAAAAAGTGTGTAATAAATAGTCAAAAATCATGCCAAAACCCATCATCTTCCTCTTTATCCTTACCACTGCTGAACAGCATAGCGGCCCCAGAGGACACATATGGGGACCCTACCACTGCTCTTCCCAGCTGCCCACAGAGGAGTTTTCCCTTTTCTTCTGTGTGTTTTCAGCTGCAGACCCTGTGCATGAGAGTCATAATTAGACTCTGTTCATGAGAGCCTGTCTCGACATCCTGCATGCAACAGGCCCAACAGTGTGAAGCTATGAATTATGTGCTTGAAATCACAAAGGCAGGGAAAATCACCAATGGTAGTATGGCAGATAAACCACATGGCATCTTGTTGTTTGTCAGCAGGGCTGCCTCACCCTTCAGCGGGTACAGCAGAAAACAATGGTTACTCAGATTTTAGGCAACAAATACCTTGCCTTAAGTAACACACATTTTAAATATAGATAACGGCAGGTATGTAGTTGGTCATTTGACCAGTGCTCACACATATCTGCCAGCCATAACAGTTTTACCTGCCATACTGCATATATTTTTATCAAAATTGGTGCAGCTGGGGGTCTTTTCAGTGGGAACAGCTGTGTCAAAGCCCTTGTGATCCACAGAAACAAAGGTATCCAAGACTGATGCCTACAAATGCTATAGTTCTGGTCACACTTTCTGATCTGTAAGTCTAGCGTCATTGGTTAGTGATGCTGCTGATCTAGTTGATGAAATCATGGAAATCATCAAAGTGTATTTTGCAGTTTGCAGAGGGCTTGCGTTTTTGTCTTCTGGGTAAATCTTTTCCAATCTGATCGCTCTATGACTGCATCCCATGTGTTTTAGCAGGACTTTGGGATTTAACTGACTTCACAGCTGACAAAGAGCTGCATTCACACACACACACACACACACCCTGAATTTTGAAGTTGAGCTTCCAAAGTAGTCTGTGTGAGTACAAGATGCAGACATCTGCCCACTTGCCTTTTGACTGGTATGGCTTTAGGTGACAGTTTCTGTGAAATTAAACATTGTTGAAAATACTGCTTGACCTTTCACTTGCTTCATTTTTACCAGAGTTTTTAATAGGGGAGGACATTCCCATGTTCTTCAGATGAGTGATGGCTACCTACCTTCTTCCTAGAACAGAAAACATTGAACAGTTGCAAAGGGAGCAGAAATAACTCTGCAAAAGCAATTTTATGTGAATCTGGAATATCCAGAGATGCACTGAGCTTTTCACTCACATTTCCTTGACTACCATTGCTAGCATGTAGAGGGATGAGTTAAGCCCCAGAGAAGTCACTCAACTTTAGCCTTTGAGGCAATCCCCTCTGCACTTCTCCTTACTTAGAAAGCTTCAAAAGCAGCTATTTTCACAACCTAAGTGTTAAAAGAGTAGGATGCTGTGATACAGCAAGTGAGGCTATAGCTCCCTGGCCAGGTGGCTCTGTCAGAAACAGATCTTGGTGTCCTGTGTGAGAAGCATAGAATGGGGGAGGTAAAAAGGAGAGAAAGTCTAGGACAACTGTAGTGTTACAGTCTCCTTTTTCAGCTTGCAAACTGGAGATAAGAGCAGACAAGGTTTATGATGGTGTGGAGAAATCAATACATTGTTATTGATTCTTGTAGCTGCAGAACTCTCACCCAGAACAAGTACAGGGGTCAGAGTATGAGTACATGGCTGTCCTGCTACACCACGAGTGTGCTCCTCAGAAATCGTGCTGTTTGATTCACCAAGGATGAAGTCTGCTCCGTTACACGGCTGCAACAACAGCAGCTGACCCAGGATCCCCTCTCAGCAGGGGAAGTTCGGTGCTGCAAATTATCCACTGCACAGGCCAGAAACTACAACAAAACTAGTGGCAGCTGCAGCTGAAGGCACAGCTTCACATAAGGAAAATATTTATTTGTTTTTTTTTTTTTACAAAAGACTATCTTCAAGCCAGTTACCCACACCCTATTGAAACAAGGCATGCTATTCCCAAAGAAAGAGGCCCACAAATTTGCATGTGAAGAATGACACAGAAGTAGAACCATCAAAACAAAACAACTTGGAAAACTAGCTAAGAAGTGGCATAGTCAGAATGAAATTAAGAACTTGGAACAAGCATCTAGTTTTGAAACAAAAGGAACAAAAAAAAAATCAGTCAAAATTAAATTAATGAAAACTTGAGTATGATAAATAATTGAAGCAGACTTGTAAGGTTTACATTTAGTTTACATTTTTGTAAATCCTCCAAAACCATCAATGACAGTCTTTCAAAGTTGTTTTGATTTTGCAGACACATAAATTTCCTTAACCGGCATTTTCAATTTCTGTTGTAAGATTTCTGACCTGCTTCGATCCTACCGAGAAGCCGTTCCTTAGTGAACTGTGAGGTTCTGTCGCCATTTTCAGTTGCTGCAAAGCTGTCAAAATGGTGTAAAACTTACGGGAAGATCCTCTTAATATTATGCCCAACTTTGCAGGTGACATTTTATAGTTGATTCGATTGCGCAGCTATGGACCTGACCTTTCTGTCGTATCTTTCATTCCCCATTTCCTCAGCAGAGTCCATTATCACTTGTTTCAAATTCCTTTAACTCTTCTCTTTGACTTTGTGTTACTTTCCACTTCATTCCCAGACTGCATGGCCTAACACTCCACACCTGCTTTTGATGTCACCAAACAGGGACAATGACTAGAAAGTGATTTCCCTTTACAAGTCAAACCTGGAAGGTCTCTCTGTTGTTGTTCATTCCATTTCCATTGCCAGTGTAAGTGTCCTCATTGTTTTTCCCACTAGTGAAGAAAGGGCAAATGTCATATTCACTGAAGCAAAGACTTTGCTTTGAAGCGGTATTGATTTTTCCTTTTCCCTTCTGAAGCTTTGCCAGGCTCCATAAAAGCATGTCTCTTGTTCAGAAACTCTTTGGACTGAGAGACAACAGGGGCAGCAGAACCAGCGGGGCGCAGTGGGAAGTTAGGGCATCTGGTGGGGAATGACAATTATGACAGCAGCTAGAAAAAGAAAGAGGTCATTTTATTTTTAACTCTACTGTGAGAACAATTGTGGATCAGAACTAAGCCAAATGGAAAATGCAGCTTTAATTCCAACATATGATTCACCTGGTCTAAACCTGAATATGAACATTTTTCTAGGGTTCAGCTGTTGGCAGCAAGACACTGAGACCACCAGAAGCAACAGCTTCTCTAGAGGATTAACCACAAAGGGGAAAACAACATGACTTTCTGACACAATGCTATCAAGATGTGGGCCTTACACTGCACCACGGTGGAGCAGAAGCATCATCTGGACCTGCAGAGAACTTCTGAATGAAGGTCCAGTGCTATGACAGAGTTCCTGTTTAAGAGACCTGAATTACTTTGTTTAGAGCTGGTTTATGCAATGCAGAAATAGCCAATAGCGTTTATTAAGCTCACACATATTGCAAAGAATAAAATGTCTCTCTCTTTCCCCAGAATGTCTCTGCCTTTCATAGATTCTTTGAAGTCTATGGCCACATACATAGATTCATCATCTGTTGACTGGGGAGACTCTCATTCTTAATGAGAAGATGGGTGCTGGCTTTAAGCATTAGTTAAAGGTGGTGCCTCCCAGCACCTCCAACACTCTTCCGTGGCATTTTGTTTATGCTGACTCAGAGGAAAGAATGTCATTTATTGAAACATCAATGCCACTTTTTGCCATGCTTCTGTATTTCTCAGAGCTGTCAGTCTGGGAGAGCTGGTCTTCCAAAGCTCATTAGATAAACAGCTGCTGCTGGAACTGCATGTAAAATTATAGCAGCTGACTTTCACAGAATAGGTCAAGCAATAATTATAGTAGATTTTCCTACAGTTCTTGTTTTTTGTAAAATTAGCATCTACTACCAGGAATTAAATAACAACTATAAGAAGTATTCCTAATGCTAGCGAGTGTGGTCTCACACTCACAAGAAAAATAAATCAGTCTAGTGTCCCCCTCTTATTACATTCTCCTATTCAGTACCATCTCCCAGTCAGAAAGTCCTTTAAAATCCATAAAATGTCTTCCAAATTCTCAGCTATTTTGAGAACTGTGTGTATGCGACAGCTGGAAATGAGACCTTTTTTTTTTTTAAAACACCTGTGAAAAAAAACTGTTATCGACAGCAATGAGAGGGTTCTGTTGATTAGAGGATGTTTTCTGCTACTCATTTGTAAGGGAAGTGATTCATTAAGTGCTGTCTGAAAACCATCTTCATACTGAATAAAAGGAAAATGTTTTGTAGTCACTGGGGCTTACAGGAATATCTTGAACACCCACCGCCACCTCTGATGCTGACCTGCACTTTGCACATCAGCACTGTTCCAGCTGGTGATGACACTTGTCAATTAACTTCAGCCCCCCCGCCCAGCATGACCATCACTCAATGCTGCTTTTTGTTCCCCCTACAACCAGCTGTACCTGTCAGTGCAATTTTGCAGTCTCTTTCTCCAAGGGTAGGAAGTATCTTAAAACTGTGACACCCTGCATAGGGGAAGAAAAGCATAACTGATACTGTTTGCCCCATCAGGACCCAAGCACAGCAAGTAATAAATACACAGAAGCTATTTCAGTGTCCGGGGTCAGCTTTGACTTTACACAGTTTCTGCAATACATTTCGGGGCACATCACACTGTTGACTTCTGCACCGGTGTTACCCGTCCAGTTCTCCGTGCACATTTGTTTTCATTATTTGTGCCCCCTCCTGCTGGTTTTTCTGACAAGCTTTGGATCTGAAAGCTGCTTTCCTAGACCTTTAAGCAACAAGCCATCATCAGCTATACTGTGTATGGAAGGCTGCGGCTTGAATTTGTTTTCACAAAACGCACATCACAAGACCTGCCTAATCAGCAGTTACCTAGTTTGCTCACACCAGACAGAGTCAATTTACAGACCATGCCTGCTGTTGACCCTGCTGTCTGCTCTGGATTATTCCAGTCTGCCTACACTTTCTAAAATTAAATGTTAGTATTTTTAATTGCTGGTTTTAACTCTTGTCTAATTGGGCACAAGCTCATGCTGTTACAGATCTCCCCAAGGCCAACAAGAGGGGTCGGCCACATGTGAAGAACTCGAGGAGGAGGGTTGCTGGTGGTAACAAAATGTGCCATTCTGGTCCTGTCCATCTTCCATAAATCACTGAATTGCGGTGAAAAAGATCAGGTACTGCTGTCCCCTTGCTACCCCTGCCCAGTTAACACGCACCGGCACGTTGCAAAGTCTCCAGCTCTTGGAACATGATGCCTCAGAGGACTGCCAGTTTAATTCAAAACAGCTCCAAGGTTGCTACTTGTTCATGTTGCAGCTGAATGAGCTTGTAGATGTTGGAGGATATATCTTGTGGGTATGCGTCTCAAACTTGCATGTGGTAAGGACTCAGTGCTGAGATTACAGATCATGATGTTTTACTGCTATTCTTTCTTTCTTTTTTGTTGTTGAAGACATAGGAAATAAAAATGGTTCATTCAGAATAATAACTGCAATATAATTTTGCACCAATTTTGAAAAATACAGGCTATCTTTCTATATATTAAAGGTATTAATAAATTTGACCAAAGGAAATATGAAAATTGATATTTTTTTTTTACACCAAGAAACAAATGACTGGTGAAATTATTATAGCATTTATTTCCTTTGACTTTTAATGAAACTTTTCTTTCTTCTATGCAACTATCTCTAGTTGATCCTGCCTTAAAAATAATTTCACTTTATGGGAGAAATGCAGCCTATCCTATGTAGTTTGCTATATAGGGTACCACAGACTTGCAGTCTGAAAATTCCAAGTTCAGCTCCTTACAGTATGATCAGTTTTCTCTACCCATGACCAGGCTCTGACCGCAGCACACAGACCCAGGATGAACATTCAAAAAACATAAACTCATCACCTACCTGAGGGATTATGGACGGATCATAGACCGCAGAAATAATGAGGCTGAAGAAGTACCTACAGATATGCTTTAGTTTGGAAACAAACACCTGAATACTCCAGCCACTTTCACCTAGTGTGCAGCAAAAACACAGCGGGTCTGCTATAATACCTCTGAGCAAGCCAATAGTTCAGATTAAAATTTAAAGCTCAAAAAATGTTTGCTTGTTTTTGAATTGAGATTTCACCAAGATTTAATTTTCTGTTTCCTTAGCACAACAGACCATGGACCATTACTGTCAGGACAGTGATAAAAACCTGAAATAAGCTCTTTGGTTGCTCCCTACTGCTGCATTTCAGTCTGATGCCTGCAAATGCCATCTGGAAGGACCCCCAATGGACTCAGCTGGGCTACAACCACTGATCCTTACCAGCCTGCAGAAAGAGGTGCTTGCCAGTGCCAGTGCTCCCTCTTGATAACCTTTCTTGATTTTCCAGCGAGACTTTCACACTGCTGGGGCAGCCGGTGGAGCTGTGGAGGCCGCAGAGTTTATGGTCTAAAGATGAATGATTGTTTTACACTGTCATAATGCTCGGGCAGTGCTGTGTATTCCTGTCTGGCTTGCAATGACCAACTTTAAGTGTATAAGCATAACAGTCTCATTAACATCCTAGGGTTGTGTGTCATGAACATCAACAAGGCAAAGACATTTTTACACTCATAAGTTGAACAAGAACGTTCAAGATTTCTTGTTTCAGTAGCATATACCTAAAAGAATGAAGAGCAAAAAATAGAGTAGATATTAATGCAAATCTAATTGCAGAAAATGTCTGAACACCAGCAGGGAAATTTCCTTCAAGGATGAAAGAGAAGTTATCTCCCGTTTCCTGGAAATGCTCTTCATGAACTTTGTGACAGCCAAATCAATCTCATATGCAGGTAAGCATCCTGCACAAGCTCCTTACCTCTCCTCCTCAGAAAATGTCTCATGTAATGCCAGTCTGAAGCTAGATACACACAGGTAACAGCCACAGTATCAAAAAAGTTTATTTTTTGCTAATCAGATATAAACCATATGTAATCATACCAACCCTTAATCCAAGCAGTTCTACTGTAAACCAAATTCTTCTGTGTCTGGTATCTAGGTTAACTAGATGACAACTTCTTGGCAATTTCTTCAAATAAATGCAAGAGTTCCTAGAAGATATTAGAGTCAATTTGTCTCATGAATGCTCACAGCTGTTCTCTAAGATTCAGAATTTTTTAGCTCTGCCCTCTGATCTGAGAAACCAGTTTTACCAAAGCCTTATGGATGAGCAGGATGGACATGCACTTGTTGGTGACTGCATCACAGGTAATTCCCGTGAGCTGATGCTTTTCATATTGATCTCTCCTTTAAATGAATAATGTGTAGTAGTTTCATAGGCAATGAAGCCATCAATGTCTGTCAGTTTTTACACCTCTCTGACCTCAGTGTGTGGCAAATATTGCTATCAGTTTTATCAGGTTTGTTCTGTTTGGTTTTAGTTTTTCAGCTGATCTGATTGCAACACCCAGCGTGAGGTTTAGAGATTTGAACAAATGAAGCCAAGGCATGCATATAACTCCTCTCTACGACATAAGTGATCACATTTTGCATAGTTCTCTCAATAATAATAATGATTTACAAGACAACAATCAGTTCTCCAGTAAAGTTTACAATTATTTAAATGAAGTATTGTCTAAAGCATGTTTTTTATAAATCTTGTGTTCTTAAGTGCTTGTCCAATGTCAGAGACCACAGAGAAATCTAAAAATACTCACTTGTCAAGTGCTTGACATCGAACCATCTATTGTACATCTTGATGCGCAACACAGGTTAAAACAGCATAGCTCACTGTGACATTGTAACTAGAGGCTCCTAAGTTGACAGAAAAAATTTGTTATGCTGCTTACAACTAATAAAACTCCTTTTGCTTTTGGGCAGTTTTTGCAAATAATAACTCTTATCCTTTTCACACGTGATCTCTGGCTGTTTCTACCATCTCTTATAGTCCTAAGACAAAGGTTTGAAACCCACAAACACACTCAAAACTAGAAGGTGAGAGAGGAATGTCTGACCACAGGAAAAAAAATTAAAAAAAAATTACTCCACTGCACCAGAACAGGCAGCTAGTCTTTTTTGTTAAGTTTAGCTATTGTGTGTTACATGCATCTTAAACCCATACTAACTTCTGAGAAGAATCAGCCTACTTGATCAAAGGAGCTCGAACTGGCAAGACACAGCAGTCTCACTAAGCACTACAAGAAGCCTTTGTTTCTGCTGGTGTGCCAGACTGCTTGGTAGTGGTTTCATCCCTAAAATTCACTCCTCTAGGCTGATCTGTTTTCTTCCAGCTCTCCTTCCCTGCTTTCTCTCCCCTGCGGCATTTCTCTGTTCTGCATTTCCACTTTGCTAGCTCACTCCTAGAAAAATTTACCCCCTCACAAAGTAATATCACATGAAATAAAATAGTGTTTTGGAAGTAGCAATTCATGTAAACTGCGTAACTGTGCCTTACTGGTTAGGAATCTTGGAGCTATTTAGAGAGATGGAAGCTGTAAGAAGAAACTCTGCAGCCCATCTAGCCGTACCAAGGCCAAATTCATTCTGAAATACATTCTGTGCTATAGAAGCCACATGCAACCTCCTCCAATCCGAGCTATGCTTAACATTGGAAAGTTTCTACACTATAAAGTTTTTAACGTGAGGATTTTTCTTTACTTCATGCTTCCTCAGAGTCTTTGCTATTTAATTCTTATCACTGCTGGTCTTATTTCCTTTGCCATAGGCACTATGGCAAGAAGATAAACAATAGGTTTGAAAAGCTATCATTCTGATCTATGCAACTAAAAGAAAAATAATTATCAATAGCATATATATATAATATGTAAATAAATACTTCATCTCATGAAAAGGTTTCAGGCTTTCTACTTAGTTAAGTGTATCTGAAGAACAGAAAGGACAGCATTTTCTTTCACCTACCTTCGGTTCCCTCTTAGTCAACAGGAGAAACCAGATACTAGTAGACTATGATTTATCCAATATTAAAATTCATCCTTCTACTAACTTCAGATAAGGTCTTGTCAGCTTCCTTACACTAGGCACATAATACTTAATAATTTAAAGAGGAAGAATTTCAGCCTGATAACCTTCTACATCCAGCCAGAAACGTACAGCAAAAGCAGCATAGTCACATCCAAACTATCAAGGTACTGCTCTGTAAGAAAGGAGGAAAAGGGCTGTTTCAAGTTATAATACAGTAGAAAATTGGGTTTGATGCTCCACATCTGTAATTGATTCCCTTCTGCTATGGAAGGTGCTCATGTTTCTCAGGTGCAGTCAATAGAAATTTTGCTGTTTACTGCAGCAGGGTCAGCAAGAGCTCAGCTCCACGGAACAGCTGTAGCACAGTTACAGGCACCATGACAAAGCCCACAAAGGTCTTAGTGTCTGCACAGCCAGGAAAAACACATCAACACTTGTCTGAAGTATGGTCATGAGCTAGAAACTATTCATAGCCTCTTTAAGCTTTTTAATCTAGCAAGTAGCAGAGTTTACAAGTCACTGCTTATTTCTGGAGACACATGCTTGCCTTAGGAAGTTGGCTTTTGTCTGTGAAATTGCACCTTCAGCATCTTTCAAAGGGAAAAATTACCATCTGGCATGTGTGTGAGGATAACTCAGCAGTGGCTGTGAACTTCCTGGCACACGCCTATCATCATTGACTGAAGGGATTATTGCACCTACCCACAAGCAACTGGTCTTGGCCATAGTAGACACTAGCGATACTAGAGTAGGTGGATTTCCATTCCCACCCTGAATAGCAATTCCTCTGTGGCTGGGAGTTCATAAATTAATAGAGGAGTTTAGTGTCTAGAGCTGTTCTGTACCCAGACACTATTTTCATAGAAAAATACATCATCTGTGAGTAGCCCTGGATATGCTACTACAAGGAAAACAAGATAAAGCAAATTTCCAATCAGAAAGAACAAGAAGACTGATAAAAATAAATTAAGAAAACAGAGATTTAAATTATTTCAAATATTTGCATTTGTGTGAGACAGCCATAATGATGTGAGGGGTCATGAAGAATAAAATTGCATTTATTACATAGTGTGTTGTTTGTTTTTTTTTTTTAAATCGTAACTGAAAATGTACTTTTTGAGTAAATGGTGAATGAATTAGAGACAATTAAATGCACCTAGCAGTAGTCCATACTGAAGCAACTCAATAAAAACAGAGAGTTTCTAGTTTTAAAATAAAATCCCTGAATTGAATTGTAGAATGGAACCAGGACAAGTATGAGACAAAGGGGAATTCACATGCATATTACAACACAGTCCAAATTCTCGTAAACAAGTAGCGCATTTCGGTTTAAGATAAATTTATGGTTGAAAAAGGGTAACTTGTTTTTTTAAAACAAATTAATAGAATCTCAAATATACAAGCATTACCAATATTTTATTAAATTTGGCAAGGTATGTTCCTTCTTCTGTCAACATAGCAGAATTTACAAGTGTTTTCACACTTCCTTGGTGTGTCTCAGAGCTACAGTTGTGAGTGTTTTGCTGGAGAAATCTCCTTTCATGAACTTAACCCTCCCCTTTCCTCCTGGACAAGGCAAAAGGAAAATATCCAACAAAGCTCCTGGCTGCAACAATTAAGGTTGTATCCTTTCCTGGGCTCTGGTGATCCTTCAGAGAATCAAGATACCCAAATGGACCTATAAAAAAAACAAAAAACCAAAAACCAAACCCCCAAAACACCCCCAAAACCAAAAAAAAAGCCCAAACCACAAAATCTGCCTTGCTATGTTTCTTCTTCTATTACATTTTTTGATCTTGGACACTGAAATTATGACTCATGAGAAGAAATCAATGGTTCCTCCTATCTTTATCTTCTGTGACGAGCATCGAACAGTTACTCCAGTTACTAACTGGGGAGAGAAAAATATATTTATGGTAAATTCAAGACTGCTAAAAATCATCACATGGTTTAATATGGGAATCTCTACAAGCTGGCCAAGAGTAATTGGTTTTGGATGTTACTTACCTTTTTTAGTGAAGGTCCACAGTTCCACTTTCATGAAACTGCTCTACACTTACCTGTATGCAAATGAGAGGAAAATGTATACATCTGCTTAGCCAAATTTCACCACTACATAGGAGTAACCTTGTGAAAAGTAGAAAAACAACGTTGTACAACCATATCTTTATTATCAATCAGTAAAATACTGCATGACTTCTTCTGAAAATGTATTTGGTGACAAACAAACCATATATTATTTTTAGAACCTTTCATATACTTTTAAGAGCTTTAAATTACTGCTGAAGTTGTTTCTACAAATTAATGGAGGAAACAGGTGTACATCTCACTCTCCCAAACTGCCTCATGCCAGAAGATTCTGCCCCAGCCCTCATTTTATTCCAGGGAAGATTTATATGAAGTGCTGGGTCTGGCCCATGATGGCTTTGCAGTCACAGGTTTTCTTTTTCTATCCTTCCTGTCCATGAGATACAATCACGCTCCAGCCTAGGGCTGCGCTGACCCAGCACTGAGACCAAGCTCACAAGACCTGCTGAAAAATAAGGTATATCAACTGATTTTGCAGTATCATGGTGATGTGTCTTTTTGGGAAGAAACTATCTGCATTCAGCCACCAAGCATGAATACCTGAACATACACGCTCCTCTTTGCAGAAATACGGATGGATAAATAACTCAGGGAGGTCTGGAAACATCCAGAGGCTCTTAGAAGCCATGGTTATAGCTGTTTAACTTTTATATGGACCTCACAGGAGTTCATACAGATTTCTGAAGTGATCCTGCTTTCAGTAAAGCCAACAGTGAAATTCTCATTAACATCCCCAGCAACAGAACAAAATCACTGCATGCAAAATTTATCTTTTTTTTTTTTTTTTTTTAAATAATGCAGTTAAAATGTTATCAGCTCACACAGTCTTTCATGAACTTCTCGTTAATAAAGCTCTAGTATTATCATCTCTGGTTGCCAGTATTATCAACTTCTGTTTGAAAAAAAGTTACCGGCTCTTACAGCTGTAAAGCAGAAAAACCTGAATACTAACTGCTCAACCCTATAGACTTAAGAACTCCACATTTATTATTTTTTTGAATGGCATCATTCTAAAGCTAAGCTCATAAACACTAAGTGCCTGGCATTGCTGACACTGAGAAGGGAGTACTCAGAGAAAATCCAGCTATTTCTGTCCTGAATTTACAGCAAGCATGTAGCTCACTTGTAAGTCTCTTCCCTTCCAGAATGGAGCACAGCAGAGCAGGCTTACAACTGCTGTAAAGTGTCACTGTGTCTTTGACATATAGGTCAACATATAGATTTGAGGATCAGACAGAACCGAACGATTCTTTCTAAAAAGATTTTAACATAAAACTTACATAGCATGTTAAGGCTGCAAACTGTGGTACAAACCCTTTCTTTGTATCAGCACAGTTTTCAGGGATTTTTTTTTAATTATTATTTTGTAGAAAGCTCTTTTTTTCTGAATTTTGGACTTACAGACCAATAACTATAAGCATATTTTAAAGCACATTTTAGTGCCTGATAGTGCTCATAAATCAGGTAGTTATACTTGTAATAATTTCTGTGAGAGGGTGTTCATGTGCGTGAGAAGATATGCAAAATTGGATGGTGAGATGAGCCATGCTGAACATTAAAGGTCCGGAAGCAGATCGATAGCTGGTGTAAATTGTCAGGGCTTCATTGATTTCAATGGTCCTATGATAAATACTAATTCAGCTGGTGCTAAAAAAAAAATGTCATCAGCTGAGCATCTGGTCAATAACAGTGGAGAATGCAGAATGAGGTACCAGTGTTGCCTCCACACTGAGCACTTGCATTTACCTTTGAATTGACTCTGCAGGGTGCAAAGATTCTCTGTTTATTCATATTTTTGAAATCTCCTCTATTGGCTGGAGTGGTGTATGTGGGTATGCACAGGGAAAGAAAGATGCATACATATACAAGAAGGTATTTTCATTGACAAACACACACACAGCTTTTACTGTAGTGATGGTACTTTTATCTTCAAATAAAAAACCCAATCAAGATGCTGAATGAAAATTATTTGTACAAATTTGTTGCACTTCTACGTGGTGTTTTCATTCATCCCAATGGCAAGGGAAACTAAACTCAGAATAAGCTTTAATCCACAGTTTACGTACAATAGTTAAATTCTTTTTAGAAACTAAAGCTTATTACAGAAATGATTGTTTCCCATGTGTATGAATTACTAAGAATTATAATATCAACAAAAAGGAATGCAGCCAGGTAGCACATGAAAATCTACACTTCCTAGGTAATTCTCAACATTTTTTTCCTAAACATTTTCCACCAGATAAAGTTCATTACGTTGTTCTAACCATTTCCCATTGCACAAAGTTAAGTTTTTACTCAATCTGTAAATAAGAAATCAATTATACAATAGCATTAACAGAACCTAAGAGAAAAGGGGCTTTGCACATGGTTGGTGGTGAACTCACTGATTCTGCTGCCTAGTTCTCTTGAACGCCTTATCAAATGCTGCTAATTTCTAGTCTGCATACAAAGGTATTGATGTGCCAGAATTAAATCAAATTAGAATGTTTAGACTATAAGCCCGTTCTCCATGTTTCAAATTGTTCATGTTTATTTGGAGGTCTCAGAAGGACATCTTAATCTTACAGTGTTATTATTTCAAATAGAAAAAGAGATTTTTGATGTTATTTGGAGAAAGTCCCCTAGCTTACAGACTGAAAAAAAAACCATCCCCAAAACTGCTACAACACATATTTTGACAAGAGCTTTAAATGAAAAATAACAAAACCTCTACAGGGAATTTCCCATTAATCTAATTTATTTGGGAGCACATTTTCACAATAATAATTAAATTATCTAATGTTCGCTTACATTAAAAAGTGATCATCTGTAACAGCTCATTACTAAAAAAAAAGCAGGGGAAAAGGCCAATATTTTAAACACCACAGGAAAAAAATCCAACTTACAAACATCAAAGGAATGTCGTGATGTTTGACAGCTTCCTATGAATTCAGCTGTTTCATCTCTTAGTGAAGTTGGCAACAGAAATTCCAGCATTTTCTGGGCAGTTGTGTCTTTAAAGCTGTAACACGTTTATTTGTTAGACCTCTATTCATCCTCATTTTCAGGGTATTTTAATAATCCAATAATTAAAGTCTTGTGACAAAGGAATCCATGTTTAGTACAGACAACAAAAACAAAAACTCCATTTTCCTGCGGAACATTATATTCAGGTAGTTCATCCATCCCTTGAAAGTCTTCTGTGGGTGGAGAACACCACGTATCACCAACTGAGATACCATTGAGCAAAATGTGGTTTTATCTGCTTTATTTTTCCTAGAAATGTCAGCACAGCACATTATATTGCCTGTAGATTTAATAGATAAACGAGACAATGATTCCATTGTTATTTTTTTTCTCAAAATGGTAGAATACATTTTCTTAAAAAGGTCTGCAAACATATTTACAAAAGTGTGAAAGCAATAAATGCAGGCTTTTTATATGTTTACTGAACTTCAAAGACTGACTGATATCCTAATTTTATTGGAAATCTGGTCCAAGGATGATACAAGAAATTAAATATCACACTCAGTTTTGCTTTCTTGTAGGCTACCGTGGAAAACAAATCAAACAGATAAATATTTTTAAATGAACAAACTTATATTTCATGAAGCATAATGAAGATATTCCAAAACCATTTCCTATACTTCTATTTTGTTTCAGCTTTAAAACATCTCTTGGTCTTTCTTAATGCTGTGTTAAAATGTGGGACACCATCTTACTTTTGGAAAGCCAGCTGCTGTAATGTGATTATGAAGTAGCCACTAAAATCTGATTCACAGGAATAGACTTTTCTTTTTCCAAACAGGAGTGATAAAATTTGTGTTGTTGCCTTCGTCTTTCACATTCTGAATACTGTTGGCTGACAGAAACAAAGTGTAGTGTCATGCTTGGTTTACCTAAATCGTTTATTTTGTAACTAATAAAAGTAAACAATTACCAGGTACTGTATATATAGAGATATATAGATATATGGCCACAAATAAACTATAGTAGAAAGTTATTTTGGTTTTGATAAAGTTAAGAAAAGCACATAAAATCATATTTCATGAATATCTTGTTTTATGGCCATCAATATTTTTGTATTTTTTTCTTTTGTTTCATCAACATAGCAAAATACAATCTTCCTATTAAACAATAATTATCAGATGGCAGACAATTCTTTTTATTGGTTTACATTGGCAGGTCACAGTCTAAAAGCACAACCACATCAGGCAGAAATTGCACACAGACCACCCTGGATTTTGAAGACTAATTTTTATGCTTCTACCAGAAGAATGTAAGTTAAAACTGGGGATTTTAACAAGCACTAATTAAATACATGGATTTATTTTTTTTTTTTTGGGGGGGGAGGGTGGTGGTGGTTAATAGCTAAATAAAATGACTGAAATTGCAATACTTTATTTTGCTTTCAACTTCAGTTTTAACATTTATGCTTGATGTTAGCAAACACACTTTGAACTTCCTAGCAATCTTTAATGAAAGTTCAATCACCAAAAAAAAAAAAACCAAAACAACCTGATTTTTTTTCCTCTCACAGAATATTGCAGATTTATTTCAATTAAGCCGGTTCCTTGGCTTTTTTTTTTTTTTGGTATTGATATTTGCACTTTTACCTTATTCCTGAAAACTAGGGGAGATTTGCATGTAATACAATCATAGAGTCACAATATCAATGTTTCTGTAAGAAATGGTTGTAGGTGGGACTGTCCCATAATTATGTAGTTGTATTAGCTGTAGAAGGCATGTTCATGTCTTCAAAAACCAGACTGGTCTTAAGATATTACTCTTTATTTGAGACAGTTACCATTACTTCATTAAAAAATGACAAAACAGCAATAAACATTTTAGCTCTTTAATGAGCAAATATCAGGTCTCTTAGCATTGGAATAATATTCATTATCCAGATTATCTTTATTTCACTCAGTGACCAGTAATATGGCCAAGAAGTACAAAGTAATTTTCCATCAAGTAGTATACAATTTTTGTGTGTAATAAGCTTTCATTCTTGAAAAAGAGTAACTGAAAAGAAATGTTTCTGTTACTGCAGTTAGTTTGTCAGAGAAAGTTCTTCGCATTATCTTACAAACTATCAAAATTGCTAGTAATTTGAAAAAATGTAAAAAAAAAATCACATAACTTTAGTCTAATAGAAATATAGTACAGGTAAGAGAGAAAGTATTTATCAGGGATGTGCTCTTAAGTCCATCTCAATTTTTTCTTTTATATAAATGTACATCTGATTACATATACAAACGTTTTGAAAGGACTGTGGTATATAATTACTGGAAAGCAACAGGGGAATGAAAAATTTCTTGTGATTTTAGAACATTCATTTCAAATCACACAAACATATGTAATATTCACTGTAAAATTTCCAGTTGTTGGCTCTCTCCTCATTCTTATGTACCCTCTTTTTCTACACTGTTGCCATCTGGTCTAGAGAATTCATTTGAATGGCAAAGTTAACGTATAGCAAAAAGGGAAATAACTTTATAGGAAAGTGTTATAAGTAAACTTTGTAACATGCGACATGAGTTTGAAGAATAAACTGAAAGGCATAATCAGAACGGTAATATTGGGGCATTTTTCCATTGCAAAATATCATTGCAATTAAATTCTTGGACACACTTTACCTTACCAATTTGAACTAAATATATTGTAACTAAATCACAGCAAATTATAAATCCTTCATCAAAGGAGATTCCATTAAATTTATAGTTATGTTAAAGTTAGAAATTATTTAGGTGGAAAGGAAAAAGAACGTTAATAATATAGCTTTTTTTTTTTTTTGTCTGGGATTTGTATCAATGAGGGTTCACCACTGTATAAATAGAAGGCCATAAATACCTTTAAGTACTTGTTGCAATTCATTCTATTTCTGAAGCTACCATGAAATATTTTACTGTAATTACTTTTGCCCCTTTAAAAAACTTCTTTAGGTTGTGCCAATCGATGGAGAAAGCTTCTATTAAAACTCCAATGGGATGAGAAGAATTTTAATTACGGCTTAATCAGCAGCACAGCCACCAAGCATATAAATTATCATGCACATCGTGCTAAAAATACCCAGTTTCCTTTATTCCCACAACTTTTATACTGACAGCACTTATGTGATAATGTTGTACCTGCCAGGCTGTAAAACTTCTTTGACTGGCAGATTTCAGCATGAGCCCCTTTCTAAGGCCTTAACAGCATTGGTGCTTTGTGTACTTATTCAAATATGTAAATATGGTCTACACAAGAAAACAGGTCCAAATAAAAACTGGTGAAAATTATCTGACATTCCATTAGTGTGTCCCTTGTGCATATTTATAGGTTTTTTAAATTTTCAGTCATAGTTCTTTCCTGTTTGTGTTGCACATGCCTAATTCCATTATGTAACTTAAATCTTCAAAAAATTAATACTTGAATGTGAATGAAAAAGTATCATTCAGGACAACTGCTTCAAGCAATTGCAGACAGTTGGGTTTGTTTTTTCTTTTGTTTGTTTCTTAAGTTCATTTGATATATGTACAATTCATTTTTTTCAAAACCCCAGAAGTTCTTGATATGTATATTCACATAATATTCCTCCATATTTAAATAGTAAGAGTCTTGTAGGTTGAAAGCCAAGTAATCTTCAGTAATATCACCTACTGTAATCCATCAAAAAATAAAGTTTGTTTTGTCTTGTCTGGCTATACCCTGGTTGTTGAATGTGAATGGGGGTGGGGATGAGGATGGGGCAGAGTATTGTTCTGTCCTCCGGTAAATGTATTGAATGTGTGTAGGGGTTGAATCCCTGGTATAGTGTTGGGGATCATTGTGATGGTGTTGGGTGTCATTAAGGGAATATCATCAGGAGACCTTCTCATAGCTAGCGTGTAGTCTGGGGGACAGGCGGTCCTAAGAACCACCTCATGTGGATGGATGGACTCACATTCATGATCCAAGTCAGTGTGCTTCATTTGGAGGGACATTATCTCCTCTTCTTGTGCATGGGTAAGATCATTGGTAGTAGTACGTTGTGGGCTACATCTCCTATGAACATCATGTCTCCGCTTGTCTTTTTTGTAGTACAATGCTGCAAAGGCCAAAATGTTCAGGAACAGCAAAGATGCACCAACTGCAATAGTAACACTCAATTCTGTTGAATAGTCCCTTTGATCCACGGAAAATGGGCTTGGTTGTTGTTTGGGATCATCTTGTTTGGCTGTAGGAAAGGCTGAAGTAACAGAAACAGAATTTTTCCTTGTTGGTCTGAAAGTATTATCAGTGGATGGCACTTTAGTTGTGGTAGAGGTATACTGTGAGATGTCGTTAAGATTGTGCAGATGAGGTACCAGTTCCAACCAAAGGTTCACTTTATTGGCTCTATAATGTTCTTTAACTCGTGGTTTTAATCCAATGTGAAGATACAGTTGGTCTTTCTGAGAATATCTGGTCCATGCTACTTCTTCAAAACGATTTGGTTTTGTATGGATGAATTTTGTATCTTGCGGCACTGGTTGATTTGGGTCACTACAAAAAAAAAATCTCCAATGTTACATAGTATTTCAAAAAGAATTTAAAAAAATTAACATTATTTTTATACTTAATGTTTAAGTCTGCCCTTGGACAGAGCAGAATGCTATTTCCTAAAATTAGAGGCCTTAATATTCTTGATTAGAAACAGCATTATGCAAACGAACCCTTCTTTTACATAGACTTCAGCAACTTCCCTAGTTCCTCAAAATGCTAGTGTCTCTCACACTGAAATCTTTTGCCACTGAGGACAGATTGCCAGCAACGTGGTAATGCGGACAAATGTCTATGAGAGACCAGCGTGAGAGGACACGAAGCTTTGCTTTTCTTTTTTAGCAACATAAAGCTCACAAAGCTCTGCATTTCAGTTCATATGCAGCATCTGTGGCCTTCCAGGGGTGAAAGACCATGGCAGGGCATAAATCAGCATAATATAGAGTGACTTAGAGTCCAATGGCTGAAGGTAGAAAACCATTCTGAACTACCAGTGAAGGAAGAATTAAATAAAATGACAAAACTTTTGAAGTTTTAAAGGCACATATTTTATGGTTGGAAGTGACAATTTAAAACAAAATACATCATTAAAATAAGCTGTATTATATATGATGCAATATATATGTAATTTTCTGTCTCATGGGTTGAAAATATTATCAGTGCTGGGGTAAAGTCAGTTACTAATGTAACCATTTTTAACTATACACTTATGTTAAATGCTTAGTTTTGCACTTTTCTGGTAAACCCTTAATTACTTTTGTGTACAAGGTATTTTTTAATTTCTTCATGCAGAATGTTCGCAAGGATATTTTTTCTCTCTTTTTGCCAGAATGTGTAAGTGAACTGAGGGACATTACAATAAACATAAATACCCAACCCAATTCTTAATCTCTTATACATGATACAAGTACAGAGGCATTCCCAAGGAAGATAACAAAGAGAAAACACTGCATCATTATATCCTGAGTTTGTATACAAGACTATTAATTATCTGGTACTCACCCAGTTTTTGCAAAGTTTGTCCAGTACGTCATCACCACTGCACTTAGCATGACATCATTTTTTGAGAAATTACAAGGAAATAACTCAGTAGGACCAATCATGGGGATTCCTAGTACGTAAGGGACCTCATCTCCATGGGCAGCATCTGCCCATGCAGGTACTTGATCTGTCTGGCAGTGATGGTAGAAGGCATAGAAATATGTAGGCGATCCAAAATTTGAGTGAAGATCTGCTGTAGCCACTGCTGGTGCAACCCACTGGTGATCAGTAAACAAAGCCAGCAGTGTTTTCCTTCTGGTCTCAGGATTGTGTCGATCTGCCCAGTCCGTGTACATAAATTTAATAGTTTCCCTCAATATATCTTTGCCTTCGGGGTATCCATATAAGTTATCAACAAAATTAGAAACTGCGAAGTCAAAATCACTAGCTGATATGCCATCTTCGCTATCCACAATGTTTTCAACAAATTTTAACCCTTCCCCTTGGTTAACTCCCAACATGATGTCATAATTGAGGAATTCTCCTTGTTCCATCAGTATCTGAGGATCATCTGGTATCACATCGCCATCAATTACTGGTCCGAAGGCTATATGGTATCTTGCTGGCTGAATGTCCTGGTCAACAAGTTCTCTATAAGGCTTCTTCTGTAGACATTCTACCAATTCTACAGTGTCTGACATGTTGCAACCAACTTTTGTAGCCAACATCCTGGCGTATTTTGCAGGCTGAAAACTAACTGCCCAGCTGGAGAGAGCTGTTCCACTTTGAGCTATTGCTCTTTGAAAAAGTCCTGTGGGGAGAAATATTTCAAAACTACTGAAGTGACCTTGAAACAGCTACATACTTGAAAGATTCAAAGGAGTTCTTTGAAACAATAGAAAACTTTAACAGAAGAGATACTTGAATCCTAATAGTACTTAAATACACAAGACAGTGAGATCTGTCATAGTACCTACAGGTAATGTATAAAAAATAAATGCAATATGTGCAGAAATTGAAGCAAATGATTCTACCTCAATGTAGTCCAGCTGAGGAACAGATTTTGAAAAAAAAACCCCACAAAAAACCTCAGGAAGAAAAAGAAGTGGCATTACCTTATGTAGGATAACACTATTAGCTTGAAATAAATTCCTAAAGTTAAAGCAATTTATAGGCTGGAGTAAAAGCCAACAAGTATCTGAATTGGATTGAATTTCTGGATATTGTTCAAGCCATCAGCAGCACGTGTGCATACAACTATGTGTTAAATGAACCTAATATACTGCTTTTTTATGTTTTGTTTGGGATTAAACTTGGTTTGAGAGGTGCAGTGCTTCTGAATTGTGTATCACAGTGAGAGTTTATATTCTGGAGTAATAGATGAGAAGGTACTAGGCAGCTATTAAATTTTTAAGTGTCTAAGAGTCAAGATCCTTTCTTGTAAGGACCTTTTTTAATGAAGGTTTATAGTGATCACACTTACATAAAAAGGGAAATAATATATTTTACATTATTTAGCTTTGTTATTCAGAGATTTAAAAATACGTTCAGGTATTCATTTAGGGGAGAGAGTATGATCTGGTGCTGGATATAAACTTATAGCAAATCCCAAAGACTTCAGTGCAATTAATTTAAATTTATGCTGATTTAACTAGCACTCTGGACCAGGAATTCTGCTCAAAGAAAAAACAAAATGTGTTTAAATTGACATTTTCCTCTCCCTTCTGTAAGCATTTTCGAGTATATCATGGATGAAAGCCTCACCCCCTTGTAGTCAAGTAATCAATCCAATGTTTTTGATATTGGCTTTAATGCAATCAAAACTCCACCCTTGTCCCAATACTTCTTGGCTTCTCCCTTTGTGTTGGGGCCTTGCCTTTTCCTGCTCCCTTTAGGGATGGTAGTTCAGGTTCTGGAAGAGATTTTGAGTCTGAACCTTGTGAAAAATAATGCTCATCTCTAATGTCAGAAACTTATACTCTATTTAGGTAACTGTGATCTTTCTGGGTTTTTTACATTTTCATGGAAGTGTTATAGTTCATTTCAGACAAAAGACAAAAGACCTGCACTAATTACTGGAAAATATTTTATACTGGGCCCTACCGCCTATGGATAATACAAAATGACTTATAGCATATGTAAGCTATGCTGATTTAAGATATATGGGTCAAAATTTGGTTTTACTTATGCCGATAGGCACCTGGAGTAATTGCACTGACTTTGGCAGAGCTGCTTAGTGACTGGAAGTGACATCTGGCCTCACACACTTAATTTTGCAAGAAGGTATCTTTGGTCTAATGCTTGATGAATAGCTGGATACTCCCACTAAAGGAACTGGAGTTAAGGTGCTCATCTTACCTCAGAATTTTCTTCCAATAATGCAAAAGATGGCTCTTACTTTGATAAGTAACATATTTCTATAGATAAAAAACTTCCATAGCCTCTAAATCCAGCCAGAATCATACCTTTACAGCCTCTGCTGCAGTGCCAGACCCTATACACTCAGAAATTAGCTGGAATCAGTTGCCAGTGAAAAATATTTTACAAGCTTCTGAGGAATTTAAAATAATTCTAGACTGTATTAGGTCCAAATCCAAAAGTCTTAAAATCAGATAGGTGTAGGGACTGAAATATGTAAACTCAAGCCTCTCCTTAAATTTATGAGAAGTCATATCCAAGATATTATTTCCTTGTAAGATATGAATAAAAAATATGAAAGAACTTGAGCTATAAAGCAGGTAAAAATATATTTGCATGTTTACAAGGTCAGATATTGAGCTAGTATAAATCAGCTCAAAGTCAGTGGAATTACCGCAGAGGATCCAAGCATTGTAATAAATGTAACTAAATGACAAAACTGAATTTTCACAAAGATGTATTTCATGATACTTCATAATGTTTCTTTTTTGCATATTGTGTAAATCTATTTTTATTGCTTTATTAAATATCTCTGAACAAGGACAGAAAGTGTAAGCTACGTATTAAGAAAATGCTGATATAAACACTATGGCTTGCTAAGTGCTACATAAACATTAAATGTTGGATTAAGTAAAAGCAGTCAAATCCTCTGGCCATAAAGTTATCTTAGGAAATGAAACTAAACATCTCTCCTTCTGCTGAAGAATGCTTACGGAAATATTTCTCCTCTCAAACCATTTGGTGAAAAATGAACAACAGTATGAAAAATTATTTTCATTCTGCCACATAATCCTGGCAGAAATTGGTATCACACAGGATGGAAAGATACATTTTTATCTGATAATGTGTATGATTATTATAGCTTATGGGTTTCAGACTGATGAAAATATTTAAACGTTCAATGGACCATATAATTTTGTGACTCTATTCAAAGTCTCACCTAAGTAAATAATAATAATTTGCATATATTCATCTACATTTTCAGAGCACTTTCTAAAGATGGGTCCTGTTCTGCCCAGTTGCAGATGGGCAGCTGTGAACAGCACCATCTTCAAACTGGTTGAATGCTTCCTCTCAGCTACCAAGGGATCTTTTCAAAGGGAAATGAAGGAAGCAAAGAGAGCATCAGAATTTACAGTTTATGAAACAGACTGGTTAATAATGGGAAACAAAAGGTTTTTTGAAAGTGTTAAGAAAAGTTAAGAAAGTGTTTGAAAACTTGAAATAACTTTTATTATTTGAAACTGCCCAATTTTTATTTTAATGGCAGGTCTAGCCATCACCAAAAGAAACATAACATACATGGGGGTGTGGCTTATCATTCCGTTTAATCCCAATTTCAATAAAGCATGTTTTTGCTTTTTTTATAAAAGAAATAATAAAAAATTTACTTTTACAATTGGATTTTAAGTATACATCTGTAAGCATCCTTTAGTCCCCTCCCAAATCCTTTGATCTGCTATGTTGGCAAATTATACCACCAGTTTCACTAAACAAATTCTGCTCCTGGCAGAATTCTGGCCATGTGTTAGAATATGACTGGGCAAAATTTGCTCATACGGATCAACACAAAACTGACCAGATATTGTAAATGTGGCATTTCACGTTAATGTCATGTTACATCAAGAAGATCAAGATTAATATCAAGTAAGAGTTAGAGGAGAAAAAACCAGGTCTCCTTTCAGCCTTAAGCTAAATCATCTACGACAAAAGTTATTTTTGTGAGTTCTGATGAAAAAAGACCCTCAGATTACAGTGTAATGAGGTAATGCTTACATCTTGTTCTTATAGGTCAGTTTATAAATATGTCCTGTTTAACTGCGGGTAGTTATGGAAAAGAAGATTACATTAAAAATCGAGCTGTGGAAATAGACTAAAATTTAAACCACAGTCTATTTTCCACTAGACCTTTTTTGTAAAAGCCATATTTTTCTCTCATTTAAAAGAGTGTAAAGGCCTGATCTAAAAAATCTGTCACTTCTGTTGACCTCAGTGGACTCTGCATCATGACTCTGGGTAAATGCAGCTCTTTTAATGTCTGTGGAATTATTTTTTTTATGATTGGCCAATTAGTTCACCATGGAGATACAGCAATATAAGTTAGTGGAGGATTGTATGCACAGGGCCCAATGTGATGTCCCTGATAAAACTAAATAATACAGATAAAGATGTGTGAAAACGGTGAGACAAGAGTAATGTGATCAATAAGCAACAGCCATGCAAATGAGAGAAACTGTGTGGAACTGTGGGGCAAAAATCATAAGGAAAAAAATTGGGTGCCTCAAACAGTATGGTTTTAATTTCCCGCTGTCTGCCTCAACTAGAGAGAGAAGGTGTTAGTTGTGGAATAGGAAAAAACATATAGTAGAATATCCATTTGCAACTTGATGCTTTGACAATTTTGGATCATGCATGCAAAACATTCAACCATTCTTTTATTAGATGACAGCAAGTGAAGTTCATGCAGTTTCAGACAAAAGATTTCTGAACTAGGTACTTGTTTCCTTCACACAAAATAATAGTTTTAATAGTTTCAGCTGTTAGCCTGAAAAGAGAAACTGTGTCATTTTAGTTTTCTTTAAATTCTGCTCCTCATGAGGAACTAAACATGCCTTTCATGACTGTCTGAATAGAGATGACCTCATCTAGTGTGACCATGAGTGACTGGTTTTCCAAAAAGGACACCCTTAGGTAGGAAAGGAAAGAGACAAAAACGATGCACCGAGAAAATGCTGTTCAGCAATCTGCTATAAAGTGTTTCTACAAAGCTCCATAGGAAAAGGAAGAAAGTGACCCAAAATTTAAACATGCAGAGAAGAGCTGAGGGAGAAGGTGGCTTGTACAGCCTTTAAAACGTTTGCTTAATATTGAGCTGAACTCAACAGTTCATAGGAACAAAGAATATACAGAGCATCACATAGTACTAATGGCGGTGGCATGCAGACACCAAAATTGTCAAAATTTGCAACCTGCATAATACCTTTGGTTGAATTGCTCCAACGGTTACCTTCAGAATAATGGGATAAAGTCAACAGATTGACGCATGAACCGCCTGCACCAGATCCAAAAACAGTTATTCTTAGTGGGTCACCACCAAAGAACCCAATATTTTCACTAGTCCATCGCAAAGCTTGAATTAGATCAAGGAGGCCATAGTTTCCTTTTGCTGCTTGGTCCCCAGTGCTCAAAAATCCTGTGAATGTAAATGGAAAAAAAAAAAAAAATGGTTAGAAAGTGCTCTTCTGAGTAATCCTGTTGCAAACTTCTAAGTAAGATTTCAAAAGTACACACCATTAAATATTATACAACTACGTAATTTTCTGTATTCACTGGACAACAATCTGCAATTTTGCACTCTCCCTGAAACAAATTCTTTGGTATTCACTCTTTTGGCCATAAGATATTAATGAAGGGAAGATGAAAATACATCCCAAAGAAAATACTCATCTAAGTCTTAAGAGATCAGAGCATATTACTCCCAAAGACTTCCAAAGAGTAAAGGTTTAGCAAACAGATATACTGCAGTCATTTTGTAAGGTATTTGGTCAACTGTGTATTGCACTTCTCTACTTAGATGCAGCCACGAGATTTGTGCATGCCTGAGAGACAATGGTTACACTTCCCTGTAGACCGGTTACATCCCCACAACACACTATCTTTTCCTTTTTTCTCCCCCCCAAAATGCAGCTTATGTCACAGGACAAGCCAGGTTGAACAATGTGAGCAGCTCTCAAATCCCTGAGCTCTGTCCCATAGTCATTAACCTGAGTTAATTGAATCTGCATTAAATGGATAAGGACAATTTAAGCTGTTTCCATGACCCCTTAACATCAAAAAGATAAGAGCTCAGGGGTAATCCAGAGAGCACAAGAATTGCTCCTTTTTAGTCATACTAGGAAGAATAACGGTGGAACGTGTCAGGTGCAAGAACAACTGTTTTACACTGTACTCCCAGCAGTACCCTCATATATAGTATTGCTGTTCCTCTTGTCATTAGAGCCCACTGACTCCAAAAGGTGGACAATAAAAAATGTGAAGTCTCTGTTGGTAAAAGACATTGCTTTGCTTTTGGATCCCATTTACTGACATTTCTAATCTTCCCAGATTAATAAACAAATGTTTAAATAATAGCAGCTTTATGAAGTAGCCCTGCACCTACATTTGCATATCAAACTGATTTAATGCTCACTAAATAGACAGTGTAACTGTTTTGCTGTACATGCTTCATAGAGAAATGCAACCATTACAATTGTTCCCACCGTAATTAGATATTAGTGGGTTTTCTAGTCTCGTCAAGGTTCTACTGATTTAACTCTCTTGAGTGAGTGCAGACAGCCTACTCAAAAGACGTTTACAGTAGTTTTTTCAGACAAATGGCTCTCAAAGGAGTCCTACTCTTTCATTATGACAATAAAAGCAGCTTTTGAGACATTTCTAAGAAGACAGACACGTGTGTGTATACATATATAAAGTAAGGAGTTAACCAGAATATAGACAGGTGCATGCACGTACCTATACCCACGTATATAATGAATACGTCATTTGTTACTTTATTATTATTCTGATCTGACTTCAAATGGCAAGCTTACATTTCGTATTGTCGCCCGTGTAGGTACTTATACTACCCGACTTTCTTTGCTGTAAACTGCACTGAAAGCTAATTGGCCTCGCTGCCTCCATAGTTGAGCTATGCTCTGTTTAGGGCGAGCAGCTTTGTTTGTGTAGGTCAGTCCTGATTTTTGTTACCATGGAGAGGGAATAGGAAAGTGGCATAAGGTGCCAGGCCAGCAATTCTCCCACTTCCAGACCTAATGTACCAAGTCTAATCGGCGTACTTCATTCACTGTAGTCGTAGTAAATTGTTACTCTCATACTAGACTTTAAAATAACTACTATTCTACAACTAAAACCTGCCACATTTACTACTTAACTGCATAGAAAAGCAAAGTAACATCACTTCCAAAGAAGAAAGTAACACCCTGATATTCAGGGAAAGCCCAGAGAGGAAGTAATAAATATAATTAATTCATTCTTATTTTACTGTTACAGCTCACTACTGTGCTGAGATGAATACGATGCTATTTTCCTCTGCTTCACTCTCTTTTGTTTTCTTCTGTGTAGCCAGAGGGGCTGGTGTGCACATCCATGTGAGAGGATGGCCCCAGTATAATCCTTCCTGCACAGGAGTATTAATTCCTGTCTTCACGCTCCAGTAAAACGTTGTCCCCCATAAACAGTTTTTAAGGACACAGAGAGATGATGTCTTTGAACCTACAATAGCAAATCTAATGAAAGCTTCCTAACCAGACTCACTGCCTTTGTCAGCCTGCTTGAAGTTGAGGGATGGTACTAGTGACTGTAACAAAATTAAAATGTAGGAATTTATGGGAACTACAGATCCTGTGGCTGCACACGCTGGGAAAATCTTCCCTTCCTGTGCATAAGTACACAACGGTGGAAAATCAATGACAAATCAGTCCATCATATTAAGCACATAAGTGACTGTACTGATTTAAGGGATTGCAAAACACAGATAACAGTGACGTGAGAGCAGTTACAGCAATTACCAAAATTGTGCCCTAAACAAATCCTTCTTTGTCTTTTTTTTTTTTTTTTTGCTTTTTCTGGCTTGCATTCCCTGAGCCTGGAGTGTTGGTTCAAAAAGATCCTGTAGATTCTCAAAGTGATTCCAAGGCGTTTGTTAGGACAATAGGTTATGGTTGAGATACAGTGATCGCTCTGAAGGAAAACAAACACTAACACTCAGATCTTCTGAAAAAGTTGTTTTCTATACTCTGTATAATATGCAGCAAAGTGCGAAGTGAGTAAGTCTTTGCCTGGAAAAGCAACAGATTAAAATTACAGGCAAAGATTTAGGGCAATCCCCTGCTGTTAGATGAGTTCACATCAAGCTCCGAAGCTTGATGGGGAAATGGGAAATCCTTGGGAAGCTATAAATATACTACTTTTAAAGAATCTTTGTGAAAAGGACCTTAAAAAGAGCAAAAGAGGAAATGTCTCCCATTGCTAAAAGTAGGTATCAGGAACCTTTCATTCAGTTCAGGAAACGTGCCAGAAGGGGGAGCTTTCAGTTTATTTAAAAAAAAAAAAAAAAAAAAAAGGAAGTATTAGTAATATTCTCCTCATTCATCTATATTAGACAAATTATGACTTGTGTCCAGAGCAACAGCTCCGATGCAAAAGAAATATCTCACGCCTCCTCGGCAAGAACCACACTGGCTGACTTCCATATCTACACAAGATGGATGATTATTGATGTTGACTTTCATGACATGAAACATTTCTATCTCATTTTTCAGAACCATAAGAAGCCTGTTAATATTGCCACCTGTTCATGCCTTTTTTCCTTGTATGCAGTAGTATCAGCATGGCTTAGAAGCATTCAAAATGTCACCAAATCAGAGATAGGACTGATAAAACAGACGAGGCTTTTCTTTCCAGTTTATGTATGGTTTGGTTTTGGTTTTTTTTTTGGTTTATTTTGTTTTTTTTGTTGGTTTTTTTTTTTTGTGTGTGTTTTTGTTTTTTGTTTTTTTGTGTGTGTGGTTTTTTTTTTGTTGTTGTTTTTTTTTTCCTAGTGAGGAGTGCCTCAATACAGATAAACTCATCTAACTAAACACCTGTAGAGAAATGCTTTAACACACAGCATCACACCCAGTCTGTAGGTCTGTGGGCGCAAGTACTTACTCCTATTTATCACTTAGATAAAATAGAGATTGCAACAGTATGTTCTGTCCTTATCCCAAGAGGAGCTTTCAGTGTGTAATTAATATAGATACCATACATTTCTATGCATTTCTATGACACGATCATTACGCTATCTAGATATTAAGCTAGCAATTTTGAGTCACAGAGGGGAACCTGCTCTTGCTACAAAGGGCTTGTGTGTCTGAAAGCTTATCTGTTTTTAAACTGTATCAGCTAGTCTATTAAAATATATTATCCCTTTCTGCAAATGCTGTCTTATTATTATCCTTGGATTGTCATCTCACCAAGAATGCTGCTATCATATGCTAGCACCTTTTGCTCTTGTTAAAAAAGTGAAGTAAATTATTCCTTATTTTAGTTATTCCAGGAAGACATTTACAAAAAAACTTATTTTTGCATTATTCACTAAAAAGGTCAGATTGAGCTAATTTTGTTCCATAATTAAGTCCTTCTACTGGAAATATTCCAATCATCAGCTGAACAATTGCTATTTTATATTCTGAATGGAGAGGTTATCTCTTCTTTTATCTCCTCCAAAGGAACAGACTCTAATAGAATTATGGAAGTGAGGATGTGGTCTTTTGTGAATTTTAGAAAGAGATTTATTAAACTCATTTGGACCATTTCTCTGTTACATGTCTGTTAGACAAATAGGCAGAGTGTGCCACAACCAGGCCCTGTATTTTGTGTTAAGATAAATTTTAATGCTTTATAGGCTTATCTGCCCGGGTAATGATTTCTGCTTGCCATTCAGATAAATCTTTTTCTAATATGATTCCAGCTTTTTTGAAGAATAAATAAAATAGTAGAGTTAGGAAATTTAAAATATTTTGTTGAAAACCTTAGTAGATTGAATTATTTCAAGCTCTGGCCTAATTTGAGCTTTCAATTTAATGCAGAGGGGGAAGGCCAAGACAAAATTTTTCCTAATGTAAGGGACAGCTACAATCCTGTGATGCAGTAAAAGACTAGATGCAGGCTGATGGGTACGAAGTGCCATTTCACATCACAGAGAACCAAACCTTCCCTCTGATGAGTTCTATCCATACAAGTGTTTCATAACCCAGCAGCCTTTGTGGCTGGCTGAAAGAAAGTAAGGGGCAGAAAGTCTTGCTGGACAAAAAAAAAAAAAAACAAACCTGCCTGCAAGAAAATACACAGCAACAAATGCTACTCTAAAAATAAAACACAAGATCTTATAAGAAGTGGTCTGACATGCTTAAAGGTTTTTTTTTTTTTCAAAGAGCTATGTTACTGAAAGCAGTAACACGACTTTCATATTGCCCACCTGTTTAGGCGTGTGTTATACTAATTTAGCTGTGTTTCCAGTTACACTTCTCTATGCAGTCCAATGCCATATTTTATTTTGTTAAAAGCAAATGTTAAATTGTAGAAGTATAAATGCATCAATGCATAGTGGAAGAATACAGGACATATTTTGAGGGAAGAATTTATATTCCCTCTGGACTGCAAGTTCCTTGGTTAGGACTTTAGTTTGACACCCTCTATTAATATTGAATGGTAATTGCCATGTACAGAAAATTTCAGTTGCCCTTTAAACTATACCTACTCAGTTTGAAATGTGAGCAAGATAAGCAAATTTTAAGCAATATGGTTAAACTTAAAGAGCACATTTGTTTTCATCTTAGACATCTCTCTTGAATTCACATCAGCTAACTAATCTGAATGAATTACATGGGCAGCAGCGCTGCGAACATTAATGTCTATGTGATATTCATGAAGCAGAGGATACTGCTCCTCGCTTTGCTGACCAGCTCATCCTAATATTAATAGCATATTTTAGTAATGGAAAAAGGGTAAGGTGACTAAAAGGACTAGGAACTCCCATAAGGAAGATGCAGGAGAATATAAACTATTCAGTGCAAGAAAAATACTCCTTCGTAGACATCTGCAATATACCTCTGCTTGAGAATCAGATAAGCAAGTCTTCTGAAAATGCTGCTTAATCAGGACTTTTGTATCCCATTCATTTAATACACAAAATGTAATTGCAACATTAGCAAAGTACTCGTCTGTTCCTGTAGCTTTCTGCCATACATATCAGTAATAAGATTAATGATTTCAGGAGTGCAAGACTTTAGCTTAACTCCATGAGATGTGCAAAGTATCATGCTACATCTTTATGCACTTTTTCCTCGTTGTTTAAGATACGTGAGACACTGCATTTATAAACAGATTTTATTTTAATTTTATATATAGAAAATAAATTAATATGTCAGAATCTTTGCAGGTGGACGCACCGTTCCTTTAAACAATTAGAAGGCAAATGTTCTGTTGCAAAATACTTGCTAACAGATGTACATTGTCAGGTTGGACGGGGCTCTGAGTAACCTGGTCTAGTTGAAGATGTTCCTGTTCATTACAGGGGGGTTGGACTAGATGGCCTTTAAAGGTCCCTTCAACCCAAACCATTCTATGATTCTATACACCATACGCATAAATTTGTAAACTATTCACTTTTCACATAGTAAGGTTACATGACTGGTCACATAAATTGTTCAAAAACGTACTTATATTTTCTGATGTCATACCATAAACCTTAAGGACAAGCATCTTCCATACAAATAGCCTGCACTGATCTTTTCAGCCCACAGCTCTGTTTTGGGATGTGTTAGGCTAGCATGTCTGTAGTGATCGACTTGTGACTACCAAAGGAGGTGAATGTGCCACATAACACTGGCTGAAGTGATAGGGGGGACCATGAATGGTTCTCATATGAGGCCAGTTTAATTGCAATTGTTTTAGAGCTGTGGATTTTTTTTGTTGTTTTTTTTGTTAAACAAAGACTCTCTTATAGAATAAAAATCCATCCATTCCATATGGCTGGACTATATGGCTCACTTAGAAACAACCCAGATACTGAAAAGTTTTGAGTAGTTGTTTCCACTATTCACATAACCTCAGTCACTCAGTAAAAAAACTAGAAAACAGCTCAACTATTTTAACTGTCTTGATTAACCTGTGTTACTTTAAGAACAGTACCTCAAGGTTAAGTGTATGAACAATAAACCGTACTGCAGCAATGCGAAACAGCTGCACTAATTCATTAACTTACCAAACTCTAAAGTGGTGCATCTGTGAGGTAGAATCGTTTAAAAATAGCAACAGTACCAACTTCACTGGCCAGTGCTATTGCCCCAGCCATTAGCCTTTTCTATGAAATTCCCTTTCATTTCATCAAAGTAAACAATTTACAGAATTGAATCAGTAAATATAAGAACTTGTACCTATACCCTTTCGCATTTTGAAAGCATACATGGAGAAAAGTGTGTGATGGTGTATAAACTCTGATGTGCTTTTTCAGCATTGCTGTTCTCCAGTTCAAATTTTTAACACTCCTCCCAGAGTACCAAATCCTCTGAGTGAATATTAGTAAAGTGGATGGAGCCTACAAGAAGGCTGGCACTTCCTTGTGGCTCTTTGAAAAATGGAATCTTTCACTTCCTTGCATTTTACTTAATTTCTTCTCCCATGAGAGGCTAACAAACTGAACACTGCAAGTTATAGAAGTCCCTTACAACTGTTTCAGCCTGGCATCTGTCACTTGCCAGCGCTGATGCGTTACAAGAAACTTCTAGTATAGAGGCAGATTGCGAAAGAGTGAAGTGTCTCACACCAGAGCACTTTATTTCATCGTCAAAGATGCGTTGGCATGACTTCACTAGGTGCAACGCAGCCCAAAGCAGGCTAGCCCTCAGCCTTTTTCCAAAACGCAGGTTCTCCTTCACGGGCTCTATCGAAGTCCTTTAAATGACAAAAAAAATGTGGATGAAGCCAGATCTTTTCCTATCCTGGAAAGATTATCCTCAGCCATTACAGAAAGAAGAAAGTTGCTTAGATTTACTGTGATACTCTTGGCAAGTATGCCGTAGATGTTGAAACAGTTTGAGATTATAATTTCTAGCATTCTCTGAAGGCTGTGAGAAAAGGGTGACTTTCTTTGCCTTTCAAGTTTCAGCAAAGAGATGATAAAAGTCTGAGAGCGCTTTCATAATTTTTAGCTGCCTCTTCTTCATATGGTCAGCTGTTATTTTCTATTCTGCCTTGTCTGTCATGTCGGGACAGTACTGGGCAACTTCTGAAATTCTGTGTGTTTTCTACATGTGAGACACTGATGTATCGCTCCCTGTGACAATCCCATGGTTGCACATGTGGTATGGGGCAGGGCCCATGATGGAGCAGGTCAGTGTTGGTTTGTAAAGCACCGAGCTGGCCGGTTTTCCCGCCTGCAGCACGGCACAGCACGGTGTTGTTTTTCTCCAGCTCTCCCAGCCCACGTGTCAAGCGCGACCAGTTAGCGGGTCACAGCTCCCACGGCGTGTGGCAGGCTTGTCAGGCGCGGGGCAACGGCGAGAAAACAACAAGTCAGATGTTTGTTACGGTACTGTCAGCTGCGGAGACAAGTTTCACAGAAGCAATTCTCTAAGCCCGTGTGGTAGAGTTGGTATCGGGGTGGGAAGTGTAAACTGATGCTGTGCTCTGCAGGCAGCTCTTGCAGCCAACGGTTTGGCTGGGGCGCAGGAAGGATGGATAAAAGGGGCTTCAGCTGCCCTCTGCTAGTCAGACCTCTACTCTAAGTGCAACATAGCTGGTCCCAAATGATCACCCGAAAGATCAGCTCTGTAGTAGTTTTTTATAGATGATCTTTACTGAAGAGTCAAATGGAAGTCTAATAACAATCTCAGAGATACTTTGAAAGAGTTATATAAGCAACAGGGCTAGTCCACTAGAAGTGATCTTTCATGCTGATTTCTGGATATGCTGTAAAAGGAAAAAAGAAAAGGAGGAGGCGAGTCTGGTTTCAGAAATACAGCTGCAGAAACTAATTTTGCAGGATTTTAAGTGATATGTACTGACACATATCGGAAAGTAGAAGTAAGCCTTAAGAACTGATGAAAGATATTTGGCATAGGTGGACGCAAAAAGCAGCTGGAGTACATTTGATTGCCTCCTCTTCTTTAGAAATATGAAAAAAAAAGATGTGGTTTGCTGTAGAAAAGAGCAGATATCTACAAATATTTTCATCTTTTAAAAAAATAAGCAATTCTGCTGCCAGCAAGGATCTACTCAAATGCCTTCCACAAGGTAAAAATCATAGTTGTTAGTACACAGTTGAGTCATGTTCTAGGGCGACACAACTTTTAGTTTAAAGCATTTTAAGTTGCATACAAACTTTTTACAGCTCACGAATAGTGCTGTATTACTAAGTGATACATCAGCAATGCTCTTATGAACCACTGTCTTTGAGAACTTTAACAAAAATATAAACAAAATCAATAGTCTCTAAAAGACTGCATGGGCAAAACCAAATCTTATTATAGGATAAAGTGTGGAATAATAACAATCAAACACCTCCTGATCCTTACAAATATACTCAGTCAAAGCCCAAATGGTAAGGAAAGACTCCATGAGAGAACAGGAGAGTCCATAGCCAAAGCCATCCCTCGACTTTCCCACTTGGCAGAAGGAAGCGATGCCCCGAGGGAGAGATTCTTGCCTTCACCAGGATTGAGAGCACAGCTGTTCCAGTCCTACTTCAAGTAGTGCAATATGCAAAATTAAGTAGCCCACAGCACATTGCATCAAATATCTGTCCTTTACTACAGTCTTTCAGCATCCCCATTTTCAGTAGCAAGATCAGAATCAAGGTTCAGATGTGTGAGTCTTTCATGCAGTATGCCAGAGCTTTTAACTTTAGATGATAAAGGCAGTAGCTACAAACCTGGAAAACACATTATAATGGAGAGTTAAGAAATATCAGTAATATTCTTAATATTCGGAAATATTCTTAATGTGCAAGGCTTAAAAAAGCTAAATTGACCCCCTAAAAAAGTCTGCTTTCCTTTTTCCTTCAAGATTTGGGCAAAATTAGTTCATTATCTCAAGATGGCCTAGATGGTACTTGAAAATCTTTCTACCCAATATATTTAAGAAATTTTTGCTATATAATGAGCTGTGTAATACGTGAAGCTACTTAGAACTACATGTGGTTCAGATTCACCTTTCAAAGTCATCTTTTAGGTAGTACATTTTAATTGACTGTTACATGCCAGAAAGCACTTTTTCTAACTTAGGCCTGGAAATTGTCTTTATAATGGTCACTCTGTATATATATATATTTGTATACATTTTCAGTAATACCATGCAGCTTCTCAGAATTTTAAATACATGTGTGGATGAGAGAAAGGATGGGTTTCATTTCACTAGAAGGGAAAATTCATATTTTAGAAATAAAAAAATCATAATTATTAGTTCCATTGAGAGGGACAGCACCATAATTTTTGATACTTCTTCACAGTGTTGAGATTCGAAATGAGGGGCCAATCAATTCTAATATGTATTCTAGGAGCTGATGAAAGGGAAGTCAGAAATCTTCATGTAAAACTGTATACGCAAATCACTAGTTAGAAGCCTAGCAGCTATCTGAAAGTGCAATCTTTCAATCAGAACACAGAAATTATGGTGCTAATTTACTGTGAACTCAAATCTCCTTATTTGAAAATAAATAGAAAATATTAACCATTGGACCAATTTACCAAGAACTGCACCAGTAAGTTATCACTTGCATTTTTAAATCAGAACTGGAGGCTTTCTAAAAATACATCATTGTTCAGACAAGATTTAATTCAGGAAAGTTTTATGAACAGTATAATACAGGTAGAGGTCATACCAGATCATCACCAAAATGCCTTCTCACTTCTGAATGTGTGAATTAAACAAAATATGAGACCGAAATAACCAAGATCTGACTTCTGTAGCCTGATTAGTGTAGACGGACCCTTTAAATGTACTGGGAATTTAAATAAATTTTGAGAAAACCTGAGAAAGAAAGCTTCTATCTCACTTCTTTCTCGCTTTTTCTCCCTTTCTTCTTGTCTTCCCTTCTCTTTTTGCAAAGCTTAATCTTATTTAATCAGTATCAACATTATTCTTGGAGTTCTGTTATTCATGGGAATTTATATATGCATCTACCGTGCTCTTTGAAATATACCTGGGGGCACACAATCAATTTAACGCTTGACAAGTCCTCGGGAATGTCTGGCAATATTTTTACCCCTGTGATAACGAGCTGCCATGCTCTCTACAGACGCTATGTGGTTGACCAACTCTTTGACCTACTTGTGGCATCGCATCCACCTCTGTTTCCTCGCTGTAACACCGTATGCAGCGGTAGCTCAGTGATCAGAAAGATGACATTCAGCTCTGTCTCTTTAAATGCTAGAGGCCTATTTGTCTTACTGAAGACACTTTATCTGTGGCTATCTTAGCCTGCATGTAAGAATGACTTCTGATAAGGAAAAAGTAAGTAGAAAAAGCAGCAACCCAGTTTTGGTTTGAATTATAAAGTGAGGCATGTTGGAGCACACTGCAACACCAACATAATTATAGCACATGGGGTTATAAACCACCTTACTGCAGCTGCCATTTGTGTTCATGATGGCAGAGATGCTGAATCTATTCTCACCCAGAGAAAAGGACTTGTCCAAGAGTGAGAAAGCGAAGAAATATAGCAGGTTTTTGACTTATACCTGTGGACCTCTAAAAGTCTGTGGACTACTTCTCAGGGGCCGAAGATCACTAAGAAAAGCAAATCAGTTAAGAGCAAACACAAATGTACTTTAATACCATCGGAGCCACTGGAGAAAACTTTGAGATGTCTGTAACAAAACTAGGTTGCAAACGGCAATCTTCACACACAGGCTTGTGCTAGCAAGATTCGTATCCTGTTTTCATTGCTACTAACTGAACATCAGAAACATTTGTAAGAGCACATATGCCTAGACAGAGCATCAAATCTAATTTTCTGGTAAATATCTATCAGTTCTGGTAAAATGTGAGGTAACTAAGGCTTAACTGGATCACCATATGCAGGTTCCTTCCTCACACGACATCCTGCCTCTCCTAGTGCAGTTTTTGCATTCTGCTGTGTCTGAATTTCCTGTTCCATAAGGCAAGATGCTTTCTCTTCACAATGATTTTACTGTGCTGCAACACACATTTTGTGCCTTAAAGGCAGGGAGCTGGAGAAAATTCATGAATGGGATGAGGGTAGCTGTTACAGAGACGGTAACTGCCATTTACCAAAAAAAAAAGATTGCTACTAAACTATTCCTTCCCGTCAGAATCCTGAGGGATTTGGCCACTGCTGACTGTACAGGTGTTAAACAAAAGAGTAGGACATAGAAGATATTTATTAATATACAAATCATACACACAAGTCCTGTGTATCTCTTCAGAACAGTCTTATAAATTATCTGGTCATATGCATATGCCCTAACTTTTCTAGCAACAATTTAAATACATACAAGATGTCAAAGAATTGTCCTTAGTCCAAGGAAAAGGAAGGAAAAAGGCCTCAAATCCACTCGAAATTAATTGAGGCTAGA
Source organism: Athene noctua (assembly GCF_965140245.1). Lineage (NCBI taxonomy): Eukaryota > Metazoa > Chordata > Aves > Strigiformes > Strigidae > Athene > Athene noctua. The sequence goes on from NC_134044.1 coordinate 23,200,958, forward strand.
ATCACTGCAGCTCCATCTATTGCAATATCACATTGGTGCACTTCAATTAAGGCATAATAAGAGTGCAAAGTAATTTATACTTATAGATTAGATGTCGTCTGTGAAAAATCACCGATTAACTCTAAGAGGGCTTCTGGAGTACCAGAAAAACAAATGTTGTAGTACTCTAAGTTTTGCTTTTCAGTTAGCACCTTGATATCACAAAAGCAAGGCGGAAATACCTCTGTTTAAAGGTATTAGGAAGAAATACTTTATATGTGTGGGCACACGCAGACACACGCTCTCAGTATGTTGATCTTCAGACTTCACTAAATGAAGTTTCATTCACCAATAAAGTACCAACACAAAAATGCCTGTACTGTTTCCAATACTGATCTCAAATGTTTATTCAGTTGCTGAAAGGCAACTTTTTTACTCTGTTTCATTACAATTAGAGAATTCTTTGAAAGATTGCCTATTGCAGCTTCAACTAAATGAAGAGCTCTAGTTTTCTGTAAGATCTTGCATCCTTTCATTCCACTCCGCTACGAATATCATATGCATTACCACTACATCATCTGAAAATATGCATATACCCATCTACAGATGGACCAGGCTCATTGCTATTCTAAATCTAACTAATTCTAGTGAAGTCAAGAAAATCTGCATGTTCAAACCAAGCATGATTCTGGGCCCTTAATCTTTTTGGAAATGTAAAAGCATGACATTAGTAAGTACATTCATAGATACTGCATCCAATATACAGCATCAAATATACAGCATCAACAAAGTGGCTAAACTAAGTAATATTTAATGGGTTGCAGAAAATAATTGATGTTTCAGATAATTAAGTACGTGAGATGGCTGGAATCTGTAGTAAGATTTTGGAAAGCTTTGAAAAGAAAAATGGGTGTACATGTGCCATCCGGCTCCCAATAACTAAGCTGCTCTACATTTAAAGATTTCTGCAACAAACACAGTGAAAGAAAAACAGTGTCCAGCTGAGGTAAATACACTATTAAAGATGATAACTTTGCATTTACTGCCCCCATATTTGGTCCACAGCAGGAAGCCAGATACTCAGTATTGCCTAATAGGAGAGTATCACACAACAGCCTCATCTAGCATGGCTACTTTCACCTTTTTGCCATAAGAATATAGAAACCTGGTAAGTAGCAAAGTGAGGAAAATAAAAACAACAAAACCTAAATTATATCATGTTCCTGTCGTGTATTTTAAAATCAGACACTTTTTTGAAAGCTACTCTGCAATTATAAAGTAATGCTTTGATACAATACAATTACACGGTCTTTGAGTAGGAGGATTCTTTTATGGGGAGGGTAATTTTCTTCAGTTACTCACATTTGGATGAAATTAGGGATTTGAAGCTTACAACACCCACTTACAGCCAAACTGAGGGAAGGAACACAAGTCAGAGGTCACAGGGAACAAATTCTCAGCCCTGAGCAAGAACTGAATTTATACAAAATGGTCACGTCTAACAAAACAGTGCTCAGAAGAGGACAAGAATGTCAAGCACTTCTATAAGGCAGCTACGACACATTATGGCAAATAGTGGCTCGCTCAGAGGCAGCAGTTTTCTATTTTGCCATTACAATTCTTACAGCTTACTACGAAGTGAACTAATATGCACAGCATTCACACAGTAAGTAAAATGGTGCTAATTTGTTTTTAACACTTAACCAACTACTACAGGTTCTAAAGGCACTTTCTTAGCCTCATATGAGTTGGAAAATCTAATCTGTGCTAATTTTCCCAAAAGCAGATGGTGCATGAATTAAACTGTGTAGACCCTTTTAAGCTTCCATTCTCACTAGGTCCCTTTAGGGATAACTAATGTTCATTTCTCAGGGCTCTATTCTTCTGCACTTATTTCTCTTAAATAACTGAAAACAGACTCCTTCATTGTATAGGAATATATACTCAACAGGAGAAAAGTTGCAGAATTTGGGCCTTCAAGGGATTTTGTTATATACGCAAAGCTTGTCACTAAACCCAGTACTTTGTGCACAGACAGTGCAATGGTATTTGTGTTATTTGTTCATTCCAAGGCCAAGAAGTATCATTACCTATGGGAAGTAAATAAAGCCAGGACTATGCCAATAAACCTCATTTGTATACATCACTTGAAGGCAGGAGATATGAACCCATAGGACTAAAGACCACCTCATCTGAAAACAAAGATCACAGTAGGTATTAACAGGTGATTTTAGCTGTTGTTTATGATTGTAAATGGCTTAAAACCTCATCACAGCCCTGGGCTTAACTATATGTTAGAGAGGTAATAAAGGATGTTCTTAGGCTTTGTGCTAAGGAAAGGACTCAACACTTGGAAAAGAAAAGTTGTGAAGGTGAAATAACATTAAAAGAGAGTTTATTAAACCAACATGATTCGCAGTTCCTAGTAGCCTAAGAGTAGATTTCTGCCCATTCTGTTGCAGCATCATAATCTTTAAGGAAAAAAAAAAAAAAAAAGTGTCACAAAACCTGCAGTATCCAGTCAGAAGATACCCTCATCTGGAGTGGCTGCATCTCCATGCACAACATCTGCTGTCTCTCCCTCCTCTAAGCCAGACATTTCCATATGGCATGTAAGCAAGCCCAAGTCCTTGGGGTCTACTCTGATTTCAGTCATGATCTGCTCCTTAGTTGAGGGAATAAAATATAAATGGGCTATTACTGTTCTTCCTTTCTATGATATGTATACATTGCCTTGAATTACTCCACAATCAGGATGGTTTACGGTAGGTTATGTTTTTATCCTCACCCTGAATATTAAGGTAGTAGCAATACTCAGTCCATAGGAACATGAAGACATAGCACAAAAAGGGGAGTGACACAGCCAAGACTAGAGAGCAAAGCTGTGGTGAGAGAGGTAGTTGAACCTGCTTCTGAATCACAAGGCCAGGAATAGGATCTGGTGGACTTAAGCAATGAAATAGCGAGAGACTTATTGTGCCATTATATTTTGAATATTTTTTGCAACCACATGCCCACCTTTAAAATTCCAGTGTGAACATTCTTTTAACATATTGTATAATGTAAGCTGGGTGCTAAGTGATGAAATAAATTGAGTTTTAATAGACTTTGCTCAACAACACACCCCAAATGACACATCAGTAATTACCATCAGATCTCAAGCAACATCCTGACAAAGTTACTGAATGTAAAGCGCATCTGCTAGATTGCAATGGATTGCATTCTTGGTATGTTCAAGATTTGTCAGAAAATGTATTTATACTCAACATTAATTCTGCTGACTCCGAGGATTGTTTCAGTTAACAAAGGCATCTCTGACACTGCAATATAGAATCATGTCCCATTTCTGGCAATGTACTGCTAGCAAAATACCAGCTGTTTTCAGTGGAGGATCAGTGTGATACAATGAGTTGATGTGCTGGCTTGATTAATCTTTATATGATTTCTCAGCTTCTAATGTAACTTGTGCATAACTTTATATTTGTAGTCAGTGGTGCAGAACATCACTTGACAGTTAAAGTACTTATGTTCTTGTTTTTTACTCACGAGACAGTTACTGAAGAAAGTTCATCTCTTTTAATCTGTTAACTTCTGAAAACAGCAGTGATGGGTTGACTACACAGAATACAGAAAGGAAGAGAATGTCTCAATGACTAGCAGTTTCATTTAGTATCATTCTGCATATCACTGCTGTTTTCCTCCATCAGAACAAAAGATACCACATGGGTTTTGCTTTTCAATGATCCATCAGTCAAATTCAAAGATGATGAAGAATCGCAATTTCAAAATATTAATTTTGAAAATGTTTTGCTAATTCTCATGGAAAAATCACATATGATTTAAGAAATAAGTAGAATATGACCTTAAATATTTAGAACTAGTCTCAGTAATTTTAAGACAATATATTTCTTTCTAGGACAGAAACTAGAACTTATACTGTATCATTCTTTCTTCGCCTCAAAATTAAAATTCATTGCTGTAAGTTTGGAAGACTATTTAACTGCATTATAGAAGACCATTTAAAAAGCATTACAGTGGCTGGAATACTATGCTCCCCTCTGCTGTCAGCAAGTCAATCTCCAGCTATCACAGTCTATATGGAGGTGGATCTGATCAAACCTCAAACTGATTTATTTTTTTTTCCCCAATACTCTCAATACTTTTTCAATTCTTTAAATATATAGTTTATATTAGGTTTTCCTGTGTCATTAGTTCTATGTGTTAAAAACTAAACCACATATATTGGTGTCTGCTTCATTCTCAACCATTTTTAAATACTGCCGTGCACTGCCCCAGCTATGGTTTCACAATATGTATACATCATAGTCAACAACGTGTTATATCTCACACTGAAAGTGACTGAAAACAAATAATGCTGTGCAAGCTATGAAAAATATTTACTTTAACACTGTAAATCACTTCCTGATAGCTGTTGAGAACTGGCCATGTGGGAGAGTTGATGCTTCCTTCTACCTTTGTCCTTTTTTGCAGAACTACATCAAAATAGATATAGAGCATGGAGAAATGGTGCGATGTACTAAAAAAAATGTTGAGTAAAAGAGTGCTAGAGGCGGATAGTCAAAAACTTAGATATAAGCAAGCTTGTTTGTACCCCTCTGTAGTACAACACATCATTATTTGTAACGATATGGCCACTACTGTCATTGGTACTTTTGCATTCACAGTGTTCTAGGTTACTTAAAACTATTTCTGATAAGCTCGCAGGTATTGTGGGTTGTACTTCCCTTCACAGAGCAAAGGACAATGTCCACGTCTAGATCACAGTACTTACTGTCTTCTTTGGCTTGCTACTGCTTGAGGCCTCCAGGTTTATTACATTTTAAGTATGTATAATTTGAATCCCTTAACTTGTTCCAAGCATAGAAGAAGTTGTGGGACTAGCAAGTTGTTGTCTGCTTTCAAAATGTAGTGGTGAGTCCAAATTTTTAAAATATATTAAAATTTTTATATATATCTCAGTATCAATGAGTTTCGTTGTTGACAAATAAAGATCAGACAGCTTTCTGCATATCACAGTATCCATACAGAAAATTTTTCCCCACATAGCTAGAGCAGGTACTGACCAGTGTACAAAACAGAGTAAATAAGGAAACACAGTTATTATCATACAAATGATGAGAGGTCAGATCATAAAGTAAGTGAATAGGGATGTAAGAATGAACTTACCCAAGACCTGTATGGAAAAGCCATCCAAAACTGAAATCTTTATCCATCATTTCCTATGAATTTGCTCATGGGGACTTTGCAATGCTTTCAAGAACAGATAATTATTTTCTGAGGCACTGAAGCCAGTGAACTTAATGAAGATATTTCCATTAATTTCATAGACTCTGCATTCCTCATTTAAAATGGGGATTGAACATTGGTACATTTCCTGCTGTTTATTGCTGTTGCAGCAAAATCTTGCATATATGCTTTAAAATCAAAACCCTGAAGCTATTTATTCCAAAGTGATTAATTGATTGGAGAAGATGCTTATTATAAAATAATGAAAGATTTGTTTCACAGCTCATCTATTGCATCTATTTACTATTTCCAATAATACAAAGGGCAGAAATGGAAGGAGCAGTTATTTCATCACTAAATTTGTTTCTTTCATCTGTTTTCAAATTAGTAATCAGATTACCTTTGCCTATGCTCTTACTATAGAGGGGTGAGCAGAATGAACTTTTCACCCCTAGAATCTTTTATATTCAAAGCATTTGGTTTCCCACAAGCTGAAGAAAAAATAATTATACAATCTTTGTTCCCACTGCAGGTACCTAGCAGGTTTTAAATATAATAAATGCATTCTGGAAAAGTTAATGTACCATAAAATCAAGCAGACTGTATCACTCTTTGATACATATACCTGGTAAGCCATCACTGAAAATAACAGTAATTTATGCTAACTGATTATTCAACCATAGCGGACCCACCCTCTCTGTCAGGAAAGGTATTTTAAGGTACAAAAACATAATCCCCTCCTCCTATATGTTTTCTCTGAGTATATTATTTACCCAGGATGCAGTGTCTGGTTTAAGTCCTGCTTTTAGTCAATTTTATAGCACGACTGAAACACTGGAAGTCAAGTGACTCAATGCAAGGTCACACAATGAATCTGTACCTCCGTAGCTCGACTGCAGCCAACACCTGCTCCTTCGCCCTAGATCATCCTGCCTCCTCTTTTAAAAAGCATTCGCCTCAAAAAGATGTTGGTCTGGCAAATTCTGTTTACAGTCATTAAGGGTGGGTGAAGCGTTGTTCTGGAGGGGATCAGCTCACTCTTGTGATTGTGATGCACAGCAAACTGCTGTTGCAAAACCAACTTAAAAGGTTGCCTGCTTCCTCTTCATTGTCACAATTGTTCTTATCTTTCATGAGTCAAAACAGTGCAGATGTCAAGGTCATAAAAAGTTTTATACGGTTCTGCCTGCCGTCTCTTCAAGGTGGGTTGGCAAGGCAAAGGGCTACAGACAGAAAAATGGAGTGATAAAGTTTAAGTAGTGGGCAATAATATCCATCTGCAGTGCTGCAATGCCGATTAAGAGATTGAAAAAAGTCCCTGTGGCTCTAATTGGATTTTCTTCTGTACAACCCTTGGGGGCCCTATGCTGATAAAGCCTACTTGTGCTGCCTGTTTATCCTACATGCGTGACTCCATATAATAGACTTATCTGTTAAACATACAAATTCTTACGGCGCTGTGGAGCTGTTGCGATACCCTTTAGAGACCACTGCATATTACTTAGAAAACCACCATCTAATCAATTAGTATGACACAATACAACACTAATGGCCATCTAAAAATGTCTTATTTACACTATAATAAGAACAACAAAATAGTCAGAAAGCAGAAGTCTGTGTGTGGTTACCTAACGTATATAACATTCTCATGGTCTGTATATATTTCTTACCATAAATTTCAGTAATTTAACTGAAAATATAAAACAAATGCTAAAAACTGAGTTTTGAAAAATAATATTTGTGTGGGAAAACAAAAAGCTATAGCATTTGAACAACATTGCCTTCTGCTGAACTGAATCTGTTTTAATTTACTAAGCCTTGTACTCTAAATAAAACTACAAAAGCAAAATGAAGACCATTCCTGAGTCTGCAGACAGCCTTCACAAGTGTTTCCTTTACTTCTCACAGATTTCCTTAACCACAGACCAAAGCAGTGGACTATTCCTGTTCACCGCTAATTTCCAACACATTAAACAGGAGAGAAAGCTGAAACTTTTTAATTAAATGGAAAGAATACTACAACCATTTAGTGGGAAGAAAACTCCAAAACAAATGAAATATTAGGAGACTGGGAATGTATTATAATTTTGTTAGAAACAGAAGCAAGCTGGAAGGATAAATCAACAAACCTCTCTTCCAATAATTAGTGTTGAGAGTCAGGAGGGGGAAATCAAGACACTGGGAAGAGAGAGGTACATCTGTGATTCATCAACATAGAGCTGACAGTTGTATTTGTTTGAGATTATTGAATGCTGTTTATCAAATCCTGTTCCTTGGTTATGATTGTCTGCTTCTTTCATTCAGTCGCTTCCTACGTGGCCTGAAGATTTCATAAGTTCACATGGACTGAGCTCTTGATTTTGGGAACCATGTTGGTGGTACAGGGTATTGGAGGGAGCATCACAATAAAATTGGGGTTATCACCTCATTTAAAAACCTGACAAATAATAGGGAAGAAGGAAAAAGATCAGTTAAATTAACCAATGACACTAAAAAGGAAAGGGGATTGTGAACACAGCTGCAATAAAATAGAGGCAGAGAATATAAAAACACCGTGAAGAAAGATTTGCTTCAGAAAAAATGCAGACTGCTAAACCTGGGGAGAAATGCGAGAAGATACGATAATGATATTAGAGATTTCTCCACTTCTACCCCAGTTAAGTCCGTCACAGGTCTGCATTGCCATATAGCATCCAAAAGTGATGCTTCTGCAAATGCAGCTCAGCACTTGTTTAGCAGTTGAAAGGTTCTAAACAACCCGGGTGTCACAGTGTGTCTTTCTTATCTGGAATACAAAGGAAAAACAAATGGGAGTAAGCTCACAGACGAGAAACAAAAATGATAAGGTGCTGAAGGGGAAAACATTTGGAAAAGATTAAAAAGTAGGTAAACAACACAAGGTAAAATGAATATAGTTTGGTCAAAAAACACCCTAGGGATGACAGGTACATTACAGTATGAATTATTCAGGTTGCCACATAAGGTTATCACTAAACACAATAGCACCGAAGTAAGGAGAGGAAACAAATACACTTCTTGGTTATGAGCACTGCTAAAAATGAGGGAAAGTTTCCTGAGAGAAATGGTGGCATACCTCACAGATCTGAACTTTTAAAACTAAGAGACATAAAGCACGAGGAACTTTTGCATTGGTGGAAATAGGGAGATGAAGATGAAAAATAGAGCTTTTCCCTGTCTAATTCCGCTAGTTCTGTGTTTCTGCAGCTTCGCTGATAGCATGATTGATAAATGATCCTTCCAGTATTTTACCATCACTGTGCTCCTGCTTTCCAGTAATGAGAAGACTTTCCTTAAAAGGGCAGCATATGGGAGGCTTTCTCTGCTTTATAAATTTTATCCTTGAAGCAGGCTAGCTGCCAATTATTGCAGAAGGTTAGAGAACCTGGAATGTGAGTGCACAATATGCTTCAGATCCTCTGTCTAGCTCTCTAGAAAGAGGCATTTTTTTAATAAATGATGTTGATGTGATTTCAATAAGGCCTTAGAAGCAAGGGTCAGGCTTTTCTGAAGAATTCCGCATTGTCTGTCATGAACTGCCAACTAGGAAACCTCCCTTTATTTCCAGAGACAACAAAATTAACTCAACCCATTACATAACTGGACCAAGTTACCAGATTTTACTCTGATTTGTAGCTCTTACCCATTCCTACAGACATTTATATGTCCACTATTCTTCATTCACTGAAAGTAAAATAACAAGAGATCTTGGGCTCTCCAGGGATCACATAACCATTAGAGAAGGGCTCAGTCATGCAAATTTTCCCAAACCAGGAGAGAAAATGTCTCCCAACCTTTTCAGAAAGCGAGCAAACACCCAAGCATAACAACAAGCTTCAGGCTGAAACAGTATCTGAACTGATTGATTTTCCATTTTCAATGCAAACTTTGATGCATTATGTACCTTGGCAGCATCTTTTGAAAGTGACTACAGAAGCACATGAAACATTCGTGCTGTTTACCAGTTAGAATTTGGCAAATAATTCCTGTTTGCAGGCATTTAGGATTAAAAATATGTTATTAGAAAATGCCTCTAAACTTTTCTTTCTTGTTGCATGGTAAGATCAAATTCACATCAGATTAAAACTGCAATCATGATAGTTATGCTTATGATGCTATGAAAAATAGCTGTATTTGCAATACAATTGAATAGTTTTGCAGCCAAAGAGCTCTAGAAAACTAAAAACCAAAAGAAAAAAAAGGGTATTTTTATAGCACCTGCTATTCAACCCCCAGTTGCCATGTTCATCAATCCTGGGCAGCCATGAATGCCTGCAAGCATACTTCAACACAACTGACACCTGCACACACACATCAGGAATGCTGTTAGAGCCTGAAAAGAGTGTTTATGAAAGCTCAAGGGGATAAACTCTAAAACCTGCATGCACTTTACTATTGTGGTTGTTAACCTGCACAAGTGTAGCTGCAAAAACATCTGTTCGCACAAGTGGAGCGGCACATTTTAGAAGGAAGCATGGCTGAAAATTTGGTTTTGAGCACACAGTGACTGAATACAAAACTGTTGAAGCAGGTGTGAGGGTCAGCACTAGTCAGAGGAACAAACTGGTGTCACTCTTTAATGCACTAAATTTTTGTCAGTGAAGACCAGGGTTCAATATTTGAAATGTATCTGTTAGACTATAGCCAGCTCGTAGACAAGTTAGTCTACAGTCCAAAGGGCTGAACACTCCTCAGTGCTTGGCAGCTTTTTCTGGCAAGTCCTTGTCAATGAAATATGCTGCTTCAGCTTGAAAATAGGTGTACTTTGAAACTGGCTTCAGTACCCACCGAAGTCAAGTAAATTGGATCCGGATCCTGTGAAGAATATTTGGACTGTATTCTTGACACTGTCAAAACACTCTGAAGTTTCTCACTTGCAATAATGAATAAGACATTTAGAGATCTGAAGTTGAAAGAGTTTTCAAACAACTTAGGAGGACTTCTATATTTAAGCCTGTGTAAGTACAGACTAAAATCTAGAGGCAGAAGTGTGACATTTAAGTGGCACACAGGCAGGGAGATAAGAGCTCAAGAAAGACCCTGGCTTCTGCTGCTCAAATGGTACTGTCAGCCCCATCGAGGGCTCCAATTCACTGAATATCGGCTAAATAGCTTCAAGGTGATGTCTGTTCACAGTGCTGCACTTCCACTTTGTTTAAAAACCTGAGGCAACTGAGAATCCAGCATTTAGTCCTCAGACTTGATTCAGCAAGGAGTCTGAGCACCCAAGTACTTAGATTTAAGTGCTTTGCCCAATCAGGGGCTAAATGTTGAAAGTGATTAAAAACCCCTTATAGTCTGAAGGAGAAGTCATTACAGTGCTCTTGCATAAATTTAGATTAAATACATCTCCAAAAAAACTTAAGAGCTTCGGAGCCAATTTGTAAAAAAACAAATGGCAGTACAATTAGTGAATTGGGTAAGTCTAAACTTCACTATTTTTGTTTTTATAAACATAATGAAATAAATCTTAGATCTAACCCCAGGCTAATTGTATTTTGAAATGGGTTAGATGGCAGAAGCAAAGCAAAATGCTTCATGGCTATGTTTTGAATCTCAAGGCTCTCCTCAGAGGAAAACCAAGAGTTGCTGCAGCTGAGAACTAAGAGAGACATGCATTGCAGCTATTGGTTTTTCTATTTACACTCTCAGCACAGGCTACTTTCTGTACCACAAATAACTCAAATGTTATGAAATCCACTGTTAAACAAAGCCATGATACATGAGGCATGCTTGCATGTCTTATTCATTATTGCAAATGAGAAACTTAGATGTTCCTAAAAGGTAAGTCTGTATCACAAGATCAAGCATAAAAATATGAATAATTTTCAACATATTCTTCCTGCTGGCCTTTTCCCAGCTAACATATTTAAATCTGTCCTTAATGAACCCCTACAGACTTGGAAATGATGTCCAGAGGCAGGTAATCCAAAAGGATTTTGCAGGAGCCATCTGCAATAAATCTGCTTGAAGTTTAGTTAATCTGCATTTTAATAGTTCAACAGCCAGGAAATGCAAGATTTAGAAAGTTGGAGGTTGGTAATACACTAAGCTCTATCAGATAAAAGTCTGTAAACATGAACAACTCAGAACTCTTATTCACTATAAATAAGCTTTCTGTGGACTTGAGCTGAGGAGATGTTGCAGAACGTGGATAGCTCTGGCTCTGTAAGAGAATCATTTGTTGCTCAAGGTGGAGAGGCACCTTCTGCGTCTGCCTGGCAGCCAGCCACCTGCCAGGCAGCTGGGTATCTTCAAGAAAGCTTTGTCCCTGGAGGTTATAGACTGTTAATCCAATTTCTGGACAGTTTAGCTACCAGCTTTTTTTTTTTTTTTTTTTTTTTTTTTTTTTTTTTTTTAAAAAAAAGGTGAACTATTTCACGGGTGAAGTAAGCTGGCATTTGCTAGTTTTCATCTGTGGAACATCTGAAGAGTCCAAGTTTGTCCAAGCTTGCCTTCATTGTGTTCATAATGACACTGCAGGTCTTTAAAGCATCAAGTACCTCTTTGATAGACAGGTAATGATGCCAAAGTGTGAGGACACCAAGGCTTTGGTCGGAGGTACTTCTTTTTATCTCCTTGTTCTCATGGCTTGGTGAGCCTTCAGAGAAGGACTGTTGAAATCTCTTCTGAAGAAACCAGTGCAGACTTCATTGTTTGGGCCCAATTAGATGAAGGTCAGAAATGTTACCAGAGGTATTTCCAGGCCATGTTATAGTTCTGCTTTAATTAGTGATTCCTCCCCCCTGTGTCATAACCTGGTTGCTCCTACTTGGACTTCAGTCCTAGGTGAACACGTGCCTAGTTTTGCAACAGACACAAAATTCTGGACCATATTTTTGTGGAGACCTAAATCAGTCTTTGTGTAATTAAGCAATAATCCCTTGGGTTAAAGGCAGCTATGGCTTCTGCAGCAACTCTGAACCTGTCACATAACTTGACCACACAAACAGTTTCAACAATACAATGCAAAAAAACAGCCCCAAACCTGCCATATATACTAAACCCCTTACAGAAATGCAGGAAAAAACAACCCAAAGAGGAGGCCAATAAGTATTTCTGAGTTTGAGTCTTGTTTTTATCGCTAGACAAACTAGGGCTAAATTTCTACCTAGTGTAACAAGTGCAAGCTGTCTGCCTACCTACATGGACTGATTTTGGATTTTCCTCTAGTATGTTGTTTCAGCTAGTAAATGACTGAGAAAAAGGTAGCTGTTCAAGAGCACTGCTTGAACATGTTGGGATACAAAGCATCTCTCCAGCAGTAGGTGGCAAACCTTTCTTGGTTTGTCAGCTGCATCTTCTCCCCTTAGCTTGAGACAGATCATAGCTTCAAACCTCATTTTTCCTGCATAAGAGATGAGGATTAGTTCTTTCTTCTAAGGATTATTTTGATCTGCACTGGTATAAAATGATATACACATCATTTATTAATAATGTGTTTGTAAAAATCTTCGAGATTGTTGTAAGACACTTACATTGAGGTCTTCTGAAAGGAAAAAAAACCCACCTTAAAACTCCAGAAGTTCTAAAAATGACAGTAACAAGGGATAATACAGACAGCTCAATCAGATGTTGGCTTTAAGAGACATTTCAGGTTATAATAAATAAAAAACTTGTTATTAGCATGGCTATCCTGGGGCCTTCTGTAAATCCACACCCGATAGCTGCACAGTCATTAGCAGATTGCTGGTGAATGACTCATTACCTCTCAAACAGTTATTTATGAGGCTAGATTTTAATGTTTCAGTATTGTATTAACCCAAAGATAAATACTGCTTCAGTCTCATTGATGCATGATCTCTGCCTGCTCATCAGCTGCACTTGTAACATTTCTTGTTTGCTCACCAAAGCAGCACAGCGAGCATGACAGCAGAGAGATGACATTTTGAAAAGAGTATCACTATATAGCATCTGTTCTGAACTGTCTGTTTCTTAAACTACCTTGTAAATGGCAGGCTATTTTTCACATACCAAATATTTTCATGTCACATTTTCACAATATCAGAAACCTTCTACTCTGTCGATTACTGCACAATTAAAAAAATGGGCTAAATCAAATTAAAATTTGTTCTGGTTTTCGAGATTGACTGGGCAGGTACATCTTTTTCATCATGAGAGCAGAGGTTGGAAAAACACAGATTTAAAGCCAGAGCGGCAGGATTCCCTTATTCATGCACAGACAGATAATATCCACTTCTTATGAAGAAGAATGACTGCCTCGTTTAAATTCATTCTGTAGGTGTTCTACATATGGAAAGGATGTAATTGTTGCTAAAGACAAAATCAAAGGGCCGTATTTTGGTTAGCGTCTACCAGCCAATGAAATACTGTTGATGCAGATCTGGCCTTCACTTTCATGGTTGTGTAAAAGTAAAAACAAAACAAGACAATAACCAGATCCTGCCTTATTTTGCACTGTGAAAATACAATAAAGAGATCTGATATATCCTAAACGGATGGCTCCATCCCCGGGCTCTTCCCGCAGTGCCAGCTACCCTGTGCCCTCTTGGCGACTCGAGATGCGCCAGCGCCAGAGCTGGTGTCACTCTGCGGCTCCAGCAGTCCCAGTGGGCCATGGCAAGGGGCTGGCTTGCACAGCAGCTTTCTTACAGGAACACGTCAGATATCTGATTCCAGGTGTGCATGTATTTGTTAATTTCTGAAACAAGCCCAGTGTTTACAAATGTTTATCACAGCTGCAGTCTGGATCGGTGAAGGCAATTTGTAGTGGTCAGAATAAGTATTTCAAATACCACTGTGGAGCTGTTATCTTCTGAATTTTATATAAAGTGACCACTGCAACATGTCATTTAATTAGCTGTCATCTACATCATGCTCTGAAAGCATAATCTCTTTTTTTTTTTTTTTTCTTCAAAAACTAGCTTCCGTTCTAAGCTTATCTTTACTTTACAATAGTTTAATGCTTATCACATTCAGGTTTTTGTTGGGGTTTTTTTTGTTTGGTTTTTTTTCAAAAATGTTTTTAATGCAAAGCCAACGTAGTGTTTCATTAAAGAAATGTAAATAGGCTCTGTAGATAATTTTGTTCATCTGAGTTGGTTCAGACCTTGCTGTAATCTAAATAACCTGATTTAGCTGTGAAAGATGGAAGTGAGGGTGCTGAATATAAAAGAGAAAGCATTATAAGAAGGTTTTATTCTAATTCTGATTCAACAGCAACTGTGTAGCTCTTAGTATTTTTGGAAAAAACGTAGACGGCTAATCTTAGACTTGATGAATGGAGGTTACAGTGCTTTTAGGAGGAAAATAACAGGAGAACAGAATATTGAATCAAATGAACAGGCACATCTTCATGAATAAGCCTGACAAGAGAGACATCTGGATCAAGCATATAGGAAAACAACTCCTCAGTACCTAGGTACCTACCTATCTGGTTCATTTATTTTCAGGTCAAAAACCCAAGTAAAAGTAAAGTGTGCACAAATTGCATGTCAAAAACAATGGATTGTTTTAGAATATCCCCATTTCTTTTCAATATACAATGATGGCAGCCAGAACAGCCAAAGCAAGAGTACTCCACCAGTGCCGTTCTCTGACCTGAAATGAACAATATGTAGAAATATATACGGATTCACAAAATCTGCTGCAGACATTTTCGGTGAGTCAGAGAAGAAAGCACTCTTTGCTTAGCAAGGTATTTAAAGGCTGTACATAACATCCTTCAACCTCTTCACATAAAAGAGATTCATAGTCAAGCAACCCTTACAGCAGTGATGAGAGACAAGGTACTTTTAGATATTTTTAAATATCCCTTGTAAATGTCTCTTTTAACTAAGTCAGTAAAAATTCTCTGTAGTTCAGATAATGCACACCAGTGTAAGACAGACCCACACGTGTGAGAAGAAATTGCTAGCTTTAGAAGCAGCAAAACACCATGCAAGAAACAGAGAATTACACGTCTAGTATCTCTGCAGGGTGGCAAACATGAAATTATGAATCTGGCATTTCATCAGACTTGCCCATAAGTAGACAAAACACCTATGCTGTAGGCTGAATTTTAAAGTCAATGCAAGAATTATCATAATTTAAGCCATATACACATGTAGCTACCTCTTTCCTTGTCTTAAAAGGTAAGGGATTTCAAGAGCAAATTTTCTAGTATTTAAACATGTCAAAAGTTAAGGTTTATGTCATTCAGTAATTTAATTGCAAAACTGAGTTACAATACCACAGTTGGCGATGTTACACCTTTTCACCCTGACTCTGTCCCAAGTGTTGTTATGTTCCCATTTATTGAACCCCCTGGATATTGATGTCATGGTTGCAAATTGGCTTCCGTCCCAACATAATAACTTGGAGACTCTCTCTAAAACAAATGTAATATTAAAATGCAGACAAGTGACCTAAAAATGGTCCTTGAGGGCAGGCCTGCAATTTCCTGAATCACACTTTCCTTATTCCCTCATTTGTTAAGTTTCGCAACATCAATTTTTATACTGTTGCTGTTTTATTCTGTCCAAATGATTGCTGAATACTAATGAACTGTCTCTCTTTGACAAATGAGTTATTGTTTGATATATTACATTAGGGACATAGAGACTAAACTACTTACAGATACTAGACACTTATAGAAAATACATTTACATAATAGTATACTATTAGTGTAATGAGGTCCCATATCTGGAAATAAATAGGGGTTTCAATAAACACAAATTTTGGCCGTTATATTGTAGTAATATTTTGTAAAATAAATGTAGGGAAACCACACAAAAATACTTTCTTTCCAACTACTTTTTCATTTTGATGTTTTATCCTGCACTAGTCAGCTGTGCAAACACAGTGGAAATTGCGTTTGGTAATATCCGTATCCTTTCTCATGGCTCACCACTACGGTTATCAGAGTTTTGCTTTATAATGCAGAGGGCCTGAGATCTGATATATTCAATATTTCTAATATTAGGGCCTGAGATCCAATATATTCAAATTATTTATCAGTGGCATATTTCACTTGTACACTCTTAACCACCTTCTACAGGAAAACAGGGAATATGTACAAAAAACCTTGAGTGGACTAGCCTCATTTCTATAATGGTGTACAGAGCACCTGCTCTGTATCAGAACTTCTCCACTGCTCATCATCAAATGCTTTTTTTTTAAAAAAAAAAAAAAAACAAAAAAACAAACCCACACCAAAACCCTAAATAAATTCTGTGGAAAAATCCCCTGTCCTTGATTATCTGTGAGAGGCTGGATACTCTCAGGGAGACACTGATCCTCCTTGAAGACTAACTTGTCTTCTTAAATCATAACTACATTCCCTTTTTGACAAATAAAGTATATTCTCTTTTTCCAGAGCTAGATTTTTTTTCGGTTGGAACTCCTAGAATATTTTACATTCCCGTCAATTAAAGAATTATAACTACAAAGCATTTCTTTAATCAAAAATTCTTCTTCCTACAGTTTATTCTGACCACATATATAAGAAACTGATACTGTAGAATACTGCAATCCATACTGGCTTCATTATTTCATGGCAGGATTTTCCAGTTCTAGTTCTGTGCAATAGCACACACCTCCGATCTATCAGAGACTACTGTAACACAGCTTGTAAAAGAGCATCCTCTTCAACATGAGCAGAAGACAGATCCTAAAAATGCACTAGGTTGTCTTTTCTTTGATTTTGTAGGCTTTTTGCTCTTACATCGAGGCATCAATATTTTCCTTTTGTTCAGTATTGCTTGCTGTAGGTGGTTTGTTTTTTTCTTTCATAAGCTACTTCTGAACAAAATCTATCTTTGCTTAGATTTACTTTACTAATATTGGCTGACTTTTCTATTTGAAACTCTCAGCTAAATAAATTTATTTCCATTTTCTGTTCTATGGAGAACAATGTGCCCTCTGAAAGCATGAATGGAGCTGTCTGTGTAGCAGTATATACTTTTCCTTGGTTCAGAACATAGACTATAATGCAACAAAGGGGAAGGATTTTTGATTTTTCAAATCTTTCAGTTTAAAAAGAGGGGGAATGAGGTAGACGTGATGCTCCCCTGTTCAACTCACGTGTTTGTAGTCATCAGAATTTTTTTACAATATTAATTTTTCAGAATTGCTTTACAATCAGTAGCTAGACATACAGTGTGGAAACTAGCTTCTCTAGAAATTATTTTATACATTTTATTCCTGTTTAATTACATGTTTTCTTTTAGTATTTTACATATAATCATTAAGCTGGGGGAACAGTTGAATTCAGTAATGTAAATGGTTTTTTTTCTCTTGACACTTCCCTTTAACAAAAAGCTGAACTTGGGGCATTTTTCTTTATGCTTTTCCACACAGTTGAGTCAAGCAATACTACAGATACTGAAATGACCAATCAGCAGTGTTATGGTGCTCACCGGGACCTAAATATTTGGACTACAAATTTTACAAAGCAATAAAGATCGGGATGTGTCATAGTTGTGGTTTAAACCCGGCCAGCAGCCAAACAACATACAGCTGCTCGCTCACTCTTCCCCACCCCCAAGGAATGGGAGAGAGTTGGAGGGGTAAGGGTAAGGAGAGTCGCAGGTTGAGATAAATACAATTTAATAATTGAAATAAAATACAATTAAAATAATAATGACAATAATAAATACAAATGAGTAATGCACAATGTGATTACTCAGCACCCACTGACTGATGCCCAGCCCATTCCTGGACAGGGATCCCAGAGAAGAGAGAATCCTGAAACCACCATCCCAAAAACCCAAGTGGAGCTTCTCGATCAGCCCTTATCTATATACTGAGCACAATGTTGGATGATACGGAATATTCCATTGGCCAATATGAGTCCTTTGGTTTGGCTCTGCTCCCTCCCAGCTTCTGGTGTACATGTGCACTTGCAGGACACGAGAAGTTGATAAGTCCTTGATTTCTTAGCAATAACTAAAAACATCAGTACATTATCAACATTCTTGTCATATCAAATTCCATACTGAATCCAAAACACAGCACTATTCTAGTTACTGAGAGAGAAGGAAAAAAAACCAAAACCAATTAGCTCTGTCCCAGCTGAAACCAGGATACTCATGAAATATTCTGATCATTAGCACAGACAGTGACACTTCTAAGAACATGATAGTGCCGTCCTTCAAGTTCTGGGCCAACTCAGCAGTGAATGAATGCATTTAAATATGAATAAATCTATAATTTATAATAAATTTATAAAGAAATCTCCCAAAGAACCAATTAAAACCAACACCTAGTAGAGATGATCCTCCACTTAAAAGCCAGAGAAGTTGCTTTGGAGAGTGCATTTACTTTGAAGTGACTGCTGTCTTTTATGTCAGTTTTATTTCATTTGTTACAATTAAGTACTATCCCCCCACAGGTTCACTAATAGCAATTCACACAGAGATTATCTACCATTTATTATACGCAAGCAGATTTATCTGATTGAATGGGCAAATTCACACATGCAGAAATAAGGAGGAAAAAAATACATCCATAAATATACACTCAAAATACTGCACCTGAGCAACTAAACAAGATTTCTGTAAAACTGTATTTTGATTCCTTTCCAATTCTCTTGTCAGAAGTTGTGCTGATCCCAAGCTATCATTTATCAAGTCCCTCACTGGTCAGCATTTCTTTTCCTTTTGCTATTTCATCTTTGTCATTGCACCTCTCCCAAATACTAAATGCTCTTCTCCACATTCAACGTCTTCATTAAATCTCATTAAGAAATATTCACCTAGAAAGCTCATTTATGAGAGTAATACATAATTTATGCCCACACCACTAAGAAACATGAATATGACGTGGCAAATAAACCAGGTTTCTGCACTGGCTTTGAAAAAAAAAAAAAAAAAACAAAAAACGCCCAGATAACGATCCTTCTACCAAAATTTCCTGTCCATATAGAATGGCCAAGATATTGGGAAAGGACTGTAAGGTTCATAGCTACATCTTAGACTCCCGTAGTGAATACATTACTAACAATTCAACACTACACATTGCATTTTCAACACATTCACCAATTTCTGAACTTGTAAGTTAGGCAAAGCACAAACATTGCTACAAAGCATGAAGCATGTCTGGGTAGTTATAACAAGAATTATTACAATTACTGTGAACATTCAGGGTGTTGCTACCAGCAAGGAAACATTATCTGTCTCATTCGTTTCTATTCTTATTTTGACCACACAATACTTCTAATTAAGTATCCTGCAAGAATTGTATTTTATGAAGAACATGTATTAAAGGAATTGCTGCTTTCTCATGTATTCTGTAAAGGTTATTAAGTTAATGCAACTGTCACTTTTAAATTGTGAGGAAATAAGCCCAAGGAGTATTATAACTAAAATCAAACAAAAATTAGAGGTTGATATGCTATGTATGAATTAATGCTGGTTGAATGAGTCATGTACTGAGTGCAATTAAGAGCCTTGCGGATTGTTGGGTTTTTGGTTTCTGTTTTGTTTTGTTGGGTTTTTTTTAAGTTCCTTCTAAAGCCTTAACTAAAATAAACTACTAAAACTCAAATAAATTCCCTTTTAAGACCAGAGTACATCATAATTCTGGACTTGCAGATGTAATTTACTGCTGCTACCCAAACAATGTTGAATACCAATCTATAAAACCTGCTACATCCCACAGAGATTAGACTACCCAGGTCATTGCATGCTCAGTAGAGAGATGGTACCTTCCATTTCCATCTGCCTTCCTTTAGATCTAAAACATTTTCTTCCATCTATCTTCAGTTTTAATACAGTTATTTTGATAACACTATTCAAAAAATACTACAGGGAGAAAAGTGCACATCTATACCTTGTTTCAGCTTTTATTTTCAAGCGTTTGAAAATCATTTCTCCACATCTCTCAGGCAAATCATATTAAAGATAACAGGATAATAATAATTATAAAAATCTCTTTGGATTATGAAACTTTGAATGCCAGATCCAAATGAAAACTATGTCCAAATTCACTGTCAGAAAATAAAAATACCATTCCACTGGAAAGATAAAAACCACCCAAACTGATGTTGTACATGATGAGAAACATTAAACTGCTGATCTCAGTGAAACTACTCAAAGGAGACTGCATATGACAGCAACTACATGTGAAGTTTTTCTTTAAAAGTGTTATTATCTAAAAGAGTCACTTAATAATTTATTGTGATAGACAGAATGTTCCATGAACTCCATGTACTGGTGTTTTGGTAACCAATAATGGAATCGGGTTTTAAAGCAAGTGCTCTGAATGAGCCTTTAGCAGGAAGCTAGAAGCTATAGAATTAACAGCCATGGACAGTACACTCAGGAACTGCCAACTGAGGAACTCTTTTATCTTTATACTTCAACAGTAGTTCCACAAGCTGAGGAATTATGAAACCTGCTTTCCTATGGCCTTTTCTCTCAAGTAACGGGGTTAAATTCATATGGCAATTCTTCCTTCGGTTAGGGCATTCAGCTCTATCTTCCTCTTCCACCTGCCTTCTCAGTTTCATGAACCATGTAGGTACCTAACACATTTTTGGATCTTTATTAATAGTCAGCCATATTTGCTTGAAATTGGCCATCAGATTAACAAGCTACTAGCATGGGAAACCAGACAGGAGGCAGTACAATAAAAACAGCAGACAGCATAATCACTTAAACTTTGTTTCTTTAGCAACCCCAACTAAAAGGTTCCTTTGATAACAGTTTTCAACTCAAGCTTGAAAAGAAAAATACTCTAATACTGTAGTCATCAAGATAAAAATACTCTTTCTTTTGCTGTTTAGCTTGTAAGACTTGGCTGAAAAAATAAAATACAATAGTAGCACTAGATAAATAAAAACCAACAAAATGACCTGGGAAAAATAGACTATCTTTCAACAAATTGGGCTGGAACCTGAATTATTGTTTCTTGTATTACACTAAATGATGTCACCATCAGCATTAATAATGATTTCAATGATATACACAGAACTCAGCATGAATATTTTCCACCATATCACTACCATCTAAAAAATCTCATTTTAGTAACATGTACGATAGAAGGCTGCTTAAAGCACATTGTTTCTTGTCTGACACCATTATGACAATGTATTACATCACCTAATCAGTGAGGTTGCAGTGATATATTATTAAAGTACCTTGTAAGAGTGTCCCTTTATAATGATTATTTGATACATCATGGGAACATTTTTGGAAGCATGGATTCCGGGACACAGATCTGTTTGGTAAGGTTTGAACTTTGTGAAAGTAAGTATTTTGCCAAGAAATAATTTGATGCACAGGTCTGGAATACAGGCTATTATGAGCCAACGTTTCATGTTACCGGGGTCCAGTGAGTGCGAGAGAAAGCTCTCCATTCTAGGGGACATCCCATTTAAATAGCCTGTAACAGAGTGAAGCAGACCAGAGAACCATTGTGTTACGGGGCTGTGCCCAAATGTCTTCAAATTGTAGAAAAGAAGGTGATTAAGAAGCAGCTGTAATGAGGGACTTGAGAAGAAAAGAAATGGTGCAAACAGGGAACTGGCACTGTGACAGGTGAATTAATGGGAATGAGACACACAGAGGTGATGGGAGGATAATGTTACCAAGGTGTTCCTGTAGTCTTCGTTACTTTGGTTATCAAATAATACACCTGGAACCGCTATAATCAGGCACAATCATTTCAAAGGGAAAACAAGCAAAATAATACGGATTCTGTAAGGCTATTAAAACATGGACAAATATTCAAGTGTTCAAGTACACACGAGAAAAAATAATGGGTATGTTTTTTGCTGCTAGAGACTGATTTTACACAATGGAAAAACAGCACAAGCAGATGAACAGTAAGTAACAGAGTGAAAGGCCCCATCCTTGCATAAAATGTCTTCAGTAATTAGGCACAAGGGATTACTATGGCACAAAACATGATGTGTGGGGAATATTTTCTAACTCACTTTTACTAAATGTGATGAAAGCTCGCATTTGAGTCTAAATGAGCAATTCCAGGTTTCCGAAAGTCTCCTATTAGTTTCAGTAGTCTGTCTGAAACACACAGGAACAGGAAAGTTCAGTAGGAACACATCAAATATAATTCAAGACTTACTGACAAGTTCCGATTTCAGTTTTATCAACAAATCTGGGGGAAGAGACATACATCCACTTCCTCTTCCTTACGAACATACTGAAAGGACCTCAAAGAGCCTTGGCTGTTTCTCACTTCTGCCTCGTAAGCAGATTGCAGGGCTCATAGAAAACTTCTACATCTGAATTTACAAATGGTCCAGGTCTTTGTAAACACTGGCCCTCTTTTACACAGATTAATAGGTCATTTGTCTCCTGCTGCTATCTCTTTTTATTCAAAACAAACACACACACATGGAGCTTTCATGTGGTTTGATAGTCTTCAGCTAGCTTTCCTCCCTGTTTAGTTACTTGGCTTCTGTCATGAAGCTGACTTTCATCCCAAGGCACAAACCCACCGCCCTCCCACGGCGATGTTGGCAGTTGGCAGCATGAAGCTGGAGCTCTGGTTTCATGTTAGCACCGGCTCTGGCTCAGCATCCCGACAAACTTCCCAGGGGCCGGGACTGCAGGGAATTCCTGCTGAGGATTCAATTGGCACTATGCAGAAGTAGAGCAGTGCCAGGCGGTCACAGGTCAGCCCGTGTCATCCACTCCTGGCCTCAAAGTCTGGGTTTGGACCTTTAATTTGTGAGTACTGCTCACCATGGCCATTTTAAAGGGCAAGTGTTCCAGGGAATGGATGCACATTCTGCTCAACTGGGAGCAGGGCTCATGGAAGCAGGGTCTGCAGCATACCTTACTGTTTTAGAAATTCACCATCGAAATAATGACTGAAAGATGAAAACATTCCAAAATGAAACAGGATAATCTATTTAATTGATTTCTTTAGGCCTAATTTCTCAAAAGTTGCACTTGCTTTGAATCCTATGACATCTCTTTGTCCATTATTGAAGGAGTTCTGTTAGATTTTTGAAGTTAATGACAATTTAATTAGTAACTTTGAGTGGAGTCTGCTAAACGCATCTAGAAAATCAGCTTCTTCAAGCTGAGTATTCAAAAGTTGAAACAGATTCACATAATGCACATTTCTGAAATGTCTGGTTGTCTACTCTGGCAACATGCTTCATTCTAGTTCTTGAAATACGAGAATGACATTTCCAAGTGGAAGCTGATATGAGCTAGTATTTCCCCTCCTTCCTACAAAGTACTTATCCCTAACTAGAAGATATTGCCCATGCACCTTCTATGTGGACCCCACAGACACAGCAAAGAATCAAAGCAGCCAATTAAAAGATGAATTCAGCAGACTTTTCACACGATTATTAGATAGGGCATGTTGAAATAAAATAATGATGTTCACTGTCACTGGTATAATTAAAAAAGCACTGGAAAATAAACTGCAATGGAAAATCAGGTTGCAAAAAGTTGTATATATGTAACATTTAAGGGAGCTGAAAATACAGTGGAATTAAAATAGCTCAAGACAGTCTAATCTCTGCAGTGATGTACACATAGCACTTACAGCACAATATTCTGTCACACAGGAGAATAACTGGGCTTTCTGGACAGCTTTAAGATGTAAAGACATGCTCGTGCATTTCCTCCATTTTCAAAGTAAACTGAAGCATTCCTACCACCTGTCTTGCAATAGTTTAGTTTTTAAATACTTATCTGTAAGGAAAATAATTTTACTCTAATTCTCCAATAATTTCTTTTTCAGAACTTCACTTCAGCCTTAACAAGAAATTGTTTAGTCTATATCTTTAAACTGAGTACCTGGTAATGACAGAGACTACTGGCGAAGGAGCTGGGGCAGATGGATGCCGAAACTTTCGCTCCCCAGTACCAGGCACTATCATTATGTCATTTGGGTCTGTTCAAACAGAAAGTAGATAAGATGTTGTGGATTCTTGTAGCTGAAATCTCCCTACTGCTGTGACACCAAGGGGGAGAACAGTTGGCTTACTGCAGTGATGAATGAGAAAGTCATTATTATAAGATACGTTAATATTATGTTTTTTCCTCTATTGGCACTGTATTTACCACTACCGATCTTCCCTGAAGAAGGGAAAAACACTGCTGCCAACCTCATTATGCACTGTTTCATCTGCAGTCTATGCTGATGCTGCACCGTACAGTGTTTTACTTCACTGGTGAACAGAATGAGAACACAGAGCAATTTAAACTTTTTTCCATGTATCCCAGCATCCTTATTTGCAGAATTTTAGAACAGAATAAAATAGAATAGATCTGGATGTCATTTACATCATCAAAACACTCATTATAGCTTAGATCTTGAAAATCATAGTGAACAAATGTGTGCCACTGGAATATAAATTAAGCACTGTGATTGCTGTGAAGCATCTGCATAGTATGTACCAGTCAGTAAACCTGCAAAAAAATCCAGATTTTACAGGAATCTATTAGACTTTTTTCCAGCCAAGCCTTCCTAACCCAGATAAGTCTCATTCTGTTGTATTCTTATGCTCAAATATAAATGTCCATTTAGTAAAAGATATTTTGGTCGGTCCCATGATGGAAAAATATAGGCAGGTTTCACAGAAGTACAGATGGTTTACAATAACTTGAGCTTGGATTCTTTTCTCTCTCCTGTCCTGCTTGTTCATATAGACTTTACACTGAAAATTTACATTAAAAATTCCTCTTAATCTTAGCAACAGTAACAAAATCTGACTTTATGCAAAACACTCAAAAGACACTAAATGCCAAAGCTCCTATACCAGGTGGGTTAGAATGAATTCCTTTAAGCAGCCCAAAATTCAGCCTGGCTTTCACCTGCACTTACAAGCTTAAAAATTCAGATAAAAAAAAAATGTGAGTGGTTTTCCCAAATTGCTTTGTTTTCTTTGTCCAGCTTGACATGAAATTGAGATTTATATTTTAAAAATTGGCTTTATACTCGCTTGGAGGCTGCCTGAGCTATTTTAAGTACCATGTAAACCACATAGACATAACAGTGTTTCTTCCAACGTTGCTACATGAAAAAATTGAGGCTTATTCCCACCATATATTGCTCACAAATGCCTCATTGTCCCTTTGACAAATGGTCTGTGGCAAATTGCTGAAATCATCTCTTGCAGCACTGCAGCCTAAAAGATTCATGCCACTGAATACTCTCCCTCAAAGGCTAAAGTCTAGCCTCAAAATTCCAAATATTGCAGCTTAATAAAATTTTAAAGACTGAGAGACCCTCTCACGGGATCAGCTGTCAAACATCTTTTGAAGAGAAGAGACATAAACAGCCTCCACCCTAGAGTCTGAATGCCTTAGTCTTCAGGAAAAAAAAAAAAAAAAAGACACAGCAAGGGGTGTTTTTTTCTGAAAAAAAAAGAAAAAAACACCCAGAATACGCTTTTAATGTTAAAATGATAGTGTTTTGATCTTCAGTTGAAGACTATGGCAGGGATACTTATTTTAAATGTTAGGATCCTGTTTGTAATGAAAAAACACAACCGCAGTTATCTTTCTTCTGGTGTTTTTAAATATCCACTGCTTTTGTGAAACTCTCTTGGGAATTGCATATATGTGTCTGTCACACACAGAGCCTTCCCCTGCTATCTGCACACAGCCTCATCAGCCTGCCAAAACAGCCAAGTTTCATCTAGATTTTCCTCCCTGCCCTTAGGAAAGAACAAAGTTCACTAAGTTCATGACACCTGATTTTGTTTATTTCCTTCTAATCAAGCCTTATCACAGAATTTTTAGGCAGTTTCAATAACAGTCTTTGTCACTATATGCTTGGAAAGCTAATCCTTCTGTAGTCTCTTCTAGGAAGAAAAACTGACTCGTGTTTGATGAGCAAACAGGTGACGTGGCTCAGAAAATTATTTCTTCCAGGAATTGGTTTTAGACCCCTTGGCGAGAGACTACAGTCCCGGTAGGGAAATCAAGACAAGGCAACGTTTGCAGAGACAACTGGTGGGTGAGTTTACAATCCAACATCTGTGCACAAATACATTGCACTGATGGGTTAAGGTCACACACAAGGTTGGGAACTGGAAAGACACGTGGGGACACACATCTTGTTCTGCCACCCCGGTGGAGGAGAGGGAAGCTGGACTCATCTTGCAGGAGCAACGCTGATAATTGTCAGTACTAGAGCTCATCAGTCAGAGTGCAAATAGGCATCATTTAGTGCTAAATCATGAATGGCATTCCTCTCCAGCCCCCAAACCCATATCTTTAATTATGGACATCTTTTACATTCACACAACCTATGCTAAATAAGGGTATCTCTCTTATCCTGCCCGTCAAAGCATTTTTGAATGTGAAATCCATTAAATCCGTTGCAACCACTTTACATCCTGGAAGAGAAGAATCAGAGTTATTCCATGAGAATTAAAGGGAGATGTACTGAAACCTGAGCTCTGAGCATTCCCCATGCTCTCAGACTTGCATTATGTGCGCACTGAGGGAGAGTTTTAAAACTTTCAAATTCCAACCTACTAATCAATACCATAACACTTAGTGGTAAAACTTTTGAGTAATTAATGCTTAGATGAAATTATAAGGCAATTGGCTGTTTATGCTGTTTCAAGCGCACCAGCAAGTCTCCATGTTCCAGCTACAAAGTGGTGCTTAGGGAAATAACCATTTCTACCAAGTTAGCAAAGATTATTTATTTTGAGTACTAACTGCAGAAAATAGTTCAAACGACTCCAATTTCAAATTCTTTTTCTAGGCATTACAACAGTCAGCACAGAACCCCCTTACTTTCACCCACACCATACTAAGATTAGGAGACTCAAAACTCTACTAAAACACCTATGGTCTCAACACGTATTTTGTAACAAAAAGGTTCCCTGTGGCAGTTTTGCAATAGGTTGCAGTCCAGCCTTTCGGTTCAGTGGTCGCAGGAATGAAGCTACTCTTAGCAGCTTCCAGAATCCACTGGGTGAGAACCTTGTTCTTGCTCTTCATTTCACAAAACTGGCAAGTGTGTACCCTATAGAAAGTGTAAATGTAAACTGAGAAGCCTCCTCTGTCTGAACAAAATTAAGCCTGCAGAACTAAATGAACTGAACCCGACAATATTTGTGCTGTGCCGGTAATTTGGGTTTTGTTTGAACAATGTCATTGCTCAGTCGCATTTCAGGTTTGTTTTTTTTAAGCTTAAATCCCTAAATTCAGCACACTCAAAAAAAGCAATCGAGTGATGGTGAAAACAAAGCCGCAAGGAAGTGGGACTCTGTGTTCATCAGAAATTCTCCTGAGTTGAAGCAAAAGTGTAGTATAGTACTCACAGGATAAAAGCTGAGCTAGATATAGTACTGCTACTGACCAGTAAGACAGGACAACTAATATACTGAGTTTAAATCTGATCTCTACTGCTTATCCAAGAAAGTCATTCCTATTATATCAGTTGGTGTATGCATAGCATTCTCTTGCTCCATTACACATACTTCAGAAAGAGTTTTAATGTTTCCACAGCATATCAGATATTGCCAAGTGTTCTTGTAATTTTCTCCAAGTCTGTTTACTTACAGTGTGTTTGAAATCCCCAAGTTTAAATAACTTGACTTGGCCATATCTAATTTCACTGAGTTTACTCAGGGCTAAAGCAGAGATTTTTTTTTTCCTTGGCACATGGGAAAGCCTATTAAATTTAAATTAATATTATATAAATAATGTATATATAAAAATATACTCATATATATACTCACAAATATGCACTTTCTGTAAATATTCTTTCTGTCTCTGTATACATAGATATTAATACATATACACAGAAAAGACAGCTAAGAGAATCACCCAACATACAGTCCCCGCTCTAACAATACATGAAATTCTGAAGCTAAAGTAGACTATTGTCCAAAGTGGTTCATGTATGCAAATGGTTGCTACTTATGGTGTCCTGATGAAGAGAAGACAATGGAAGTAAAATCATCAGAAAATCAAATAATATATAAAATAATTTGTATGTAAAATTATAGTATATTAGTTTATGTTACTGGAGATTATGTAATAATTCAATGCATCTATGAGGAATGAAGAAAAAATTATAAATCTATTAAGTGTTAAAACTACACTTTCTATAGTATAAACTATTTTCTGTAACTAGCATACCTGCCTCTAAAATGTTTCCAAACAATAGAGCAAAGAAAAAAGAAATGGCCCTTTGCTGTTCCTGAAAAGTCTGGCTTTTTGAGACCATCAGAAGAAATAAATTTCCAAATCAGTGACTGCAGCTGGAATGCAGCCTTATGAAGTTTATAGCTGCATTATATTAGGCCAGTCACCATATATGAGGTCACTTTTGAAGAGAGGAGATCTCTTTAACAGAGGACTTCAGCAACGCTATTACGTGAAAAATAACTGCAGATACAAGTTAAACTGTAACTTGAAAACTCAGCCATGCTTCCAAGATGTAGGGGAGTAACTGAATGATCAGGAAAACTGTGTTAATCCCGTGAGAACTGCCCGCTGCAGTGCAGCTTCTCCGTAGGGGTGCAGCACACACAGCTGGCTCAGCAACATCTGCCTGGGGACGGGCATGCCTCGCTGGCCCCAGGAGCAAACCCGGGTGGGCAGAGGCTTCCCATCATGGGCACATGGTACAAACCATCACCCCCAGCTGCTGGCCAGGGGCTGGTGGGAAAGCTGCGAGATGTCCTCTCCTCCCATTCATTACACTGAGAACTCAGACCTGACAGTGTCACGATGATGTCACTGCAGCAGCTCAGTGTTTCTTCAACTCTGGTCTGAATTATAGTGACACAAACTTTTCTTCTTTTAAGTTATAGTACTCAGAGAAATCTTTAATTTCATGTTCTCATACTCTGGCACATACAAAGAGCTCCACAATAATGGTTTAAATATGGAGCAGAGAGAGCTGATTTTAAAAGATGGAGTAATTTTGTAATAAATTAGTTGAAGAGTTTAGGGGACACTTGTTAAAGTTCTGAAACTGGCAGGTCTATGAATGGTATCAGCTTTTAAAAAAGCATTTAAAGCCTAAACGATCGCTGCCAAATACTCTCTGTAAGTAATGGAGAAATGCCTACCATTTATGGGTAATTACTCATTTCCACCCATTTCTAAAAGCAGTGGCAGGAGGTGAGACATGAATTGTGCAGTGTTTCATTACATAAGGACACACTGGGTCTTTTTTTGGAATGTAACCTGCCAAAATCTAAAAGAATATATCTTATTAATAAATGATGCTTTCTCAAAGGCACTTTGCATTTCATAGAAGAGAGGACAACAGCTACAAAGGGTAAGAAGACTTCTAAAGCTGGAATGATGAATATGATGGCTTCCTTCCTGCCAGATCTGCATTACTCTGCAGCCCCATGGTGCAAAGACTTGAACTTTAGAGCTGTATACTATGTAATCTGAAACTTGAAAGGGATAGAGACTTCACTGCTGACACCTGCAGATGACCAAGCAGAGGTTCCCAAGTCCTGGAGCATCAAGAGCCTTGCTGAATCCCAGACTGATGTCCCAAAGGAATACTCCCATTCCTTAGTGGGCAATCATAGCTACACAGCAGAGATTGGAAAGATGTTTAGTCTGTTACAAATGTTTGTGTCAGGCTGCCTTCATGCTTTGAAGTTATGGGTGAATGGAATATTATTAGTCATGCTTCCTAATGAATGGACAAGATAACTGTGGCTACAAGGACTTGCGAGAGGTTAGCATGTTCTCACACTCTGTAATTCATGTGTAAAACTCTCTAGTTTGCGTATAGCTTGAATTCGAGAGGCAGAGCTCTGCCCTTCCA
This sequence comes from Athene noctua, assembly GCF_965140245.1. Taxonomy (NCBI): domain Eukaryota; kingdom Metazoa; phylum Chordata; class Aves; order Strigiformes; family Strigidae; genus Athene; species Athene noctua. Next base: position 23,230,895 of record NC_134044.1, read on the forward strand.
GACCACCAGCCCAAAGCTCCAGAGGAGAAACCTCCACACTTTGCCACGTGGCCATAATAAATAGCTGGGACTAAGAATGAGAGCAGTAGTGCAATCTAATCATTGCGGCAGGAATGCAATGAAGCAGGACATTTATGATGGAGTTATTGTGCTGCTGAAAGCACCAGGGATAAACAGGAGCTCACAGCAGTGTCACAAGAAGGTTAAAAAAGGAAATGCGATTTCTGTAAACCTGGGGATTCAAATGCTAGATGGGCATATCCCATATGAGAATGATTTCACATATGAGAAATAAGAAAGGCTGCTTATTACAGAGTGTTAGTCTCAAAGTCTTAGGACATAATTGCATGAAGCGGGTAGGAAAGCTGGAAGTCTTATAACTATAAAGAGTCGTTCCTTGCTCATGGAAAAAGGGCAGACTCAACACAATACATATCAATTAATTAAAAATTGGAGTAACTGCCAGGAAAGTTGCCAGTTGTTTGAACAGCTAAACGTGCAATAAACTGTATGGGATGGACACAGATGCAGCAGTCTTGAAAAGGGAAAAGCTGTAGGGCTTTAATGACAACCACACTGACACAACCTACACCCAGCATGTCCGGGGGATGGGTAATTCCCAGCAGTGCCACAGCCAGTGATGGCTGAGTAACTGAATAACGGTGCTTCAGGCAAAGGAAGGAAAAAGGCTCTGGATCGCCTCAGCAGGTCAGGTCTAAACTGGGACCCCGACTGCTGTTCCTCCATCCCCAGCGCTGGGCACTGCAGGGATTACCGTCAGGAGCCAGTCAGAGCCCAGGCACGGAGGCAGACGTGACAAGAGCCCTGGTGATATGGGACTTGTCACGGGACACAGAGACTGACAGGGCAGGCGTCACCAAGAACAGCTTTGGCAGGGCACTCTGATGAGGGTCTGCCTACGTAATTGCAGAATGACTGCATTTCTCTTAAATAAAAATCTATCCTGTTAACTCTGGCCTCCCTGATTGCAAGGAGGCACAGCCCAAGCCCAGCTAGGGGTCAGGGAATGCCAAAGGAGGCTCACACCAGCACTGCATGGGGGTTGTTTATTTAAGTGGGAAGCTTTAGGAACTGAATCTGGTCCTTTTCCTTACCAAGTATGTTTATCAGTTGAAGGATTTTTAATTTGAAAGATTACAATTTTTAAAGTATCCCACGCGAATGACAGCTGTTGTCTGAGTTCTCAGAGAGCCCACTGGAAATTGTGGGTCAGGGCGATATTTCATTTTATTCTGCAACTCAGATAGGGAGGGAAAGGAAGGATCCAGGATAATTCCAATAGTATAATATCTGCCACTATGGGAAGTATATGACACAATACATCTCTTGGTATTGGATTCCCAATAAATAAAATGACGGTGGTTATTTTTAATTTCGTATTGCAGCATATAGGTCACAGGAAACATAGAGGCTTTGATGCTTAAAGAATATTCACAACATAATTTACCTTTAAGTTTTATTTGCACACTGCAGGGCTTTGTCTTCGACGACTGCACAAAATCATCCTTACTTTTAACTTTATATTAAAATATTGCACTAGTCTGGGGCATAAATACTTAAGGATATTAACTAGTTAGTGCTTTTAACTGTTTTTGAAAAAGAAATGCTGATAAAATTGTAAGAAAATAAAAATGTTATTTTTAAACGGTGAAATCTCTCAACATCAGGTGTCTCAACATTAACTGAAAATAAGCATGGCAGTATTATCTTGTCCTCATATTCTACATCCCTACTCTTCTTTATATCTTATGTTGCTGCAAGCAACACCTGCCTACTCTAAAGTTAACTGCCATATCTTTCCAGGCCAGACACAAAAGCTGCTATGGTTTTCAGTTAATTAGTGCCTTCCTTTTAATCTACATATTTTTTATTTTCTTAAGTCTTGTTTGCCTTTTTTTTTTTTTTTTTTTTGTACCTGTATTTAGACAGATGTTTCAGTCCCAATGAAACCTCTCAGTAAGCTCCATGTAGTCCAGGGAATCTTCAACAATTTCTAACTCATCTGAAGCCTTGGTGACACACTGGGTTTTTCTGTCCTGTATAACTGGTTAGGAATACAATCTTCACTTGTGAATTTCTTGGAGGAAGTAAACAGGACTCCCTATTAACTTCCTGAAAAATAATTTGATGTCAAGGGATGTTTTTACACTTACTTTTCCCTTTCTTATTACAGAACTTTACTGTATCACTACCATGACAGGGGAGAAAAACAAACCAATCCCCCCCAGACCCTTGAGTATATTTATAAGATCTAGAAAGCAATGTCACACATGAAAAAACAATATTGCAGTAATATTTAATTGCCTACATTCTGTCTTTCTGCTGTCATAAGTTGGGCTGCACCGGTATAACTCAGGGTAGAATTTGGCCCATTATATTTAACTTGTCTACACTTTTTTTTTGCAAAATTCTCACATATACTTGATAATTAATTCTCGGATCTAAATACTGGATAACAGCACATGTCAGAAATTAGGAGAAAAAAACCCAAACCTAGTTGTCAACATCATACTGAGTAATTCAATAGTACTGGAATATCCCGAGGGTGGACATGAATAAACAATTCATGAAGAGCTGGTAAATTACATTTCAGCTTCTGTTTATTGCAAAACTAGATACTAGTCAAATACTTAGCTCTATCAAATAAAGACAGCCCATTGGGCATAGAATAAAGAGCATTGCTTAAGAGTTTTTCTCCTATATTTATTTTGTGCAGGATAGGTATAGGTTTTTAAGCAGTCTTGAACACAAACAGATGAGATTATATCAGACAAGGTCAAAGAGAAAATCTGATGACCTGCAGCAAAGTGGGTTAGTCCTTAATTCGTTCGTAGCGTACACACACACACCAAAAAAAGAACTAAAAAGAGTATGTCTTTCAGTTTTTAGACCAGTTTTTAAGATAACATGAAAAATGGCTACAATTTAGGATATCTTCATGGCACGTTTAGAAGTATTCATAACATTAGATATCTAGTGGATGAGCCAGTAGCATGTGATTCTTCTAAGACCGCAGTTCATGTTCATCCTGTAACCCTAAACAAAATTAATTTAACCCTTTGAAGTCAGTCTTTATAGCAAATCAATGCAGAAGAGAAGGTCACCAAATACTATTCAGCGTGAAATTGCTGGCAAAGAATCACAGAAAAATTTAGGGCCTCTGCAGGCCACCTGGGAAAGATGACCTTTCAAAACAGAGCCAACTTTGAAGTTGAATCTAACTTTGAAGTTGGATCAGGTTGCTCAGGGCTTTATCCAGTCATGTTTTCATGCCTCTAAGGACAGAGATTATGAAACATCTCTGGGCAACTTGTTCCAATGTTTGACTATTCTAATTTCAAATACTTTTCCTAATAGCTATTCAGAACTTTCCTTGTTGCAGCTTGAGCCTTGTTTCTTGCATTGCTTATCAACACAAACGCTTCTATCACCATGTCTCAGGTCACATCACTGATTTACGTAATGCCAGCACAGCACCACTTAGTAAACTGAGAGCAGTGGGAATTTTCTCTACCTCTATGCTGGTTGTGAAAATCCCTTAAGTTGGAAAAATACCAAATCTCCTGCTACTGGGTCACACTGCAAGATCCACCTGCTTGTTGTTGAGGAATACTCTCCAGTGAAATCATCCTCTTCAGTGGGGAGTACAGAACATTAGGAGAAGAAAAAAAGTGCATCAGAAAGGTCACGTGGAAGAGAAAGCCCTAATATACTGCAGCCTTCACCAGTGTAAACAGAAGAATCGCTTCTATTATTATAGTTCTCATTCAGGTATATTAAGAGCAGTGTGATCAAGACCTACTTGCTGCATAGCAGATGCCAGGGAACCTCTTTGTGAAACTGGGATTTTTATTTACATACATGTATTTACAAGCCTCATTTGTTCTGTAGAATTGCAGTTTGATAAAGTCATCAGGACAAGCCTGAAATCCATTGTTAATTGCATTCAAACATTATTTATGTCCAAAAATATCAGATCCAATGAATCTGCTACTTCATTCCTCAGCAGTAATGCTGGTGAATCTGTCTCTATACTCTTAAGCTGGTTGTCCAGTTAATTCCATAGTGTACAATAAAATTTATGAGTTTTGCACTTCTTTTCTTTTTGGATATAGTTTGGCATCAAGCGCGAGATTTTTTTGAAGAGGCCTAGGACTGCTGAAATGTCAGGACCGTAAAAGCTGGATGCTGTTAAGTCTTTAGGGAAGTATTATGAAGGAAAGCTAGCAAACACTTTGCTAGCCTTCTCATGCCAGCAGGAATGCGCTTTGGGGCAGTTCAGGAGGAGTTTGAGAGTAAATGGAACAAAAATACTGCAAGGTGAAATGGCAAATAAGCTTCTGGGATGCTTAATCATCGCGGTATTCACTCTTTTAGACCTGGGAAGAGAGCAAGGTGGGTTGTGGGATTGTTCGTCAAGAAAATTACCAAGACAAAACTTATTGTTAACTATTCCACAATGTTGTATGAGGTACCAATAAATAACACTGAAGTGACAATCTCTATAATGAGATTCACAATCATGCTCATCACAAAACTGCACAATTTGTTATTGTGAATTGATACTGTAGCTAGAAATGTCCTGACAGTCAAATATTAACTGCAGGCTGTAGGTAATTTTAACAATATTTTCCTGTTCAGATGTTACATTTGATTTGTTTCTGCCCGCTGCCATAGTTTATAGTGACAGCATTAAAAATGGGTTACTGCACTGTGGTATTTTACAAAGGTTCATGTCACTTCTTGTTACTTCATTTCATGTTGCAACGTAACAGAGCACAGTCTGATAGAATGTAGTGTGGCCTCCTATATTAGAAAGGGTCAAACATTTTCCAAACAGAAATATTTACAATGCAAAGGATATTAACGCAGCAGCATTAAATGTTATATCAAACTGTGGAAGCACATTATTTTCCATTTCTGTTAATTTATATGGCTCATACACACTGGATTACATAATTCAATGCTCTGCACCAGAAAATTATTTCTGTAGTAAAGAAAGAGACTGAGGAGAAAAAAAAAAAAAGAATAAAAGTAAAAATAAAACTAACTATCTTTCCTCCCCTAAAATGCACAAAACAATTATTTTATACTGGACATTCCCAAGCTTGTAGATGTGTGCACCCTTCTATGGTGTTAACAAAGAATTCAGATGAGTTTGTCCCACAGAGTCACGACAAAACACCTGCCTGTTTGTGTACAGGGTAAGAAGGCATGTTCCACTAGTCTCTGCAGCTATCTGTACACCTCATTTTAGCTCTACTCATCTCCTTAGGTTATAAGCAGAAGGGGAGGTCAGTGTTTTCTCTTAGAGCAACGAACTCATCTCAGGTACAACTAGTATATGGGAGAAAACCCAAGTCGTTCTTTTCCATTTCACTTGATTTCTTCTAGATTACAGTGATGTGAGTACAGAACTAGCTCCAATATCTACCTACAGACTTAGTGAACTTAACATCAAATTACCAAGACACTCCCAGTCCCAGAGTTTTACTTCCCTCCTAAACAACATTTTTAAAGTGCCACAAGGGGAAAGCTCAGATGAAAATAAGTGGCAGCTTCCATTTGTGTTTGAGAGGTATGGAATTATGGAGAAAATTTTAGCACGGGGTTTTTTCCTGTACTGCTGCCTTCCCTCACCACAGAGAATCCTCCTGTTATTCCTGCTTTGAGTTCAGCCTATTTTCCAAGAATTTGGTCTTTCCCATTAAAGCTAAGGGAAGAAAGAAAGCATGTCAGAATACTGAAGCAGAAGAGTGCGAGTTCCAAGAAAAGCCATAATAAAGGCTGATGTTTAAAAACCTGAGAATATACAAAACCATCATTTATTTGATTGTATGATATATATTGGGAAATTAGGATTGAAGGAATGGAAGATCAAACACCTGTTATTGATGAGCTTCTCAGAAGCTTATACTAATTAAATGGTATTTTACTCTACAAATGATACAGTTGAGAGCTGAGTACACATAAGTAATCTTAGGTTACTTCTCTATTTGGTACTGCATAACAGCCTAGAAGTGTGAGCTTTCTGTGTGCTGAGTACCACCGATGGTTGGCAAAAGTATAACTGTTGGTATAAATTTAAACCAATTTAACTTAAAACAGGTGCAAAAGACTGTGTTATTTGGGCTTCAGCCAAACTCATTTAAGGTAATTTCAATCAAAACGAATTGACTTATGTTAAATTTAATTAAATGAGTCCTAAAAAAAAAAAAAAAAAAAAAAATTAAATTGAAAGTGGCTTGATGAGAAGTTGTACAGAATTAACTTAAATTGCGGTTAAAAATTACATATGGTAAATTGTGCAACCATCTTTCATAGACAAGTGTCAGAAGTTAAAGAGGTAAGACGGTAATGTGGGAGGGTTTGTGTTGCTAAATGCTGCCTGAATCAGAGTGACAGAGTCTGAGCTAGACCTCTTGCTGCAGGCCAGGATGGGAACATAAAGTGACTCTGGCTGGTCTCTTCTTCCAGAAGTGGTCTCACTACAAAGTACAGTAAATAATAGCAAGACCTTTCTTAGAAAAATAAGTTGATGGATAATTTCCAAGTGAAAAAAAAAAAAAAAAATGGCAGTTTCTCAAAATCTTAGTATATTCAACAAAATATATACAAAAACTTCCATGTATAAACATGCTTTGACAAAACAATGCTTTTTGGGAAATTTTGGAATTCAAAGTAATTTCTTTTTAAAATGTACTTTGACATTGCATTTTGTTCTCTTTGTTTATTTTGTTTATTACTCTATGCTAGCAGTAGTGCCTTACAACTACTGATACAGACATCTATAGCCTAAGAGTTGAAATATTTTACTTTTAAATCATTAAAGGCGCATCTGCCACCTAGCATTGATTAAAACATGTCATTTTTTCTGGACTGAAACATATCCTGGTTAGTTTACGATGGAACATTCTGATGCCTTGACAATCAATAATAAATAACAGGTGCCCTTAAAATGACTTTAAAAGTAAAACCAAGTATTTCAATTATACCGATCAATATTATGTCAAATCAAGAGCAGAAGTGGAAAGTAAGTCAGACCGCTTTCTCTAACACCACAGCCTGTCTTTTTGTACGAGCTCATAACAAAACCCCCCAAAATTTCCATGAAACATCTGAGTTTCCTTGAAACACATTTTTTCCATGAAAAAGCATTCTGCTGGAAAATTCCTGCCTAGCTCTTCTCTCTCATTTCTTTCCATTATATGTACTGAACAGCTCTAAGTGTCCCTACAAGTTGCAAGTGCACTACAAACCAGACACCTGACTTGGCCTCTAATAATAAAGAAAAGTCCCAGTTAACCAGGAAAAAAAAGTTCTCTGCAACTCTATCTTCTTAAAATACATGGGGAAAATAAAAATCAAGTTTTGCCCTCAGGAAATATTTTTTATTTTTTTTTATGATCTGATACATTAAACTTCTGATTACTTACCATGTCCTCAGAATTTTCAGCACAGCACTATTTCTGACGTGCTGTTATGTAAAATACTGTTAAAGGTGGGAGGTTTTCAGCTACTTTGTAATCACTGATTTCACCCAGTCCTCTTGGACTTGCTGTTGAGCGGGACCATCCCACCATGTGGCACCCACCTGCGGGCACACACATCCAGGCTCCAGAGGGCCAAGGGACACCACAGAGCGACCAACCTCGCTATTCTACTCACTTTGGCAACAGTCTTGCAGAGTCGAAACTACCAGCAGAAGGAAAGTAAGAATATTCAGTGACAGAGAAAGGGAGAGAAACAAGGTTCAACTGAGAACCTTGGGAGCTAAAATCACACATAGAGATGCCCGGAGCCAGACACCAGGGAAGCCTCAGAGAGGCACAGGCATGAAGCCAAATAATGGAGCTGGGCCATCGGGCAGGAAGAACTGAACTCCACCTTCATCAGAAGAAGAGGTGGCAGGGAAAGGTGGGAGAAAGAGGCAGCAGATGGGAGGAGGAGGAGGCGTGGAAGAGCAGAAATGCAATTAACAGTTTTCCAAGTGGTTTAAATGGTTATGAATTAAGAACTGCTAAAATTCACAGATAACAACAAACGAGCATTTTCCACCTGTAAGTGCCAAGTGCTCGGAGAGGAGCCATGTGGCATTAACTCCATCTGCAGATAACAAAACTGAGATGCACAACGGGAAAATAAAAGGCGTCCTGCAGGCCGCCTTCAGAGACAGCAACAGTGTCTGAAGGGCGGCTACAGCTCCATCCCCAGCCCAGCTACAGGTCTTGTGTATATTTTTTCTAAGCTGGTAACTGCTTCTATAATTAGAAAAATATTCTGTGGATAGAAAGGCAGGCATGGGGGAGAATCAGCCTGTATAAAAAGGGGAATCTATGAAGGAATGTGCGTTGGAGTTGTGCAGACCTTGAGAATGCCAGTTTAAGAAACTAAGTTTTCAGAAATGGCTATTCTTAAATGGTTTTCTAGACAAAATCGGTGACCTTATCCTTTTAAATTAACTGAAATTTATGAACATGAAGGGGAGAGATGTTTTATAAAGATTACTTATTGCAGAATTTACAGGGAACAGTAGGTTCTCAAACCTTGAAAATGGCCATTATCATTTTGCAATATTTTAGCATTTAGCATGTAGCCAGGTCATTTTTAATTACCAAAAGAAAAACTCTTCAGACAGAATGTATTCTAAACATGTGTGCTAGTAATGCTACAAAATCTTGTCATTAGAGGTGATAAAAATGTTAGCTGATGTAATAAGATTTGGGAAAAAAATGTGGACAACATCCAAATTCCAGCAGAAAAGGAGACTGACCTTCCATAATGGAAATGACTAACCACATATTAAGGAAAAAAAAAAAAAAAAAAAGAGAGAAAAAAAAGATCAGACAAGTTGAAGTGTGTAAAAGTGAGGAAAGAGGCAGCAGCATGTCCAGCATGGACTCTTCTAACAGTAATGTGTCAAAGGACTGTTGTGAATTGCAGCTCTCTCCCTTTTTTCCTACTTTCCTCAGTTACTCATTTTCTTGCTCTATTAAAGATTCCTATTGGTGAAAGCTTTAAGGTCAGACCTTGATGTGCACTGGAGCCAGTGTTCTACTCTGGGGGGGAAAAAAACTTCTTTCCTTTTCCGTTTTTATTTCTAGTTTTAATTTGACTTGATAGCTTGTTGCACTTTGACTTGCAGCGAGTGTTTCCTATGTGAAGAAGTCACATCCAAAAGTTAAAAGACTGTAAAAATCAAAGCTTCTATATACTGAACTTCACAGCCTGCCTGACCATGCAGGGACCATCTTGCCCTGGATGTAAAGAACAGATGCCTACAGAAAACCCTCTCTGGAAGAGCTCTTCTAGGAATGCTTTATTCTAAAATTAATCAACCAGAGGCATCAGTGACTACAGAGAGAAGAAAGAAAAAGGTATGCATTGAACTACCAAACCTGTTGTGTGGATTGGCTAAATGGAAAAAAATCTGTACATTCCACTAAATCTAGAATGCTGCAGAGATATGAAGAAAGGAAAGCTTTTTAGAAGTGCTTCATAGTTTCACGCTATTGGTCAAAAAAGGACTAAAAAAACAAAGAGTAACCTTTATGCAGTAGAAGATTTTCAGATCCCGCTATGAAAACGTTCCCTTCCTCCTGGTAAGGCCTATTGCACAAAAACTGGTTTTAGCAAAAAAAAGTAAAAATGTCATTACTCTATGCACCAACCTCTAAAACATTGACATCTCAACAGTGGTGTTTTGTAACTCTGTGCTTTACATAGCACAGCGAAGCCAAGAATTTATAGATACACTGCTGCCTGTAAATGTTATTAAGTATAAGCAGCTTGCTTTCATCTCTTCACAGGTTGAAGGTAATATCTAAACTAAACAAATTCCATTTTAAAACCTCACGTCAGATACTACGTTGTATACTGGTGACATCTTTTACCTGCTGTGTATGTGCAGCATTTTATTTGAGAGGTTTTTTGTAAAGCATATGTAATATTGGCACTTGATTTCCTAAGAAAGTCTTTCAATCTTTTATTCTCTGTTGTGCTGGACATCTCTGCCTATATTTATACTGAAAACAAAGGTCTTGCAGTTACACAAGTTTTGAAAAATTACTGGAGAAAGGAATCAATGACATTTTCAGGAGAAAATACTTCATTGTTCTTTGCACTAGAGAAGTTTCCAAATGCAAGTATTGTTTAATTTAATCTCACAGGATCATGAAACAACAGAGTTATTACCACATATGCCCCAATGCATTTAGTTTCTTTTCTATGCAAAAATTCTGCAGGTCATTTCTGTTTGAATAGCTAGTTCTTCATGTGGAAAGAAAGCTCAGACAATGACTTATTGAATAAAACAGGCTTGTTTCATGATTCATTACACCTCTTTTTGTCCTTATGTGTAAGCCAGCTCCTCTCAGTTCCATACCAAGGCCGAATGCACAATGGAGGTTGTGCAGAGCCATAAAAATAATGCTGCAAATTCTCATGCATACAGTAAAATGCTTAATAAAAATAAGAACATTTTGCAAAAGGTACTAATAGTCTCCATTTTAGAACGGATTTTTCATTCTGCATAACCTCATTTTTCTTTGTACTTAAACAAAATGACAGATGTTCGTAAAAATGATATTAAGGATTCCTTTTGGCACTTCAGTGTTCTCATTTATTACTCTTCTGGTAATAGAGTATGCAATGTTATTCTTATGAAACCAGGATCATCAAAATTTCCAGGTGTCTGATGTGTGATCATTCCCTCTATATGCAAAGCAAAGTGTTTCCAAATGCATTAGTCTAGTGAATTCTATGCTTACGGCTCAATTCTTCGGAGTGTTGTGTACTTTGATTATATACACCTTAACTCTATGAGTTTAACGTCAATAATGTTCAGCCTCCTGTAACATTGAGCCCTTGAAGAAAAAGAAATTCTAATTGTGATTCATATAGTGAATAGGTTCATGTTCTTGAGCAAATCTATAAACTCAGGTTCCAAACTATAAAATCAGTTCACATTTTCAATCTCTAAGAAAACAGTATTTTTTTAACAGAAATGCTGGTCTGCAGATAAAGTTTGCAGTAAAGTCAGTGAGAATATTAGCTGTCTATAAAGCTAGGCACTTAAATTAAGGTGCCTGGAATTGGTGCTGCTTGTGCAATCTTGAATGATTTACATTTGTTCCTGTTGCCCTCACATCTACCCCTCCTCCCTCCAGATTAAAAAAAAAAAAAAAAAAAAAAAAAAGGTGAGAAACATGTGGTAAAGGAGGCAACTGATTCCTAAAACCCACTATATATACACACCGCGTATGCACTGTACATATCCATGTAACACCTCCTTTATGAAGATAGCAAGGAAATTTTCACGGTTGGTAGAAGAATGGGACAATATGACAGGAGCTTTACAGACATTCAATGGCAGCAAAAGAAAGGGGACTCTCAGGAAACTCCTTCCAGCCTCTGAAACACCACTTGCTCTACTAGGGAAACCCTCTGTGCTTCCCCGCATTTTCTGCCTTCTGCTTCTTTCAATCCAGCTAGCTCCTTTCCTGGTTTCTCATCTTGTCCCAGCCTCAATCTTGTCACCTGCATAGTCCACTTTCTTATTCACCTTATTTCTCTTCCCCACATACTCTCATTTCGGTCACCTTGTGCAAGCATCCCCAGTGCTCCAGCATGCTCAGCCCCTGACCTCCAGTGTTCTGCCACCTCCATTTCAACTTCCCCCTCTCATGACAGCTTCAGAGCATCTCTGTTCCCACCTCTCTGTGCTCTGGACATCTCATATTCCCCAGTTCTACTGGTTCCAACTCAAAGGAAACCACTAGCAACAAAGTACTTTATAAGCTAACGTATCCTTTAACTGCTTATGTGAAAAAGAGAATGCCATCTCAGTTGATCTGAGTCTGTATCTTTCTAAATATTTCAAGTGCAATTGCATATTTACAGTACCTTTAGCTGAGCTACATTCTTCTTTCTTATAGAAAAAAAAAAAAAAGGCTCCTAATGACTTCAGTGTCACCATGAGGATCACATTTATTGGCATATTTCAGGTTTTGGATAAACTAATTTTATGGCCTCAGCCACAGGGCAGTTAAATGGTAATGGGATTTACTAATCACTGCTATAAGAGGGATAAAACTGTTTACCTCCCAAATAATAGAGAGATCCTGCCTCCAGCTACTAGCTTCTGCTTCTTGTCTAAAAGTTTTTACCCCTTCGCTAAGAACTGAAGAATTTGTTAAAATAAAGGAGTTTGTGAGATACATCATAGCAATGAAGAGTCGTGAGGAGGCTGGGGGTGAAGAGAGAAATCTACTAAGGTGGATCAGAAACTCCATTAAAGGCAAAACTAGTTGGAAGATCCTAACCTTCCTACATTTGTTCCTGCTGTCTCCATGCCATGAAGGTTTTCATCTCTTCATTTGTGCCACTTTAGAAATCAACTAATTATGTGACAGTCTGAGTGAGAAAGCACAGAACGACATAGAGGATAGAAAAAGCAGTGTAGTAAAAAATGTATATGAACTTTTTAGAAGATGTAAGCATCTTCTATTCTATTATAAGCATATTCTATTGTAATCTGAATCAAAACCACTTAGAAGTAGTGTGGCTTCTCTTCACCCTTCCCAGTACAGCATAGTACTAGAACGAAACAGAAAAAATACAAAACTAGATTTCTAATAAGTATCTACTGGACTTGTGTGAAAGGTAAAATAAGAGGGACTTCTACAAGGATTATGAAACAGACATTGCTGAAGAAAAGATACCTCTCCATAGCATAGTATTTCAAATCCATGTGCCAAAATATGTGGGAGAAGCTGTTTCTTCACAGACAGAATTTTTAAGACTTAATGTAAGGAAACAGCTTTTCTCCTCTGGATTTATATTTTGATTTTAAAATCACTCCAGTTTTACATTTAGTTTGGTCCAGGACAAAGGTCTGTGGTGGGTTTTATCACAAATACAGCACAAAAGTTATAAAAGCAATTCCAAAAGGCATTTTACTATCAAAAGTGCCAGAAAACCCTCATTATAGTCTATGTAATTTCTCTGTCTATACTGTACTGCAAACATATATCTTGCAGTAATCATTAAGTACTCTCCCAAATCAGTACCTCAAATAATATTAAAACTAAAAAAAAAAAAAATTCTAGATAAATGCTACAAATCTTCAGACTGTAGTTGCTTAAGTAATTAAATGCCATTACCAGAGTACTTTGAAAACCTCCGGTGGAAAGTAAAGCAGAAGTGAAAAGAGTGTTATGTATTAGGATGCCCTGTATTAATCCTAAAAAATTTACTGGTGAATTACATGAACAAGATTCTGCAATTGTTCTCTAACAGATTCAAGGTTATGGTTGGACATGCTCTGTATTATTTTGTCAGTACAAACCTTGCAAAGTCAGAGGCCCTGTAAATGAGCAGAACATTTGGATGGTTGTAGAAGACCTGAGCAGTACGTGCAAAGCAAAATCAGTCATCCAAAGGTGCACAACTCATCTTTGCACTGATCAAAAAAACCTCAAAGACCTACAGACAGGAAATATTTTTTTTTCCTCTTGCTATTACTGGTGCATCTCAGATGCAAAACAGAGATCCACATTTGTGTATAGCTAATTACAGAATTTAATCTTAGACCAAATCTCTATTTTATACATAATTCACCTTTTGCCACCACTGAAGTCATGGAAGATACGTTTCCTCATTCAAAAGGGATAAAATTAAGCAATTAAAAGTGACTCCAACATTTCTTGCACTTTAATCTCCACATCATCCATCATCTGTCTCATTCAGTTAATAACAAAGTGTGTTCTTCCTTCATTGTTTACATATTCTTCTTGTTACCGCTTTTAACCAAGGAAAGTAATATAGCTTTTTTTCACTCCATATCAGATAACATTGTGTAATCAAACCCTGGTTTTGGCAAGAAATGAGACTTTTCTTATGAGGTTGTAAGCTTATCAAGGGCAGCTCTTGCAGTGTTGCCCTTGCCTCTGTTTTACGAGCATTAATTATCATCAGTATGAGGGAAAAGAAGTACAGTAGAATTCCCTTGCTTTAGGAGGTCTATCCCCCTATAATGACTTAAAAACAAAGTCACTTCAAGTTTGAAGGGCAAATTTAGCACGTAACAGTCATGGGGAAATATTACAAATTGTTCCCCACTTTACAGCGTGTCTCCCTCATGAGGTTATTACAGTGCAAAACTGAAAAATCAGAGGTTAAAATAAAATCCTTCCCCCTCTGGACTGAAAACAGCTTAAGACAAAAATAACCTATTTGATTTTTGTCATTCCATGTGAAAAAACTTCCTTTCTTTCCACAATTTTACACTCCTCAAGTTCTTTTACTAGTCACAAGGTAGATTTCAGTGTCAATCTACCAGTTTTACAAGCTGATTGATGCCAAACTCTGTGCCAACTGCTACCCGGGGAGTTACAGTTTACTCCTCCTCAGTAGTGAAGTGTGAATTTAAGGGCTGTGGTACTGTGTCAGCAGTGGTGCAGAAGTCTTCCAAGCTTTCCAAAGCACACACAGAGGGAAGAATACAAAATGATGTCTAGGGTGAGGAACAAGAAAAGCTGTGGAAATCTCTCAGGTATACCCCGGGTAGGATGGAGGTTAGACTGGAGGGCTCTAAATCTTTTTGTGGCTGGATTCATGCCTTTCCACATCAAAACCAACTATTTTGTGATGACTAGATGCGCTTAGGATATGGTCATCTTGCTGTGTTTTGATGATTTCTTAGACTTCTGTTTCTACTTCTATAGATTAGCTTCACCTCCCAGCAAGTATTATACTTGAGATGCTTTTGGGAGTGGTTTGGTTCTTCCTCCCTGTTTCTGAGGGAGGAAGAAGGATGTAGCAATTAATTACCTTGCAAACACGCAATCATCTCCGGTCATCTATCATCCGTGTAGCATCTCTACTGTATTATGGTTAATGTAAGTTAGCAGACACATGGCTCTGTCATCCATCTCTGTAACACATCTCTATAGCAAGATGCCTGTGGGAGAAGATGTACGTAAAGCAGACATTTTGTCTGAGGGCACACAAATCAGTCATAAAGTCTAGCCTTTTTTACTCATGAGCTATGCTGATTCCTATGCATTATGGCCCTCACAATGAACAAAACCAGGAGAGTGAAAGTGGAGTTCAGCAGTGGTTACACTCTACAGAAAGTTCATAGCCCACAGCATCTGCACATAAATAACAGGACATGAGAGTTGAAGGCAAACTGTGTCCGTTTGGGAATTTCAGAGTAAATTGCATCCTAGGACAGGGCTCTGACAAGTGCTCATTGCACTCAGGACTTGAGGACAAAATCTCAGGACCTTGGGCATAGGAGAAGGTCACCCAGCCTGCAGCTTGAACTCTGAAGCATTTTCATTCTCCTGCGCATTATGAGCAGCCCTTGCTATACCAGGGGTACATGCTGGTATGTTGACCTTCATTCTTTTATTTTCCAAGCTATGTAGCACATTAGTAGAGGAAAGCTAATGCAATTGGCATCAAAGGACTTACATGCCGTCTGATGGGCTGGCGAGCTGCCAGAGCTCTAATCCACCATGTGACTGACAGGACTTCAGTCCCCAGGAGAAAGTGATTTTTAACACAGTTTTATATTTCTCTGAACTTATCAGCAGTTTCATTCAGATCATACAGATCAAATGCCTTCAAGGTAAGTGATTATTTAAGGAATTATTTTCAATGAGAGCCTTTGGTCCTACCGTTTGTTCTGATAGTAGTTGGAAGCAAAAAATATACTCCGGTTCTCTGATGTTGAGCTTTTTTGTACCAACCAGTGCCAGATGAGGCTTATGCTACACACACAAAAAAAAAAAGGTAATAAGAGTTTGGGCTCTTTATATATTAGAAAAAAAAAAAAAAAGAAAAAAGCAAAGTTCACAGCTAAATATGGTATTCATGCCAGAGGTCACCTAAGCAGATGAAGCCAAATCAATAGTAAAAAAATCTTCTATGCTTACACTGGAGTTTAAAATATCAGCGTGTATTACAGCTGCATCCATGGTGTTTGCCTACCAAGAGCTCAGATAGGAACGAAGGAGAAGGATACCTGGATTCAGCAAAGCACTGCAGCATGTACTAACTTTCCTCATAAAAAAGTGTCCTGAAGTAATAAAATTAAATCACCTCAATGGCTTGTAATAGGACTTTAACTTGGCTAAAGCTTTGAGGTAAATCTGCCTAGATCTTTTCCTTACAGTGAGTTCACAAAAAAGACAGACAGTCTTTTAAAATTAAAAAGGTGAAATATCATTAGAATAAGAACCAGAATGATTAATTCCTTAGGCCAGTGAAAATTCAAACAGATTAGATAAGACAGAAAACACATGAAAAGTGGTTTTAGGAAAGAATTCCCCCTTTCTCCTCTGCCCTTCCAGGCTGTTCCTCTCCCCCAGGCTTGGTATAGCTTTCTAGATTGTGGCAAGCCCCTGAGCAACCAACAAAATCTTCCCTGGGTGTCTCTTCCCAGCCCTGCTCAGCATCTCTCTGCTTTTCCTGTGCTGTAGGCTCTGTCCTCACCAACAATCTTCACCCACAGCCCTCCTGGGCACCGTGGGGACATCCTCTACCTTCCCCCTGCCTCACCCTCTCTGTAAAGAAGCATATTGCACAACCTGAACAAGCTAGACAAGCTGCCACGAGGCCTAAATCCAGGGATCCTCATATGCTTTGGTGGCCAAAATTTCTCAGCGAAGCATACACAGTGCGTCCATAAATCTTGATCCAGGACCTGTAAGGAGTGATGTTCTTGTTTAAATCTATGCCCCTCAGAAGTCCCATTGATTTCGAGAGGATGACTTAGGCATGTGAAGTAAAGCACATACATTTTGCAGGCTGTAGGTTTAGCTTTCATAGGAAGTGATAAAGGAGATTTACAGCATTGCTTTTTCACCTGGGTTTTTACCCCATTTGTCCACCTGGGTAGAAAAATGACCAAAGCTAGCCAGTAACTATGGCAAGTGTTTGAACATGCTTTCACTGCACAGGAATACGAACAAAGTAAAAATTATCTGAAGTTCTCATATTTATAGAGTTTACGTTCCTTTCCTTTCTTTTTTTTTTTTTTCCCAATGCCCCAACCAAGGGGGTTGGATTCCCAAACAAGACACAATGATTCTCTTAGACCAGACATTGAAGAAATGCCTAATGAATGACAAACCCTGCCAAAATACCTTACAACTGAAATATGAGATGCTAATTAATGGAGATATGCACACTCTGCTCCCAGTTACACAAGAATAATGAATTCAAAATCCTGTATTTCCATGGAGTTGGTTTTTCTCCACATTTTTACTACACAGTGGAGAATAAATAATTAGGCAAAAATCTGGTTAAAATTCTCTAAGCAATGTTCATTTATCTACATCGCAGTTATCTTGTCTTCTAATTTACTAGTTAAGCTCTTTAATATATACTTTACAAAGTCTGAAATCCAGTGCAAGAGAATCAATTTTGGTATGAGAGATTCAGACGAGACGTTTGTTAGGGTTGGTTTTTTTGGAGTGATTAAATACTTAGTGTAATCTGCCATCAAATTATTTTTGGAGTTTAACATGATTTCTAATTCTGCTCTGCACATTGAAGCATACAAAAGATGTTATACAAATCAATATACGATCATATTGATTTTATTCATGCTTTAAATATTAGGTGGGGAGGGGCAGGGGACAGAAAAAAAGGTGGACTGATATCTACTTTTTCATGCCAGAAAAGAGTGCAGCTTCAAAAATTGATTGGAAATAAATAAAAGCTAGCCTGAGGTGCACATTTTATGTTTCCAGAGATAGTTTTGAAACATAATAAATTATTGGAAACAGAGGCTTTGCATCCAGCAAATTAAGTCAAAAAGCCCTCCAAGGCCAATACCACTTAGGCTCTGCACATTACTGCCAAAGATAAAGCATTCATTAAGACTACATATTAAAGATAACACAAGCATGTGCAATATCAAAAGAAGCTGGGTCTTTGGGATAGAAGTGAAACCATCTATTTTCATTTCTTTAGCATATGTGATAAACTCTTTTTAGATACTGTTTTCACAACCTATACAAATCACTATTATCCGTTTAAAATGTATAGACCACATAAAAACACTCAGAAGACTTGGGAGAATGTACTATCTGAACTCAGATCCAAGGTCAGATAAACTCAACTGAATGCAGCTGGAAAAATTCCAGTCCCTACGAATGAAATGCTAATAAATTGCATTGCAGAATGCTCTGTGTAAAGAGAATGTTAACTTCTTCATTCCTTAAACACAAATTGGGTCCATTTTACCCAAAATATATTCACTGAAGATTTAGATCCATTATGCTGCATCATGTCTAATATTCCATAAAGTATATTCTGAAAAGAACAATTTGTTTTCTAATAGGCCTAATGGAATGTGATTTATGATCCTAAACACAAGTTGGTCAGCATGCTCAAGATGACTCTTTCTGCAAACAGAGCTTGTTTCAAAAAGATTTTTTGCTTGAACCAAAGCAAAAATTAGCTGAGTAAATCCTCCTTAAGAAGTGCATAAAGCCCTTTACCCAGATGGCAGTGAACTTGTCGCTAAATTAATTTAAAATTTAAGGGGAAAATAACACATTTTACATGTCTAATAATTTATAAAGAAAAGGACATGGGTTTAAATTTTCCTTTTTGTGACAAACTGTAATTGTTCCTTTGACGCAGACTAGTTTAAATTTATAGTTGCAATGATCTAGCATCAGAAATATAGGCCTGACACACTCAGTTAAGTATTTAGAACTGCTAGAATTATCTATATTCTGCTTTAAAATTTTGGAGTACGTACACATTAAATGGTAACTTTATAACCTCTTCTGTCTAGTGAGTAAGGTTTTAAGTTGTCACTCATAGCCTGATCTTTTTTATTACTTCAATTCTTTCAAGTACTGGAAATGGAACTGCTTGGCATTATTTACAACCAAAGCTGACTTGCACTCATCAGTAGTTCTGAGATCTAAATCTAAAAGTGGGACTTTTTAAATGTCTATTGAAACTACTGATTTAGGATTTGGGGCAAAAAATACAAGCACATAAAGAAACACATTCCCAGGTATCAAGAACAGATAGGGAAACTAAAAACTATGGGTGTTGTCCGAAATGCAGTGAAACAAGTGGAAGATTTTCCTGCCTAAATGGCCTTCGGTTGAGGCTGTACCATACCTTCACATGGTGCTGGTTAGCCTTAGAAGTAGCTTATCTCGGACTTAAGGGAGAGCCGCTGTAAAATCTAAAGTAAAATCCACTTCTGAAGTGGTTAGTACTTGAAATGAAAAACCTTTTATTTCATATCTCTTGTGATTTGCAAAATTATAGGATGATCAGCTAGAACGACTGTATTTACAGTACAATTTAATAAAAAAATTCACAGAAATTAAAAACCTTGTACCTTCTTTCTGAAATGTGTTCACATTTATCATTGTGGGAATATTTGATTATAAAAATATTTTCTAAAAAGTGAGTTCCAAATGAAGACAAAAATCAAAAGTACCTTATTGACTGAAGATTGTCAAATGAATTCTGGTTGATAAAAGCCAAAATTATTTTAAAACTATGTTTAAAACAAAATTTAGAAGTTCTGCAATATTATCTTAATTCATCTTACACTGAAGGTGTAACCGAAACTACTTGAAGTTACCAGTGCAATGAAAATTCCACTTCCCTGCATTCCTGTCAAGCACTAACACAGTTACTCTGCCACAGCAGCACTGAATTCTGAACAGCATACATTGAAAACTAGAATGTTAAGAAATATCACTGAAACACCAGTATGTCAAAAGAATGATTTATAAAGCCACATTTGCCCTACCCTACAATGATATATGTATTTCAGTGGATCAGATTTCAGCCAGGCTGTCAAAAATCAGTATTCCATTTGAAATAGATGTATTTTGCCAACGTCAACAAGAATGTATCAGCGAGTCTTCTCTCCCCCCCAAAGTTCTTAAGTGCCAAACCAAGATAAGCAAAGAAACCAAAGCTGCAGTCCTCTTGGTATAAATAAGAGGTAGCTGCTGCCAGGCTATCGGTGCTGCTGTCAGTGAGGGTCTCTGGCTTCTCTATTAACTCTATCCATTATTTTAAAAAATATCCCGAGTCTTGCCACCTCTAGGGAAAGCTAATCTGTTCAGTTCTTAGAATGTGTGTTTATTTATATCACATAAGTACATGGTAGTAATGTCAATGAATAACTTCAGGGAATTATTTATTGTACCTGGGTAAGGCCCTCTATTTATTTTGTATTTCTGCACATTGAGACTGAATATGTAATTGTGTGTTAGTCCTATGCTTTCTATGGTGAGTCATACTTGCTATTGTACTGTTCAACACTTTGATTAGGAGTTGTTAATTTTTTGCACCTTTAGAGACCACACCACAGGTTGTCTTATCAAGCTGAGTTGAGGCCACTGCAGGCTCAAAATCCATTTCTTCAGAGAAGGCATCAGACTCAGACTGATAATGAACCTTGATTTTGTAATAAACCTACACTATGCCAAAGTCTAATTTTATGTTTCAAATTACATGGCAACAATGCATTGACCAGTTCCTGTCAAGATAGAACATGAGTAAGCAGTTTCCAAACTGTATTACAAAACTCCGCAGTCAGACCTGAACTTAAATCTGTGCTACTTTAAGACCTGACTTACTGAAATGCTGACCAGTGCCAAAGATTGTCTCAGAGCATTCAATTCCCAGCGGGTCCAGCCCCCTCAGTGAGAAATTCACGACACACCAGAAAATGTCAGACTCAGACACTTGCTCTGTATCCTCCTACGAGTCAATTAGTTCATCATCATGACAACTTGTGAACTTTTAATGCTCTACAAACATTCTCCAAAGATTAAATCAAGGTCATTGTATTCCTATCTGTTTTTATTCTAAACCACAGCAGATGTGAAGGCAGGTTGCACAAGGCACTCACTTTAAACCACTCTGTCACTTGTCATTTAATCTACTAACCAAAACAAACTAATGGAATAGTGTAAGAAACATCCTCAATATGTATTTGAAATATCAGATGGTTTTCTTCATGTGTTGAATGTACTTATGTAATAAATTTTAAAGCATAATCACCACAATCTGTAATAAAATTCTTATAGAAAGAAACAATATGAAGCTACAAGGTATTTTCTTACGAAGACAATGTGAAGATCTTTGAACTACCTCATTTTTGAACCGGTATTGAGTCTAGACTGAAGGGAGGTATGTTCTTAAACTTAATTTCTTTATACTAAGCCTGGTATAACCAACGCAGTAATGGAAGTAAACGAAAAAAGAAACATGATCAAAGCAGAAGGGAATTTGACAAGAAATGAAGAGAAACCAGTGGATGTTTAAATGGAGGTGAAATCAAATAAGATATAGTACACAGCAAAAATTAATTTCATAACTTCTGATTAAGCTGAATCCATAATGAAGGGAAGCCAAGCAAATGAACATTCAGCTACAAAGAATGCATACATATGTGTGAAAGAAACAGCTGGCTCATACATATAGCTCTGTCACTTACAAAACACTTCCTATACCTCTTTAGATACATACACAGAGCTATTGAAATTCGCATTCTATATTATACTATAGACATAATAACAGAAACAAACTAAGGTAGAATAGATGATTGCCTTTCATTTTAACAGGATAACAAATACAATAGCCAAAATAAAGACACTAGTGACCTCATATACAGAAAGTTTCCCTGGTTCTACATATCTAATAGAAACATCTACTCACAGAAACACAACAAAGTGCAATAAACAGTGTGGTCTTCCCTCTGAGTCTACTTAGGAATTTAGTGTAGATGATCACTTAGAAGAGCCCCGACAAAGCAATCAGTCAATTTAAAACCACTCTCACTGATCGAAGAAAGTTTGTCAAGTGTTTTCAAATTCTCTCTCAAATTACTGCAAAAATCTAAAGGAAATTCATGGTCATCGGTATGTGTATGTAGAACCCTTTCTTGATTTTGTCATTTGGAGCATTCAGCAACTAATAGTACAATTAATCAAAATGGCAGGTCAAAAGTATTAAGAATCCAAATTATATTATTTCTATTTCAAATTGCAATTAACCGTGTATAATACCTACTGACTTCTGCCTGTAGGAAACAGTGCAGGCAACAGAATGGCTTCAAATTGCTACTGTGAATAGCTATCGCTTCAGGTATGGAGCAAAGTGGGGCTGCAAGTTAAAGGAATTTCTTCCCCCATAAAACCTGCCTGACGAAAAATGATGCAAAGCAATGCACGGCAGTCTTTGAACACTCGCTTGATCATCTGGCAGTGGTCGGTTTAAAAGCTGGGAGAAGAAAGGCACACATTTGCTGCCACTGCTTATTGCAAAAGTAAAACGTTCTCCCACAAGAAATCTTGAGCCCAAACCCCTTCACTGCTCAATTTCACCGATTAGAAAGAGAGAAAACAGAAATAATACGACTATACATTTGTATGTGCATGAGCCATCGGAGGCTCTGGAGAATTTCAGGTTTAATCCAAATCAGCGATTTTGTGCAGCACTGAACTCCGGTGAACGTGGGCTCATTCTTAACATTCCCAACATCGGAAGCATTACATTTGCTATCAGGTCTGGATAAGATATGTGCATGTTGATTGAATTAGGCAGATTAGTTACCTCCGGATGGCAAGAGGAATAAAAGAAGAATGAGAGCTCCCTTGTGCCAGTGAAGTGGCTGGCATGTACCCAGATAGGCTGTGCTATAATAGTGAAAGAGCACAGGTCTGATACACAATAATTCTAAGCAAGACACATAGTCATAGGAGCAGAAACTTTCATTTAGAAAGCTCAGCATTGGCCAATGCATCTACAATTTTTGTCAAAACAACTCCAAACCAACTCAAACAATAATGTGTACAACCACAAGCTGCAGTAAGATTTATGATCATACCAGGCTCAGCCTTATTTTATAGCTGCCATATGAGACTTTATTTCTGGAAAGAAGCGGCATTGATAAAGCGGTTTAATTGTCTGTCAGCATGCCTTATGCTGCAGTTATTTCATTTACTTCAAGCCTGAATCTCATTACTACTTCAATTCTCCAGGTTTCCCTCCATCTCGAGGTGGGTGCTTAATTAGAGCAGCCCTGGTAATGCAAGTAAATACAGCAGACTTTCACTTTTTTCTCCCCCTGTCATCCTGACAAATCTAATAGACTATTGATTTTCCATCCTCAAAGAGATCAGGCTCCACTTTTACCATTCAATCATGATATTAGCTGTCCATTAACTCCAATTCCCTGGCCTGACAGCTTGTGGACACCTCCAAGGCTGTTCAATCAGCCAGTCAACACCCAGACAACAACGCAATTACAAACCTCTTCTAGACCGTAGCCCAGGTCTTAACCTTCCGCTTTCTCTCACTTCCTGAGAAGTTTCTTTTCTTTTCTTTTCTTTTTTTTATTTTTTTATTTCTTATTTGTCAACTTAATAATACTGTTGCTTATTTAATAACTGCACTTGCAAGGAAATACATTTCTGATTGACAGGATGATTGTGTTACTCCTTGGCAAAATCATAATTTTTAAGTGATGTTATTCCACCATTTCTGTTGCACCTGTAATGGCTTGAAACTAAAGCAAACACTACAAATGTTGGTATTTGTAAGAGGAAATAAATTTGTCAAATATCAGAGTTCTTCATTAACTTTAACTGTGCCATTTATCCTGCAATTTCAAGAATCAAAGTCACAAATGATTAGTCCCCTGAAGGGATCACTCAATATTTGGTGAAAATAAAAGGGTGATAATTTTATGGTTTCCCCTTGTTTATTTGCCAGTCCGTTTTATAAAACTACAAAGAATGGTCGATAATTCTCTGACAACTGTTCTTCTCTCCAATATTTTGGCATTAAAATGTACATTTAGCTAAATTAACTCTACTTTATTGATATACCTGCTCTTTACATACATGCAAGTCCCAAGCCTTTTCTTTTTTTTTTTTTTAGTTGCTGACAATCACCACTGCTTATCAGCCCACAGTATTTCTGCCAATTGCAAAATGAACTCTCCAAGTGTTTCACTCTTGAGTTTCAATAGCTTGTAACAACTGCGGCATGAATGACCTCAGTTTGTTAAGCACAACCACGCAATTTGTCATGAACACACAGAAAACACTTGCAGCTTATGGGAATATCCTTATACAGGTAAGTGTGTAGGGAAAAGTAACTGCTCATGATAATCTGAGTTACGGGAATGCAGCTTAAGTGCTGTTTTGTTTGTTTGTTTGTTTTAGACCAATAAGTTAACTAAACCAATCAGCTTTTATTGCCTTTACTTCTAATCACAATGGAACAAGACTAGCCTAGTAGAAAGCGACAGAACAAGAGGGAATGGCCTCAAGTTGTGCCAGGGAAAGTTCAGACTAGATATTAGGAAGCATTTCTTTACAGAAGGGGCTGTTGGGCGTTGGAATGGGCTGCCCAGGGAGGTGGTGGAGTCCCCATCCCTGGAGGTGTTCAAGAGTAGGGTCGATTTGGAGCTTAAGGATCTGCTGTAGGTGGGAACTGTGCTAGGAGAACGGGTGGACTAGATGATCTCCAGGGTCCTTTCCAGCCTAGATGATTCTGTGATTCTGTGAAGACTTGTGGTATTCTTTAAAGTTTTGTTTGTGAGATTTTATGAGAAATGGAGTGTTTTGGTGTTCACTGAAGTTCTGCCTGCCACACTACATTTAACTCAAATATTTTACAACTAAAATTCTAACAGGTACCTAATTCTGTATAATTCCATCTGTATAATGTCACCTTTAATTACTTGATGATTACATTCTCACTGCATGTACTAGCAATAGTAGTCAAGCAATAGTGATCATTTAGGATAATGTACATAATATGCGTGGAAATATTTTGGTTCTTTGTTGAGGGGATATGCAGGTGTTTCAATGTGAATTATCATTTAGCTTTAATGAACAAATGACTGGTTTTACATACCTCATTATGAATACAGACTTTTTTTAAATGAATGTTCCATTTTAAGCAATAGATACACTTTCATTTATTGCTAGTAATATTGTTAGTAAGAAACCTGAAAAGTTTTTACAATGCATATTCAATTATCTAGTTCTGTAAACAGATTTTCTGTTCCATCCCAGAGATGAGGGATGTAACTAATGCCACTGGTTGTATTACACTTTATGCATCCTACAATCAAATACTTACTAGGTCTTCCAATCTGTACAAATTAACACACCTCAAAGGACAGGGTTCATGTCCTCTATTAATTTCTCCCTAGGATTCTTCAAAAAAGAACTCTTAACCTAGCAAAGCGCTTTGCTGTACTGTGATGCAGAAAAGTATGAACTGGGAAGAATGATACTGTCACAATAAACCCATTTGTATTCTAATACGATGATTTTATCAAGGCATAGAATACTAATTAACACAATACCTGAACCCTATGGTAAATATTTGACCAACTGCAAAATTACTGTCATCTCTAAATTGCACAGCAGGTTCACCAACATATGAATAGTAGTTTAGCAGCTCCCTTAAACAACCCTCAGAGTAGACTGAGTATAAGATAATCATGTGGTGGCACTACATACAGTTGGCAAAATTGAAAGTCTATATACCAAATGATAGAAATTAAACCTATTTACCCTCAAATTTTGACATGTCTTTCACACCTCACAGCCTAGCTGAGGGCAAACTGAGGCTATTTAATTTTTATAACATCCTCATCTACTCACATTCCTACAGATCTCAAAGGATCAGTTGTATCTAGCTTGGCAGGAGATCTATTCTTAAACCTTTAAAAAGCTGGTGTTTGCAGATGTTACTAATTTGATGTCCCATCCAGCACTCTATCCACATTCATGGATATTACAGAGGAGTAGAATTTGTGTTAAATGAAATTTTCCTCTCCATAACGCAACCAAAGAGGAAATGGGCGTGATGTGCCA
This sequence comes from Athene noctua, assembly GCF_965140245.1. Classification (NCBI taxonomy): domain Eukaryota; kingdom Metazoa; phylum Chordata; class Aves; order Strigiformes; family Strigidae; genus Athene; species Athene noctua. Next base: position 23,256,823 of record NC_134044.1, read on the forward strand.
CCTCTGATGACATCGTGCTTGTTTAGTCCTGAGAAGAGGAAATGTAAAGCATTTTTCCACTAAGCATCTCTAACAACTCCTTCCACAGCTGTAGGCTGAACATCTGACCTGAATGTCTCATGTAATTTTTGGGGTGCGTGTCTGCAAAAGTCTAAGGTTAGCCAACCCAGGTGGCTCCATAATGGCTGATACAGTCTCTCCAGTGCAGCAAATTTGCCTGATTCACTGATTTTGATTTTGTTGCACAAAGTACATAGTCAGGTAGTTTAAATAGTCTCCAAGTGATACCCTGCTTCTGCTGAAGAGCTGCAGAAGACTTATGGTTGAGTTAATAAAGTGGTCTCAGAAAGAAATTAAAATATTAGTGATCAGACATGGAAGCAGGACAGAAGAAATTTTGCATCCAGAAATTAACTTCAACCAGAAAGCAGACTGAAGACGAATCTGTTTGGTCTATTCTACCACTCCAAAAGTAGCTTTTATTTTAGCAACTAGGAGGCTCTCTGCCAGACCTCTTTCACAAGCATGTGACAACATTCCTTCTCTCCCTCTCACCTTTAGCAGTTTCCTCCTTACTGATTTCCATTTTGATCTTTAGACACTTCCCATTCCTTCTTTGGCATCATCTGAATCATTCTTGCAGGACTAACCTGGGAACCCGAAGTGGTCACGGTAGCTTGGTACAGTCAAAGTAATCACAGGTGTTTGTTAAACACTGTGGGGGTTGATTGTACTTGAGGCACTTCTAATTGCACGTCTCAAACAGGAACTAATTTAGGACTTTAAATATTCTTTGCTTGCAATGGTGTATCAATTCGAAATTTCAAGCAAGAAAGGCTTGCTGCATGGCAGCAAAAGAGCTTGGGAAAAGGTGAAGAAAGCTTTGGCTTGCTTTCTGACTAAAGACTAAGATATTTAAAAATATAAACAGAAAATAAAGGAAAAGATGTAATTAGTTCTGATGTAATTAATGCCTTTTTTTTTTTTTTTCCTCTTAAAATTCTGACCGCATCGCTGAATATAAAATGCCCAGAGACTCAATTTTTTTTCCTAGGAGGACCCGTCTCAGAACCAGAGAAAGGCTGTACTGGCCAGCCACAGAAAATCTGCTGATCGGATCTCTGACTAACCCTTCCTTAGAAAACTTGTAACCTTTAGGTCTACTGACATCTTTGCTCAGTCTTCAATCAGGACAGAGGATGGTGCCACCAATGCACTGCTTTATCTGAGACAAATCAAACAGGACCATACAAACACAATTTCATTGAAACTGTTATAACAACCTACATATACGTGAATATATTTTGTAACGGAGATTTAATTTCAAGTTGTAATGACACCAGCTTGCCAACAAATCTACTCAATATGCAACTCATTTAAAAAGTCAGTCTTCTTTGATATATGAAAAAGTAGCCTTTATCTCCATTTATACAGGTTTTAGTATGCATTTATAATCAGCCATCAACCTGATTCAATAATCTTTACGCAGATCCAGTAGTACTTACTTAAGCAGGCACAAAGTCAACAGAAATCAGGGGTGCTTAAAGACTGCCAAAATGAGCTAATGTTAAAAAAACAAACAAAACCCAAAAAAACCCACCAAACCTGAGTCCAGAGAGAAATCTTCACTGAAAGAAGCAAATGTGTAATTAAAGTTACACTTCCATTCAGATGGAAAAATTAAAATGAGGGGCTGTTCTAAATAATACATTCTATTTCTAAAAACTCTGCACATAGTCCTTTCTCATCTGCTGACCTTACTACAGGGAAAATTGCTGTATCTCTTTTAATAAAAAGTACGTATTTCATTTGCAACCTTCCAATCTGTTTCGTCTGGAAGCTTTTTCATCTATTCCCTGTAGGTGCAACTCCTTCCTTAGAACTTTAATTAGGTGGTGTTGCCTTGACCACTGTAGTTTAGATTTAGTTTAGTATTCTAATTCTAAAATGGCCAATTGCGTATTTGCGCACCAATATTGCCCTATATGTTTGTCTCAGAACTTGTTAGTGTTTTAAAGCATTGGGATTTTTTTCTCCTTGTTCCAGTTCACTGGGTTTTTTTCCTAAGAAGGCCAATATCATTCTCTGATTAACCTTGATTTTATTGTCTCAGAATTCACCACTGTCTCTTTGGAACGACACTGAAAAAATTGGCTAACGGGAAATACAATTCCATCTTCTGCAATATGTTTTTTCACACATCTCGGTACACATTTCTGAATTAGCATTGCTACAGGTTACAACCATGACTTGTTGATGTGATCTATCTACTGAATATTTCATGTATTTTTGATATTATCAATGATAAGGTTTTAATGAACTGTTTACAGGCATTATCTCAAAGACCAGTGAATAATTTCATCCTTCTGTGACTGTGTTCAGAGTTAAAATAACAAACAAACTCAAAACTCAACAACAAATACACAGAATGCGTCTCCCAATAGAAGAGATCTTGTGACTTCTAGTTTACTTCAGGGTGAGAACTTGGGGTCATATTTTAATGTTGATCCCTAAGTTAGGGCACTGTTACTTCTTAGTGCACTTCGGTTTGAATTTTCATTTGTATGCAAATAAGTCTCTGATTTATGGCACTAGTAAAGATATTACTCAATGGCTCCTACTTTTCAAAATTGCTTTCAGGGTATGTAAAATTAGATAAGCAACAATTTTCTCTGAGCCCGCATGCTGGCAAAATCCAGTAGAGTATTAAAGCATCACCCAGCTTTCTGCTAAAAACATTTTTTTAATATAAAAATCATGTTTTCAAAAGAGCCTTTTTCTTTAAAAATACGAAGAAATAGATCTATGTTTTAAAAAGCTCAAAATCTTTGCTTATGTGGTTCTCTGGTATAATAGAAGCTGTCCACGCTCTTCATTCACACTTTGCTTCCAAGAGACTAAGGGATTTGTAGTAATACTGGAAATACACCCAAGTTTTATTTAAGTTCAGTCATTGGTAACAAAACTACACCTACAAACTAAAGGAATTAAATGAAAACAGTAAGTAGGAATAATGGCGGATCATTCCTCAACAAAAAAATCACGTTTCAAAATTATTTTTTCAACATAACCAATGAAAAATTGGTTTTGTACAGTTTTCCTTACGCTAAAAAAAAAAATGTGACATGATCTAATAGAGGATGTGTCTACTGAAGAAACTATAGAGTTAATTTTTACCCATGTGAACCACCATTTTCCATAACACCTTCTGTACCTTTATAAATTACCTGGAAGACGCACTAACAGTTAATGTCTCAATGTTCTTTTATAATATTTAAGTTTGTACTGCACCCATTATCTATCTAGCACAATTAAGCTTCTGGCTGCTTACTCATTAAATGCAAAGGAAAGGGAAAGGAGTAAGGGGCAGCACAAGAACATCTGATCAGGAATTTTGTTATATTGTCCTTCCATACTGGAAGGGGTCTCGGGTCTGCCGGTCTGACATACTGACTTAATTAGAAATTAAAATAATCCTTTCATGCACATACACGGTGTGACTCACAGAACCCCATTTTATCTGTCACATTCTCTCCAGCTGAAGAAATGCTGTCATTAGTTAGATGACTGAGCTTCAGATGAAATGAGTGGGCAATACCTAATTGCAGCTCAAGGCTGAATTTTCTCACTGCCACCCTGCTGCGTGGGAGGTAGAAGATGGAAACTATGTCACCATAAAAACTGTCACCACTGCTCCAGTTCTGGTGATTTCTGAGCCCATGAAAGAACCACAGAGAGGAGAAGTGGGAAAGAACACCAGGAAAACAGCACCTCTGTCTTGCACAAAATGGGAACTGCAGGAGTGAGAGTCTGTCCAGCTGAAACTCTGTAGGTGGGCATCAGTTTCTTTCATTTTTTCTACTACCCACAGTTTTTACCACATCACTTACCAGACTGATACACAGCCCAGATGCTGAAACTGTGATCTAATTATGCAGAGCATTATGCTTGAAATGAGCAATTTATATTGGAAAGTGCAGACTGAAAATACTTTGATTTCAACACTCTTCTAAATACAAGCCTGTCATTTATTGTGTATTTGTTATTCCTTTTTATGAAAAAGAATTCTTGTACTTAATTTTTTTTTTTTTTTTTTTTTTTTGGTTTAGATTTCCCCAGGGCAACAACCAAATTAATATGTTCCTCATGGGAAAACACATGTTGGTAATAACACTGTAGACAAATTAGGTAGATAACCTGGAATCACAGTCAAACGTAATCAGATCAGTGCTGAGTTCTAGGACAGAAAATGGTAAGTTTTTCTTTCTGTAATATTTCTAAATTAGGTTTCCCCATATGACCTAAAGAAAGTATTGCAGAAGACTTTTATACAGAGCACCTTTACTAGTGAAAAGAGATTTTCTTTGCTGAATAGAAGAAGAATAAACTTTTAGGTTTAACTTCAAAACCCATCATTTGAAGTGGGAGGTCTCAGGAGGGGAAGATTTTTCTGAGTTACAAACCAGGTCTAGCACTAGAAGAATGTAGAATTAGGAATGCATGAATGGCATTACATCTTCACCTCCACCTGTTCCTTTAAACTATAGTCAGAAATGTGTCTATCTGTTAACCAATGGAGTTTTCACCTTGAGCCTCAGACAGCTAAGCCACAGAACAGTAAACCACGCTGTTTCCAGTCAGCCTAAATTTCCTGTGCTCCGTTATAGCCTATTATGCTAGCTACAACCCCTGAGCCACTCTAAATAAATCTTCCTCTATTTTGTACTTAGAGTCTCTAGAAGTCTAAGACAGTTATGTTTTCCCTCCCTTATATATTTACAGCCTGATTCTTCTTTCTTTACAACAGTGTAAATCAAGGGTCACTCCAATGAAATCAGCACATTTGTGCTGATGTAAAAGAGGCATTAGAGATCTATCAGACCCATTGTTCTGATTATGGTAAAAGAAAAATCTGTTATGGCCAGACATCAGATGAGTACAAAACGCCTCCTTCAATATTAGATATTGTTAGAAGTAATTCAAAGTTTGCTGATTATTTCTCATTTTTATGGTCTTATAAGGTCCCTATGCAATATATACTTCCTACCCTATCCTTCTGAAGAGATTGAAAAGGTTTTGTTCACATGAATGTACTTGCCAAGACAGGGAAGTGACTGCACAAAGCATGAATTAACGCAGCGTCTTATTTTATAATTAAGTGCCATCTAACATGATCCATTTGCACAGAGAAGATAATTTCTTAGTACGAGTGGGTGCTACAGAGATTATGAAGATCTGAGTATGTATATTTATAGAGAGAAGATAATTTCTTCCATTCTTTCAAGTCCAGAAAAATACAATGGAAGAAAAAGACAAGTCTCAAATTGAAAGAGGGGCAACTGCCAGCCATGATGGAAAGCTTTTGGATCTCTACTGGCAGGTCTTCATGACCACCAAGATCCCATGAGAAACAGGGGGCCTCAAGCCACATTTTACAAGTTATCACACCACACCATTATCGTTCAAGACTGCCATTACACTATTTCTAAAACCAGCAGAACGAAAGTACCCCATCAACAATTATATTATGTATAAAGAAACTGAATTTTATAAAATCCTTATAACATGGCTGTCTTGGTATATGACACCTTCCAGAACACCTCTAAATAAGCATTTGGGAAAAGCAATCTGAGTAAATGGTTTTAAAGACAGGTTATTTATTTATTACACAAGACACAACTTCTCACATTATTGCCTCAAGTAAAATGAATGCTGATAATGCTCCCGTCTCTGAAACTGAACACATTTATATTAAAAATGTAGAAAGTACAGTATACACTGAGGTGCAATCTATTGACTATGTCAGTAATAGCAGCTTTTTCATTTTTCCCCTTGTAATAGAAGTCATTGCTTGCATTCAGAATGTATTGTCAAGCTTTATTAATCTCAGCACAGAGGCCATCCTGGGCCTTGAAAGCTATTGCTTTTTTTAAAGAGATGGCATTCTTTTTCTATGGCCTACTCGAGATCTGTTGCAGATCTGTCATAAAAAGGAACCTCACATTACAGGACACCTGAAATGATGCTCAGTGATTAGTGATGTGTTTAAAGTCTCTTCCTTGAAAAGCTTGAAAATGAATTATAGTATTTTCAATTTTTAAAGAAGAGTTTCTTTGCAGGTTGGCAATCACATTGCAAGATGTTTCTTTGTCTCATTATTCTCAGATGAAAATTATTATACACGGAAGGTGATATTCTGAGCAGAGCTGAGTGCATGATCTAGAGAAAGGATTGAGAAAGATCCCTCTCTGAGCACTGTAGAAAGAGCAGTCATTTTGGTGTCTTAATTCCAGAGCTGAAATTCTGACCCTGGTGGGATCACTGGGATTTTTGTTATCTACAGGGTTACTTGGTTAGAGTTTTTTTAACCTATGAGTGCACACGGGAAGTATCTATGCTACAAGCAACGCTAATATGATTTGGACTGCTCCATTCTGAAGCTGAAATGCCAGCTAAGCCTGTAGGTATTGAGGAAATGGGGAGTTGTTATCAGGTATAATATCTGTATAATATTTTTAGTATCTGTATAGTATTTTCACTTGTTTTTTCTCTAAAGGGGCAGAATATAATGGTGTAGGATACGTCAATAACTCCTCAACAATCATAATTTAGATTCAGACTTATAAACATAAATCCTCTCTCTATTTTGCAGCATTCTTATAGTGGATGTCTGCATTACTTGTCAGTTAACCATTAAGGGATTGGAGACAGAAGATCAAGGCTTTATAACCATTCCAAAACACCACTGGCCTTCTGACCTACCCGTATCCTTCTTTCTGCATCTGTTTCAAAAATTACTTTGCCAAGTGATTTGCACGAAAGATCCTATGCAACCCTTATTGCCATAAACAAGGGCTAAATAGCAGCATATATCACTAAAATATAAGATTTTATACAGCACGCGATGCTTCAATTCAAAACTAAAATAATAGTAATGTGGAGTGGTAAAGACACTGAAATATGAAAACACCTGTATAATTGCTTTTGTGGCAAATATCGATAGTCTGAATTACTTGTCTTTGGCATGATTTATACACTTCTACTTCATGCTGCTTTTGGAGAAGTGATATCAGTATTTTGTACACTTTATTCAGACATCAAAAAAAAAAAAAAAGTGAAGAGCCTCACAGTTTTGTGACTTTACATTCAGGTGGCATAGACAGGGTTATCAACTTGTTCTTACTACTTGGATATAAAACAAAATCACTCTACAGAACTAGGTACTTGCCACCGAAACTCAGTTCCTGTACAAGCTTATTAGTCTATGTGTAGCAAGTTAATAGCAATACTGAACAAGATTTCACTTGGCATCTTTCAGTTATTAAGTCATGTTGGAAGTAAAATAACTAATTCCAATAGCAAAGTGCTGAGACCTAAATCTTGCATGTGATGTGCACAAAATTAAACATAAACCAGATACAACTAATGAAATAAAAGCCAGCCAGCTCAAACGCTCTGTGATTTACAATTTAAATTTGACAAGCCACAAGCACTTATACATTAACTTTTGTAGATTTTTTAGGCTTGATTTTAAAGTTTTCTTTTAAAAAGTCAAAGGTAGTTTCAAAAATTTAATTGCAAGAATCTCATACAAAACAATATAATAGCTACTATTGTGTCGGTGTAAAGCTGTGGCTAATTGGAAGAACCCTTTGTAGGATAATATTATGTCATTATACTGGTAGACAACAACTTAGTAATAATTTAGCAGCTTCCCATTTAATAAATTTATTTGTGATTACTTTGGGGGTGAATGTTGCTGACAGAGTCAGTTCAAACAACATACTTTCCAGGAATGTGCTTTAACTTGTGTCATTGCTTGCATACAGGTGGCACTAAAGGTATGCAATGAGTTATTATAATCTATTTATTATATTCCAGTTTTTAGCCTATTTTATTTACAGTAGACACTATAGTTAGCTCAAATATTGCCATAGTTTACTATATTTGTTCATTTTTGCACATTCTACAAACATGAGAAATTATCAACAGCGACTCAAATTCCAGAAGGAAATTCTCCTTTAAGCTGGAATTCCCAAGAAGTACATAGGAGTCTGGTGTCCTGTTTTCTTCTTGAAAATAAAAGTATCCTTTACTAGACCTTTGGCCTATGCAAATCAAGAGTGTTTTTCTTCCATACGAATTGCAAAATCAGACCTTAAATAAATGTGTTGAGTAGCCTTTGAGAATAATTTATGCTTTTTTCAAATTGGGCTCATATAAAAAAAAAGCCTTCTTGCAGTTATGGAGTAAGTGTACTTTGTTTAATACTGGGAATTGCTGTTGAAGTCAGCAAGAATTTTTTATGCTGAAAGAACTGTAGAACTGAATAAATTCTGGAAAATTTGACAATTCAAGTAATCAAGACACTCTACCATATACTCAGTTCCTTCCGGACTGAAGTACATGATGACAATATCCTGTTTGACTGCATTATAAGATGTTGGGGAAAATTAAGATTCTGGGAAGAACTTGTAGCATTAAATGCCACCAACAGCCTTTATCACTGTACATTGATGGCATTACATTTTGGTATCTTGCTTTTGACCACTGCAATTCTTTTTTCATTTCAAATTTTCCTTAACTTACAATTTCTTTCACTTTTTAATTTTTAGACTCAGCATTAGTAAATATGGCACATATTGATTAAATCTATTTTGAAAGTATCAAGATATGTCTTTTCTTGAAAGAGTACGCTCCTTCGCACATAAAATATAGAAAATCAAATCTAGGACAACTGATGTCTGTTAATCAGTCTAGTCAGTCCTTCAAAAATTCAGATCCCGGAGCAAAATAGCAGTGTCTATGGATGGTATAGTCATGCTTTACACCAGAGAAAATAAGCCCAAAATCTCCAAAGTTATGTAGCATAACTAATACATTCATCCTTTAACAAAGCCATCTCTCTTCTACAGCCTATTTTATTCTGCAGGGCAAATTTCAGACTAGTAGTTGTGTCTTTACCTAGAAGCTTTACAGATCCACTTCCTACAATCTTACATGCCTCTCTGAGCAATGTTGATTATCAAATGTCTAGAAACACGCATATATGCACACATGTGCACAATCCTTTACACATTTACACATATCCTCCATTCTGTTTTCTCAAACATAACAGTTTAGAAAATATGGTAATTTTAGTGCCAGCAATAGAGTAAGGAAACATGATATTGTAATTCTTACATATTCCCATTTAAAGGAATCCCTGTGACATCTGTGTATTATAATAAATACTGACGTTTTTCCCCATTCAGTCTGTGAAACAATCTTCCATCGAGCGACTGTATACCGTAACCAAGGCAGACTTACACATGTGATAGCTGCTGGAAATTTGTGATCAGGATTAGGGCTGGCAAAAGGACATAGACCTACCAGGAATAGGAAGAAGAGGTAAAAATTTATACTGGTCTTCAAGAGTTAATGAAGGAAAAAAGAAATACATCCTATTCATTAATAGTGTGTCTGAATAGGAAAATCAAGAATTTGGATTTTCCTGTGAACCATGTCAAGACAGCCGTCATTCAATCTAGAACTGCTTTGTGTAGACACTCTATTGTTTTGCTGTTTAAGGCATGTAGGCAAGCTGCAGACGCTCAGATTTTAAAGTCTTTGTCCACACTAAATACAATTGGATAGCTTTTTTAATGGGTACATTTTGGAGATTCTGGGTTTAAAAAAAAAAAAAAAAAAAAAGGTGAAGCTTTTGTGATAGAATCCAGAGATAAAACTGAGAAAACAACTTTCTCTAGAAACAGGTAGATAAGGCAAGTGAACAGATAATAACTGAACTTAAATTGCCACTTGAGCTTTGCACGGGTATAATTGGCTCAAACAGATCTCTTCAAAAGCACTGAATACTACATGGCTATAATGCTATTCCATGGGATGGGTAATGGTAGAGCTAATGATCAAAACATTGTCTTCTACTGGGTGCTGTACAGATGAAATTGTATCTATCCACAAGTAAAAGCCTAGGACCCTCTCTGAGAATAAAAATAATCTGCAAAGAGAATGAGGTGATGTCCTTAGGAGAAACTGCTAGCAGAATCTGCTGCAGAGAGCAACTGTACTAAACAAACTATCTCCTGTCCACAAAGCAAAAGAGAAGGGAATCTTCAACTCCAGTCCATGCTCTGAATTACTGAAACAATTGTTGGAGGGGTGGGGGAGGAAGGGGAAGACACTTACCTGATGTTAGGTCTTATTAGGTGCAGAAGAAGGATATAGAATAGAAAAGAATATCTTCAATTTAGCACAGGAACATCCTTACAAACAAATATGAATGATCTGATCCAAAAGGAACAAAGCAAGGACTAATGGTGTAATCAGTTAAAAATTTAAAATGTTTTTCTATTGTTTGAGAAGCAAACTAGTCCACTGTGTTTGTTATATAATCAGGTATTCTGATCATAACTACTTTCCTCCTGAGGTAGTAACAACTGCTATCAAAGAATTTTTTGACAGTCAGGTAGTCCCTGCCAAGTGTTGAAGGTCTTGGGTCTGATGGCTTGAGCCTTGTGAATGCAAGATAGTGTATTTCATCTTTGGTGGAAGCTGACTGGTACCTGGCAGCAATCAGAACCCGATCTTTTGCTGGCAACATCTGTCGCAGCACTGCATTGCAGTGGTTATGGGGTAGTGGGAGAAATAAAAGGAAAATAAGAAAGGAGAAATAGTTTACTACCCGATACCCCCGGGGCATAAACTATCCAGTCTGTAAAACTGCTAAATGCCATCGAAAACTGCATATTTTTGCCATATAACTAAGGTTTTGGTAAGACCACTGAGTTCAAGATTTGTTTTTTGTTAAAAACGAGAGCTTGGGATTACAGTTCTTCCTCCTTTTCTTCCAGCAAGGTAGAAGATGCTAATGTGAAAAGGCAGAACAAATGGGCTCTTTATTTTTGCAGGACAAAGAGCATTTGAACTCCATCAGTGGCTCTTTGACTGCCTTCAAAGCTTGTCTCTGACTAAATTAAAGCCTCTGCTAGCTTCTGATTTGTACTACACTGTAGGCTTTCCTAGCAGCTAAATCCATGTAATAGATTGCCACCATACAATAATACAGCTAATGAAAAAAAAGTCAGAATTAAGATTTACGAAGGGCTATGTTCTCACTTGACACAAAGTAGTGTAGCTCCCCTAAGATCAGTTTTTATTATGCCACTTTTCAATGGCTCAGAATCTCCCCCCTAATTCAATGAGCTAGTTCTGTGAGAAAAGTCTTAACCTTATCCTGTATAACCAGGATGGCACATTTTGAGGTCACTGATAACATGAAATAGTTTAACTGGAATTAAAGTGATTTTGTGAAGTTAGAAAAGCACGACTCAGCAGATGAACCAGCAAAATTGCCCCCAAAGTAGGAGACCACTGATTCTGATCTCAACTAATTTAAGAGGCACTCCTGTGAAATCTGTGAGGTTATCTGGGTACAAAAAAACCCCACCCAATCACAACAATAAAGAGGAAAGCAGAAAAGTGCACAGAAAGCATTTAAATGACTATACTCCTGATGCATTGGCGCTTCTTCATCACAACATTCCAGTAACTGGTTAACAGCTAAGCATTTACACGTGGGGGTTGGGCAGTTAACATGCGCCATTAAAATAAAAATGCATTTTTCTTTGCCCTTTCCCCACTGCTCTTGCTGCGAGGTTGCCTCTGCACTCCTCCCGAGTCAGGAAGAGTTGTAGATATTGGGAAATCTTGCTGCATGAACAGAAAGGAGTGGCCCTTTAGGCAGCCTCTTTTAGATGTGAGAAGGGGTAAGCAGTGGCATTTTACCCCATATTCTTCCTGCAAATGAGCACAAGGTGACAGCTAATAGATTGGCATTGTTGAGCCGAAGTGAATGAATTCAGGTTTTGGTCCTTTACACCTGAATTACACTTACTCTGCTCAGACGGGCATCATCCCAGTTTTCACTGAAGTTGTACTCCAGCTAATAAGTTTTGAAAATGCTTTAAAATCTCTCATTGATTTTCATTAAAGAAATCCAAATACGAACTCGCAAGAAGCTCCCTAATGATAACTAAAACAATAAGCTTGAAATGCTGTAGTGTTTTCTCTTAAGGTAGTGCAGTTTACCTTGCCTTCAGTACTTAGAAAATGAGAAAATATTTCAAGGAGATGAGCCTCACCGGAGATAGTATTTCTGCAGCTAGACCAAGTGCCCTTAGTGATGAGAATATCCATGAAAGACTTCACCCAAAAAAAGCAAGGCTGCTGCCAACGATTTGAACTTTCAGGAGGGTGAAGACAGAAAGCAGACATGAATGGCTTTTATGGACTCATTGAAAATAAAGCTTGATTGCTAGAATTGGAAAAATAAAAACCGTAAAAGCTCTAGTACATTTAGGAATCATGTGCAAGCTTATTTACCATAGGCACCTGCTAAAATCATGAACACAGGACCAAAGTAGCAAAGATTCACCAGAGTCTGCATATCAGGAATGGAAAAACCCCTACACACACTTCACAGAGAGAAAGAACAATATGTGGTCAGACCCAGTTAAAGTTATATTTTATCATCTGCTTTATTCATTGTTTTGTCATTCAAATGATGAGAGCAACCGATTATTTCATTGCTATCATTTAGAACCGTGCAGTTTGAAATAGATATTAGGACACCAGTAAATTAGGAGACAAAAAAACCCGTGTATCAATCATAGCTACAAGAAAAAACCATACATGCTTAGCATGTGTAAGAAAGCACAGCCGTGAGTTGACAAACGGTTTACATTGAGATGACAAACCATTCCTGGAGGTAGAAGAAGGGATTAGTAATTATGTCAAAATATCAAAGTCCTAGGTGACTTCATTCTCCAGTAGCCAGAAATGCTTTTCCAAAACAGTTTTGGGAACTCACATGCTACCATATAAAATATATTGATTGAGCAATAACTGGTAGGAGGAACTTGCTTACTGCTTTTGTCCTCTTCCTACTACATCATACTGCATACAGTGGAGTATCTGTATAGATTACATAGCTCAATTAGTGCATGTTTACATTAGCAGAAAAACCTGCAGGATAAGGTCCTTCTTCTACATTTTCCATAAAGTTGGATGCTAGGCTAGTTATTTAATGAAAAAAAAAAATTAAAACCTTCAGCTGCCTAAATCCATGGTTTTAATGGCTAGCAAATGAGGTTTATTATGTAATTCTACCCCTTTCAGAAATTAGAACATTTAATTATTGAAACATAAATCCTAACTTCTTAAATAGAAATCCTGCTATTCCTAGGGGATTGGGATTTCACCCGAAGGGCAGGATTTGGATGTCTACCCTTTTTTGAAGATCTGCTGATTACCCTGCCCCATCTCCAGCTGCCTATCCAAACAGCTGTGAGTCTTCCTTAACTCCCATGTTGTATTCGTCTTTCCAGGTGCAGAGTGTCTTGGATACCTGAAGGTGTCTTGAACAACAAGAACCAGGCCCATAGACCTACAAGTTAGGGTCTGGACACACCGCAGAGAGGGAACAAACTGGATAATGACCGGTGGTTGCTGACCACATGTAGAGTCTTATGCTGTTGGGTGGTCTAAGTGGTTTTCTTTTCCCTCTGCTGTGTTGGACTAGAAGGAAGCATTTCTACAGGCTGTCGGCCAACAGAGCTTGATGGACCCTGGACGAGCTATGGCTTCTAACCATGTGTCCCTGCAGCAGATCAAACACAAATTGTCCCAAACCTCTCTGCCCTGTTCCTCCATTCACCTCATTCATTTAATGCTACTTTTGAAATGTTATACAAGTTTCATGTCTTACTGGTCATAAAGCACAATAAAAGAAAGAGTATCTATCACCCAACAACCAGGGCTGAATCCTATTTATTCCTCCAAAATATGTTTCAATTTGTTTTTTAAATTGAATGTTTTGCTCCCAATAATGCCAGGCTAAAAATCTTGAAGATTTATTTTTCATGTAAAGCACTAGAAGTATAACCAAAACATCTTTATTAAAGCCTTTATTTTGTGACCTTAAAAAAAAAAAAGTGTGAGCATTTCTGCTGGGGAGAGACCCATCCACCAACAGCCTTAAGCAATCTGCAATTCTCTGAACTACTAATAAACAAATAAATAGGTGGGTTTTTTTCTTCCCAGTCACCTTGATATATGTAAATCCACGAAGAGCCATCAAATAGAAATTTCTTTTGCTTTTACAAACTCTGTAGTGAAAACATTTCAAATTAGAAGGCTCTACGTCAGCTCAAATCAGCTCACATCACCTATGAATGCAAGTAAATAAACTGTGTATTTTGATCTAGATGCCAGTCTTTGCTCTGATCGGTTACATCTCCTGCTGTCTAAATTGATTAATGATCTATTTTCTGGGAAATTTGCTGTCTAAAAGTTGCAACTGACAGTTTAGAGTTTTCTGAAGGCTGATAGTTGCCAGTGCCAGAAGGACATCTTTCTGTTAGAGGTCATAGCACCAGCATGTTTGTACATTCTTCATGACATTTTGTCATTGTTTATAAGTTTAAAAAAAAAAAAAAAAAAAAAAAAAGTCATATCTTCTTGAGCTGTGTCAGTCACAGAAGAAGAGAGTGCAATTTATATAGGAGTGCCTCAAGCATTGCAAATTGCTTCTCCCCGCACTCCTTCCCTTTTCTAAGCAGATTCTGTGATATATTGAAGCTTGGCCATAAACATGACTCCTTTGTGTGATTACTGCAGGCTTCCCAGTGCTGTGTATTAAGGGTGCGCCTGAACAATGTAAACTCCCTTTAACAATGCATCATCTGTCAGGATGGAATCTTATCTCTGTAAACTCACTGGCTGTTTCCCTTGAACATTCCACAAGTGATTGTGTGAAATATTTTCTCTGAAGCCACCGAGGACGCAATTGCTGAGCAGTCTTACCGAAAACTAGAAAAGAATGTGCTAAGTACAAACTCTTCAAGGCTGCAATCCCTTTTAGTTCGAGTTCACCCCACACTGAAGAGCTTTACTAGGTTTGGGAGCAAGGTTCACACCAGCCTGCAGGATTCAGCTGAAGGCTTTTTATGCAATAAGAAGGAATATGCAGTGTTCCTTTGTCGTACGGGGCACACACACAGATAAGAGAACTATTGAAGATTAATGGAACACATTTCTTCTTTCAGCTTCAGTTTGTCACTGAAATCATATGAAATAAGGCTTTCATTTCAATAACTCTCCACAAATTAATTGTTTCCTATATTTCCATGCAGTCTGTTATTAGTATATTCAGACTTACTTTCACTACAACATCATTTAGAAGTCAGTCAGGTTAGTTTAATAGCAGGTGCTGTACAGCCTAATTTTCCCCAATGAATCTGAAACCTCGGTTATAATCAAACCAACATGGGAATAAAACAAAGGAGAAGCGAGAATCAAACTAGAACATATTCTAGGAACCATTTCATATAGCTAAGTGCTGATCTCACACTTGTAGGGTTATTATTTACAAGTCTTATAAGTAATTTTAAATAAGCTTTTAGTGGCAGAATATAGTGCTATCCATCTTCATCAGGTAAGAGAGCAGCAACCAGGGAAGAATAGGAAAAGAAATGGGGGAGGGAAAAAGAGGAAACAATCTCCTTTAGTTATGATGAATTTAGCTTAAAACTAGACAGTCACATAGGATCTCTAGAGTTGCTGGGGTGTTAGTTTGGACACATGACAGGATGATAGATAGGGGTTTGATTCAGCGTCATAGAATTGGCTATTTAAGTTAGTTGCAGATGAAACCAATCGAAGATGAGGCACAGTGGGAAAAGAGAAAGCAACCAGGACATAAACTGGAAGGAACCCTCACAGAAAACAGAATGGCATCAAGGAAGGATTTCCTGAAGAGCAATCTAAAAGAACAACATGAATAAGAGGAGGAAAAAGAAGTCAGCTGTCTTGACAACTGTCAACAGGTCCAGGGTAAGAACCAAGAACTAATGCTGAGATTTGCCTAGGAAATGATTAAAATGTTTTCATTAACATAAAGGAAATACAAAACTGGTATTTAGTCCAGAGCTCCAGATGAGAAGTCCTAGAAAACATGTGGAAACACACTGTCCATGAGCTCAAGATGAAAAGAAGAGGAAGGGGAGGGAGCTGTGAGAAGCAACTTAGTATGTGTTCGTGCATGGTTGGAGCCCTGCAGATCCCTCCTGGCCTGGTTTTGCTTGGTGTTCACATGCATTCTTCAATCAGCAAGACTGTCAGAAGTAAGTACACAGCCCTGAGAAAAGCACCCTATTACTTAACTGTTCTTGATGTAAATTCAGCAAGGAAATAAGTGCAAAATGATTTCCCTAGAATAGCTTCTAGGAAAAGAATGAAATTTCTCAGATGTTAATGTGGGGTTTTGCAAATATTGCTATTTACAGCCTGCGATGCACTTGAAACTATATGACAAGTCACAATTTGGGTCTAGGATTCTTGAAATGATATTTTAAAAGTTTTCCTCCCAACTCTCATAATGCTATTCTCAGACAGAGATGCATTAAATGCATGTATGTAATGCATCTGTTAGCAGAAAGGTAAGGATGTATAAAATATTCTGGCCTGATTTGATAAATTAGAAAACAAAGTAAACTAGACAGGTAATTAAAAGTAATAAAACAGTTTTAATTGGTTAAGTAACCATGTAGCAATTCAATGCCAGCAGCAAAGGTATAAAATACAGCAACTTGGGCTTTGGTGTCGTTAAGTATCTCTGATGCTCTTGAGCCACAGTAATTTCAGATACCGTAGGGAAGCTACTACTTCATTAGTAGGAATGTAGAAATAAATCATTACCACACCTCATTCTATACACTTAACAAAAAAAAAAAAAAATGTAATATAGATAGCTGACATACTGAACATAGCAGGAAGGTGATTAAATAGCAGGGACTCAAGAAATATTCCCAGTGGGACCCAAAAGCTACTTTTATTTTTCTTCTGGCCAAGATAATAAGTGGCCTGATGATCCCATCTCACAGCAATACACTGTTAAATTTCAGTAGGAACAATGACAATCCTTCATAAATAAAAACATCCATTTGCAACAGCTTCCCACTAAACAGGGGCTAGGCAAGGCACTTTGCTAGCGTGAGGAATCGCAGCTAAGGGCCTTATCCTTTCACACAACGACAAAGCTCCAACAGACTCACACTGGGAAAAACAGTCAGCGCTGTCCAGAAGCGGATATTCTCAAAGCTCAGTAATCTGACGGCCACCACAAGAGATAGTAAAGTTAAAACCGTTAAATGACATTAAATGTAACACCATTCCCTTCTGAAGCTCTCAGCAGAAATACAGTATGAACAGCAGTACGGATGGGCTGGGTGCGGAAGTTGGGTATCCCGAGGAGCACAACTGAGATGGGGAACATAATGAGTAACTCCAAAAGTTATTGGCTCATTAACAATGCCCTACAGGAAAGAATTTTCTGTCTAATAATAGAAGTAGCACAGGCACAGATTCTCAATATGATCTGAAAACTGTTTAATTCGACTGCTTTGGGAGTAGGGCTCTTGATTTTTCCTTTTCTCTGTCACTTACATAATTTGGGCACTGAAGTGCTAACTCTATTATATGGTTCAACATGAAAATGGAGACATTTTTTTCAAGCTTCATTAACATACTGTTGCAAAAATTGGCCTCAACAGAAGTTCAGTCATTTTCCAAGACTCACAATCTCTAGCACAATTTGTTGCTGAAAATAATAAGATGCATTTTTGAAAAGCAAAAACAGAATTACAAAATATTGTGTACGATTCAAAATGGAGAACTCAGCATAGATCAGAACTCTACAACATAATTCATCGGAATAGTATTCCATTTGGGCCACTATGCTATATTTAACACTAGTCATAGTGCTGCAAGTTCATTGCCATCAGCGCTTTGCAAAATATGGGCACAGAAAACAGTCCATATTTTGCCTAGCCAGTTCAGCAACAGCTTCCAGAGATTTAAGCTGGCATAACAGTATGTAGCTGCCTCTTCCATTCTGAATGTCATGTTAATGATTTTTTTTCCAACCTACCCTAAAGAGCACCTAGAAAGGATATAGTCATATACAACAAGACTTCTTTACATTGGTGAGAGGATCCTACACCAGATGTACAGGGATACTATAACACATTCTTCACCTTTTCCTTCCTGAGAAACTGATACATCTATGACTTAACCTGGAACCTATGGCTGTACTTAAAAATAACCCTTATGGTAGTAGATCACATTTGATCATGTGCCCTACCATACCCCAAATTTTTCTGTCCCAAAATACTGAACCAAATTTAAAAGTATATGGTTACTATGAGAACAATGTTTCTGCAACCTACAAAATTATGATTGCATCCGCTTTCACGGTAAACAAAGTGTGCATTAATAAACTACATTTTCTAAACCAAAGGTATTGTGCTTTTCGATCTAATAAAAAACCGGAAAATAAATGATCTGCAATTTCAAACCCAACACCTTCTGATTATTGAACTCAAGCAAATGTTTCTCTCTTACAAACAAGCATTTATACTTCAGGTTTCCATGTAGCCAGAATATGCATGCCAAGTGTTTTTATTTGGGTATGAGTCACATTTTTAATAAGAGAAGAAAAAGGAATCAAAAAGCAGTTTTTTATATTTCAGTGATTGTGGGTGATTGTGAGAAACCAATTGAAAAACAGATTATGTGTATTCTAAACAATTCAAGGCACGGGTGTTTATTATTCATTTTTATTCTGAAGGTGCTATTTTTGGCAACGTATTTTATTTTTCATAGATGTTTGCACTCTCCAGCAGTGAAACAATTGCATTGACAACAATAGAGATAACTCACTGAAAGAATGATGCTGTAATGGGAATCATGACATAATGTCTCATGTATCTTAATCAATTATAATTAACAGAACATTTATAATATACTAGCAAAACCAGAATTGATAAATATAAGTGAAAGCCTTATTACCTGATGCAATGTACATCTTGAGAAGTGAATATAAATAGCGAATATTATAATCACTGTGTAATTTACATTCTTCAATATAAGTAAGTTTTCCAGATACAACACGACACCAAACATCATGCCTTAACCAAGTATAATTCTGATTTAGAAATAATTAGGCAAGAAGGTGTTACTTACTCAACAGAGCTTTGCCTTATGTGAATGCACAGAGCGACAGCTGATTACTTTAATAACTCCTTCATTTATACTTCTCTACAGCCTTCTACTCCTTTCATCCTTATGGATCCTAAACAGTGAAGTCAGAGCAGGCGGGGTAAAGAAAATGAAGCCAGTACCCGAATATGCTGGTTATATTGGCATAGTCCAGACTCTTAACCCTTGGAAGCCCAACTGAGAGGCAAAACGCAATATTGGATGTTTCAAAGAAAGCATTTGTAGGTAATTAAGACTATTTGTACCTCTCTTAGATTAAGTAAAAGGTAAATAAATTAATGCATTTTAGTTGCGAGACAGTGAGTTTAAGACTCCTTAGCTTCTGAACAAAATGTATTTGCTATGGAACGACAGGGAAGCAGCGGGCATGAAGTTATACAACGGCATCTGTACCCTCACTGCCCAGAATGGATCTGCATTTTGGTCTTTATCCAAAGCTCACATGTTCAGCAGAAGCCTTTTCATAAAACAAGATGTAAAACCAGAAGTATCACCTATAGGACAAGCAGAATGATCCTTTCTGCTCTAATAAGCATTGGAAAGACTTCATCTACAGTACTGCCTCTGCTTTTGGACACCACAGACAGGAACTAAAAGGAGAGAGAATTTTTCAGGGAACAGCAGCGATGACAAGAAACAATGTGAAATAAAATGTTTAGGCTGAGGAAGAGTATATAAAAGAGAGACTTGATAACAGTCTGCAAATATGTAAATGATTCCTGCAATTAATCCCTCCCTCATGGAAGGCAGTATCAGAAATAAGAGTAAAGCAAGAGATACTTAGGCTAATAATAGGAAAAATAATCTAATGATAAGGATAGTTAAATATAGTCATCCTCTCTCTGGAAGTTTATAAAGATGGATGTTAACATCCATCAGGAATGACAGAAGCATGATTGATCCCGTTTGGGGCAGAGGAATGAATTAGACAACCTCTGGGAGCCTGACTCTTGAGACTGTACTTGAAATGCCTACAAACTGGGTCTCTTTGAATTAGCATCCAAGAGGATATACGTCTCAAAAGCACTGCAACAGACCTCAGGAGTTTGATTCTGTAGTATACTTAAGGAAAAGGCTGCATGCCAGAATATAAGATCCTTCAAGTTTTGAGAGAAATACTATGTAAATCTGGAGGTTGAATTTTTCAGTTGTAGAGATACAGAATGAATGATGGAGCTTGGGACCAAATGAATATAAAAGTCTCTGAGAAGAACAGGTTTGAATTAGCAGGATTGTCTCCGGTTCACAGCATTGGTGGGTGTGTGGGGGGGTGTGTGTGTAAAGAGAAAGCAGGCTGGTGTTAAAAAGAAATTTTTATAATTTTCCATTTATAATTTCTGCAGTAGTAATTTTCTCTATTAAAATACTGTCTGCTGTTTAATTAAACACCTTAGTATAATCAATGCACAAAAGAATATGCCTCCAATATTGATTAAAGCTTTCTTTGCAAACCTTTCTCAGCTCTTTTATCACAGTCTGTAGAGAGATGGTATTTTCTAGAACAAAACAGAACTGCATAGCAAGTGTGAAAGCGTGACAGAATAAAGGTACAAAATATGTAACTGTTTAGCCGAGGATGTTGAAACAAAGCATGTTCAGAAATGGAATAATGTGACAGGTAATTTACAGTGATCTGATGGAAGCTGACTGGATGCCAAATAACCTGTTGTAGTCACACTATTATTTTCCTTCCAGATTCTTTGAGCATCTTTTTTTCAATGCTGGCTGTAATTGACACATTAGATTAGTGACAAGATCACCTGCCAGGAAGGAAGGGAGATGAACACTGACATTTAGTTTTTTAGGACCATTTAGGAGTAATGGGCTTGATCCTTCCTATACCACTCAAGCATAGAAAACAGTGAGTCTCCATGTGGGTAACAGTGAAGCTGATAGCAGCTTTTGCACAGTTTTCCTCTTTTTTGGATGTAAATAATTAAATAATATAATTAATAAATATAGGGATAAAACATAAAGACCTTGGAGGACAATCCGGGAATACTGCAGGCTCTGATCACTGAAAGCCATTGGTGACTTCCATATGCATTACAAGAGAATTAGAGATCTTTGGTTTCTTAGTTCCCCTGAGTATCTGCATATTTAAGTAATTAACAAAAAATGTCTTAGATCAGTCATGGCAGGTTGGTGCCTCTTCCACGTTAAGAAAACCACCTTCTAGAAAATCAAGCTGCTAACATGAAGAACAATTAAAAATTGCTAATTTTTCCATATGTATCAAAAAAGCTTTAGTTTTACAGAGCAATTGAGAAAAGTCCTGTATGCAAGACTCTAAAAGTACAATAAACCCACAGCCTTTTATATAATGTCTTGTCTATGTGCAGATTGTGACAAACTATGCCAGAACATAATTTAGCATATCCAGAGAACTAGAAAGTAAAATTGTTCCATATATTTTAGTTTTTCTAAGGGCATGGCAGTTGGAGTTTAGATTTATTCTTCCATTTTATTTTATAATGCACAATAGCTTAAATTAATTTCAAGTCAATTATAACGCAAGGAAGTTACACGGTCTGTTAAATGTTGCTCTATCTGATGAACACCTATACTTCTGCAATTACGGGGGCCATTTTTCAGAGAAATAGGGGGAAATGATGAAGTCAATGGGACTGCAGGATACCTTCCCACGCAGATAGGATTCTGGATGGCCACTACCACTTTGCGTGCTATGAACCAAAAAGACAACCTTTATAATCATTATCCCATCATTTTACATATATACAACATAACCTGCCATCCAAAATCTGCAAACCTACAATTATGTGGTGTAACAACTCCAATTATTTACATAAACATTTTCATTTGGTACAATCATTCTCCTTCTGTCACCAATGCCCTGCTTTTACGGATGAGCCACATACAGTTCTGTTTATCTTCTGTCTTTCTACCTACAATGCATTAACTAGTTCCAGTGGCTTTCTTGAAAGCATAATGACTTTTCCTGTACTCTAGTAAAAATATATCCCCACAAATCAAGAGGAAGCAGGCTCAGACTAAGTGGCTGAGAAGATTTACATTCTATTGCTAACTCAGTTATTACTCTGCTGAAAACCCCATAGCATCAATATAATGAATCCCTCAACCTCTGCTGCTAGCACAATTTTTCTTCCCAACCTCATTGGCTCCCAACTTTCTGCTTGACCTTTTACAATCTGTGTGCGGCAGAACTTCATTACAACCTTTTAATGATGCACAAATGGCACACAACACCAAGGTCACAGCACATCCCCAGTGAGAACTTCTCCCAACACCTCCTGAACAGACAACGAGTTTTCATTTAAAGACACAGACAGTCCAGTGGAGGAAAAAAACCTCAGGACTTAGCATGGGTCTCAACAGTTACTAATGTACAAAAAAAGTGACCATTATACAGAATGAGTATCTGCTCTCAAAAAATGTTTTAAGAAACAAGTTGATGTCTCAAGCTGTCAGTGAGCAAATGAAAAAAATGGCTCATTTAGGAAACTCAGAAAAATAATAGTATTTTCCTGTATAGAAAGATTATTCAAATCTTCAGAAGATAAAAAAAATGTACTAAGGGCTCAGCAACATTCATCCATCTAGCACATTAGAAATCTTTCTAATGTCACAGCAGTCAAATGAATATCAGATGATAGATTTTATTCCAAATAATCACCAACTTTTTGTTAAAACAGTTCAATCCTTGTTCTGTAATTTGCCAGCTGGGATGTGGGTTACCAACGCTTAAGCCTATTTTAAACGTATTTCAGTTTTTGTATTGAAAATGCTATATAAATGCAAAGCATCTTGCTATTCAAGCATGTAGACTGTAGAGGACATTATTCAGTATTGGTTAATGTTAAGTCATTGCATACGTACTTATATTGCACCTCAGTTATTGGTGATGCATGGTACAATGTTCCAAATGATTATTTAATATTACCTTGTACACTTTTTGTATATGAGGTTATTGACATTCAAAAGCCACAGAATGACATCTAAAGTTACCTACTAGGCAATGGTGTACTGCTTTACTTCTGACGTTTTGAGCTTCAGTTTATAATATCCAGATTATTCCCATTCATTCTGTGCAGGTACATGCATACAATGGTGCACTAAGCACACTTCAAATGCCCAATTCTTTTTTCTCTTACAGTGGGGAAATTAGGAATAACAAATTGAAGTCAGTGCAGTCAGACATACAACTGCACGGCTAATCTGTGAGGAGAATTAAGACCCAAGCTAACATATATCTCATGATATGCTACTACAGTTACAGTGATCATAGAAATGTAGAACACTTCTATGGGGATCCACAATTTCTCTAGGCAACCTGTTCCAGTGTCTCATCACCCTCATCGTAAAAACTTTCTTCCTAAAGTCCAACCTAAATCTTACCTCTTTCAATTTAAAGCTGTTGCCTCTTGTCTTGTCACTACATGCCTTGGTAAAAAAATCTCTCTACCTCTTTCTTACAAGCTCCCTTTGTATATTGAAAGGCCACAATAAGGTGACCCTCGAGTCTTCTCTTCTGCAAGCTGAAGAAACCCAACTCTCTTAGCTTGTCCTCATAGGAGAGGTGCTGCAGCCCTCTGATCATCTTTGTGGCCTCCTCTGGCCCTGCTCTAGCAGGCTTGTGTCTTTATTGCTCTGGAGACCCCAGAGCTGAAAGCAGTACTCCAGGTGGGGTCTCACCAGAGCAGAGTAGAGGGGGAGAATCGCTTCCCTCAACCTGATATTTAAATAGAAATACTTCACATTGTACTCCCCGAGTTGTCACTGACAGCATTTTCTACTCTTGGCCAAATCATTTAATCTCATTGTACTTCCATTTACCCATTTGTAAAGACTGCATTAAACTTACTTCTCACCCATGGAAGAGTACAGGGATTGTTGTAGTCATAAGTATCTATAAAATCCTTGGACACACAGCAATCTAAAAACGCAAGGCTATGTGTATTACTTTAGGTACTTTGCTATTATTAAAACGGAGGCATCAGGAGTCAAACACAATCCCCGATGCTAGTACAGTTTTAGTACTGACATATTGCCCTGGATGTTAGGTGAGTGGGAAAAGAAACCCCAAAAACCATTTATCATGGACACTTGAATTCTGCTTCCTTTGGACAAAGACTACTTAGGGTCAAACTCGGCTTTCATGACTTTCAGGGAAGTAACATAAATTGTTCTGGATTTACAGCAACATAAATAAAAGCAGATATTGGCTATACTCCTTTCCACAGTTTGTACAAATACATACATTTGGTGCAAGAATATAATGCAAGCTTTACTACCCATGAAATAGACTTGGAAAGCAACACATCTTAAATGCTCACTCTTATGCATTTAAAAAAAAAAAAAAAAAATTCCCACAGTGGGTCAAACCAAAATTCTGGTCTCCAAGTCAGACCAGGGACAAGACTCCAAAGTAGAACTTCGTCATATTGCCCCAAAACACTTGCCCAGCCTCCAGTAATTTCTAGCACACAAACATCTTGAGCTACACTGGTGCTTACAAGTCATTAATGGATTACTCTTCATGAATCTTTCTCCTTACCAACCTCTTTGGTCCTGTATTCAGCAGACTTAGTTCATTTGGTAATTATGTTACAGAATTAATTGGAAGTATAAGAACTGCAGTATGGATGTGAAAAGGATTATTTTAAAAGAAGTAAAGCTCAATATAACGCCTGACATAGCTGCTAATAAAAATTCAAGTTCATGGCTTGATTTTGATCTTGCAGTTCTATAGAACAGATACAATTTCACTGCAGTCACTGGAGTCACATCAGCACAAGATGGTACATGATATGGAGGCAGCAAGACAGAATCAGTGGAAGACGTAATTCTTTCCACAACAACAAAAAAACCCAACCAAACCCAAAAACCCAACAAACACCCCCCCCAACAGACTCAGAAAGTTCACTGTGAGTTAGCACTCCTTTGCAAAACATTCTTTAAGTTTCTTGCTAGAATGACTACTGTAGCTAGGGCTTCTAAGGGAGAAATCTAAGATTTTATTTTAGGGACTACAGCTAGACTTTCCATATGCCACTTAGACAGTAGGAGGTTTATAAGTACTGTATAAAGTAGTCATAGGCAGATGCCTCTATTCACTTTTTAAAACTTTTGCATCTTCTTTTCCATATTTAGAAAAATGTATTTATCTTTCCTTACGTTTTTAAAATATACTTAGTAGCCCCCAGCTGTGCATCCCTATCCAACAAGACAATTGGACACATGTTTTATAGAATACTGTCTGGTCTGCAACTGCAGAACTCTAAAACATCAAATGAGAAATCAAAGCACTAGAAGCTTCTGAATTTTGTTGTAATGTAAGTACCAGGAGTTCTCTTTTAATTAATTAGATTTAAATTGGTCTTAAATTGTAAGTTCTAGGAGGTTTTGCTTTTCATTTCTAACAGGTCCTAAATTACAAAAAGATAAGACTCCATGGAAATCAATCCATAATCCCAATACTTTCATTAGCATTGTCTTGAAATTATAGAAGAATAACAAAATGACTTTATGTAATTAAGCAGGAAGAGAACAGGAACAACTCTAACCGTCAATCAGCAAATAATGAAACTTAATATATGAAAACAGAAAACAGTAAGTGTGGTTTAATGCAGTTTTTATAAAAAAAAAAAAAAAACCAACAAAAACCAAACAAACAAACAAAAAAAAAACCAAAACAAAACACACCACCATCACCAAAACATTCCCTAAAAGGACTTGACATTTCTGAAATATATTTGGACTCATTTCTTACTAATTTGATGAGATTCACATATAGCAGCACAAATAAGATTTTACTGAAGCTGAGACTTCCCTATGACTAAAGCATATTTAACTTACCGAGAGAGGCCTGATCAGAAAAATATTATCTTTAAGTAATATATATAAGCACCCACAAATAATACAAGACTAAGTTCAGTTTATGGCTTGACTACAGAAATTCAGGTGTAAATATTTATATTTAAGAGTGGAGAGGAGGAGGAAGGTGTGTAGTAACTGAGGGAATGGAGAGGTTGGAGGACAGGGATGTGGGCTAGAGAATGGAGATTTATGTATGTGTGTGGAGAAGCAAGGCCCAAACCTTCACAGAGAAGCAAGCTGCAGTCCAGTCTAAAAAGCACGAGAAAAACCTGGAAACATTCATCTGCTGCATATGATACCAAGTAGCAAGATATATTTTATCTTTTCATCTTTGTACATTAATTAGCAATGAAAATTATTAATATTAAATCCTGTATAAAATTGTATTATGGAAAAATGCAGTTAATTGGCCTAACAATTCAATTTACTGAGAACATTGCATGAACCATGGAACATAACTTCTCTAAAGCTTTGTGATATTAAAGTCTGCCCAAGGGATCTTGTAGAAACCCCATTCTTGGACATTTTCACAAACATCCAGACAAGAGCCTGAGCAGCCCCAAACTTTGACAGTAGCCTTATTTTTTGACATGACACTGGAAAACAGACCTGTAAAGGTCTCTTTTAACCTGAATTATTCTGTATTTCTGTGGCTTATTCCTAGCAATTCACTCACACCAAAGGAGCAAAAATATTTTAAAATTATTTTTTAACCAGACTCAGATTTAATTGCTGTGAAGCCAGTTTAAAATTTTGGTTTAAGTTGTTGTTTTTTTTTTCCCCAAAATTCTTCTGTTAGGCTGGTGGCTTTAGCCATGTCTTTTGGAGAAGTGAAAATAACATGCTTAAGTCTTGGAAAGCCATATTTAGCACTGAATACCAGTTATCATGAGGAAATGCTCTTTCTGCAAGGCTCACTCTTGAGATCACTATATGATCTCACAGTAGCAAACCTTAATAAAAAACGACTTCGGCAGCAAACATTTACAGGCATGACCATGTTCTCAAAGTCAGTGATCTTTTGTCTCCCTACTCCTGTCAAGACAGAGAAACTGTGTTAATGGGAAGCATCCCCATTCCTATATCTGTTGTACTAAAATTGTTTTCCATTTGCTCAGGTGGCTCCTACTAGATTAAAACCTTTTGAAAACATACAGCTAACCTGCACATGTACGCAGACAAAATAACTAATTGAATTAGGAACCTGTTTAGTCTGAATTTCATTATTAGTATATATAGCAACGGGGAAAAAACAAAAACAATTAGTACATTGATTTTTACATTACCTTAATTACCAGGATGTGCTAACTGCTTTTCAAATATAGAAGTAGGAAGTCCTTTTCCAACTAAAAGACAAAGATTTTTCCAGAGCAGGGAGTCATCCACGTACAGGATGATGTACTATCACTACCTGTGATATTTTATTTAATTCTACTATTAGTCTTCCTGACAGGGAAAGAGACTTTCGTAACATATATCATATGCACTTAACTCCATATTTGTTAAAACGGTCAATTTAAGGTCACCAAGCCTATGTTTATGTATAGATATACAATTGCATGCATAGATATATAATTGATATAGTTTATTCATCTACACTATAACACCCTAATAATTTTTTTTATTAATACAGATAACTGTAACCACTCAGCCATATCTTGAACAACGTAGTGCACCATGTTGAAATGCTATGCTGTCACATGGCCCTTCAATTTTTTGTTATTCAAATTTTCCCCTTACTTTTTCATATTAAAAATTGGTAACAAGGTTTCCTTCCTGCTGAAGAATTGGCAGAAAGACTTCTGTTACTCCCCTAATGAAGTCCCCAGACAGAACTGACAATTTTCTAAAGAACAAAAGAAGAATGTTGCTCTAAGCTCCAGAACTGACCGTACTGACTGAAAGCTGTGTCTTATCTTGTTGCAAATTAAAGCACTGGGCAAATTACCCCATGCTAGAAAGACCAGAGAAACAGCTTAAATGACATTCATACTCCACATTTCCTAGTTGGTATTGTCAGCAGCTCTTTTGTGGCAAAGCCAGCAACATCTTAATAAGAGTATACAGGTGGAAACGAGACAAAATTGTCATCTCATGGCAGATCTGCCTGGGATCACTTTAAAAAACGATCTAGCACAGGTGGTGCTCTCCAAAAATGGAAAGAAACCATTTCACAGAGGTGTGGGAAAATGAAAATTGTAAATCTGGGCTTCCTTAGAGTGTCTGTTCCTTTCACGTTGTCTGCTCCAGCCCCACACCAACAGGGTTAAATTTTCTCACTCAATAAACTCAAAACACTTTTCAAGAATAGAAACTCCTCTCATGAACTAATTCTAGGAGTTATGTAGATACTATAAATGAAAACCCCTACTGTTTTCATATTTTATTCTTCTAATTCCCTTTATCATTTTATTCTCCCTCTCCTTTAGCATCAGTAATAGCGCAGTGCTATCTCTGCTACCTTGCCTACCTATAGTGTTGCTATTTCTTCTTTCTCAGAGGAATGCAATCTAATCTGACCTCCCAGCTTTCAAATCTCAATCCTCCTACTCCATTTAATGCCTTTATTTTTGTTAGTTGTTGCCACTCTACCTCTTAAGCCATGTCCTGTTTCCACGCCTTGCTTCTCACCAGAAGAATCTGCTAACATGATGTCTCAATGTTATGCTCATCTATTTTATTTTTAGACCATGATTGTCTCAAACTTTTACCATATTAAATTAATTACTAAAGCACAGAAAAATTATGTTAGCTGAAAGAGCTTTTTAAATGCAACTGGTTGTCACAAATTGAAACAAAAATGGTCATGATTACAGAAGACATCCAAACTAACCATAAATGGTCGCTTCACTTCTTTGAGCTTAATTTGTTTAACTATAATTCTCAGCCTCACCTTTTAACCATCCCTTTGTGTCACATTTACTTGGATGTCTTTTATTCACACACCGACATTGTGCAAGCAGAATCAGATACAATTTAGGAGAAAACAATAATTTTGGTTAATAGCTACAGAAGATAGTTTGGCACCAGCATGATCCCCTCGCCTGATGCTGGCACCCAGTGAGTCCCTGCTGGCTGGGCAGTCATCAGTCAAGGGTGGCTGTGGCAGCCACTGCAGATTTTAGAGTGGGCTGATCCTCCGTCTTGCAGAGATGCAACCTTCTGACCCTGCTTTCTCTGGAGTTTTGTATCTTTACATGTCAGTACTTTTCCCTTGATTTACTATAATCATCTCAAGATTTCACTTTTCCATTATTTATTTTCTTATATTGCAAAGCCTTTTCTTACAGACAACCTCATAGATCAATAACACTGGGTTTTTTGGTTTGTTTGTTTGGTTGGTTGGTTATTTTTGGTTTTTTGTTTTGTTTTGTTTTTTCTCAGTAAAACAGCCAATCACACAGCTGTGCTTTATAAACTTGGCTTTGAGTGAGACAGCCAAACGTCTGGGACATGGGTCACAACCTGAGCTCAGCATTACTGAGAATTACAGCCTACTTGTGTCATGAAAACTATTCAACATTTTTCTTGTATTTATTATTAGAAAGTCAGGCAGTTTATATTTTCTGTAAGTATTGGATTCCTATTTTCAAGTGTCCACTCCAAATAGGCTTTCTGCTCATTTCATTTGTTTTGTTAAAATCAATTTCAAATCAGGATTTTGTATTGCAAGACCGAGCCAATCTCATAATATTGCCACAACGTAATAACAAACTGTTGAAAGTTTCTATTGCAATTCCTTCCTTGTAGTAATTAGTAACTAGTGTTTTGCATTATAGCATTATTTAAATTCAATTGCTTGACAGACTTGCTGCATTATTAAACCTTTTGCTCTTGGGGCCTCTATTTCAATTTCTGGTTGTGCTGGTAGCATCTGCACAATGCTCTCCAATGTCAAGTGGCAATTTTCTGAAGTTCATTCTTACTAGTAAGGACCAGTACATGCTCACTGATAGAAAGTTCATTTACTTCCAGGAAAGAAGAAAATGATTAGGGTTAAATTCCCTCTGGCCTTCATTACAGGAACAGATAGAAGGTTTCAAGTTGGTAACTTTCACTGTTTAAACACATTTAACTTTGGCAATAAAAGGCAAACAACTTAAAAAGCATGATGATTATTTGTGTCCCTGTTGCATACATTGTCTAGAATTGGACTTTCAAATGGGAGTGGAAGAGCACTTTAGAGAACTGCTTTTATTCATCTCAGCGAAGCAGTTGGAAATAAAATACTGAGCCAATCGGTAGCAAGATCCCCAATGCGGTGTTAATCGAGGACTTTCGGGCCTACTGACAAGTAACAGGAGGCAAATCCTGCCTTCATACAAAGCAAAACTAGTGTCTACTGAACACAGCAAGATCATAAGGCTTCTGCTAAGAAAAAGAACACCTTATATGCTGACATTTATACATCATATATTTACACACATGATACTAATTTTATACAAAACACATATTCATTCTTATGCCAACACTCTTCTAAAAGAAATGCTAATTATTCCTAGGGACTAGTCACAGCAACTGCATGGGCCGAGACGTGTCAGGGATGACGTGATGGTTGGAGTGACAATGAGTGCCCTGTCGTGATAATGATCCATCTTATAATTTTAGGGATAGGAAGGGAGAAACAAAACATGCAGTTCCATTAAATACCTGCATCACCAAATTTCTTTAGCAGGCCTATGAAGTGAAGCAGATACAGACACCAAGACCCACTCATCTTCAGGGAGTCAATGATTCTTGCAACATTTATCAGGACAGTGGAAATAGCACTGCTGCTTATATCGTCCATCTTTTACAGACAGGGAAACAATTTCAGTTTCCAAATCTGTCAGTTTAACATATGAAGTCCTAATAAATGAAGAACTACCAAGAAAAATAATGTCAAATATTAACATAAGCCAAGATGCAGAACAGGCTTGTCATTCAAATTCTGGTTTCAGGGAATACACTTTTTCTTGAACATGACGTGATGGTTGGAGTCTTGAACATGGTGGTAACTGAATCCAAATTCTAGGATTTTGCTTCTAATCTTAATTTTAGCATGTGTGTTTTACTCTGAAAGAAACCCATGATGATAATTATGATATTTCTGATCTCTCCCTCTTGCTATCAAACTAATCATACCCTCCCATTTGTTGCATTCAGGAGAGTCAGTTTGAATTACACTCATTGGACAAGGTGAGAAAATACATAAAGCAAAAAGTAGATCAAGCAATTTTAATGACTAATAAAACCGACAAAAAAATGTACATTTGGATTTATGCAACGAGACAATTTTGTGAACTTACCATTGCTATGGTTGGTACATTGCTGTTACAGCAAGAAGAATAATCAGAAGACTTATCTAACCCCTAGGGAAAGTACCACTTAAGTGATCTGTATTTAAAAACTTTAATGCTATAATGTCACACAATTGCAAAATAAACTGTGCCAGTGATGAAATTATTAGCTCTCAAGCTACAAGTTTAGAAGCTCCAAGATTCTCCCCGGTCTGAGCAAAGGTATGACATTCATGCAGCACAGGAAGAGGAAGGATTATAAGGGGTGCAAACACAGAAAGTACCTAGAAAACTTCAGAGTTCACAGACACGAGACTGCTCTCTGTGGGCTATATCAGGGAAATTTGTTATTCAAAAGCCATAAAGGAAAATATTCCCTCATATGAGACGTTCTGCAAAATTTAAAAGAAAACTGGTTTTCTTGAACAAATCAAAGAAAACAAAAAAACAAGAGACATTTCTGCAAGAAAACAAAGACACCAGGAAAAAGCTTCAGCATCAATGCCGTTCCCTGTCAAGCTATAGATCTGAAGTAGAAGGGTTCTTGCTGGGATATGTGACACAGAGGAATTAGAGCATATCTGGTCCTTGCAGTGTGGTGCATCACCGTTTCCTGCACAGTGTCACAGTAAATTTGAAGAGTTAGAAGCTTCACTAAGATTTATAATTCTAATTGCGTTGCCGGTTCTGTCCTCTGGAGCAAAATAACCAAATTTTCAGTTACTGAAATGGAGGATCTCTCTGTTTGAAAGGTCCTGTTGTAATTTGCAGTTTATCAATCTGTTCCATAATCTATATAGGATGCTTTCCTTAAAAATTGCCAGTGGCCTATTTTATAAATAAAACACCCTGAGTGTTGAAAGACAGGAAGAAAGGAAAAATACTAGCAAGGGGAAGTGAAAAACTAAAGCACAAGCATAAATAGTCATTAATAAACACCAGCTGACAGTGAAAAGCAGGGGTCTGAATGAAGTTCCAAGACAGTTTTTCTGTAAGTGATGGAGGTAAGAAACATAACTAGTTTCAAAACAGCTTGACACGTATTAATGGTGTTGTGTGATTTGGTTGGCTGCACCACTGGAGACCATAAACTTCATGACTCAGGGTGTCTGCTTCACTTCTATGATGCAGTATTTATCCTAAATCAAGTATTTCACTGGAAAAATAACCTTTCCATTTTCTGTAATCTGAACCATGTACCTTACTGGTTCAAGAGTTGTTAGAAATTTATACACGTGCTGATAGTTATTAAACAACAGAATAATTTGTCCTAGACTTCAATTCTGGGGATGAAAAAAAAAAAAAAGAGAAAAAAGAAACTCCGCCATAACCCCTCCACTCTTGCAATGTTATCTTGCTGAAACCTTGCAGCAAAATTTAAAAACATAGCAGCTGTCATTTACCAGATTCTCTAGTACTCTTCTACAGCCAGATAAGATGAATACAGAAATCTCTAAGGACAGTATATAAACTGCAGTATAAATGGGAAAATGTGAAACAGAATTCATTAAAATACATCAGTAGCTCTACTACCAGCTTAGAATGGATTGATTCAGGAGAAAATCCTGTGCAGAACTTACTGAACTGCTGCTGGCAGGCAGCAAAGGCTCAACATGTGCAAAAGTGATAACTGGTGAGACTGCAGAAGGCCTCTTGGTGATTTAAATGCATAGGCTGCAGACAATTCTGACTGATTCTCCACAATGATTTTTAGTGTTTTATTTGATTACTTTCTGCAGCAAATGTCTGGGAACAGAAGGGTAGCTACATTTTTTTTTATTTTTTTTTTAAAGTATCAGTACCCTTGCTGCCTGCCCAAAAATTTGACTAAGCCTGCTCATCACTTAAGTTGTGTCCTTGCAAGAAAGAAAAAATATTCTGTGATCATGACATGATCTGCCAAGGTTGCTGGCAGTAAAAGAGACCCTCAAGACAGGAATGCATAAACAGAAATGCTGAGGTTCTATTTAGCTTTGTATACAATGAACCTTCCACTCTTTACATTCTCAGGCATACTGAGGCAGAAGTAAATTATGAGTTATTCAACCAAAAATCATCCAGTGAACTAATGGCAGAACCAGATTTAACACCCTGAATCATTATCCCATGCCCTCGAAACCTTTGCCTGCACAACAATAATGGACTCTGATATTTTTTCTTGGCATATAAATACCAACAAGAGTGTGAACTTAGATACAGAGGTACTTGCAACACATCCGACGTTCTATTTTGTCTTAGTCATCTAAACATGTTAAGATATTACTGGGGGGAGTGGGAGGGAGGTGGGGCAGCTATGAGCTGTGTAAATTGTATCCAACCTATCTGAATTTGCCGATTTTAAAGATTTGCCAATAAGCAAACAGATAAATAAATCATATCCACAGCTGATCCAAATGGCCACATCATAAGTCCTTAGGGAAGAGCAGAACAACAACAGATGTTTTGCAAATAAAACCACGTTAGTAGAGATGTATCAACAGAACTTTCAAATCCTCTGATCTTAAATTACACGTCATCCTACAAAGGATGCTTTTGGAATAAAGAAAAAAAACCAAAAAAACCCTGAAATATCAGCCAACCTTATCTAAGGTTGAAGGTATCCACTGATCGAGTCCCATCACCGCTACCAAAGCCAGTGTTGGCAGGGGTAGATGTGCTGCTGCAGCCAGCTCCAGCCTGCGTGCAAAAGCAAATCCAAAAGACGCTCCTAAAATAAATTTCTCTAATCCCCAAACAGAACAGGCAAACTTAGCGTTGATTTCCTAGCTATCAGGTTTCTTTTAACACTTGTAACGCAACTGAGCTACCTCCAACAATGTTTTTTATTTGATATGGCACTTCCTCAGTGTTTTTGCACTTCCTTGCATACAGCTTATTCCTCAACAGACAAGAACAAACACTTCACAATTTGCCACTGGCAGCAATGTTCCTGAAACTTTTTAACTGAAGAACATTAAAGCTTCCTGACAAAATCCAGATCATCCTCTGGATTTTCATTTCCAACCAACTCAAAATTAGACTGTATTTTGAACAGTATTTCATTACTGTTGCTTTCCTTAGCTGTGCTTATTTTGCTTGCCTGATTCTTTGCTGTTTGTTCTTTACATTTTATTTCCTTAAGATTCTTCCACTAACTATCTTAAGATATTTTCATCCATCGTGGACTCATTTAGAGATATGTCCCAAAATCGGTTCTTCCATGTAAGAGTAGATACTTTTATAAATTAGACATGCAAATGTACGTGGCCTATTTAGTACCTTTGAATTCTGCATGCACAGACACAACGCACGCAGGCAGCCAACTAAAGCCATTAGTATTGTGTTTAGCTTTCTGGTGTTTTTCCTCTAACAAAAGCACAGAATATGATAAAGGGCTGAAATGAAGGGAACAGAGATATGCTTTAGCTAATTTTGGTTAGACAAAAATACAAATTTGTAACTGCCATGTGTCACAGCCTTAACGCTGAATTATGGGAGGGGTAGTAAAACACCAGCATGACTTGGGCACATACCAACACACCATGTTTCCCTTCTCGGAAATTCTTCCAGAGATAATACTTCTGGGAATGACACTAATTAGTCACCAATCAACATTACCAGCTCTGTAACACTGTTCCCAGAAACAGCATCTTTCTGTAGTCATCTTTCCAGGAAAAATACATGGTAAGATTATAGAGGGAGGCAAAAAAGGTAATAAGTACTTCGGTATATACGTGGCCAGAGAGTCCTGGCTTTTAAATCGTAGAGACTTTCATAGGCCCATTCTTTCAAAAAAACACTTATGAGTATTTTTTAGTCAGGCAAAACATTGCTGTTGATTAAACTGATGCAATTTTTATCGAACTGCGCTCCTTTGCAGTGTGAAGTGCACACCATTTTTTTTATGTTGTGTAGCATACAAAAATACGAAAACTGTGACTGATCTGTTTGCTTTGGCATAATGGAGCCTTCTGCAGATAATCTGGAAAAACCAATCTGCATTGCAACCTTTACCAACATGAACAGATACTTCCCTCAGTTTCGTTAACTGGGTTACAGGATTTGGACCCAACAGCAGTTTCAGAGAGGAAGGTACTGGAATACTTAAAAGGCAGCTAAACAGGTTACAGCCATTGATTTCATAGGAAGTTAGATCTATAACTTGGTTAGGTGCCTCATGAAAATCCAAACTGCTGCACAGTTTAGATGCTCAGGCAACAGTGAATCTGGCTCTAGCTTTTCAATAATAAAAGCTATTGCATAAATTCTTGATCATTTTATCATTTCAATGGAATTCCAAATCCCTGCACAAACTTAGATATTACTTCCAAGTCACCACATATGAATTAATTTTCTTAACCAGGTTTCGGCAGCTGTTTTTTCCTGCCTTATGTACTCCAGGGTCAAGGATTGATCTGATAGGAGAACAGTGTTTAAATAGCAATGAATTTAATTTGACCACTAAAGATTGTGAAAGTCACTGTACTGTAGCATATTCATGGTCACTTAAAATGTGCTGAAACATTCACATTAGCACTTATGTTGGAATATGGCATGGATGCTAATGTAAAATGAATCCTTTACAAGTTCATATGGATTTCCTCAAATAGATACTGTAATAGATTTCCTTTTCAAAGCAGATCTAATTGCAACTTTGGGAAGAATATTCCATGAAATAGATATCTACCTTGAAATAATTAATCAGAATTACAGTATTAACTACCTCATCAGTGAAATTAGGAGTGTGGGGGCTGTTTTATAAGCAGTCCGTAAGGTAAAATGGAATTAATACAATTGTACAGTTTATCATCCTTTAAAAGAGAAAAAAAGTTTGCCCTACTGTTTTCAGCAGATATTGGAAGTACTTTCAACGAAGTTGAACCAAGTTTTGTTGGGTCTCACTGCTAAAATACTTAAATTTTGGTATAAATATAAAAATATGCAAATTCAGCTTCATCTGGGATTTGTTACAGAGGGAATCAACAATAAAGATAATTGTGAACAATAGAATTGCTAATTGACTCAAATTATGCACACTGGCTTTGTAATTTGGAGAAATGATCAGCAAAAAGGATACCTTAAAACCTTTACTCGATTCCAAGCATAGGTTGTACCAGGGATAACTTCAGTAATTCTGTGCCAGAAGAACACTGAAGAAATTGCTTGGAAGGAAACCTGCAGAATGCATGTGCTCATTTTCATGAAGGCAATGAGAATTTACTCACTTGAGCTTTAGTTTAAGGCTTATTGGAAGATCAAAATATTTTGGGTTATGTCCCTGGCTAATGTAGGTAATGAAGGTATCCTTTCCACATCACTGCTTTTCTTAGTGACCACAGTCCAACAAAAACAGCAACAAAGAAAGTGGAAACAACCAAAGCCACCAGGATATTATTTCTTAGCCCTATAAAAGAATGGTGAGATTATTTGCTTGAACTTCTTTTGTTGTTATTAGCAGTGACTATGAAGAGGCCAAAATGTTTTGGCATTCATTACACAATAAAATATTGCTAAAATAACATATCTAGGAGACCTATCAAAATGTTAACTGTTAAGAGAATATATGCTCCATGGGGTTTTTTTTCCCCAATTTGGAACTTTTGCTGTCTTTTCCCTTTGTGCTTGTTAGAGAGAAAGGAAGAACCAACACCGTTTAAACATTACTGGCTCTGCAGACTGTAAAAGGAAGGTTTCTTTGTTAGATACTAACTGACAGATAGCAATGACGGCTCACTTTTCAAAATTTTATTCCTGCCTCTTCATGGAGACCTTTAAAGAGGAACACATACCTATGCAATCTCCCTTTCCTCATTTGCTGAGGGCAAACTTTGACAATACTTAGCAAAAAAAACCTCACAAGCAAACAGAAAAAACTCACAAACAGTAAATCTTTTGTCAAAGACATTACAGCCTTCATGCAGCAAGAAACCTCATAATATTTTTACCTTCAAAAATGCTCTCAGGTGACCGCCAATCAAATGAACATAAACATGGCTTTAAGTCAATCTGTTAGGTATTTTATGAGAGAGGATGTGAAATACTGAAAATGATAAACAGGTTGAAAATAGAGAGTTTCTGTTCTTCAGGGTTTTTTGTTTTTTGGTGTGGTGTTTTTTTTTTTCTTTCTTTCTTTAGGGATGATCTTTCCATTTCCCTAGTTCCATTCCTTCCGTGCTCTGAGGGAAAATATAATGTAAGGAAAAACATGTATGCCGTTTTCCTGATCTCTTAAATGGGCTTATTTATTGAAATTATTCTTTAAAATGTAAAGCAATATATGTATCAACTACTGTTAACATTTTCTAGTAAGACTGTAAATGTAAAAAGAAATCTATTCATATAAAATTCTATTATCTATGCAAGATGGCTCAAGAACATATATATTCAGATGTGGCATATACCGCATTAGAAACTAATAAAATATCAGATAATTATGAAGAAACAGCCTGCAGATCTGATTATAGATATGAAGCCTCTCCCGAGATATTTAAACTTATTTTAAGCAACATTGTGTCTACACTCTTATTTCCAGAGCTGAAGGAAAATGAACAGAGTATTTTCTTCAGCGCCGCTCTCCATGAGAATGCTATTTCACACTTACCGCTTGAACTCCACTAAAATGCTAATGACAAATTGTTATTAGATGTCAAGTAGGGGATACATCTGCCAGGCAGAAGGATGATAACAACCTTCAGGACTGCTAGATCTGGACCTGCATCAGAATCTGGTCTAAGGCCAGGAAGAGCAATTCAATGAAGCCCAGGGGAGGTTTCTGCCTGAAACGTCCCAGCGTGTCATCAGGAAAATCAGAACGAGAAGTGTGAGCAGTAACCGGGTGACCCTAACCACTCTCTGAGCAAAGCTGTATGGTGTTGACCTGTACCTGTTCTCTACCAGTCCACTGGTTAATGGAAAGTCTTACAGACAGTACAATTACGGTGTCCAGAACACAGCACTGCCTTAACTGCTTTTTATAACTAACTTTTTGTTTGATTGGGCTAATCTTCTACTAGAAATTTAAGCATATTTTTATGTTAGCAAGACCATTTAAAATATTGCACTCACTGCAATATATTTCCATGCTTTTCTCTGAAGGAATTAATATACAGTAATTCATGTTACTATTCTCAAATGACAATGACAACAAAATAAGATTAATAACTGCTGCAAACAACTTGCCAAAGAAAGTCATCCAGCTAATGCTACAGAGAATGCTTCTGCCAACCCACTGAAGAAAGAAGCACAATTCAGAGATTGTTTCATTTACTCTTTGTAAGTATATTTAGCAGAGATCCTGGGCCAGAAACAGAGATGACAAATGGAGGTATAAATTATAGACTAGTAATGAGAGAAAGGCAGAGTAAATTGGCATAAGTTTAAAAAAAAAAAAAAAAAAAAGTAATTTAGAACCTTAAATTCTGAAAATGGCTGTGACATGGAGTGTAAGACCAGTGATGACCCTTTGGCATTGTGTTGAGAAAATTTTAAACTGGTACTAGAATTCTTATTTATGTATCTCTCTAGTTGGAAAATGACATATTTCCATGATTTCTAAGTGAACATTTAAAGATTTATGAAAGTACTTACCAAAGATTTGTTGTATGCATTAACAGCCACACAACTTATAAGATCAAAAATACAAACATGCAAACTACTCACCAGAATGCAAATATAAAGGGTATGTGCAAAAGGAAAAAATTAAATGGCTAAAATTGAACTAATAGCATTACAAACTTTACAACACTTTTTTTTTAGTATAGATTTAGTTTTTAAGGAAACAGGCATGTCACTTTGACAATATAACTATGCACATTTTAACCAAATGTTAATATAAAAAAAAAAATCTATTCAGTGAATAATAATGGGAAAGTATTACATTTATTTAATCCTTCACACAATGGAGCCAATGTGCCTACCAATTGGTCTATTCACACATAAATTGTATTTAACAGCTTCCTGTTAATATGTCGTAGTTATATAATGAAAACCCAGCAATCTTAAAGCTCAAGCATCCTTGTTCCTCTGCTGCCATCAAACTGAGCAGTAATTGAGTCATTCAGGAAAGTACATTTGACCTTGAAGCTTTAAATTTTGATTATCCCACCACGTCACAAAACTAGATGTAAAGTTCTCTGTAATTTTCTTTTTCTTAAAAAGTGGGAGGCAGTAATAGATCTTGCATTTTGATAGTTTAGAACCAATACCATTTTCATGAGAATCAAATAGAAAATTGTGGCTCATTTCAATAAAATCTGGATCTGGTGATTTTTTCAGTGGAGTTTTCTGAAGACAAGAGACAATAAATCATCAATAAATTCATAAATTTTCATTGAGAACATTAGAAAAATTGATGAAGCAAAGCCTTAGCTCACACAGATTCAATTTTTTAATTGTGTGTTTCACCAACCATAAGCCATTTAACTAATAAGCAATTCAGAAATCTGTCAGAGTAGAATCTGTAACTATATTGTATTACAGGAAAAATATCAGTTAAGAAGAACATGTGCAGCACACAATAAGCAGGTTTACTGGTACACACCTTATTCCTTCGGTATTTAAAAAAAAAAAGGCAACTTCAGCGTACATGAGACTTCCAGGTGATTTTCAAAGCTTTGTGCTTTATATTGACTGTAGTGGAATATGTACCACGTAGTGCTACAAATTCTTGGTTTGATTGTCTCGACTGTTGCTTTAGATGTTACACAGAAACATTTCGTTTTGTTGGCCAAAAGGACTATCAGGCAAATCTGTCTAACAAAAAAGTTTACTCTGAGCCAAGACTGTAGCAAAAAAGAAAGCCCCTTGCAAGTCCTGTTCTATCTCCCGTCTCCCTGCTCGTGAAAGAAAAAAAAAAAAACAAACGCACCCATGCCCATGTCCTCTAGTAGTCTAAGTAGCCTGTACAGCCAAAAGCTGTCCTAGTGTCACATCTCAGTCTGTGATAGCTCAAAGAAAATTCCAACCCCACTGAATACATCATGCATCTTACAAGTAGTATTGCTCTCCTTCCACTCAAGGAGAAAACAAAGCTAGTTCAATATAGATGTGGCCGATGGTGGGCAAAGCATTCATTAGCAAGGCAGAGACACTGAACTTCAGGAGATCCTAAATATGTGCTTGATTCTTAAATACTGATCTGACTTGCTAATTCTTCAGTTTGCGCTTTAGGATATCATAAGGGCCTTTTCATGTAATTTAAGACTCAATCAAGCAGCATCATCTTACTACAGTCTTATTCAACATGTTATCTACCTTACTTTTCTTCAAAGTCTGGCTAGCATACATGACTAACAGCACTATACATACAGAAGAAATAAACTGAACTTATTTTGGTATGAGTCCAATGCAGAATTTGATACAATCCATGCTAGTAGCACTGGTTTCTAATCTGAGTTTCTTTTAGAAGAATGACTCTCCAGAAAATATCAATAAATCCATTGTATGTATTTCAGTAAAATTCCTTATGAGGACAGGCTGAGCGAGTTGGGATTGTTCAGCCTGGAGAAGAGAAGGCTCCGGGGAGATTTTGAGTGGCCTCCCAGGGCTGAAAGGGACTGCAGGAAAGATGGTGAGGGACTCTTGATCAGGGGGTGTAGGGATAGGATGAGGGGTAGTGGTTTTAAACCGAGAAACTTAGGTTAGACATAAGGAAGCAGCTCTTCCCTGTGAGGGTGGTGAGGCCCTGGCACAGGCTGCCCAGAGCAGCTGTGGCTGCCCCCTCCCTGGAAGGGTTCAAGGCCAGGTTGGACGGGGCTTTGGGCAACCTGGGCTGGTGGAAGGTGGGAACCTTCATGGAACCCCATGGCAGGGGGTTGGGATTGGATGGGCTTTGAGGTCCCTTCCAACCCAAACCATTCGGGGATTCTGTATCTATTCACTTTAATCAATTAAACATTCCCATTCACTTTCTCCAAGTTTGCTTATAATACCACATGTGTGCTGATTTAGGTCCAGTGCCACTCTTAAGCGTTACATATGAAATTTTAAAATAACTAATGATTAAAAATAATCATACTTAAAGCCTGATGGATTTGACATAAATTTGTTAATACAAATTAAACATGTCTGAAC
The DNA here is from genome assembly GCF_965140245.1 of Athene noctua. Classification (NCBI taxonomy): domain Eukaryota; kingdom Metazoa; phylum Chordata; class Aves; order Strigiformes; family Strigidae; genus Athene; species Athene noctua. The sequence continues at coordinate 23,298,129 of NC_134044.1, forward strand.
TAAAATTTTATATTTTTGACTCAAGAAATGGTCAAAACCATGTCACATGGGAAAAGCAACAAGTTTGTAACCTGTTGCACCATCTACTGACCAAAAAATACTACAACAGATCTCAGAAAAATCTAAGTCAAGAAGTCAAAGAATTTATTTAAAAGCAAAATACATGTATACATGATATGCATGTGGTTTCTCTAAGCCACAGTGATCATGACTCTAATATTTTGGATGTCATTGCAGTGATACTATAGACAGTACATGTATGTAGGACATAATTACTCTTAGTTATATATGGCAATAAGGACAGTGTTTGGTTTTTGTTGTGTGTTTTTTGGGTTTGTTTTTTTAAATATAATACATCTGACTGAATTTCACAGTGGCTAACTGCCCATAAAACCTTTTTCTTTTTGGAATCATTCATTGGATCTTTAATGTATAGCTGTCACACAACTCAAGCTTTCCACCCAGAATAGCTGAAATGTTACCTTTCCACTGTATATAGGTCACAAATTATAACAATGTTGAGATTTTCTTGGTGACACGAAAATCTATCAAAAACAGCTGCAAGATGTCCCCTACTTATTTACATATTTTAACAAAAGCCAAGGGGAAAAAAAAAAAAAAAAAAAAAAGGGCTATTTATCTATGGGGCCTGGAGATCCTCTTGTTCTATTAAACTTTATAATTATTCACTGTAATTGCCTCGCTTTTTTTAAACAAATATGGAAAAATAAATCAAGACACTTTTCTCACTGGGAAAGAAGATAAATACTGCAAGCCCAAGCTGTCTATAACAATATGCTGTAACTACATATGAATATTTTTCCTTTCCAAATGATTGCTGAAAAGATGCAGTAGCACACGATGAATTAAAAAGGTACTATTCCCTATTTATAGAACACCAGCATAATTACAACACAAAGAATGCTGTTATTTCCAGCTATGTGTATACAAGGAAGAGACTAGGAAATTGTAAGGCGAAAAGAGAACTGCAGAAGTAGTAATTATGAAGATGGAAAGAATTACTTATGAAGAAAGAGTAGAAGGAATAATATGCATAGCTTCGCTCAATAATTAGTAAATGGACTCACTATTACTGTGTACAAGTATTCCAAAGATGTAAACAGGAGTGCAAGGGGACTTTGCTAGAAATAACGGGCTGAAGTAAAGCAGAAAAAAGTTTAACTGTAACACTTTAAATTTTTCATTTCTAAGCAATCCCAGGCCCTTTAATTTTGTGTCTTGCTGGTGACTTTCCATAAAGATTACCAAAGAACACAATTAAGCACACTTTTTGCTTTTAAAACACTACCTTGCAGCACTACAGTTGGAATGTTATGACTCTAGATTTGTTATTGATTTTAAATAAAAGTTCAGGGAAAAAAACCCACTTAACAATTGTACTCAGTGTTTTCAATAGCAAAATGAAGGCAAAAGAGGATAATAATACAAATTATTGAAAAAGAGTAGCATGAAGGATCTTGACTTGTAACTTTCTGATCCAATCCCCAATTCATAACACATCCCTCAGTAAAGTGAAAAGGAAAAGCTTTTTAAGCACTTGACAAGGGCATACACCCTTTCTAGAGTTGATTGAAATCCTCATGTATATGGCTGCACACAGCACTACAGAAATGGTTAACGAGGATAAGCAAAACAAATAATGCATCAACAAAATCATCAGCTAATGCTTAAATGGTTTGGTTAATAGTTAAATGAGAATAATTCATTGATTCCATGACAGGGAGACACTGCCCGGAACTAGAGAGATATCACCAAATGTATTTTTCCTTTCTGAATGGTATGAACCATGAAGTCATTTAAGTCACACAACAATAACCGAGCTGCTCTGGATAGCAAAACTATTACATTAACAAAGTAAACAAATTCAGACAAGAAACTGAGATCAGGAGCTGTTAAACATTAAAAAAGTCACGATAGAACTTTGTGATTCAGGTATGAATTTGTATCAGCCTGCAAAACCAAGTCAATAAACACAGGGATTTGGGTAGGGATTTGCCTTACACTGTTTAGAGGTATAGAACATACAATCCACATGGCTACCTTCAGAGTCATGGTGCCCAAGAACTTCTGAAAAAGCTAAAATGATGCTCCAACTTAACATATATTACTCTTCTTTCCCCTTGTCCCCCTCTTTCAGGAGCTCTCATGTAGCCTAACTCTCCTAGCTAAAGTTCTTTTTCTCCTAAATCCACTGAAAAGCTTTACAGGGTTTTATAAACATCAGTGAAGCCTAGCCTACATCCTCAGCATGAAAAAGGAAATTGTTCTATCAAATTACTGTGATGAAAAAAATCAGATCTGATTTCTTACAGGACAGGGTTCATAGTTCTGCTAATTAAGTGAGCATTAAGCAACAAAAGCTTAAAAACCAGCTTGCTTGCTTTTAAAAGTTCACTGGAGTAGCGCTAAATGAAATCAGAAAACTAAGACTAAAGAAGCCCTTACTGATCTGAATAACGGCTCCTGCTTATTGACCACCCCACAAAATTCAGTCATACCTAAATTACATTCACTAATATAACGGTCCTGTTCCCCTTCAAGGCTGATACAGCACTAAAGCAATCTTAAAGGTGCTAGTGTTCATGTCAAGCTTGCTTGGAAAAATAAAATAAAATACATTATCTCAGCTGTATAATTTTATGCCAGATCAACAATTCATTTATGGCAAGTGTTGTAAACTTTTTTCAGCTGCCACTTGAGAGAAAAGACAGTGTCTAGCACCTCAGTGGATCCACATCCTCAGAACTTGTGAAAGACAGGTAAAGTTTTTAATCAGTAAGTGTAATCTTTGTTCTTTTTCAAGAAAAGGGAGAACAGTAGAATCACTGAACTTGAAAATCAATAAAGTGAAGCAGTTTAAAGTAATAAGAATTATAATACTACCTATGAGCACTTGAAAGATAACATGGATCAAGGTTATTTCAATTCATAAGTCAGTCATATCTTGTAGGTGAGAAGGGAAATAGCAATTTCACATTTTGACTTCAGAAATGCTTTTCACACAATCACACTTTACACTGTCATAATCAAGACAAAGAAATATAGTATAGGTCTGAGAGAAGGAAGCAGTAGAACATAATGCTAGGACAAGGCATACATTTTTACACATTCAGCAAGAATAACTACCTGCACAAATGCAAGACACTGAACAGTTGGTTGTGTGTCCACTGTTTAAAAAAAACAAAAAACCAAAAATCTCAGAATTACAATGGATCGGAAGTTGACTATCCCTCAGTTTATCAAACAAGACAGACATCATAATGAGTTAAATTCACAGTACTTTGTTTGGATAACAAGCTAGCTTTCCATCCTACTGATTAGTCTTAAGGCCTACAGTGCAGCCTATGCAGCCCAACTTTAAGTACTCCAGAAAAGCTGTGGGTTAACTCAACCACAACTGTGTAAAACACCATCTAAGCCAACAAATTCCAGGAAGCTATTTATGATTAAAATGGTATCAGACCAAGAGGATCCAGAACGCTGACATTTAAATATGTAAGAGGTGGTTGCAGAGATGAAGGGAATAAAATATACCCCGTATCTCATACATATATACATGAAGCAAATAACAGTGGACTTAAACTGCAGAGATAGAAATTTTGGTATATATCATCATAGAATCATTTAGATTTGTATGTTCTTCTGGAAATCATCGGTCCAGCCTCCTCAAAACAGGTCTAACTTCAAGTTATATCTTTAAAGGTAGGAAAGGAAATCTCTTTCATGGTATGACTATAAGAACAGACTGCTTCCAACTACTGGTATCTCCACTATTTGAAACCAAGAACAGATTGCATGGGAAGAATAAGAATTTCTGCCACGTTTGGGAAAAGGAATGAATCCCTTGAGATCCTGTTCTACAGTTTGTAACCTTGATTCTTCAGCCCCTTCATGCCTAGCACACCACCACCAACAAAAATTTGTTTTAACGATATTTAAAGATTCTGCAAGACAGCTTTTCACAACATTTAGTGAGAAAGTACACGTAGGGAGATTCATACGTTACTGACACCAGCCATGAAAAACAAACTGCATTATTTGCCAAACATCAATTTATAAAATATCATTTAGTTGTTTCTCTGCAAAAACCAAATTAGTGTTATTGTATGAAATATTCATGAATATACATTACTGTACAAACATTTTGCACAACAGCTGCGAGTTGTTTACTAATTCCTGGTTTAAATCATAATGACAGTATTTTGAGGAGGTGAATATTGCTGTAACTATGTTTATAAGTGAGGATTAATCAAGTAGCCAATGGAGTAAACAACTGCATTATCACCACTGGTATCACAGGATCTTGAAAGGCACAAAAATTTTCATTAAAAGTAGAATTTAAATTTCTATAGAAGAAAATTTTTTTTGTTGTTTTGTGGGAAATACAATAGGTGGAAACTAAAAAAGGTTGTCAAATGTCTCAAGAATAATTTTTCCAGACACGTTTCAATGCAAGTTCTGAGAACAGAAGAATGAAATTTACAGCAGGAAGATGAGATGGAAGCATGAAAAATTAAGGACTTATTTTTTTCACCTTACTGAGATCTTTTGCTTAAAAATAAAAGAAACTATACATTTTGTGCAAGGCAACGCCCAGCTCTAAATTGCATAGTTGTCAAGTAAAACTTATTATTATTTTCATTTTGTTGACCCCTGCCAACTGCCTCTTCTAAATGAGGAGATCCACTACCAGGATTTGTGTATACGCTTACATGAAAACAAAACTGAGTGTGTTGAGTTACAAGCATAGAAAGAGTTTCATATGATTTTTAAATTCTCTTTAAGCTTTCTCCCCTCTTCCCTGTTTTTTCCTTGACTGCTTACTTGCATTTGAACAATAAGGAGATTCCATAAAGGAACTGTACCTGTACCAATGATGCTGTTCAGGGATTCCTACATTTTGCATCTTTCTATTTAATCATTCCAGGACAAATCAAACCTCACTAACCCACAGAATAGTTCCCGTGATGAGATAGTGACTACTACATCATAATGCCAGAGTATATCCAGATCCTGGTGCAGGATTATTCAAGTTGTAGAACGTGATGCTGGTAAAGAGTCCAACACTCAAGGAGAAAAAGTTACAAGCAACCAAGTCTTGCTAAAGTGAATGCTGCATCTGGTGTTTGCATCATTTTGCATATAAATAAAAGCAAAGCTAGATTTGGAAGTTAAAGAATCATATTCCTTAAGATTAGGGGCATCCAAATGATGATGAAGATAAGATTAGGATAATTTGCATCTCCTTCTGAAAGCTTCAGGAGTCCAGTTCCAGTCCCAGCTGCATTGCAGTAATGACATTAAAGCTTTTATTATTCACTTCAGTAAAAAAAGATTTCTCACAGAGGTGGAGTTACAGGATCTTGCTCAACATCTGAGTCTATATTTGCATGCAAATTATCGCTAAACATAAACGAGACAAGTCCTACAATTTGTTATGGGTAACCCTTGCACAAACACACAATACTATGTGTGTGCACAAGGATATTTAAAACAAGTTAATTTCGTTTTGCAATCGCAAAAATTTCAACAGAAAATGAATAAACTACAGGTCTTGTAAATAAATTTGGAGAATAACTAACAGCAAATTTTCTGTTATTAATACAGCAACCACAGAGTCATCTTATATTGGTTTGTAGATCGCCATAGATTTTCTCTATCACTTTTCCATATCAAAGCTGGCTGAGATGTACTTCTGTATATGTTTCATTACACTTCCGAATGGTATTGGACCTCTCGTTTATGCTGGAGGAATAGAGATACTGGAGAGAAAAAGATATACAGTTCCCAAAACCTTGGCTCCTCAGAACTACGTGCCCTCAGGAAACAATTTTTAAGTTTGATGTGGTAGGTATTTCCTACTTCTATTTGGTCACATATGATTTTTTTCTGCTCTTGAAAAATGCAGAGTTTTTCATAGCCATAAAGTTAATTTTTTTACTCCTGTTATTAATATACCGGTATTCTGACAGCCGTTACAGGAATATTCATTAATAACACACATATTAGGGAAACTGATTAATATAATGCAATAAAAGGGGCATGAAATTCATTTTTTACAGAATATAAATGAAAAACATACATAAACTTTGATCTTCTGCCACGAAGCATTCTGCAAGAATTGATTTGATTTTATTTGTTATCATAAACAATGTGTTTACATGACACGCATATTTTAGGCAGAAAATTTACAATAAATCTTTCATTTAGAACACATCTGTAACTACACATGGTAATCCTATACATACAAGACAACTTTTATCAACTCTAATTGTTCACTGATAACACATCTGATTATTTGCCCCAAGGCAACATTATAAATTCTAAGTTGTTTCTTCACAGTTGTAATTACCATATGCTTTCATTAATCTGATTCTGTTAGCTCATTCTTTGCTTCGTGATCTTTGTGTCAATCAATTATACTTCCAGGGCATGCATCAAACCAATTAGAATGGATTTGGGAAACTGGAAATGTAATTTTTTAGTTCTGAGGAATTGTTCCAACAATCTGTGTCACAAAAACTGTTTTTTTGAACACAAGTGACTATACGACCACTGTGTTTCCAAGGGGCTGCATTTACTCTTCTGTACAACATCCAGTACTTCTCTGTCCACTCTTTAATAAACTGTAATCACACAGGTGTCTGTTAAAAATATTGGTAAAACGCAGTATTTTCTGCTTTTTGAACATGTCAAAAGGGTAAAGGAGGAGCTGCTCTGGAGCAACTACACACTTGATGATGTTTCTTAACTTCTTGGGAGAAGTTTGCAAGGAACTGCAAACTCGATTCAGACAGTACTTTGCAGTTCAGTAATTCAGTTCTTTGTCTCTAATTAACATGACCCTGGATTAAATAGTCTATTCGTAAACAAAAGAGATTCAGAGTCTAGGCACCAAAGATAAATTTATTGTTAATACATGATAAGTTACTACTGTAATTCTGATTGTGTAAAACAATCCCAGCAAAAATATGCACTCAAAATTTTAAGCAACATTGACTGTCATTAAAAAAACCCAAAATGGAAGCCTGTATTGAACACAGGGCTGGAAACTAAGTTGGAATTGTCATAGGATAGTAAACAGACTGTTTATTTTTAACTTACTTTAAAGAATGCCTATACATATTTTTTATAAAAATGTATTTTAGCAGCACGATAAAAACTGAAGATTATTAATCCCAATGGTGACAATATGACGGCTAGTTAAACAATAAATCTTTACATGACCTTTGTTTACAGTATTTACTTAAGGGGAAAAAACACCCACCTTTTGTAGGTATCAGATTTTATTACAATGCCTTAATCACAGTCTGAATATACAGAATACACAGTACATCATCTGGCTATAAAATAGATCCTACCTGTTACTCACTTAGCCAATTTCATTATAGTTAATTTACAGCATGAACACTGCAGAAATCAAAGCAGGTACATTTTAAAAAGTAGCCTGCTAAATGCAGCTACTATGACCACACAGATGACAAACTCATAGGACTTGGAAAGCATTGTTGATATAAAGCAGAATACCATGAATCAATACTAAAACCAAAGTGAATATTCAAATAGCATCACTATTTTGTTCCTTTCATCAAATGTAACTCAAGAAATAGATTTTTTCACCTGACAAGTGCCTCACCTCAATAGTATTAATTAGAAATTAAACAGTATGATCACTGTGTTCTTCAGTGGAAGGACACTAATGAGGTGTCTGAGTGGGAAGACATATAACCTGGGTTGGAAAAATTTTGAGGAAATATCTTAGTTTATAGTATCTTTCTGGATCATGACCGGAACCATCATTCACTCTTACTTCTCCAATGACTAAGAAAAAGAGATGGACTTGTCAAATCTATATGGCCTTAGGGTATTTTGGAAGCCTCTGGGCTACTTAAAGGGCTGCTCCAGCCTAGTAAATCCCTTGAATAATGCCAGGAAAACAAGTGGCAGATGCACCTCCATAGCTTCATTTGGGAAAGTATGATGATACAGCTGTTCATTTGGACAGGTTGCAAATTAAGACATCTCAGAGCATCTCACCATCTCCTACAGTCATCCAACTGCCTATGTATTGTGGTGGCTGATAAAGGTATTTCCTATCCAACCGAACATAAACTGAATGGAAATTGAGTGTCTTCTTGCCAATTTAAGGCTTTGTTTGGTGCTTTTATTATTGCACTTTAGTATATTTTTATACTTGGCTCCTATCTCGGACATATCCAAATTTACATGAAAGCACTCAAGTTCCATTTCTGAAGGCCAAGTATTTAGTGGGTTGCAAGTCTCCAAACATATCAGAGACACCCACCACAGAAACAGAAAGCTGAGAGCCTTTCAGCTTGCTGCTTATCCCTGACAAAAGGATTTCTACCTTGGCTATGGCTTTCACTGTGTCCAGTCCCATAGGAAGACAACCCAAGTGCTAAGAAGATCACAAAGCAATCACTGCTGGCTTTAGGAACAATTTAATTACAAAATTATCTAAAATAGGTGAGTAATATTGAGATAATTTAATTTCATAATGAAACGTGAAAATTTTTTAATTTTTTTTTTTTTTTTAAATTTCTGGTGGAAAGCAAACTGCAACTTTTGATCAGCTCAAAAGTTACTTCAGATTTTGAGAACAGTATCCTTCCTGAACTATATGAGTTTATCCAAAGTTAACCATAAAAAAAAAGTGATTGAGGATACGGCCCTAAGGAGGTGCAGGCTCCTCTCCAATGGTGTTGGTCTTCTTTATACTTTAAATCTTAAATTTGCCAAGTGAGTTCTCACACTTGTTTCTCATGTTTGATAAATGGATACTCTACTCCTTCCAAACTTATTTATATGATCAACAGTTTAATTGCAACATAGTAAATATTAAAAATTCAGCCTCCTAATCCTATTATTTTAAAAAACAAAACACATCAAATGGTCTGAAATATAATTTCCATGCTAAAGAGTGAACATTTATAACTGTTATTTATATTTCTACATTAGCAAACATCTCTCTACATTCCTGACTTCAACACAGGCCATAAGTACATTTATAATTACAGTTTCCATTCATGCAAATGACAGTTATGCCTTGGTATTTATCAATGGAAACGCTAGAGAATTCTAAGTGAGCACGACATCCAAAATCATTAAAAAACCTCTCTATCAACAGTTGACATACAGTAACACATTGAACAGAGTTAAATGTTTGTCTTTGGAGATTTTGTGCATTAGCTTAAAAAGGGATTGATAATGCCAGAATTAGTGATGGATTTGTCTGTGGTTTGCTGTCGCCTGTTTATCTGAGATGCATTACTGGAAATAATCTCCCTGCGAAATAAACATCCCAATATAAAAACAAGATTAATTAGAAACTCAATCCAAGCAAGCCATTTACCAAATCAAAAAGAAAAATGGACAATTTTTTTTTTTTTGACAAAAAAAAAAAAATCCTACCAGGTTGCCTTTTACAGAGATAAACATTTCTATGTCAGACTACACAGGTTACATCTGTTAACCTAACAGACACTCTTCCGTATAAATGTTTGTGAGAAGACATATAGTGACAGTCACTTCTCTTAAAACAATGGTTTAAACCAGAGTGAAACATGTCAAAAACATGAGATTAAAAAAAAAAAAAAAGAAATTAAAGTTCACATGGGGTTATTGCATTGTTTTAGGTAGCTAAGCCCTTCCTGCATTAGGCTACTTCTGAAAGGTTCAGTCCAATAAATTCTTTAAACTATGCCTATAAAATAATTCATATCCAGTGTTCAAGGTTTAAAGCTACTGTAGAGTCCTGGGTGGGACAACTTGCCAAAGACTGAAATTCTATTTATGAGTTCTCTCAACTCACCAGTTCTTAAGTATCTTTATCTACAAAACATGTATGAAAGCATAAGTGGCTCAGCAAGCGGCAATGTAGCACAGAAGTCCTTAGAGGATTACACAGATTTACTGGCTAAACCCCCAGTCAGTAGTGTTATGGCTTACATATGTGTTTTTACAGTAGCTGCTACAGTGATTAAACAACAAAGGACTTTTAAAATATAATAATGACTTCATAAAAAGTCCTTTGCTTCTTTTAATCTATTCTGTCATGGTTCTCCTCCTGACAGTCTGATCCCTCGTTCAGTGGCTCTTTGAAGGCTTCTCTGTGAAGCTTCTCAGCGTTGTATCCCCAATCACTTTTATGGTTATCTTTGGGTAATCGCATATACAAATGAAATTCTGTCTGAACAAGATTTCAGATTCCATGTGAAATCTCTTCTTTCTCTGAATCTACAAGGGCACGTGGGTTAAGGCTGACGTACCTGAACCAGCTTTAACAGAACTCCTTTAGGTAGCAATTCAGTGGTGAGGACGTAGCACAAATCGGCCAACTAATTCATCTTAAGTTTCAAAGTGGTTTTTTTTTCCAAAAATCTTACATGCAACTTCACTTGTTCCATCATTACTGCCATCACTCATAAATAATACAGAGGTATGTCTAAATACGCAACAATCACATCTTCAATGATATTGAAACATATCCTGGCACAATTGCTGTCTTAGACATGAAGGTCTTTATAATAGGGGGTTCTTGATGCATGTTTAGGTCTCTTAGTGTTATGATGAGTGAAATCATGGGGCATAAACCAAAATAACTAGAATTTTCTATTTAGCCTAATTCTATTTGTTCCATTCTTACTTTTAAATTCTTTTCAGCATCATAACTTCTTACTGTAATTTCAGAATCTATAGAGGCTGCACACTGTCACAGTATGGCTCCAAAATTTCAAGATATACATAGAATGATAAACATTTTTCATTCTTCAATAAAATTCTTTGCAATTTCAGTGATTAAGAGGCTTCCTGAGGGGGGCACGGTGGAAAGCTTCTGCTTTTTCCCGATGCTCTATAAGAGATTTTCCCCCAGATGCTGTATAAGAGATGGTTGGAAAGTCCAAAATACCTCTAACAAATATACATGAGCATAGCATTAAAATAAAGGAAGAATAGCTTCTCTGTGGAGAAAACAAAGTTAACTTGGGGCTTTCACACAGTATATAAATATCTCAAATGCAAAGATATGTATGGTAGTTTGAATCTTGCAGATAGAGACTAGCTCAACCAAGATCACCTGTACCGAAAGAGGAAAAAAAAAGCCTTGAAATAATTAATTGCTTCTGCATCTATCATTCTAAAAGATCTAATTTCAAAGCCAAAAAGACAGAATTTAATTTCTAAAAGTTCTAAGTTCACAACATTCATATTCTTGTACTACTTTTATGAATAGCAAATGCATCTAAGTATGAAAAACTAAAACCTAAAAGTTATATATTAGACTTATTCTACATTTCTTTCATTCAAGAGATATATAGAATAACATCATATAATCATCATATGGACCCACATTTACAGGCTAGCAATATCATTTTATGATGCTTCGATTTTAGAGCTACTTTCAATTGTTCTTCCCATTAGAGTTAAAAATATTAATTTACACTATCTGAGCCATGGAATGACTTCAACTAAACTAATTAGCATAACCTTCTCAGATGTCATCCATATTCATTTTGCAGATTGTGGCAATGCTTAATGGCAGAACTAGAACTGATGAAGCCTTAAGCTGTTTCAGTGCTACACTTCATAAACCTGTGAATTCAGCAAATCTTACCGTTGCCACCTACAGCAAGCACTGTGTATAATGTTAAGTAACTGCTGTAAACTTCATTAAAGCCATCAAGGGATTTGTGCACTTAGTCACAGTGAAGATGAGAAATAACATCACCAGTGTCCGTGCAGCACCCTTCCTCGATGCAAGCTCCCCCCAGCTGGTGGAAGCAGAGCAGCGGTGTCCGCGGGGAGGCGATGCACGTAGGTCAGGAGTCTGCATGGCAGCATGCCAGGCCAGAGCAACTGCCCCGAGAGCACAGCTTTGTGTCTTTGGTCACAGCACGTGTTACAGGAATCACCATGAAGTGGCAGAGTCAAAGGTCCAGAGCCCCACGACCTCTGCAAGAGCTTGTGTAACGTCACCTGAAGATGCTGTCTGGGCTTACTCTCCTTATGATGTGACTCAGTAATGCCCAACCCACGCTGGATATTGGGAGGTACGTAGTTGTCAAAATATCAGCAGTTCCCTTTGGAAAATTAGTTTTATTAAGCAAACTCATCCAGACTTGGGACCAGCAAATATAGGGCCATTCAAGACTGCCACAGACAGGTGGGTTTGTGTGAAAACAAATGAGGAAGAAGCTATTAAACTCCTGATCTTAAGTCAGATGCATCTTCCTGAGCAGTGCTAAAAAAACAATTTGAGGTTCCGTATGAAATGATGTATCCTCATTAAATATAAACCATAAGTTTAATATTCCTTACTATTAATATCTTATAAATATTCTGATTTAAAAAAAAAATAATCTTAAAACACTGCAATCATACTCCTAATCCCTTCAGTTTCTAGGACACTAGATCAGAAACAAATGCCTGATAGTACTTCTTAGGATCAGAGTTTTTCCTCCAACGAGCCTCTCATACACTTATCTCCAGCCGTCCATGGATGCGCATTTGTTAGTAGCATCAACTGGCTACAAACCTTATACAATATTTACACCTTTTAAAAATTACAGTCACATTGCTTCTCCATTACAATACTTCACACACAACTTCTTCAAATATTAACTTTGCAAGAATCTCAAGAAAATACAGCCTGGCTTCATTAATGTTTATAGGGTCATTCGAAATAAAAATATCCTTTACAAAGAACTCAAATACACGTAAGTGGTCGCTGAGATACACGGTTTATTGTCATTTTAATCCTTTCACATATGAAAGGACACAAATTCCTGTTAAATACATTAACCCACTCTTGCACATACACTGTCCAAACACCATTACAGAAACCAACAATTTATCCAAGAGCCCCCAAGCCCTGATCCTTCTTCTATACCTTTCTAGATATTGGTGCTACAAAATGTGAATAAAATTAACAAGCAAAAAACCCTTCCACTGGACAGAGATGCCTGTGGCTTTCAGGACAAGTAGCACAAACAGCAGCCTTCCTCTTGGTGATTTTTAATTGGAATTTTAATAAAGGCTCTATCACACTGGAGCAAACTGCCCTTAGCACAGCTCTGATTCTTTTAATCAAATTCCTTGGTGATCATTCTTGGGACTGACTGGAATACAGAAAGTTATTTTAGCAATATTTATATTTTTTTCTGATTTATAATGAAAACTTTTACTCAAGTAAAAAGACCAAAACATTGTAACATCCTTGCACATATTATAATGGATGGCCCAGTCTATGGGGTCAGATCAGGTTTTAATATTTCCATTCCAGCAGCACCCAGAAACACTAATAACTGGTTTTTGCAGGCAAGTGCCAAACAGGCTCTCTGTGCACCATTCTTCATCTCACATGGAGCTGCACATGGAGCTTCAAATTCCTACAGAATTTCAGTGCATTAATGTCTTTTGACAAAAATTCATCTGTTATACATGCTTGTAATAACAATAGGTTGTGATAAATTCAAACAACTAAACTTCACTCTTCTTTGAAAGCCTCCTCATCTGTTTACCAATGTCACTTCATTTTTAAAAGGACATGTAGCAGCCTCTACATTCATATTTTAAAGAGCACACTTTGCATTTCCTGTCTCAGCCTGAATCCAAGAGGCAGAGGAAAAAAGAAAATCTTAATTGCTCTGTAAATTTTAGAATATACATGTAGATTTCTTATATCATACAAATCAAACTACAGACATCAAAAGATTTCACTGAAGTTTTTTTTCTGGAAAGATTCTTAAAATTGCAGCTGGATATAGATTTATATTTCTTATTGGTTTGCATTCAACAGGCACTTGGGTCAAACGTCATTTCATGTCTATGCAAACTAAAACTTCTCAGTAAACGGATGGCTAATATCCTCCAACAGCAAGAGATGGAATTTATTAGATCCCTTTCTTCAATGGCACAGTGAAGCAGGTAATTGATGCAGTAATGCAAAACATTATTAATGCTATTGCCTCTGCTAATTCTAAACCTACCATGCAGTCTTTTAAATTCACTGTGGCAATTTCTGTTACTTCCCCCCCACTCTTGTTGCTGTGCTTCATATTTCTGCATCAGAAACTTCCTTGAAAATTCTTCTGACACAGTTATTTCAGTGAAGACAAACACGCACATTCTGAAATATGTCAGTCAGGTTTTCAAAACTAAGAAGGAAGCTAGACATTTAACTCCAAGTAATCTATCCATTGTCCACTAGTTACCTAAGAGTATGACTTAGTGAAAAGTTATTATTTTTGCATCTAGATTTTTATATGATTAAGATACATATCTAACAAATCCTTTTGAAAAGATCATTCCTCAAAATATTTTTTTTCTTTTTAAATAAAGGGAAAGCATTTTAAAGTCTTTGCATCAGGCAGATACTGCTTCACGATTGTCACCTCGCTAGCAATATTTTTTGACCCAGTTGGTTTAAAAAAAGAAAAAAAAAAAAAAAGACTAGCTTAAATATAATTTCTACGTCATTTTCTATTTCTGATTATCTAAATGCAGTTTTCAAGAATGCCATTAAATCCACACAATTCAGCGATGTGTGATGTTTCGCAGCAGGAGGGTAGGCATGGCTGGGGGAACAGTGCCCCCTCTGCACCAGCCAGCTGGGCTCTCACTGATTCTGCAGAATCCTCCTTTCCCATTCTGTAAGGGGAGATGAACCAGGAGACACGATACATTGTTTAAATGAGGTGTTGAGCAACTCGTAGGAGGGAAGAAAGTTCAAAAGCATGTTGTCTATTTGGTTTTCAGGACAGCAATTGTAAAACTGGTCTCAGCAGTAATGAAGGGCTGACGTGCTTATGTCTTGCATCCCACAGAGTACTCAAACATGTCTCAGTTTCATCACTTAGACATTATTGCAGCAAGGGAGGTTAAAAATAGCACACCAAACCAAAACAACATGCACAGGAAGACTTGATTTATAAAAACTATGTTCAGAATTGATGAGAAAGAACTTGAGGACATTGCGACTTGGATACTTACGTGAAATGTCTCAAACTACAGAATAATAAGTTAACTGAAACTGCATTCAGTTCCCCTGTATTTTCTCTTTGTGCAAGACAAATGGCCACGTAAACCAGCAACATCTCTGATAGATTATGCTGCCTTTGGGATCTCAGTATTACACTTTCAAGATTCAGTTTAGGCTCGACAGTTTGAGCATCTGTTGGTCTTGTTTTGTCTGATTTCCAGTCCCATCTTAGAGATCCACCTCTATCCTCCCTATTAAGTGGAAATATTACAAATAAGGTATTAAGTGATTTGCCCAGCATTTCTTTGGTAAATGATCAAACACAAATGATACAGTTCTTCACTACTACTATGAAAATAAATAATCTTCCCTAACTGGCCCAGAGAGCAATATAAGAATGAAGATTAGAAACAAAAATTCCCAGAACCAACATCTGATTAACTGTTTTAAATAATGCTTTATTTGCAGTTTGAGTCTTTGAATATTTCTTGCTCTTAACGATCCACAAAGTTGTCCTTTCATTTTTAAAATCTATTATTTATGGATAAAAGGACAAGCTTGAATCACATTGCTTCAATCAAGCTTTGCTCTGGAGTAAATGCCTTCCCCCCAAGAAAAGTCTGTTTGACTTTGCAGTATTAATATTTTAACACCAACTTTGTGCTTCTGAGCCAATGTTGATTATCACATATACTCATCCCTATATATGAAAATTCTGTAAGTGAGAACTGGTGTTCAAAATGAAGAACAAGCAAAGGAAACAGTTTTCATTATTATTAAACATGGATGCATTTTTATTATGGGAAACGTTTTAATTAAATTCCCTTAAATAACTGCACTTTTTTCCTTAGTTCGCTACAATATTCCACATCTTTCGTACCTTGTTTAACTGGCTGTCATAATAGCTGAGGGGCTTGCTCCTTACTTGACTTCTAACCAGGTTGCTGTAATATTACCTCTGACATTAACATTCACAACATCATCTCTACAAACTTTCATGCTCTCCACCCTATCCCTGCCATTCACTTAACCAGCCTGGGTGACAAAAGGTAACTGTGACCACCCATTTCAGAGAGGCTACAGGCTAAACCACGAGAATGTTTAATATTTTTATGGTCTTTTTGTTTCCAGTCATGTAAGCAGAAGAGTTCTCCTGCAGTCACAGACAGATCCTGCAGCGCTGCAGCTAGAGCACACTTAACCTGGGAGTGTGCATTTAAATGTCCTTTGCAACATACTTTGCATGACTACTGTTAGAAAACAACAATGAGAATCTGTTAGCTACATAAAGAGCCCACCTAACCTAAGGGACAGAAGATAAAACATTTATGTATGTTTAAAGTACTCCACCATAAACAACTAGAAATGATAAATTAATTTTATATCGTTAATTATTTAAAAAAAATAAAGTAAAACATCTACTACATGCAACAAGAAAGTCTCAAAACTAGTGCTGCGGGATTAATGCCTCTAATCAACTCTTTGAACCAAGAATCAAGGCTTATTTCTGATCACTATCAACAGATCAGTAGACTTAAAGATGCATTAATGCAGATCACTAAGGCCTGCGCTACAACGACTCAGGTCTTTGACACACCAGCAAGCCCGGTTTCAAACGGAACCACAATTACCATTGCAGAGAAATTCTGGGTAAGAGCTGATGGGAAAACAAAACAAAACAAGCCCCAAGCTATTGTACCACATTCTGTTTCAGCTGTATGCGTGAAATTCTACCAAATAATTTGGAAGCTGTTCAAATATGATTTGGAATAACAAAAAACACAGCTTCATTTCAAAGACAATATCAACTATTATTTTCCACAGGTCAGCACATTTAATGTTCTCAATGCTGGAAAAAGCTTGAGCAGAATGTAATTTCTTTCCATGTTTTTTGGACAAAATTGAGAAATATCTATCCCACAATACTCCTACCTCTATTTACTTTCTCACGTGGGATTCTGGATCAGCCTGAGAAGTCAGAAAGGGAGAAAATGCTCTTTGAGGAGAAAAGAACAGGAGGCAGGCAGGATGGGGACTGCAGAACAAGTTCCTCTGCTGGCAAAAATGCTCTGTCTTCCAGATGGTGGGAGAAGGGAGCTGATTACATTCCTGTGGGAAGAACTGCATAGCCAAATATTTGCCAGGTGCTTCAAGTCTCTTGCTCTGTGCAATTGTCCTGCCCTCTTCTACTCCCTGTTGTTTAGTACGGAAGCTCCATTTTCAGGACAAATTGACTGTTTAGAGATTGGAAGAAAATGTTCCCGCTGCGGCCAAGACTGGCAGGCATTTCTAGGAGTATAACTTAAGCACTCTTAGGCTAATAGGCATAGGACTCAGAAATCAAAGTAAACTAAACTTTCTCTCAGATTATTTATCACATCTTCTGGCTAATGTCCAAGAGTGCTAAAATGGAAAAAAGGGAACTCAAGGTATCACTGAAGACCCCAGTTTTCGTAGCTGGACATTAAGCTTGCATCAAGTTCTCTAATTTTCCCTAAAAGGTTGAACAGCATATAGCACTAGGTAGATGGAAAAGGACTACTCATTAGAGGTTGACTGTATTAGGGGTATAAAACATCCACTACACCACTCCTAAACTAGCACCACTCGAAAATTGCCAGGTACATTAACAAAGCTGCAGAGTGAAACTTGAAAATCATCCCTTTAATCACATGCCACTCAAGATCACACAAAATGATAATAAACATCAGACTGACCATTTTAGAGTGCCCACCACTACTCTGAAGCATGCCATTTACTGCAAAGACGCAGGAAAAACAAACCACTTTTAGCAGAGCATTTCTATAGAGTCAAGGAAACCTGCAAATATAGTCAAATTTAATCTTTTCCTGTCAAAAAAGGAACCATCCCCACTGAGTTCAGATGTGTGAGCTTGTGTAAGACGGTATGAAGCTTCCATAATGCCCTTGAGAATGTAACAAATGTTTCGTAATGATACGTGTGAAAAGTTCAACTTCTTTATTCTGTATGCCTGACAGAAATAAAATGGGTTTGCTATCATATGATTCTAGCAGTTTTTAATGTATAAAGGCAAATAAAAAAACCCAAAAATGTAGACAAAAATGTAGAGTAGCAAATTTTCAAAGATTCAGAGTCCACCACCACATGCAGGACCCATCCCTACACTGACACTGGAAATCAAAGTCCTGAGATGAGGAAGGAGTGACTCCACTTTAAACACTGAGCACATGGACTGAACTTGCACTTTCTACTGCTTTGCCTAGTTGTGCCTCATTAGCCGCATTTCCTGTCATGCCATTAAAAAAAAAAAAAAGGTAGTAAGCTCATTGCCAATGATACATATTTGAGAGGCTTTTATGCTGGGAAGTAACATAATGAGTAAATAGTTTTAGTAGCTATTACATCTGAAATGTAAGGTAAGTAAAAAAAAATTTTTCCCCTGACACTAACGTGTTTCTTAGACATACCAAAGCACTCTCAGCTATATAATACAAAAGGAAAAACCTTTGTCTTAATCTGTAATGATATTTCAGAAATTACTTTTACAGTACAGTAGTTCTACAAATGATGAGAAATGAAGACTAGCAGTGACAACTGAGTTTACAGTTAAACTGAGGTTCCTCCAGGGAAAGCACAGCTACCAGCATCAAAATATTCTTCCACTGAGAGAATCCAGGTTTCTTGAAACAGGTTGTGCTCCTCCAGTTTACAGTATTTTCACTTTAAGAGCAGATGAAAACTTAGATACACCCCAGAATGGACAAAACAGATTTGAAGTGCCTACAAAAGATAAAAGATCAACCTGGAATGCAGAGAAGTCGCTTATCCAAGGTACATTATTGCCCAGGCAAGAAGGTAAAGACCACAGGAGGTGCAACTGGAATATCCAAAGTACACACAGAAGTAGTACACTATGGAAGTTACAAAAAGTTTATGAAAAGCTAGGATAGTAGAATAACTTACTTATGGGATATCAATTCAACATAATCCTTAGCATGATCATAACTATTACACTATCTGTCCAAAGTTCTGACTCCTGTTGCAGGTGCATTAACTGTAACCATCTGTACCAGGAGGCTCTTGGAAAAGCAAAATGAAAAGAAAAAAAAAAAAAAGAAAAAACACAGTCTTGCAGAGCTGTGGAGGAAAATAAGATTACCTTATTTCTCCTTTCAAGTACTTGAGGGCAATTTCATTCTTTCTCCCTCTCTTTGCACATGAAAAAGAAATACATGAAATAGGCCTAAACTTCTCCTTCCTCAGCAAATTATCCCAGTAACTCCAATGGGAAACGTGCCAGTAGGAGCAAACAACACAAAGCACAGCCAAACCCTACTGAAAGTCCAGGAAATATCAAAGAATTGAACCAGCTTTACTGAAAGATTCATAACATAGCAAAGACTGAAAGTTCAGCATCATTGGGATCAGCTGAGCCATACCAGGCAAGAACTTGCATCCAAAACTCAAGTGTAGTTTGATTGCCACATGGTTAGGTTTACAATAAACTTGGATCTACAGAAGATTTTACAGTTCAAATTCAACTGAACATCTTTAATAGCTCTTCCATGAGCATAACTTTATGCAGTATTTCCTGAATTTTCTCTAGACATTGATAAAAATATGCAGGGACTGGACACATTTAAAGTTTTTAAACTTATCCTACAATTTTATAGGTCAAGTAATGCTCCTGTTACATGATCACAGTTCAGGAATTACCTTGGGGAAATCTGTGCAATTAATTACAAGGCTTCACTTCAATGAGAAAAAAGGAGAATCTAGGTAATTGTCTCTAACATCCTTAAGTAATATTATTTTACTTCCCCCCTCCCCCCCTTTCTCTATGAGACAGACAATACCTATTAACAACCTTTATATAAAGCTTGAGACTCAAATCCTTATTTTCACACTAGTGACACCCCTACCTTGGTATACTTCATGAAAAAACTATTTGGAGATGAACTGTATATGATACTTATTATTGTGAACTCCTAATGATATCAGGCACGCTTTGCATCCAGGCAGAATTTTTGAATAAAAGAAACACTCTCGAATTTGTAAACCCTCCGAAGTGTTTAGTGGATGTATCCAGTAACCTACTTGAAGCTCCTGATTGTTTGTGCCAGATTTTTCCAACTGCTGAATGAAAACATATTAAGTTCACATTCAAATCAGAGGTATATTCCCAGATCAGAACACTGTCATCTCAGATCTAAAGAGACTCCACAGCAGCAAATGTGATTTTAATCTTTTATTTCATGGGTTGTGCCAGTCTTTGCTCCATCTGCAATAGCAATCCCATTTTCATGTGTTTAATTTGATGTAAAGGTGTGAAAGTTATGTTAGTCAGCTTCCCTAACTAAAACTGTTAGATTTTAAACTGCAATTCATGGGGAGGTTGGGGGAGGACACCAAATGATCTAACCTGTCAGTCACAGACATTTTGAGATGCTTGATACTAATTAAGCATATCAGCTCTGATGCCAGACTTCTGTAAAACAAAGGGCTCCATCAAATTGATAAGACTCTGCTAAGCAGGGTTTAAAATTAATTCATAATTTCTTTTATGTTTGTCATGTTTTGTGAAAATGAACTGCCATTCAATTTTTCATAAGCTCTGCACAAGCAGAAGCAGCTTAATTTCAGGCAGTGTGCTGACAGGCCTGGGTAGTTTTATGAACAAATTATGATTACACACAGTGATCAAGCTCACGATAATTGAAGCAGCACACCAAACTATCCAGCATGCAAATATTAATGGATGTCCCCAAAGTCTCTTTGAATCTGCATAATCTAAGAAGTTTTAGCTTCTTTTTTGCATTTGAAATGTTTTCAGCACAAATTATTAAAAAGAATTATCTAAAGGACCTTCCAATGAAGATCACTCCATCTTAGATTTCCTGCTGTTTGGAGACAAAACAGAGTGAGCCTATGGCTGCAGCCTGACATTCCGAGCACATGCCTGGGAAGGGCTATTTCCCCATCTTATTTCTGATCGTAAAAATGATCATGTCCCAAAGCCAAAACTTTGCTCATCTATTTTTAGGGGTGCTGAATTCACTGTTCTCTAATAAATCGGAAGAGCTTTAAGAACACAGCACCTCCAAAAATACCAGAACCAGTGTGTCAGAAGCTTTAATGGCAGAAACATGGCATAATAAACTAGAAAAAAATGGCATTAACTCTACCTAAATGTCTAATATCTGACACGTTTATTTTAAGGTATCTTGGAGTTCTAGAGTTAATAGAAGTGTCTCAGTGCAAAATATTGGTATTATCAAGAATAATCCAAAGATCTAAGATTTAGTTAACTTCTACATCAAGACTACTGGTGAATATCAAGCCTGTGGATTAACTAAATAGGCGAAAACCAGTACAAAACTCTGTCTTTAATATTAAAAATCTAAAGACACAATTTGTTTCAAGCTGGCAAAGAAAATGGTGAGACCCGTTGCTTTAGGCATTGGGGAAAAAAAAAATAGCATTAATATTGTCAGGGCAACAATGGATATATTTTACTATTATTAGGTGGAAAATTGAAGGTGCAGAAATCCTTCACCTGATTTGTAATAGCTTGTTTAATAAAGGGGGACCGGAATAATCGTTTTTCAACTTTAATATTATTATAGAGAAAGAGAAAAATGGTGTCTACGATCTAATGCTGAACACCATTTTCCTGCTGGCTGTGAACAGCTATGTCTGTTTTGACAAATCTATTGCTGCAGTAAACAAAAGAAAAACCTTTCACTATCGTCTCATTAAGAGAGTCATGAGTGGTTTTCATTGATTAGCTCCTGTTACAGCAATAATCCTCAATATGTTGCATGCTACATGTGAACAATGTTGTGAGTAAACAACTACCAGTGATTAGCGATCAATGAATAATTTTAGCCAGAGAGATAAGTGTAATTGGATGAGAACATACTAAGAGCTACTTCGTTTCTTTCTCCCGATAATCAAAGATGTAGAGAGTTAACCCTCCTTCTTAATTAGCATTTTCTTATGAACACAAACATTAGATTTATATTAGGCATTACATCCGAAATGTCTCCCCTCAATAAAATTTTATATAAGCAAAACTAAGCCCTTCATTGCTGGTTTTTGCCCAGACTTTTAAAAGATTTCTAGTTATTAGTGTTGTATATTTTTCTATTGTACAGATGTACTGAACCATTTTAGAGAATGGCTGTTAAGAGGTACAAATTTAATAGCTGCAACAGCTACAGGTTTTCACACTGATGAACTGCAACATTAGAAATGAAAGGGAGCTGCAAATGCAGCATATTCTGGTCAAGTTGTTTCTGCAGAGCCCTGGAGACCTCCCGCACGGCAGAGGGGGACGGCCAGTCCTTCGCGTGGACTGACTGCAGGTAAACCTCATTTTTTGATGCAGGGCTTTGATAGCTTTAGTAGGTGCTTTCCAGAAGACTGACATGAAGTAACAGTTCTACAATCAGCGGGAGGCATGTGGCCTTTTTTTCCCTTCATCTGGTTTCCAAACAAAACACAAATGGAGAACTATTAAGCAAAACACAATGTTTTGCACTTTTTTAGGAAGCCACAGAGATTTAAGTCCAGTCACCTTTTGGCCAAATAAGCATCCAATCCCTTGTAATGGCTGGTCCAGTTTTAGAACTGCATTCTTAAAAACATTAATACTATTGTCAATGGGATACCCTCTCTTTAAGTTCTGCTATTGTTATAGATATTTATCTACATTTTTCCACTGTCATTCTCCCCTGGTTTTAAGGTGATTCACTCTTTCTTTGTTTGGTCTTCCTTTCACTTGAATGCAAATCACAATGCTGTTGATGCCCACACATTGACAGATAATATAGTCTCAAACTAAGTAACATCTACATTTGAGATTCAAGTAAACATACCAACAATGTCACTGGCAGTCTGTCCTGAAATCAGCTTTAGCTGTAAATAAGACTGTCCTTTGATGTTTCTGACTGCTTTTGACTGTTCAGTCTATGTGATGAATCCATAGGTGTACTTTATTCTTAGTTTTCCTTCAAACTGAAAGATTACATAAATTATTGAAAAAAATTTCACTGTGAAGTGAAAGAACTGACTCGTATCCTTTCAGAAGAGCAGGTCCTCAAATTGTATGATATACAACTCTTGGGTTATGAAATTTGATGTAAACTCACTGAAGCATTTCATAAATTTTGATTTAAATCCAGACTCTAGCAAGTTAACTAAAGGGATGGTAGCAGAGGTGACTAGTACAACAGGGATCACTAAGAGGCAGTGACTGAGTTTCAAAGACCTACTTAGCTAGAGATGTAACACCTCCTACGGCACACCCGAGAGTGCAGAAGCAGTGAGTGGGCACAGCTATTGCAAAGAAGACAATTATACTTAACAATTCTTATAAGTAGGACTGTGTAACTGATAGGGGAAAACAACACAAGGGTAAGGGAATGGTTGGCCTACCCACATGTGGCTTTCGCCCTGAAGACGATGAGATGGGCACCCTGCAAGTACTGGGAGAGCAATGCTCCTTATTTTATGCACTGTAGGATGAGACCTTTTTACCATGCCACTTCACAAAGCCCAGCACCAGCCTGTGTCTTCAAAAATGTTATTCTTTTGTGCTGCCCTTAGCACACAAAGGATGTGCTGTTATGATCTAAACTAACATGCCAGAATGGTCTGGATTAGCACATTCAGTTTGTTTTTCAGCTGGTCATTTATGACAAACATTGATGCAACATTTCTAGTTTCTCTTCCAATTAGTCAGAGCTTGTAGCTTTCTGTCACTTCCTTCCCCCACAAAATTACTCCCAATTTTAACACTGCTTTCCCAGGTGAGACATCGGCAACAACTTTTGGCAACATTCATTTCAGTATTCCTTGCCAACATCACACCTCTATTAAGGAACAATGACAATCACAAGGCTTGCCGATATCATCCTAGTGTTTGTGTACCTTAATTAACTTAGATCAGTCCACACAAACTAACGTTTTCACTTGTGAATGCTAAATCCTCTCGACTTGAAAATTAGAGGCCTAAATCAGACACTTTGAAGTTCTCATTGTGAATCATTATTTTCTATTACTGTATACATTGTAAATTGTTGCAGATAAAAGAAGCATTTCTTTAATTTACAACTGCTTGGAAAAGTAAATTCCTTTTTATTAGCTACAGCATGTAAAGTTTTGCAAGTGCGTTATTAGAAGCACCTAATTGTTCTTTGAACCAGTAAGTACATATTTCTCTTTCCAATCGAGTTAAGTTTCTAGCGTACTAAAATATCCTACTGTGTACAGCAATTTTATATAATGTTTTAATTATTTTTGCAAAGCCTCAGACTAAGTTCTCAAGCCTTTGGCTTTCTTGTTTAATCTAAACAAGATTATTCACACAGTAACAATTAGGGTAAATAAGAACTTCAGTAAAAAAAAAAAAAAAACCCAGTAAAAAAAAAGGTCAATAAAAATATAGCTAGTTCAAAAATACATCTTGTTATTCTATCACCTACATAACACATGATGGTAATAACAACGCTGAAACAAGAGTACCAATTTCAGTGATAACTGCACTGAAGAGAGAAGTGTCTCTCTCAAGGCTGTAATGTTGTTACAGGAATGGCACTGCAGAACTAGGCACATACCTTAAGGCCTGCAGGAATGATAGATGCAACACACTAATTCCTGATGGCTGACGGATGTTATTACACCGCAAAGGTCATTTGTTTAAAACTTGTGATACATCTTCAGCTGAGAATGGCAATTTAGAAACTTTAGCTAGAATGCTACAAACAAGAAGTAAGCTAGAATGGCAGCTCTGCAGGTAGACAAGCCAGTGACAAAAAGACTTGAAAAAAATCTGTAATACTCTTTTTGAGAGATGGGGAAAAGATGATGGCTGCTACCTGAATTAATTTATTCTAATAATTTCAACATCTGTGATTCTAAACTCGCTACGGCTAACTCAGGATCCTGTCAAAACTTTCAGAAATGCCATCTGGTTAAATAAGCAGCATACCCTGAGATACATAAACGCATTATGCCTACAGGCACTAATGGCCACTTTCAACACTGAGTCACCAAACACTGGAGCACAGTTGCTACAGTCTCCCTGTGCAGTTGATGCAAAGACAACAGCAGCCCCAGGTGGCTTGGGCTCGCTTACTTTCCACTGGACACATGGTCAGATCGGGGCAACCAAGCTCCTAATCTGGATACCTCAGTAAAGCACCTCAAACTAGGTGGGATGAGCACAAACTGTCACTGAATTTGAGGGAGTCGTGCAGGAGCAATTCAACTCATATAAGCATTTCCCTCCCTCATTTCATACTAGCCAGTCACAGGCTTACTCACAGAATGAAGCATCCTCAGTATGCATCACCCTTGTGCTGGAAAGCAATGGTGTGAAGAGACGTAATTAGTGTCATGTGAAGAAAATGAAGTGTCATAATCACTTCCATCTGCAGTGGAGCCTATTTTATTCGTCCTCTTCTTGAACTGCTATTTCTGGGCGTCTTAATAAAAATTTAAAAAAAGGAAAAGTAGGAGCAACTTTGCTGTTCTTTTTCTGGGCAAACAACCTTGCAGTTTCTGAACGATGAGTTATACAACACTTCACATACTTTTCTTGATGCAAAGTAAAAATCCTGTCATCATAATGCCATGGAAGGATGTAACTGAACACAGGTGTCCAGGGAGGTGGAAGTTCTACTTTTTTCCATCAAAATCTTAATGTGGCTTCCTTAGCTGTAGGGCAAGGCATTTCAGTGCTATAAACCCTATAGTGCTTTCATTCTATTTTTTAAGACCAAAAATTCACAAACTTTATCCTACTTACCCTATCTCTTCCCTGTCCTGTTTTCGAACATGTCTGAAAGAGCTCCTCAACTACTTTTATTCCATTACCTTAAGTACTTAAATTTCATTTTCAGTAAGGCACTGTTTAATGAATATTTATGAGTAGATCCTGCAGTGTTCATTGAAACCGTAGACTTCCCTTCACAGCAGGCTACAGATTTACATTTTGCTTTTTATTACTAAAATGTTAGCCACACAAGTTGATGTCACTTAAAAAATAAGATGACAGTTCTTCCTGCAACTCTAGCACCTTCATCTGAGTAACTTCATCTATCATATTATCCTTTGGCTCTGGAGAAATATAATTTATATTTTTATATGCAATATTTAATTTAAAAATACATAATTATAAAAGTTCCAGCAGCCACAATTTACACATGGCAGCCTCAAGTTGGCAAGCCACTGAGTAGCCTCCCTGAAGTCACCGAGATCACCGGAATGAATAAAATTACCCACTCGCGTAAGCGATGACAAGACAAGACCTTCATTACAACCATACACAACCTGGTTAACAGCAGTGTTAACTCTGAGGTTTCTTCTTCTGGAGGCACCGATTAGAAGCTGTTGATCACAACAATGATGCATGGGAGCAGCACTGCAAGACCATCCTGCCAATATTTTGCCAGGTCCAGAAATGCCAAAACTTTCTCCCAGGTGGCAATGATCACTCAAAGAAGTTGCAAAAAAATACAGAAAACTAAAAACAACTGTGTCCCTCTCCTTATTAGCTTCAACTTTGCATTTGCATTTGCAAAAGCAGGAATAAGCAACTACCCATGTTCAGAGAATATAGAGTTCATTTATTTTAAAAGAGATGCAACCCAAACATTTTGCACACAGCTACGTAACTAATCAGTGAGTAAGCAACAAGCTCTTCTGTGTAACAAGCTACAGTTCAAGATGAAATTAAATAAGATCAATTCAAGTAAAACAGCCCAGAAAGTGGGGAGAAAAAAAAAATTTAAAAAATTTAAAAAAATTAAAAATCAGACTCTATGGTATTCCCCAATTTCCTTAATTTTACTGTTAAATTGAGTTTCTTTGGCTTTTTCTTTATAGTAGTAAGAGATGTGAAAAACATATCAAAACTTCCACGATGTCAAACAGAGCTACAGACATATATACCTTTTAGTCTTTGCTTAGGAGTGTTTTGTTTCCTCTGTTTAAAATCATTCCTATAGGCTATGAACAGGTTGCAGATACCTGTAATACAGAATTTCTTCGGAAGATATTAAAAATATGCTTTTGTTTATTTATTTAAACAAGTTTAGCTGTCTTAAGCCATATATATATAAACACACTTTTCTTAAGGGCGAGGTACACCTTACACTTTCGAGATTTCAGTACTAAAGAGGCAGAACTTCCATTGTATAACCTGCTAGGCGGGAAGTTCACAGAAGTATGAGTAAAGAATTTTCACACAAAATAAAAAAACAAGTGGGCATTGTCATTTGTCAGTTCCAGAAATATTTCTGATGCAAATAATACAATATAATTTGACTTTCAAATTGCAATCAACATTCAATTTGTAAGCTCACAGTTCAGAATAGCTTAACTCTTGCTACTTCAGTATTTTCAATCATATGGGGAAGGCTTTCTAAAGAGAAATCTGTTATCCAAGTCCATCAGTTGAAGCCTGCAGACCACATCATTCTCTTGACAGTGTGTATCAGAACAGGGCTTCACTACAGCTGTGCATTCTAGTTATTTATGGAAGAATTATGAATTTTAATATTATAATTGTAACTGTACTATTAAAGCTCACTACCTCTAATTGCTTTTGGAATTTCTATTAAAATATACTCTTCCTTCCTAATGCAAGACACACTGCTTTATACGTGAACATTGCTTCGTCCCTTGGATGATGACTGAACCATCAAACACTCAGACAGAAGTGAGTTGCAGCATGTCACTTGAGCCAGAGTGTAATTGGCTGTGTGCCCATTCTTGGCCTATGGCTAATCTAAAGTAAAATAAACATGCATGAGAATCAGGAGACAAAAATCACAAGCTATCAAAACATTCGCCAACAAGTGACCTCTGAAAGCTCAACCACTTGTGTGATGGACAATGGAGCTGCAGGTCATTGATACCACTAACACTTTGACATTAAGGTCTACATTTAAAAAAAAAAATAATCTGTATTTCCCTTTAAACCATCTTTATGTCTTCATGTCTGAACAGATACAGTTGTTGCATTATAACTGCTTCCCCTGGCCTTTCCTGTTTTGGGTTACCTCTCAGAAAATCAGGTCTTGATGCTGTGAAAAAAAAGTGTAGTATCAATGCCATTGCTACCAATATAACTATACACATAAAGCCAAGTGTTCATTCTTAAAGTACAAGCTCTTTGAGATACACTTTAGTTTCCCAGTTACCAAGGTTGGATTTTCTCCAGAATAAAACATGCTTTCTGTACATAAAAATAAGAGCTAAGCAGCAAGTGTGCCTTCCTCACATATGCTCTAATTTATAAAGGTGCTAGGAGACATCTAGTTCCTGAACTCATTGGCACTTCTCTAATACTTATAATCAGGTACAGGCATAATATCTTCCTGATCAAGACTACATGATGCTGCAGAAAGGACCCAAAAGAATAAGACTGTAAAATTACTTACAGGTATAACCGGATCCTATGACAGACTCCCTCTATATAATCAGAAAGACAGTAATAATAAAAATGCCAAACAAAACACACCAGAGGTTTATATTAATATACAATTTTACAGCATTGATCTTCTGCCATCAACAGATGGAGAGATTAAAATGGTATTGTTACACCTCAGGTTTGAAAGAAGCACAGCATGAGATACTAAAGGATTTTCCAGGGAACATTGTAACAAAAGAGTCTCAATGGGAATTCTGCAGATAAACACAGGGAAAAACTGAACAGAAAGCATGGTACACATACTGTTTCTCCTTGTTGAAATTCAAACAGCCAAATCGCCTACATAGAACAAAACCAGATTTTCAAACAAAATCAACCTCACCTGGAGATACACAGCTGTCATCCACACTTGCATTTTAACAGCCTGCCTGGGAGAGCCTGGCAAAATGTTTCAACAATTACTACATTCACATTTCACTTTGTCCTTCTGCCAAATTTGCACTTTTTTTTTTTTTTTTCCCATTTATGAGCCTTCTGCAAGAATAACTAGTTTCTTGCCAAATTGCTTACTTCCATTCAAAGGTTCATGAAAATCAGGCACCCTAACAAAGATTAAAAGCTCTCAAAAATATCTAGGGCATTTATTTGCACCAAATAGGAACAAGCAATACATTTATGAGATTCTCACTCTTTCTACCTACCCAGTGAAACTCCAGTGCTAACTCATTTTTTCTGCATAATATTTGAACTAGAATGGGATAGCAAGTCAGTCAAAAATACAGCCAGCAATTATTTCTATAAAAGATAGGTACTGCCATCGTAAAGATACTAATTTGCCTGTTATGAAGTTTCCCTTAACATCTATCTTTACAAATATCTGTTTCAAGGCAACTGAGAAATAAATGAGAATTGTCTACAGAGTACAACAGTCTGAAAATGACTGTGCTCTTGCACTAAGAAATTGAAAACTTCAGGTAAATTGTTCCAGGTTAGCTTTTAGGTATCTGTCTGTTAAGGAAAGTCAACATCTTTACTAGTTTTAGTGCATTTCATATAGAGAAGCAAAACCAGGGTTGATGTAAGAGAGCTTTATATGATCATACTCTTTTAACACAAACCAAACAAAATTCAGGTCAGAGGATTGGGTGAGTACAAACAGGATTTTGCTCTAAATTCAAACAAGCAGCTGTTGATTGCTGTTGTAATTAGCAAATGCAAGATTTGTATATGGTACTGTAGGTATGGATGTCAAAAACTGTGACAGACTGGGAACTAATAGTTTTCAAATTGCACTGATATGCCCTAGGTTGCCAGGAATAACAATAACTTTTTTTTTCCCTTCCAGATCAATGATGTAAGGAGCAGATTTAGCTTCCTTATTCACATTCAGCCATGTATTAACTCAAAGCAAACCCCACTGCAGTAAATAGATGCAAGTAATAAGGGTATCAGAATCCATCTAACAGAGATAAATTCAAGTTATTATGGTGGTTAACAGAACTGGTTTGGTCCTATGAATAAATAATTTCCCCAAATTACAAAATATGAAGGAAAAAAGTAGCCAAAGATAATAATAAACATTTTTATTCCTTAATCAGGATAACTTTAACATGTTAAAAATGACCAGAGAGAGAGGAAAAAAGAGAGAAGCTAAATTTAAGCACTTGCTGTCAGCATGCCTGTACTAAGCATCCTGTTGTGATAAGGCAAAGAGAAAAAAAATCCAAACAACTTTTTTGGAACACCACTCTAGACATTTGATTTAATGGATTACACTATTAAGTCCTGTTGCTAAAGAGCTATCTTCCAGCCTCCTCGTCTCCTCTCACACTACAAACACACAATATTTGCATTGCACAGAGGTGTATTGCCTCTTGTGACAACTCCCCATGAAATACCTCCAAGTCCTCTTGTGCGTTTCACTGTACCTTTTACACCAAAACATGTCCGAAGAGCTTGGATACAGCTCTAACAACTCTGCTGGGGTTCCTGGTTCCTTGTTAAAACTGGAACAGAATCGTGTTTCTCCCTCAGGCACTGCCTTAAAAAAACTTTAGGCCATACGTTCTTGAATTATTTATCAGAAGTTATTATGCAAACAAGGATTAAATAATTCTCTTTGAGCTGCTTGTGGTAAGCACAGCAGCTAGAGGCATATTGCCTGTGTGATATCTACATTTTATCCAGCCTTCCTGGCAAACAAATTGCATTTTGCTAGAGAGATGCAAAACCTGATTTTCTTCTTTACTCACACTGATGTAAATGAGAGAAACCTCCTCAGAATTTGATGGAATTACATCAGCATAATACTGGGTAAGTGAATCAAGGCCACTATTTGTTTCCAAATGCATTTGATTAATGAGTATTGGACAAAAATAGTACAGGCTTAGACTTTATTCTGCCCTCTTGCTCAATTCATCTGGCATTGCTTTAAAAAACAGCTAATCTGTTAATGAATAAAGGAAATAAACAATAACCACGGCATAAGTTCAACTTTTCAAAAAGCTAACTGTGTCATCAACCATACGCAGTAGATGAAGGTCTCAGTATTTTCCAAAATTGGCATCACTTTCTAAATACACTTTAAAAAAATATCTTTAATCTATACATACTTAAGCAACTGCTGTTGCTTCTGGATGATCTCAGTTCAAGCAATTTACCAGCCTGCTTAAAAATGTGGATTTTTGCAGTTATGCAATAAAAATAATCTAAAAGGAATAAAAATTATGAGCTGTATCTGAGTGTGTCATGTGGCAGAACGTATCTGGACAGAGAGATAAAACAATTATTGCTGCTGCCTAGGATAAGGGCTACCTTATTTTTGCTATTTTCTTCTATTTGCAAATTTAAGACTATATGTGGAAATGCCCATTCCCTTTAGTAAACTCCCAAAGAGGACAGATTTCTCAAAGTTGACTTATTTACACATGCACACAAGTATACACAAACACACACACAGAGGTTTTCAGTTTCTTAGCACTGCAAGGCAAAAAAAAAAAAAAAAAAAAAATAATCCATTTGCTGCTGTTAAAGGAAGGGATACTGAAAACATAACCACAGATTTCCATGAAAAGCAAAGTGCTTATACCACTAGTCTTTGAAGGCTGTACCTTTCTAACTATTCAGGCAAGTCGCATCATTCAGGATGCAATATACTTTGATTTAAAGTCAGATCCAAGAAAGACTTAGCCGAACTTTTATCACTTAACAACAAAAACTGAATGAAGGAAAAAAAAAAAAAACACTGGCTACTTTACTCTGGAGGCAGTAACTCCAGTCTTTCTGTGCAAAACTGTTATATCTCAACAAGTAAGCCACAAGATCTGGTCTTTGTTGCCAGGTCTACTTTTATATTTTGTTCAACAGCTTTTAAATTAGACTGAAAATCAGTCTCGTCTTTCCCAGGTAAAGGCCTCCACTATTAAACCAGGCTCCTCTCCCTTCTGCTGGGCTCACATAAGATATTACCTACCTGTACACAAGCCCCTGAGTCTCTCACACTCCAGCCACAACAGCTCAGCAGACCACTACAGTGTCAGATGGCAACTGAGAGAGGGGGAAAAACCTGGGGTACATTCAGTAAATATATATGCTGCACCCCTGGGGAGGATGATAAACCACAGTCCTGAACCACACGGGCAGCCTCTCTGGCCACCACTAGCCCCTTAAAAGATGCTTCTTAGCAGGTCGGGCTTCAGATGCTGCCCAAGTGGAGTTCTCCTGACAGTCCTGAATCAGGCGGGTGAGCTTCTAAGGCAGGTGGAAGTTCAGACTCACCTTCTTGGCTTAAGATATTTCAGTGGCTAATTCTGTAACTCCTCTGGGTGAATCTAGCCCCAAGCAAACACAGTGACTGATAGCTAAAGCCAATAGAACTTCTTAATTAATGTCCATGAGTACAGAATGAAGTCCTTAAAGAAGTTAATTAAAACTGAAGGTTTTGGGGCACTACAAAGAGGAATAATGTGCTTCATGTATTAATACAGAATTAAAAAGAAACCCCAAAACAATAGTTCCAATGTTGTTCAGGAGTATTTCAAAACTCCTGAAAGAATACAAAACTGGAATGCTTTTTACCGCATCTTAGCCATAAATATTCAAAGGAAAATAATATCACTAAAAAAGAAAGTTTTAAGCCTCTAGGATTTCACCTTTTGGATAGAAACAGAGAAGAAATAGTCAAAGATCATTTATATTTATATATCATTTCTATTTTGGATTAAAGTCTGTTGATAGTAGCAAACCAAACCAAATTCAACCAAAACAGACAAACCAAAGCCATCAAGTAGCTCCATTGCCAGGTATCATGCATGCTGCCTGTGCTTGCGTCTTAGACCACTGAAGCTGTTTGTGGATGGCTGCCTACCCCACCACATCTGCTCTCTGCTTGAACTTTAAAAGAAACATCATAGCAACATTTCTTTTTTATTTTGTCCTTGAAAATTAATACTCTCTGAGAGACCGTGACACACAGGCTGGTCTTGCCAGATATTAAGTGCTCTCTTTTTCTATGCACCAAGTGCCTCTCGGAACCAAGATAGGAATCAAAATAAAGCACACAATCAGATGCTATTCAAGCAGATTATTTTCTTTTCCCATATTTAAGTTGTTGATAGACAGATGCAAAAGTCTGCATCTCCTCACACCTCATTAATTTTTATATTTGGCAGTTTAAATTTAAAAAGACCCCAGAAGATTAACACTGTTGCTACACTTCTGTCTTAGACAGGAAATAAAAAAAAAAAAAAAGTGTCATGTGTTTTGGGGTTTTTCAGTCCTGGGTGAATAATAATTTTTTTAAAAAAACAGCGTGGTTTAAGTACCAAATATTTACAGTTTAAGAGCTCTGATCAGTGTAGCTGACACACTTACTTGTTAAGCTGAGGAACACACGACAGCAGGGTGAATAAATCCGAGATCTCAGTATCCCAAAGGCAGAAGAGAGGCTCCTTTCAGGACTGGGTCTTGTGACTGTTGCTCCTGAGTACTGGGGGAGATAAATGCCTTCAGCTGCTCAATCAGGGGTTGTCAAAGTACCGGGAGGGCTGGTTTCCATGTATGCAGGTTTTTGTATGGTCTGAGGAGGTGTGGGTCCTTGTTGGAGGACACATTACAGCAGAGGTTAATGGGGATTTGTTTCAGGTCTAGTCATTTCTATGTTGGCTGATAATTGAGATAAACTGCTAAATTTAAAGCTAGGCAGGGGATAGGAGAGAGTACTCTGGTGGTTGTAATGGCTCAATTATTTCCTGTAGACTAATGCCTTTCTGCTGTGTTGCTTAAGATAACTTTCATAAGACAGTCACAGAATTTGCTCTTAATTTGGGCTTCTAGTTTTGTAATGAAGCCTTTTTCATTTTTCTTTGTATCTCAAGCTTTTTTTTAAAGTAAAACCTGTATGTTAATCCAGAAATGCATGAGCTAATCTTGCTATTGCATTTTCAAGCTTCCTGGAAGACTACTGTTTCCAGTATAAAATAAACTGCTCTGATTATCCCACTCATTGTTACTTGCATGTTAACTAATACTCATTTCATTTGATCCTGCAGTGTACCAAGTAATTTATACAGACACAAACTCATCAGACCTTTAGAGCATTTGGTATAGTCTACCTCCAAGACCTGAAGTGCACCCGGGAATTGTTAAGGCTTTCATGGAGGCAGTGGTAGAATTTGTCAGACCAGCTATCCTCTTGCAGACACACAATTCCGTGATAAAAAACAAGTTCTCCTTATCAGCTAAGTTATGCAAGCACTGAGGAAGATAGTAGGTTCTCTGAACTTTGTCGTTTAATCTTTTCTAAAGTAAATGGTTCATCAGTTTTAAGTCCAAATCCAGTATATACAGGTAGGAGCAATTTAAAAAGATAGGGAAGCTTCTCTGTATGAATGCTTTCCCCCTTGTATATAAATTGATATGTGGTCATTTGGATTGGTGAACCAAAGGCATGTGAATGCTATATTAGCCATAAACCCACAGAATTCTACCTGGAGTGAAAAGAATTGTTTTTTCCCTCATGTGGAGTTAAATTTGCCACTACTGCTGTTGCATCCAGGAGCAAATACAGGTAGATGCAGTCTCTCTCTTCACACCTGAGCATTTTAGAAGGAGATCTTAATACTTATGAGATTTGTTTGGGAATCCTTCCTCGTGTGAGTCTCAGTCCCTTTTAGGAAATACACATTTTAGACAAAAAATATCCTATGAGGTGACCCGTATGCTACTATGTTTCTTAGTACCCACTATAACTGAGTAAAGATGAAATACTAAAACTTAATTGTTAAAAAGATACACAGCTTTTAGAATTCACATTCCAAATATGTACTACACTTACCACAAACAGAAAAGGTATAGGGGCTTTCTGAAGTAGAGTTGAAACAGTAAGTGAACCCACATTTCATTCAATACATAGTGTACATTAATCAGAAGTGAAAAGTGCTGGTTTATATGAATCTATAATGGACTCATGATTTCTGTAGTCAGTCCATGTTTCTACTATGAAGCCATTTGCGAAACTTTGCAAAATATTCAGATCTGGATGGTGTTTGATGTTTTGGAGTAATTCTACTTTTATTCAACCCTTGTCTTTAAAATGACATAAAATGACATAAAATGCATAAAATCCATGTTCACTTTTACACAAAGCAGCTACAACACTGGTTTGAGAAATTTCAAATTATTTGCCTGACTGTGTTCACATTCTTTAGAAAACTTCCTCTGATGTTAAAGAAGTTGTTTTAATCTTGGCTCTACAATTAAGATTTAGGAATTTAGGAATGTATATGGACATGACTGCATCTGATCTGAGCTACCCTCTTGACAACCTTTTCATCTCAGCTTCCCCCCCCTCCCCTAGTGGATCTGTTTCTTTCTCTTTCCTATCCCCACACATCATCTCTGCTTAAAGTCTCCCCTTTTCCATCCTGCTTGCCATTCCTCATTTATTTTCTCTCTTTGTAGCAAAAAATTTTGAAAGTAACAAAACCAATCACTTTGGAACAAACATGATATTAAATCTTTTTCATCTTTCATGCTTTATCTTTTAAGAAAAAACACAACCTCTTTGACAAGAAACTGTTTAGTATTGTGTCCATACAGCGGAGGCCCCATAAGATAATAAGCATTTGAAATCTTTATAGCAATTAATGTCTTAAATAAAGATTTTTTTAAGGTGATGTATTAACTTGAAGTAATCAGACCTTTATCACAAAATTGTCTGATACCACTTTGCTTTCATGTAATGGACTGCCTAGTACATAACTTTGCAGAAAAGCAAAACCAAAATGTTATCCATGTTGTGTATTGGCTGTGAATGCACTTGAAAAGACAGCACTGGTGAAGATTTTAAATGACATTTAGTCAACAAGAGACATTCGTCTCAGAGAAGGTGTCATAAAATACATCTCAGCTAATATGAGTGAAGCAGGCTGGTCAGAGGAGGAAAAAAAAGCTCAAACTAAAAAAATGCTGCTGGAATCTCCGGCTCACTGGACGCTGTTGCCCATAGTTATGTACGTACACTGTTGGGGCAAGAGATGTACATCCTAGTAAGCTACTGAATGGATATCCACAGAGCAAACAACTCTGGGACGTACCTCTGTACATTATTTGTAAATTGTACAGAAGCTGAAGGCTGGTGTTCTTCTGGCTTAGCTGCATCTGCCAAAGCTGGGTTAATGTTTTCAGAAGGGATCTAGCCTTTCGAAGCAGATGCAGAGCATCTTCTTGGCTGTGAAGGCCAGCGACACATAACAGAACTTCTGCAGAGAACAGATGTAAAGATCATTTTGAATCCTGGGAGACCAAGACGCAAGATTTTTTTCACACCATTTCCTTTTTGTGCCAGGAACTGTGTTGCTTTCAACTCCACTCAGTGTGTTATGTTGTTTAACTTCATATAATTGACAAACTGTCCTATAAATCTTTTATTCAACATCTTAGTGCTTTGTAGTCATCAATCTCACCCTCATTGCAAGTGCCCAGTCCACAAAAGCAATCCAATGTAGTACAACAAAAGAGGAAAAACAAATGGGGAAAAAAAAAAAAAAGTTAAAAAGAAAAGGACAAGTGTCATCCACTCAACTTCATTTTATCTTTGTCAAGGCTGCTAACTGCAGGATCAAGTTGCCCCAGAAAAAAATTCCAAGTTTCAGTATGACATGAGAGCTTAATTTGTGGGTGAGAGCGGTGTGGTTATAGACAGTTTTGAAGCACCTCTGCCAGACATCATGAAGATCTCTAGGTAAATTAGTAGCTTCCTAGCATGGATGAAAAATGAGCAAAAAAGCAATAAATAGCCCTGGAAAATCTGCTTTGCTTGTACCGAATGAGGGTTGAGGTAAACAGGGCAAAGATTTCCGAGAGGCTGCAGGAATCCCCTTGCAAAAGCAGCTTCCCCTGGACCCCCCATAGCAGCAAGCTCAGTTCCCCAGCCTTTCCCTCTAGAGAGGAGGATGATGATGTGGGGTTCTCACCCTCAGACAGGAAAAAACAGCTCCACCTGGTCTGCTGAAACAGTGAGTTAATTCACCCAGAGATTATAGCTCAAATCCTGCTCTGCTTCACCGCAACCATGTAAACCCCTTAGCTCACATTTCTGTGTGGAACCGGATATTCCAAGGAGTGAGACTACAGTGGACGCTTAATGCCATCATTGAGAATTATGCGACCAGTTCTCAAAGATTACTTGCTCTTTGAGCAATTTATTTAGTGGGAATATGACTCTATACCTTCCTCCGTGTGACGGATTCTAGCCCTCGGCTCCCTAGTAATGGAGATGGATATGCAAATCCACTAGTGGCTCTTGTACTGCTCAGTGCCTTGAGGCTCTCAAGCTTCCAATTCATATACTTGGAATAAGAGCTCTTGCTGAAAACATCACGTGTAGCCGGCTGAAACGTGAGGGATCACTCAATTTCAGAGGACTGTGCAGTCCTTTGTATTTTACATTAGCTTCAGACATTATACCACAGAACAAGAACTTTTATGAACGTAAATCTGATTGCCTGGAATGACTCAATCCAATACATGCAAGAGTGCCACACCACTCTGCTTATATTGATTACAAGTTTGAGTGGTGCGTGCATCACAAAATAAATCTATTACCACACTTGTAGAATGAAATCCCTGAAGCTTATACAGGTCAGTAAACACAACTTCCCTGCTGTAAAATATTTATTGCATATCCTGCCTTCTCCATCCATACTAGTGCTGAGATATACCTTTTACATTTACTAGTGTATTACAATGTGATAACACATTTACTCTATTAAGCAATGTTGTCTGATTCCTTTCCTAAGCAAAGGAAACATAAATCATGTAAACACCAGTGAGAGCAATAGAGATATATGGAGTAAAAACCTCAAGGCAACAGAGGAAAATTTCTGGATAGCCCAAAGATATGTAAGTAGAAAACAGGTGCTAAAGTTAAAAACATGCAGTAAAAACATACCATAAAAACAATTTATCTAATTGACAGCTAGCATGATTGTCCCAGTAAAAGTCTGTCTATATGTTATTTTTCTTCCTTCAGTCTTTCTTACTCCAAAGTCAGTGCAAGTGTTTCATATCTACATGCTGCCATTGCAAACCAGTGCAGCAAGTTCCTACACCAGCCTTGGACATTATACATGCTTAAAGATAGGAAGTTTCCCCCACAATTACAGATTTTCCCTATAGAATACTTGCAATGATAAATTCTATGTTGAGAGATACTTTTTCTCCCTCCCCAAATACAGTAAGTTAGAGGAGCACTCTTGGGGGAAAAAAGGTGCATCCACATGTTATGTTTAACAGAAATCGTTTAGCTAGTGGTACTATCATAACACCAGGCGTACTTCTATTCCAGGACCCTGGTATACTGAAAAAGGAATTTTAACCAGTGAGGCACCAGGACAGGTGTATCGATTATTATCAGTGTTTTGATGTCATTTTTATTACACTTGTTATGTCAATATTTCCATTATAACTCCATCACATACATGCTTCACAATTGAAAAGTCATTTTAAGCGTAGACATTCATGAAAGGTCAGCCTTTGAACATTTCTTTACAATAGCAGTAGTTTTTTAAAAGGCAACACTCTCCCTTTCTTCAAGTCAATGCTGCTAATTTCAGGATAGGAAAGGGCAAAACAATTAAACGGTGTTTGTTCCTCTCAAGTACCATAACAGCCTGGTTTTTTAACGCTGCTGAAATACAGGTATGAAAAATATTATCTACTGCCACAGAGTACATAAAGAATCCAGACAAAGAGATAAACCACTATAAAGTCTCTTAAATTTTTACATTTTATGCCAGGCAGGACAACAGCAAACCTCTAATTATAATGGCCTTGGCAGCAATTAAATAGAAGGCTAGTTCTAAAGTCTATCATCAATCAAGAAAAATCTACTAGTACATAACCAGACGTGGCAGAACCATGAATCACTATAACCCTTCTTGGACCACAACCTGACATCAGAGCACCTGTGATTTAACTCATTAGGAAGGGCGAGGATGAGGATTTCCCCTTGTGCTGACCACAGCTGGTTTAGGCCACTTCAGAATAGCTAAGGACTGTAAACTGACTTAGCATAAACATTTATATCAGTGTTTTTCATATTGGTAAACTGTGTCACCTGCATGCAGTTGCATGGGATTTTTTTCATTTTCAGAAATTATAGTCATCCCATAAATTGTGTGACCTTCCCAAACCTACCCACCCCTTACTCCCTATATTTTATTACAATCTAAACTATAAAACACTCAAGCACAAAAGATCTGACGTTCTATATTGTAGCATAAAGGAAAACAATGCTACTAATTGTTACTAAAAGTTACTAATTGCTAGCTAAAGACTAAACTACTACAGGTCCCAACTTAAACTTAATTAAAAACTCAAATCCTTTAACTGTTTATCACCATGTAAGCCAGACCTACAAAGAAACAGCAAAGGAGCCTTGTCCCATACAACACTCCCCTGCCAGATTTAGCTTTTCTTGAGACATACATCCAACAGGTAATTTACAGGTAGCTTTTAAGCACAGCGAGAGCCCTTCTAAGGACAGATAGAAGCACTCTTCTAAATTGACCTGGCCCTTCCTTTTTACTTCTCCCCGCTAACCAAGTACCTGCTACAGATGTAGTGCCCTTTTCCAGGATCCAGAATGGTTTTTTTGGTCTCTAACACTGCAGCTTGATTCTATGATGAAGAACTACATAGAGTTCATTTAAACCTTTCTGATAACTGCAGTTTGTAAACATGATATTTTAAACATTTAGTTTTGACCCATGGTGCTTCACATTATATCAGTAACTTCCACAGGGATGTTATGGAGCTCAGTTAATATTTAATTCAGTTATGTCTTTGGCTGCTTAGATGAACTGTGGTTAAAAAAAAAAAAAAAAAAAAAGTACCATTTTGTCATGTCACCAGCAACCGAGCTACTGAAATGAGCGTTATCCTGAGAAAATAAAAACATGTTTTCCCACACTAAGATGTTCTTTCAGCAATCACCATCCCATTACTACAAATTTCTTTCTGCCTTTCCTATTTGTGTTGCTGGTTTGGCCTGGAATTCCTCAGCTCTCTCTAATGAAGGAGAAAGCCAAAAAGTCTCTTCCCAGGTTGTCTACTGCAGTAGAAATATATGTTGTTGCATGTATTATGTATACACGGTGTGAGGTCAGACAGGAAAGATGGCTGCTAAGATACATTGACACATCTTGCCGTATTGCACTCAGCCACAGATCTACTGGCCTGGAAATTACACACTCTTATTGTTGCCATGTCCTCTCCAGTACCAACCATTAGAAAGTCACTACTTCATAGAGAAGATCTTTAATGCTTTTTCTTGATTTATTGTTGCTATGCATCTGTTATTCAGCTGTATAAAGTAATTAAGGAATGCTCTCATGGAAAGAAGAGCAGAGCTATCTCTTTAGGAACATGTGTGTCCATATTAAAAATCACTCCAAAAAAGTACTTTCATGAAAAAAAAAAAAAAATTATTCCTGCTACCACATTATGTCAAATCTGCAGCTAATTGCAAATGCAGATTGTAAGAGGGGAAGTGCTGTGTACAGTAGACTCGTCTATACAGAAGAATAAGCAGGTTTTAGTTCTTAAGAAGATAGTAAGAATTTTAATTTCAGAATAAAATTGTGCTTGATTTTTCAAAGAAAGTTTTTATTGCCATTGTCCTCCGCCATGTCATATAACCCCACCTCATCCGAAGAGTTCTGTGATGCCATCCAGTGCAATGAGTTATAAATAAAAATTGTAATTTTTTTGTTTCGAGTATAGTTTTTAAAAACAAAGAAGACATCTATATTAGACAAGTACAGACAAGAAGTGTTGGTACATCCATGTGTGGGCATGTTGCATGTGCAACTCCGCACGGTCTCTCTGAGGAGACTCTCTTCAGCTACTAAAATGTTCACCTCTAAGCTAACAATTCTCCAATTTAATCATCTGTAAGAAAGTAACCATACTTCTGTTTAGCTTTTTTTTCTCTCATCCTGTACTTCACATTTATTTAAAAAATCCTTGGAAGCAAAGACTTGCTTCTGTGGAGTCTGTTATTAAACAAGCTAAAATTGCTGCTTTCCTTGTGACACGTAATAGGGATGTTTTGTGTCAGGACCCATTAGAGCTCTCCTGCTGGCGCGGCTGGTAGTGCCATGTTATGCCATATGGAAAGCTCGAGCTTGGAAGCGACTTTTGGGATGTTTGATCTTTGTGCCAGTGGAGGCTAAAATACAAATGAAGGTAAGTCCCAGTTCCAGGGCCTTGCAAACACAGGTTGAATTACTCTTCAATGTCCCCTAGTGGCTGACAACATGTATGGGACTTAAATAAAGTGTCCTTTCCGTCACAGAGTTGTGTAATGGGGAGATGCTACCAGTTAATTAATATCACTTTTTCCTAGAAGATTAATTTAGATTATTTATTAGGCCCAGCAACTTTCCTGTATCAGACAGTGATAGGAAAAATGGAAGGTGCTTGCATAAGTTGGTCAAAAAGAAGATTTAAATATAACACTTTCTAATTGCATGATGCAACAACACTGAGAGTAGTTTTACAGCTGCTATAGATATGATGAGAATGTTAGAAAGCAAGGAATATATGATTATGATTTATGTATGTTTTTATCATTAATGCTACTAAAAAATATTCAATATATTCTCATAAAATGAATAACACAATCCTTGACGTTTTCTGATGAGTACCTAAATTTATGGGGTTTCTGACACTGGAAAATTTTAAATACTTTTTACTACTAAAAATGAATTCTCTTTCCAGACAACATACCAAGGTATAAGGATCACGGATTGGAAGATCGTTCTATCTTTCAAATTAAATTTCTTTAATTGGAAATAAATAGACTATTCGTAACTTGTTTATGTTGCTACTTTAATTTCCTGTAGAAAGCACCTTCAGTTTTTCCCCCGAGTTATATCTGTCTTAATTAATAAACTGGTTCAAAAATAAATTAGTTTTGTTAGGTGTAATAGTCTGGACATCAGTGCTGTGTTACGTGTGCCTCTTTAAGAATAACAGTTGTAGGTTGGATTGCATTTTTAGTACATCTCTTCGATGAATTCC
Source organism: Athene noctua (assembly GCF_965140245.1). Classification (NCBI taxonomy): domain Eukaryota; kingdom Metazoa; phylum Chordata; class Aves; order Strigiformes; family Strigidae; genus Athene; species Athene noctua. The sequence continues at coordinate 23,340,161 of NC_134044.1, forward strand.
TCCATCTCTGTCTCTGATTCCAGCAACAGATTTTTACATCTGAAGCTACATTACATTCATAAAGCATTATTGTGACCTTCTAGTTGATAGATTTTAGACAAGAGCTTGCTAGAACTCACAGCAGAGCATCTAGTAATAATTTTACTTTCAACATTGTTGCACTATTTGTAAATCCCCTTCTGCAGCGAGAAACAACAATTACCGGGATGCTGACTATTTTTTCCTCTTTCTGCATGAAGATTTACCAATTTTAAAAAGTGATTGCTATAAAATAGCAAGCAGTAAGACTGCTTTTGATATACCTGGCATGTAACAAGGTGCAGAACCTCATTGCAAAATACACTTTCAGTATCAGTAAGGAGGCCAGGGGCTCATGAAACATTCAGTTTGGGGCTGCATTTAAGTGCTCTACTATATTGAACCTATATACAAAGTTGTTTTCAAAATTAAAAGCAGCTCGAGTTTTTGCAGTGTGTTCATATTTTCTGCAAAATGGCTAGAAACAGCACCTAGGGCAAAAATTGCCTCTGCTCAAGGAAAATTCCTGGGATTCAGTTCTGGTAAAAGCAATTCAAAGTATATTCATAAGTTCACAATTGTATAGATTTGTAGGCACACAGTAAAAAAGTACAGCAGGACAGGTATGCAAGAATGACAATGCTGAGGCTTTTCAGAGACCGCAGCAAAGTATAAAGCCAGGCTAAAACTGAAACTTCAGTGCTGGTAAGATTATTGTATTTACAATATGAGTAATTCACAGCATGGAGGTTTAGGGTAACGTATTACAAGGTCATAGCTTGCAGTGGAGAAAGCCCCTGTAATTTTTTTTATTTTTTTTTCTGCTCCACCTTTATAATCATGCTATTTTTTTTAAAACTGAACTCTGAAATCAAACAGTTTTGATTAAGGTTATTTTTAATTGGCAATTTTGTAAACCACCCCACAGGAAAAAGTGAGCATCACTTTAGAGTCCACGAAACTTCTCTGTTGCAATGTCAATGCACAAGTCATCAAAGGCCCAACAGGAAACAACAGAAGAAACTGCAGTTGTGGGAGGTATTAAAATAGTAAAAAACTGGAAAACTAAAGGATGGCCCAAGGCTTTAGCCCTTATCACCAGTAAATACAGGGAAAACACAACAAAATAAAATTTTTCTGCTAGGTAGGTACCTTTGCTGGGGGCACCTTGGAAAAAAACTAAAGAAAAGGCTTTCCTCTGATGGAAATTTACTCTAGGCTCCTGTCCACTACATGAAGCCAAAATACAGGAATAGCAAGCAGAAAAGGCAGTCTTCTTAGCCAAAGGCATGCATTTGTTTGTTTATTTAATGGACAATCTCCTGAAGGAATTAAGGGCTTCTGCAGTTCTCAAGTTGAGTGGGGTACATCTTGGAATTTTTCTGACACCATTAGCTCCTTCAGTCAGGGGAAGTAGAAAGAATATTTGTGCAAGTGAACTGTCAGCTTGCCAGGTGAAATCATTGGAGTGGGAAGAAGGGAAACAACTCTTTCTTCTTTTCTGGGAGAGCCATAAAGCTACTGCCATTTCTTTTGATAGATTTGCCCTTTGAATCTTGTATTTGTAGCCAAGAGCTCAGAAAACAAAGTATGAGGGGAGATTTAATGGAGAAAAAAATTAGTTGACTAAATAATAGGAAGAAAGAATGAAAGAATAAAATTAAGAGGAAAAGGGAAAGAAAGGAATCTAGACTGCCAATAACAAAAGCAGATCTAGACATCCAGGAAATAGAGATGTCACAAGAGAAAACCAGAGACTTTAAACAAGCTTATGGATAAAATTGAGGTAAAAAGGGAAGGTGTAAAAGGAAATGTGTGATGCTTCTCTGGCTGTAACAGATTGCTTGCATATATTTATATGTATGTATGTGTGTGTGTGTGAATGTGTGTGTAAATACGTTTAAGAATACTGGCTTCTGTCATCTGTAATTCAAAATCTAGCATCTTTCTAAGGGAAGTGCATCCCTGCAGAATCCCCAAGGAATGCACTGAACAGATCTTGCTTCACAAAGTAATCATTCAACACTTTCCTCTCTTTAACACTCTCAAAGTATTATCCTTTGCATTCTTCATTAGATCTGTCTATCCATGTCTGCAGAACCATTCCCGTTTTTTTTTTTTTAAATTTAATCTTTCAAATGTACCTTCAAAAATCAATTCTGTAGAAGCACCACTTAGTAATACTACCTACTGTGTCCTTACCAAACCACACCCAGCATCATTTTCAAAGTTAATCTGTGCTGCTTAAGTTGGTGGAAACAAAAGCAGACAAGCTTTCTGTAGTTTGAGCAAGCTCGGTAATGGCATGCTGTAAAGTAAGCAGACAGTATTTTAGGGTTTAGAAAACTTATTTTCATTGTAATATCTCTATCATAAAAAACCTCACAAGCTCTGGCATTGCAAGAATAAGAGTGGCAGGACTACAACACACACAACTGCTACAGTCATCTGGTCCAGTGAAACCAATATCAATTAATTTAGTTAATTAGTTCTTAAATGCCCTCCACACTGAATTTTATTAAAGAAAGTTTCCTTTGTTTGACTCTATTCACATCAAATCAAAAGTTTTCTGAAAACTTGCTAAGCTATTAAGAACTTGGAATATTCAGCTTTCCATAGTGAACATCCCACTTAATTAAGCAATCAAGAAAAATAAATCCCTTTGCTTATGTAGGCTTCAGAAAGTGAAAATGGAAAGCATCTGATTTTCAGCTGCTATAACATTAAACACACACATGCAGAGAACCAACATAAATCCTTGTCATGATCATACACCTGAACTTGGGATTTGATTTGAACAGAAGCTGTAATAAGAACCATTTCTCCCTCAAAATGAACACCCTGTTCATTGGAAGACCTCTAATATTGAAGGTAAAACACAAGGGCTTCAGCACTTCCATGAGCATATAAAAAAGGATGGTACAGGTGCCAATAAAGGAAAAGAAAGAAACATTTTGAATAGCTCTCATAACCACAGATTATCTGGATCTATGTAGATATCTGTGCCCTCCTGCTACACGAGCAGTTGTTCTGAAATATGGAAGAAAAAGTAGTCCAGGTAAAAAATAAAAGCCACCATTTTCCTCTGAGACATATGCATACAACTCTCAAAAAATGTAACAAACTGCAAATGAGCAAAAATGAAAGTATGCTTAAAAGCCCGAGATAAAGATACGTGCTTTTTGGATTCAGAAAATGAAGTCAGGATCCTATTCATATATTTCTGAGGAAAGAAAAATGTAGATTAGCAGTCTCTAAAAGCCTGTCATTGCATTATACTTACCTTCACACATATACATACATAATAGGCATCAGCTAAAAGCAGAGCCATTGGGTCTGGGTTCATCACTTTGTATTTTATTCTGCACAATGCTATCTGGATGTTTTAGCTGGGAAAAAAAATGTGGTTTCATCTGTGAATGGGTCACTGACCTTAGAATTGTAAGATTTATCAGGGTATGTTTGCATGACAAAATACAGCACTACAGAAAAATATACTAGCTCCAAATGTGACATTTCCAAAATGGAAAAGGATTTAACTGAATTAGCAAAGTCCTCTGATCAGCTTCCTATGCCCTGCTGTTCAGTAAAGCTACTTAACCCAGAGCTGTACTAACAGAGTTATACTTGTCCCGGTTTCTGTGCTAGCCCAGCATGATTCTTCACTAAATTTAAGTCAAAAGGGATTTACATGATGCTTTCCAAAAAAGGACCCCTAAAACTCCCAACACCTCCTAATTTCAACTTGATTAAGACCCTTACCAGTAAAAGTAAAAAAACCCAGCAAAGTAAAAATAGTTTTTTATTTTTTTATAGGAGTTGGGTCTAATAAACTTTTATGTCTTCACTATGGAATAAGTGGAAGCATACAGAATACATGCACAGTACCAGCACATCCTAAAAACATGTGGAATCTCAGCAGCAACCAGCAGTTAGTGGGACCTGCAAGGACAGGTACTCAGTGGAAAGCTAGTGGACTCACTGGAGCCAGAAACTTCTCTAAAGAAACAACAAAGGGGGGGGGGGGGGCAGGCAAAAAGAGCATTATTTTAGGTTTAAGTGAGATCTTGAGAACAGAATATATTCAGGACACTAGAATGTGGAAAGATTACATCCCTGCAAGGTGTCCGAGAAACCGAGAAGCACCGCTGGAATTGCCTCTTTGCAAAAACAAATGTAACCTGGCTGACACCACTGAAACTTGGTGGGAAGAATATCATTGGAAAAGTAATGTTAAAATAACTCTTTAGAGGGGAGTGAGGGACAATGGGGAGGGATAGTAATACTCTATGTCAGTACATAATTCTGTCAGTATAGTAACTAACGAACCCTGGTCTCTTAGTGATCTTCCTCTTGTGAATGACTGATGTAATCTAAGATAACATCAGCTATAGCCGGAACTTTTTCACAGCTCACCATTTATAAAAGCTCTCCCATGAGGATTCTTTGTCATCCTATATTTTCCCACAGACCAGGCACCTCTAGTCCCCTTTTTCTACCTGGGAAACTGTTTGCCTAGCTAATATGAGCCCGAATTATAGAAAACCAATTGTTTTTGAGACTGCCACTTATATGCCAAAGCTATCTGGAAAGAGTCCAGAGATGAAGGAGACAGTCAGAAGCTCACATAACACTGTGTGATTATGTTGTCTTTTTCCATAGGAGAGCTGTTAAAAAAAAAAAAAAAAAAAAGAAAGAGGTTCTATTTGACTAACAATGGAAACAAAAGATCTGGAATGCTCGTGGATACATACCATAGCTGAATAGAAGATGAGGTCCCTATTGACATCTGCTACGCCCCAGGGGACATGATGAAGGGATATGTCAACACCTGACTGTGATATGTACAGCAGCAATCATATAATCACGGCAGAGTTAAATCTGATAGGTCAAATTCTGAAAAACCTCCGCTGCTGGAAATAAAATGGGACTTTGAAAATTATAGGAGAAGGTCTACCTCAAAAAGGTGTATCTAATGTGAGGGGATTCTATATTAGGCTGTGGTTGCAGGTTACTGTTCTGAGGAAAGCGCATCTGATATCAAAGGTTACCACCTCCGTCCTGCATTTGCTTTCTATTTCTCGACCTGAGCTACATTCAGACCTTTCTGGAAAAGATTACTGCTCCTGAGTTAGGGCAATTTGCCCATTCCTGTGATTTAGATATCTGAACTGTGTATGTGAAATAAACTAGCTCACAGAGGAAAAATAAAAAATAAAATTTTTAAGCCAGATCATTTTCACAGGTGCCTATAACCATGGTCTTTACAAATAAAGGAGAGCAAAAGAATTCATGGTAACTTTGTGGCCAATGACTATAACCTAATATACTTGTTATAAGCAAACAGAACAAAAATTCTGAGTTTAGTGTGTATTTCTTTTTCTTTAAAATAGCTAATTCCATAAAGCTGAAAATAATTATAAACTAGATCACTTGGGAGAAAGAACTAAGCAGGAGAAAAAAAAAAAATCAGAATAGCTTAGTAGATGCTCAATTTAAATGGAAAATCATGAATTATAATTGGTAACTGCTTAAGAGCATTTTCCTAGATGCTCAAAACCAGAAACCAGTAATTGCAAAACACAACTCTAAAAAGTGACAACAAAGCAAAGCTGAATGCAGCTATTTAGACAATATAAAAAGATATTATTACAGCAAATGGGGGGGGAAATGGATAAATAGTAATAAATATAAAGCTCTAGGTAGGGTCTCAAAGAAACTAGCAATAGAAACCAAAAAATATAAAATCAATGGCTGGCAGATTTGATTAGGATGGCAGAAAATTCTGAAGTATGTAAGGGATGAAGGGAATCCTAAAATTGACATAAAGATTTAGAACAGTTGTTGTAATAACGAAGAAATGCAGAACACAGCAAATATTTTGTTTCTGGATTTTGAACCAACTAGGCATTGCCATATCGAATTATAATGAAGATAATTCTTTCCAGCATAAAACAAGCAGAAAGTTAGCGGGACAACTTTCATACAGGAGGTCTAAAACCATTGCCTGAGAACCGCTCTGGGCCACGTGTTAAATATATCATATTATCAAAGTATATTACAATCCTTTTGCATACTGAGGAGAATCAAGGCTAGTAAAAAGCTGTAACTGCGCTAATGCCAATTTAGAGAGGGATACAGAAAAGCGCTTGTGTGGAATTTCTCTTGACAACTTTCACACAAATTAAGTTGGTTCTAAAGTACTGACATATTATACAGATAGAGTATCACGAGATTTTTATTAATAAAGTGGAATGATTCAAAACTCAGCATGAAATACATTAAATTAGTTGCAAGCTGGTTGCCTTCTTGAAACTGTAATTAAAAAGGGAACCATCAAGCATCATTAACACTCCAATTGCACTCCATTATGAAAATCCATTGACATCAGGTATAAAAACACTGAGATGCCAATAGCCAGGCTGTACACCTAGAGCTACGGAGATGAAGATATTTGCATATCATCCTTAGTCATGAAGTGGAAGGTCTTAAAAGTCCAGTCAGTCCTCCAGGTTCGCTTTTGTTTTTCCATTCCAACCATGGTCTGCTGACAGGAGAGTAGATCATTTCTCATGAAACTACTAGGTACTTTGTTAGTAGTATGACTTCCTAAAAGCTCTTCGTTATAATCAATTTAATCAAGTAAACACAAAAAATCAGTGAAAAAGCAGGGTGAAGTGAAAACAGAGACCAGAATTTACTTTAATGGTGCTGTATAGTACCATAACATAATAAAGGTTACAAAGGAAGCCCAGGTGTCATAAAACAGTTCTACTGACTTGGGCAGAATATTATACCTGCTGATTTTTCTGTTTTCTCCATGGTTAGACTATGCTTATATTTATGAGGGGGGAAAAATGATGAAATATTAAAACAGTAAGCAGCTTGAAGATCATCTATTTGTTTGCTAAAATTTAACACATGCTGCAGTAAAAGACCAAATTCCTAGAAGCAAGCTGCAGGGCTTTCAGAGGAACAAGGAGCTGTCTTGGTACATACCCTGCAGCCACAACAACTCACTCCCAGCATTTGGGAGTACTGCACCAAGGGCCATTGCCACTGGGCCTCACAAAACTTGGAGGCTCTAGATATGTATTAGAGAAGGACAAAAAATAGGTTGTAATGGGGTTTTTTGTCTTTAGAAATAGAACTGAGCTGGAATAAAGAAGGAAGTTATAAAAGCAAATTCCTGACTTACTTGTAACATGATATATAGAATAATAGTAGTGTTTCCTCTTGGAAGAATGGTTCTCAACTTATTGTGAACAGACCTAAGAATGGTCCACAGCTTTTTCTTTCGGACCTACTGGATGAATTTTTTTTCAGGTTCAATCATATTGTCAATTTAACCATACTGTCAATTGACTTCAGTTTTCTAAACTGGCATCCAGACCTATCCCTCGAAAAAAACAGAGGTCGGAACTTCTAAAAAGTTTCAAAACTCTTGCTTTAGGTGAAGGCCATCGCAGGAGAACATTTTTGTGACAAGAGCAATTTACATAAGACAGAAATGGACCACATTGCTTCAGTCTTCCGTACTTACTCTGCGGCCTCAGTCAGTGTCTAATTGTGGGTATAGGGACTGTACAAATAAACCTGACCTTCAAAATATGAATGTCTCAGATATGAGAACCAGTGATTTGAAAATTGAAATACTGTTAAGCATTGAAAAGTTGCTAGATGTTTTTCACCAAATCTTCTAGGCTGTAAACTGAGAGAAATAATCAGTTTCAAACATAACCAATCAATTAATATGGATACGATATTATTCTAAAATAATTAACTAGAAGTTATCTGTGTTTCTGGGTGGGAAGTTTCAGGAGAGATCCTGTTCCTGTTCAACAGAAAAAGTACATAAAGCATTTGAGGCTACATTCTCAAATCACTCCCATAACCCATCATTGCAAGAGCTTGCTTTGACTGAGGAGACAATATTTTACACTGAAAGATGCAAATATGCATATAAACACTGGGAATTTCAAGTAGTGATTTACAGTTTTGTAGAAATAAAAACTGCCCTAAAAGAGATGATAAGAATGGACTTAGAAGCTTACTCTGGACTTTTGCCTATTAAGTGACCTTCAGAAGATATCTGGGCCTTTCTCCACAAATAAATTTGGGATTTACATACATTATGTTAGGATACTGGCAAATTGAGACAAATCTTGGTTTGAACAAGGTGAACAAGGTGGACATTATACTTATCCAGTGCTGTAAGGTATGGGTAGTTCCCTCACTAGTTTACTAAAAAGGTGAACTATTTAAAGGAAATAGCACATATCTAAGCAAAGGCAGAGCAGTAAATATTAGAGCAATAAACCACCCAATAAAGGATATCTAAAAAAACCAAATCCATCAATTCATTTATTCATTTATTCCTTCTGGCTTTTCTTAAATGAATTTTATTTATGCTTTTAAAGACATATGTACAGAGATAAGATAATGAATGGAAGAAGTAATGAATTTAAATTAGAACTTTGTGTTATGAATATTAATATCAAGAAATAGTATCATAAAAGGTTAAAAAATAGAAAATTGATAGCAAAAATACTATGAAAGCACAAATTCTCAATCTTAATTAAAACACATGTATTAATTCAGGAAAGCATGGAAAAGACTTTTTTTCATCAAAAAATCTGATTAAAAATGTGAAGTACAAGAAATTTTTGTTTTGACGGATTGATAGAGGAGGTGGAGACAACAATTTATGACAGAATGGAGCAGTGACATTTGTAACAAGAAAGATCCCTTTTGCTGTTTCAAAAAGCCACATTGCCTTTAGGGACCCAATAATGTCCTGGTGATTTTTAACTTCTTTGAAAGGTATGGTGCCAAACAGCCAACGAGAATTAACACTTATAGTTCAATTGTCATAAACACGAAGCCTTTCTTTAGGGAATGTTCTTTGCCCCAGCAATGTCAGCTTGTTCAAATCAAGTCCCAGCCCACCTATGCCCTATATTCAAACTTTGCTAGAGTAGTCAGTGGCTTGATACAGAAACAAAGTTGAATATTCCCATGTACACAGTGACAACACTAAGCAGAAAAAGGGGAGTAAAATAATTAAAACATTAACTAGATTGAAAATTAAACAGCATGGATCATTGGGTAGCTCTGTGTTGGCTTATTGACTGTTGATAGGTTACTTCAATTATTTGCAATTTCTACTGCATTAACATTACAGGCCCCATTGTGCTATGTACTCTGTATACACGCCTGCTCTTAATGACTCAATCTAAAAGGACAACACATGGCAAGTGACACAGAGTCATAAAGAGGTTAATGGACTTAACCAAGGTTACAAGACAAGATAATAGGAGGAATGAGAATAAAATAAAACAAGCAAAGACTACACGCCATACCTTCCTATCCCTTTGTCATGCTTAAAGTAACCTCGATTTAGATTAATGAGCTTTACAAGCAAATAGCCTTAACAGTCTTAATACAATGCATCTCAAAGTCACCTGATGACTTCCTGGTGGTGTCAGTGGAAAGATACGTCTGTTGAAAGACTAAAGGTCCATCACAGAGGTCAGGAGATGCAACTTTAGTTGCATCTTCTGCCAAATTTTTTGTGTAATCGGGACAAGATGCTAAAACGTGTGCAGACATGGCAGACTGTACTGCATCTCAGAGTGTTCTGATGGCACATGTTAATGTGACAGCAATAAGGCCAAGGAAACGTATTTGGGCCCAAAGTGCTCTTTGATTCTGAGAATTACCTATGTAAAAGCAGAACTCAATCACAAGGGACCAAAATTCAGAATGTAAACTGTTCTCCTCATTTTGGATTTTTTAGTTTCTTCTGTCTTAAGTCCTAACTGTAGCAATAGCTGGTTTCTGGTACCAATTCAGTTACATCAGTTACGTGTGTTCATAATGCTAGCATAATTAAATTAGACAAAATTATGAAAATATATTATTACTTATCAGAACGACGCTTTAGTGTGTTTATACATGCTGACAAAGCTCAGCTCATTTTCTTAGAAAAGGCCAATACATCAGTTTACGTCCATTTCTTCTTATTGTTTCCCCTTGTCTATTAATGAGTCTAGTTGCGATAGATTTTGACAAAATGAATATATTGATATTTAAAAAACTTTTACAGTAAACTTCATCAGATGCATCAATATGTTGCACTGAGTTATAACACTGAAAATCATCATTGTGTGTATTAAAAGCTGAAAAACCTGTTATTAAAATATATATATATAACAATGTGAAAAATGAAATCAGAGCACAGACCAAATTTTGTATTTTGTTCACATTCTCTAATTCTGCAATATGCCCATAATTACTAGAGACAAACTCTCTGGGAGAGCAAATGTATCCACTGGGGAAAAAGGGGTTGCTTTGGTTTTTGTTTGTTTGTTGTTTTTGTTTGTTTGCTTGTTTGGGTGGTTTTTTTTTGCCAAGGGAAGATTACCTATATCCATACTTTCCACTTTTAGAATGATTTTTCTGAGCTTGAATTCAGATGTTGAATTAGCCATTATTTTGCCAAACTATTGACCATTTGTAGGACTTTGTTGTTAAAGAAGAGGCAAATATTTGATATCAAATAAAACCCTCCTGAGAGGCTACTTTTACTAGCTGGGACTCAAAGGTGGTTCACCTAGAAGCAGGGATGAAACAGGCCAGTGAAGGAGAATTTAAGAAAACGACTGCCCTTTTCAATAGGAAAATATTTTATTTTGCTTTTCATGACCTTTGAGGACAGCTCAGCTCCCGGTTTCACATCATTAAAAAAGTATTTAGGGAGGAAACAGAGAATTTGTGGTATTGTTTTTTCTTTTCCATTGAAGCACCAGATGACATTTCTTCACATGATTTTATCTTCTCTAATTCACTGTTTTCGCTACAGCGCATCCCTTTGTAAGCTAGACTCCAAGGGAGAATCTTCTTTACCATTTGTTTTCTCAATGCTTTTTTTTGGTGAAGAAATGGAATATTTCTTTCTGTAACTTAAAGCCTCTTATAAACTGTTGAAAGTAAGACACCTGCTGGCACATATCATTTTAAAGCTAGTGATAGTCATCTGAACTAACGTGAGGAAAAACTGACCGTTCATCTTGTGAGAGTGAGTTGTTTATGGTAAAGAACTGCGAAGAAATGAGTTTTGTTTACTTCCCAGGGTGCATCTGCTATCCCAGCAGGTACAGATAAGGTGTTGTGTCTTTGTACCATGCTATGCATGTAAGCAGAAGATGCTGTGTGTTTTTTCATATAAACTACTTGCCTACTGCTCTTATTGCTGTATTTCTAAGTGCTTGCAGCTGTTTCTTAATTTTTAGCTGGGACAACTTTGTTTTTAATTTTTAACTTAAATTAGAAGAATCCATGTGTTACTCATGTTGTTAATGCCCCTTACATTTTTCTGGCTTTTTGAGGATACTTCACCAAAGTCCTTGTTTTGGTTCTGCAGGCTTTCTACTTCCTTAACTGAGTTCTGATATGTGCACAGTAAACAAAAAATCGAGAAATTAAGAAGGGTTCATTGGATTGTACTAAATGAATATTCATTGAACATTACTGAGTATTGCTACCTTATACATTCAAGAGTCATAATTCTGTACTATGACAGGACAAAGTTAACTGAGGCGACAAAAGTGACTTTTAACATAACTGAGCCCTTCCTACTTGTGTTGACTTCAGTTGAAATTATGGTAAGATAACATCTTCAAGAATCTTCCCTTGTTTTTTTCAAGATGACCATCCAAAATCAGAGGACACTCCTGCGTGATGTGAACATTGTAAACTTTTATACTGCCAGAATAATTTCCTGAAGCTTAGAAGAAACAAGCTGCACTGTATCTCCCAGTAATATTCTGACCAGTAAGAGAAATAGTTTCCTATGATATACATATCTGATAATTATGATAGCAGAGGACTGGAGAGTCAAAGCACTTACAAAGTCCATTTTGTAATTGGTGTAAAATGTGATTAGAGTTGAAAAGAGTATTGCTCTAAGAACTATGATAAATAAAGAGTGTAATCCTGACATTTTAGATGCTTACAGTTTGCATGTTCTTTTCATGTAACAGTTTGGGCAAAATTATTTTATGATAATAAGGGATTACCCTTAAGGAAAGAAACTTGTCATCCATGATATGAATAAAGACAATAGATGATCACATTCTAATTTTAAAAAGTGACAGTAAATTATAATCTACCAAGCAAATTGCCAATACGCACATCAATTAGCTGTCACAGCAAAGAACTGCAACAAATTTAGTAACCAATGCTTGTGTCTCATTTTCCCACTGAGAGACAAAGGTGGTTTTTTCCAGCTAGATTCACAACTAAAGGTATAGAATTCAAGTATACCCACTACTAAGGGGTATAACTTGAATTCTTGACCACCACTCAAATGCTCTATTTAAAAATGAAGTTGGCCAGTCTGTATTCCTTCTAACAACAAATACTAGAATGACCTCTACCTTAAGTTCTCATTTCTTTTGTTTTAAATAATATATATCAGTAATTTAGTAAAATTGCAGTGTGTTAGAAGATGATACTAGTCATTATGATACTCACCTTCTATTATTTTCTCCATCTATTCTTCCTTTTGGCTCTTGTCCATCAGAGCTTCTCTTTTATTTAGGCTGAGAGATATGGAGTCCACAGACAATGGTAGAGCTAAGGTGGTTGTTTTAGAACAGCACAACAGCTCCAGTTAAGTTGGTTTCAAACACTCCAGTCAAGTTGGTTTCAAACACATAAAAATTCCAGGAGTAAAAAGACCCACAACTGACAACAGCAATAAAATTGGGATTGGGGCAAGTCTTCCATAGCTCCCTTTCAACACCAGCTCCATGGCCTCATGAAACAGAACTAGGAAGAGTTCAAAACATTTTTTTTGGTAGGCAGTTTAGTGCATTAAATTAATTAAAAATCAGGCAAAACTCCTCAGATCCAGACAAAACATGCAACTGGCTCCACAGTAATGGTCCTTCCATCTTCAAATTCAAACCCAATGCACAGCTACATATTGAGTCTGTGTTAGTATCTTCTAACCTCTGACATGCAAATTTTAGAGTATCTTACTTCTAAATGCAACTAATTGGGGATTTATTAACCTATCATGCACTCCTTTGGGCACTGTAATACCAACAGGTCTCCAGTGAGGAGAGAACAATTGGAATTTACAGGAATAACTCGATTAAAATGAAATCCATAGTAAACTTTGGCTTGTAGAAAACAAAACAAAACTTTACACAACACTGAGGAAACATTTGTTTTCTCTAGAAAGTAAGCTTTAAGGTCACTAAGTATTTATACAATATTTGTATTTTACTAACTTCAAACCTTCTTAATTTTCAACAGTTTAATTCTGGAGTGTTGCTATTAATAGTAATGTGAATAAAATCTACCAAAACTCGTCATTAGACCTGTCCAATTCCTGGCTAGGTATGCAAATGCATGACCCACTGTCTGTGATACTCACCTCGCTGTGTAAACTTATTAAGTGATCTTTCCTATTTCATATTGCCTGAGTGCCCATAGTGCAAATACACCATCACAATAGGAATTGATAAAGAACAAACATTCAGGTGTTGATGGTTTTTTTGTCTTAATTACATTTTCCCTTTAAACACAATCTCTCAAAATGAGTTTGCTTCCCTGAGAGAGGATGCTTCATGAAAGCTTTTACTGTGATTTCCTCATCAGGAACCAGTCTTAGAATAAACAGCCGTTCTCTAGGGTTAGTTAACACCTTGCATAAGCATTCAAATCCATAAATAGACAGCATGAACTTAACATCTCTAACAATTAATATCTCTTACAGAGCATGCTTGTCTGTTCCCAACATATTAGCCCTAGTTTTGTCAAAAGGCCATTCTTAATCTTGCCTGAACTATTTTTAAAATACTATTGAAGTAGGAATCAAGCTATAGGGGAGAATTAGTTATTTTCAGAGATATTGTTCTTAGTGAAATGTCCAGCACTACATAAATGACCTACTTCAGACAATCTACTCCATATGACAAATAAAGAACCCATATAAAAAAATTAATTTGAGCTCAATACTTAAAGGTTTAAAATTGACATTCAAAAGGAAATGAAAACCAATAATGTGTGGGTTGAAGATTACCATAGGACTCAGGAAGGAAGATGCCTTTGGAAATTAAAGTTGTGTGTTTACAGTAGGATAACCCATGATAAAAATCATGGCCTATTTTAATAAACAGCAAGAATGAAAAAGGGAAGTGGAATACACTGAGTACCTGTCTAAATGGCAGTATTTGAACAAAACAAATCAAATCTCTGTATGACAGAGGCTCAGTTTTTGTAACAACTGTAATAGCTAAATCCAAGGCTATTGTTATTTGGTGTAATAGAAAACCCAGAAGAAGAAATAAATATTTTTTGTCTATTCATATTTGTGGATATATTCTGAAAAGAGGAATTGCAAGCAGTGTTGCATTATACAGCTTTCAGAATGCAAAGGTAAAATTTTATTTTTTTTTTTAATGAAAACTAGCATATACTTTTCCAATTCAGGTAACAAAGTAAATTTTAAAATAATATTAATAATTATTAATACCTCTGGTTTTTTGGAGTGAATGATTATTCACTTACAGGATATAGCTCTCTAAAGATTTCAAAACACTTATAAATATTAATGAATGATGACAGGTTTATAACAAATATAGTAAGTAGCAATTTTCTATTCTACAGAAGAAACTGTGTCACAATCTTTTTTAAACAAGAAGCAGATAGGAAACAAAGAGAAAATCTGAGTCACTTCTCCAGCATTACAAAGATTATTCTTCCTTTTGTGTTTGATATTAAGTGGTGTATTGCTTCCATACTGAGTATATTGTGCCTCTATCATTCTTAGAAATCATTCTGAGGGAAGTTAAGAAAAGAATTTCAGTAGGTACCGAATATTTTTGGTATGAAATACTATGTCTTGTGTAGAATAAAACTGTATTCAAGACTCTTATTTGTAGATTTTTTTTTACATTTGGTGGTCATTATTTTAATGATGAGAAGATGGAAAAAAATGGAAGGAGGACTTGACTACTCAAAGGATCATCAAACTTCAGTACGTTCATGCAATACATGCTTTTATATTAAAGGCATATACATAGAAACTTATGAAATTTTGTTGTTTACAAGTAATCTTCACACAAATTTATATTTAATTTTTCTACATTCTAAAATGCTAGTAACCTCACATTTCTTTCTGTGAGCAAACCAGATATTTTTAATAAAATTTATGCAGAGATGCCATTATATAATACTGGAAAAAATGGTAACTCATCAAAAAATGCAAGTATCAACATACCCAGAAAATTTCTATCCTAGTTGTTCATGTAATTTTGGGACAGTACATTCTTTTGACAAAGAAATGAAGCTTAGATTGAGCTATTCACAAACCATGATTGTCTGAGAATGTGGGGGTTTATTTGGGGAGTTTGGGAGGGAGTAGTAGTAATTTATAGGGGAAAAAAAAATAGGTATCCATGATATTAATATGCTTTAGGAGGTGAATAATACCTTTGTGATTTTTAGCACAATTTCTGTGACATTTTCTATCTAAGTATGAAAGTCCATTTTTCCTTTAGACGCTTCATAACACATGCAGTATTTGAGACAGTAAGTGCAGTAAAACTCTGATCACAAAAAGGACAAAGAGCTGTGCAACATCCTGAAAAAGCCCAGTCTGCAATGAGAAAATTTTTCTACTTCCTTCAGGTAAACCAGAAATGGATCTCTCAAAATAATGAAAATTGGAAATGGGAACATGTATCGGACCAGGAGATGGGGATGAATGTACAATCAGACGGTCCTATAGGTCAAGAAAGTGAGACTTAAGATCAGCTCATGAATCTTGACAGGTCTGTATATGAGGGAGAAAGATCTAAATTTTTTGGAGGAAAGGTGGGAAGGGAATGTATAAGCAGCTGGGGTGAAGGAACTGTACCAGCTTACTTTTGGTAGGGCAAAGTTCCAAGTTAGGTGCCTGCAATTACTTATAAATACTCATCTTTTCAAGTCCAGAAAGGACATTTAAAATAAGTTCCTCCTTCTTTTGGCAGACTGCAAACCAGAGAATTAAACACGCTTATTACAGCAGCTGAACTCTGATTTTTAAAGAAACAATAATGGAGTAAGGCAATAAATTTCCATTTAATTGCAATGGAAAGTAGAAGCCTGATTCATTCACTCAATAGCTATCTAAGGATTGCCTGTCTCCATAGAAGCCAGAGAAATACCATAAAGAACCAGGCTAGGAAGCTACAATAAGTGGAGTTGGTTGGGACATCTTACGCACTGAGCTGAGTTTTTCAGGTCTTTGGTAGATACCCGTATAACACAAACATGCAAAAAGCAGGCTGCAACGAGAGTTGTGATGAGAGGGTTGCCATGTTCCCTAAGCAATCAGCCTGGGGAGCCCAGCAGCGTGGAGATGTCTGCGGACAGCAGTGAGATGCTGGTGCAGGGACGCGCTGCCAGAGCCTGGCTGCCACGCCCTCAGCCACGTTGCCTCTGGGCAGGAGTTTTGGAAATAAACTGTCCAGACAACTGCACCTAGATTTTACCTCAGAACAATGAATTTCATCAGCCAGAAAGCGAGTCTGAGAGTAAACTAAAATGCACATAATGTGGCTACTTCAGCGTGAAATAGGAGATACATTTCTTGACAGTTTAAATGTATGTTAAGGCTACTGGAATACAACAGCTTTCCCAAACACAACACTTTGTAGCTCAGCCTTCTTCTGGAAGGCTCTGCTGTATGCAAAGGGGAACCCTTGTCTCATCAAGTTCATGATTTAAGGATATTCCCATCTTTCTGAACTCCCGATAACGTTAAGGAGTCCAAGTTCTACCCTCGTATAAGCTGCCAGACTTTTTCAGAGGACTCTGGTGACGAGTGCTCACAATGTCACTGTACAAATTGGCAGATGCCCGTTCCCAGAAAACTTTATTCTTGTAAGCTCAGTCATCAGTAGGAGGTAACTTACTGTCATGTACAATTACATTTCAGTCAAGGATTCGCTGCTGGAGCCCCTTAACAATGTAGTTCAAGAGAGAGGGTGAGTGGCAAGACCGAGTCAAAAACTCAGAAAGAAGTTTGGAGTCTGAATAAGGCATGTACAGAGTTCACATTCCCAAAGGCAATCAGTTAGCAGTACACCAGCAAATCCCCCAAACTCTTATAGCATACACAAGAAAATATATTCCCACTTTTTTCCTAATTATAACTGAGGAGCTGCATTAAAATTCTTTCTCCCATTCTTTTTATGTTGTTCTTAAATTACTAAAAACTAACATCAAAGAGGAACAAATGAAGAAGGAAAGTGAAAAAACCCCAGAGTCTATTAGTAATTTTTCCTGAAGGAAATAAAACCAAACACAAAACCAAAAACAAAGCTCAAGAAAAAAAAATAGCCATTTGGTATATTCTGTGTCATCGTAAAAGCAAAAAAGAGTAATTTTCCCAAACATTTTTATGAGTCAAAAGAAAAGTTATCACTTTTGCCTGCATAGTTGAGCACTGTCATGGGACACAAGAAAAGCCAGAGGCAAAACCAACACAAACCAAACAAAAACCCAAAACCAGCAGTGCTTCCCCCAAAATCCTCCCAGTCTGTACAAACAATTTACAAACACAAATTATGTTTCTTGCCTCACCACAAACAAGGTCAGCAGAAAATTGTTCATGTAAAACCCATCTTTAATAGAATTCCTTTTTTTTCCTCAAAAGGGTGAATAAAAATAATAATAATAGAAGACAAAAAGTATCTGCAAAAGTTGTCAGGACCAAGGATAATATATTAATACAATCTTTTTAGCTGGTGTACAGTCCCAATGTACCCAATACCAAGACAGACATGTCAAAAGTTGAAGATAAGTTTTTAGATGTGAAATGTTCTATGTAATAATTATAGAAATGCCCATTGTGTACCACCTTTGCTTTCCTAATGAGCAGCTACTTGAATCTATTTTTAAGGCCTGACTCATCCTTGTCTGCATTTAATATCTGCATCACCTGGACCACAGAGCATTCTTCTTTGCAGCTTAAGTCATTCAGGATTTAATATTATATTTTTATTTTCCTTTCTTTTTAAAATCAAAATCTTGCCCAGAATTGGAAGTTTTCCATTCAGGTAAGCAAGCAACACCTGTAAGAAAGGATTTTATAGCTGACAGCTGTTACAGCAAGAATCTTTCACAGTGGCTCATAGCCCAAGTGATGCCCTTACATCTGGTGTCACTAGGGCACTCATATAGGACAACCTAGTAATAGTTGGAAGGCTGGTCCCCTTAAGTTCTTAGGGGAAACAGCCAGACATGATGTTGAAAATGAGAAAGTACCAGAAAATTATCTGTCTAAACTAAAATCCCAGGATAAGTGTTCAACACATAAAACAGTACAATGAAGACAAAAGCTGAAAATAAAGGCGTTAATATGAGAAAGATGTTACTTGCTTCCTCAAAAGTTCACTAAGTCTGGTGCTCCTTCCCATAAAATATTAGCAGTTGCCCTTGATTTACCCAAATTTTCTGGGTAATACATTTTAAAGACAGAAGGAACCATTATTAGCATGTAGACATACTCTGAGTAAGGAAAGGCAAAGAATCTATGGTGATCACTGCAGAGACTAATAATTTATATTTATGTGATTTACATGTGACTTAACAACAGCTAGAAAGTGAAAAATGGTATTTCACATTTCAGATTGATATTTTCTAATTACGATCTAGAGATGAAGAGAAGTCTGAGCTGGATATTACTAACTTCTCAGTTCTAGGCAAAAATCAAAACTTTCGGATTGTTTTTTTTTCTATTGATACTTGTTCACTGCCATTGCAACATAAATAACTGATTTCGGGTAGTTTGGTCACTAACTACTTTGGGATAGATTTTTTGCTTCAGTATAATTTCCGTACATTTCAAGTAATCATTTATAGGCACAAAGTAAAACTTAATTTCAGGCAGGAATCCACTTCAGCCATTTTTACTAATCCCTTAAAACCCTTTTCACTTTCATGCATTCTTAGCCCATGTATGTTTCAGAAATAGGCCACTATTAAAAGAAATCCTTTCCTGGTCAGAATCAAGAGTGTGTGAAAAACTGCTCTAAAGCAGATGGTTATCTGTGAAGTGGTGAAGAAAAAAAAAAAAAAAAGAAAAAAAAAGCCATACCAAACATTTGGATCCTATAATTATAGATTATTTCACTTCAGGTACCTTATTTATATTATGGATGTACCTATACTTCCTTAAAAAACAGTAAGTTTAATTATACACTAAATAGAATTCTAAAAGGCATCCCTCTCTGACTGTCTGAAAGACTTAAAATATTTTTCTGAAAGATTCCCCATTTCCTGAAACTTATGTTTTATCTTCTCACAGGCTGAGGGATTGGCAAAAGCAGCATGTGAGATATCTGAACTAGTAGAATGCTGATCAGCCTGTCAGATGGCTATTTTGTGCCAGTTTTCAGATGGTTTGATCATTAGGTGGGATTGTCATTTTTGCTTCTCAGGGACTCAGGGCTGAACATTTGGAAAGTCTCTTTTCTTGTATCTCACCTGGGTTAGAAATATCATATATGTTTTATGAGGAAATCATGAAGACTAAATGTGTTTCATAAAGCAGTGTTATGCCTCAAATATATGTCAAATGTTGCTGCTAATAAATGTAGCATATATGTGTGCCTGAATGTATGCACATGTAATAGTATATAAACACATACATGCAAGCACAGACACACTTCTGCAGACAGCACACAGGAGTCACACTTTCTTACAAGACTGTTTCTGTGACCGATCTGATTAAGCATAACATTACACATCTAGAGTGATTAATCTATGGGACATAATTCTTAGTAATTAGAGAAGTTTCTGATTTCTTCCTTTGCATGCCATCTACACCAAAAAAATTGTTACGAAATCAGCCACAATTTTTCCCATTACAGAAACAATACAGACTGGTATTCCTTGAAAAAGTCTCCACCTACATGGGTTTCATGGAAGATGTTTGCCACAATCAGTACAGTCTGTTGCTATGCACAGTGTGTATTTAGCTGGCACGGCCAAAAGCTTGACTGTATTCATTCACCATCAGGTCTCAGTGACACTGCTATTTGTCATTTTACGTGTCATTACTATGACATTTGGGCTCGCTTTTCTTGCTGATTAGTAAAGCAACATTTTTTTATATTCCCTTATGCTTCCTTGTTGTTTGATAGATGTGGCAAACATATCCACATGAATGCAATTAATTGAGGTGAAACAAACTGGACCACTTACTGAGAAAAATATTAATGTACTTAAAAACTTGATGAATACTTCAACTGTTGGCTTGAGCTAAAGAAAATTGAATCAATTTTAGGCAAGAACATTACTTCAGTAACATTTTCGATGCCCAAAATCTGCTTAAAGATACACTTGATAACACATCTCAGTTTTTCCTAGGGTTTTGCTGACTGTTTATCATATGTTTGAAACCCAGGCGTTGCATTTTACTTCCATAGTCTCATACATAAAGTCTCATGCATAAAGGAAGATTGCATAGTTGATCAGTTTGTAAACAGATATGAATAATTATGTTTTTCTCTTTGGAAGCCATGGCTTTCATTATTCTATGTGACCTGAGAGAAAGCATGGCTTCTCTGCAAATACGAAAAAAATCCTGACTTTATTTTCACAAAACACTGCCTTAGACAGCGGCATACAGGGTAGATATAGATTCATTTCAAACTCTGCTGCAAGACTGGTGGAGTTAAAACATTTCAGTAGGATGAAGACTGATGATGAGTAAGTTAGAAAGCAATGCAAGGAGTAAAACAGGAGGATTAGAATAAAATGGATCAAAATATAGCTGAATTTTTATAGAGGTGTAAAAGACCATTTTATAGGAAAATAGTGTTATTGTTACTATTTCTAGCATGAAGTGTCATCCAGTATCAGGGGAAACATGATGATATCTGTAACAGTTTAATTTTCCGGGTAAATCTAGAAGGTCCTTTTCTGTGATGCATCAGTAAAATCAAGCCAAAAAATTACAAAAAGACAGAATATTCCCAGAAGCCTGAAATATGAGAATTGCAAAATCAACAAACTTTTGTGTAAGATAAATCGAGTAAATTAATTTGGGACATCTGTAGCTGCAAACGCTGTAGTGGGAATGGCATTCAGCCTATCTGATTGCAGTTACTCCCAAAACCTGCTTGTACCGTAGACACAGGGTAAACCAGTAATGTATTAGGTCACATCCTACTTTAAATGCCCCAAATGTTCTCATAAAATTCCATTCCACCTTTATCAGAAGTCAAATCAGTGTGCTGCCCTGTGGCCAGGGTTAGATTGGCACTGTGGTTTTGCCCTGATAAAAAGAACTTGCCCTTCAGGTTTGATTGGAAACTTAAATACCTGTTTTGTTTCAAAATCCTCTGAGAAATCTCACTTTATAATGAATATAATGTCAAAAAATGTCACTTATAAATCGGCTTCCTCTATAAAAGATTTTTTGGAACAAGCTGTGGTTGCACTGCAGTTCAGTAGTTCATTGCTATCTACAGTAGCACTTTGTAACTCCACTTTGAGGAGGCTGGAGTCCCATAGGGAACTATTCTTTTTTCCAGTATATTTGACATGTTCAGCTGTTAGTGCTCATTATGGTCATTATGAGCTATTACTGCTCATTATGCTGTTAGGCAGATGACACCTAGATTTACTGAACTAATGGTGATGGGGGTGGAAGAACCTTTCTTTTTAGATACATGAGTGATTAAAAAGGAGAGCTAAAAATCTGTGAGATGAGAAGCAGAAAGAGGTATTGAAAGAAACACTATACTTTCAAACTCAAAACAGTGATATCAAATCATGTATGCCATTCGGCATTGTGTGTATGCATCCCTGTTACATTCATCTCCCTCTGTTTTTCTCTGCACTAAGCTCTAGAAACCATATATCTCAACTGCTAGAAACAATGAATCTAAGATAATTAGAAGAATAATTCCAATATTATTGTTCTCTTTTCTCTGTGCTGTCCCTCATGCAATGACACATTTCACTTTGGCGACTTACTTTACTGATACAATTTCAGATAGCCTTAGGCATTACAATTTAATTATTCTCTAAAACAAAAAAAAGAAATATTGGCATAGGCAGTTTCTGAAAATAGTATCAGGAGCTATACAGCAACAGGAGTCTCTGGAAAAACTATTCAATTACATATTTACTTTTCCATTATATAGTAACATAAATCATATACAAATTTAGAGTCTGAAAACATTTACCAGAAAGAAGGAGCAATGTTTGGCCCATAAAAATTTACAACAAAATGGCCAACCGGTTAAACTGCTTCAACAACAGTTATCAACATAGTAATTTTTTTCAACCACAGTTATTTATTTTTTAAAGACTTAGCTATTTGGGGAAGGGGGGGAAGGAGGAATACATGACTAGTTATGATATTTGATTGAGTTTCACTGGAAATGAAGGTTTTTTATGTGACGAACAAGAGATTAAACATAACTTCCTGAAAAATAAATGGATTATAATGTCAAGTCGTGATTTCTCTGCTATTACTACTCTAAATGTAAGGATAGAGCACACTCTGGCTTTCAGATCTACACAGGTCCTTTATTAACTTCCCTGTGTGTCACACAATTCAAGGCAGCACTTGAGCTCCTTGACAAGAAACCCTAGAATAGAGTCTCTGAGGGTGTACTGCACTGCAATAGCTCCAAGTATTATGCACTCACTAGTGTAAAGTGCCTAGTATAAGCTAGAGGATCAAGGGAAAGGAAATGCCATTGCTACCTGCTATTTGGTGTAGAACAAGAAAGAAGCAAGTAATAATCTTTCCCCTCATGGTTTCCACTCAGCTGTGTACAGGCAGGCAGCGAGGCCAATGTTCACTGGCTGAGAAACAAAACAAACGCGATCAAGATGAAAGTGTGGAATGAGATATGTTATATTAATCTGCCTGTTGCATCTCAGAAACCAAATATTTAGACTGTACATAGCTACAGTATGGGAAGCCTCAGACTCATAAGCCCCATCTTTCTCTCTGTAATGAACCAAAGAGAAAGTCATTAATGAATTGGTCAGGTATAATTAACAAATGGATAAATAATATGCAGTGGCATTTGTGTAATCTAGGGTAATTTTAACAATCTGGATATTTCCAGTATTGTCTCTTCTGCTGAGAAACAGTCATAAAGGACACTAAGAATCTTTTTTTTTTTTTTTTTTTTTTTTTTAACTAAACCAAGCCAAAACGTTGTATCACAATGTTGTGATACAACATGCCAGCTCAAACTTACGGTGTGTCAGTTCTTGCTTGCTAGCCAAATTTTCAGTGGTGGCAATCTCTGGAGAAGAAAAAATATGGAATAAATATGCATATCCTTCAACCTCTAACAGATTGAAACGGAGTTGTTCCGTCAGCAATAACAGCTTGTATCAATTTTAGGTTGCTATCATGACAGAGGCAATGTAACATTTAAATAAATATAAATAAATATACATTCTGACTTAATTTCCTAATTTTTGATAACGGAATCCGCTGAATAGCTTTTTTTCTTGACGGAGCATTGTCTGATTGCTAATCCTACACTAATAATTATAATCTAGTGCTCTCCTTTACGATCAAGAATTATACTGCCAGATGTCACGAATGCACCGGACAATTACATCACATTACAAATATGGGGCTTGATCCAGCACAATTAAAATTAATGACTTTTTTATTGCCTGAAATTTGCTGGAATCAAGGCTATAATTAAAAGATACGGTCACACTTTTAAAAGCAATCTATGTGTTTGTGATATATCTATTCATAGTATGTGACAATCCTGCAACTATTTTATACATTAAAAACAGTATGGATGTAGTTTTAACTGAAAAATAAAATTAGTTTTCAACGATCAGTTTTTGTTTCTTTAAAACCAGACCATTTTTACTATTGTGATCCAGTAAAATACTACTAAGGCTTTATTAAGATAATCAAGAACAGGAAATTAATTTTCCAGTAAGTGTCTTTAGAATTACTAATATTTACAATTAATACATAAACCAAATATGATCAAGTGAAAAGCACACTACTTCTGCACTGAGATTCAATGGGAAAAATATTTATTTTTCCAGTTTCCTTAAGAGCAAATGTCTACTTTTTTCTTTTCTGTAGTCTCCAAGACTCAGATTCTCTAAACATCTATTAAATGTATACATATGCCTACACATGTAGGCAACCTAACTTCAATGGAGAGAACTACTCATAGTTAATCAGGAACAATGGAAATAACGGGTGGTTATAAAATAATGAAAACTAGTTTAGCAACAAAGACCAGGTATACCAAAAGAAAGGAAACATCAAACTCACGCATTTTTAAAGTGTCTAGATTTTCTACTGTACTCTTTCTGTTTATTATGCTCCTGTGATAGTCTTCCTGCTATCTCAAATTGTCCTCTTGCTTCAGAGTGATGTGAAATTCTGGTACTGTCACTAACACTCTTTGGAGTTGTACCATCGTAAGTGAGAGAAAAAATTAGCATCAAGAAATCTTTTAAAGCTTTTACTTAGGTGTTATTAGAGAAGGATGTTAAGGTTACCTACATCATCTGGAATATGACAATATGCTGTATGTTGAAGTGTGCTGGATGAGTGTTGCCCTCAGCAAGGAGCAATATGCAAACAGCACAGCTTCAGATCGGAGAGCACAGTTAATTGTGTTTGGAAAGTACAAGTGAACTTAAAAAGAAGTAGATATCTTTCTGAAGGGATGAATGAGTAGGAGAAAATGGAAATTATAATGCAGAACAACAGTTGGGTATAGCAGGAAATGTAATTTTGTCTAACTGAATTTTAAAAAGCATTGAAATTTTTTTAAAGTTATCACAGAATTTCATTCCTGGTTTTAGGTAATTTCATATTAGTAGTATTTTCAAGATCATCAACATTGTTCAGTATTTGATACAAATCCATTTCTATAAGTGCTATGTGTTAATGATCATAGTAAAGAAAATATTTAATAAACATATGTTTAAAGTTGCTTTAAATTACACAGATTGCTGAAACACTTACTTTCTCCCTTCCCTTCCTTTGATGTGCCACAAGAATGTTTGCTAGCATAGCATAAAATGAGGAATTGTGAATTTTATATGCCGCAGACAACTGATTGTTTGTCCTGTTGACTGTTAGTGCTGACCCAGGTAGCAGTCTTTTATAGTCAGAAGATCAAAGTGCAGCTTCCCATCAAAATCACATTCCAGCCTTTGTTTATTACTCTCTTAACCTTTCATCTGTGCTTTACACAGCACTGAAGAATACAAATATAAAAAATGTTCAGAAAGGCCTGTTTTGGTGAGTGATGTTATTTCTTGATATCATAGTATTAATGATTTCTTTGCTTTTCTTGAAATTCTTCCATCATTAAAACTACTATGACATTCCTTCTGAAAAAGGAGTGATTTAATATACAAAATACATTCTCTGCCTTCAGAAAAAAAGTACTTCCATTTGTTTGATTCACCTTAGACATATTTATGTTAAAGGACTGGTATTAATGAAAACAAAAAAATAATGAGGTTTATCACTAGCACTGTTTTTTCTTCTCCATATTCTTTTAAAACTAACATTATTTTAGGAGGACTTTTTTTAGGAAATGCAGTAAATAATATCAGATCTATGTAAACACTCTCAAGGGAAAACAAAACAAAACCATTTATCAGTTGTATTCTTACAGAGAAATCCCTAAAGATGTCTTTAAAACAGCCTAAACAGCCTTCAAGATTCTTCAAGTTGTTAAGCACGGGACGTTTAACCTGCTTTTTGCAACTGCTTCATTCCAAAGCATTTCACTACTTGCATTTACTGAGAAGCTGCTATTAAAAGTACCTTCAATCTGCTTTATACACGTCAATTGCAGAAAGCTATTAGCTGTAATTGGCAATTTATATTTTTTTTTTCTTTTTGCTGCTTTTAGTGTATGATCAGCTTCCAGAAAGTAAGGTTTTAGAATCTCACTAATGTACCCTAAGCGATGTATTCACCCATGGAGCAGGCAGTTTTTAGTTAAGAAATTTGTCTTCATCAACATGTGATTTTCCAATATTCGTCAAGAGATGTGAAAAAATATGTGCTCAGGAATTGCCAACTTGTGTGGAAAAGGAAGAGTGAGATGAGTGACAGCATAGAAGAAACATCCTGGCATGATAAAAGGAAAGGAGAAAAAATAGGATGCCATATAGGTCAGTGGTTGGTAGGCTGAACTTAAATTGCCATCAAACTTAAAACAAGCCAAAATTTCATGGGTATAGGTACAGCTTACACTGAATCCCTTCCTCAAAGGAAAAATAGGCAAAGGAGAGAGAAAAAGTAGTCTTCCACTCACTTATAACTTGCAGGCTGATTTTCAGGAGCTTCTTTCCAGCAAACCCCGATTCCATCTGAAAAAGCTACGGCATAAGACTTCACTTGATCTAACCTGTCACCACGTGATTCTTCACCCCCAACATTTAATTTCTGGGTAATACTAGGATACTGGGTTTACCAAAAGAGCTCAAAAGGCTTAGCTTAAGAGTGAAAAAGGTTCTGCATCTCTGGCTTGGATGTAAGTTACTGTAAAGTTTGTGGGAGAAAGATCATTAGCTCTCACTGCCAGATGATCAAAACAGAGCTAGATTACTCCATTGGGATGGTAAAATAAGTAATCCTTTCCATGCCTGTGAGACACAGTCTGAAACCATAGCAAGAGAAAGTAGATGATCTATCTACTCATGTCAAAGAGGTAGTAGTGTGGTTATTGCTTCGCAGAAAAGCATTTTTTTTTTTGCCTAAGAGTGCTATAATAGGCTAATTAATTTTCATGAGAGGCCAGTCTATGCATAGACAAGGTTTACAAAGATAACCAGGAGTTAAAAGATCAGGTAGACATCTAGAAAACAATTCATCTGCCCCCTCATAGTATTCATCTGCCCCCTCATAGTACTTGGCATCCCGCTGCTATGCCTTAAGATCACAGAATCACAGCCTTGAGGTAGCTAGGACCTCTGGAGATCGTTTAGTCCAGCACCTCCCCTGCTTAAACCAGGGTCAACTACAGCAGGTTACTCAGGACCATGTCCAGGTGGGGTTTGAATATCTCCATGCACTGGGGACTCCACCACCTCTCTGGGCAACGTGTTCCACTGTCTGACCATCCTCAGAGTAAACAAGTTTTTTATTACTGGAATTTCCTATATACCCATTACCATTTGTCCTTTTGTTAGATACCACTAAGAGTCTGGCTCTTTTTTTTTTTTTTTTTATTCTATATAAGCTTAAATTGAACCTAGTGAAAACCAAATCCCTTTATATGCTGGTTTTCTTTTCTTTTGGCTTCCTGCATATCGCTTACTTGGCAGTGGGAAGTTTAGAACCATGTTCTGAATATGTTTCTGCTGGGTTCTGCAACTTTGCAGGATGACTTTAACAACAAGTAACTATTAGCGCCCATTGATCGTCACAAGTAATTTTGTTTCTTTCAGAGTGAGATTGATTATCTTTACCTAACTCGTGCAGATCTCCAGGGAGGATACACTGAGGAACCACAGAGAATGTGATGGAAAAAGTTTTTAAAGGACTCAAAAGTTTTAGCCCCAAAAGACTGACTAAGCGCTTGTGTAAATGAAAGTGCAGTCTCATGACAAAAGTTCTCCTCTGTGTAGTCAAAGGAACTTGGTTTATCTATTTCCGTCATCCAAATGCCAGCATTCAGTCATTAATGGGAAATTAACCTACTTGGGCTCATTTTTCAACGCTATTTTGCAGAGGTGTTATAAGAGAATCACATAAAAGTAGAGAAAGACCCACATAATACTAGTGCAATACTGAAAATTTGTCCAGAGTCATTCTGAACACTGAAGAGGTCTGCCACAAAAGTCATTATAAGAACGGGAATAACAGAGGAAAAAAAATACATAGACCCAGTTTTCTTTGGTGCTCTAGGTAGAAGAAACAGAATCTCCATCTTTTTCAGAGGTACTGCGCTAAGTGGTTCCCCTACAGACGCAAAATATTGTCATCGTTGATTCTTTGGGGCAAAAACCATAATATTTCCTGTTTGTTGTTGATCCTAATAAAAAACAGCTAAAGTTCTAGCAAAATTGATGACTCCTAATGACAGCTGCTTGCAACCATTTTGGAAGACGACTTGCTCTGTGGTAACCTGTAGCTGGAAGCAGTTACAAGACAACCCTGTCTGCAAGAGGAGAGCTTTCTTCAATGTCCTTAAGAATCTCCCCACTCTTTCTGACCCTAGGTTGCATCTTTGATACCCTATAGCCCAGCAATGCTATTTTTTTTCATATTTTGTATGTCTGAAGAAAAAAGTTTTAAAATGAGCATTTATTCTAGATAATACTTTTTCAAAATTATCACTTTCACTACATCTAATGAATATACTCCTGTTCATAAATTTGCTTGCACATAGTACCTTCAACAGAAACTTATCAACAAAAACATCTGCTGCCATGACTAATTTGAACCAAAGTTCTAAACACTACCTGTGAAATATTTATAGAAAGAAACCAGCCAAAAAATATATAGAACTTTCAAAGGATGAAAAAACAACATGTTCTTATGGAGGGGAAAGAAAAGGAAATGTATGCATCACTTCAAAGATATTTAAGAACGCAACTTTAAATTTCAAATTGTGATCATCACTTCCATAACATTTAAAGACAACTGCAAAGATGGAATTCAGACACTACTGCAGATGTTGAATTTTGTGGTTGCTGGAAAATGCAGATAGTATCTTGTATTTATCAATAACAATTCCGAAGCACATCTTCAGCTGGAGGGAACCCACATTAGAAAAGATCTGTATTAGCAAGGTAGATGAGAAGTTAATTCTTTTCTATTAGAAAGAAAATATATGAGATAGCAAGTACATTGCCATTTTAAGTTATCTTTGTAATATAAATTCAAGAAACTAATGATAAACAAAATCCAAGCAATGTGCATCCAAACAGCTATTAATTACAACAGAGAAACTCAACAATGAAATAGCTGGTAAGCTTTGAACACTCAGGATGTGGAAGCCCATGAAGTGTTAAAAAAGAAAATTTTAAATTATCAGAAAGAAGTGCTGAAAAGAAAGTTAATACTCCTTTTATTGTGAACATTTCCCTTCCAGTCTACCATAAATTAGCCTTCCTAGTTAAGGACTATATAAAAGCAAAATGAAAATATTTAGAGAAATTTTTTCAAGAGGCATGTAAGAATAAAGTGAGTAATTATAATAGCATTAGGATGCTCAGGAGTGTATTTTACAGGGTCATTAATATGGTTCATGGGTAGCTGAAAGCACATGGCCTTTGGCCTCATGCCTCACAACACACATGGGGCATGCATTAATGGCTCTGTAAAGCACACCCTATCGCATCTCACCGCTTTCTTTAATAAAGCCTTACAGATGAAATGCAAAACCACTTTCAGCTGAGCTAGAGTATTTTGCTAAAATTGAAAGGAAAATTTCAGTCACAGAAGTAAACCAACTAATGTGTAATAAATTATACCAACAAGTAGAGATGGAAACAAACTTTTTTTGGAAGAAATTAATTTACCTGTGGTTCCTGTTGAAATCAGTGAGATGATACAAATAAGTGCTTACCAAATTCATGAGATATTAGAACATAAGTAAGGAAAACAGGTTATGGATAAGTTCACTTTTTTTTTTTTTTTTTTAATGATTTGTAGTTATATGGCACTATGCCTCTTTTCTCTTTATATTTTGTACTCCTGTACTGAACACTTCATTCTCAGCTAATTAAAAAACAATAAAGATTTTTTTTCAGCATACCTATAGTAACATAAGATCCTTCAACAAAAATCCTGGTGGAAAGTGTTGAGAAGATGAACAAATTATAATGAATGTGGGAGATTTCATAACATCAAATGTTCAAGAGCTGACAGAAAAATACAGTGAAAATAATTTTTAGAATCAATAGAATTCTTGAATGTGTAGTGAGTCTCTCAAAGACTGCTCACCTCAATTTGATTCTATTTCATTAGAATCTTGACACAAAAAGAGTGAGAAATTACTGCAAAGCAATGAAAAAACCCAGTAAGACATTTCTGCCTTGCCTCTCATTTTGAGCAACAATAAGCCCCCTGAACATGGAGAACACATTTCAAATACTTAAGATACATAAGTATTCTTTTTTTTTCAAAAATATGTTTAGCTTGCAACATATGCAACACAAGAGATACTCAGAATAGGTCTACAAATACATCGGTATCATTTATATTCGCTTGAAGGCAATTTTCATACTTTGCTTAATAAGGGATGTTAACCAATATACATCATTTCCTCTGGCCTTTCATAGGCCTTCATCTAACAGTTTTTCACATAATAATGTATTCAAATGAAGTTTTCACCAAAATAATATTTATATGCCAGTACATCACAGGATGTAAGAAATCAGTATATCAAACAATGCTGTCTTCCATATATTCTCTGTTGGAAAGTAATGCAAATTGCTACATTTCACTGTAATATTTTCTATGTTGGCTAAGGCCTGCATTTACAGATGGATCACACGTTAAATAGAAGCAAAAATTTAGGACCCTCTCTTGCCAGTATTGCTGCCAAGGCAGTTTTGGTCCTCTAGATCTATTGTTCGCATTACTCTTTTGAACCATTAAAAAGTGCTGTTACAACCTTAAAATATAGATCTTTTTCAGTTGATTCAAAAATATCATGAGGTATTACATCAAAGTATCCGAACAGTATTTGAGCTAGTACCTATATATGTAAACTAATTTGCACACGAAAAAACATAAAACGAGCAATCTTATGCATTTGAAATGTGTGAAAAATGAAAGCAACATTTGCAATGGAAATCCCTGTCAAGTTATCTATGGCTTCCAAAGCCCCACAGTATACAGAAGTGTTTCATTTAAGCTCCAGAGAACTTGGGACTATTTTAATATATGTAATTAAATGCAGTGAATTGGGAATTCAAAAGTGTGCTGTCTACTTGTCCTGCTACTTCTATCAGAAGCGTCAAAAGAATCTTCATTTGCCTTTTTTCTGGGCATGAATTACAGCAGCGTAAAACTCAGGAGTGAAGAGTGCCCAGCCCACCAAGGCTGAGCACAGATCTCACCTAGAAGCTGAGCTGTAGCGTATTTCTGAATGTCTTCCTGCCTTGGTTGAAAATCAGAATATTGGAAACTCGGAGGATTATTTCAGTGTTGGAATGTTCTGCAGTGAGATACAGATTGCATAAAAATCCCAATTTATCTCCACCTCTTGGCTTGCAGTCAGATCCTTTCCTGGGAAATTTGGCATTCTGGAAAAGGCAGAGCAGCCCCAATTCTGTTTGCTTCTATGGATGAGGCCCTATCTGACTTCCTGACAAGTCTCCTATCACAAGACAACCAAAGGCTCAGGACAGTGTATAGTGTATAATACAGGTTATTTTGTATACCTGAAACATTTGCAATATTGTACATAAGAGGTTTTGCATGGGGATCAGTGAAGCTGTAAAAGTTATTTAATCAGACTTTACTTAGAGGAAAGTGAAGGTAGATGTGCACAGCTAGACCATAAAAATTACAACTAAATTCATGTAGGATAATAGGGTCAAAGATTTCGATTTTTTTTTTTTCCTCAGGCAGTAAGATGTCTATAATTTGTCTTCAGTGAACATTTTTTCTTTCCTATTTTGCAAATATTATCATGTTGAAGTTTATTATGCTCTCAGAGATAAATCTGCTATTTGGAAAAACTGGAATACTTTTATTATATGATTAAATATTGATCAAGGGAATTTATCTTACCAAAAAGTAATTTCTCTTGACAGAAATGCCACAAACTGCTCTTATGCCAAAATGAATAGTTTTAAAGTTTGTTATTTGTTATTTTTCTGTTTACCAAAAAAGAAGTCTAGCAACAAACGTTAGAATAAACCTGTTATTTAAAATGTACCTGTACCAGGATAGAAGCCTATTCAATGGCAAACAAAATGATGTCTTCGTGCCCTAAAAAATAGAGAAGCGGGTGTGTATCCATCTATCCAAGCAGCTGGATAATGTCAATTTGCTGTGCTAGAAAAAGCACAAATAGAAAAGAAATGGTTCATTTTAAAAGTGCACTATATATTCAGGGTTCCCATTTCATAAATATCTTGCCTGCTGTGCACTGCAGTTGACCCTTTAAACATATCTAGTCAATAACCTATTGTTTACCGCAAGTCCATTTTGTCATTTTGATGGTACAGATTCAAGTGTGGCAATCTTCCTTTCTCTGCTTCACTGCATACATGACTCCCTTTGGCTGGTACTAGCTCACAAAAAAAGCCACTAAAATGTCATTAATTACAGCACGTTTGAGATTTGAATGCTAATTCTATTAATGGACCTACGAAATTAGGACACTGTAAATCTAGAGGAGCTGTGCTTGGGCCTCCTGCAAACTGGGCTGACCTGAAGTTCCCTACTATATTAAACAAGAATTGTCTAATGCATTTTTAGAATTTAAAGTATGTGTAAATCAGACCTTGTGAAGTACACCACCAGAGGGAATAGATAACTGCAGTATGCTTTCTATCTTAACTTCTTCTATTTATCTAGCATCAAATTCATTGAGTGCTTCATACCAAGAAACAGTGATGCCCAAGGCTAAGGATAGATCAGATAAGGCCTTCTGGACATTTTCCCTACTGCGTAATCCCAAAATGTTAAAATTTCCTTTACAAGCAACTTAATACTCGTATATCTAAAGGAGACTTGCTACAAAGCAGCCAAGGGTCCCTAAAAGTATGAATCAATATTCTCTGCATGTTCTTCCAGATCAGAAAATTGAAATGAATTATTTTTGACTGCATATTTTGATGTGTTTTGCTATTAATTTCCCATCTTTACTTTTAATGAAATGTACTTTTAATTAGGCAATAATATACAATCTTCTTGATAGATTAACATCTATCATTTTTACTCAAACATGTTAGGAAATGAATGACAGAAAAAAGGTCCATCAGAGACCCTTTGGTGGTACAGCAAAGATGGAATAAAATGCCATCTCCTGACAGTACCTTTAAGGTTTCATAAAAAGATAATGGATGGGCTTGTCACCAACGCTAATGATCAAACATTTTCCTAGTTTTACTGGATATTAAATTGTGAACAATAAAAGAAAACCCCACAGTCTAAGCAATGTAGGAAAAATAATCTTGCTACATTTTTAATCTCTTCTGATATCTAACTAACATAAACCTTCCTATTCTACTGTTACTTTCACTGAATAATCACTATGCCATGAGTGGCTGATGCTTACTTTTACTAAAGTGAAAAGGCTTATTTTCAGGAGAAATGACAGCTCTCCAGGTTGCAAAACAGGAACATGATAGATGCAAAAATACTTAAGTGACACATGGCACTAACTCATCACAATATATTTATGAAGTTGACGAAAGTTTTTTTTATTCTGACATGAAGCAATTTTTGAAAGGGTTCTCTCTAAATTTTATATATGATTTTGACACATATTTGAAAGATAACCTCTGTTTAATATTTTCAGTAGTATTACCATGATGTCAAAATAAAGAGAAGAGTGAGGCAGCAAAAAAACTCCCAAAATATGTGATGGGAACAATACAAAGTAAATCATTACCAAAATAATGGTCTGGATTGATCAGTTTGACAAATTAGATTAACACTGAAAAATACAGATTTAATTTGAAGGCACTGGAAAAAAATATGTATTTTATTTAGAAAGAGAAAAAAAATCAAAACAAAACAAGACAATACCATCTAGTCACTCACAATGGAATTAGACTCCTGAAATAGGCAGGTATTTCCAAGTTGTTCTGAATTAGTTTTCATTATAATATATTCTCATCTCCGTGTTTAATCCTGCAAATGGTCAACTAGATAATTCTTCATCCCGTGAAAAGGTTCACTAGGCTACATTCTGGAATTGCTATAGTAAGGGGAACAAACCCATGTGCATAAACTTACTCATAAAGGGAAGGTTGTGCATTATTTTTTTACCAGCTGGGAATGGGCAATGTCTTGCTGAGAGAAAGATGGATAATGGCAGAAATGCTGGGCTTGGCACAGACTGCCCAACACATACTGCAGGGCTCTATCCTTATATTTCACATACCTCTTTAGCCAATAAGATATTGCTGGTTGGCATGATTCTGCACAGAAGCAATATGTACATTCAAATGCAATGTATTTTTCTAATGTATTCTCACACACTGCAACAAAACATGTTAAGGCATAAGACGACTCATCCTCTGTCACTACATCATCCATAAAGCTCTGACAGTCCTCGACGGAAGTAAGAAAGGGCTTCTGCAACAGTATTTTTGCTGTGTTCTGTTTTATTTTACATGAATGTTGCAGCCCAACACAGCCAGCTGACACCACACACTACTGAAAAATTGAGGTTTGGGATGGAAAACACAACAGACCTCTTCTAGGAATAGCTCTTTTCAGAAGAAGCTCTGTGCATGACTAGCAATTTTCTAGTACCCTGTTTCCTCATTGCATCATTTCAAATTATGGGCAACCAGGATCTCTCACAAGGGGAAGCACTGTACTTATGAGTCCCACTGATTTCAGTGCAGTTATTTGGGAGAAAATGTACCAGTAAGAGTAAGGATTGAGGCCCGTGGGTGTGCTGCAGTGGCTTTACTTTCAGCATTGAAAGTGCAAACTGGAAAAAAAAAAAAAAAAAAAAAAAAAAAATCTAAGTGGCAGAATACCTGGATAGGTGTTTTCTACTCAGTAATCCCAGTCAATACCCTCCAACTAAGGGGTGACAATATCAATACAAGACTAAATGACAGCAATGGTTCCTATACCCTCCTCAAAAAGGAAACTTGCTTATAATTAAAGAAAAGATAACTAAGACAATCTCACTTATGGGTGTGCTTCCATTATGGCATAAATGATAGTTTTACAGTTACCAAACATTTGCCTTCACAATGCAGACATTATTCAGAATTTCAAATGGAAAATACAAGATACATATAATTTTTCTTTTTTATTATCACCTTTTAACCCAGACCCTTGGAATTTACTGTTTATATAGGGGAAATCATTGTCTCAAAGCAAAAAAAAATGGGAAATTTAAAGCAGTGCTTAACATAGAGAATCCTGTGAATCATTCTTCCATCCCCCAGTTCAGTTTGTGAGCTGCATTTAAAAATGTTTCTTTCAGTTCTATTAAATTCCTGTGGTTAAAAGATAATCAAGAGCACGAAGTATAAAATAATAAAATGAAGAAACGTTTATGCAGTTAGCATAAACCATCTCTCTCTTTTCTCTCCCTTCAAGAGCAAAAGGGGTAGCAGCCAATGATGGCCCAAAGCATTCTCCTTTTCTAAATCAACCTTTCATAAGAAAGAGCACAGAAAATAGCACCAGCACTATTAAATCTGTCTATCATGATCTTTTCTGGATGTTAAATAGACTCTTTTTATAATCCTTTTACATTTCTTTTATGAAATTTAAATAAAAAGCTCCTGCTTTTTACCAGATGGATATACATTAAATAAACATTTGAAGTCTCAAATTAGTTGAGTTCAAAATCCAAACTTGTCTTCATATCTGCCCTTTCCTAAAAAGAAGCCATAAAAATATATCTGCACATACTCCTACACTGTCCTTCAAAGGTATTAGACGACTCGTGCAGTATTCCTCACTGGATGAGATTGCTTACACAAGACTTGCATTTAAAGAGAATCTAAAGAAGATGTAATTAGTCTAAGTCCAATGGCTTCTTATTCAGTAGCCCCTGATTTTCCAGAGCAAACAGTTCTCTTTTCTATCTTACCTTGATCTAAGGAAAGACTCTAACAGACTTTTCATTCTCAGACTTGTTTCAAAGACAAAGTTGGGCCAGGGAACTCACTGGGGTTTTGTTTGTTTTTAAATGCACTTGCCCCATACTACTTTAATTTTGATCATTGTTTTCTCTTATACAAATTGATTTCAATTTTAAGATATTTCTAACATTTTATTTAGAAGCAAAGCTTGCATCTCCATAAAACCAAGTCCTCGAGCAGATTAGTCTATAAAACAAAGGATGTCTCAACTCAGAAGGAACAGAAAAATAATCTCAATTGCACCAAAACCTGTCTACTGTGGACTGAATAACAGTACTGTTAGGAATCTAACATCACAGAATATCTTCCCTTTCTATCACTAGTGGTCTGGAAGAAAATGTTGCTGTTACAGCTCTAAACATCTAACTTGCTTCCTTATTAAGAAATGTCACAGTGTGAATTTGGGGAAAACAATATCATAACTCCTAGAACTCACAGAGATTGCCTATATTAAGATACATATCCACAAGACCAATACAAGAAACCCAGACCAATAAAGGTCATACGAAAGTGAGAAGACAGACCTTATTTCGTCCCTACATCTTCTCATGTGAAAAAAGAAACCCCTATGTTACTTCTCCCTGTACAGCCAGGCATTTTACACAGCAGTGAGGTGAGATCCAGGTGTTCTGCAGGGACTGGACAGTGAAGTTCAACCTCTTACCTTATGGGATACGATCCGGCAAGGGAAGCTGAGAATTTGTCAGCTATGTATTTGTAGAGCCTTATCTTATTTAATGTGACTGCAAAGTGTAGCGTTCTGCTGTACAGTGATGAACTAGAGTTTCAAAACAGCAGAAGTAAAACTATGATTATGCAAAGTTCTACTCTGAGGCTATCTTAAGACCAGGAAGCAAAGAAAGACAGAAAAAATGCAAACTCTGCAAATTTTCTTTTTTGATCACTAGTGTGCTCCTACACTACCTACTTAGTGATATGTCATCATTATTTATTTAATACATGACAGGCACTGCGCCAGATACAAAATATATGAACAACTTCTACAGATACTTAACATGTGCATTTATTTTACTAAGAAAACCCTGCAAGCCCAATACAGAGTTATTTTAGTTAGTTTGAAAGTAATTTCAAGTATTCATATGAATCACTAGATTCTACTGTGAGTTTTAGAGGTTTTACTCTAATAGGTCCCACTGAAAAGAAAATTAGCTCTCTGCCCCTCGAGGCTCTGTAAAGACCACAAAGTCCAAAGAACCACAACAGCACAAACACAAATGAAATCCTCCTAAGCTCAGTGAGATGTTAACAGCGGTTTACCTCAGGGATCAGTGTTAAATTACAAATGGAAAAGCCATTACCATCAACGAAGGTGAAATAATTTTCATCTTGCAAGCAACTAGCCATTCAAACACTGCAACTACAAGTGATTTAGAAACTGGACTAAATAATTTACAAAACTAAACAGTGCTTTCAGATAAATAGATACTGTATTACTGGACAGAATACCCTACCAGCATATAACATAGACAAACGTTTGAAACATCAAAGATGAGAGCACCGGTGTAAAACTAAAACGTTGATTAGAGGCACAGATCACAGATTATTAACTGCTGCACTAATATGCGCCTAGGATTTGAAGCTGCTATATAAATTCGAAGACAGGAGGAGGGAGAAAAACATACAAAATATCAGAAGTATATCACAAATGAAACCTCTAACTGGATACTAAGAAGATAAATCCAGAAAAAAAAAAATCTTTCTGGAAAAAATTTAGTCCCTTGTAAAACACAACCATAGCAGACTAAGTTTCAAAATCTAAAGTCGAAATCCATTCCCTCCCCCAAAAACTAAATTGTATTCAGGTGTCAAATTTTTAACAAAAGTGAAACTGTTGGAAGAAAATTACCCAGATGAGCAAACCAGAACTGATGAATCTGGGGATCATGCTAACTGAATTCAAAACACAAAGAAACAGAGTAATGATTAAATAAAATGACCACACAAAAGAAAACCTGAGTAGCAGACATCACTAATGCCCGCAAATTGAAAATAAAGTCGACTGGTCCTCAGAACCAACTCACTGTTGTGAATGACACCAGGTCTATCACGCCACTTCAGACAATGCCCTTACACCTACATAAGCATTCTGAAGATACTGTACTGACCTCCATAATATCCCAGAATTTAACTCCTACTTTCAGGGCATGAAACATTTCAGTAGAACATGCAGAAGAAAAAAAAACAATCATATTGTCTCAAGAGCTGGTGAACTTGTATCGTGAATGTGTCTACACTGAACAAATAGCAAAGTACAATATTTTAGAAATAAAAGCTACCAGAGGGATACCTCACAAGTCCACTAACAGCATCAGCATATCCTATTCACTGTATTTGAAACAATCAGAAGTAACAATTCACACTCTGATTTGGCCTAGAAAATAAATACTGGAAGTATTTGGATGATACCCATAATACTTTTCAAAACAACAATGAAGCTCAAAACAAATAGGTAAAAAGTACAGCTCTTATTAAATGATGTTCTCATTTAATGTCTCCTTAATTTTTTCAAAGTAAGGAAAAAATCACAGTAATCAGAACTTTGTTTTTTTACAACAGAAAACTCTATCGTCTATGACTTAACATTAAAAAAAAAAAAAAAAAAAAAGAAAAATCTAATTTAACCATCCATGAAGTAAAGCATCACTGGTTTTCACTGAAAAAAAACCCCAAACTCTTCCCTGAATGGCTCAGCAATGGGAATACCCGTTTCATACCCCTAAAAGCATGACAGCAGGTTCTTCCAGATAATAATCGCAGTGTTGTTATACCTCATCACCAGAATACAAACCTTTTATTTGACAAAGAAAATAAAGTTGTTGTTCTTCTGCTTGGCTTGGTTTGTTTGTTTGTTTTTAATATATTCTCACGTACAACATGAATTGCATTGCATACAGCAGGGATTAATGGAAAGCTGAAAGCTTCTTACCAAGTACCCCAAGGCGATAGTTGACTGTGATGACTATCACATTCCCATAACTTGCTAGAACACTGCCATCATATAAATTTCCAGTGCCTTCCATGTAGGACCCTCCGTGAATATACACCATCACAGGCTTAGGTCCCCCACTGTCCCGAATGTCTGGAAAAAATATTAAGACAAATTTTATCTCAAGAAAGTACCAAAAAAGATACATGCAATATTTTTTTTTTTTTTTAGTGAGGTTATTTTTCTTGAAGTGTTTCTCAAGCAACATCTTTTAAATAAAGAAATAGGCAAGTGGGCATAAGTGTTTCTTTGTAGCTTGCTTGTAAGAAAAGTTCATATTTTTGAAACACTCGTTGGCCTCAAAAAGCAGAAAGGAACTGAAAATGGTAACATGTTTGCTCAAATGCAGTGGGACAGTGGTCTGATTCTGTTCCTGCTGAATTTGACGTAAAACGTCTACTAACATCAGTGTGAGCTCATTTAGGCAAAGTCTGAACACTTCTGAAAGCTCAGTCCATCTTTGTGTTCACCTAGCTAAAGGCGATTCACCATATTAAGATAAACAAGATTTCTGCTCCTACATAAAGTGTTGATTGCTTCCAGTACGGGAAGATCAATAATTTATAAAAAGGGTGTATAAACCACTGCTTTTTCATAGGTTTGAAGTCTAAGTTCTCAAAAAGTACTTGGAAGCTGTTTAACTCTTAGACCTCAAATGGATATTATTTGTAACCTGGGTAGCCTGAAGTTTATGGTGCATGGGTACTTCTTATTTTACTAAATTGTGAAAAGGACTGTATATTTGGAAAAATAGCTGCCTGGAACAATGCTTATAAATCCCCAGCCTGCATTCAAACAAATCGTAAGGTTCTCACAAAAGTGACACTGAATGCAGGTAACAATTTTAAATCTTAGAATCTCTGCTATTCTCAGACAATAAAATTAGATATTGACATATTGAGTTCCTTTTTAATGAAGACATTGATTTGGGTATCCCTCCCCCTCAAATAGTCCTATTTGCAAATCAATGTATCTACTCAGAATAAAATTTTGAATATGTGAACACCACTGGTCCTTGTGAAGAAAGTTGTTCTTAAGTACCAACAGTTAGTGGTGAGATAATATATGTTTTTAAAAGGTTTTTCTGTTGGACAGGAAAGAAATCAGCTAAGGTGTAAGTTTAAACTTTTACATCTGGATTAAATTGTATTTTGATCTCATTTACTAAGTGCCTGAGTCTTTTCCACTGGCCAAGTCATAATATTCCATAATAGTCCCTAAAAGTCAAGAAAGACAATAGCAAGAGATCATATGAAAACTTCCCAATGAGGAACTGTACTGCATATTGTGATGTGAAGACATTTTTTGTCATTATGACAGTATTCAAGTGACTTCCCTGATTACTCCCTTCAGCATTTGAAGAAACCTCACATGTATTGTTTACTCCTTTGATTTGGAGGAATTTTTGTCACGAAGTTTTCAAGTAAGCTCTCTGTAAAATTGTTCGAATTGTTTCTGAAGCACTGTAAAGACTACTAGGTGAGGGCAGTTACACTAAAAGCCCTGCTTTTTGAATTTGCTGAAAAAGATCAGCATAGATGTCTCTGTTTATAGAAAGCTAGTTGCTATTATTATTTTTATATTGATTCTAATTTGAAGAAAATGCCAGACCAGTCAAGATCAGAAATTGGATCTCCAATATTGGAAGTACTAGAACAATCATTTAAGACCAAA
Source organism: Athene noctua (assembly GCF_965140245.1). NCBI lineage: Eukaryota > Metazoa > Chordata > Aves > Strigiformes > Strigidae > Athene > Athene noctua. The sequence goes on from NC_134044.1 coordinate 23,380,716, forward strand.
AGGATGATGAAAGGTTGCGCATGAAATTATTTGTATGTATTGTTTTCCTCACTTAAGCATATAGTAAGGGCTTTCCAACATGCAATTTTCAGAGTGTGGGACTGAAGAGATTCTTTATCTTCATTGTCCATAGGATAGAATTATGAGCTCCTGAGGTTTAAAATCTACACTGAGGAAAAAGTGTTTTCAATTTCACATACTGTTTTCAGTAGATGGTTTGTTCATAGTCTATACTCTTTTTTGGGTACAAATATGGAAGCAATAATAAATTATTAATCTGAAATCACTGTGTGACTGTTCCCAGCAGAAATTGTACACAGTTAATTGTATGCTTGGTGGTAGCACAGGGGGAGACTGTCTCAGAATTCTTCTTTAATTAAAATTACATAGAATTACAGAGCACCAACTGTGAACAGTAATGAAATGTTGGTAGTACTGGTCTGTTTATCTGGAAAATAATACTGGAACAGTTAGAAAAGAATGGGTGTCCTTTATCTGGAAAAGGAAGCACACATTCATGAGTGAAATCTGACATATAAAGAAGTGATTCTGAGTCAATTCTGTTTATACCATGCTTTTGCTATTTTCTACTACCAATATTCTTGTAAAGATTACAGACAGATAAAGAAAGACTAATTTTCAGCTCTGCCTGTGTGCCATGTCAGAGCAGATGACATGCAGTATGAATTTTCCTCATGCTGCTTTGCCAAAGTCATCAGTCTTAAGAGAAATCCCTTCTAGAAAAGAAAAATGGTGCCTCTCTGTCTCAGGCAGTAATCTAGTACTGGAGACATCTCTGAGGTTATGCAGCATTCAGCTGAACGTCGTGGGACTTTGGGCTTTGGGATTATATAGAAGCTATGGAGCTCTTCAGGTCAAGAGAGATCACTGTATTTTGGTGCTTTCCTATCAGCTGCAGTGTATATCCAGGATTATTTAAAAGGTGCAAATATTCAGCTGGGAGAGTACTGCTTAAATGCAGATGTCATCAACTAGTGGATGCTATTAAATAATGAAAAAAATCAGACCATAATCAAGAACTGATTCCTACCTGAGAGTGAGTGTTCCCCCATGAAAACTATCATCCTTTAAAATTAAAATGGAAAAAGTATCAAGATACTACTGTGATGAGAAATTCTGTATTGGTACAAAAGTGTCAGAAAGATGCACTTTCCAAAAGTGCTTATTGGAGGTAAGTGTCCAACTCAACAAAGAAAATAATTGAGATTTTGGCACTCAAATACTTTTCAAAATCTGATCATAAATGATTTGATACATCTTTCATCTTTTCCTACAGGCTGGTATCCATCCTTTGTGCACGTGCTGGATGGTCTCAGTAAACTGTAGCTACAATTTCTCACACAGATTGTCATTCATGGATGCAGATTAATAGTTACTTGTCGAAGTAGTTCATTCTGAACCCGAAGAACTGGGGTGCAAATGTGGCATTTCTGCCAAGTGTAGATTTATATACTGATTTAATTTACTCCCGTACTGTATTTTTAGTTGCATTTTATTAAGTGTTGCTTTAATTAAAAACCAGACATATTAATATTTTTAAAGACCTATGCAGGGATAGTGCTGTTCAAAATCCTTCTCAAATTCAATTCCATTCTGTTTTTATTCACACAGAAGATAAGTTTTGAGTGCTGTGATTTGTTTGGCTTTAAATTGCTGGTTCACAAAACATCTAAGTAGGTCTTACTGTACAGCAGAGAATTATCTTATTTATATGACATATACGTGAACTTTCTTATTACAATTTCCATCATCTCCTCTCTTCTGTACATTTCTAATGTTTGTTGGATCTACTTTTTATGTCTGGTCTTAATTACATTACAGGCAATTTAGGAATAGGACTGTCTTTTATTCCATGTTTGTTAAATCACACAACAGGGAATCGGGTCTGTGAATACCAGTCACAATTGTCATATATAACAAAACATAATTATAGCTTCAGTCATTTGAAGCTGATGTGAATTGGCCATGTGACTTAACAAGTATAATTTGCAGGGAACAACCAAAATGGGAAAGGAAGAAAGCCTACCTGGAGACAACTTAGCACAAAAATATAATTAGTTTAGCACAGATGTCACAAGCAATTTTTTTCTATTAAAAATTGTGACATCTTGAGGTGGAGTATTAAGTAAATCTTATTTTTTTGAATGTGAAACAGCGCAAGAACAGTGGAAAACTTTCAGAGTGGTTATTGTAAAATCTATGTGTTCATTACATAGAATATTATATGGATATATGCGTAGCTCCTCCATAAGCTTCCTTACATAGAATATTATATGAATATATGCGTAGCTCTTCCATAAACCTTTGTCCTAAAATATTTAAGTAGAGCATGGTACCAATCGGTGCAACTCTTAATCATTTAAAAGCCTTTTAACAGTATTTTACCTTTCAGTTCAAATCTATCAGATGTCTCACAGATGCACTGCTATTTGAATAAGCTATTTGAATGCACTTAGTGGTGCTAATATGTAAACATCCATTAATGACATGTTTTTAGCATGTGATATAGAACTAGTCCTGAGACTACTAAAGTAACTATTGAACTTCTGTTAGGAGTAGCAGTGAGGTTCTAGATACATTTCATATTTTGATATACAGCCTGCACCCATCAATTTCAGACAAATAGAATCATCTCCTTCTTTTTGATTGTTTTTGTATCTGTCAAAACAATGGATCATTTTGTGCCCTCTCAAACACTTAACTACCTTTACCTGAAAGTGATTTGAGATCCTGATGGAGGACTATATATATTGTAATATTAAAAAAGACCTATGCTTTTACAGGTAAACAGCTGGAGCAGATTCTCATTAAATAGGATCTCAATAGCCAGGTAGGTAGTAATTTTAAATTATTGAAAGATGATGGTTAGAAATGCAAAAGCTGACAGACTCTTCACTGTACAAGCAATGCTTGGCAGGGCTAAAAGTATAATGGAGCCCTGAAGAGGTGCTTAAATTAAAGTCCTGTCAGAATTTTTATTATGCACGTTTTCAAGTATTAGTAACATCACCACAAAAATCCAACATAATCTGAACTGAGGTTCTCAGTGTGAAGGGAAAATATAATTGGCAAAATTTAATATGCAAGTGACATTGGAAGCTGTACTTGGGAGATGGAATCACAGAAGTAACATGAATGGGTGACAGGATGAACAGGAATCCTGAATCTGTCTATGTGTATCAGTCAACAAGTTCACCCAAAGTGCTAAGATCTGTGCTGCTCCAGCCTGGCTGGAGCTCATTAGAGGCTATAATTAAGGCTGGAGCATGTGGTTGCTTTGCGAGGTAGACAAATGTGTTCTGCTGTTTACTGATCTCTGAAGTCCGAAAATGTATAACTCGCACCAGACCGAAAGATTGTTTCTCTCCCTATTTCTTACCATGACAGTTGAAAGCAGATGAAATGCTAAACTTGGCAACCTCATCTATTTTAATACTAATGGAGTGATAGGGTTTTGGAGAAGATCCTCAATTCTGAAATGTGCTCTTTTGCGCCAATGACGCTAGTCTGTTAAGCATAAGGAGGGATTTGCAGATGCATTCTGCATCATTAGCAATTTAAAATTTGAGTGGATTTTTGTTTGTTTTGATTTAAAACATGCTCTGGACCAAGAACTTCCTTCAGTCAATGAAGTCCAATAGCCCATATAAGACAGAGCATCAGACTAAATGATCAGAATCATCGCCGTTACAGCCTGTGAACAAACAGCAACATCTGTTCCTAATCTGTCTCCATTTTCACAGGAGAGATTGGAATGGAGAAGGGATGAGTAGAAACATCTAGCAATTACAGTGCAGACCCCGCTTCTGAGGCATGTACTCTCAGTTCCCTGCTTTACTATAGACATGGTGTCTGCTTTCCTCAAACTTAGCGTCTGTATTCCTCCTTTCTAAAATTGGAATAGCATTCCTCTATCACAGAGGGATGCTGTGAGACTGAATACATTAAAAACTGAGAGATGCTCAAATAGCATTGGGGACTAAATAAGGATCTAAGATTGACAGATTGATGTGCTAGGGAAGGTGTGTATGACAGAACGGTGGATGAGAAGAATTCATTTGTGAGCAATCCGTCATGGATAGTTCATACAGCATTAACTACCTAGAAGTCCAGTTTTGATCCCTGAGTACATAGTCTGACTAATGATTTGTGTTGCTCTTTTTTTAAGTCATGCTAAGGATTTTAGCACATAGGAACTAATGGAGTATAAAGACTCATTATTTTTTGCTACAGCCTAATTAAATCATGTTAAATTATTACCTTACCAAAATTAAGACTGAGGTTAAATATTAAGATTAAAACATTTAACTTTTTTTAAACTAAGCCTTGTTTCTAGACTGAGGAAGATACAGTTTATTCAACTGCTGAGCAACTTAAATCTTGCGTCTACACTAGATATTGCTTACCTGCATGTCAACAAATAGGCAAATCCACCACGGCTGTAAAAAGGGAAAGCCCCAGTGCTCACTGGTTGCAGGTGCTTTTGCCACCCTTGTTTGTGGTGCCAGCTCAAGTAGTTCAATACGGATTGAAAAAGAGGTAAGCAATTTCAAGTGTAGTCATGAAAGGGTTAAACAGAAACAAGAATGTATCCAGACTGGGGGGTGGGGGGAAGACATTCATATAATTTCTGACTTTTTGCACATTTCACACTCATAGAATTTGAAAACACCTTCATTTTTTAAACAGCAAATTTGCAGATCATTAGCTGGTAATGCGCACTACTGCCTCTGGGTCTTTTGAAAACAAAAATGAAAAATGATCTAATTAAGCCTGGTCTACCGGTTATGGCACGTATCAGAGATCCAAGTTTGATTACTGATTCCACTGCTTGTGCTGGCAAGGTTTGGACCACAATACTGTTGTAGTAACATGTAGCAGCAGATGGAAGTGGGATTATTGAACACTGTTTTAAAATGAAATCTTCTAATCAAACTCTGATGTTTGAGTGACACAATACAGAATACTTTCCAGGCATTTGATCCAAGAAGCTGCTATGAAAGATCTTTCTTCAGGGAAGGTCTAAACCAAGAAATGGACAAGGGAGCTCTGAATTTCTTAATACAGAGCCCATCCTGGGCATTTTAGAAATCACAGTAGCATGGATTTTATAATTTTATGACACAGTTGGTTTTAAATATGTATAGCCCAGTCTCCCTAATATTCCAAGATCATCATTCATTCATTTGGTATTTGTTTTGTTTTATTTTATCCCCAGTTATTCATTTGTAGATTTTTATATTGATTAAAACTACCCTACTGCAAAAGCTGAAGAGTTTGGTGGACAGCTTATCACAAATCTAGACACCTACAGTTGCTTTATGCTTTGTCTCTTTCTTTCCTGCTACTCCTAGCCAAATACGTATGATGTGATGTTTGTGAACTCTTCAAGTTCTGCATATGCAACAAGTACTAAAGCTCCAATGCAGAGGAGCAGGTTCACAAAATGCAGGTCATCTGATACTGCTCCTGCACTGAGGGACAGTGAAATGCAGGGCCTCAGCAGACAGGGTTCCTACCAACCCAGCAGACATCCCAGCAGCCTTCCGTGCCTACTGATCATAAAAAATTTAAATTTGCCCTGTCTCTCTGTGACTCTCGGAAGCAGTAAAAGTCTAATTACTGCCTGCATTCTTCTACTGGCACGGAAAGGAGAACAAAACTGTCATTTGTATGCCAGAGAAAATTAATCCCAGTCCTATAAATTACAGAGATTTATTAGTGTTGTAAATGTGTTTCTTCCCCTGTAGTTTGACTGCTGTGTTCTTACAGTCCTTTCTCTCTCTCCTACAACTGTCGATGTGGGAGACAGGTTTTCTCTGACATGGACACTTGTTCTCCAAAGACTGAGATCCCTATTCTCATCTGATTCTACACACTAAACTGCTTTCTAATAGCAATCGTTCTCTGCTGGATTTTAACAAACTGGAGTAGTCTCTTCTACGTGTCTCTAAGCAGAGAAGGGCTCAAGAAATGTTAAGCCATTAGCATCTGTCTTGGCAATTATACAGCAATTTAGGAGAACCATTAAGGTCCACGGGATGAATAACCCAGGTTTCAAATGGTTTCTTAAAACATATTGTTAAAACAAGACAGAGTAACTTTTACAATGGCTAATTCAATATCACAGGTCTTGGAGAATACACAAGAATGTCCCTCGCAATATTTTGTCATGAACTAATGTAAAAATGACTTGGCCTCATAGAACTAAGTGGATCTGAACTATCATGCTTAGCTCTGAATAATATGAGGGCTTTCAAAGGAGATTTTCTGCTATGTTCTTCTTTCAAATCTTGGGCCAATTGGTGGGATTTCTTTCAGATGCTTAACACACATTCAGTAGAGGATCATAAATCAGACATGTATAAATTCATGGGCTTATTTGTAAAGTTCCTTTTCAGTTATTGGGTAAGAAGTTAAATGCTCATATTTGCCTTCATCTTTTGTGAGAAGACTGCACATTTCTGATTGAGTAAAACAGTTGATGTTCTCTGTGATGAAAAATTTCTTAATTAAGGCCTTGCAGTTTACAAATTAAGCTCCATCTTAGTCTCCGGCAAAAAATGAAAAACCCAGATATTAACAGAAGCAGCAGCAACTCTACCAGTCTTATATGGTAATTTGTTTTACTCACTGACCATAAAATATACAAAGTGTGTATTTAAGATTCAGAAATTTTGAAGCACATCTACTTGAAGGGATGAAACTGCTCAGGAGAAAGAGCCCCTTGTTACCATTTTCATAGCCCTGAAAAAAATATAAAATCTGCATACCTTATATGATTAACAGACATAATTCATATATAGAATAATATGCTTGACATTTCAAACTTTTTATTTTACTTGGTAATAGGGTTTTCTAAGGGTCAGCACAGGCAGCTAGGCATCTTTATGTGCTTGTAGAAAACAGAAGGGATCAGATTCGTCTAGATGACAACAGTTTAGCTCCACTGAATTCCCTGGTTGCACAGAGCCTCACCATCTGCAAATATTGCCTGCTGTTGTTCCAAGGCTACCTCTCTTCTACAGGTAGGTGGGGTAGTCTTGCATTTATTTATATTTGTTCATGGAAATTTAAGTGAAGAAGGTTTTATATTTGGGGAAATTCAGTTGCTTAAGAGACACTTTCTAAGAATTTTCTCTATTTTTTCCTTTTATAAACACAACATTTTATATGTTTATCAAACTGAGATCAGTCAGTGAAAAAAGAAACATCTTTGTACTTTGTGAAATACATAGGGTTAGAAAACATGCAAAAAGGTGTACAGAGAAACTTTAAAAGAGTGTTAGTTTAAATAGTATGGACAAAATTCAGTCAAAAGGTGGGATGCAACATATCAAAAGTCCATTTCAAGAAAACAAAAAACCCTCCTCTTTAAATATTGTTACTGTTTTGTATCAAAACGTAGAACTTAACAACATTCTTTCTTTTAAAAAATTAAAAATATATATAACAACAAGCAAGAAGACAAAACACATCAAAAATGGGAATTAAAAAAAAAAAAAAAACTCTTCAAAAGAAGACAAGAAGTCAAAAAAAGAGGGGAGAAAAAAGATTTTTCAGGGATCCTTGTCATGCAAATCAGTTTGGCGGCAAAAAAATACCTTCATCTTCAGCACCGTCATTATCACCTAAATCATCTGTCTGTTTCTTTGTAAGGGGACCTAGGATTGAGAACGGAGAAAATGGAGGAAAAAAGACAATTCAAGAATATACAAGACTGAGGAAAAAAAACAGTGAATATTAAATTCCCATGGATGTTTCAAGAAAAACATTTGCAGGGAGGGAAATCTTAGTTTATAACAACCAATTTTTCATTACGTTTTTCAAACATTACATCAAAATCTTCCCTAGGGGGTATGGCTATTAGAAACATCTAGCACAAGAATCAAAGAGTGCCCAGTGCTTTATTGTTTTTAAATGAAGAATCAAAGCTTGTTTACTAAAAGCATACCCACCATCAACTATATTTATCCACTTAAATTGGTTTTTGTTGCTATTATAAATAGTGGAGACAAGAACTGCCAAATTACCTCTTGCATTTGATGCAATAAGGTGGCTAATAAATGTCTTGACAGTTGGTTAAAACAGTATTTTCTGTGAAAGGCTAATTCACATTTCTAAGTTCAACCATTTAAGCTCATGCTTTACAAGAGATAAACATGGATTTGGCTTTTTTCTTTTCTTTTTTTTTTTTTTTTTTTTTTTAAACACACTCATTTCATTCGCTTTTAAACGGAACTGTAGAGTCCCTTGAAACCTTTGACTACCTGCTGAGATATTTGTAAAGAAACATGAAAATCCACATGTAAACTAGAAACCAGAGTGAAATCCTAGACCAACTGAAGACAATGATTTTTGCCATTGATTTCAATGGGGCCAGGTTTTTGTGCACAGTATACAAAAGTTGTATTAAATATAGAATTGAAATTTTAGCTTGGGCAAGATGCACAACTTCATAATTCCTTATTTCTATAAATGGATGGCAAGACAAAATTCTCTCATGCCCAGCACCTGTATTATTAACAAGTATTAATAGATTCATCATATGCGGGAAAAATGCCCACTCCTTTACTGAGTAATAAAAATATACACCAGAAGGAAAGTCAAAGGCCATTCTGAAAATATTTCCATGTCATATATTTTACACACTTACGCACAAACAAAAGACAGTTGGAACTCAGCATTATCTTTCCTTTTTTTTTCAGACCTCTCTCATCTCCATGACATTCTGTAATTTGCATGCAAAAAAGCAATCAGTACGAACACAGCACTAAGTAACAAAAAAAGAAAAAGCCAGCCAAGCACAGAGTAGAAAACAAGAACTTTCTCATGCATAAAATAGCAATAGACAAAAACAACAACAAAAAGGAGATGAACAGTATGTGTTGATATTTGCAGTAGATGTAGGCAAGAGACATGCATTAACTCTAAGCACTATGGAGTATTAAAACATTTCTATTTAAAAAGCTCTCTCTAGCTCTGTTATTTTACAGGATATTAGTCATTCAGCATTAAACCTGTTGTTTACCGGCAAAATACCATGTATTTGAGTGATGCATTTAAAAAAAAAAAAATAAAATTCATACAATGTTTGTACCAGGTGCATGGATGTGAGAAACAGAAACCACCCATGAAGTACCATGAGATTTTAACTGTGAATGTAGGAACTGGACCATATTACTGAATACCTTAATTACTGCGTCAGTCAGGAGTACAGTTTTAAACTCATTCTAAATACAGAACACTAGAATTATACATCATAAATTAAACACGAGCATTTTTATAGCCATACCTGCAACAATCATTCTTAGTAGAGAGCCTTGGTGATGCAAAAGCTTTTCTTAATACAAGCCCTGAATATAATCTTTACAATATATGGTATCTAGATAACGTGGCCCTATCCGAATGCACACATTCAAACGTCTTGCTGCTCATCATTCCCATACCATAGCAACTTTACTTCTGAAAGAATAAAACTAGAAAAGTAAAAGATGTATGCAGAGAATAACAATAATTTTATGGTGGGTTTTCAGCATGGTGGACAGGAAGAATGAATTTAAGAATTAAGAGCTATGCACTTAACAGAGCAGTTAATTATGCAGTTAATGGAAAGCCAGACACAGCCACAAGATATATATACGTACACATTTTTAATGGCTTCTTGTTATCTTTTAAATTTTTAAAAGTCATCAGAAAGGAACAAAGTAGCATCTGGAAAGGCAAACAACAGACATTTCTCCAAATAACTTGCACATAGAGGGGGGATTTCTTTTCTGGATAAAAGTTACATTTTTTTAATAGCTGCCCTTTGTGAAGTATTTTGGGTAGATCATGGTTCCAGATCTCAACACCAGTTACACAGCGCATCAAACAACTCAATGCAGATGACTGATCTCATACCAACTCTGGTTTTACATCATAAAGCGTAACTGGGGCTAGCTATTAAAAATAACCTGGGTCATTTTAGTATTTATACAGTTAGGAGTTTCTCTGAAAGCCATAAAAAAAAAAAGTCAGACCATCTCCTTTATAATCACTGAATCATAGAATCATTTAGGTTGGAAAAGACCTTTAAGATCATCTGGTCTAACCGTTAACCTCACACTGCCAAGTCCACCACTAAACCATGTCCCTAAGCACCACATCTACACATCTTTTAAATACCTCCAGGGATGGTGACTCAGCCACTTCCCTGGGCAGCCTGTTCCAGTGCTAGACAGTTCCTTTTGCAAAGGGACCAACCTATTTTTAAGATGTCATAGATTAACCGTGCTTTCTAATAGAGCTATATATCTGTTTCACAATACAGGGGCTCTGCTTGCCACATCCCCTAAGCAGGAGGACTCATCCCTGATGGAGACATGTGGCAGATGCACCACCAACAATATTTTCTTAAGTGAGAGATGAGACATGATTCTGCCACAAGGTCCCTCCGATCTGCAAATATAATGGACCACGTTCATTACACATCATCAGCAGCTAGCTTAGAGAAACACAGACCAAAACTTACTTTCTGCTTGCTGCAGTTACAATGCTCTCTGAGGTCTAGAAACCAAAGCTGAGTTTGGTCTTCATGCACCAGGTGTGAAACTGCCTACCTCTTATCTGTACTTTACTATACATTCAGGGATGCTGTGAAACTTGTGTTTCTAAATGGCTCTGCAATCCCCAAAAGAAACATCACCTCAGGACTCATTGTGCACATGGCTGTGTAAAACGGCAAACAGCAACATCAAGTGGTTCAATCTTGAACCCTCAAAGAAGCAGCAGAACTCTGAGCTTGACCGTATATATTTTGTGTTGCCCATTTCCAGTATGGCTGCTGAAGAAATTTTCTGAAACCATGAATGTAGTATTAAGAGAAATTCTGGATTAGACTTCCACCCATTTCAGAAGTAATTCTCATTCTAAAATCAGTAGGAAATTGCTTTTCCTTCTGATTCTCGATACAGACTACATTGATTAACAGCATCACTGTATCTGTATGATCATAAAGGACTGACATCTTGAGTCCTTATACAGGAAAACATGATGAAATCACTATCAGATTAACAAAATAAAATATTATGAAAAGAGCCTACAAAAAAGTAACAGAAATAGCCTTTTTAAGAAAAAAATAAATCAGGACTGAAATTGCTTAGTAAGTGTATAATTTTCAGTTATTTTCTGCAGGTTTGAATTAATATTCTACAGAGAGTTTATGATTTTGTAAATTAAATGTTTCCCTCAACTAGATATATAGTTCTTTAGCCCTGACTGTTTATTCAATATATGATTCTTTAGGGTTCTTCCATCATTTTAATATTCTTTACAGGTAAGAGAAACTAAATTTTAAAATACTAGGACATGACGGACTAGGAACCAAGAGAGTATACATTTTACAGAATTATGATCACCAAAAGTCTTTGGTCCACAATTACCTTCCACTGTGGTTCCACTGTAGCTTCTCTTCACCTTTCATGAAGGGTCACTTATTCCTCCTCCTTGAGCATTTCACTTACAAAAATGGGCATCCATTAGAAAAAGACCATTTTACTATGTTCAAGACATAAGCCTTCAAATAGATAGGCTGCTTTATTGTGCTGGCCTAAATTTTAGCTCAAGTTTATGTAATAAATATTAAACATCAACAAAGTAGTCAGGTACCATAAATAATGAGGGGAAAAAAGGATACTGAAGCCTCTAAAATGCTGATGCAAAGATGATTTACTTATCAAGAGGCTCTCTAAGGTTCAGTCTCATTTAGTCTCATGTTGCTGCATACCCATAACTCTCATTAATGCTAATGGGAAAGTAGACCCCTAAGTCAGTTTAAAACTGGGAAGAAGCGATTACTGCATTTTATGTCTCCTAAAGGCAATGAAGGCTTGCTACAAAAGCTAAAGGAATGTTATGTGCGGGAGGAACTCCTAGAGAACTCTCTACTCATTTAATTTAAAAATAGCTCTTACATTATTTAAAGTATTATTCAAATATTTATTCTATTTGTATTGCAATCAGTGCTAAGGAAGTAACATGATGCATTTTAAAATCTTGATAGTTGACTACTGTATGCCCACAGATGGATTTCCTTTGCTCAAAATAAAAGAAATAATATACCTCCTGTCCAGTTAGCTAAAGAGTAACTATGTGCTCAGAAATAATTAAAGTCCAGCCATATTAATTCTGGGTTTTATCATTCCCTTTGATGAAGGACTCAGGTACTTTAGTTCCCAAATACATTAAAGCTGATTATAAATTCTCTCTTTATGGTCTTTATTCAACAGAAATTATCTGTGGCCTTTTGGACCGCATGTGTGCAGGAGGCATGGAAGCTGTGGATGTCATTAGCTTTTTGGCCCGGGAAAGCTATTCATCACAAAAAAAGTCATACTGCAAGTTGACAACATTTTATAAAACAACAGTACAAATCCTCTAAACTTAATAAATCTGTGCTTATGTATACAGTCATTGTTCGGGCCAAAATGTTCTCCTTCTGTAATGAGAAAATTGGGAAAGAATAAAGGGACCTTTTACGTTAGGTTAAGTAGACTCCATGGATCTAGCAATTTAGAAATCTCCATAGTAATAATCATTCTTTGAGTTAAGGTGTCTGTTCAATAAAAAGGGAAAGAGATGAGATTAATGCTGACTGCTGAAATAATACAGGTATTAGAAAAATTCACTAAGCGGGTTGCAACACCATGGAGTCTGGTGGTGCACACGTTAAATACAATTATATATTTAAACTTAGATAAGTACCTCCATCCATTCATTACTATTTCTTCTTCATTACCTAATTTTTTAATTGAGCACTGAAGATCTGTGAAATTATCTCACCTTTTAAGGCTCTACACTCAGATCGCAACATAAAATAACAAATCCTTTGTTTTTTCAACTATCATTTTTATGCAACAGACTCTCCAACTCAAAAAAAAAAAAAAACCACTGTGCTGAATTATCACAGTCTAGCAGCTGTTAGCTGAGGCACAATAACATGTTGTACCTATCTCCTGGTTTTAATTTAAAAGAAAGTAATGATGAGTTATAATTAACAGTCTTCAGACCTCAACATTTTTGGTGAAAAGAATTCAAAATTCAAATTCCTATATGTAGAAATTAAATCATAACTATATAATAATTTTTCTTATAAATGTAATGACAAATTGGAAAGATACAAGCATAATAGTCATCTGATGAATAATTTTATAAAATCATCTTCTTTCATTTGAAAATTAGAAAGCTGTCAGCAAAAAGAAAAGAACTAAAATTCCTTACAGAAAAGACATTTGGAAGGTACAAATGGCAGTTGGGTCTTAAGAAACAACTGAAAAAAATATCTCTTTCTATGATCATACTTTGTTGCAATAGACAAAACAATCTACTTGATTTTTTCCCTTATACGGTCTTGCTTTCACACCATGCTCACTCCCTTCCTTGTTATTTTTTCCCCTTTAAATTCCTTTTTTTTCCACATGGTACTTATTTGCAATATTTGTATGTATCAGCAGGGCAAAGCCCTGGTCAGCTTTGCTTTTTGATGATAACATTTGCACTCAGGTTTTAACAAGAAATTATGGCACAAACCTCAGTCATTTCACATCTTACTACCTGATTTGTGATGACAATCAAGTATTGTAATTAGAGTTGCAAGTAACTCAAATTTGCATCTGGAAATGAATGACAGGTGCAAATTGAACCCACAAAAGGGTTGCCAACTTTCTTTGAAAATTTACATGTATAAATGCTTTGTCACTAAAGAAGCTGTTCTGACATTTCAAGACTAACTCCTGCTGTGTCTTTTATAACAGCACATTGCTGAAGTGCCATACAGAAAGAATGTCTAATCCCAAACCTTTTTCTTCACAAGATTAATCACACTGGCTGGATCTTGATTTCCCTTAAATCTGAAGGAGTTTCATTACTGAACACTAAATTTGTGTGAATTTAAATGAGATTAAAATCTGGGAATGTAGATAGAGTTTCACTCCTCTGTTTCCCATTTTAGGCGCAGCCTGAAATTCTATGTATCCTCAGAAGTGAGGGCGCTTTACGTTCACGTGTCGTGTGGAGAGCAGCTCAAATGAAGCTTCATTTCAGACTCTCTTTAAATCCCATTCTCTTTGCAATAGGCCACTCTATAAATCCAATTCCCTTTCTAGAGGCTTTTGGTTACGTGATATGCCTCACATGGAGTCATGCAGCATTACTAGAAAAGTAGACAGGATAAGTACAGATCACTGGGTGAGCCCTGGTCCCCTGGGGCACATCAACACAGCAGACAAGATCAGCCCTGAAGATTCAGGCAGCACGCACGCCTCATCCTTCTGGATGTCTGCCTGCATTGGGCACCCTTACAGTGTCCTGCCACATAGTATTTTGGGTGGGTAAAACTCTGCTCTACTCTAACCCTGCACAGCAGTGCAGACACAATGGTCCCACTCAGGTGAATGAGATTTGCCAGGACATGTTCAAGGACAGCACAGGTACTTTTGTCCTAACTTTCCATAAAATCCAAAGCTAGGTGAGCTGCCTGCTAATCCTAATAGGGTTGCGATGAAAACATAGCTCATGCATTGAGTATACTCGGTACAAGAAGGAAGCAATTCAGTGGAAGAGTCAACAATTCTACATATCGTAGCTTCTGAACCACTCTGACTTCTGTTCTAGCCAATGGGGAAAAAAAAAAATACACTGGAGAGGGAAGAGAGGAGTGAAAGTTATTTATTTGCTTACCAATGAAAGTAAGGAAAGGAACAGACACTTATGGTAAAGCAGTAGCTGTTCCACCCATTGAAATTAGACATGAGGAAAAGGATGCTTCAAATGGAGCAAGATTCTGCTGGCCAAGGTTGACACAGAGAAAAAAAGCCCGTGCATTTAACCAGGAATACTGCTGGTGGAGTACAAAAATCCAGAGGTGAGGGATGGGCAGGTAACAGACACGAAAAATGAAATTTGTAAGCCGCCATCATCAGCATTTGCCTCTCCAGTGCCACCTCAACTTGCTTATATCACAAGTTCATGCCGCTTTTAACATTTTACTTGCATTAATAATTCATGTTGTTTTACAGATACTCATTCCAGGGTGACACACTGCTATAATGAATTGAATGCAACATTACACAGCTGTGCCACCACCTGAGCTTTCAGATCATGAATCAGATCTCTCTCTCTCTACAGGTAATGACTGCAATCCAGATCCTAATGAAGACTTATGTACATGCTTAACTTTAAGCCTCTGAGTAAGTTCTCTGAAGTCAACAGGCTAAATCTCCTAATAATATAAAGACAGATCCACTACCATTAACAGAACTGCTCCTATTTGCATCTGGGTCAGGAGATCAACTCAGGAGTAAAAGTTAAGCAAGAACGAGCATCCCAAATTTCTAACTTCCCTCAGTTATTCTGTGGATAAATCTAATCAACAAATAGATTTTTCAATCTCTTGAATGTACTACCAAAGCTCTGCGATGAAATTAAATTTTCTTTTTTATAAATGCATTGCTTTTTAGTCTGTGTACATACAAATAAAATTCTACATCCATTTTCTACAGCTCTCATAATCAAATTGCTTCCTAATTTTAAGGAAAGTATGAACTCATTTTAGACCACAGGCTTAAAAAAAGTGATCATGTTTAGCTCATGCAATAGAAGATTTGTAATTTCAAGACCCAAATTTTCACTTCCAAAAGGAAGATTTACTATTGCCATAAATATATCAACATTAATCTTCACTTTCTTCCAAAGATTTCTATAGCGTTGCTGTAACAGTGCAAGTCAGGATGCAGAAAGTGCATCCTTTGTATAGGGATATATGAAGAGACACAGCTGAGAAAACCACCATCAATTTAAGTAAAAGTGGTAAGATTTTTTGCTCTTCTTTTTGCTGCTTTTGTGGGTTTATGTGATTTTCTTTCAGACAGGTAGGGCGGGTCATCTCCATCAATAAGATGTTATCAGAAAGCATTCTCTGCTACCTCTTAAATACCAAAATATAATTAAAACCGTACTTTAAAAAATCCATCTTATCTTCCGTTTTATTTCATTGTCCCCTTCTGTTCTCAGCCCAAAACAACAACTGGACAAATAACCTTTGTAATCTTGCCCCCAAATATTTCTCTCTGGAAAGAAAGTGCCCAAACCAGCAGTCTCAGCAGGTGAGATAGCTTTGGGATTCCTGCACAAGTAATTACCTTTGCTAGGGACAAACACTGTCCATCTGCCTTCTGGAAAAGCCTTCTCCCCAACTAATTCTATTAACTGCAGGGGCTGGTGTTACAGCAGCTATATAGTTTTGTTCATGGCACAGCTGAGCATACAGTCCAGCTCTCTCGAGACACAGTTTCATAGCCCAAATAGCGGAGCAAAATGGTCTTCATGTAACCATGTAATTGAACATTGCAGAGAAAATCAAGTTAATTGTGCATAATATTTTCATATAGAGTTCGGAATTAACTAAGTTCTCCCACCCCTCTCCCCAACGTACATCATGTCATCTGGTTTTAAGCCACATGCTTTGGGCTCTATGCAATTCACTGTACCACTGCAACCTGGGCAGTATTTTACCGTCAAGAAAACCACACTCTTGCATACCACAGAGATCACAAATAATGGGCAAGTCTTATTTTCCCAATTTTCTGAATGATCAGTAAAACTTAATTCTCCAGCTACCTTACAGAGCTGAATTTCTTCAGAAAAATGGTAAAGGGGAGGAGAATGTTTTGTGTTGTATAGCTGACTGCAATCCAACCCTCTCCTCGCACTCAGCAGACAGAAGGGCAGGGAGATTATAGGCAAAGCATCTTGATGATCAAGTTTTCAATTCCCTCGTATTAACTCCAAATCACTGCATTTCTTGCTGTGTTTTGAGTAGCTGAAAGAAAATCTAGTTCCATAGTGAGCAACCAAGGTAGATGTCACGTATGCTGAGCCAGTCACAGTGGGCTAATTAGATAGAACTGTACCCGCCATCATCAACTGTAACGGCTTGTCTTCAGCATTGGCCAGAACCTCCCAATCACCCAATGGTGATGCTGGGACCTAAATCACAGAGTTTCCTTGTTCTTGCTGTCATAGCCAGGTTTCTGTCTTGTAATCTCAAGGGCAGAGATAGTGTACGGTCATATTTAAATGTTTTCAAACACTCACACAACAAAGTTTCTTCCTGGAAGGTAAAGGTGAATGATTTTCTTTTAGTTATGTATGGCTATATAAATATACATATACACACACACACATACATACAGGCAGGTTATCCTACATGCCTTTTTAACACAGAGAGATTCTTCCTACAGATGTGAAGCTCTGAGCATTACTGAAATAGAAATAGGAATACATAAAAAACTGATACTAATAACCTGGTAACCAGAATTACAGTCTTTACACTAACTTGGATCTTAAAAAGAATAAAGATACTTCAAGGCAAATGTTTCTCTACTATTCAAAGCTTTCAAAGCATCCTTAAAAGACCATTTAATTGGGACTGTGGTCACTAGCTTTTAGAAACATAATTATATCTGCTCTCATTACCACACCTTTTGACAGAATCAAAGTGCAGAGCTCTTGAGAAACAGTGATGGGAGAACTGAGGGGGCAGCATTTATGTAAAAAGCTGTCAAAAGAAAAGTGCCTGGCCTCACTTATTTTCTCGTATTTACATACTGTATTTTTAGAAAAGCATAATTTTAGGCAGGAAAACTCAAAACATCTCAGCAATGGAGCCATCACAAAACAAGAACAGCACAGCCAGCACTAGAAGATTAGTGGGATCAAATACTTGTAATAAGAAAAATCATTTTCCTTTTGACATGTTTTCAGCATTAGCATGGTACTTGTTTTGAAACTACAGCTTACTTGCTCTGCAAGTTATATTAAGGATTCCCAAACGGACAGATAAAATCCTTATATAGATTAGAATGAATAGAGCATGAAAGGAAATCAGCACATCACTTTTAATTTAGCAGAATTTACAGACAGGCAGTGATACTTGGGACCACATATTTACACAGCTACTGTTGACTTCTATATGGACAGAAGGTTCAAAACCCTTCTAGCAGAAACTTTGCCTTCATGATTACTATTTAATAATTGAATATCGTAACACAGAAGCTGGTGAACAGGAAATGATCATCAAACTAAAACAGATTTACCAAATGTCAAGTCTAGGACTACAATATATTATTTAGAAAAAGCATAGCAAATTTAAGAGCAAAATGTCAGAGTAGCCCTTGCTTCCCTTTTCACAACAGCCATTTATGTGAGAGTTGATGGGTTTGGGACAATATGACATTTCTAATTCTTTATCTGCTGACAATAACCCTGCTCTCTGGAGGAAAGCATCAAAATGCACAGCAGATAAAAGCATAGTATTTCGCAGCACTGGACAGAAGGTACTATGGGCACAGTTACCAAGTTTTTTATACTGAACTATGTTTCTCTTTTTAAAGTTGACCCTACTGGGTTAAAAGGTACTTTCTTCTCCCTAACAAATATAGAGAATTTACATAAACAGTATCAACTACTAAATTACAATGATGGTCCAAGGTGTCAAGCATGGGTCCTTTTGATAACAAAATCAGCAGCTAAATTAAATATGGTATTTTGTAACAACTACACACGGAACACTTACTTTATATTGACTTTAACTCTTTAGTGATAATTATTAAGGTTTGTGTGTTTAACAGTAGTCTCTGATATGACAAGAATATCTTATGTTTAGAAAGTAAACGAGTCCATGAGGAATATTTTTGAGAATATTTTAGCAAACAGTCCTTAATGACCCTTTCTCAACTCAATCAAAGCTAGGAAAAAAATATCGCAGTAAACCAAGCTCCAGACTGCTGAGCAGAATGAATGCCTACAGCAAGTATAGCAAACTACTGGCACCAGAACAATAGACTATCAAACTACCAAAAAAACCTGGAGAAAGTGGAAGTTATTCCTGAAACAGACAGCTAATAGCCTGTTCCTACAGGGCAGCAAAGATTGCTTTTGATTATCAACCCAACAGTACAGAAAATCTCAGTCCTTATTTTCACTTCAGCATCAGTAATGGGTTGTACCCACAGTAGCAGCCAAAATTTTAAATTTATAGTTTTTCTTTAAGATTTTAGTTTGTTAGCATTGTGGATTCAATAAAGTTTTGGCAATGTTAGATAGATTCATTCCAGCTCTTCAGCTATGGGATTATTAACTAAACTGTAAATGCAGGGTATTTAATGTAGACAAATGGGAAGAAACCAATTAACTTCAATAGATTCTGAGAGCTTTTAACTCATGCCTTCAGATATACAGATGTGCTAAGTGTATATTAAACTTTCTGATTTAGATGTAGGGAAAAGTTTTAGAAATGTCTGTGGGCATAGATGACTTCTACATTCTTTGCTAATGTGGAAGTTAAAAATAATTCTCTTTCTCCTGGGATTTTCTGTGTACAGTTTGGGTATATCTGATGGAGAATGACTAGATACGGACATAATAGCTTGAAAGCAAAAGAAAAGGAACCTATTACTGATAGCAACTCTCCAAAAATAAATAATAAATTGTGCTTTCTTTTATTGGCAAAATTGGGTTTCCTGGAAACCATACTCATCAGGATCACGGATCAATGATACTCAGTAAGTCTTTTTATGATAGAAGTTTTTGATAGAATAGTTCTGTTATCTCCATCATGCAATCTTATATTTCTTTAAAGCAATGATTATAAACATAATCAGACTTCTATATAGACAAAACATGGATCAACTGCTTCATCTAACAGGAGAAATTTAATAGTTTTATATTGTCAGAAACTGTTAAAAAACAGAGTTGGTTTACGTTTAAATGTAAAGCAGTAGAAACATCTTTGAAATTAGTGTTGTTTGTAAATTAAAACTATTTATATATAAAGTTGAGATTCACTGTGGTTTTGGACAAGGTTCTGCCTGTTTGCATGCTGAGCTAGGCTGTCCCACAGACAGCTAGCGGG
The DNA here is from genome assembly GCF_965140245.1 of Athene noctua. NCBI lineage: Eukaryota > Metazoa > Chordata > Aves > Strigiformes > Strigidae > Athene > Athene noctua. The sequence goes on from NC_134044.1 coordinate 23,400,688, forward strand.
AGAATCCTGCATGATGGTGTCTCAATCTGGAACTGAATCCCACTCTGCTTCCAGAAATTAGATTTACACTGACATGGGTGGTGAGGAATACACATCCCTCACATGAAACACGGTAAAATTTTTTAATTTAATTTCTTGACAGGGTCAATTTTATAGTTTTATAAAACTTGTCATTTCACTGTTAATTTTTGTGTGGAGTTCATTTCATGCAGACAGGAGGTAACGAATTTATAAACTCTCACTGAAGTGAACGTACTATGTAGAATTACACCTATATATAATACTCTGATACTCTTGAACAATTGTCTTGAACAATTAGTGCACATTATTGAAAGCACAGATGGGTGATTCAGATAAGTATGTGTCATATGCAAAATTCACTGAACCTTTAAAGTCTTCCAACTAGTTGCATCTGTCATATCTATTATGTCAAATAATAAACTGCAGAGCCTATTCTGGGTTTCAAGCTTGAATTAAAGGCCTCTAAGATTCTCCCCTCCCATCATCCTTCAGAGTAAAAACTACATTACTGGGACACGTAAAGGGAGAACAAAGTATCTGGAAACCTACACCATTTTGGTAGCAAGAGGTTCCATTTACGTCTATCTTGTTACAACCACTGCTCAGGCCAAAACAACAATTTTATACCCACCTACTAAAATTTCTCATTTGAAAAGTGTTCCAATCTCCTTTTGTTAAAAATTTGCCCCAAAGTTTCAGTTTAACTTTGAATTTTAATTTTCTTAAAAAGAAAATGATATATTTAATGGACCACAGCTGTTTGGAAAGTACATATTTGATAGGCATACAGTACTAATTTGGAAAATGAGTATGATTTACTTGATGAGTCACAATGAATGTCTGTAAATATGCATCCAAGTTCTTTACTAGAGACTAGTCTTGCAAGCTGTATTACATAGAAATCATACTTAAACACATGAATATCCCCTCTGAAGAAGAACAGAGGCCAAAGCTAACAGCTCCCTTCTTCCTTACTGCCTTCATGCTTTTGGCTGATGAAGTCCAGAAATAAGATACTGTCATAGAGTGCAAATATTGAATGCAACGGATTTTCAGAGTCTACCCTATTTTGTAGAATAGAAATCCCATGGCATGGCAATGGACAGACCCTGCTGTAGATGAAATAGCAGCTCCATTAAAGCCAGGCACCTCAGGCACTGGCCTGGCTACGAACGATGGGAACGGTTCTGGCATCCTGCAGCACACCCTCGGCTGCTCTCTCTCCTTCAGGCCCTGTAAACGTGTGTTTCCCTGGTTATGTGTCAGAAGAAAATATGGATATTGAGTCTTGAGGAGGCAGCAGGGTGGACAGAATAAGCAGGAAAAAAGTGAACGGACACGACAGCATCCGTGCTTTAGAACAACACAGATTACTTAATAAATGAGTACTTGGTAGAATGAACCTGCTTATCAGGTTTCCCTCTCAATTTTGTTTTGAGGAAAATTGTATAGAACAATTCCGGCAGTATAAAGAACCTTTGCATTTCCTAGATTTCTATGTGAGGAAAGAAAACGAAGGCATTTTGCATCAAGTCATCCTCCATCTAACAAAGATATTTGAATAATTAGCACATTGCGTTGCCAGAAACACGACATTTCAAACCCAAATCTGAAAACATATCCACTGATAGCATTAATTTAAGATTATCAGGTGACTAACTGCGTGAATAATAGTGTTAGTGAATAGAAAAAGAAGTTCAGATCATAATCAAAGGCAAATCTCAGCTCCTAGAAATGCACTAGGCAGAACACTGAATGTGATCAATATGGCTTAGTATTTGTTAATATAAAATGCTCAAGTGTTGAAAATTAAGAGAAAGTATGTTTATTATGATCATAAGATATCAAGCTGTTTTAAATGTTGATTTTTCTTCCATTTATAAAGAAAACACACTTTTCAAAACAGTACAAGTCAGGTTCAAAGAAGGCATTTCTTTGAGCAGTTTCTCATAGAAAAGAAACTAATGAAATGGAAATCACCTCCTGTACCTGAGGATGGAACATGTTGTACGGATGGGAAATTGAGGCTATGGTAATAATGTGACAAAACATTGAAGATTTAAGCATTCGAGCAACTTTAAATAAATGATTAACTTCTCTGAGTGTCATTGGATTCATCCTGCTTACATGAACAGGATCTTCAGAAGACATTTCAGAGAAGACAATTCAGAGAAGTCTCAAAATGTACTTTAAGACAGAGAACAGAAGGGAAAGGAGATTTTCTGTAGGTAGTTGCCAGCTGACTGTTTTAAAATATTCTAACAATGCTGGTGCTTTTCAGTTTGGTTAATAATTATAAATTATGATGCCTAAAGCTGTGTGGAATTTTCTAAAAAAATAAATGTAAAGTTGTAAAATTATACCTTAACCATTTAGGGGTTTTTTGCTTAAACATTCAGCAGTACCAGGGATTAAACAACTGGATAGCAGCAGAAAAAAATACCATAACAGCTAATTTAACTTGAGGACATACTAACAAATGCAAATCATTCCTCCTTCCTTTTTCAGGGGTATGATAGTATAGTAAGCCCTTCCAGCATGTAAACTCATGAGAATAAAATCACCATCACATTTAACACATTAAAAATTTCTACATCTGCTAATAGTTAAGTTAGTCAAAGGTTAATTAGCATCTGTGAAAGGGAGACTAAAGTTACTTCAGCAACATCTGAAACCTGCTCTATTTTTTTTAAAAAAAGCATTAAAAACATTAAGATGACTATTAGAAATGTGCTACAGATTGATTCCTTACTTGTTAACAGTAATGACTAATATAGTCAAGAAGAATTGCAGAAATCTTTTTTTTGTCTAATGTTAAATTTCAAAACAAGTGAGGCAGCTAGCTGTTGTATTAAAACCCATATATTATAACATAGCTTGGTTATGGGGGGGGGGAGGTATTTACAACTCTAGATCCAGTTTAGTAAACCATGACTCCCTGATTATGTGAAGCTCCCCCAAAGGAATACAAATACAGTCTTTTCTAAAAATGAAAAAGCCAGAAAGACAGGACAAGGCCCATATTACAAAAGCAAGTTGTAGCTATACCCTGATTTGTAAGCTTAAGTGGAATTCACATGGTTTATAAGCCTTTGGTAGCCTTTTGTAAAACGATGAATTTCTGTTTTGCTGTTTTTTTCCAAAATACCCACCAACCCTAGGTCAAGATTTTCCTACTAAAACTAAGTAGTTCACACAGCACTCGGATGTCTGAGATCTTTTTAGAAATATCGCAGGCACTTGCACATATATAAAAAGCATTTTTCAGAAGCAGTTGCAGCATTTTATTTTTGGAAGGTTAAAGGATAAGAGTAACATTAGATGTAGGTTTTCTTTGGCTTTGGAGGATGAAAGGGATTAATGGAGGGTCACAAACTGAAGGTAGAAGAAGAAATGGAAATAAGAGGAGAGTGCTATTGGATGTAGCTTATCCTTTCCCTAGGCAGTGGTTAGAGGTGTCTACGAGAGGAACAGGATTGACTACTTTTCGCATGTTTCCAACAGCTATTCCAACAGAAGGATAAGTATGGTCAAAATGGGATTTTCCTATTCTTTTTTGTTAAGAGTAAGACTAAGGCTGTGATGTCCTTTATATAGAATCTGATTTACTGTAAAACTCTTAGCTCCTTCAGGCTAAGAGTTACTGGAGTGGCCGGGTAGGACTCTGCATGCTCCTTGTTTTATTAGAGAATTTAAAATAAAGCTCAGAAATGTATATCATGCAGTTATGTTCCGCTGTTTTGCAAAGAATATATATTAAAAAGAAGATTGCCAGTACTCCTTGAAATTCATGCACTGAAACACTGAACTGGATTTATGACAATTCATATTATTATAGACAAAGCTATGGCAACTGCCTATCAGGTACTTAGTATAGCAAAATGATTCTTCATCAAGTACATGTTGCTGTATTACCATTCCTTGAAATGTCATTAGGATGAACAACATAGCCATAAATTAGGATTGAGTTTAGAATCCTTTCTATTATTAAAAAATAAGAATGGATCATATTCCCAGGGACATCACCCATATAAAAAGTCCTATTGGACTGGAAAACCTCCTACTGCTAATACAGATCTTTTTTATAAATAAGGCCAGTGGGCGATGCACGTCTGCTGCACAGGCAAAAGAAAAAATTCCACATTTCCCAGAGTATAACCCATTACTCTATGAATATTTGATAGACTGCAAACACAGTGCACACAGTATTGCAACAAACAAGGGTTTTTAAAAGCCTGCAATTAATTTCATTTATAATGGAAAGCCTTTTCTTAAAAATATTAAGATATGCACTTTGTGAGTCATCATTCTAAATTCTGAAATACACATTGAAAAAAATGCCGTAATTAATGTCTAGTTATTAAGTCTATGCATGATGTCAAAGGTGGAGGAAAAAACCCCTATGAATTTCAAACAGCACACTATCGTGCACTAAGAGGGTAGGAAATTTAACATTACCTGGCAGGCCTCTGGGCCTGTTAACATATGATGAAATAGCACTGGGAGTAATGTGTACATTTCTGACTACCAGATCTCTGAAGCACAATGCATGGATTTAAAATATACAACAGATGGCAAGTGAAATGAGTCAGGTTCTATGAATGTAAAACCTGATACAACTATGCTAAAATTAATTTCCAGACTTCAAGAAACAGGAAACTGAACAGATATGTAACAGAGACAATAAATAAACAGATAGGCCAGTGAACTGTTGGAGATTAAACCTAACATACAGGTATCTCATGATACTAGTGAAAAAATAGGAGGACCTACTGCAGAAGCAATATATCTGAAGACTGAATCTAGGCTTAATGTAAGGTGGCTAAAGCATAATTCTCCCACAGCATGGTCAGAAACAGAAGCTCGATGCTTCGAGCAGAGGGAAAAGGAAGTCAAAGGTTCAAGTACTGTGCAAATTTATCATTAATTGCAATTTATACGGTTATATAGACTCGGGGTCTTCTGAGATCTGAGCTAGAACCAATTGGAGACATTTTCACGGGCACAGAAAGGAGTTAAGCACTATGTTTCCACTGCTTTCTGACCCTCACTGCTTTCTGCCTTTAACATTTCTTGTGTTTATTACTGTTCTTGCAACACTCATGTGTATCTGAGTATTTCTTATTAAAACAACAAATTTGCAACTCACCTGTGAAATACAGATGTTATTGCATTCGCATTTGGGAGAATGGAAAACAAGGGAGTGATGAAATGGTTTGCTTGAGGTCACATACAAAGCGTGGCAGAAGTGGTTTAAAAATTTCTCATCTCATTGTGCATTCCTCTTCACCAGGCCTGCACACAATTTGGGCACTGAAAAGTGAGAGGCATTTTATCCACCATCTGTGTGATTTGCCAAAAGAAAAAATCCCAGCAAACTTTGAGAGGGTTAATAGTACACTGTTTATTTCTACAAAATTTTGTAAAAAAGTGGGGATATTCTATCCACTAGTAGTCAATTTCTAATAGTTTTGTTTCTGGGGAAAGTGTTCAACATCCTTTTCTCTACCTTACTGTATCAATATCTTAAGGCAACTGCTATTAGACAGTGTATCTTTTCTTATTCATGTTTCTGCTAAGCCCTTTCTTCCAAGAAACACCATGGAACAGAAATTCTTCCTCTTCCCAGTCATTTACACTCAGCTTTGACATTTTCTGCATTTTTTTTTTTTTTTGTGACCTTGGGAAAAGTAACTTCATGATTAACACAGAAATACAAGACAGACCTCAGCAAGAAATGATACTCTAAATTGTTTCTTATGAAGCCTCATAATTTAACCTCTCTATTATAAAAATTCTCAAAGCAAAATTAGGTTTTTTACATTTACTGGAGGTGGATGCCCTTTATCTTTTTACTACTGTTAATTGCTTTCTTCATCTGTGTGGCTTCAATTCTATGATTCTTTTTACAGTAGTGCAAATATGGAAAAGACTAAGTTTCTTTTTCTACTCCCCAAATGGGAAATCATTAAAACATCAGAAAGGTAAACATCCAAATGCTACTTATACTGCTTTGTCTCCCTTCAGAGTTCATAATGATGCTTTCCCACTTGGTTTTAGTCACAACTACTCAGTACAGAGTAATCTTACTCTGAATAAAACCAGTTATTGCACAATACGCCACAGATAACATCTGCTGCTGTGCATTGAGCAAGCATGAAGGAGCTCTACCCTTAACATCGCCATTGAACCTTGTTCTGTAGGCTTAAGGCAGGTGCAACAAGTGCACAGCCAACGCTGACTTACGTACAAGGACAAATTAAATGCATTTCTTCTGCTTTTTCACTTTTGTCCCTTACAAGACACATTTAACCATGACACGGTACAGCAATATCCTGCAGTAACTGCAGAATCTTTGGCTAAGACAAAACACAGCATGTCTTTGTCATCTGATGTGCCTTCCACTGGAGACAATATCATGCATGTGTGTTAGTTTTGTACATGTGGCCTCACAGGGTGTTTCTGTCTTTCATTTTGAGGAGCCTGTGGAGGATCTGTTCTGCTAAAAAACATAACTTAAGCTTAATTTATCAGCTCTACTGACAACAAAGTCTCTCGGTAGAAAGCACTACAGCTGAGCAAAGCTAGGCCCGCACCTGTATCGAAATGTGTACGTGCTACAGAACACACTGCACAGGGGACACTTCTCTCATTCAGACTTGCCCTCCCACGCTTTGGTCCTGGCAGACTCCCTGTGTTAGTACTTGCATTCTTTAGGTAAAGGCCTAAAATAAGCGAGTTCTTCTTTTTCTCCTGCTAACTGGATAAAGGGTAGTTTACAAGGCTTGCTGAGGAAAAGCTATTGTAATGTTTTTGTGTCAATATATGCCACCACAGTGAAAAACGAAATAAACGCTTGAGCTCTACTGGAAACTACATGGAAAAAGGGATGCATGCAAAAGCAATGAACGTATCCCCTTTGTTTCCCATAGCCCATCAAAGCAAGGCAAGCCTCTGCTCCAGGGTCTCATCATGAGCCCAGATACTCGTTTCAAATACTGCAACTAACACTTAAGGGTAAAACCCATTTGCAGTGTGCAAAAACGTCTTTCTTCAAGATCCTCTTATGCGAATCATCTTGCATTCATCCTAGTCCTCCCTTTTCTATTCTCACTTCAACCTTTTCAAATTTATGCTGTTGTCTTTAAAACCATCTTACAATTTTTTTTAATGCTTCAAGTAAAAGAAAAAAAAAAATCCTCTCTCCAGTCAATAGAAAATTTTATTAGATAGTGAGATTTCCTGCAGCTGCCCACCCATACTTCCACTTTGGTTCTCCTTGCTTGTTTTTAAACTGAATATTGTTCTGGCTGCAGCAGACAGAATGCTCTTCTTTTTGTTGTCAATTATATTCTACTGCTATGTCAATAGTGCTCTTTTATCTTTATTTTCAGGTCTTGGTACCACATCAGTCCAAACCTCACCAAACTTACGATTTTGGTTCTGTACTTTGTTGTTTCCCTTCCCCTTTGGGAAATCTCCATGATTAATCTTCGTGTGCTACTCCCTTTTTTGAAGTCCCAGTCCTAAACAGCGCTATACTACTATTGCAAGAGTACATGTGAGAATTGCTTGCAATGTTCCCTGAAAGGGTAAGTACAGACAGATAAGAACAGGAATCAAGATATTGGGAATTAAATCCAGGTCTTTATCACTGCAGTTCAGAACACTTTATCCTGGCAATTGACGATTAACTTTCAATTCATCATTACAGTTGGTAAATCATCTTCAAACAAAAGATCCCTGTGGGGACCCCAGTGTTGTCTGGTCTTTTTTTTTTTTTTTTTTAATCTTATCCTTTAAGCTGATTTTGAAAGTCCTTTCCAAAGGTTTGGGGAAGTTAGGTCTATGTTTTGTATCTTTTGAGTGATTTTGTATATCATGGGAAAGTATATATATTTTCAGGAAAAAATAACTGTTTATTCTTTAACTCCATCAGATTTGCTTTTTTTTTTTTTTTTTTCCTGTAACTCCTGGTGATTTCATAGCATGTTTAGAATGGATTTTTCTAGCCTTGTCAGAAAGGGAGTGCTGAAGCTTTCATAGAATCCGGAATGTTAATGGGTCACTGAAACTGGTCACCTAAGAAAAATAGTCTAACTGTAAATTCCTAGTTCTCTCATTTGTTCCACTTTCACTCTATTGAGTTTATAAAAGTCAATTCCAATGAAGCTATTCCTAAACCAGTAAAAAACAAATCTGGCTCTATACTTACTCAATTTTCATTTATCCAGTCTGTCATGATTAAGGGATTTTTCTTTACTAAGAAGTTAAAGGGGGATCTTGCCTGGATGTTTTCTGCAACTAATTTCCCATCCACACAGCAAAACTCTTAACTGAGGTGTGGAGTACCTACTGCATTCCTTTTTAGGTACAGTCTAACACTACACCGCTGTTTACTGTAAAAAAGTAATCCACACGCTTTGCACTGAGACATGTTAAACCTCTAAGGTAAAAATAATTGTCTCACAGCTATTCAACGTATTTCACAGAATCCCCGAATGGTTTGGGTTGGAAAAGACCTAAAGCCCATCCAGTCCCAACCTCCTGCCATGGGCAGGGCCACCTTCCACCAGCCCAGGTTGCCCAAAGCCCCGTCCAACCTGGCCTTGAACCCTTCCAGGGAGGGGGCAGCCACAGCTTCTCTGGGCAACCTGTGCCAGGGCCTCACCCCCCTCACAGGGAGGAATTTCTTCTTAATATCTAATCTGAATCTACCCTCTCAGTTTAAAACCATTAGCCCTTGTTCTATCCCTACACCCCCTGATCAAGAGGCCCTCTCCAGCTTTCCTGTAGCCCCCATTAAGTACTGGGAGGCTGCTCTAAGTTCTCCCTAGAGCCTTTTCTTCTCCAGCTGAACCCCCCCAACTCTCTCAGCCTGTCCTCACAAGGGGTGCTCCAGCCCCCTCATCATCTTCATGGCCTCCTTTGGACCCGCTCGAGCAGGTCCGTGTCCTTCTGCTGTTGGTGCCCCCAGAGCTGGACACAGCACTGCAGGGGGCTCTAATGACAGCAGAGCACAGGGGGAGAATCCCCTCCCTTGCCCTGCTGGCCACACTGCTCCGGATGCAGCCCAGAGCACAGCTGGCCTTCTGGGCTGCGAGCACACATTGCTGGATCACAGTAGGTTTTCCATCCACTATTACTCCCAAGTCCTTCTCCACCGGACTGTTCTCAATCCATTCATTACCCAACCTGTATCTGTGCATGGGATTGCCTTGACCCCTGTGCAGGACCTTCCACTTGGCCTTGTTGAACTCCATGAGGTTTGCATGGCCCCACCTCTCCAGCCTGTCCAGGCCTCTCAGGATGGATCCCTTCCCTCCAGCGTGTCAACTGCACCACAGAGCTTGGTATCATTGGCAAATGTGCTGAGGGTGCCTCGATCCCACTGCCCATGTCACCAACAGAGATGTTGAACAGCGCTGGCCCCAACACCAACTCCTGAGGAACGCCACTCATGACTGTTCTCCACTTGGACATCGAGCTGTTGACTGCAACTCTTTTGAGTGTGACCATCCAGCCAACCTTATCCACTGAGTGGTCCATCTGTCAAATCTATATGTCTCCAATTTAGAGAGAAGGATGTCACGTGGGACAGTATCAAATGCTTTGCACAACTTCAGGTAGGTGATGTCAGTTGCTCTTCCCTGATCCACCAGCACTGTAACCCCGTTACAGAAGGCCACCAAACTTGTTAGGCGTGATTTGCCCTTAGTTGGCTGCACCAATCACCTCCCTATTTTTCATGTGCCCTAGCATATTTTCCAGCAGAATCTGCTTCATGATCTTGCTGAGGACAGTGTGGAGCCTGACTAGCCTGTAGTTCTCCGGGTCTTCCTTTTTCCCCTTTTTGAATATGGGCTTACGTTTCCCCTTTCCCAGTCAGCAGAAACTTCACTGCACTCCCACAACTTCTCAAGTATGATGGACAGTGGCTTAGCCACTTCATCCACCAGTTCCCTTAGGACTCACATATGCATCTCATTAGGCCCTGTGGACTTGTGCACCTTCAGGTTCCTTAGAGGGTCTCAAACCTGATCTTCTGCTACAGTGGGCAGATCTTCATTCTCCCAGTCCCCACCATTGCCTTTCTGCATCTTGGGTGCTGTGGCTGGCGCCCTTGCTGGTGAAGACTGAGGCAAAGAAGTCATTGAGTACCTCAGAATTCTCCATATCCCACACAACTAGGTCTCCCATATCCTTTTGGAGAGGGCCTGCATTTTCCCTGGTCTTTCTTTTATTGCCAATGTACTTACATAAGCTTTTCTTTTGCCCTTGATGTCCCTGGCCAGACTGAATTCTGTCAAGGCTTTGGCCTTCCTAATATGATCACTGTCTGCTTGGAGAGTTTCTCTGTACTCCTCCCAGGCTATCTGTCCTTGCTGCCACTCTCTGAAGGCTTCCTTTTTGTATCTGAGCTTGTCCAAAAATAACTTGTTCATCCATGCTTCCTGGCATTCTTACCTGACTACTTCTTTGTCGGGATGCATCACTCCTGAGCCTGGAGGAGGTGATCCTTGAATATTAAGCAGGTTTCCTGAGCCACTCTTCCCTCCATGGCTTTATCCCATGCTCCTCTGCCAAGCAGATTTCTGAAGATGCTGAAGTCTACTCTCTTGAAGTCCAGGGTAGCAAGCTTGCTGTGCACCCTCCTCACTGCCCTAAGGATCTTGAACTCCAGCATTTCATAGTCACTGCAGCCAAGGCTGCCCTTGAGCTTCACATTCCCCATCAGTCCTTTCCTGTTGGTGAGAACAAGGTCCAGCATAGTACCTCTCCTCTTCGGATCCTCTCATTTGGAGAAGGAAGCTACCACCAACACACTCCAGGAACCTCCTGGATTGCTTATGCCCTCCTGTGTTGCCCCTTCAACAGATATCAGGGTGGTTCAAATCCCCCATAAGAACTAGGGCTTGTGAATGTGAGGCTGCTTCTCTGCTCCTGTCTGTCTATAGAGGTCCCCATCCACTTGGTCTTCCTGGTCAGGTGGTCTGTAGCAGATCACCACTACAACATCTCCTGTCCCTGCCTTCCCTTTTATCCTGACCCATAAGGTCCCATGGTTCCCAAAAGACAAATTCTCCTGTGCTTCTCTGATAAAGAAGAGTAGGCCATCTCAGCTTAGTGGGTCATTATGAACTGTGAAGGTGACATCTGACATCCTATGGCCACAAACAAATGCTAACAGTACCAGAACTGAGATAGAAAAGCAGAATATGTTCAAGGGTGGCTTTTCAATGTAGCTGCAAAAGCAGGAATTCACATAAAGTCCAAACACCGAAACTATCTCCTGTTCAGAAGACTCTTCTTCCAATGGAAGACATCCATAAATGCATGCCACTTCCTTGCTGAAACAATGAGTTTCTAAATGCCATCTGGCTTGCTAGATTAGCATAACCTTCCTTTTCAGTCACTAAAATCATTACTATTAGCAACTTGATGCCATACAACACTTTGCAACTGCACAGAGATGCTTCCAAGGCAGATACCTGAGAAAAAAGAGAAACCACGCAACTTGTGTACAGTGAAAAAGTACCTCCCCCATTAACTGGTTGTCCAGAATAGAAATATCTCATTTGTAATTACTGTGGCTAAAGATTCGGGTTCATGACACAAGTTTTACTAGAGGAATCTTTTGTCTTTCCTGCTAGTATTAAATTACCAGTCACACTCATTTTTATTCAGTTTGTTCATTTTTCCCCAGAACCTTAGCATGAATTCTTTATCATGTGTTGTTTATAAAATATTTAGGAAATATATAACCTTATCTACAAAGATGTATGTCCCTCCAGCATACTTTTCACTTAAATACCAGAATCATTGAGTATGAACCCCATAATAATTAACTAGAAACCACAATTAATTGGATATAAAAAGAAACAAGTAATCTAAAACAATATTTAACAAGTTCTAATAGCATCAAAAATCTAAAAAACTGTCAAGATGACAAGACCAACACCTTACACACCAAAAGGCTCCCATACCACAGGGCTCCCTGAGGCAATGTGCTCCCACCAACCAAAGCTCAGGGTAAGTTTCATTCCAAAATTATTACCTCTGCAGTGAAAGTAAATATACAAGGGGTGGGCATGGTCTTCCACTAAAAAAAATATAAATCAGTGGTACCTTAATGCCTGTGATTCCTTGGCTAAGTCATGCTTTTGGGTTTTTTTGTATGTGAATGAAATGGTTCAATTAATTCAAACTGCAGCCATTTAATTCCTTAGACATATCAACACCAGCTACAATCCCTCTTTCTTTCTCTACACTGATTCTCCATAGAATATTTGGTCAAATTCAAGGTCTTGCTGTTACACTTCCAAACCCTCTAAGGAACTGATTTAAAATACCTGTGGGAGCTCCCCTCTTCACTACATTAACATCCCAGGAGAACAATGTTCCCCAGAAAATCTGAAGCTGTCATCCTCAAAGATGACACTTATGATTATTGGAGACAGGGCTATTTCCACAGAGGACTTCAGCTTGGGTTCACACCAGAAAAGTTTACAGTGATCATAAATATAGCAATAAAGTAAAATTCACTTCTGTAGCTTGGTATTCTTAAAGGTAGAACAGAAGTAAAGATAAAGGAGGGACATTTTTAGAAGGAGAGCATAGAGAAATTAAAATGCTATATAATCCCAAATATTATGTGGGATGTACCACATATCAGTATTGCAGTTTATATTGTTATTGCTTGGAAAACACACAGTTACTGCAGTGAAGATACATGAAAAACCAAGAATACAGATAGGATCAGACTAAAACACACAAGTGTTTTTGTAAGTGAAAATTACACGTCCGTTAAACAGAAATTTTTAGACCTGATAGGAAAACACTTGCTGAATTTTATTAACACAATCATCCAAAAAAGGCACATCCCATTTACACTATATGGGTCACAGTTTGGCCCATATTTTTTCCCTTTGGTACTGGGATTTGAAAGGATCTAAAACTGCTTGTCAGCTTAAAGGTTGCTTTCTTTACAAATTAGATGGCCATATGAGCAAAGGTTTACATAGTGGTGATATAACGCACACAAGAACTACACAACGTGAGGGGTTCGAAATAAACCCATGGAAACCAGGCCATTTCAGAGTTAAGCCTATCAGTCTACCTTTACCTTATCTCCCTGTGTCTGGCTGTTGCAGTAATCTTGTACAAAATCATTCAAGGATATTTTGTCCCATGTGTGCTGTAACACTGACCTGGAGAAGGCATAGTGTTGAATTAATAGATAAGCAAGAGCTTTAGCTTCCATTTTCATTGATTTTATGGACTTAAGTTAAAACTATTTAGTTATTTGAAGGCTTCCTTCTTCTTAATGTTATTTATTTAAATATGTCTCAAGGATATAGCCTTCTACATGATACAGGAAGACAGCTCATTAACATGCAATATTACATTAATCAGTAGCATCGATTCTTGCTGCTTGTTATAATGATAATGTGCACTAAGACTATTACCATGGATGTTACAGCAAAGAGGGACAAGTGCTTCCCTCCTTGCTGAAGCAGTAGTCCACATGAGAATTTTATTCAAATAAAGTGCCAAAGACATTTCTTATGGGCCTTATATTCATATGATCCGCACTGCCTGCAACGGGAGCCGATACAGGACTGAGCTATTGCCAGGAGAGAGGATTGTGAACATGTTCGTTTACAGTAAATGAAAAATCATTTTCACCCCTTTACATTTAAAACACAAAAAGACGCTGATCTGATTTATGATAAATCGTTTTTCCCAATTTTGTTTCCTACTTCAAATTAAGACACACCAAGGCTTCTGCCTAAAATTAGTTGTCTATTTTGTCTCAGAGCGCTCGCAAAACCACACAAAAACGTCCTTAAGGCCAACCTATAGAGTCAACTAATCTATATGCTAGAACTCTGACACACAATTCAGAGGTTATATCATACTGGGAACAGTGCTATCCCAAAAGCAGGCAAAAACTTCACAAAGGTGTAGTTATATCTATGTACCTTCTTCCACTTCCTCCCTACAGTACCACTGCAGTACTGCAAGTTAGACAGATTCACCAGAGTAAGCCAAAAGCTTTACAGCCTCCCCATCAACCTTGTTGAGAGGGATCTGTTATATTATGTGACACAACCACAACTGTGTAGTACCCCTCCCGGCAACATACCCACCAGGATATTTTACATCCTAGACTGTAAATACAGCCAGAATAAAGGTACCTGATGGTACAAGCCGCTTTACTTAAAATAGGCAAAATGACAAATCAATTGTGACATTCATCCTTTTATTCATATAGGATAAATATATAAGCTCATTACTGCTCTTGCTTACTATTCTATCCTATTTCTATAAAACCATGTGGAAATGTTTAATGTCATGAACGTACTCAGATTACTTTCAGCTGTCTTAGAAATGAGAGAAATGAGCCAAACTTGTTAAAAAATAACACTGTATGTGTACATGTGAGTCTGTATGCATCATACATATATGCACAAGATGCTTTTTCGTGAAGCCTGTGGATCTGTGTGCCAGCTACTTCTTTCACCTCTAATACTTGACTGACAGAACATCTAACCCGAGGCTGTGCCTCAGCCAAAGTTTGTACAGTGACATGTGTGATGTGTTCCTGCCAGAAATTCATCTCTTCCTGTAAAATGATCAGGTAATACGATCATGACACACCATCTGGATTTACCAGGCTATTTTGTCTTTTTTAAGAGGTATTCATTCAATTTCTAAAAGGTCAGATTTGAACCATCTGTGATGTAAACTTGTTGGGATATTTGTGATAAAAAGGTAAAACTTCAGCTCAGACAGTTCAGCAGACTCAAGGCCAGAAAATAATTAGGAAAGGAAACAAATGGTACTAATCCAGCTCACTCATGTTCCTGTTCTTTTTGATGTGAAACATCTAACATGGACTTATTTGGTTAGGTGTATATTGGTAATAAATTTTGAGCTAACTTACTACTGTTTTATATTAAAATATTAAGACTCTTCAGTTTTTCGCTCCAGGTTTGATCAAGAAACATTCATTTCACATTATATTTGGGTGCTCTTTGGAGTTTTTTTGCCCTGAACTGTGCAATGCAGCATTAGAATCAAAGCAGAAATGAGCCAGGATCCAGAAACTGTAGGACTACTGTTAGCCATTATTACCATGGTCGATGTGAACTGTTGTTTGAGCCCTGAAACCATGGATGATGTCTATATATAATAGATTTGAAAATTCAGCAGTATTTCAGATGGAGATCTAAACTTTTTGATACTCACCTAAAACAAACAGTGTTATCACCATCATGCTCTGATATTAGAAACCCAAGGTTTATAAAGTGAGGTAGTATCTTTTAATAGGCCTGGCAGGCTAGTTGGAAAAAGAAGGTAGGTGCTAAATATAAAAAACTGTAATTTGGTAGAACTGATTAATATCACTGAATTAAACCAAAGGAAGTTCTTTCCAACTTCACCTTAGCATTAGGTTAGCCACTACTCTGACCCGAGTAAAGGACACGTGTAAAATCGTATCTTCTTTTTCCTAAGTCAGCAGAAGGAAAAAATTGTGGACTAGCACTGCCAAAGTAACCTGGTATTTTAATAACTATATATTACTTCAAGAACTTACAAGGAAGAGAATGAAGGAGTAAAGAAATGAAGCAGTTAACTAAAACTAGAAGCTTTCGTTTCCTAAAATATCCTACCAGTCATGGGTTTCTTTTTTTTTTTCCCCCCCTTAAGACTGTAACAGGAAAAGTCATGGCAAATGGATAGTATCACAAACCCTAAATACAGAATCAAGCTTTGAGAAGCTATGCAGAAGTAAATGAGCCCTCATTTCATTTTACCACATCACTAAAATTTCTCAATGGCCTTTTCTCTGCATATTTTATATACTCTCTGCTTCTCTCTTAAATAAGGCAATGTTTTCACTGCCATAGGAAAAATAAACAAACCTTGAATGCTATTTGTTAACTGCAAGGAGCAAAAAGCTGATTCCATGTAATAAGTTTATAACTGTAATAATTGAATGTTAGCGAAGCAGTTGTCTTATATATTATGTTTGTGCTGACAAGAGTTCAATGAACTAAAGTGCTGTATATACATAGTCTAAAGCCATTAAAAAATAAGGAGTAAGCGAACCGATGCTTCCGGTATTTTCGATACAAACCTAACCCAGAGAGCAATGAATTGTCTGTTAAGTTGTATTTGAATCTAAGGCAAAGTGTACCTCTCAACATTTGAATTAATATGAGAAAAAAACATGTAAATGATATCATTTTGATCATGAATATCTCATGCCATAACAGTCATAGCCTGTTCCTGCTTTCAACTTTTTAAGTATTTTCCCTTTTAACTCCTTAGGTGTTTTCCCACCATAGAATGCCAGAAGCAGCTAGACTGGATTGCTTTGATTTTCCATGAGCATATATACAATTTTGTTTCTCAGGCAGCACATTATGAGAAGCAGTTAATATGGCAGGAATTAATCCAGTATTGTCCAGTTAAAGTCTGAGTAGCACCAAACACGTTCTAATTACCAATGATTATTATGGCTGTTGCACCGTCAATGTGAAGTTTATCAACATTACTTATCATTTGCCTTAACAACATCCTAGACTCACTTTAAAAACCAAAGAGGTATGAAAACACATTTACCTATTTATTTATACTTACATTTAAACTATACAAAAGTTAGTTTCAAAACCTGGCATAGAATACAGTGACTTGATAGTGTTTCTTTCCCCTCTAGAGACACTATAAAATATCTTTTTTCTTCAAAAGGTCAAATTTTCAGTAGTTAATTAGAATGGTGAAAACAAGTGTTTCTCAAACCATTATTTGAAAAACTTTTCCCACGGCAGCATCCCCATCTCTGGTTGTGGTGGCAATTACAATTCCAAACCTTTAGCAGTTATGAAAACACAATACACAATTACAAAATATATAGAAACATGGCAATGTGCTGTTACCTGTGCTTCCACACATGTCAGTCCAACAGGTCAATCTAAAATGTCATTCTTTATTCAGGGAAAAAATAATAAATTCTGGCTATTGGCATTATACCTCCATAATGCTAATCTAGCTCCCTGAACTCCAACCAACATTCATCTCTGCTGCTGCACAGCAGTTGGAGTCCACTACTAGATTTTACTACTAAGGTAGAAAATTAAATAGCCCTTTTGTCTTTCTAATTTTGAGTTACTTACAAATGCTAAATTTAGAAGATATCCTCAATGAAAAGTCCCTGTGTTATTAGAGTACCTCTGCCCTGTATAGTCTAAAAACCAAAAATAATCTGATGGAATATATTGCTAGTACCACATTGCATTTGTGAAAGCACTGAAAGCTGTCTGACACTGAGAGAAACTTGCAGATGACCTAATGACCATCATAAGACTCACAAGGTGTAAAATAGCCCTAAACCATTAAGTCTCTTTAGACACATGAGATCAAAATTATGTATTAAAGCCAAAATAGCCTCTCTAAAAGCAAAGTGTATACTGAATAACGAAATTCTGCTTTGTGAGATAAGATATGGAGAATACTGGCTAGGTTACAGACAGCATTCATATTGCTAAGGAAATGCCTTTAGGAAGAGGATGGTAGAAATCCCTGTATAACAGCATAGCATGGAACATATAAACTAGGGGCTTTCAGTAAGTGTTTAGCAGATGCAAGTGAGAAGTGATGCAAAAACCATATTCTTTTTCACCATCATTATTACTGAGACTATGGCAAAGCTCCACCGCTCCAATTTGGCCAAGCCCAGCAACCTTAGGGAGCATCTGAACGCACAGCAGTATTACACAAAGTCTCCTGAACAGCCTGAATCACCACAGAGGCAAAGGGAATTTCTAAACACATGGCTGGGTATTCTTGAATAGAGACAACTCAGTTAAGGTTGATGAGTCCTCCAGATAACGTCAAACGGCAAGAGGGAACAAACTCATCCATTACACAGCGGTGAGGAGCTGACGTTTGGGGAGTTCATTAAACTGCCAAATAAAGCTGTGATGTCCTCCCAACCCTCCCATGAATTCTGACCTGTCAGTGGCTTCACAACCAGACAAGAAAAGCAATACTCAAAATTGAGCTTTCTCTCTCCAGTGTTACCTCACTGCATTATCTAAGCATTACAGCATATCCAATCTCAATTAACAAACAGCGTTATCTCTGAACAGTAAGTTTTCCTGGATACTACGAATGCTGCAGTAGCAACCTAACAGTCTGCAATCAGCTTGTTGCATGCTTATTTTAACCAGCCGCTCAGACCACCAAGCAACTAGATGTGTAAAGGAATTAAAGTCTATGAAATATCTGGTAAATATTTATGCATGCTTCATTTGCTTGGTGGAAATAGAGCATTTTCATCATTCATTTGCTTAGTGAAACCTGACAGTTCTGAGAAAGTTGAAAGGTTTATCAAGAATTGGAACAGGCTGCCCAGGAAAGTAGTTGAGTCGCCATCCCTGGAGGTATTTAAAAGACGTGTATATGTGGCACTTAGGGACATGGTTTAGTGGTGGACTTTGCAGTGTCAGGTTCCACGATTCCATAATTGTCATACTCAAAAGTGTTTTACTTTCCTTTAAAAAACTGATCACTTCAGCCTTATTCTTTTGCAAAAGTACTTTTTAAGGGCTTCTACAAATAATAATTACTTGTATCCTAAAAAACTATCTGAAACTAGTGCATGGGAAAGAAATATTTCCAAAAATCAGAAGAGGTTCTCGTTACTAACATGGGCCCCTAAATCAAGCAAAACAGGTTGGTGAGGTTTCTTAGAGAATGCAGCATTTATATTGGGTAACTGCTACTAGAAATTAACTTCACGGTAGTGAATGCTTTATATCCACATAATATCTAATCTTACCAGTGGTGCATAAAATACAGGATAGAAGAACCTGCCAATGTCACCGTTCTGCTGAGTGTACAATGACCTGAGCATACTCACCCCCCAATAACTGCAAGTGCATGGCCTGGCAAGAAAATTCCCTTATCCCAGTGCCAGTCCCACCAGCAACTCTCACTGCATCAGTAGGCCACTCTGGGAAGGGTAGCTTGTAGAGAGCCTGAGCCATAGCCAAGGGCCATGCAGTGGTCTACAGAGCCTTTGGGTTGGAACAAGGGTTCTAGAGAGACTGCATATTTTTTCAGCAAGGACAAGAGATCTGAAGTAACCTCTTGGCATGTCCCAAGAGATGACCACCAGAAACTAGAATGACACAGTCATCTTACAAAGGGATGGCATCACCCATCTTCATTACTATTTTGCAACAAGTTCTTGAGCAATGTGCTCTGCAGTTGAACACAGCTTAAAGCTCTCCAGGTTGCAATTATGTTGGTTTCAACACGTCTTAGTGAGTAAAACTGTTGAGGTGATTGTTTATTCTGTGAGGAAGCAGTAGTAGAGACAATTTTTCCCAGAAGTTCTGAGCTCACAGGAAGTGCCTTTGAAGCTACACTTGAACAGAAATATTTGAAGTATGTGAGAGGCTAGAAAGGAGATAGAAAAAGCTCTTAAAAAGGAGAGGTACTCAGCAATCCACTGGTACCCTCTACTTTTGAAAACTATATGCAATCTAGATTCTTGTAAATGCAAGGACTAGTTCTCTCTGAAAAAATAAAGAGCCAGACATAAAAGCCAGTACTAGCAAATACAGTTTATGGTATAGAAAAAGATAAAGAAACATGAACAAGAGTAAGGGAAAACTCCACGTTTCCTTCCTTTGAAACTCTGGCTCATGGCTGTTAGCTGGGTTTTTACATTACAGTATGCAATAATCAAAGGTCATGAGTGTAAATCCCCTATTGCTTTTAGTTCACAGCTAAACCAAAATGAAGGTAGGTGACGAACACTTCTTGATTGTTTCTGTCAATCATTTTTTCAGCTGAAATGAGAAAAAATACACAGGGTTAACTGAGAAAGCAGAGTTGGAGTTCCTTTGATATAAATGGGAATTGAACTCATGGGACTGTGCTGCTAAGAAAGACTTCGCAACGTATTTTCATCTTTCCCAGGATTTTTTAAAATTCTCTAGGCATCTTGCAAAGCCCACATTTATTCACTGGCATTTAGGGAGTGAACCAAACCCACTGAAGTCAACAGTAGTCTTTTCATTGACTTCAGTGACCTTTAGATCAGTTTTTTAGAGAGACTGACAGAACAGAGATGGAAGGAAGATCTGATAAAACTTCCCAATTTCGTGCAGGCTGTGGTCATAGCACTTTTACTTATGAAAGGATCTGTAACATGGACTTTTTGTTCAGCCACATGTGGAAAAAAAATTGACTGACTTCTTTCACTGTGGTGGATGTTATGAGCATTGGATAGTTATCTCATGAAATAAAACACATTAATCTTAGACAACTCACAGAAGGAAAACATGACTCCCCACACAAAACATTTCTTCCTATTGTTGAACATACATTGGATTAGCTATTGAAAAAAATTAAAGAATCCATTGAAATGTTAAATATATTTAACAGAAGTCCACATACAAAAAACTATAGAAAACGTAACATTAAAATGACTAATTTAAGTATGACAGCATAACAAAATAATATGATTTCACAGGAAAGGCTTAAAATGAGAAAAATTAAAGCATTTGTCTTCAATGGTTACAAGACATTTTCTGTTCTGCTCAGTCAACCTATTCCTATTAGCTGATATGGTTTAAATATTAATATCAACATAAAACATAAATGAGAAAAATAAATTTTAGACCCCCAAAAGCAACTGTCAAAATTCTAGTGCTAAAGTAGAGCTTATTACTTGCTAACATGACACTTTCCAAAGCCTCGCATAAGATACGCACTCACAAAATGCACCAAGAACAGAATTATTAAATCCAGCCTTGCCAATTAAGACGGGTCATTTGCTGTCCCAAACCATACAACCTTGGCTCACAGTTCCATAATCAGTTCTGCACCGTGCCTGTGTACAGATTCATGACAAGAACAAGTGTACAGTTTGGTAAGGACTTCTCTTATTCTGGCCTAAGTATTTGTAATATGTGTCTCATCCTGAATACCTTTCTTGCATTTTAAGCAAAGTGTCATTTACAGTCCTTGCATCCCATCATAGCCAGGCAAGCTTTTCTAAGCTAAATATTCTAGATGAAGGAGCTTTTGTCCGACACAGGTTTTATTACATATTTTAAAGTAAACTGCAAGTCTCAGGCCATTCAGCTGGTCTCAGCAGCAGAAGCTGAAATGGGGAGGCTACCCAGAAAAAGCAGCTATTTACTTCTCATTTCCACTGAAAAAGAAGCTACTCAGAGCCCACTGTAGTGGTTTTATTTTTTAAATTACTGGAGGATATATGGCTAAATTAATACTTCATATTATTTTCTACCTAGATTTATTACGGGAAGCTACCCTGCACAGAAATGGATGATCCTATAATTTTATAGACTTTTTCAACATCTATCTTCTTAGACCAACCAGCCATTGGTTGCAGATGCAAATGTTAACTAGATGTTGACACTTTCAGGGACTAAGACACAGGGCCGTACAACGACTGCCACTAACCCCGAGTCACAAGTCACATACGTATCTAGTGATACAAAGCCTCCACACAGGCTGAGGCAGAGCACATCCCCCTGAACCAGAAAAGGTGACCACAGAAGCCATCAACTTTTAGAAAGGAAAATTAACTCTTAAATATAAGCAGATGATATTAAAAGCTTTGCCAATAGCACACGGCTATATGCCGGATTCTTGAGGGATTCTATATGGAGCACTTCCTAATTCCTCTTCAAATTTTCAACTTAAAGTCCCTTCTTTGATGTATTATAGACTTCCTTTTCCTTTCCTTTTCTCTTGCCTTTACCTTCATACTGTCTCCTCAGTACCCTTCTACATCCTCTCAT
The DNA here is from genome assembly GCF_965140245.1 of Athene noctua. Classification (NCBI taxonomy): domain Eukaryota; kingdom Metazoa; phylum Chordata; class Aves; order Strigiformes; family Strigidae; genus Athene; species Athene noctua. Next base: position 23,422,563 of record NC_134044.1, read on the forward strand.
ATTTTCTAGTCTCAGTCTGTTTCCTTTCCCATCCTTTTTACTGCTTTATACTTGCATTTCTTTCAGTTCTCACCTTTCCTATGTGCCTTATCATTTGCTTCCTCCTTTAGCACCTTTCTTTCCTCCTTCTGTCTTCGCATTTTCCAGAATAATTAATTTCCTCCAACCAATTTATTTAATCTGTTTTAAATTATGCAACAGTGTGTTCACTGGTGACACAGTGCTACATTATTGTAAAGGTAAAAAACAAACTCCAGATTCTCTCAACATCTGCAGTCAACAGAGGATGGGAATTACTCATCTGATCACACACGACATCAGACTTGTGTGGACTATATGAAGGTTTTAACATGTTCTTCATTTTTGGCTTAGTTTTTGTTTGGTTTTGGCAGTTTTTTTCAATAGTAGAGAGACACGGTTTAGCAACCACCGCTTTTGTTCAAGCATAACCTGAAAGAAAACAGTGCTAACCCCCAAAGCTTATGTCATGTTATTTTCTACATACTTTACCCAGTACTTCTGAGCCTAAAATCCAATCAGTCTCATTATGAATTGCACAAAGCTCTTCCCAGCTCCTTAAAGATGAAGCAGATCTGTGATTTGTCCTATTTCATCCCACACTTCCATTAGGTATTTAAGAGACAACTGCTTTATTTTGCAATAACAACATCCTTCTGTACTGCAGAACAGAACGCTTCCTCACGGCAAACCTCTGATCAGTTTCTGAAGTCTGCAATATTATTAGAGAATGGGAGAAACCAAGTAATTCTCATTGTTTGCCATGATGTTGAAAGGTTTTTAGCACCTTAGGTCTTGAGAAAGAGCAATAAATACATCTCTACATATCAGAAATCTAATTAAAAAAAATCACTATTGAGATTGTGGATACAAAGTATTACAATGTCATTTAATAGCATGGCAGTGAATAAGTACCTGCAAAATGATAGGGTCATGAACATATTTTTCAACAGTAAGCTGTTGTTCCAGCGATCTATAAAAATCCTTAGTTCTTTTGGTGCAAAGAGTTTTCATTTATATTTTATATAGCTCTGCCCACTCTCCAGCCTGACATTTAATATGATTTCTCAAGAAACCTTTCCTTCCATGTAAGAAGTTCCTTTTGTACAAGGGCTTTGACGAAAGGACAGAAGGGCCCCGTGATTTTGCTTGTCTCTTATTAAATCATGAGCTAATATAAGCAAACCTCGTCATCTGTCAGGATAAATTGCTCTATTACACAACCACTGCCGGAAACCCTGCTATTCAGGCAGCACACAGGCCTCTCAAGTCTCCTGACAGTATACTGTCATCAGGTTGACCTGGACAGACAACTTTTGTTTCCTTACGGTATCCTAAAAAGTAATTTCGCTACTGATGTTCATGTTTGTAGAAATTTTTAAATCTTAAATATGAGATAAAAGATTTTATATTACCAAAACTACTGAGAGTCTCTAATTGTGCCAGACAATCTCATACATCTGTTCATCATTTATAAAAGTAACGGCATTTTAATGAGGGAACTGTTGAAAAATTAACTCCTGAGATTTTAAGATTCATATTTTTCTTCAATACCAATGTTTGTGATCTAGAAGCCTTATAAAAACACAAAGACTTCCGCCAAAACAAAGGGCACAATTATCTGAAAGATGTTGCTCTTTGAACGATCTAAGAAGTGTTTGCATTGTCAATTCACTTTTGGGATATTTTTGCTTTTTGTTTGCTGAAGCCTGACAGTGAAGACGTCACCTAAATTACTGCCTTTGCACTAGGGAGATTTTAGGCACAAAAAGGAAGCATTATAATATCGTCTGTACAAAGCTCAGTTCTGAAAAATTTAAGGCCCACAGAAAGACTCCAAAGACTTATTTGGTGATGAAACAAAACAGATACTGGCACCTAAATCAGTTTTTATTTACATCCATAAGTTCACTGTTGTTTAAGCCCTAGAGGGTTTGAGGAGCTATTTATATGAACATTTAAGGCGGTTTAGAAGTTTACTGTAAAACTGATCTGTTCCCATGTGTCAGTATTTGCCTCTATTTAATATCCTTATTGATTAATAAATTAAAGTTGACTATGTCAGAAACCTTTAGTGTTACCTTGTAATTATCTTGTTATTTTCTTGGATACTCCATCTTCTCTGCAAAGCCAGAGAACTTGTTGTAGAACAAGTTAAAAGAAACAATTTCTTAATCCTAATTAGCTCCCAACTTCAGGATATCTTGCACATAGAATTGTTTTGTTTACATTTCCCTGTACATGTGAATTTTGGAAGACTGGTGACTTCTGCCATAAGCAGACTACAGAAAGCATATGTAAATAGTGTGACAAATTAAATGCAGACTTTTAAAATGATCAATAAAACAGGTTGTGGCACTTCACTTTCATGTGCTCAAATTTTACTGAGCACTCCAATTTACGTGTTGTCATCATTAGAGTTAATATTTACATGCTCCAATCACACTAAACGAGCAGGTCCTTAATTTCAGTGATTTTTCAGCCGTTGCTCTAATTTCTGCCTCTTCACTTGTAGCTGGCAGTTGTTCTCTTTTTGCTGCTGAGATGATATCATCTAGCTGGGGAGGTGTATGTACACTTCTGTATCACTGATAAGCACTCAATGTTCTTACTTCGCTAAACTTTCTTGTTCTGTTTTACTCAGAGAAGTAAAAATATAAGGAATTAACAATATGAGCATGTTTATACTCAGTAGCAAACCTACATAGCCTGGGATGTGTAAGTGAAAGCAATATATGAAGCGGATGGTTCATAAAAAATGAGCTTGAGATTACTACTTATTGAGGTCACTACCATATAAAAGACACAGACATGATGTAAATATCTACAGATATTAAACACGTATTTACTTCCATTTGTGCCTCATCTACGCTAAACCCTCCGGCTACTGAAAATAGCATGCTTGTATCTGAGCAACATCATAGATGACAACAGTAGTAATAGCATTACCATGCTATATACATTCCTATAGAGAAGCCTCATCTTAATTAGTGCACCTTATCCTATTTCTGTGACTGGATTCACAAGGGCAGACCCTTGCACACATTACAAACTCCCCTCAGAAATGTTGAGTGCTAAAAAGCTCTTAACACACTTTATGTTATACAGCACATTCCAAAAGTAAGAACAATTGATGGTGATTACAGCAAATTTTGTAAGATGGTAAAACAGACAACCAGAAAATGTAAAGACAGCAATTTATGGGGTAGATGAGAGTGCAAAGCTCTCATTCTGCCACCGTGTCCGTAATGCAATTGATCTCCAGGACAGCAACTCTAGTGTCAACCAGCTTATTTCAGCATTTTTTTGACAGCCAGCCCATGAACAAAAGCCCTGGTGCCTGCTTTAGGACAAATCCATCCGGTCATTTTCGCAGCACAGAAGCTAGGCTTCTTGACAAGCAACACTGAAGCAGGAACAGAGAAACCTAAACATAATGCAATTGTGCAATATCAGCTTCCAACTGCTGGAGATCCTATGGTTGAAAGGTCCTGGACAGTCTTCCAAGAGAGATCTGCTCCAAAGCCTCACATGTCAGCTCAGTTCTGCCTCCAGAGTCAGCCTGCACCAAAACTTCCATAATCATGCTTTCATAGTCTGCATAGGTTGAAGGAGACAGGATCTGTTTTCACACAAGCAGGTAAGTGCGACACTCTCCAAAGCCTGTTTTAAGACTTATTGCATGGTAAATCTGCTTCAGAATTCCCTGGGAATACTACTATCAGAAAAGGGAGCTCTCTTTTCTCTCATTCACAGAAACAAGTAAGTAGTAGCATCCCTTTTTTTTAAATGGAAAATAATCATTAATTCTGTGTCTATTAAATAGCTAAATCCAACATCTGTGGCACTTTAAAGACAAGCTGACAAAGGCTAGGACCAAATGGAACAACAGATTTAGACCCAACAATATTTTACATTACTGTAAAACAGCACTGCAGGCACTGTACATTATTCTGGCTGACCCCAAGCACAGAGAAAATGCCAAGCTCCTGCCATGGGGTGCTGCTGGGGCAGAAACAGAAATCACCTCCAACAAAGCTGTCAAGCAGGGACAAGGTATTTCTTCATAGAAAAAATCTCAACAGGTAGGAGGTGAGGCAAAGGGAGGGTCAAACACAGCCAAGGGCCTGTTGGGAGCTCAGCACGTCTCTGTGGCCATAATGGTCACGAAACTGTTTCCTTCCAAGGGCTCCCTGGCGTACAGGTAGCTTGAGCTTGGGTAAAAGTAATGAGATTTTAACATACAACATTTAAAAAGCTTTACCACTGCCAGCGGTGAAAAGGTTCTTTCCTGTCACCACATAGGTCGGAATTTAGCAACTGAAGGGAAAACACATTTGTTTGAACAGCTAATTTGTTCTCCTGGGGGCTGAAAGCCATCTCAGAAGCAGCTCTTTGTTTTGGAAACAAACCCACCACCAATGGGGGGGGGGGGCCAGTAACCACAGGCTCTTCTGATCCTGGAATGGCATTAACCCGGATACTTTGCCAGTACATAATAACACTTCAGCATAATAAAGCCGACATTATTTCTCCATTCTTAATCATCTCAAAAACTAAACTCTCAGAGGTTATCCCAGAGTTTAGAGATTTGCTGAAGTAGACACAGACCAATGCACCACTGTGATCCACCTAACTTGAAGCAATTATTTCCTCTGTTTCCATTTTAAAAGAGGAAAGAAATATATATAGAAACGTATAAAAATCAAATAGGCCATCTCTTCCCCTGAGCTCAGCCTCTCCCGGCACAACCAGGACTGGCACACTTGGGGCAGCACCCACAGCAGGGCAATGAAAACAGCACGGACAACATTTTTTTTTTTTTTTTTTTTTCCCCGACAGGTGCCTCCTGTTGCTACTCTTACTACCCTGTTACATGTTTCCACCTCTAAATCCGTGTTAGAACCCCGCTCTCCGCGGCCCCTCGCACAGCCTCTCCGTTCCAGCGTGCGCAGGGCCTGCGGCGGACAGGGCTGGCGTCGCCCCGGCAACCGAGCCGGGCCCGGGCCCCGCCGCCCGCGCCCCGGACGTGAGGCGGGCGGCAATGAGGGCCCGGCCGGGGGAGCCCTCGGGCCCCCGCCGGCCTCGACTCCTGTTTCCAGAGGTCTGTAACCTGGCTGGAAAAATTCGTCCCTGACAAAAGCACGGCCTCAAAGGGTTCAGGCTCTGTTGATTTTTTCCCTCCCTTGCTGTTGTTTACAAGCCAGAATTAAACTTCTTGCAAAGGAACGTGAGAAACTGAGCAGAAGCGCGCTCACCCTGAAAATTATTAGGCCATGAAAACTTAAATTTGACAAACTGCTAATTCACGCTATTTAACTGCTCTTTATAATCCAAGTAGCAGTGTAAATAAGAAAGATAATAAAATCTGATGAGAGATTAATGTCTGAGTGAAGCAGTAATTCCTTTTCAAAGAAATATAATCAACAGATTTATGACGTAGAGTGGAGGAGCTATCACAATTTAATGGATAATGGAGTGTGGGCCAAATCCAGCTCCTAGTTGCACTAAACACATTTTTGTTCTAGATACAGACTAGAAGTTTTAGATAGTTTTAATGTATTCACTTTTCCTGTAGCATTCCTCGGCCTGCAGAAGCGATATGCAAAGCTATGTGGTTACTAAAACACTTCACTGAAATAAGCTGTATCAGGAACATAAATTTAAGTAGGAGAAAATTGGAATAGGTATTTGCATCACTTAACTGTAGTCTTCCATAAAGCAATCGAAAATTGCTGTGGTAAAGACAGACAGGAGCATGCAATGAGGAGAGGGGTTGAGGACAGCTGAGCCTCTGGCGCAGCCCCACGAAGCGACACAGGCAAGGCCGCAGCCGCCATTTTGGGGCCTGGCGAGGGAGAAGGGCGGGCTCCAGCCTCCCCGGGTCTCACCACAGGACCAGGAACACCCGCGAGGCGTCAGCTTGGGTTTGGGGAAATTTTACATCACCTTGCAGTAACTGAAAATGCTTTATCTGCAGATAATTCACCTCCGAGCAGGAGGAGACGTAATCCCCGGGATGGCTGACTAGTATGAATTGGGAGAGTGTTCCTCTTTCCATACAATACAAGGACGTTGAGAGGTTAAATGAGGTACTGATAATCAAACACAGAACTCACAGTGTGGGTGTCGCTGCACAATTAATCAAATTCTCAAGGGATGGGAAAAACAAAGTGATCAGTTGTCTTTAGGCTAATGCCAGAAGTCTGTTCAAAACTAAGTAGTATTTAAAAGCTTCCATTTGAGGAGAAATTAGACAAAAATCAAAACTATCAAAATCTGGTGGGAGGATTCATGACTGGAGTATTTAAAGTCTCTAAATAACATCTAGTCAGGAAGAAGAGCATGCCTAGCTAGGGCTGGGGAGAGAAAGTATTACTGCTTAAAATTATTCACACATCAAACATCTAGACCCTGGAATGGATTAAAGTCCTATCTGACAGCAGCAACCATTAATGTTTGTTACAGAGCACCATATTAGATCAAAGAGCAGGATTTAACATGTATGATAACGAGAAAAAAAATGCATTAACCAAGGTGACATCAGTCTGGAAGACATATGCTAGTTATCCTATGCTGCCATTACCAAAATATCTCTAAACAAGGTATATATGATCTCAGCCTGGTTATATTTGCTGAGTACAGACACAGCTCATGCCCAGCAAGATATCTGTAAATGATAACTGGACTTCTTAACTGTTCCAGGGGAAAAAAAAAAACAAAAAAACTATAATTCCATTATTACAAGAGACAATCATTTTACTTAAAAAGTCATCCTGAATAAAAGGAAAAGTGAAAGCTGCACTACAAAAAGTCTGTCTCTAAAAGAGTAAGAAAAAAAATCCTGACTGCATTGCATAAAATCTTAAAATTTAAGAGATAGCTGGAAAGTACTAATAAAAAGAACTGTGGCAAATAGTGAGGCACAATAATAAAGAAACTGAATCTATCAGTGAAGCATACATCCATTACTATATTAGGATTTTTAAAATATCAATAAAGATGCATAAAAATGATTATTCAGTAAGTACTCCTGTTTATATCCGGAAAAGCAGAAGATATGTGGATATGCTACACAGTTAATTTAGCAGGGGTTTTATCCCTACAGTAATTAAAGAAAACCAATCATCTACTAATGGTGGATTTTAAAAATGAACAAAACCCTTCATCCAGTTCTTCTGTAAGAATTAGCTGATTTCTAATACATCATGGTATACTGCAGAAATTCCAGAAGACTAATAAAGGACAAAAAATTGTCAAGTGCAAACCAAATGAAACCAATGAGGTGGATTTTGATCCTGAGCATAACAGCAAGCAGCCACTAAGTGAGCAAAGAAATCAGGAACTGGAAAAAAAAACATTCACGTCATTCACCTTGGTTTTATAAACATGTTTTTAAGTCTCCTCAAAAAAAAAAAAAAATTGCTATCAGCTTTAGTTGACAAAAAAAAAATCTCTGTGAGACATTTAATGTTGAAGCACACAATGTTCTAATAAAAAAATAGCACTGCACAGAATTAAAGTGGCACATTTAAATGTGCTAAATGTGCACATTACTACGCTAGGCTGACAACTCTAAAAGTTATTGTTAGATAGTCATTGCTCACTAGAGGTGTTGCTGCTAGGGGTCTTTAAACATCTGTTCTTGGCCCTGTACAACTTCGTAGCACTTTACCAATAATTTAGAAAAAACATACGGTCATATAGCTTAATATACAATGTTTTGCAGAGTTGTGAATACAAAAACCTTTTACACACGGGAGTCCTTATTGGAGTGTTCTATGCTGGAAAGCTCTGAAAAGGCCATATAAAGGGATAATCACCTCAACATTTTCTGAGAGCCAGCATAGATCCTGTGTATAAACAAACATCAAGAAGATGTAGCTAAATGGTATTATGCTTGTATGAAATTTTAATGATACTATTCTTCAAGTACTCTGTGGTTCGTGAACAGGTAAAGAGAGTTTTTTAAAAATATGGAGAGGGTTCAAAAGATGAACTAGAAAATACCATATCCTGGTTAGGTTCCCTCCCCTTCTCCGAATGAAGAATTTCTTTCTAGAAACTGCCAAACCATCTTTTCCAAAGAAAAATTTATTCTTAACTCTGAGCAAATATTTTGCCTTTGAAATACACCTCATTGCACCAGATGGCATGTATATGTATATTTTTAAATGTTCCTGTGGATGAATACTCCCACATAGTCCTTACAATAGCACCTTCATCACCGTTCAAATCATCAAGACACACTCAAAGGCACACAATTGCAAACTTAGTCATGCAAAAGAGTAGCAAAGAGGAGTAATCAGGAACAAAGAATGCCATTCAACTACATAAAACTCTTGTGCTCCTTAACATCCCTAGTAGCAGTGCTACTATTTAGTACTTAACACTTTTACCATGATCTAGAAAACATACAAAAATCTAGCATACCAAATACAGAGAAGTTTTGAAGCTGTACATATTTATCCAACAGACTGGAAAGACTCCTTCTAGTTAGTTCATGTTTTATTAATATGTTTGATGCACCCAATTCTTTAAGGAAGAAAGCACAAGCTTCTTACTGCTATGATCTGGGCCACTCACAGCTTCACTGCTACTTATGTATATACCATAGATCATGGTACAATTACTACTTGTGAAGGTGTAACACCAACGACCTTAGTAGATTTCTGCCTACTTTACAACACAGAGTAGGAAAACAAGCCTTATGGTGAGACTCTCAGCTGCTCTCAATGCAGCTCACTTATTCTGCATGAAGCTATACTGATTTCTCAGCAGAGAAATCTTAACCCATCTCTTTCACTCAGCAACAAGGCAAATTTTAATCATCTTCTTCTAATCTGTCTGAAGTTTCTACAAATTGAATATTTTGCTGGTATAGTAATTCCTCCATCATGTCAACCAATTTTTTCTTACCCGTTGTAAGCCTTAGTGTAAAAGCTATCTTAGAATAAACATGTCTTTGCTTTAAATTAAAACTAAACCTTAGACAGCAACTCCCACAGAGACCTAAAATACTGACCTAGTATCAATACTATCTTCTTTCATAGCCAAGTTGTCAGCACAAAGTAATCACTCAATTGCATACAAAAGTGTCATCACGTCATATCTGACAAACTTGCCCTACAAAACCAGAAGAAATTTTCTCTGAGCCTAAAATGCCAGACTGCCAATCCTTATATTATTCAGGCCACATAGGAAATGGCCATCAACGAAACACATTCATTGCTTTCAGTACCGCTTACCGGTGCTTTACTATTTAAGCAGATTATTCACCTCACAGCATAATACCTCCTAGACTCTGTCTCTCAAATATAGATAAATGCAGAAAATCCACACAGAGAACCGAGCACATAAGCTCTAGCACGCAGAACTCGATACACTTCTGCCATGTCCACTAGAAGTGGATCAAAAATGACAGTGAAGGAGAAGTCCAGTATTGTTCCCTGAATACTCTGTTGCACACAGAGAGAAACAAGATAGTCAGGTAGCTTGTTACAGCTTTTCAGATTCTCAAGGAGAACGTCTACCGCCTTGAGTGCTGTCATGAGGTTAATTTAATAAGGATCAACTGAAAAGTAGGAATGATTAACAGAAAACTGCCATAGTTAAATTCTTACCCATCATATTTCATGTCTACAAATATACTTCTACAAACCTACACTAAATAATAAAAGAACATCATCAGGAAAAAAAAATAATTGCCATCCCTATGCATTTTTCTTTTCAGCAACTTCTTGAAGACCCAGATATAATCTTTACTTTCATCTCTCCTTGTCTAGTTTTGTGCTGCAACAGTAGTGCTGTTTCAAGACTCTTAAGGGTTTTTTTATTTAACTAGCAAAGGATGTAGAAAAGAACCACATCACAGAATGTAGAACAAGCAAAAGAGCTTTGAAATTGTTATTCCTTTAAGAAGGCTGCCGAATAATAATGCTGGTTAAATTATGCAAGGAACACTGCATTCTCCCACAGACACACATTTAATATCTCCTGAGATTTGGTGTATTACATAGTCAAATGGAAAATGTGAAGATTCTTTTATAAGATTTCTCTGTAAAAACGCTCCTGGAGATAGTAAAAGTTCCATAGAGAAAAATTTAGTGATGGGTAATTTTTCATACATATAGCATCAGTATTAAAATGGAAATTAAGTTCATAAAAGTTTTTAAAAATAAAATAACATTAAAAACCCCAACGATTTGGAATGTATAGTTCCATTAGAGTCCCAGCTCTCACACCAAAAGAAGCAGTCCTTGTGTGCAGTACTTTTCAGATAAGGTGCTGCATGTCTCCATTCTGCACCAGCACAATTTTTTGCTATTTCATCCATGGCTCTTCTACCATGATGTGAAACATTTTTGCTGAAGCATCGCATAAAGATGTTCAGTATACAAAACTCCCTCTCATCCAAACAGAAATGCTGAGCTACGATGGCAGCTTGAAGCGGAGTTTCTATTTAGTTGTTTATTTTTCTCAGTGACAGAATATATTTTGTTTTGGTGTGTCTTCTTCCATCTCCAAGATGTGCAACGCACACATCTTAGATCTGAGTAGAATATTTACTGAACGGTGATGTAGACAGGATTCTAAAGAAGAAAGCTGTGTAAATCTTAATTAAAAGACTATGGAACTTTACTGAGTGTCCAGGTAGGTGTCTCGTCTCTGTGTGTGAGCCTTTTTGTCTCTTCAACAGAACCTGCACAAACTTCAGCAATATTTCGCAGAGATCCAAGTGACTTTTAAAGATACTTAGTTATGGATACTCTTCTTTCTTTTCTTAAATACTCTAACGTGTTCCCAGACACATACAACATAAAACAGTATTACTGATCAACTGAAAACTCTGGTCTTGCAAAATTTAACGTCACGATAGAAACATACTATGGGTATTCTGATAGGAACAGCAACACAGAGCAGAAAAGCTTTTGGAGGAGAAGAGAACAGCAAAATGTAAGGAAGGAGAAGAAAGAGGAAGCGAGGGTTTCCAGGGACCATGCTGGGGTTGAATCACACTGATAATTTATTTGAAAAGAAAGGGGGTGGGAAGGGGAACAGCAAAGGAAATCACAGCTCTGCGGAAGAAATGGCAAACTTCCATTGACTTTAACAGGAGAGCATTCAACCCAAGCAAGCTGAACAAACCCTTTAAACTCAATTTACATCCCTGCTGCAGCAGTTCCTCAAAAAAAGATCTTGTTTTTCATGAGAAAAAAAACCCAAGTTAAATATAATTCCATTTTTCTCATATTTATTAAACACTAACAACATGATTCACAACGCAATTGGAAAGTCACTAATAAGAGCTGGCAAACTCCCACACAGAGTAGAACTCAGGTAATCATTAGTAGCAGTAAATATTGAGAAAAATATGAAATATAATGCTATTAGTAGAGTAGGACTGATGCAAACAGAAAATATGGCAAGCTGTGAAGTGTTAGTTGGGTAACACTGATGCAACTAAAGACACTGTACTAGCTGAAAAGATGGGCAAGGAGAATCACTTGGTAAGAAAAAAAATTCTAGCACATATAAATGAGTATCTGATACTTTATTCCTTAAAAAAAAAATAGATGTTTTGAGCATGCTATGAATCCAGTACTGGATACTAAGAGCAGCAAGACCAAAAAAAAAAAAAAAAAAGAAAAGAAAAAAGTGATATTAAAGGGAGAATCCATTTTCATTCATAGTGCAACTGGAGAAGATGAAGGTTGCATTTTACAAGACTGACTGCCTAGATCCTAAGGAAGAACACAAGGCAAGCTAAGTATCTCTGATTTGCATAAAAATCTGAAATTAGTTGACAAGTAATTGTTCATTATTAAACCCAAGTTATTCATTACTAACACTAAAAATTAAATTACCATGTATGACAAGGCTGTCATTATCCTAAAATTATGCTCATGCATGTACACATTAAAAATTGAAGTTGTATGTAGAAAGAGACATGGGGAGAGGGTTAGGACAACACTAATTTGATTGAACAGGACATTTTAATGGAAAATAATACTAAAGGGCTAGAAAAATTTTACTTCCTTTCAAATAATGTATTCAGCCCTTTTGCTTTATTGCCAATATCTCAAAATGAATAAGGCATACAGCTGATACAGGTAGAAAATATGTTGTATTTAGAAGAAATTAAAACATTCACTCAATTTTAATTAGCCCAATTATTTCTGTACAAAATCTGGCTCATCCATGTATGCATTAAGATGTTTTTATTAATATACATCTGTCATAAACAGTACAAGTTAAATTGTAGAATATATTTGCATCTTTTTCAGGACTACTGTAAAAAGAGAAGAAAAAGGGAATTATTGATGCATTCAAACAGTGTGCATCTTGCTTTGTAATGTAATCTGTTTTTCTTTTCCTTAACACCTACACAGCTTATGTTCCTAGCTAGTACAGTTTAAAGAATAAATACAGACCCAGGGTATCAACTTCCAAAGAAAAACTTGTAAGAAGCTGTTTGCAGATTTGCATTTTGTTATTTCAGAACATGCTAGTCAAGTTCAAGTTTTTGCTTCTTGAGACACTTAAACCAGCTGAAAGGATTTTTGTTGTTGTTTCTAGACTTCCTATCTAAAGGTCCAACACAGCTACTGCATCTGTTAATGTAAATTCTTTCCCTGCAGACTTTCATAAAGGAGTCAGAAGCTATTAAAACACATACAGAATAGAATACAACATTTTCTTCTGGAAATGAAAACGCCTGTTGCACTAACTATATCCATGATGATCCTACAAATATGCAAACCAAGAAGAATCAGAGAGAGTGGTGGCATGCAAGCTGATGAACCTTTATATTCCAGGGAATTGCCATGTGGGAATATGCTTAACTTGGAAGGAACAGGGAGTTTTTCAAAGCATTCTTGAGTCCACTCTCTTAGACAAAACATTCTGAGATGCAAAGGGAGACCACGGTCAGCAAAGAAACAAAACCACGTTTATGATTTCACATTTGCAAATGGCACAACACAGATGAGCGTGTGCAGTACGACTAATGCATTGCCTCAGTATCAGCCACGAGAAATGTTAAGCCATACCTTGAATGCTGTTGAACAGAACTTACCCTTGAGGGGCCACATATCAGGGGAGGGCTGGGCTGGGAGTGGAAGGAGAGGACAAAATATCATGGAAGGAAAGAAAGAAGGAAGAAACGGCCAAGTGGTCAACTTCAGTTGAGTATTTGCTACATGAAGAGAATTGTCTGCTATGCTATTGTGAGAGAACTGGAAGGCTGAGCTGCTCAAGTTCAACCCCTGCAACTATGGGCTCTCTTATAAGTGAGATGCGTTTCTCACAAGTAAATGGAGCGTAGTGAGTACTTATGGTTCTCTTCATTTAACTTTCTTTTGCAACAACTTTGAGCAGTGTGCTTATGAATTAAGCACCAGTCTTTCCCCAAATAGGAAGGATTTTTAAATGAAATTACTTACTAGAGATGGCTTATAAACACAGTGAGATAATAGCACAGCCAGAAAAATAATTATATGGGTCTTCTTGGACCAGGCTGGTAGGAATGAGTTTGTACAGGAACAACAACTGACTAAAAGTAAACCCAAGGGTGACAGACACCATCCAGACTAGTGAAACACTAGCTTACAGTCATCATTATTTGTTTAAGCATGGACCTGACAGTCAATTTTATTCTGCAGCTCTAAGTGCTCCAGGATTCCTCCCTGATGCTCAATTTGGCATAGTTTATCAGTTTACAAAAATATTTTCTACCATCTCCAGTTGATGACAATCCTTCTCATTCTGAAGGGCAATAACCATCTCATAGTTAGGGTGTGCTTCTGTCACCTCCCAATAACAGCCCAGAGTATCTAAACCATTACTGGGAAGTCTGAGACCAAGAATTCCATTCCAGAATACACCTGTACAGAGGACAGAGTGTTCCCTCAAGGCTGGCATGAACATCACAGTACCTAAGCAATACTTCAGATCTTATTACTGGATTTCTTAGGACATTCGTTTGAATGTACAATCAAAAATACACACAAGCTGTAGCAAAAACAAATAACAAAACTATCTTGATACTTTAAAACTCAATAAGTTTCTTTACGAAGAGAATCATGCCTCACAGAAGCTGGTCACACTGCTTTTACTGCTTTTCTGGAAAACACTGAAAGTCTGCAGCAATGAAGACAGTATAAAAATGCCCAAACTGAATTGGGTCATAGAATCTTGAACCCCACTAGCTTTCCCTTCTAACTCACATTATGCCTGCTAACATCATGCAATTGTTCTTTGTAAGTGTATATTCCAAATAATTACATAGAAAATATCTATTTTTAAAGTGCCTATGTTTTCATATGAAACTACTGCACTACCTATATCCCTATCTATATTTTTAAAAAATGGGGGGGAAAAAAAGGTGGGTTTTATTTTAAAAAAGTAAATGCACATAAAGAAAGCTTCTGTTTTCTTCTGGAAAGAAGCAAAGAGAAGAAAGTCTGATCTATGTAATAAATTTTATTTCCTGTCTTCTGATATTGTACATTAGGTGCAATTTCTTTAAACTTTCCTTGCCTCTTGTAGGCAATACAAGGCCACTAAAACTGCTTTTATGCAATGTGTGTAGTTCTAATATTACTCTTCTTCTCCTAATCAATAAAAAAAAAAAGTATTCTTACTGAGAGCTCACTCTCAATTTTTCAGTAAATACAAGTTACATACAGTTTTAGAATGATGATGGTGCTTTGACTGTAGTAGGTTTCTTTTTTCTAAATTGGTTAGAAAGCAAGGAGTAAAGTGCAATGGGGGTGGACAAAGCCTGTGCAAGCCCTAAAATCACACTTAGAAATATTAATGTAAATAGTACTCAAATAAAAAGCAACCTCTTGATGAAGATCAACATCTACCAACGTATTATTACTAATACATGCATTTGACTAAAGCCAAGTTTTAAAATACATAAACTATTAGAAGCCATGTTATTGGATTTGCTTGCAAAGGTAGTAAGTTAAATTGTTAAAGTTTACTGCTTTTACTTTCTGGGGCTGTCCTAGAGGTGAAAAAGGTGTTCAGAAAGAAAAAAAAAAAATCTCTACACTGTAAAACAGGATTATTCAGAGAAAATGCATTTCTCCCAGGTGGAATTAGATTGTATGCCCAAGAAAACAAAAGCGAGTGAGCAATATATGTCATAATTAGTCTTAAAACTGATACAACATAAATAGAGTTCTATGACAGGGAACTTGTCCTGTCTGGCGGCACACAGACTTAAAGTACACTCTCGTAGTAGAATGCTTTTATCTCTTCCTCACTGTATGGTGCTTCTTGGCAACTCCACAGTTCAGTCCATTTCACACACTTCAGAACATATGAATAGAGGAAAAAAGATACATCACACAAAAGAAAAGTCAGATGGCAGCTGCGCCAACTTAGGGCAAGAAAAGACAATTATACAAAAATCTGAAGCAGGCAAATTCACAAGTAGGGAAGAAACATGGAGAATAAGAGTAGAATATGAAAGAAATGCAAAGAGTAAATGGATAGAGTAAATCCATCTCTATTGATGGGTGCAAGAAACAATTTGTGATTGGAGAGGCAAAAGGTGGAAGATGACAAAGTGCAGCTGTAGCAATAAAGCAGCAGGTAGAAATGGTAGGAAAAACAACAAATGCAAGGCAAGAGGGTTCTGCAACATGTCTTTGGTATCAATTCATGACTACGCAGAGCAGGAAATGATGAAACAAAACACTTCTGTTCTCACACCAGCCGCAGCAGAAACCTCTACATTTCTCTAGCCCAGTGCTGCTTTCCATGTACAGATTACTGTAAAAGAACGACAACTTTCCTAGTACTGGAAAGCTTAGTATCTCAGGGAACCACAACTGGCCTGTCACTGGTAGAGGACAACAGCATTCATAGAGGACAATCAGTCCTCTGACTTGCTACTACTTGCTTTTTTTACCTTAGCATAGGGGTGACAGGTCTTCTACACCTACTATCTCTCTGCACAGGTGTGATTCTGGACCCTGTATACTACCTACTGCTGGCTCACAAATTTGTTCTTCTCTATTGATTGCATTCTCCAGTATTACTACTTCACACAAGTGATAATCCTGTCTCTCACAAAGACTGTATATTTTGTCTGTGAGATTATTCATTTCTTATCAGTTCCATGTAGAGAGCGCTTTTATCAGTCACCTTGCACTGGGATAAAAAATATCTTGTTGGCAGTTGATCTACTGAAAGAATTGGAAGAATCACCTCAAAGCGGCAGGTGACTCTGAAGTTTGATCAGCTAACACAAATAAGACAGGCCCAGATGACTATTTCTGCAATCTTGTGGCTCCACGAAATGTATGAGGCAAAAGATACGATTCCTTTGAGAAGGAAGGCAGGGAAGAGAATATTGGACTTCATAAAGCTGTGAGCCTCAGTCCTGGAAAGACTTTCATTACTTTATTTGTTGCTAGGGATATTTTTCACTTTTCTAGAAACCTTTTATAGGTCCATACAAGGATAAAATTAACACTTCAGAGTAGATTACATCAAGTTCAACTATTGAATGAAGGTACTTGGTAACTAAGAGTTACTCTGGCACCACAAAATAAAACTACATTGTTAAACTTATTTCTGTCAAGCTAGACTTTGTTTAATCTACTGTCCACAATAATGCAGTGAAGAGACGGAACTGAGAAGAGGTTTAAGTCATCTGCTCATCAGAAGTCATTTAACAAAAAGTAAATTGTAATGGTAGCTGGAGGGAAAATCAAATACAAGAAATGAATTCAGGCTCTGCAATTGAAGCTGCAGTTCCATTGATTAACGTCTACTAAAATAAACTGTTGGACTGTAGACTTTCTCATTTATTGTCTTCCCCATGTTTTGGTTGCTATGATATCCTTCTAGAGATACGTGACAATTACCCATCTGAGAGTTGCAGGCAGGCAAAAGACAGAAGCAGCAAAAAAATCCTAATTAAAAAGGATGATTAACAACTAACCCAAATTGAATTATTCTCGTGCCTTTGCTGAAAAGCTCTCAGAAAACCTTTGCACCCATTGACAGTAAAATTCTTATTCTGTTCCATTAACATAACAATTTCCCTGTCCCCCAATTAGACAAGGCTGAGTATTTTCAGCAGATATGGTGTCTGAGAAGTATTAAATAAGCGGAGGTGGAGTCATATTTTGCGCAAATGGGCTCAGACGCAATGAAAAGCTCAGGGCTCTTGTTTTAGAGTACTAGAGCACAGGCATCCCTATAAATGTATGAAAATGGGCATAAAATTCCCCTTCTCCTGCTCTCCATTCAGTGCCATCTCTACTACCATTAAATGCTACTCCAAATAGCTCTGACTCGTACTTCCCAAGCCCTCGATGCATTCACCAACCTGCCCAGAAACAGCGTGATCCCCTCTGCTCCGCAAACAGGCTGCAAACCGGCTGTGTGACACTGAGCTCCCAGCTCCACTTACTGTTGGCTACAGGCAGGGGCAAACCAGGCTCCCTGGCGCAAATCCACCTATTTGTGCACTAAATCCTATCCAGCTACACCTGCAGGAATGGGCAGGTGTAGCTGGATAGGAGTTAGTGCACAAATAGGTGGATTTGCCCTCCAAATAAATGGCTGTCAATGGAGGGCACAAGCTGAAGGCAACACTGGTGCTCAGGTGGGAGTCATGGCACCATTTAGGCTCTAGGAAGTCTATTCCATTGATGATATGAGAGGAAAAGACCTAGTTTACTTCAAATCTGTCATTAGCTTTCTAATGTGCTTAGGTGAAAAAAAAAAAATTTTTTTACTTGTAAACAGAGCACTGGAAATCATGGAAAAAATGAAACCTTATAGAGCTTTTATTTCAGCAACACTTTTCCAACAAAACACTCTTTTAAACTAAAACCAGAGAATTACTTTACAGAGATCATTAAGTAATTCAGGAAGCTTCCCACCCATATGCAAAATGTTATCCCAAACAAAAGATGGCTTTCTTAAACAATCTCCTAAGACTGTGTAAGAAAAAAAAAAAAAAAAAAAAGGAGTGTTTTGAAGGCTAAATTTTAGCTCTGATTTTATATATACCTAATCTCCTCTAATTAGTATTCACTTTCTTGGGTTCAAAGAAAGTCCTGTAGTCTCCAGTGAGCCATGTTACTGTTACCTTTTGTGTAACTGTATCAGGCTTTGCTCTTAAGAAACAACAAGTAGTTATGTTTTTAAATAAATATAATTTAAAAATTTGCTGTGTTCAGGCATCTGATTCCAAGGGGATTTTTATCCTATTACTTCTAAAAAAATTTCAGGAAAAATTTCCTATAAAAGCTCATTATTTAAGAATATAAATTATTGAACAATATTTCCCTTACATTTTAAAAATTTGCATTTAGCTGTTGTGTTGGAAAAGTCACCAGATTGTTGTGGAACCAACCCTTATTTGAAAGAGTTATCAACATCATTTTGGAAATTAAAAACTCTAAAATATAGATGCTGAGTCACAGCACAGATGCCCTGAGGTTTTCAATGAGCAGCTGTAGCATTTGGAGAAGATCAATGCCTGCACTACCCAAAAACACACAGCGTCAGCCATTTGCTGGGCATTTTTTTTCCCATATCTGAACAAAAGTGTTTTCGCTAACGCTGTTGAAAATGACTTGTATTCGACCACACGCCATACCAATGTACTCACAAAAGCAAAACTAGAATTTTTCAGACGTGAGAGCTAGACTTACAGAAAGTGAAACTGCGTTTCCGTTTGGCCACTGAACGTATGTATGTACATATATGCATGTGTGCATATGTTTTTGCATAGCAATGTGCCGTAAGAAGTTAGAATGGTCACTGTTCTCTTCCCCAGAATGTAATATTATTGTTGCTTTAATTGAGACTGTCTGAGGATAGAAGTGAAGCAAGGCCTGCAAGGGAAGTTTTAGAACAGGTAATGTGTTTGTGAGAAAAAAATGAGACTTGTAAAAATGCTTGTCTTCAGGTTTGGTATAGGAGCAGTAACCAGGCAAAAACATGGATAAGACAAATTGTTCACATTCAACTAAGTTTAAAGAATTCAGAAAAAGAGATATTCCATATTCACAGGAGGGACTAAAACAAGATAATCAGGAATTTAGCCCAACAGGACAGGGAAAAGGGACAGGAAATTGTTGCCTCTGGAATACAAGAAATTAAAGGAAATTGAAATTACAATGTGCAGTAAAACCTCTGTTGAGTTCCTGGGTTTAGTGTCCAGTAAATGTGAATTATTCTCCTAACATAGCCTCTTGAAGGTATTTTGTAGACCTTCCCTAAGGATTTCTAAGAGAGGCTGGAAATGGAGTTGTCATCTTGGGGAAAAATATGATTTTCATATTTTTTCACCAATTGTCTGTGTGAATTCATTTTAATGCAGAGGGATTCTTTTTCACCCACAGTTTCCCTGAGGACATTTGGTGCACTGGATGAAATATGTTGCAGTCTGAGATAGATGGAGAGAGTGAGAGAGAATCCATGAATTTTGATAGTTGTGTTGTGAGAACTATTTCTTACAGTGGTGGTGGAAACGCGTTTGCAAATTTTTTGCTCTGCATGAGCTGGCTTCTTTTGGTATGTGGTGGTCCTCAGCAAGTTTGCTTCTAGCGAGGCGTTTAGCAAGCCTACAATGCCTTTGAAACCCACAAAGAGAAATTCTGGGAACATATTGTTCAAGGTATGGTGCCTCTTGCATAGGCTGTCCTGGAAGAGTTTTCTTGGGTAAATATCCTTTTTTGTTGTGAAGCTGATAACATGAATTTCCTCACAATAAATGTGGGGGTGTCTGACAACGAGGCTACACATCAATGCACCTACATCCCTAAAACCATCACCACCCCCAAACCACAGCAAGAGGCTATACTTTAGGTTTGATGGCACATTGTAATTTTCTCCCCACCTTCTCCACATTCATTTCTCCACAGGCAACCTGAATTTTGAATCATTTTTTAATGTCCTGATCACCCTGTTTTAGTACCTCCTGTGAATATCCACCATCTGTTTTCCTGAATTCTCTAAATGTGTGTGTTAGTAACTTGTGGGGCCCCTTGAGAAGATCAAATATATTAATCTATGGACTTTGTACAACTATTTGAACTGCAGCATTTTCATATTCTGAGTCATAGGAAGTTACCAGTACTCTTGATATCCGAAGAATCACGTGAAAATAATCCAAAATAGCACTAATTGCTGGATTCTCAATGCGTTCAGACAGATTTTAACCGCAGTAATGATACTTTCCCAACTAAGACCTCAGTCCTGCTGTCATCCATGGGTTATAAGATTGTGAATATTTACTCACTGAATGACTCAGTGCAAGACTGCAAAAGAGAGTACAGTGCACATATCTGCAGGATTAGACCCCCTTTAGCGAGAACAACAATGAACCTGACTGACAGTAAGACAAAGGATGGAGACAGACAATGGCAGAAAATATTGTCCCCCACTGATGGAGGAGCAATAAGGAGGAAGGTCAAAGGCCTGTAGGGAATTCAGAGACGCATAAAGGATGCTTCTCCATAGGAAATTATTTCATAGGCAGGAAGAGGACTTGAATGAATACAGCCGAGACTTGAAATGACACTGAAAACTTGAACAAGTTATTCCTTCATGAGAGGGGCTTGGGAATAGCAACGAAGAAGTAACTTTAATATACATTAAACACAATATTATTGTTCAATCAATAATCCTTTTTTTCAGAGTGAAATCAAGACACTGATACCAATTTACAACACTGAAATTTGAATCTTACATTTGAACATGGTCATGATAGTGGAAATTTCACCACTGATTTTAATGGGGCTGGCATTTCACAAATAGGATAAGGTTTTATTCCCCATACTATTCATTAGAAAAAAATCCTACTTTATTCAGCGTTAGACTGATGCGAGAAATGATATAAGAAAACAGTGACACTGAATAACAGTGAAATGATATATATTACTTCAGTTATATCTACACATTATAATGTGTTTTATAACAATTTGTTAGAGCCGCATCTGTTACAAATTTACTAAAACAATTTGAATATGCTTTTCAATGATCTGAAGAACCAAGCTCCACCTATTAATCACAGAATATATATCAATGAATAATTTATAAATGGTACCTTTCTTCAAAGTGCTGCCAATTAACTAAACAGTCACTGCATTCATAATTGTATCAGTCACCTCTAAACTTTCAACCTTTATCAAGATTTCAAATACAGAGGCAGAGAAATTGAATGAAAAGTAAGTTTTTAGCATAACAGCTTCACACTGACTTTGATATTCTCTGGCATCATTGACAGTTTCCTCAGGAAAAGCAATTCTGAACCCTTTAATGTAAAAAATATACATATTCCTATTTCACAGCCCACAGCTTTTTAAAAACAACCATAACTGCACACTGTAAATACAGTAAAACAAAAATAAGTACTGCGTACCTCGACAAAAGAAATAAAGCAAGGCTAACTTAATAATTCTCTTCAAAAAAAGACTATATCATATAGTTTGGTATTTCTACAGATTTCTTCTTCTGGAACACAGGTAGAAAGCAGTAATTTTTTTCCAAGGCCACCACCTCTCCCAGTCTTCCAACAGCATAACAAACTATGCAATTACATGCACTGTTCTGTCTTCCAGTCCCACTCACCATCATGAAATGTTTACTTCAAACCCAGCGTAGAAACATTTGTACAGCAAGTAACAAATTCAGGAAACCTCTCCTATTTTATTTCAATTAAAAAGACAAATAATTGCAATCAGCCACATTAATTCAAGATTAAAACTGTAAATCACAAAGGGTCACATTTAATGGTGACATAAACAGAAGTCAAAATTATCTGCATACATTTTTAATGTAAATTGGTGTTACTTGCATGTCCAGAAAGAAGGAAGAATGGTAGCAAACAAAAAAGGCAATCAACTGTCTCACCTTAAAGCTTCATGTTCGTTTCCTTTCCCTTCTACAGAAAAGCCCTCTGGCCTCTCAGCATGGAAGCTGAGCTAACACTGACTTCCTGATGCGTAAGATGAAGCTGTGATATTTAGCTAATTGAAAAACATGCTTGAAAGTGCATTAGTAAATTTTGAAAAGATTGGGCTATAACAAGGTGTTATTCACACAATCCCTTAATTTAGCCCCCGACATTTTCGGGTTTTTATCAGCAACATCAGTTTGGCAACACTGCAAATTTAACATTTATTTTACCCTCCAATTTTCATAATCAGCTCATTTGGCTTAATGTGGAACTCCTGTTATTAGAAAATATTCACCCAATACATGCAGCTCAATAACATTCATTCTGATTTGAAAGTGTATCTGTTGCAATTTATTCAGCTTCTTCAGCTCACATTAACGTACTGTGGAGGGTGCTGTCATGTGTTCCTACTCCTCTAAAATGTCCAAGGTTACAGTTTTATGTAGACATGAAACCATAATGTATATGTATATTTGTGACTATGTGTTTATGAATACACACACAAGTAAAAATATCCACATCCAAAATAAAAAGAAACATTCATATCACGTACATACTTGGTGAAAGACAGTGGTTAGGCTTGGGATAAGGGGAATGCAATTGTGGCATGTATTATTGTTCTCACAGTATGTAACAATTAAAAAAAAAAAAAATACCAGAGAGCCAACAGCAAAAGCACCCAAAGGAACAACAAATTCTTGAGAACATGAAGAGAAGCCAAAACAGAAGATGCATCTACTTCATCTTGTAATACAACTTCATTTTAAAAGAAAGATATAAACAAAAAGTCAGTGAACATGTAGATTGGTAATTGAAAATCTCTGTAATTACCCTAGTTACCAAGGGATTTTTCATCTATTTGTACTCAAAGAGACTGGTTTTTTTTAAAAAAAAAACAACGCAAAATTATAAGAAACTATTAGGGAGCACTTTAAGATAATATTTTTAAGTATGTAATAAGAGTAGGGAACATCTCTTGATTTTTATGTTCTATAACACCACCCAAACTGCTTCAATTAAATTTCCTGTAGTGCCTACAAACTCCTGAGGTAGTGCATTTTCATGGAGACTTTAACTGCCTGTGTAGCATCCAGGACATACAACAATTTTAAGCAGCCGTTGGGGTTTTGTCTAACAGGAAGAATGATACCTCACAGGCATTTCCAAGCTCACCACCGAACGTTCCCACCAGTGGAGCACATTACTGTATTGTAGGAGTTATGATAATTGTTGACTCAAAATCATTTCCTAATGGCTGCTTTGTAACTTGGAATTTTGAAATAATTTCAATCATTTTCAATATAGACACGAGCAGCGAGTGGAGGAAACCCTCTAAGAAAATGGTTTAGAAATCTTTCCTCTGATTCATTTGTACTTTAAATAGCTTAAATTAACAGATGCTGGAACTCTTAAGCCTTTTTCCCTTAGATCTTTAGTCATGCAACGGAGGCAAGCCAAATAAGTGAACTGGATTGAACTTCTACCAAACTAAAATTAGTAACAGGCTGGAAGCTAAAATCATGTCCACTGTCCCTATCAGCACACAGCTGATGTACGTGCTAAACTGATGGCATATGAAAACAAAACAGAAAAAAAATCTCATTTTCATTTTAAAATCCATTTACCAAACAAACTAGGTATGCAGTTCACATCAGTAAAATCCTCACTAGCAGCAGTAAGGCTACATGGAGTTCACCCAGAAGAAGGTAGGTCTTGAGCGAGAAGCCCTCAGGCAACAGGCTGAGCTTCCAGCGGTGATGCAGGATGCAGTGGGCAGACAATAGCACTATTTTAAAGACCTGATGCATACCACCAGAAAATGCAATAAGAAATAGTCTTGATGGAAGGAATCCATAAAGACACAAACAGCGATCGAAATTGAAGATGACTTTAGAAATCTTATAAAATTTCTAAAACATCTGAGTATGTTACCAAGGCGTTAAGTACCTTCTAAAAATTCTGGTATGGCTCAACTACTAACAGCACCAGGACTACTGTCCTTTTTACATGTACCCTGCTTCTTATCTTGTGCATTCCTCTCTTACCTTTCATGCCCTTCAAATTCTTAGTGTCCTCATATTAATTTCTTTTTTTTTTTTTTTCCTCTCTACCTTGTCCACAACTCTATCATATAAAGTGCCACAATATGAAAAGCTATATGACACCTTCCTTCCTCTCAATCTATTTGTATTTCTTTGGACATCTTTAATCCCTTGAATTGCAGAAATGGATAAAATTAATGAAAAGTAGGAAATTAACAAAAAAGAGAAATATCAACTCGTTTTTATTAATGAAAATACTTCAGTGACTATTTTCTCTGGGATCCATCAAGCATGCCTCTTTGAAAATTCCTGTCATTGAAGGATTAAGACAGTGTGATACAGATGATGCTGAATATTATGATGAAAACAAAGTGTGCAGAGTAAAATGGCATTTCTAGTTCTGATGGCACATTTTTTCCCTTTTTAGGATTATTTCTCCTAAAAAATACACATTTTTAGACTTCAGAACATTAATAAAGAAGAATCTGTTTTTAAAGTTACATTTTTATGTAAAGAAGAAAATGTAAAGGAATTAGCTTTTGCTTTTGTGATTGATACATTTTGTACAGCTATCCAGACCTCTCCTGGGCTGTCTGTTCTTAGCCAGTAAGGACAATGACATCCTGAAGTTACCATTTGTCATTCATTTCACTGAATGTCATTCTTAGGGAGCAGGGAAATTAAGTGATTAAACAGGAAGAAGACTGAGCTGTCACTGGAAAATTAATATTTTCAAATTAACTTTAGACAAAGGATGCATAAAATATAAGTTATGTTGATGAAAACAAGCAGTTTCTCCATAATAAATATGTAAATCAAGCCATTGATCTATCAGTTATTATGACAGTCTAATGTCTCAGGAAAACTCGCTGTTATTCCAAGCAACATCCATGCAATGATGAATACATATGGTAGCAGATCAAGATGGTAATGCATAACTGAGTACTTAGAATGCTTAAAAAACCCCTTTTTATCAGGTAATTTTTAATATAAACAGCTTCTAAACGCAAGAGCTTTATCTGTCACTGTTAATTAAACCTGTACTTTGTCAACATACAATAATCCATTTATTATAGTAAAAGCCACTACATTTCAAACCACTCACAAATTGCAAACCATAATTGCTAGGATTATTTTATTTTCAAGTGCAGGCAGCAAAGCCACCTCAAGATTCAACAATGGTGAGATCATTTTGGAGTGCAACCATAGCTCCATCTCACAGTCCATTGGCTTTAGTATTGGCAGCAGACAAGCTGTAATTTTTCATTTCCTAATTAGATTTAGCCATTAATTTAACTGTTCTATCATATTGGTGGGATAGAACAACCCTTTTTGTTTAGTCCTTTTTCTTCCTCATTGTTTTTACTAAATACTGTATGATAAATGCAACAAATGAGAGAAAAATCACAAGGATCTGAACATACAGAAAGACCTAGGCACTTCCACGCTGGTCATGTAACTACTTAACTTTTAAGCACTTGATTTCCAAACTGCAACCCCGTGGCGTTTTACGAGGTATTTTCTGGCAGCACATGTGGGGAAATTAAGCATTCTTGGAGGGATTCACAATATCTCACACTCAAATAGCTAACGGGGAATGCTGAAGCGATGTGAGTGCTGTAAATCCCACCTCCCTGTAAGGTTCCAGTGCCTTGCTCTGGGCTGCCAGCATCAGAGAGGGATTCAGAGTACAGACATCCTCCGTGATTTAGGGAGCCGACAGACGAGCTCCGGGCACCTGGCTGAAGCCGTGCAAGAAGTTAATGCTCCACGCTGTCTCTACTCTACTTCTCTGTTAGATGCTGCCATTCACAAAGCAGAGCCCCACTGTCGGATTGGGTGAATGTTTCAAGATCAGTTCAATAACAAGTCAAACAGATTAGTTTAAATCACCTTGAATGCTGGTTCAGGCTAACCTGACTGACTCTGGATTGACAGGGAGTAAGAATGTCTGCTTTGGAGGTGGTAATCACTTACAGGGAAAAGGTAACAACACAAAAAGGCGGCGTAGTGGTTACTTCTTAAGTGGCTACTACTACATTCATGCACCTAAGTCATCCTTTTCAAAAAAGTGAACAAAGGTCATTCCTATAAAAAAAAACCATAATGGAAGGAAGCAATACGAGTCACTTTTCTTTTATACACTACTGAGGAAAAGAGGTAAATGTTCTCAGCATGAAAGGGTTCAAACTCAGATCTTTTACCCATTTCTGTAATGCTCCAACTGCCTGCTCTTGGCCAGAAGCACTCTCTACACTCCACAACGGTGTGGAATAAGTCTCTATGTTAAAATTAACTGGAACCAAATTGGGGCGGAATAATCTGTAATCTGGGTGTTAGAACACCTATTTACAGCAAGCAAGAAAGAGGGGGTTGTGTGCTGATCCCTCTTCTGGGGACTGCTCATAATTTTTACAGGGATGATTTTGCCCAATGGCAGTTTAAACTATACTTGGGTTAATAACCGGACCAGGATCTCTGCTGACCCAGGCAACTGCCTCAGTGGCTGAACTACCGACATACTGCGTCTGTTCAGTCCAAGAACCTGGAGGGGGTTTTTTGCAGAATGACAGAGATGTAACTGGAATGGACAATGCCCTCTGTGCTGAATACCTAGGGGACTTTAATGGGAAATGAAAGGTATGAATTTGATCACCCTGAGGCTATAAAGAACCCAGAGTTTTAGTCTTGCAAGCCTGGATAAGTGCTATATCTACTGAAATATTGTATAAATTTCAGAAGTCCCAATTCGGCCATTATATTCTGTGCGGGCATCATATCAACCACACTTTAGCTGAATAGGTCTGCTAAGGAGATGTAGACAAAACATCACTTTTCTTGAGGATCCCAAAGAGCCTTGGGTTTGAGATGAATCTGTGTCATGGAGAAACCACCACTGTAGGAGCACAGGGACTTGACTGGAAAAACAAATATGAGCCCGTTGATGCTGGGCAAAGGATTTTAAAGTCTACTGCTATGCATTTAGAGTTCTGCATTTTGTAGTCTGCATTTCAGATGACTGAACCCAACACTTTTTAACAAATAGCTCTAGCTGTAATGTTTTAATGTTCCCCATCTTCCTGGGAAAGTTGTTACTTAATTAAAGTATTTGTAAATAGATGTCAGTGTCTGAGTTAAAGTACAGTCATTAAAATAGGGAAAATCTTCCTGAGTCTAGTGATTGAACAACCCACTTACTTTGGAGTTTTTCGTTAAATAACTCCCACAAGTATTTGTAGTGTTCTATCTTGGAGATGAAAATACATCTAAATTAAAATTTACCCAAGAACTGGTAAACATATTTTGGTTATTGTTAGATCAATGTCAGGACCTACTAATACAGGGTGAACAATCAAAAATTATTGAAGAATTTGCCCTGGTACATGAAAGAAAAAAATATTAAGTATTTTCCTGGATTTTTCGAACTATCCTAGCAAGAGGGCACTGATGGTAGAGGGTGCACACACTGACAGATATCCTTGGAAATCATGGGGGATATGTTTGGAAACAAAAGATATATAATCTTCCATCCTGTACACAGAGAAATGCATCTTATAGTGACTTCTCAGTCATATTGTTATTTTTCTGTACGGCGCATTTGGGACAAGAATCTCATTCTAAAATCATTCTGAAATGTGTTAGTCAACAAGAGACTTGGTGCTTATGCCAAAAGAGCCAAGATCCTTCCTCTGAAGCTACAAGCAACAAATCTGTTGAATGTCCCTGACATAGAGTCCCTTGGTTTCATATGAAACCTCAGCTTATATTAATTCTGAGATTTGCTAAAACTGGAAAACATGAAAGGGGTTTCGCCAGAGACTTCAAGACAGAACAAATGACCCTTGCTATAGATAAGCAATCTTTCTTATACGTGAGCAAGTACCATAAAGCTAATTAATCCTTACGCATAACCATAACTCACCCAACCAAAAAAGCAAGGTCAAACAATGACTTTGTAAATCGCTGAAAATTGTAGATGGTTATGTAATGCACTGTCATTGCCTTGAGGCTTTACATTTTTTGTTTGCAAAGGCACAGGTGAGGCATCCTATAGATCCTTAAAGAACGTGCCAACAGAAGAAGCCATATTCCTAAATCTGCATATTGCAAACCCAAATGGTTTTCATTTGAGGATTATTGACGTTTTCCCATTAAAAGTTAGAGATGTTAGATCTATTATTGTCACAAGAAAAGAAAAAATAATCTAAAGGGAAAAGGAGGAAAAATAACAATACTCTGTGATTTAAAATGAAACATCATCACTACCACTAATTGCTCCCTAAATCTGAATTGGTAAAAGCATAAGATTATCAGCAAGACTCGATACAGGTAGAACAATAAAACCTAATTATTCCTCACAAAGCAGGCCATTCCTTTTAAAATAGAGGAAAGCTAAGAGCAATAAAGCCTATGCCATTAACAATTAGTCGTCTGCACACATGATTAGACTCACAGAGATAAAGAAGCCTCTGAATTTAATGATGAATCCTATATTTCTGGCTGGGCTCAATATTCTGTACTAATTATGCTGAAAGACCTTGCGGTACTTAAAAGTACTTAGACTACAAAATATGACGCTGTCTCCATAGATTCACTATTAGCACTTAACATTTAAAATCGGGCGCGAAACTACACTGTGAATTAATATAATCATTTAGGGCTATTTCTTTTGTTTAATTTTTTTTTAAAAAAAGTAATTCTGAAGAGCTTGAGATCAGTATTTTATGAGATGTTTGCTATTTAGAAACCCTTAAATATAAGCTGTATACGAATGCTACCCTAAATTAAAATTCAGCAGAACACGTTACCAAATGAACTTGGAGCAAGAACATCAAGTGCTTCAGGAGGATGAACTGAGTACCTAACTTGGGCTAGCTCTTAGCAAAAACACGAACAAGTAGGATTATGATTGATATACAGGATGATCAGAAACCAGAAAAAAATAATTTAATCTTTATAGAGACTTCTTGGAAGTAGCCACAGAAAAGTTATCTACTGAACCTGCTATGGATACATATGTTCTGCTCTACCATTTGGTTTGTAATATATATTTCCTTGTTTTAGTCTTGGAAAAGGTGTAAAACAAGTCCTTTCTGTTAAAACAAAACAAAAACTGTCCATAACTGAATTACTAAACTAATGGAAACTACAGGAGGTAAGTTTTAGCCTGTGAAAAAATAATTTTAATATCTAATTTACAATAATGAAAATGCTTATCATATGCACTGTGCCCTAAGACTTTTAAATAAAATCAGTCACATATTTTCTACAGATTATTATGCAGTTCCTAATACAGATTTGTTTCCTGGCATAAAAAGTATATCCCTGTACCGTGCTCTGTGTCTGGTATTTCAAGCCCCTAGAGAAGTATGCAAACACCTACTTAGAACAATGTTCTTAGCTTGATGTATGCATATGCTACATACATATACACCCATGTATACAGAGCCCAAAAACCTCTCTCTTCGTGTCTTCCCTGCTAAAGACGTTCAGAAATCTCTCTGTCATTTATGGATGGCTGGATCTGGTTTCTAATTTGCAAAAGCCGATAATTTTGCTCACAACTAACAGATCGTTTCACAGAATGCCGCGTGGGAGAGAAAACATGCACAGCACTGTTAAAACGGCACATACAGGGGCAGAATTATTTTTACCAACTTCACAAAATTTGACGGTCTCCAACTGCAAGTAAAACCAGAAACATGAACAATTAAATCAAAATGAATCACTGTGTTTTGGGAATATATGTCTCTCCATACTCCCCATACAAAATTGTTGCAGAGAGAAAGAAACAGGTTTTGATAACTCTGATTAGAAAAAAAGAAACTAATTTCAATGGCTAGATAAATTCCAGCGGCTCCTTGTTATCACAAATTAAGGTGTAAAGTTAGTCATATGTGAACAATTAATTCAATTGACCCACCAGTGATAGTACAATCCAACTATAAAAAGCTGTGCTGTTCCGTGAAGCATCTGGTACCGACCACAGCAAAAGACAGTATGTTCTCTTCTATATGTCTTTTGGGTCTGCTCTTTAAGCACCACGAAAAATCCCTTGAAAATCTGTCTATAAATATAATAATTGGAGCTACTAGGTACTACCAGCATAATGTGCATATGCTGATATGCCCAATATGCATAAACAATAGTATCTGTAATTTCCAAGAACATCTTCTATTCAGCTGCTTTGCAGTTCATTCAAGGTTGCAATCTACTTTATATTTCCACTGAGACAAGTATTTAAGTTTGTACTTTTTCTCAGAAATGCAATTAAAATCTGTATATTACTGCAGCATATGCAGCCAACAGTGTATTTCAATCTGTAGGTTTTACTGAATTTTACATGACAGAAACACTGTAAGAAGTATTGTAAACTATATCAAAGCACCAAATTAATATGTAATAACAAGTAGCCTGCATGATGCTTGGTGCTGACAGAGCCTCCAAAACAGGATTCCTGTCATCAAACTCAGCAGCCCCAGCAAGACTGGCAGGTCAAATCCCAGTGTAAACCCAGCATTACTAGGGACAGTTTGCTGCAATGTTCACAGGCAAATGAAGGCAGGAACCATTACAATATTCCAATTTGACTTTCAAGGAAGGAATTCTATAGGCTTGCTAATGGTTATTGTTGATTTCTACCAATCCAAGGCAGAAACCTCAAGTATACAAATTAAGCTTGGCTTTAGTTCTTTCAAATCACAAAGCTAGATCTGCTGTTTCCTAAATGCTTTACTGACATTTTCTTCTGAACAGGTGTCAGCCTAAAGCTCAAATGACATTCTTTGGGCGTTGCTTGAAAAATCTGCGTTATTCTAGGGATTAATTTCAGCATACTACTGGAAAATGCATCAAAGTGTGAAACATCTTCATCCCCTGCTTTCCCCTGCCTTTTCCAACAGGACTGACCGATTGCCAGTGGATGTAAGATTGCCTGGCTTCACAAAGGCAGTGATGCTTCCACCTCTGTCATCCAAATGGTATCAGGGAAAGCACACTCTTCACGTAAATGCCCTCCTCTGATGCAGAACCCTTTGACTCGCAGACCTTACTGTAGACTGCTGCCAGATTGCCATATTATCTGCTCTATGTTTTTTCAAACATTTACATGACAAGATGAGACAGACAAACGGATCCTCATTATTCATTGCCAGCAGCATATCCACTCAGCTCACATTCTTAAAGGCACATTAAACAAAATTTATGTTTTGTTACTGTACAGGCAAAATGGTAATCCTAGTTTATTGGCAATAATTCACCACCTTCGTCTCACAAATCAGAAGTACCTCACAAAAGAAGCTGACTTACAATGATTTAAAATTGACAGAAGTAAAAGAAGAATCAAGTCAAATTTCTTTATTGTCAAAGTTGGAGGACATGAATGACAAATAATCATCAATTCATTTACTAGATTTCTTCCTCTTTCCTCTGGGTGTATTTAAATACTTTTCCACATGGACTGTGCCTTTCATTGTTGCATTCAATATACAGGAAATTCTTTATCACTATATAAAGTAAAATTAGCTTTAACAAAATCTTTCCGTTGATCATCTAGCGTGCATTTGACTGAGAATTTGTTTTGTTACACAAGCATGTGATTCCTTGATTACAACTGTGAATTAAAACCTGAGCACATCCATCACCCATTTCTATTCTGCATTATTGATAATATTGCGGTAAATATTAAGCAGTAAAACATAAATTGAAAATATGAAGATAGAAGTTTTCCAGTACAAGTCAAAATCATAGTGAGTCATTGTCAACTACAAGGAATTCACTGACTCAGCTCACTCCCATACACGTGTGCACACACTTCAGAGCGAGGAGTCTGAAGGGGAACAACCTGAAGAAGAACTCGTGATCGCTGATTTACACCAAGTTGTGCATCAAAACACTTTAAATCTAGAAGAAAATGTCATTGCTCTCAACCTTCTCAGCACCTTTCATAGCCCCTGGTGTCCAAATTGTTTTCAGTCAGTTCAGCACATCTGTAGTGTATAATTTGTTTTATTCAGTGGAATTTCCTGTCATGTCTTGTCACATCAGTCCCAGAATGGCTCACTGCCTTTAAGAGATACAGAACAGTCTATAGTGAGGGGAAAATCTCAGAGAACACCACAGTCACAGCTCACTCAATGCAAAGGGAAACATTCATATGAAAAAACAATATCTGAACTCCACAAAAATGCAAACTTCAAGAGACAGAAAGATTACTTTGTATTGCAGTAAAAAATTAAAATGTAGAGCAAGATTTCTTTACATCAAAATAGAAAGCAAAAGGCATTTTATGTATATCCCATTTGGGAGAATTTTATGCAGAAATCATAGCACATGCAGAGATTTTAGCTTGCTTTCGGCTCAGCATAAGTGAAAAAGGTAAATTCCTAACCGAGTTGTACTACTGTCACCTGCATTCCACCATAGCCCACTTCCTCTGGGGTATGTCACATTTCAAGCTCATAGCATGTTCAATTTGTTGAACAATTTAACAATCCACTAGCAAAATATTTTCTGTTTCCTTAGAAATTATAGAATCACTTCCTAGAAGAGAAAAAAATCAGTCTTCAGTCTGCAACAGCAACACAGCCTAATAACTCGAGTTTATCTAGGTTAGAATCAGCAGTTTTATACCACAGAATTGATTGGGTGAAGATCTCTGGACAGAAAATCAAACTGGATTATGATGTTTCCTTCTGATCTTTTACAGTATGAATCTATGATTCAGCCCTCAGGTTTGGTTCACACATGATGTTTGGCTGAAAAATACATATTTTTATTAACATTACAGGTCTGTGTCTTGCCTTCTTGTTGGTAAAGCTCCTTCAGCAGCACTGTAATTTCACTGAGGAGAAACAACACACAGTTTTTCAGAAGTTACCTTAGTACTGAAGAAATACTTTTGAAAAGCCTACGCAATGCTGAGTTAAATACATCTGTGCTGCTAATTCACGCTCAGTTCAGCAAGAGACCGTTCAATCAATAATCTAGTGATATAAAATCTGATTAAATGTATGACTTCAGACACAGGCAGCCAGTTTGTGATAAACCTTACAATAAAGTTTAGATATTATTTAGGGGACAGAAAAAGGCATTAGCCCCATGATACTCTGCATTCATGCAGCATGGTGGAACAGGATACAGTACCAAAGAAAAAATCACAAGCTTGGGAGTTCACACAGCAGATAGAGAGAAATCAAACATTCAGACAAGGGAGGGGTGTGCGTGGTCTGCGTGTGTGCACTGCGGGGTCCCCTCTGGTCTGGCAAGACCTGGGGGCGATGGTGCACAAAGAAACCAGAAGTAAGCTTACAGCAAACAAGGTGAGGCTAAGGTCAAGATAATGAATAAAGAGGGTTTTATGTCACTATAAGGGACATTAAGTGCCCAGAAGAGGAAAGTGAGGAACGGTCAGATTCCAGAGAGGTTGTAAAGGAAAAAACAGATGTGATTTGGCAAGTCTGGCCACAGGAAAGAAGAGAAAGATTTGAGCACAACCCGAGGTTGGAAACAGCAAGATAAACATGCAAGAAAGTGCTGACCTCAGTGCTGTGTCAGATTCTTCTATTAGCTGAAATACAGCACTGGCATTAAAGAAGTCCCAGTTTTCCCAATTAGAAGTCCAAGACTGTAAAAAATGCTTGCTAAGAAAATGTAGGGAAATTTCATGATGTGGTAAAGGATAACAAGTTCAGCCTCATAAAATCTTAAGAGAAATATAAAAAAATATTCACAAATGTTCTGGCAAACCAGAAGATACAACACCCTGGGATTCTCATACAGAATTCTGTTTCAAAACAGTCGTGCAGCTGGGTAAGGTTTTTATCAGGATCCATCTTACAAGGCATCAGTTAACCTCCTGTGGGCATACACATATCCGAATGAAACATACACCGGATCACCCAGAACATGACAAGATCATTTGGCACTTTTTGTAAGAGATCAAAAGAGGAGGAAAAAAAACCCAACAAAATAAAGCTCCTTGCATCCACTGCAGGCATCTGAACAGGGCTGTTCTTGGACACTGTCCCAAAGAAGGGCATATGCCCAGGGAGCTCAGAGCTCTGTGAGTGAGATACAGCAGGACAGAATTATCCCAGATTTATGTATCTTCAATTCCTGCTCTAAAGCAAGGTGATGTAGAAATCCCACTGGGCACCACAAAGAGTGAGGCAGTGGGACAGAAGTCAGCATCCATTTGCTTTGAAGAACAGGAGCATTTTTTTGGTGGCATCCCCAGGTTAAAAAGCATCTAGTTAGAGGTTGCTTTTGAACTCAGGCAGCAACAGAGAAAAGTTCAAACTTCCCCTGCTGGGACAGCTTGCTTATTCCATTTTGCTAGGATAATTAGTTTTGAGCTACCCTAACTAAAAAAAAAAAAAAAAAAAAAAAAAAATTTCTGCTTCATTTTCATAAAGTGTCAGTAACTCACACCTGTCAGGTTCCCGAGACCTGGGAACATGCTATGCTTGCATATTAAAAGATATTGAGCGAGTGTGTCAACACAGTTTACTAATTTAGCCATTTCTGTCCTCATATCTCTGCAGAGCTCTTTTGGCTGCCTGCTGTAATTAGTAACTGTCAAGTGTGTCTCACTTTATCTAGTGACACAGTAACAGCAACTTATTTTAACTGATTCTTGATCAAAAAGATCACCAGAGATCCCACACATTGTCTTTTATTATGTGCATACTGTAAGCTATTAGACTACCCTGCCTGGATGGAAAGATGACCCTTTGGATGCTCCAATACTGATGGCTGACACAACTGTGAAATCTGCTGGCACTGAACTGCATGATATACTATTCAAATGGCAACACAATTTGGTATGTGACATTAATTCTTCATCATTATGTATCATTCTATAGATTCTTGGCATTTCATCTAAAACTTATCTTCAGAATATTGAAAAAAATCTATCTGTAAAATAGTATAAAAAATTTGACCTAATGAGAAATGGCTGTCTTCATAACATTGTTTATATATAGCTTCATTATTCATTTTTTTATAGGTACCTTATTAAAATTGGAAAACAGAGACAGAAAGACTATAAAAAAATCTTCATAACGACAGTTAGCATTTCATTTTTCTGTGCCAATTTCTTTAAAACACTGAAACACTAGAGAATACTGTTTGTCAAAACTGACTACAACAAATCATTTTTATATTTAAAATTTCATCTCCCCTCTCTGCTTAAGGAATGAAACACTCAAAATATTTAGTGCAAAATAAGAAGACCTATTATTCAGAGTTATGACTTTCCAAGGTCTACTCTTCATTGCACATCATATGACCAACAGGACAGCTGCAGAAAATTGCATTAAGAAAATGAAGGATTGCGGTATAATATGGGTATCTGAAGAGTATGTTCCTTGCACACAGGTCTTTAAAGTCTAGCATCTACAGAGAGCTAATGGTCTGTGAGTAAATTAGTGCCATGAACATCTTTTACATCATATTACCCCAGGGAGACCTTAGACCTACTAACTTCAGCACATGAAAGATGTATTAAATGTGTTCTGACCATTGACTGTCAGGTTTATACTTGTCAAAACTGCCTTAGACACCAGGAAATTACAGACAATGTTTTGATCCTGATGATGCTCGTGCAGAAATTGCCTTCACTTAATCTTCTTGTCTTGGAGATATACAACTCATAGCAAGAGCATCCACTGCCACCACTGACAGAAGGAAAAGTATTTTTTGTCTTTTATCTGTTACTAATTATTCAACACTTTTTTTCCACACAGGGATAAAAACTCTTTGCTATCAGTGTATTGACTACCACATGCCAAGTACTTTGTCACACGTTTCTTCCTTTTTCTGGACCGTGTTCTATTTTCCAGTGTGTGGTAGCTTGTGAAAAATTACTGCGATTTCCAATTAAATTTTCTGGTAAAAATAATTCTATAGTGTAAGTATTGTATCTTCGCTTTCTGAACCATCCACTTCTCAGCTAGTGGGAAAGTGGCAATGCATGACTGGGAGAACAAAACAGGAGGAGGCTATGAGGAGTGAAGAAAGTGAGAGAAGGGAAACAGGTAGCACATTGTCAGGAAAGAAAGAATAATGTCAGGTTTCTTTTATTATGCAACGGGAAGTGACACATGTGCATGCAGTAGAAAAGCTAAACACATTTAAATGTAATTTTATAAGGTTGAGCACTAAACCACTGCTGAAAGTATTCTGTAATGAAATCTATGCCTTTTATCTCCTTTGCATCATGTTGAGAAAAAACAAAACCCAAACAAACACACCCCCCATCTACAGCAGTATGAATACTACAAAATGCCTTATGGAGATGGTAGTTCCACAAGCACAGCACACCTAGTCTGCCTGAGAAACCTGGACTTGAAAGTAACCCCAGGTTTCAGTCTCACCCTGCATGTCACAACCAGGAGGATCAGAGCAGCGATGCCTCAGCTGGCGGGTGAGGGCAGATGCTGTGCGGCGCGTCGCTTACACGCAGCCCGTCGGGAAGGGGCGCGGAGACCTCAGTGCTCAGCCTCGCTCTCTGTCTCTGCCGTACAGTGACAGCTTGTGAGAGGTGATGGAGGTAAGGCTCAAGAGAGGAAAAAAAACAGCCACTTACAACATGAAGAGAAGGATCTGATTTCTGAGAGGAATGGTGAAAGCTGACTGAAAGCACCTCTGACTCGAAGTCACCAAAAGGGCCTCCTTTTGTACTGTCAAATGGGATAGGCTTAAAACATACCTGCAAATCCCCTTGCAGAAATGCACCTGCTTCCTCTGAATACAATAAACACAAGTGCATTGCCTGATAAAAACATTAGGTTACTGCTTTGGGTTGCCAGAGCTTTTAGTTTATTGAATAAGCTCAGAAATAAATACTTGATGTGTCTGAATTTAACACTGATATTCAGGGACTGCATCCTGGGATTGTTCATCTTCTCTTTGCTGCAACTGTCAATAAAGTCATTAACAAGCAACAATTTCAGCTGCAGATGTGCATAAGTGTAGTGCATAAACCAACAAAAAGAGGACAAAGATGACCCTCCCCTTATTTCACAGGCCGTCAGAAACTCCTAGATTATTAATCAGAGTGAACTGAACTTGTGAACTCAGATGCCAAACCTGTAGTTTGCTCCCTATCCCAAGAGTAATTTTTCTGTTTACGAAATGACCCAGCCTGCTAGAAATATTGATGAAAGATTGAAACTCAAATGTTCTTTACAATGGTACCAAGAAAACAGCCCTGAAGTTCACTACTGGTTTTAGGAAATAGTTTGTTTCATAGAAAAATTGTGGAAAGGTAAGTTTCAATTAATATTCATCAAGATATTCATCTTCTTCCATTCTCTTTTTAAAGCTGTAACACCAACCACAAAGTCTCTATGTTACCTTGCCAAAAGCAAAACATTGTGTCTTTTTGTCTATTTCCTAGCATATAAAATGCTATTCAGTATACAAAACACTTTCTCTGAACTCTGTCATCTATAAAAATGAAAAATTTATATGACTTTGTATAACTTTATCTAGTGATAGCTAGGTTCATACCGTTGATCAAATAAGGTAGGAAGAAAGCACAGCCCTAACTAAAATAGTTGAACCAACATAACAATTATGTTTAGAAAAAATGCCTAAATGCTTTCTGAGCATGTTATTACAGTCTTGTTATTCAATAGTCATGGATCATTTTGTATCCGTGACGTGTTTAACAAGTACCATCCTTGAGGTGACCCAGTGCAGCAGGTTGTCCAAGTGAACAGCAAAGCAGAGAAATTCATATCACTTGCTTAATTTTACCAAGTTGAGCAGAATTAACCTGGCAGAGTGGAAACTATATGCTTAAGCTCAAATAATTTAAGGCTTCAACTACCTGAGCACATTTTGCAGCCTTTTATGAAAAAGAAATAAGAAAAAACAAATTAAAAAAAATGTAGATGAATTTTCTTCTTTATCCCTTTTTAGACTCTTCCAGCCACTAAGACCACTCTCACTAAGTAGTTTAAAAGCACTGGCTGTGGAAGTAAAATAATTCTGCAGCTTTGCTTACCTACTATTGTCTTAGAAAGCATTAAGCAGAGGTAGTTGAAATCCTCGCCAAGAAACTTGCTGTGAAAGAAAATTTCCCTTATTTTTTCAGACCCTCATCCAAAGCCAAAGAAAAGGAAAGCAGGTGAGGATGGAAGCGATAAATTAAGGTTCCCTTATTCCAGCCATGCTTCCCTGCCAATGCCGTTGGGTGCAATGGTCGCAGATACTGCTATGACAGAGTACAGCGGGAATATAAGAAAAGGGAACTGTACCAAAGAGCAAGGAACAGCTAAGCAATCCATTTCTCCACCTCAGCTCCACACTCTGCTACTTGGTGTGCTTTTGGGATGCCGCTTCAGCTATTACAGTGCCACTGAATTAAAAAAAAAAAAAAAAAAAAAGGAGAGAGAGAGAGAAGAGGAACAGGTGCCGATCTTCCTCCTTTTCTGTGAGGAAACATGACACAGCAGAGTCTTGTATTAAATCCTTTATCTTCATGCTAAGGTCTTCTGACATTTTAAATATCAGCCATAATGATTACCATCTCTCCTTAAAGCCAGAAGCTAAAATCCGCCAGTCTGCCACACACAGTGACACCTTTAAACACTCACACACTTCAGCAGTTACTAATTTTCCAATCCAGTACCTGGATATGACATTTTGACAAGTTTGCAAAGGATTTACTAAACTACTTATTACTTCAATGTATAAAAAGTGTGCTGCTTTTTTTTTTTTTTTTTTTTTGCAATACCTTTCAAAAATAACTTCTGCATACATTTTATACGTGATTTTCTAAAGTAGCTTTCCCATTGCTCTGCTTTCATGTGCCAGAAGAGCCTAATGGTACTTGCAGCATTCAGGCAACTTGGAACATCTAATTACTTCAGCGTTATTTTGAGTGAAAGCAAACTATTTTCTATCCAAGTTCTTTTAAGCAATACAGTCATTAGGCAAATGGGTGGATCAAGAATTTGCAATGACATTTGGAGTGATTTAAAGTAGATACCACTGGAGCTACCCAATGCTTCGTGCAAAACAGGAATATGGCCTGAAGCTGCTTTGTATTTGATAGATGTCTCCATCACAAACACCACCATAAAAAAAGCAATGCTGTGGGTGTTTTAATAAAATGGTAAAGACACGATAATGGAAAAAATCCTTGGAGGTGAATGTAGTCAGTGATAGAATGAAGGCTGCATGAGGAAGCTGCCACTGCTTTTTTACATGCAGGTTCACAGGGAAAGCAAGACGCTCAGTCCAATACCATTGGCAGCTACTAAATTACTTATAGAAAATAGATTCTAACCCGATTAACTCAGAGCTCCTATATAGTGCCTATATTATTCTTTCTCCCTGAAGTTCTCCTAGGACAAGTGATTGTTTTCCCATTATCAGAGTAATGATAGGTTGTTCTACGGATCTGTTACACTCCTCTGAAGAATCTAAGACACTTTTTATTGTCTTGAAGGTAAACTGGCCATGTGTTAGCTCTGGTACAAACTACAGGCTGATTTAATCAGACAACAATGAAAACTAGAATCACGCACGGTGGGGTAGCATTCAGCACGTATTGTTAGCTAAAATGTTGGCAGTATAATTATTATGCCACGCTAAGACAGACTCAACACTGCACAAACATCGCATTTCCCCAGCAGAATTTACAAAGTATTTGAACTTGCAAAGAGGTAGGAGAAACAGAGATGAAAAACGACCTTCTAAAAGTCATAAAGTGGATCAAAAGCACTGGGAAATGGGAATGGTACTCAGATTTAAGCTCAACTCAGAGGCTCACTTATTGACTGAACGTCCTCATATGAACGACAGGTCTGGCCCACGTGTATAGCTGTTCACTTGGCAACAATACAATTTTCCACTGGTGAAATATTTTCTCAGATGCATTCAAATGCATCTTCAATCACTCCAAAGTGATCCCAGAAGAACTCAGCCCTTACATTTTTAGGAAGGGAGCATCATTCTGGGCCAGCTCCACATGGCTCTTCCCTGCACCTAGGAGTCATAGGTTATGCTTTTTGGAACACAACAGTACTCCTCATGAACTGCCGGAAATCAGAGATGACACGTATTAAAAGATTTCTTCCCAGGAAAAACAGTCCTCATATGATGGACGTTATAGTATATAGGTCTTGGAAAAGTGGTTGCAATGAAAAGATGCTGATCACAGAGAACATTTTTAGCTGATATATGGCCTACTGTTTTGAACTTTATGAAAAGATCTTCATCTGTATAAACCAGTATATGTTTTATATATATTATCTGTTATTGGTAATGTCTTCTGAATTATAGACATTTTCAGCTCAAGAAATGGATCAAGCAGGGGTGCGAGGGTAGGAGTTTGGAGCCAGGTCCCATTTTCTGTCAACACTCAGAATATGTGCAAGAGTAGGATCTGAACTGGCATCGGAGGTATTATTGTGGGTTTGATTTCTTCTCAAATGGGTACCAAAACACAATCAGCTGTTACAGTTCATATCTGTAATTCAAGATCCTAAATGAATTTAAAACTTTCCTCTTCTCTCTTCCTGTCTATCAAACAAATGAGTTTGGTTATTCCCATAAAATATATCAACATGTTCAATGCGACAAATTTGATAATCATGATATAAAGTACAAGCATATAAAAACTGGATGATGATTGTGGAAATAATGCATTTATAAAATATACAGGAACAATTCCGCCTTGTAGTTTACTTTTTAGAAGGGATTTTAATTAAAGTCAATTTTTTTAAGCAATACATTACATTTTTTAAGCTGCATTTTTCCTTCATAGAGTTGAGCTTGTTTCAATGTCCTGCAGAAGGATGGCAGGCTTAGCCCATACAGTAGCTATGAAGCAGCTACACAATCAAGAGGGAAAGGTATTAGATTTTGAAAATACAAAGATATAATTATAGGATTATTTTTATGACATGACTGATCGATTAATCAGATCCCTATAGCTGGACAGGACATTCACAGTAGACAAGAGATGATCCAAGTGTCACTGAATGGAAGAGTCCCATCCCAATCCTGACGCAAGCTGTTTTCAAAAGAAATAATCCATGTAGTGCCAAGGAAGTTACTGGGTCTGTGCCCACACTCTTTCACTTTGTATCTTGGCATTTTTCACAGAAGTTTATTGATTTTCATATCGTTATGAAATCAGATATATATGGGCTTTTTATAGTACTGAGTACAATTATTTTGAAAAGTACCCAAGACACTTCCAGAAGACCTCAAGGATTGCAAGAAACAAGTAAAATAACAGATATTTGGGGTCTAAACATGCTCACCGTTAGCAAGAAGAGGAGATTGTTGCTTTATTTGTTTTATACCAATTCCAACACCATTTTCACTGCGGGCTGATTGTATCACTCCCAGTAATGCTCCCGGGTGCCATCTGGTGTTTTACTTTTACATTGCAATTCTTGTTAGGGGAATATTCTCTGCTGGTATATTTTATCATCGTATTCAGCTAAATGCGGGGGGGGGGGGGGGGGGGGGAGAATAAATCACAGAACAACAGTTTTAAACTGTTGCTTTAGTCTAGGTAAAATGAAACTTGGAGTCTTACCAGTACCGATTCTTGGACATTGCAAATACATGTAACAGTACCTTGCCGTACCTTCTGTAAACAAAAAAATTACAGATGACCTTTTTCATTTTGGGCCAGGATTTAACTCTGTCCTATCTGAATCTTTTGAAATACAACTTAAAAGACAAATAGAGAGTGTGATATCCTGAAACGTAATTCCAGTCCCTGACATTCTCCTGCTATACTTCAAACAAGGCTTTTGTTATGTCTTTTGTTCATTTAAGGCTTTGCTGTCTAGCTTGAAGGCCAAGCTACACATCGGGTTTGGCAGGCACATTATAATGCTCCAGCACCCAGACAGAAGAACAGAAGTGATTTCACTTTTCCCCTATATAAATAGATAAATGCTCCCGTATTTCTGTACTGTCCTTTAAAATTGAAATTGTTCTAAAAATAAAGGTCAGACGTGTCAGGTAGAATTATATTTAGACAGACAGCATCAGCCTGATATCCCTGTTTCCTTTTACACTGAAGTCAATGGGAATTTTGTGCATTTAAAGAAGAGAAAATTGGGCCTTTTATTATGGCCATATTACGAGCTTCTTTCTCACCCTGCTGAATAAGTTACTCAATGGAATAGTTCCACTGAGTGTAATGAAGCTATTCCAATACAGTACTAAAAGAGCAGCCGAGTCAACCTGAAATGCCTCCGAAGGATCCTGATTGCCGCACAGGAGGGGACCAAGATACAGAAGAAAAAATTTTCCCAGTTTCACATTGCTACTTTCTTTTATGTCACTGCTTTGAGGGCAGAACAAATGAAAGGTTCAGTGCTGGGTCCCACAGCTCAAGAAACACAGGAATCCTGCAACGGATCAGCTGCTGAAATAGGAACATCTTGCACCTTGTTAGACACTGCAGGATATCCAGGAGATCTGCAGAGACTGTCAGAGGACAGAGGACCTCGGGAAGATCTCTGTCCCTCTGGAGAGCAGCCAGGGGTAGGCAGAACAGTCCAGATCTCTAAGGGGTGACAGTAGGCACCCCGAGCATCCATTCCCTTTCCCGAATGAACACTAATGCACAGTTTAACATATTGTATAGCACAGATGGTAATAGGCCATTAAATGGGCACAGATTTACACACCAGAGTAAGTAACATACAACAGTTTGTGTATGCGTGTATATTTTTCACAGCTAATACCATCTTGATCTTTGTTTTGTTTGCGAATGCTTATGCGATGTATCACAGTTTGGCCTCAGGATCACAGAAAATTTGTATCTTCAGTAAAACGAAAAAAAAAAAAAAAAGAAACTAAACTGTTCTGTGACAGATGATAACCAAAGCATGGACAAGGGAAATGATTGCTGGGTACACTATGTTTAAATCCCAAGGGCAGAAAGAAAGTGCAAGACCTTCACTTGGCTACTGACACACACAATAATTTCTAATTATCAGAAACTGCTCATATATGATTAGCACAGACCCAACAAATTATCGTATGCTTATACCATTAATTTTGTTTTTTCTCCCACATGTCTGCGTAGGAATTACATATTCACACTGCTTTACAGGTAGACATTTCTTCATGAAAAAGACTGTGGACAAGCATAATTCCCTTCATGGTACGGTCTCCCATTTTCTGACTTATGCAGGTATATAAATATTGGGAATCACTGGGACATAATCTCTCTTAAGAAAAATTCATTAAAATGAAAGTGAAGTTTAATAATGTATATTATCAACACTGAGAAACTGATTATCTGTGAGGTAAAGGAAGTGATGCAGCAGCAGTAAGTGTTCAAATTAAACCTTTTTTCCAAATGTAGCTGGAATATAGTGTTACATAGGACTGTACCTACTTCTGAAACACATGAAATTTTCAAGGGAAAAAAGAAGAAAGAAATTGAAAGGAAGTATAACTTCTAAATAATACATTCTCATTGCACTAGTGCATAAGACTGACTGTTGCTACTCACGGACCATTCCAAGAGCTTATACAGTGCAATATAAAATACAGCTTATTGTGACTGATCATGAGAATAGCAAAAGCAGGGATAATAGCTAGATTACAGTATTTTACCACATTATGGTGGTCACAGCAACAACACCTAGAACTCTTCCACATGTAAACCCCATGAGAAGATTATTTTTAGGTCTGTACCACTTAAACTACCTGTTTTGCTTTGCAAAACTTCTCAAATTCCCACTTACATACCTAAGTACTGACACAGTTCCCTCTGTAGCAGAACCTGAGCATGCAAGGAAAAGTCCGTTTCACCAAGTATGTTACATCTATGATAGGTTTCCTGGCTGGGGAGAGACAAACCTCCCATTTCCTGGTATTCCTTTCCTTTGTTTTGCCAAGTTTCTGAATTAAATATTATAGCCCTCTCTCCCACGAAGTTCGTGCAGTCTACCCAAATGTCTACCACACTGCTTTCAGAGTACATCCTACCAGGTCAGGTCCCAACCTAATAACTTTCTAACACTCCAGTAATTCCATTTGCAGAGCTTTATGGGTTTAAAAGCAATGCTATTCCTGCACAGAGTTACCCCAACTATTTCCTACAGCGCAGGGACTGTAAGGTCACAGAGCGACTGAGCCTACCCTTGTTTCATAAGCAGCTCCCTTCAACAGCTGTAATATCTGGGACAAGTGTTCGGAGAGTGTCATTTGGCCTCACTGAGTGATTCATTGTATACTGGAAAACTGCTCTGCGTTCTTCTGGATGCCTTTGCCGCATAGACAGGACAAAGCCCCATTTAGCGGGAAGCCTGGCATAGTAGCTCATTATTCACCTGCCACGGCAGTCACAATATTGTGAGGGCTTCTAGACAATGGTTAAAATTTCTACCTACTTCTTATGGGAACACACTCCATTTTCTACCTTTGTATCCCAAGGAACAGAAGCTGCGTACAGACAGAGAATAGGGAAATGGGAGTCTGTTTGTGGTGCAGTAAAAGAAAAATAAATTGCCATAGTGCTCTACGAACTGCCACGGTATGCTCAAGGCTCTATGATCCTGCCTCAGCACCAATAATATATACTTCAGAGGGAGAGAGAGAATGGGGAGGGAGGGAGAGGAGGGAGAGGAGGGAGAGGAGGGAAAGAAAAGGGAAAAGGGAAAGGGAAAAGGGAAAAGGGAAAAGGGAAAAGGGAAAAGGGAAAAGGGAAAAGGGAAAAGGGAGGAAGAGAGAGAGAAGAGGAGGTAGGGAAGAGATGGAAACAAGCTACTCAGCCATCTCTAACCTCTAACTGAGCCTGTGCCCAGTGCTCCTGCCCTGCTCCACAGCCCTGGAGCTCAGCCTCCCCCCACTGACACCCACAGCCCTGCCATGGGGACCCCCCTGCCT
Organism: Athene noctua; assembly: GCF_965140245.1. Classification (NCBI taxonomy): domain Eukaryota; kingdom Metazoa; phylum Chordata; class Aves; order Strigiformes; family Strigidae; genus Athene; species Athene noctua. Next base: position 23,467,452 of record NC_134044.1, read on the forward strand.
TCCCCCTCCACCTAACCACTCACTGGGTCAGCTGCAGCCACTCTCTCTGTGCTGCAGAAAGTTCCTTCAAAGCCAGCTCTTGCAGAAGAAGTAACCCAGATCTGTAAATCTGTTTCTTACATCCAGTGCTGTAGCTTTTGCTGTTTGATTTTGGGATAAATATGTTTTAAATGCCACGCTGAAGTAAACACTCTCACTCCAAAAGTGCTACGTTTAACAGCTGGGTTTTTCCTAAAGTATATTTTTTTCTCAGAGCAGTAATAATTCAATAAAACTAAGAGGTGGCTTTAACAGTTTTCCTCTCAAATGTGTGTCCTGTAATACACTGCTGCACAGGGATATCCTCAGCGCTCTTGTGAAGGCTTTTAGCGGAGAAAGATTTCTACCTCAGCAGGGAAGTAAACAGTATCAGCAGGCTCTAGAGCAATACCCTAAATGGCACCTGCATTTAATTTCTACATAGTCCTTACAGCACTTTTTGCCTTTGTTTTGGTTGCCACCTCCTCTTTCGTCAAACTCATCACTGTCACATTTACAGAAGGCACATATTACACCGCAGCATATATTCTAGTTACATTCCCTTACTGCATGTCTGTGCTGAAAAAAAATATCATAAAAAGGTATTTGGGAAACAAATGCTTCAAAAAACCATGCTGCATCCCTGTGGAGATTGCCACCTACTTCTTATTAAGCCAAAGCATGCCATATGTTTTAAGGGCTTTTAACCTTCTTTCTTGTACAGTTCTGTACTTGAAATGGTGCTGCTGGTTCTGCTGCCGTAGGATGTGCTTTTGGCTGGGGGGAAGGATAGGAAGGGAGAAAGAGCAGGAAGGCATAGAGATTTTACAGCCAAAGGGGATGCCTGTCTAATATAACCCACAACTACTTCTCTGCCTGAGAGAGTATTCACTGCAATAAACCTGTGCTGGCAGTTGCGCCGAGGAGATACCTGCTGCCTCCCTGTAACACGGGGGTTTCCCCACTCCAGACCAGAGACTCAGCAAAATGTAACGATCCATTTAAAAATCCCCTGGGGAAAAGTGTATGCACCTTTCCTTCTGTGTCATCCCAGAAAGCTGAATCAGACCCAAGAGCCATCATGGGTCCAGGATAAGGGCAGGCTGTACCCTTGCAGTGACAGAGCATCACTGTCGCACCAATGCTCACACGTATTTGTAGATCACAAACCTCACCGTATTTCATGCCATTCCTTAAGCCTCCTGAAGCCAATGGCTACATGAAAACTTCCACTAATATATTTCCAAGCTCTGTGATTGCTGAAAATGGCTTGAAAAGGTGAAGCCAAAAATTTGGGAAAAAAGAGGCAAATTAAAGCAGCTCAAGGTATTTCGCTCAACCTCAGACAGGGGGCAAGGTGAGGGCAGCAAGTCATTTCTGTCTTCCTATTCTTACAATGGAGGAAAAAAAAATCAATTTATTAGTGTATTTTGCTTTAATTAATAAGAATAACATCTACATAACCCTTTTGTCATCCTGAGTTATAATTAATATCACAATAAACCCACACAAGCATTAAAATAATACATGTATTATGCTCTTTGGAATGTTTATTCCACATGAACACCAATATATGCATTAGGTGCAATGCTAATTAGAATTTGCACTGCTGTACTGTCTGATACTTTAAAGCTTTACACCAGACTAATGCTTAATTGTGGAAGATCAAGTAGATAATTCTTACTGTAGCTTTCTTAATCCAATGTTAATGCAATCTGTAAGGAAATGTAACAGCCTCTCCTTCAGTACGCCACGCCAGAATTTATGTGAACACACAGTACTATTCAGGCAACAGTGAACACAGGAAAAATTATAAATTTGTTTGGAAAAAAACAGTCTGAAATTTATTTTTGGATTATAAATAATGCAAATGAGTATACTTTAAAAGTGAATTTTCTGCTGTGAGAAAGATGATGGGATCCTACAGAACATTACTATAGAAATCTACAGAATTTAATAGTTCAATATGTCACTTTAAAGGCTTCTTAAAAAAATCCTTCTGCCTCTACCGCAGCAGATAGCTTTTCTGCTAATCACATAAAGTCTCAAGTAAATCCCTTTGATTTCAAAGGGATGAAGATTTCACCCTCTTTTTTTGTGGTAGTTTACAGGAGTTTTTCTGAAAGCAGCCATAAAGAGACTTTTTCTTATTTCTGTATAAACATGCATTTCCCTGTTCTTCCTCAGAAACACCTCCTGATAGATTTTTCATGTGGTTATCAGATTTACAGGACCTCTGGGGACTCTTTGCCTGTATTAATCCCAAGAAACTATATTAAAATAACATTAAGGTTGCTGAGTCAAAGACTGGGAGGTTAGGAAACACCAGAATTAAGTTAAACTAATCTAATTTGGCTTCTTATGCAAATGCCTTATGAAACAGTCTACAGTCTTATAATTACATGCTCTCATCTACCCCATGGCTGCTTCAGAGCAAGGGGGAACACCAGTCCTCCATCAAACAGCTGCAACAACTTTCTTTGCAAGACAAAATAGTGCATTTCTACCTTCTCATGGCAAGCAGCTACGAGGTCTTCACTGAGTTTTTCCCTCAAAATTCAGCCTGAAGCTGAGACCAGCATAGATAATTTTAATTGCTCAAACTTAATTAAGAGAAACTAAGAAAAACAAACAAATGGGTAAAGCAACTCTATCTACATGCCCAGATGCAGCGGGGATGTGATGTCATTGAGTCTGCCATGAGTGAAAGCTACTTCACAAAGCACCCTGGGCTTAAAGGTGTCGCTTTTAAAAAAAAATTAAAAATAATAATACAGCTGTATAGCATCGATACAGTATGTTCCATGGTGTATCATGAATTATTAATTGTTTTGGAAGTGTAAATATTTATGGTGATTGTTCCACTCCAGCCTTTACGTTACGGTTTGCTGCTACCGACACTTCAGCTTCAGTCGAATTTTCCACTTTAAATGACAACTTATTTTTGCAGTGCTTCTGCCATAACATGCATTGTGATTTAGGACCAAAATTTTAATTCTAAAAAGAAATATGAAGAGGCAGAGTCAGTTTAAAGATGACCTGCAGGGGGAAGAAAAGAAACAAATAGGGTGTGCTCTTTTTTCCTTCTGTTATATATGAAGAAAGTTTCCTTTGGTTTTCAAAACAGTTTCAAAATACAGAAGCTCCTCTTGTTGTTTTTCACATTAGAAATGTGGGCCAGGAAAAGCCTACCGAAGCCAGGAAGTGAGAAATTTTATCAACTCAGAGGCAGAGAGTCAAATTTAGCTTTTGAAAGGGAGAATACTAAGAAAGAAAAATATTTTAGATAACTGAAGTCCTATTCTCTTACTTAAAGGTAGACCCCCCCCAATGTAGATGAGGTAATTTTTCCTGACCCCTAAGACCCCTGGAACCTCTGGGATTAGCTAAATCAAATACCTCCCTCTGCCCAAGATAAGCAAAAATAAATTTAAGAAGATTAAATTTCCAAACCTTTCAATGTTTTTTATAGATGTGAAGAAAATTACTGTCCATTTCTTCTCTTTTTTTTTTCCAAATCGTATGTATAATTACTTTTTATATCAGGCACTTCAGTCAACATACCTGAAAATACCAAAATAAAACCACTAAAAAGTACATGTATACTAATACATCATTCTAACTACGTAATTACAGCATGCATTTGTGTTGATATAAAATACCTGCTGGCCCCACTGATGGTAAAACACCATTACAGCTGGTCGGGAAATTCTCTCTTCCCCTTCCCTGCAGCTGCTACACAGAAGTGAGCAGTTTTTGCTTTCCCTGAAAAATACAGTGTACCATCAACTATAGTCCAGAACGGGACAGAGGATGTGGACGACTGATACAACATGGCAGAATCACTTCTGAAGGCTGGACTGTAATTCACAATGCTGCATTGCTATTAAATTTTCATAGTAATACAGGATTAAATAGGAGGGGTCTTTTTTCCTTCTTTTTTTTTTTTTTTTAAATTTAAGAACTTTGCACATCTTTATTCCTAGAACTATCCATGATGTTCCATAAAGTAGCAAGGGCTTTTCAAATCTAATTACTATGTTTTTCTGACTGTTCTACTTTATGCTTTTCTGTCAGTCTGAGGAATGAAAATGAAGAAATCGGTCCACTTTGATTTCAGTTGGGTCCAAGTTAATTTTCATCTCAGACAACCCTGTGTTATTGCACGACAGAGTATCTGAGATACAGAAATCTGAAGAATTGTAGTTTAATGAATATTAATAGGATTGAAAATCCATAAAATGTGCTCCTGGCTTTTATTTTTATATTGCTTTGATTTAAAAAACGTAAAAATTCATCTTAATTTCATCTAGCAATGGTTCTTTAATAAACACATATTTCCTGTATCACCATTTTGCCATTGTTTTCAGCTACTACAAGCCTAACTCCCAAACACAAAGTAATCAGCAGGTTACTACAGGTTTGTCTTACAATTATTTAATCTGAATACCATTTCATTAAATTATATAACACAGTTTCTTCCTTCCTGCTTAAAACAAACAAACAAACAAACAAAACCACAAACAAACAAAACAAAACAACAAAGGAGAGAAAGAAAATCTACATCTGCCTCCTGAAACTGTTAGGTACCAGAGCTTTTAGCTACTATACTGCACTTGGAGGAGAATTTTGCTGCTATAGATTCCACCATATGCACAAGGACACAGATGTACCCAAGAATGCAGAGTCATATCAGCAACATATTCAATTTAAAAACTGCAAGCATTTTTTAATTGTAGAAACCAATAAAACATATTCCCAAAATGGAAAATGCCTGAAAGATTGGGGGGTGGGGGTGGGAGTGTCTCTTTTTTTATTTATACAAAACCAAAGTTTTTAATCAGTAAGAGTGAGTGTTCTTTCACTATTCACAAGAAAGGAGGGCAAGATCACGTCAGAACATGGATTACATCAGACTGGTAGCAAGATAACGTCAATTAGGGATCAGATTTTTGCTAATTCAGGTCTCTGTTTTATTACTCTGAGGAATTACTCTGATTCAGTAAAAGAGAGCAAAACAATAAAGCAGTTCAGCCCTGCCTACCACAGACCATAAAATGAGTATGGCTATTGAAAAGCCACGCTCACAGAAACACTGGCATTAATGCAGTTGTTACAGTATTCCACACAATCTAAACTCCCTTTAAGTAATTTCTGGATCATTAAGATAACATAGAAAACTTAAACTAAGTACAATAATTTTGTCGCATCTGCTGCCAGAACAAATGATACGATGACTCCAAGAAAGACATAAAAGTAATTTTAATTATCTCTTCTTTGAAGGAGGCATTGGCTCAAGCCAGACAGTCGGGATCCAAATCGGAATTATTGCAAAGCTCAAGGTGAACCCCAGATGTGTTGTTAAGTCCCTCTCTACTTTCAGTAAATTCAGTTATCAGAGTCATCAGCTCTTCTTATAAAACCGCTAAGGACTTAACATCTGCTTGAAGAGTCGGGAGTTGGGGCGTGTGGCTGGATCTGTGAAGTCTCGCACCAAAAGCAGATAACAAATAATAAACCCTTGCTCTGTGAAACAGCATTTCATCGGTGCCAGGTGCATACCCAGAAGATCAAAATAAGGTGTGGGCAGTGTTCACAGTTAGAGAAACGCTGCATTTTTCCCACTTTTCCAAACCGTAAGCATCATATGTACAATAGTTTGTTCTGTGGCTTCAGCATGTTTAATGATACAATTCAAATGTAAGTATAATTTTTCGTCGGGCTGTTTCCTAATTTTTTCAGCACTGCATGAATGCCTTTCTAAATACATGAAAATATAAAGCTGTACAGGTGATACACTAAAAATATAATTGAATCTGGTGCCTTCATAAAAGCAATTAGCAATCGCTCAAGTTGCAATAGATGACAGCCTCAAGAGGATTCCTGCCCTGGCAGGGAAGTAGCTGCAACTTATATTACAGTCAAATGTTCTGTTCTTTAATGCTATTTTGTTATAACAGGCAAGTACAAGGTTGCTGATTATGTATTCATTCCCATGTATAGCTTTTGGCTATCTTTTTGTCCACAGGCTTAGATGCATACACTCGGTGTCTGTACCTTAAAATATTCCCTCTTAAAGTTAGTGAAAAGAAAGTTACAGTAAATAAGCAAATAAATGCAACTGCCTGTAGAGGAGGCCAACAGCAATGTCTTTTTAGCTCAGGGAGAAAGTAGACGACCATACAAATATTTGTCGTGCAGAATTCACACAGTGACTACAATTATGCCTGTTTAACAACATTATAACTAGACTTACAGACATTTTACAACCACTTTAAACTGCCAAAGCAACATCCAGGGGGCTTTACGGTCCCTAGAAGTCATCCTTCCAGTTTCAGCAAACTACAGGACAAATCCTGCTCCTGTAACAGTAAATGGCATTGTTACCACCAGGCAAGTCTTTAAATCAGTGCCTACCTTGCACTACCCCTGGAAAAGCCCCGTGTTCCACAACTGCTCTCCTTAAGAGCACACTTAAGTGAGGGCCTTAAATACCTGCGGATGGAGTCTCTGAATGTACTCTGCAGCTCTTCACCAAGATGAACAGCATTTGATCAAAAAAGAAGTGATGCTTGAATATGTGGTCAGAAGTGATTCAGAGCAGCCCTTCACACTGACCAGAACAAGGTGAGACAGTATGGCACCCAGACACATTTTTTTCAAGGCAAAAAATTCTATTTTTTTTAACACTTTTTTTTTTGTCACGCTATGGTTGATTACTCTATCATAGATTATGCCATTTCATTATTTCAAGCGATCTCCATAGCAGCATTTGTACCACACAACTGTACACTACTACACAATGTAACACAATGTGTTGTTATACCATAACAAAGCCACTGGGAAATAACATCAACATCTGTGGATTTCTGTAAGCTAAGTCTAGCCTATTCACCTCTGGTTACACCGTGTTGTTTAGATACACTTTTCTCTTTGTGCTCATCCCTTCATGCATCTAAAAATAAAATGATATTGGAATAGGAAGGAGAAAATCATAAAGGCTCTAGATGAGGTTAAGGGGCTGAGTTCAAAAAACAGCTTCAGTGGGCGTTTGCCATCACGCTGCTGCCTCTAGAAGGGACAGAAATACAGTGGCTACTCTCAGTGGCCCAAAGCAAGCCCTGTGCTAAAGGCTGAATGTGTCATTAAATCCTCTGAAGGGGCCATTTCCCATTGTTTCATTTGACTTATGGAAACAATCACTAACTGGCTGACACATGGACACATGAACATGGTGGAGGGAGAGATCTGTTCCATCATGTTGGTCTCCATTTGAAACGTGCACTTGCCTCTGCCACCCCTTGAGTTAAATGATTATATTCAGGAGCTGAAAGAGCACCACTAAGACGCTGAGTGGTAAACACACAAATCAGGTCAATCCTTTTGCTTTCCTTGTAATCCCTGTACGTTATTTGTTACGGGCTTTTACTGCTGCCTCCTTCTCCTCTTTGGGCGCTCTGTGCACGCATCCAAGCGCTCTTGCTCTCCTTCTCCTTCACACCACGTATTATGGCAATCCCTTCTTATCAAAACTCCTGTATTCTGCACTACTTTACTACATCCACTGGCTTTATATCTTCACCTCTGTTGTCTTTTCTTCACTGTAAATTCTCTAGAGCAGGGAACTTGTTTTCTCCAAGTTTGTACTAAAGCCTGTAAATTTATGGCACTCTAGGAATGTTTGATAACAGCACGTAAATAATTAATAAAAGCTGCAGCAACCATTTCTTTCTTCCTATTTGGATGCTGTAAGGCAGCAAGACAAGTGGGAGGCAGAAAATATTTCATGGGCTAAGATAAGATGTGATTCTTACCCCTATGGGGGGGAACTGACCGACAAATACTTGCACTTAGGACAGATCAGGATTAAGTTGTGAGAGAATTAAAGACAAGAAGCGTTGCTTCAGCTACATGAACCATAAAAGCAGCCCAGAAGCATCATAAACAGCCCAGTCCAAAAAAATAAAAATGATAAAAAGAATGGGATGTTTTAATTTCAGCTTCACAAAGAGATCGGTATCTTTCCCACTGTGTGTAACTTTGCAGAAGTCCACTCTTTTGTCCTAGTTTCTCCATCTTCAGTGGAAAAGAAAAAATTAAAGGATATAGTGGTAAATGAACAGCTTGAGATTTTGTAGCCTTAAAGGGGTAGCAAATGTTTCTAAAATGAAAAAAATAATGGAGGTGAAAACATGAAATAAAAACAAATCAGACACAATAAGACTATGAGAGCAGGAAACAAAAAAGTACAGAAAAAGGTAAAAAGCAATGTATTATTATAGGAGAGGCTATGATACTTGACAGGTATGAAATTACTTCCAAAAAAATAAGAACAGAGAAAAAAAAAGAACAAAAATAAAAGATATTTATGTATCTCAGGCAAAATTTTCAAAATCTACCAAACACTGAAATCCCCTCTATCTGTCACCAAGCTTATGTCTGTTCATCTTTTAGAGATGGGAATTTGGGCCTGGTCTTGTAAAATTTGATTTGAATTTCATGACTGACTTTTATGTGGCCACGAATTTAACCACCTAGTGCAAATGGGTACAGGTGCTTTCCACTGGAGCACAATGGAAAGGACTTTATGGATTTTTGTGCCTTCAAAATAATCAATAATGTAATCCTGACGTTTATGTCAGTTTTGCCACTAAATTTCCCAGTTTATGAAAGCAATCAAGTACTTTGGCACCAAAGAATAGTAACTGCACTCAAAGAAATTCGAACCTGAAAAGTGCAGGGACAAAACCAGAAGCCACTATGTCTAGCACTGAATGTTTTATCAGGCAAAACATCATAAAAACACAGCAAAAAGGGGCAGTAAATTACTTGATTTTAGTGCAGTGAAGTCTTAAAAATTAGTTCTCTTTTAGAACAGAGACATAATGACTAGCTTCTGAATAGATATTGGCACAGCAGGGCACACAAAAGCCCTGATTAGCTGCTGTATGATGGAATATTTAGTTAATATTTGTTCTATTTTGGTGTTGATTTCTGACCTTTCCTCTTTGACTTTAATTGGTCAAAATCCAAACCTTTTTGAATTTTTTTTAATACCAGATAACTGTTTCTAAATCACCAGAATATCAGGTCACATGCTCCCAATAAAGATGAGAAAAAAGGCACTTCACAGTTTTTTCTGTCACTTTTCCAACTTCAGCTAGTTCTGAAGTAGCAAGAAACATTCATAACAGTTGCAACATCACTTGCGATGCAACAGTTCTGGAACCAGTTTTAGGGAAAGAATAAAACCCCAGATGAACCATTATATGTCAAACCTGATTCTGATGTCCTTCACCTTCCTTGAAAACAAGCAGGTATACTGCAGTTGCAAACCTGTACCTCTGTTCCAGTATTCAGTAAGAAAAGAATATGATACAATCTTGCTCTAGATTTTAATATTAGACAAAACCATCAGAAGCTTTTTTTTTGTTAACTCCTAAACCAGTGATAATCCTGAATTTTTTTCACCTCTTTGTATTTACAGTTAATAATATTGGAAAATATTTCATGATATTTCAGAGCTCTAGCTGCTGTTGTAACGCTGTATGAGAGCCTCCTCACTGATTGATTTACGTCCACAAGTCCTCTTCCAAGAGCTTCCTTCCCAAATTAAACATGCTAATGATTTTCTATGCAAAATTTAACAACCTAATAGGCTGAACAAGTCAAATGAAAATACACTAATTCTTGCCTTTGATGTATACTATTCTGCCAATTCTCTCATGAAAACAGTATATTAGCATTAGCTGGAGTACTTACTAAAATATGTATTAATAAAGAAAAGCTCATATATATACGCACACACACACGTTAAGAAAACGACACTGCAGGCTGTAGAAAACACAACTTCAATGTGTAGGATTGACACAAACGGCTATTATACACTAGAAAACCATTTTCACAGGAGCCCTGAAAACAGGCTACTAAAGCATGAATCACAATCCTTTATCTGAATTAGCTAGTGTTGGTCCATACCACTAGGTTTATGCAATAAAAGTAGTCAAAATAATAAATACTGAATGATATGAGAGAGATAATAAAAGGCTGGTGAGAGACCAGAAGGCTTCCTGCCTAACCCCCGAGGTCTAAAATGAGCTCCCCCAAGAAACTGCCCAATTGCTTTATGAAATAAAGATTTCCACGTTCGTGGATTTTTACACCTAGAGTACAAGCAGTAATGTGTTTTCGCCTATGACAAGCATCACAGAGAGCGCTTTACTGTAGAAATTGGTTTATTCTGTTCTCCAGCCCAGTTCTGAGTGCGAGGCTTGGTGCCACCGTAGACTTAACGCATGGAAATAAAACAGAGGCAAAGAAACAATAAGAGAGTATAAATATTCTCTAAAGAAATACAGTGACACAAGATTACTTTCTATTGCTTTGTCTTTAAGAGGTTGCTCATAATGATTTGATAATCTAATCTAATTGATCTCTCCAAGTATTTCTACGGCTCTAATCACTGTAGTATCTGATTAGTGGAACAGATCCATACTTTATCTCCACATGTAAAAACTAAATCTATACTTGAAATAGAGTCACACAAGTTCACCAGAGGGAGAGGACCAGATGCTCCTTGGACAGGGGAGAAGGCAGCGAATAGGAAAAAGCGAGAGAGGTCAAGAATGACTGGAAAGGGACAATTGGCTTTGTGTCAAATCATCCCTCTGCAACCAAGCTCTGTTTAAACAGCACATTTCTGGGGTTACAGAAGTAAAGCAGGAATGTGACATAACTAATGGGGGCAGAACCAAAAATGAGCTACAGTCTACAGCCTGCTCTCCTTCAAACTGTCTTTTTCACAAGCATAAAGTAAATGTAATTATTATTATCGTTTCTTTGTTCTCTTCCAGGCTAGCACTTCATCAGCCTGAAAATTATGACATTTCCTGAATGTGTTTCAATGGCTTCTTAACCTTTCTAGTTCCTGAGTGCCGGTACAATGTCATGCTGTACTTAAAGGTTTCAGCAGTGAAGAGGTTAACACCCCAAATTGCTAATAATAACAACAGTATTCACTGAGCCAGATAATCACTCACACAGAATTTCAATCCAAAGTCACTTAAAATTCAAAAGAAACTGCTGTATTTCTTGAAGGAAGTGACAGCATTTAGAAGGATATTCATAATTCAAACAACAGGCCAAAATCCGACTTACCGCTGAGTTCATCTATTTTTAATTGAGTCATATTAAGGGCTAGGTTTTGCTCTACCTTAGGTCCAACCTATTTTGTGACATGTGCTCTACCACAGGCCCATGTGCTGGACACAGAGGCGTGACAGCCAGACCACTTGCACAGTTCAACTATCAAGCATGGAAGGGATATGGAGCATTTCTGGTAAATTTTTTTTTTTCTTCCTATCTCGTTTGACTGCTGCTTGTTTGTTGTGCTGATACTCAGCCAAACTACCTTGTAGTTGAGTATGTCAAAGCTCTGGGCAGAAAAACAGCAACTAATGTATGTTAGCTAACTCTGGAGAGAAAAAGAGTTTCTGCCACTTAAAACTGCAGGGTGGAATTGTGCACTGCCTTCTTCTTGGCCTTATTTTGCCTAAAGGGAAAGAGCCTTTTAATCCTATTTCTATGCTTGGTTTGCACACTGCCTGGCAGCATACACCTGCTTCAACGTGTGTGTCAGGAGTTGCTTTTGCTGTCAAACCCTCTTCCTGCTTCTTTCAGCGAATCTTCTGTCTCCCAGCTCACCTCTGCAAGCGAACGGCCCTCTCACGCCTAAGCACATTTCGGCAGCCATCTTTCAAAGATGTCAGGAAAAGAAACAAAAATCAGCCTGTCACAACCACATGACTATTTCACAGTTCAAGGGGCAATGTTCTCTTTCACATGTGAACGACACAGAATATAACGCACACAGAAGGGAACGTGAGGCATGTCTGCTAACAGGCCCGGATTCAGGATGGGGGGACATTCACTGTGACCTCTTCAGCAATCATCCGTGTCTCTATAAAACTCAAGCAGCCATTTCCCGTGATTTGGTATCATAACGTGCTTTTGGCCAAGTGGTACCTTCAATACTTGAACTGCAACTGCAACACTGCAAGAATTGCCAGTTAATCAAGGGTTTCATGGCACTTTAAAGGAAAGACAATCGATGCATCTTTTGTTTCTTCCTTTATGTGAGACTTCATCTATGGAGACTTCATATAAATGAGACTGCAGGTGCTTCGGCACTTAAGTATAGCAATTATTTTTTGTTTCAATAGTTATTGTTTCCAGCAAAAGTAATCCGTTTGTCATTAACAAATGGCTCAGTTAATGACTGAAAAGTGTAGAAAACAAACTTAATTCTCTTTCCTGTTCCACATAGCACAGCTGTTAATTGATTCATATGGAGAGCTACTTCGTCTGAGTTCAGCATCATAGAGAAACAAGGACTAAGATTTTAAAATATAAATTTACAGCCCGATCATTTCTTGTGAAATTTCCCGAAATAAACCTGCCTCTACAACAGCCATATACAGCAATATTTCATGGATCTAAAGTGCTATAAGGACCATGGGGCACTATCATTAACAAAAGCAGCCTCAGAGTAGGCAAATGTGCAAAATTTAGCTTCTGTTTGGCTCGTGTAAGTATCTTGGATCTGGCCTTCAGCAACTAAGTTCAGATTTTGTAAAAAGTCCAAAATCTTTTTGGCACTTTAAAATAAATATGTAAACATATGAATCAATATCAGTTTTGCAATCAAGTAAGACAAATTCTACGAGCTTTCCTTTGAACTTTCAAATCTGTTTAGGACTATACATATACATCTATACATAGATGAATGCATGTTTCATATTCCCTTGCCACTGGGTCCATCTTGTTAAAGTTACGGCTTTAAGAATGAGAGTTCTCAGAGACTAAGTTCTCATTGGTTCAGCTAGATCCATCTGGTAAATGGTACGTTCTCTTCACCTTTTCACGATGTTAATACTAATATATTAAAGACTGAAAAGCAAAGAGTAGCGTTGGCAGAACCAAAAAAAAAATCCCTGCCAGGGCACTGGAAGGGAGCTTGACAGCAACAATGGTGCTCAGCCACTGGTTAAAGGGCAGTAAATCCTCAGAAAAGCACCGCAGCTGTATGAGAAAATCGGTTCTTGGCGTTGGCTGCTTCCCCAAGGAACCTTGACACAAGATCTTACAAACAGGGAGCTCTTCTCCAGGCCATGGATGGATGGGATGGTCTTTCTTCAGTATGGGGCACAGTAAGACATTTTTGCTACCTCCAGGACCTCTTGCCTCGTGGAGCTTTGTTGCCACCCTCTTGTGGGATATTAAAATGCTGCGTTAGGTTAGACCCTGCAAACCCTCTTTAATCAGGCTTGAGCAAAAATGAGCTGACGTGAATTAAGCGAATTAAACAGAAGGTTTGTCTAACCTGCCTAAATGCATCTGAAGTAACTGAGAAGAATGTGCATGAGTCATTCCCCTAACAAAACTGGGAGCAAAGACTGAAGGAGGAGCCCCAGCTGGTAAGTGGGAGGTAGGCAGCCGGGTGCAAGAGAGATGGGAGGCCCCTCCAGCTGGTTTGTACATGGCTCCAGTCTGCCCAGAGCCTCAGCCCCACAGTGGGGTGCTGTCTTTAGAAGCAAAACTGAGGCGGATGTCATGGTAAGGGTGGCTGCATGGCTGCCAGTCATGCCATAGTTACACTGCTGTACACCCAACCCTTAAGAACACACTATATTAGATAGAAAAAAAAAACAGAATGATAAAATAAGACTAAAAATTATATATGTCTTACTGCCATTTTCAATGATTTTTAAAATTAACTGAAGGGAGAGAAGAGAAATCATCTGTACGCTACAGAAGGTTGACACAAAAGAGGATGAGAAATCTGTGAGCCTGAGGTTTAGGTAGATTCGGGCATATGTTACCCTTGCCTGTCATTCCGCGCCCACTCTGGAGGAGAGAAAGGGAGACACTCCATAGGGTTCCTCTGCATCCATGCTGCTTCGTCCACCTCCTGTGCTTGGAGCATCACATGGATCTGTACTACAAGAGGAATATTTTTTTCTCTTTCCCCAACACCTAGAGTTGCACCACTTGGACATTCCAATATATAAGCAGATCATTGAAACTCAGTACGTAATGAAAACCTCCTTATATTTAGGTTGAGTTTTTTCATCATCTTGAACCAACTGTTGGATAGGTTTTTCCCTCTATATAGAAGAAGTATGTCTAAGTACAGACTGTGCTTGCACGTAGACCCTATTTGCTCTGGGTTGAGTCTCCAAGAAAGATTCAGCAAGCTGTGCAATCTTCTTACACAATACACCTTTCTATTAAAAATCTACAGACAGTTTTTAGGTGTAAGAACACAGAGAACAGAAAGTAAAGACAGAAAGGCAATAGAGATAAATCCTTTTCCATGAGCTCTGTGAAATCTTTTCTCAAAATAACTTCGGAGGGGTTTTACTGCCAGTTCATAATGTGGATGAATCACTTCTGATATTTCTGATAAAACAATGTTCAAAACTTCAAAATCACTTCCAATTCATTTATGCCACCATTTAATTAGGGCTTCTGCAACATGTTACAAGGACGTCATTATCCCCTATAATTGTATAATAATTACAATTTTTAATGAAATAATTGCAAGTACACTAGATGTGTAGATATAATTATGGTAATTACATAAATACCTGATTTTCAGCTAATAATTAAAGAAGGCCTTTAAAATAAGGGTGAAATTTAATAAATGGAAGTTTTCCAGAAAACAAATACAAATAATAAATGACTGTCTCTCTCCTATAGATTTCACCTCACTAGATTATCTCTATATTATACATATATGATTTTCCACATGTTATAAAATAAGGTTGAAAAAAATTATTTAAACAAATATTAAATCATACCAAGAGACCTCAATACGTTGCTTCTGCAGGGCCTGATCCAAAGCCACTGACATTAATGTAGCTCAAACCTATTAATCCTATGATAGCTCAGCGTCTCAGAAGACACTGAATTGTAAGTTACCATCGGGAGAAGGAAGACATCCCATGGCAGGAGACTGCAATTAGATGATCTTGAAGGTCCTTTCCAGCCCAAACCATTCTATGATTCTATGTGAGCAGCACCCACAACAGCATACAAACTCTATTCCAACTCCTCTGCAACCTAAAGGGACACGTTCTGGACCACCATAAGATACCTGGGCAAAAACCTGCATGCGGAGGAGTCCCTGACAGCTGGTGCAGGACTGCGAGCCTTCCTTCAGAGCACAGCCCTCCAGCACAGCCGCTGCTAAAGCTTACCACTCATACTGGCCATGATCTTCTCCCAAAATGTGTCTTTTTGGTCAAACCTACTGGCGATACCCCTGCTAACACAGAAACCCTGTAGAGGATTCAGTGTCCCTCTGTCCACCTTGGTGGACAGACCTTTACAAGGCAACAGTATTTCAATAAAGAAACTTCTTCCAGAGCTTTATCAGCTGAAGACCCAGAGATTCTTCAGCCAGGTAATTTTCCTTCTCTTCAAACACATTCCTTACTATGTGTTTACTGTACCATTAACATGAATAGGAAAGGCAAAAGCCATCCTCACTAAAACAAGCACACAGAAAACTCTACCAGGGCAGATTCCGATTACTGCTCTGATAGCATAAAGGGACATTAAAGGAATTCCCACGGCAGAGGAATTAGCAACATGATTTACTGTTGCTGCTGAAATGTTTCAAAACACTTTGGCAAAACTCTGGAAGGGAAAATCAGCTGCAGCACCTGCACTGTGCCATTTCCATGCGTCTTGCAATTTCTGCATTCACTTAGAGCAGCTCTGAGGTGGCTCTGATTCTGGCCAGAGGCCACCCTAGTGCCGACAACGTGTTAGAATACAGGTGCAAACACGGCTAAAAGTCAGCTTTGTCCCACTTCCCTTAGCCTTGTATTATTCAGCGCTGCTTCTTTTTAGGATAAATCTTCATTATTACATGCATGTGAGAGGAAAATAAGAGATATTAATATTAAAACAGAAGGAAATGGTTTGATATCCCAAAAACAAATCTCATTTATGTTAAGCTCATTAAAGCAGTTGGGTTCTGAAAGCAGAGTATAATTAATAATACTATACATATCAAAGCAGAAAAGGCCTGTAAATTTGACAACATAAAGTAAGTAAAAATGAAGACAGCTAAAGAATTATAAGTGAAAAGAATTTGAAAAATAAACCCTGAAATTATACTGGAGAAATATTCAATTTATAAGCAGATTATTAACATTATAATTGAGGTGATCCTTAAGAATGGTTTGACACACGTAAGCATCATGTTTCAAGCTTCAAAAAATACGCTAAGAATACTAAAAATATTTGTATCCGTGTGTATTACAAAGAAACAAAGAAGTGAAGAGCAAGAATACAGAGAAGAGCAAATGAATAACAACACAATACAGGGAAAAAAATTACCAAAAAAGCAAGCAGAGAATAATAGTTATCCAAAAGCCGTATTAGTTACTCAAATGTTCCTCCTGAAAATGTACAAATGTACTTATATAGTTATTTCTTTTATAATATTTGTCCATTCTGGCTTTAAACAATAAATTAGAAACTAGCAGATTGAAAGGAAACAACCTCACAGTTGTTTACTGAGTACAACTGGTCCCACCCGAGAAAGGCCAGGGGAAGAAGAACAAACCAGTTTTATCTGACTTCGTATTATCAGGGTAACACTACTATTTTAGAGCCTGTGTGTGGGAGGATGTAGAAGATGAAAGGCAAGCAGTAAAATAATGGACAAGGACTGAAATTAGATCAGAATTTAAGACCTGTTAGAGCTATAAGCACTGTCAAGGTATATGAATAAAGCAATGACAGCACGACAACTGTGTGGTCAGCAAGAGCTCAGAGCCTCAACAACCAGATATTTACAGAGGACTTTGACCAGTGTTGATGGAATTTAAGATGACTGGAGTCTTAAAATGCAGTCTGCAAAGTTTTCTATTTTCAAGCATTGGCTCACCCAGAAAGAGGACCATAGAAAGTACATCAGAGTTTAAGCATTTTATTTTATTTCAAATATGACATAAAACCTACTGCACATCTTTGAAAAACGCTGCTAACTGACACTAACAGCTTTAGATTGTGAAAGGATGAAAAGGTCTGTACAAGACAATGTTTGCTTCATTATCTTCTTCCATGTATTACTAGTATAATAGAGGATGCTGCAGTGGTATCTGAGGAATGAACAGCAGGAATACAGCGCTTCAAAAAGGAATAGCAAAACAGACCAATCTTGGTGTCAGTGCACAGCACCGGAGTGCAGGATTACGGACTCCATTTGTGCCTGCTGATACCACAGGGATGTATTTTGGCCTCGCGAGGCAAGAATGAGGATGAGGGCTCTTCAGTCAAGAGCCAGCAAGGGTGAATGGGGGCAAAACTTCAGATGTGTGCAGGCACCTACTGACACAAACATACTGGGGGCAAATAATTCAATATGAATTTTCAAAGGGGCCTAATGAAGAGGTACACTCTTTGTAACAGTTGATATACACCAAGATATGCACTAAGGTAGTTCTGTGGGCTTTGACATTCACTCTCAAATCACCATGAGCCCCGGTAGTGGTCTGCAAATGCATGTTCTTACCTACTGGCAGTGCAACGTGTATTGACATAGCTTGGTCTACAGTGATGGAGGCTCACACCTTAGATTTCATACTTTTCATTTATATGGCCATGGAGAAAGAATATTTCAATCATTTTTGACAATACACCATCTACAAGTCCATTACTTTGATATTATTTTCTACATTACGTATTTAGAAAAGAGAATCTTATAATCAATTGATAAATTTTGCCAGTGGAAATACACATTTTAACAGGTCTCAGCTTGTCCTTTTCTGATTGATTTCAGAGTCGAAACAGGTATACGGGAAGTTTATTTAATCAAGTCCGTAAGAATTGCACATGTTGCATTAATTTCTCTTTTCCAAAATTCGATCATAAGTAAACATTTCTAGGATAGTTAAATGGAGTATTGAAACACCCAACAGAAACACAGCGTAACAGTCTAAATTGGGCTCTTTTCATTTCTGCTTAGATTTGAAGAAAGTATTTCATATTGCTAAGCTTAAAATCCTTAAAGTCATCAGTGCCATTTACAAATCACAACTGATGTAACATATTCTTTATCAAAAAGAATGATCAAAGCAGGATGAGATTATAGCACTGTGATTTGTGTTTCATTTCCAAGAATATATTTGTATGTATGTATGTATAATATGTTCCTGTGCCTCCACAGTAACCACAGCCATAACCCAGAAAGTATGGTGTTGGGAGCTTTGCTCTGAAAATCAAGTAGCCTATTAGGGGGCATAAATATTAATAGAGCTGTCTAATCTTACACTCTCAAATAAGGTAGTTCAGATCATCATTCTTTGCATTTAAAATTTATTCACTGCACCGACTAGAATAAGAAACAGAATCCACAGGCAAAGAAGTCACTAATGTTGGGCAGTTTCTTAGCCACTGATAATTCCTGAACATAAAAGTACGGATCAAGTGATTTATTTCCTTATTCGACTCCCAATCCCTCTACAAATACTAATGTACCCAAAGCTGCATGTGCCCCATTCCATGACATTGAGTATATATCGTATTCTCTACAAAAAGTACACCTCCACACTTTCACATTCAGATGGCAATATGAAGGCTTTAGTACAGATCCCTAAGAAAGAGCACACTATCATCCCACGTGCAGAACACACAATGCCTTCTGTTTCTTTTAGTGGTCATATTAGTGATCATTTTCAAATTTTCTTTACGTAGTTGTCATCAAAGTAGGAAATTCATGGTGCAAACTTTTGCAACACAAAGAAATTAATACAGAATATTGAAAAAAAACACTGGCATGCAGCTACAGCAGGATGTACAGTCCTCCTAAGAGATAGTAAGTTATCTTGTCATTCTGGATGACAAGTAAAATATTTGTGCTTTGATTATAAAATAAAATACAGATCAGAAATCCCAAACAGCGTGCAATACTATTCAGGTATTCCCTAGAAATGATGCAAAAGTTTGTCAGGAAATACCATGCAATCGGCAATATGATTAACATCACTCCGTAAAATGTTACCTATAATATGACCTAGGTTCTATTAAAATTTAGAATTATGAAGTCTAGCCTCTAAAAAAACCCACAAATTAGATGCCTTTGCACAGGTTTTCTAAAACCAGTGCTAGCAAATAGAAAGGTTTCTGCTTGTATGCATACTCAGAACTCGTAACCTCTGCCCTTAACATACCTGAAGCCAAAGACATGAAAAGAGATGATCTTTCTTCATCTATTGAATCAGTAAATTGAAGATAAAGTAAACTGAAATACAGGCATCCATATATAGCAAAAAGAATACTATATTAACCCATTCCTTTTCACCCAGCTCGAGCCTATCATTTTGTACCTTCTGCGGTGCATATCCGAATCCCTCCGACAGGTGGTAATAGTTATAATGGTCGTTACTATCTTGAGCACGAGTCATGGATAAGAATTTCTTTCATTTCTACATCTATCTTCATCAGATTACTCCCTGTTCTTCAAAATTTTGAACTTTCTCATGCCTTTCAGATGACAATTTAGTAACCCACTTATTCATCAAATTCCATCTATTTCATGTAATAAGAATCAAACTATATATAATGACAGCATACGGTTGTTCGTTCAGTCACTTTAAATTAACGTATCCTCTATTAATTAAAAAGATGGTGTAAAACCCTGCCACTTATTTTCATATTTTCTCTTTCCAGTAATTTTCATCACTAAATGTAATGAAATGACTGCAACCTAAAAATCCAGCAAGAGGGAGAATACTGGGCCTTCCTTCTTTCTCACGTAAACCCAATGCTATTTCCAAGCTGCTACTGTTGCTGCTAAAATGCTGCGACTCTATTGCAACTTTGTTCTACAGCATGATTCCTTTTACTACTAGGTATGGGGGCAATCCAAGCCAAGGATAGTCTTGGGTTATATACAGATGAGTAGACCGTGAGTTACTCAGAGAACAGATTACTACAGCTATGCCAGCTGCCCAGGCTGAAGTCATTCAGGAGTTCTCTGTGCCTGTCAATGGGAAAAGGTAGGCTTCTGCTGCTTTTTATTGTGCTGTGTGTGCAATGAATTTAACTGGAAAGGCACCTACTGAATTTCAAAGAACAATAAACATGACTTTCTCATCTACTGGGCTCTCCCTCCCTTTATTTTTGCTATTTTCCTGATTTTTTCTTTTTAATATTCTCCCATAGGAAAAGATGCTTTCTGAGAACAATGATGGAGATCTGCATCTTTATTTATGACTTTGTGAATCAGCGTCTGGGTGATAGGAAGTGAAAGTTGCTCAGCTAATTACACATGCTTGATGAACTGCGTAATAACTGCTGCAGCACTGCACATTAATTGAATGCATATAAACGACAGCAGCTATTCTAACTTGAATGATGTGTGAAGAAGTGACGTTGCTCGCAGTACCCTGATTATCTTTGTTTCCAACTTTGGGAATCCAGCTTAAACAACTGCATTTTTACAGAACTGAGCAAACATTCCCTAACAGAAAGCATTAGAAGTTACCTCAAAGCCTGACACTTTAAAACCAAATTGCCTTAAGACACTGAAAGTGGATTTGGACGTCTAAAAAAGCATACATGGAAAAACTACAATTAACAATTAATAATTAACAACTAGCTACAACTAGCAGTCATTAGGAGCTGTAAGAGCAAAACCCTTGGAAAATAAGGCCACCTCCATTTAGCTGCAGAGATATCGCCTTAAAAACCTAATACAGAGTTTACAGAGTTGAGCTTTGCCCAACTCTAAACAATATCCTGCTATGACACTTTCCTAAAATGTATTTGTTCTGGTATAAAAGGGACATACAGCAACCGATATAAAAAAACATGGATTACAGCTAATGCAAGTCCACGCTACTCTTTCTTTACCCTAAGAAAGTATTCTAGATTCAAATGTAGTCCAGCTATTAAATAACACATTATTTTAAACAAAACAATAAATAAAAATCATTTCATGTAAAACAAATGCGTAAAGCAGTACAAAATTAGTACTTTAAACTATCACCAAATACCTACTTTAAATCAGTACCAAAATATAGTTTCTATATTACATATCAGTTGCTTGGGGAATTTGCAAATGTTCACAAAGAAATCTGCAAATTCTCCCATAGTATCTAATGTGAAACCGGTAGAAGCCAAGTTTCCAAAGCTTCCAAAAGCAGTCTAGTATCCAAAGTACCATGTCACAATATTTTAACATTTCCCTACACCCCTATTAAGAGATTTTCAGCTTTACAAAGAGAGCTGTAATCACATAATAAAGGAAATCAACGCTCACTTTTAGAAGCGTGTAAACGAAAAAAAGTGTTTCACATCTACGTTTCTGGGAAGTTAACGCTGTTCCAAGAAAACAGGGTATATCACGTAGAAAGCCAATGCAGATTTTCAGCTCTGCTTTGCTGTAATACATCACAGCCATTACGCTACACCACTGGCATATAGAGCTGTGGAGCCATGCCAGCAACTTCAATGGCAATAGAACCAGACCCCAGGCACGTGAGCTACCCCCTATGCACACATATACAACATACCGTGCCTACGCACGAGTGACAGACATCCCCTAAACCACGAGGCCAAGACAGACAAGCTGCCAATAAGGTCTGCATGAGACAGTGCAAGATCAGGTGCAACTGAGGTCAGGCTTTACAAATGTTATCCGCTCATCTGCTTTACACACTACTCTCTTTAAATACCTTTCTGGCTTCGTTAGGACAAGACAGTCCCTAACAGTTCACTTCACAGCATCAGCAAATCAGCCTCTTTCAGCTGTATTACTCCTTCTTCCTTTGCAAGGTTTCGATCTTTCCCCCGTACTTTTTTTTTTTTTTGTCCACTTTATACATACCTCCTTTTCTACAAATTTTCTTGCCGGGTTTTCTGGCACATTCCTTGGATATTCTTTTGACTGAAAAATGAATAGAAGACTAGAAAATAACATGGAGCTCCATCACAGACAGTAGGAGCATGCAACACCACTATCTAACTTAAATATGACCTGCTTTATTAGGTGCGGAAGATTCTCAACTTGTTGTGCCTGCACATGCAATGGATAAGATGTTGATGCATCTTCCCAGAAGTCAGTGGGTGGCAATGAGAATTAGGTACCAACTTTGACCTAAAAATACACGTGCTGTGGGAGAAAAAAAATGAGCGTAGACAGAAAGAAAAAAAAACAAAAAAACAAAAAAACAAAAAACAAGGACAGATGCACACACAGAAAAGCAGCATGCATACATGTAATAAGCTGGCATGCAAACAAAGAAAGCCATGCATACTACCAGTACACGTGAATTAATATTGTTAGAACGTAGAACAGGAAAATAAGAAGATCTCCCTGTTTCGCCTGCTATTAACTCACCATCCTCGGTTGGGACATAGATATTTAAATAGAGGCAGTCTTCATTCTGATCTTGTACATAGGTGGAAACTACATCCAAGTTATTAGTAAACCACACGGGAAGCATGACTTCAGGCAACCTGCCTTCTATAATGTTCTGGGGACACACTGGAGCAAACTGGGTGGTGTTTTTGATATCTGCCCAGGGAGACGGAGGCTCAGGAGGTTGAAAGCGGCGCTCCCCTATTGGAGGGGCAGCATACGGAACCCCAAGAAACTGAATAACGGGCCCCAAAATTTCATTATTAAGTTCCTTCTTAATCCCTCTTATCTTGCCAAAGTTGGTGGTCACCACTGGGTTGGTATCATCCAATTTTTGGGAGGACACAGCTGCAGCGTGAAGCAAAAATCCAAGTATACAAAAAGCAAAAGTGGCATTCAATCCCATGTGTAACAGGCGGACTACCATCGCTCTCCATACACAGTTCAGCCACATGGATCTTGGAAAGGCCATGGTCCCACATTAGTTGTGTAACTACAATGAAGCAATCTGATTTGTATCCACTGGTGTAAAAACAGAGCAACCGAAGGAAACAGATCAAGTTTCCTAAATAGGTGCCTGTCAGAAAAATCTCAAAAGGCTTTTCATGCGGTAAGTATCTTCCATTGATTTCACACTTATTGAAGCTGCATCTTCACTCAGCACTATTTATCAGACTACATCCTATTGACAATTCTGTTTTCCATAGCAGCAATATGAAGAGAGCAGCCATTTACTGCAGAATCCCCTCTTATAAATCAAATCCAGTTAGCCGCAGGTCTATATCCTGGAGAAAATGAAAATAAATCATTAGTATGAAAGAGCTAATATGAGCAGAGTGATAACTAGATGTTTCACAAGTTATTTACATACATTAATAGTTGCTAGAGTCATGTAAGTAAAACTGCAGTAGTTTATGGGTCCATGAAATGGCGGGTGAAACACTGATTACTGGATTATCTATAATGTCACCTGTTGAATTTATAGAGATTTTTCAGAAGAAACAGGACTCACAGAAAACACATTTTTAAATTTCACCTTTTTAAGAACAAGCAATTTGCTGCCCGGCTACATGACATAGTTTTCATGGTAATATTTTATTTAAATAATCAGCTCATAATCAATTTTTGCCTTGTTTGCACAGGTTGATGTATCAAAACTAAAGTAATTAGTTCTTAAAGCAGAAGATAGTGAAATTAAGACAGACAGGCAAACTGAAGACTTAAATGCATTTTATTTCATTAGCAGCAGATTATAATACATACAGACTTTTTTGGTTCATTTTAAAATACAACTTCTGATTAAAACATTGAGGCAACTGGAATATATTTGTAAGGATAACATGAATTACTGTGCTTATTCACGGTAACCTGAATTACCATACTTTATATGGTTTTTTTAATTCCACAAGTTTCTGATAGCTGATGAAAACACACCTACAGAGCGAAAGGTAGGTACAGCAGTGAAGGACCAAAATCTGCGCCCACTGAAGTGAACGACAAACTCTGAATTTGCACAAAAGTATAACTGGATCTCGGTGGTTTTTTTCGAAACTGATTTGGAAAAGAATATGAACAGACAGTTTAGGGATGGAGCTGTAGATCACAATTTTTACTTCACACCAGTCCTGCATTCCTTACAAACTACTGACTTCAGTGAAAACTGAAAATGCATGGTGAATGCACTCCATCCCTACCATCCTTAATTTACAACACAAACAATAAATGTTTCCATAGGACAGTTGAACTCTTATCTTTCATATACCCACATGCTGACTGAACAATTTCCTAGAGAAATAATCAGTTAGGATCAGAGACTGTATAATCTCAAATTCCAGATCCTATTTTCAACTACTTCAGCTCAGAGGTTGTCACACAAGGCTGTGTTCCAGCACTTCTGAAAATTGCTCAGTGCATATCATTATATCTTTCATATTCATGTTAAACATATTTCCAACACAACTTACAATATCCTATTATTTAAGATGCAGTGTTATACACAACATAGCAGTGTAATCTTACACTCCCTATTAAGCAGTGTGTAATACACCAGAAATGTGTTTTGCTTTGTATAGGAAACATTTTAAACCACCTGCTTTTGAAACAGCATTGGCAGCTTTAATGAGAATTGTTTTTTTATCATGTCTATACACATTGTAGAGAGAATTCAAAAGAACGGCTTGTCTAATAGTCAGACTACCCTGCAGTTTGGGTTATTAAAAAGGAGATTGTAAAAGCTATATAGGACAGCAGGAGATTTGGTTCATGTCTAGTGTTCCTTTAGCTCTGAACAATCTATCTCAGGAGGCAATAAGGAGATAGATGAAGCTTTTCCACAATTTTCTCTCTCCCTTTCTTTTTCTGCTAATTCTAACACCTTGACTGTGAAACTGCATTAACAGACAGGCTTATATCCTTCATTCTGCAGCTTCAAATTCTCAGCACTTGCTGGAAACACACCAATTTAGCTGCAAAAAAATAATTCCCCAAACTTGATGCACATGTTTGCATTTAGTTTAATAAACCCTACACAAAATGGCACGCAGGCAGTTGCCTCCTGGAAGACTGTTGCTTCATGGCATTTCAAATTTTGAAGGTAGTAGAATATTACTTGAGAAATAGTAAAGACAGAGTACATAGACAGGTGCCAGAGCAGAAGGTTGCACTTAGTACAACTTTGCTCCTCTGTGACAACGTAGTTCATGGAAAGATGGAAGCTGATTCCTTAGTGATATTCAAAAACCTTCACAAATTTAAAACTTTTCCACTAGGTCTGAAAATCTACGTTGTTTGGGTTTGGTTTTTTCCTGTCAGGAGTGGAAAAATTTACTCTCTTTCTCTTTTCCCAAACTCAAACTTGTAAATAGCAGGAACTTAACGGCAGTAGCCCTCCTGCTCATTTACACAGCCTGGGGAAGGTCTGAGGACAAACCAAACTCAACACAGCTGCGTCAAACAGTAGCATCCTTCTTCATTTCAAGCTGCTGAGTTGATTCAATGTGGGAAATTGCCAAGATTCTACTAATAATTCATTTAGCACTTTCACTCTAAGTCTTAGACCTGTTTTCAGATCTAAGACAATTTTTGATACCCAAAATGGTAAATTCAATATAAACGTAAAGTCAAAGTAAATCCTACAGCTGGGCTATAGTTTTAAGCTTGTCCATCAGCTATTTTGCCACTACAGCTGCACAGCTCTGCTGTCATCTGAAGTTCTGGTTTGCCTCCCATGGACAAGGCTTTACTCCAGGACAGAGACAGGAGGCTAAAAAGGTAAGAATATAACTCAATGCTGTGTTTCGCTATTCTTAATTAATAAACTACTGGGTAGTAGCTAGCTTCAGTAATAGATTTATAGGCTATACAGTAAATTGTAAAGCACTTGCAGAACAGGAATCAACAGATTTTCATTTTATTTGTAACTTTATTTTTTTTATTTTTTTTTTTTTTCCCACAAGCCTTTCTTTTTAAATGGCTATGTAACAGTTTATTTTTGAGACTGTGAGGTCAAACATTCAAGCCTGTCACTGGCTGCCCTGAAGCTGTAACATTAAAAACACAAACTCACGCAAACAGAGAGACTAAGATTACCCAAATCTTTTAAGACTTTTATGACAAAAATACATTTCCAGCACTAGGTAGAAAGCCAAGTAGGGAAGCTGGCCTGGAGTATGTCTGTCTTGAGAGTCAATGCTGGACAAAATTTTCCTTAGTCCTCCAGCAGGAGATCTACATAGGACTTCCCTTGGTGTCTGGACTTGACCGAACAGGAATCAGTGGAAAGAAAGAGAAGCCATAAACAGGAGCAGGAATGATCAGGGAGATGGGCAGTAGTATAAACTAAAGAGTAATGATGACCAATCTGGGGCAAGCTTCAGCATCAGAATATTCAGCATCTGAGGAAGAGGGGAAACATTTTCAGATTTTATTATTGTCTAGATATGAGGATCACAATTGTTCCCTGTAGTAACACAAATGAATCCTGCTGTAAAAGGTATTTGATAAAGTCTTTCATGGTCTTTGAAACAGTCTATACTATACAGAGGTTTTTTCTATCATCTATTATTTTATTACCTTCCTTTCTGAATTTAAATTACTTTATAGCTCAGACTCTGAAATACTTTAGAGAGGCATTTAGTATGCCGAGGAGCAAACAATCCAGGATAACTTCAGTGCATCTTTGCATTTCCAATGACATAGGGCATCCCACAACAGGTCACAGCTGCTGCAAACTGCGGCAGCTAAACTCCTCTTTGTTACTCACGCACAGAGCTTCAAATCTTAGGGGATGTCTTGAACTGCACCACCTGTCAATAGCTCCAATGGATTAATAAAACCTTCGGTGGCACCCAAGGCTTCTGGCCATATGCCAGCTTCAGCACATGTAAAGGCATTGTTATGATATCTTTACACCACCAGCTGTTTTCTTTTTAGCTGAAGATGTAACTCTGTGATTTGATATTCATGCTTAAAAATTCCTTTCCACCTCAATTTTGCTAGTAAATCCCAGTTGCACAAATATTCATAGAACATGATTGTAAGAGTTTTGAACACCACACAATGCCGCTTCATTTCGAAACACAAATGCTGTTTTGCAGAACCAACTACATTTGCATCCATTTTTACTTACAACGGTCTCTACTTAAAACTAAGAGACCAAAGATGCTTCATGTCTCTAAAAAGAAATCCGTGTTCTAAAATGCACTATGATGCCAAACAGGTACGTGGCCAGTGGAACAGAAGCCATTAAAGGACAGACTCTGACCCAGGGTGAACACTAGGTCGGTGTGACACACCAATTGTAAACATGATCAGACAAATCCTCAAGAGGTGCATCACAGAATTCCCCATCTCTTCTTTCACGTGTCAAGTTAGCAAAGGGAAGCATTGTGTCAAATAAAGTACTTTGACACAGACCCTGCTCTTGGGTATTTCCATAAATAGTTGGTGAAGGGAAGGCATCTACATGTGTTTAGCTCAAGAAATGAACTACAGGCATTTAAAAAAAACAGGTGTATGAAATGATAGGAGATTGAAATTCTGACTACCTACACCTAAGAAGGGTACGGCTCTGGTGGGGTTGGGTTAGGTCCCACACGCCAGCACCCCCTCCACCTGAGAGCAGCGACAGGTCTGGAAGCTCCACAGAGCAGCTACAGAGCCAACCCTATTGAGATGCACAACCTTTGCTGAGATCGCCAGCAAAGGTATGAATAAGACATTATTCTTATTCTGATGGGGTCATGCTCCCACCCCACATTAGTATGAGATTACAAGTGTTATGCTACACAGGTCTGCAAACAACCCAGTGGTAAGGATTTCCAAATGCTCCAAGCTGTGTAAATATATCACTCCCAGATCAGAGAGACTGATTCCTCAGTGCCATTCTCACATTTACCTCTAATACTGTGCTTTGTACACAAAACCTTGCAATAAAATTAGTAAAAAGTACAATATTTAAATACCGTATTCAATGCAGTGTAGCACAAATTAGTAAAAAGTTTATTTAAACTCAGTAGATGTTATAAGACTCATTTAAATTGTCATGCATTTTTCAGCCTCACTGTATTTTTGTTCTTCCCCATTAGTGGGAATACTTACTAATGCTAACTCATTATTAATCAGTATTCTCATGATCAAAAGTTCCGTTTAAATAATTTCTGCAACTCAGTTTGCCAAAATACGAAGACTTCTGATCATAATTTTCTATTAAACTGTTTTTGAATTGGACAAATTAAACCTATGAGAAGAGGGTCACTTAATTCTTATTATCTTCCATTTACTCATATCAATAAATCATTTTCTTAAAATAGTTTTACATCTTAGCTGAAGTAATTGTTTATATTACCAGAAGTTGGCTACATTTTTTTAATGTGGACTATAGCTCTCTGACATTTTGCACAATAAGTAGGTAACGAAATGGTGATTTTACCCATAACAGAAAGAATGGGTAACTCTGTCACTTATGTGTAAAGTTTTAGACAGCTAAGTAATACAGATTTAAATTTAAAATGACAGATGCACTAGCTTGGAATATAATGGGCACTGAAGTGAACCTTTATTCCTTTTAGCAGCTTACGGTTAACTCTTAAATGGACCACACATTATACTTACTTTTGAGTACTGTAACTACTCAGCTAAACCATCAGATGGCTATTCTGTTGATGGCAGTAGAGTGCTTCGGGACATGAAGATTTTTTTGACCTACTCTAGAAATTCAACTGAACTCATGTTAATCAGAGGTCATAGCAGAGGAAAAAAATATCCCAGATATTTCTCATCTGAGATCTTCAGTACTGAAATCTGCATATTGTATATCATAAAGTCAAGTGGATTTAGCTTGCTTTGATTAACACTTTATAAAACATTCACATGCTTCCCATCTGATCACTCTAATAGCATACACTAGAACCCACCCAGAGGCCCCTGAAACTAAGTGGGTTTTATTGTCTCTTGCAGGTGAAAAATTCAATTACAGAATTAGTAATGAAGTTCACCACCTGATATATATTTGTGGCTAATCCTTGGTTCACTGGGGTTAATCATATGAGAAAAGTAAATTGGATTTTGTTCGCCACCTTTAATACGATTATAATATCAACAATAATACAATCTTTAATGCTGGTTCACCACCTAAGACAATCTTTC
Organism: Athene noctua; assembly: GCF_965140245.1. Lineage (NCBI taxonomy): Eukaryota > Metazoa > Chordata > Aves > Strigiformes > Strigidae > Athene > Athene noctua. The sequence goes on from NC_134044.1 coordinate 23,496,556, forward strand.
ATAGCAGATTCTGAAGAAGGATACCACTTTTTATTTTACTATTTTGGGAGCATTGGGAATTCAAGATAAAAATAGCTAAAATACAATTATTACCCTTTCCTGAGAAATCTGAAAACAAAGATGCTTGAATGAACTCAGATTTGTCTATGAATTGTTTTTCTATCCGGATACCATACAATAACAGTTCCAAAGCATACAAACCCCTTGTTGTAGAGTTAGATCAATAACTAGCTCTTCAATCAGATTATATTTTTATTAAAAAAAACCCAAACCAACAACTTTCTTGTGGCTCAGAAAAAGAGCAAATGCTTCTTTCTTGATCAGATTCTGGTTTCAATTCCATCAGGGTAATTGAGATCAAATTCCAACTCATCATAAAATCCACAAAGGTATAAATATAATTTGTTAATCACAAACCCGACATCTCTAACTCAACTTCGAAGTGCTCTTGAATGGTGTTACCATGCTTTCCAGAACTGTAGAGTGCACACTACATTTCAAGTGCAATATTGGCATTATAGGGATCTATCAACTTGAGAGTCCATTTCCTGTGATGTAGCATTTTGTACATCTGTGACTTTACTTGTATTTGTTCCAAAATGAATTTCATGCTTAACTTGTTTTTCTTAATTAAACTTCCTTTAGCAGTTTCTAATATGTGCAATATTAAAACTCATTAGTCCCATTCATGCCTGCCTGTCATTTTTGGCTTCACATTCATGTATCGAAGAGCTCTGTTGCTTTATATAGGAAGCAAATTAAATAATAAATATGAGAACTTGAACGTTTTATGAGTGTCAGTATGAGAAAGTGGCTGCAAGGCCCATAAGGTTTCACACAAAAAAAAGCATTACAGCTAAAGCTAACATGCTGACACATCTCTGATCTATAAAGTCTGCAGTAATGGTAGCAGTAAAGTGTTGTGCCATAGATGGGGAATTTTTCTCTCACATGAAATAGAAATAGGATATAGCACTGACTATATTTACTGTTGTAAAAAAATTTCAAATAAAATTTCCCAAAAGCTTAGAATGTAACGCCATTAAATGTCTACAAAGATTTACTCTTTCCATCTGACTTCATGTGTAGCTCCTATTATTCAGCTCCTTGTCCTGTTTTCATTTTCTACCAGTATCTGTGAGAAAGATACTTATTTAAGCTGTAGCAACTAGTCTCAGGTCTCCCCATGGTCACGTCCTGGTCATGCTGACCATGACACCAGTGGCAGAAGTGTCTTCTAACCCAGCAGTGGGGTCTCGTGGCAACGAGTCTCTCGTGGCCTGAATCTCCACAGAAATAACCCACCTCTGTGAAACCAGTTGAAGAAACAAAAGCTCCATCCTACTATGCCTGTTTTACACAGGTTTGAGGATGTCAAAATATTCAGTATCTCTATGTAGTAAGGTTTCTCCTAAGTAAGTTGCCGTTTTCTCCTCATGAATATTTCTAACACTATGGCGCCTACATAACACTTTACTGCTTTCAAGTACTTTTTTGGAAACTGGGGGATGGGGTTGGGAAGGCAGAAGTTAAAAGAATGCTTTTAAGTTCAGATATTGAACTTAAAAGCTTCAGACAAGATGGAATTAAATAAAAATAGAATGTACAACAAATGTATTCCTCTCATTAAATTCCCAGAACCAGTTCAACAAGTGGGCTAATGTCATCTCTGGGCAGGATACGATTGAGGAGATTTACAAATCACATTTTTAAATTGCCATTTAAGTTTTCTGCTTAGTTAAAGGAATATGAGTCACTTGAAATATATTTGTAAAGTGTCCTTGATCACTTTTATGAATTTACAGTCACATGTTCCTAATTTCCAAGCATTACGTTCTCCCTTAATATGGTGCAAAAGACCCAACCAAGCATCACTGGAAAGTAGCAGACGACCCAAAGGCAGCACTAAAACTGATAATGCAGAAAATATTATGAGGACAAAACAGAAGAATTCAACAAAGGGGGGAAAGGGAACTCCAATTGCTTCTCTTTTAATGGCCTCATCTTTTATTTGCCCACAGCCATGGAAAAAGCCTTTTACACTGATGTACACAGCCCAGACCTTTACATGGCTGGATTACTGTAAGGATATTTATCGTAGACACGGTGCCCCATGGTTCCACACAGATGGTGCCCCTTTACACCACCTTTTGTTTTTTAGTGAAAAGTGTCACGGTGGAGTGGATGCACAAAAAAACTTGAACATGGTACTAAGTAGCCAACTAGTCACTTTTTATCCTGGGATAATGCACAGGACACCATTAACTAGCAATTCACAATTACAAAAACAAAGTCTGTTGGAAAACATGTGGGGTCTTCAGAGACAGGTGGAAACGTGGAGCTGAGTCACCAAGAAGACAACATAATTCCCCCTTGTAATTGTGATAATTCACTAGTTATTATGGGGAATGTAATGTCATCATTTGTCACTAAAACTACAGGATGTGCTTCCAATATGCAATATGTGATGAAGTTTCCCCATCAGCTGCTTTTTTTTTTTTTGCATCCTCTAACTCCCTCCCATACAAACTCTTCTGCAATGACTAGGTAGCAGGGCAGGCATCCCCTTCTGAAGGCATACATACATTCCTTCATAACGCAGAGCTCAGGAACAGGGTTACAGTAATAGAAATATGCTTTTATAACAGCTGTTAGTCATCAGCCAGGATCTATTTTTTATCATTACCTGTTATACTTACCATGGATTGGATATCTGGGACTAATTGGATATTTCATTGTTTACTGGATCAGATTGATTACTGCACATCCTTTATTAAAAGAAATCCACAAACGTTTCTACTGGATCTCTGGTAAATTGTTGTCTCTTTGTTATTTGCTTTCAAAGAATGTCTGCCTCTTTTTGCCCTTCTTTTTCACTATTTAATTTTTAAATAGTTTCTTTTTCATGTGATTTAAAAACCAGAATAAATACGACATCAAACAAATAATTCAAAGCTAGCCAAGGATCTGTAATACAGCTCCACGTCTCTATTAGAAAGGAATGTATATTTGCTTTTAATAAAGAAAGGCAAGCCAATCCATTATGAACTGAGACCATATCTAAGCCTCTGCTTTCTTCTCTTTTCCCCAGACTGCGTTTGAACAATTAAGAGTGGTTTATGCTTGTGTATGCTAGTGGATATTAAATATGCAAACTGATAAAAAGTTAAACTACCACCATTACCACGTTCAAATCCTCCATTCACTTGCAAATCAATTTATCTGCCTACAGCCCTGTCCCAGTCTTTAAATAACCCTCCTCAGCAGACTGCTCCACCTCCAGCCAAATAATCCAGAGCAAACCCACTTTGTTAAGGATGTTTAAGCATCAACAGCGAGGATATTATCTTCCTACCCTACCATAGAAAAAGGGGGAAGATAACCAAAGCAGTAGCAGGACGACAGCTCTTCTCCTCGCTTCTGCACAACTTACTGCCTTAAACAGCCTCAACACTCTGATGGCTTTCGTTGCTACTTCAGTTAATCACAAAACGGAGGTGTTCAGCCAAATCCTGCTTCCCAGCACACTTAGTATGATTATCCTCAGCCTCATTTTTCTTCCCACAGTCCGCATATGATTCACATGAAATATACAGAATAAATAGGATCTCTTCATATGTATCTAAGGCCCCCCCAATCATTTACTGCAAAATTGCTTTTGCAACATTGCTGCAGTGTAAGGAAACTGGTGTCATTTATCAAAAGTAACTAAGAAGTAGTCTTCTTTAACCCTGCATCGTGCACCAGAAGTAAAGGAGGGAAAAAAAGAAGAAGAAAAAAAACAAAAAACAAAAAACAAACAACCCACCCAACCAGTATTTCCAAACATGGCTACTTAGCTTTTGGCTCCCAATCTGCAAATCTAATTTCAAAGATGCACAAGTGGGCTGCGTGTTACAGCTGTTGAGCCCACACAAGTCTCAGCGCAGTCAATGGGAATCAGTATCTTGGAAAATCAGGGCCCTGAATAATGGGCTCTATTTTTAAATGTTCATTTATATCATACATGGGTCCTTCACTTGTCAGGTGCCTGGAATAAAGTACATGCAATCTCATAAGTACCCTTTGCTTCAATTAAGCCAGTCCAGAAAAAAGTAAGAGAAAAGGTCCCAAAGCTCACAGTGTTGCTCTTTCATCAGTAACAATAGTCTGGAGATGCATCAAAAATGCCGCTACTGGAAAAAACAAACAAACCGAAAAAACAACCTAGTTCTTAAGGGAGCGTGAAAAAGTTCTTTTCAGCATTGTCACAAATACATGGTTCCAGGTATGAATTATCTCTGTGAATTTACCAGCAGAGTCTGGTCCCACTAAGGTTCTGGGTAAATGCAAATATTGCCACAGTGGATGGCAGTACTGGAAAAAAATATTTCCTAAACCAATTTCTTACACTTATGCTGGAAGAAAAGAATCTGCTTCATTTCAAATTCACAGAACATCTGAACGTGCTAAAAACATTCACTTTGATATGTATAGCTGCTATAAGATAGATTTTCATTTTATACTAGTGGATTTTTAATGCCATAGTTGTTAGAGCTAAAACAAACTGGCCTTCCAGAAAGCAAAACCAGTGTCAAACTAAGATGATATTCCTTAAGAAAGGTCAGCAAATTTGCAGAAGAAAATAGCTTGCCCAGATTGTGTCACCTGCACCAGCAAGAATGCAACACTTTAATCAAGCTCTGTTTTGTTTTATTTAAACAATTATTTTCATGTAATTGCTCTGAAACCATATGCATCCTTAAAATGATTCGAGATCACATCCTTTCTCCTGATTCCAAGGTAACTTTCTGGCTTTAATTATAAGTCAATTAATATTAAGTAATTTGACTGATTAATTTTAATTAAACCTGTTGAAAATTGATTTTCCTTCAGCAAGCAAAGACGAGCCTTTAGTGCGATCGTCAGGAAAGAGGAAGGGGGAGGGGGGGGGGGCAGAAAAACCAGTACTTAACACCCAAGCGAGAAGATGTCTGAAAAAAAAAAAAAAAAAAAATCCCTCCATCAGGCATGGCAGCCGAGGAAGAGACACGGCCCCGTAGGGAGGCACCGGCCACGCAGCCCCGCCACCGGGCCAGGGGCGAGCAGTGGCCCCGGGCCCCCCCCCACCACCCCCCCACCCCCGGGGGGCGGCGGAGGAAAAGTTCGCTGGGGCGGCGGCGGGGGCAGTACGGGGGGTGTGTGTGTGTGTGCGCGGGGGGTGCGGGTGTGTGTGTAAATCTCCGTGCAAGCGCCGTCTCCGCCGCCCCCCCAAGCCGTTGCAGCTCCCCCGGGGCACCGCTCGGGCTGGCCGCAGCCGCGCATCCCCCGCACCCCAGCCCCGCTCCGCCGGCCGGTTGCGGTACCGGAGATGCCATCTCCCTGCCCGCGGGCACGCAGGGAAACCGCCGGGGAAACAACCGGCTGGGAACGGCCGCTGCGAGCGGCCCCGGGCTCAGCCCCGCGCCCCGGCCCGGCCCGGCGCCCCCCCAGCCCGGCTGGGGCTCGCCCCGCACGCCGAGAGCATCAAAGTATTTACCAGTTCACGGCCGCTTTTCTGCAATCGCAGCTGAAACTGTAATGCACGGGATTCTCCTCCTCCGGCTCTCTCCCAGCCGCCGTGAGCTGGAGGGTTCTCAATCGTGCCCCGGACACTTCCGAATTATATCGATTTTTAGATATTTTTCTCCCCTTTCCTCGGATCGGGGCGAGGGGAGGGGGGGGCTGGAAATCCCCATCCGGAATTCAGCCTCATCCGTGCCGAGCCACCTCCATTTAAATCCGACCATCAGGCAAAGCAATAGCAATGATCAAACGCTACTTCTCTCCGTCTGCAGGCAGATAATCCCACTAATCCAACAGATCTCCCCCGATCCGAAATTGCCCTCCAGCCGAATCCCTCTCGCTCGATGTCCGGCGGGTGAGCGCGGAGCCGCGACGGTGCCCCGAGGGGTGCGTGTGTGTGTGTGGGGAGGGGAAGGGGGGGGGGGAAAAGGGGGTGGGGGGGGGCGTGGGGGGCTGTTAATCTTTTTTGGCTCCTGGATGCGCGGCTCGCTAAAACCGCCGAGAACCCTGCGCTTTTTTTTTTTTTCTTTTGCTTTTTTTTTTTTTTTTTTTCCCCCTATTCCACGTTTCCACTCCAAATTGCTGCTGGATGAAAAATGGTACAAAGATACCCCCAGCGGCGGCGCGGCGAACAGCGCGGGCAGCCCCGGCCCCGCTCCGCACCGCCCCGGCCCTACCTCCGGGGGACCCTCCCGGGGCCCCCCAGGGAGGCGCCACGGCAGGAAAGAGGGTTTGGGGGTGCCCCCCCGGTGGGTACCTGCAGCCTCGCACAGCTCATGATCTAAAGGGGTTGAAGGATAAAGTGTCGCCGCTGTGGGATAAAAAAGCGGCAGACACCTGCGTGCGTGCAGGCTGCTGCCTCTTCCTAAATTATATCTGTGTGCAATACTCAAGTATTTCACAGGGGTATAATTTAGTAAGAAACCATGATCTTACTTAGACTGTCACTGTCTGCACACAAGATACATGTGACTGCTTTGGGGGTTTTTTTGGTTTTCTTTTTTTTTTTTTTTCCCTGCTGCTTCTTGAAATCTTTTAGTTATTTTTCATTGCCTACTTTCTATTTTTAATGGAGGGGGGAAAAAAAAAAAGTATCACTCCCATCCCGGCCTTCATGCTTTCTAGGATCACAGTAGAGAGTGAAAGTTGACAACCTGGGGTATGTGGGGAGAAAGGAAGGCCAGATCAGAAGGGAAAGGAAAATAGTCCTTTGAATTCTGAAAGGTCTATTCATTTTTTAAGAACAGCCCCAATCACACACTAAAAGATTCTAAGCATCCAGAGTTAAGCCTCTTGCAGAGAGCTCATTAACATCTCCTGTTATCTTAGGAGAGACTTCCCTTTGCATTGTGCTAAAAATCTGTATTTTGTTGCCTTAACATCCACCTCGTTTTAAAATACTGACACGAAGCAAGCACAGCATACCCACTCATGTTCCCAACCATATAGCCCCGGGCAAGGTCTGAAGGTGCCTGATAATTTGATAAGGTGTTATGCCCCTCACCTGAGAGCACATCCCAGCGGAGCCAAGGCCAGTCCCAGCCACGCTGGACTATTTACGTCTCCGAGTCCCCCTGAGGATCTGTAGCTAAATGTCCATGGCAGGAGTGACAGGACACAGCAGCACCATTTATCCTGTGATGTTTCTGTGTACTGGAAAAATTGTGTCCTGGGCACATTTTTCACCTGGTAAGTATCGATAATTATTATAGTCCGTGGTTAATTTTCAAAGTTCAGCATCCTTCGGTAGTCTGAGATTTAACTCTTTTGCTGCCACTGACAGCATATGGTGCTCAGATATGGGAGGAAAAGGCAGAACATACTCTTTGCTGACAGAGCAATCCGAGGCACGTTGTTATGTTATTCTCAGGGGAGCACTACAGGGAAAAAAAAGGTTTCAAAACTAGAAAGAAAATGTGCATATGAATATCAATCACTTGCCACCAGCCACAGATCAACCAACAGCCTAAAAACTATCACCAAAGAGGGCAATACCAGGTGAGCTATTCTGCCATTCTTCATCCGCATAAAACCCTGGAGCAGTTTTATCTTTGAGCTGTTTTTTGCACTGAAAGGTAAGAAATAATGGTGACATAAAATAACTGCACCCTTATTGTCACTTGATGAGCCATTGGAATCCAGGTGTGTAAAGTTTTCTTCTCATTCCTTCAAGGAGGATTTATGTATCTTCCCCAGGTCTCCTGAGCCATCATGTGAACACACCCTTGGAGTGCTCCAAGTATCCTTTAAAGCATATTGTCCCCTACTAACTATGTGAAAAAAATCTACCCATTCATCCCTTTCCCACAGTTGGGTGTTTTTGAGCTGGAGCTGAAAATTCTCATCCAATTTGCTACAATCCCACCTTTGGCCATCAAGCCTTTACCTGATTCTAACCCATTTTCACTAGTTCAGAAGTGGCACAAAGTTGTTTTTTGAGCACATTAAGTTTTTCTTTAACCCTCTCTCACAGCAGTGATATGTAATAACAGCTCCCATATATGCGATAACAATTCCTACACCGCATCACTTTCACTCTGGCCTGTCCCCAGGGTTCAGGTCCCTTTCCCAAATGTTCACGGTGTCCCTCAATCTACTCCCCTCCGCTTGTCCTTACTTCTTCCCTCCAGGGACCTCAGCAGCACAACAGCTCTCCTCTCATCCAAAATATTGCTGGGGAAAGAGGAGTACTGGCTTGAAGGGGGCAACAAGATTTGTTTTCATCTCCAGAAAGGATTGCGTAGGTCTAGAAAGGGTTATAGAGTTGAGAGAACAAAGTACAAGACTAATTTCTCTATACTGAGATGTGATAGTAATAGCTGTGCCTGAACATAAATGTGGCAATAACAGTGCCTAAGGCCTGATACTACTGTATTACTGGTGTATTTTCTGACGCTGATTCCATCTACATGCAGTATGTCCTTGCTTTAAAGACCTAAGTGGCCTATACACACATTTATTTATACATACATATATACACATATATATACACCTATATGGGTATACTGTTTGGTCTCATTTGAAAGAAAGAGAACTTGTAGTCAATTACAACTTTGCTAAATATGTTTTAATATGCTTCATGTCAAGAAATGATACTTTTATTAAAATCTAAGGAATGCAAAACTGGTTTATAGGATGGCATTACTTAGTATTTAGTTTGGCTGAGTCTTGACAGGGATGTGTTACCTGCATTTATTAAAATAACAGAAAGAAAGAGAAATTTCCATGGACTCAGAATCCATGGAAATTTCCAAGTCTAGCATCCTGCAATATTCTAAAATTTAACTCTTCTCATTTTTCTCCATTTTAAGAACATGAAGCCCTTCACACAACCCTCACCTAAGCACCTAACTTCTAGAAAGAGCAAAGTGTACAATCCAAAGCTAAAATGAATAAAGAAGCTACCAACTAGCTGTCCAAGCTAAAATACATATCTAATACATATCTGAAGAAAAAAAAAATAACCTTTCAAATAGGTAGAAAAGGTGGAATTGTTTACATATATAAGATTCTAAATATTAATTTGCTTGTCTCAAGATAGCTCATTAAATTGTTTCCTGCAAGTAACGTCATTAAATATTTTCTTTGATTTCATGAAACTTATTTAAGATTACTCACCTCTGCCCGTTTATATTCTTTAGATTGCCCCTGACTGCCAAATTTTTACTTGAATTATAATGCCTGTCTACAAGCTGCTTTAGTTAGCTGTAACTGCTTAGTTATTGCCATTCATTTGGTTTAACCTTGCCAAGAAGAAAGCTGCTTAAAGAGGCCGTCCCTCTTCACAGCACAGCCATTAAAGCTCTTCACACAGATACAGGGGACTGACAGTCCCTCAGTCACTTCAAACACTCACCATTACTTGCCGATCATTTGCTTTCTATAATACAGTTCTTTTATACTAAAACAGCCGCATTTGAAAAAATAGGATGCTTGATTGCTTGTACGGCAAAGAACTCACTCAGGAATCATCAGACTTCTACGTATCAGGAGTCAAGAAAATAAGATGCACATAGTCTAAGGGTTTCACCTTTAATTGCTTTCAGTCTTGTCCACAGAAGTCCCCAAACCTGTACTCACATCCCTTATGTCCTTCCTACCACCTCCTCTACAACACCTGCCTTCAGCGGTCAGGGTCAGTGGTTTTCTTCCTCCCAGACCGTGATGGGAATTGTACATTTTGTCATCTGGTAGGATTTGTATTCTGACATCATACAGGTTGTCCTCAGTGACATTCACTTTTTATCATTAGCACCTTGTACTGGAATATTTAATTGGCTATGTTGTATCTCTGCACTGTAGATTTATTTTGCATTTTCATTTAATTAACAGCCATGACCAATGGTCTGATAGATGGCAAAGCATTCTGTGAAGTAGAATCCTACTGGATTAAAAGCTTTGCCAAAAGGTTTCAAACATCCATCCAGCCTGAACTTCTCAAAGGCAATTTGCTTTCAAGTACTGCGTTTCCAAAACACAGCCCTTGAGGACATGGGAAGAGGAAGAAAAGAGGACCCAAGGATGACACAAAACCTGCTCCTACAGCCTCACCCCTCTCTAAACATTACCCCATGTTGACTAGATGCTCAGATGAGCACAGTCCACTCGCAGTTATTCTGACATTCAGAATTTCAGGTTCTTTCAGATGCTGTTAAAGGACTGATATTGATAAAGAAAGCCATTGCCAGTGTTCTTACCGGAACTTAATCAGTAGATTACAACACATTACAACACTCTGCTTGCCAGGGAACTCTGAATTAATTATAAAATCCATTTCTTTGTTTATGTGGCTGTGAATACTTTAGTCCAGAAGAGTTTTATGACTTTGTTCCTTCCCAAAATTCCAGTTAAGTCTTTGAAATCAGAATCTACCAGTGCCTTGGTTTGCAGTGACCAAATACAGGAAAGTATGGGGCTAGACTTTTTTTTTTTTTTTCTAAATTATGAAAAGCATTTATACAAAGAGGTTTTTGTTTACGCTCCGTGAAAGCCAACCTATTTCTAGGTTTTCAATTAAATTAGTTTAAACCTATAATTGGAAAGAGTATATACTGTACACTACTTCTGATGTAGTGAATTTTAAAGTATACAGGGATATTCCCAGTGGAAGCTGGTATGCTAAGTCAGTATTACGTGCAGTTTATATTCTTTTAGACCCAGCAAGCAAATAACAGAGAACTATGGGACAACTTCATCCCTAATGTAATAAAATGGAAGTTAGAGGAACCTCATCCCAGAATTTTGTTTCTAATACCTAACCTCAGCAGAAAAATGAACATGTAGGCTAAATTGTTAGTATTTGCAAGCAAAAGTAGTAAATTGTTTTCCTCGTGCATTTACCAAGGAATACCTTTTCCTTTTTCACCAGCCAGTTTCCATAAGCAAGGAAAGCTGCAAATTCTGTGAATTAAGATGATGAAACCTTGACACTCTCTCAGTACCAATAAAGCATTTTACATCCTAATTTAAATCAGTCAGTAATAAGATGATTGTGAAATACATCATGATTTTACTACCAGCATCTCTTGGCGTCTGTTTGCCTCCAGTTACGATTGCACTGATAACTTGGTGACCGATATAATTAGCCTGGCTGTCATGGCTACTGGCCAAGAGAGCCGAAGATGTTTCTTAAAATTTCTTTTCAGATGCACCAAACAACATGATCCATTAATTAAAACTCATGCAGCCCCATTTAATTCCTGACAACCGAAAAAGATGCAATTTGAAAACACTCTTAAAGAGCAGTAAACCACTTCCAACCTCATTCATGTGAGCTGCATCTGAAAGAGGATGGAGTGGCCTTGGATTTGGGTACTGGGCTGGGAGTCAGGGGCAGAGCCCTGGTCTGGCTTTGCCAGCGACCAGGTGGAGACCTTGAACAAACTATTATATCTTCCCTCTTTTTAACTCTACCTAATCCATTTTGATTTTTCTAGCACCAGGGCCGAGACAATCTTTCCATACCGAGGAGGAGGAGGAGGAAGGAGGCTAGGGATTCCCAAGCAGGGGAGGAGAGGGAGGGCAAGAGGCAGAGCTGCAGCAGCCGGCAGAGGGGGGCTGTGCGGAGCAGCCCAGCTCTGGCACTGCCCCGGCGCTGCCGCCTCTGCCAGCCCCAGCTGTTTGGCACCGACGGGCGCAGCCGTTTGCAGGTGCAGCGGCGGGTCCGTGTTGCTACGGGGCATTGATAGGCCTCTGAAAGAGGCCAGGCACCGGAGAGAGTTGCGTGGGACAAACTGTTTTTGTGGAGGAGTTGATATAACGTGTTTATGAAATTCTGCTATAATAAGCATTAGAAAATAATGAGCCAACAGGAAAACACTTTATAAAAGAAATGTTCCTGTGTTCTGGAGGCATTAATCAGTCTCAATAGTGATGGGAAATCCAGGAGATAGTATCAATGTAAAAATAGCATTGTACAAACAGTAATACATTCACCTGCTTATCTTAGTAAGGTTTAAAGCTTGTGATGTCTGGAAATCTGATTCGCTGCACAAATGACAAATGACACAAAATTGACATGTACAGGCAAAAACATACCGACAAAGCAGAGAGCACAGAAATTGCCAAGAATTTCCAAAGCAGTCAAAGAGTCCTAAACTGAGGGACCTGAAAAAATGTCATCTTTAACAGGTGATCGGGGGCATGACATTAATCCTTTTGAAGATACAGTTACTTTTAAGAAATTAACTGAAGGCAGATCAAATCACTTGCGATTTCTGAAAACCTCACTGTAGCATAACCAAGTCATTATTTATAGCCCATTAATACTATTCCTGTAGAATCTAATTATTCTAGTGATTTAATAGCAGAGTAGCAACAACAAAATTTTTCACTCTAGCTGTGTAATGGGTGCAAGTTAGATTATGTGCCTTTGTGTCTCTGGCTGCACATAGACACGTGATAGTACCAGATCTACAGTAGCTGGCTGTCAAGTCCCACTGGAAAACTGCACCTCTGTTCTACACAAAATACCTGCAGATACCTCTCCTTGCTATGACAGGAAAAATATAACCTCGGGAAGCCTTAGCTGGCATCCCTGTAGGCAGACAAGGGAAAGAAAAAAAAAAAAAAAATGTCAATAAAGAAACTGCAGCATCCTAGAAGCCTACTATTTAATTGATGCCATAACCCAGGAGAATATATTATCCTCTATATACTGTAGCATGCTACAGTATGCACTCTACACAGACTTGGAAATCTTAGTTGTTCTTTATACAAGATCTGCTAGAACCACCTGAAAGTCAAATCTATACAAATACTTTATAATACCTATCTGTGACCAAAATGAATCCCACACCCAGAAAGACATGACTTTGAATTTTAATTTTCAAATTTCTAGAAGGTCTTGGTTGCAGAATACTTTTTTTTTTTTTTTTCCCCAATCTGGCATTTGCAGAACTTAATGAACAACGTCTCCAGCATTCAGAATAAGCACAATACAGATTCGTCTCTTTCTGAACGGCAAACTTTGGTATTCCCTTGCTGTAGGAAGTGAGCACAGTGGTTCTTAACAATAGTTTCTCCAGCAAGACAAAAGTATTCACTAGTTTTCTATTTCTCAGCCCTTTTATCTTTCTTTCTTATTCCAGATGAACAGGACACAGAAACTTCCGATTACTATTAATAATGATGCTATAAAATTTTTGCTGGCAAATATTATTATTCCAGGTTGAGAAAATTATTCCTACAGCTGAGAAAAACAAACAAAGAAACAACAAACCAAAGCATCAAATCCACCTGTGGTCTGTAGAGCAGCCGGCAGAGGGGGCAGCCAGCGCGGCTGCACTGCCTACACGCCTGAGCTGGGCACCGCTGCTGCTTCAGCTTCTTTCTGGAGGTGGATGAATATAATAAGGCAACTAGTGTTACGGTATGGGTGTAGTTCGATAGTAAATAACATGTCCAAATTGCGCAGCATCTGCTTTTCTCAGCCTCTGGTTTTATTTATTCACAACTGTTGTCAGCGTTTATAGTGATGCAGGGCTCGTGTTGCACACGTGCAATTCAGAGACTGCAAGAAAGGCAAACGCACGTATTTTATGATTGCAAATGTAAGAGATGTGTCTGTAGGATATTTTCATAATCTCAGGATTTTAAAAGGTGCATTTCCTATCAACAGAAAAGTTCATTTCTGTTATATCTTCAGGCGTTTATATCAGGCTTCAATCAAACAAACTCCCACTGAAATAAACCCAAAATATTTCCCTGACAATGGAAGTATGAGCTTTTCGTCATGATGTAAGTTAGAGAGGGGCTAAGAGGCATTTGTTTGCAAAGGGGATGCTGCAGCTGCTCTTGTTAAAGGGGGAATTATCTCAAGGCAGTGTTTGCCTCCTTCCACAACCACCTGTGGGTTAAACAGTCCAGAGTGATGGGCCAGGGTGCTGGGTGATGCTGCTGAGCAGTCAGCTCTACAGCACTTAACAGCCTTTTCTTTTGTAAATGTTTTGCCCTAGGGCTGGCACAGATGTGAATCAGATTATACCCGCAGAAGAATTTGAATACACCTGCTACAGTCCAGAATTTCACATCTGTAATTCTACTGCAGTGCCTGATCTACCCAGCTGTCATGGGTAGAATGAAAAGGGAGGCCAAAGGGAATTTGGATTGAAGGCCAAAGGGAAACATTGGGATCCGGGCTGTAGGAACCTAAGCCCAGTGTTTCAACCAGCCTACAACTCTGTTAGATTGAGTTCAGCGCCTACAGAATAAATGAAACCACAAAGTTGTGTTTAACAATGCTGAATTGCAGAGGTGAGCAATTATCAAAGAATGAGCACAATGTAATAATCACAAGATACACAGCATGAAAAGTTTCGTGACAGGTGAAAATGAACACATTTACACAGGATGGAGCTAAAATTTGAGTCTAAAATGAAAGATATACTTTTCTTTTTGAGGAAGTATTTGCTGATCTAAAGACCATAACAATAGGGCTTGTCTTATTAGCACATGCAAAATAAATGACAACCTCTTTTAGCATTATCTTAGGTTTGGTTGCAGGTTCCCTTACAAAAACTAGACAAGATAAAGCACTTTGCATTAGCATACCTATCTGACAAGATGACAACGCAAGAGCAGTTTGGTAAAATATGATGGTAAATTTTTCGGGTTGATAATTTCTGCCTAGTATGAGTAAAATCAGTGTTGTCTACTCCTTTCCTGTAGAGCTATCTGTGATGGAAACAACTAGCAACATCTCAAATGAAATGTCTCAAATCTCAGTACAGTCCCTGCAGCCATCTAGTTCATCAAAGTATGAAACAAGCTGAGGAGAGCTCATGTTCAACGATGCTCTGAGGGAAAATGACTGTCTGGTATCAGCACTGGAAGTAGGATGTGGCTGACTGATGATTTAGGATTGTTTTTTGAAAATACTGGGTAAATTGAGTAATTTGAACCAATCATGGAATATAACGTGCAACACAACATTCTTCTACCCTCCAGTCTCCCTTCTGGGATATCTGGAGTGCTGGTGAGTACATTTATCAAGAAAATAATGACCCCAAACAGACTCCTTGAAGCCTAAGGTGTTTTTTTTTATAAGAGGACTCTAGGGAACTAATTAGGAGGAAATAGCTCCTCAATGTCCTGAGTGAACTCCCACTGAGAAAATAAACAATTTACTGACTCATACAACTACAGACATCCAAAGATAGCAGTCTTTATGACATGAATTTTTGCAAATATGGAACACAGAATGGCATGCAGAGGCAATGTTTGATAATGAAAAAAGGGTGTCTATTCAAGGATCCACATTGTCATGATTATTCTAATTTTATCTTTGAATTGGGAAAACTAATTAAGATATACCAAAGAGGTGTATAGTACTGTATTTCATTCAAAATATAAGATAAAAAGATGAGGTTGTTTTCTACCTATTTTTATAGTCTTTAACCAATTTTCTTTTTATGTTATGTTCCATTTGTTCTTTGGAGAACAGGAGTTGCAGGAGTTTTGTGTGTGGATGTTTCCTGGCTGTCATAAACAAATGTTCTAGAACCAGCTTTAAAAACACTCAGTTTTGCAAACATTGAATCTTTTGGACCTTCTCCCCAGAACAGAAGGCCGAGTATTTTGATCAACAAAGGAATAAAGTCATGAGAATAGAAAACAGGGGCAGTGCATGTATTCAAAAGGTACAGACACCCAGGAGTAATGCAGAGGGAGGTACAACAAGAAGTAAAGGCAGCACATTAATATTTTGACTGAGCGTCAGCAGAAATGTCCTGTCAGTGTGCTCTGTGGAATTATCCTAGGGGAAGTAACCAAAACTTGTTGCTGACAACCATTTTTTTTTTCAACATTTCAAGCTGGCATCTCTGTATCTATACCAAACATTCTCATCCGCCCTTTCATTTTACGATAAACACAAGAAAAAAGTATGTAATCAATAGCAGCAATAGACCTATATGAAATAGCTTTGTGTTGTGAGAACCTGAAATGAAACACTTGATCTGGATGGAAGAAGTGAGCAGGATTCAGTCTGATTTTTGCTAAAATCACAGCACGCTGGAAACATCCCAATTATGTTTCTATGACTCATTTTAGGGCCTTATATGAACAGCTCGGGAATGCCCTGAATATTTGGAAGAGCCTTAAGAAAATACTGTTGAAGAAAACTTAGCTATTGAGGTAGGATGCAAAGCTAAGTCGCTTATTGTTTTCACTGCTGAATATCTACAGTTAAAAGTCCCATTCTCTTAGGATTCTGAGGATATTTTTTGTGGCCGATGCAGAGAGGGGGAAAAAAGCTTTTGAGCTCGTAATAAAGACGGAACACACTGGTGCTATATTAAGCAATACATACATTCACTCACACATGGTATCCTTTCTTAATAGTTCTGTTCCCTTGTGCTTTTAACATGTTCACTTTAAAAGCGCTTGTCAAGACAAATTGTCTTCCAAGTAAAAGAGGCAATTCCTTAATACAATTTGATCATCAGCATTTCCTAGAGAAATGTATTAAATTGCAGCTGCTCAATTCCTCTCCATTGCATCCACATCTTTTTTCTCCTGATGTCCCAACACATCCTCTCTGCTTATGGCCATACTGGTTAGGCTGCCAGAAGTTGTGGGCAAGACCTGTTCTATAGTTTTCATTTTACGCTTTCTGGAGCTTGTAAAAGCAGCATCCCGAGAGTTTCATACTGGGCATCTCTATACCTGACACTTTATCAATTGCTCTTCTCACCTTTATATAACTGTGGTTAAAATCTGACATGAACATCTTCTTCATAGAATGTTCCCAGACCCCCATGGTCTACACAGTTACAACTCACAGTTTAAAGCCCGGATTACTACTTCATGTATTTTTTTAAAAAAAACACTGTGTAACTCAAATGCACATAAATATGGATTTGTTCAATAGCAATGCTCCTGTAACTACTGTTAGAATACCTTAGGGAAGAAAACACTTAATTGTAAGCATTTGGGAGGGACAGATTTTCAGTCGTGTTGTCTGAACTTTCTGAAAACAAAGCAGTCATTTAACATGTGGTGATCAACCCACTGAATAAACACTGTCAATGCAAGAAGAAAATTTGATGCTCAGAAATATTTAAAGTGCCAGTGGACTACCTGATCGAGGTTTTGCCCTCCCTTTTTCCTCACAGTTTACCCTAAGGAGCAACCATCATGTGCGTAGCAAAAAGCGGTGGTTAGCTCTTTCTCAGTTCTGGTTTGGCTGTGCTTCCACAAGCTGGAAAATAAGGCCACTTGTGATCATTCATGATTAAACACAATCCTGGCTAAAAGTCCTCACATTTGTTTAGATAATACCAACAGGTTTTGAAAAGAAAAAGAATCTTTAAATTTTTAATGCATTAAAGCAAGAAAATTCTTAAGTAGAACACTGGACACAGAAAAAGAAAATCTTATACACATACTCTAGGTTATTTTACCTGCCTTAACAGATGCTATCATGGTCTGGAAAGGATTTTATCTGGTACAGGTCAGCACAAGTTATTGCTTCAATTAAAATAACTTGGGCACAGTGTTCATCATACAATGCCTTGATGGATTAAAATAACGTGAAATGGTGCAAACAGTGCTAAGATTATTTGTCTCATGTCCTCGTGTTTGTGGCCTCTGAAAAAAATGTGGGTGAAAATTATTTCAGAGATCTACAAAACGTTGTTCATCACATCAATGTTGGCATAAAATGTATCTGATTTATAAAATAATTTTGCTAGAAGGAATATTTAGAGAGTTCATTCTGACTAGATATCATCCAAAAGAAGATTTATATATTATAAGGTTTAAAACATTGTATATTGGTGAAACGTGATTGCACACAACTTCCAAATTCATCCTGCCTTTCTCAGAAAAAGGCATCCAAACCAGCAATCATTTATCTTTGATTTAAGCACAATTTGACTACTTAATATACATACAAAATAATTCAAGACAGCACAAAATGTGCATTTGACAGGTTTCCAAAAGACACCAGTGCAATATTAATATTTTTGCATTTACAAGCATAAATTCACCAGTGGCTAGACGACTCAAAAAAGTCTTTGCAATAATATCTTCTATAAAGAGTATTCAATTATTCAGGTTTTTTAGTTGCATGTTCTTCATGCATTATTTCCTGCAATGCTTACAGGACCATGTTATTCATAGATTCTGTTACTATTTACCCATACAACACCATTACTACTTGAAATACCAAGAAAATGCTGATTTGCAGGGTTTTTCGACAGAACAGATTGTAATGATTATAAGTCTACAGAAACTCTCTGTAAAATATGACTGACATAACTACGCCCTAGAGAGCAATGGTTAAATAATAATATACATACATAATGTCATTATTATATTGATTTATACAGATGTGATATTACGTAGACTATATGTGAAATAAAAAAAAAAAGACAGCTGTTAATAAAAGGAAAAACAAGTCATATAACTTATGCAATCAAGAAAAAAAATTAAACAACATGTATACATTATTCTCAGTCTCACATCTGTGCTCTGCAACATCCTCAAGCAAGTATTTTATAAGTAAAAGACAAAAGCAGCTTCTAAATCAAACTTCTTGCTATTCACAGCAGGTATGATTTGACTTGGCCAGAAAAAAAATATTTCTCTAAATAAAGCCTTCTAAATACAACATCTTTTCCCCCAAACCCATCGGCTCATTATTAGTTCTTCAGAAAACTGCGGACCATTAGCAGTGAATGGTAGGTTCAAGATATATACAAACTTCAGTTATTGAAGGAGGATTCAAACTTATCTTAGCCTACACTGTAAATTTTTGAAGCTACATAGCTTTACCAGCTGGAAGAAAAAAAAAAAAAAGGCAGCAACGCACTCCCATACTATGAGTTGGTATACACAGATGTTGTTATATCTGTAATAAAATTCTTCAGGGCATAAAACCCCACATAAAATCAGGTTAAAGGCATTCTGACCTATCATTACTGCAATCAACATATGTTTCTCAGACTGGTTTTTGACTTAAATAAAATTGAGGCCAGAGGACAGCTGGAGGCTTATGGCTCCTACTGAAAGAAACACGTCTACTGAGACAAGATCAGCTTTTGTATATTTTTGTTTTTCTGTTAAACATCCAAATCGTATTTCCATTGATTCATAGCCCAAACTTCTTTCTTTCAGCTCTGTAGTGATGGAATGGCCAGACAGAAAATATACTTTTGCTCCGATTATGCCCCAATGTCTTCACCGATTCCTTAACCCATCCACAACACAGCTCTAAAGATGATGCTTGGTTTGAAAGGATAGAAAATGAAAATACTAAGGGATCTATAATGGAAGATATAAATCCTTACCCTCATTGAGATTTAATATTTGATTGTTCCAATGATATCACTGTGTAAGGCATGCAAAATGGGATGAAGACAGAAGGATGGTATAACTCAGAGGAAGAAGTTAAAAGCAGGATTCTTCTGCACTCCTTTTTTATGAAACATGTAAATAATTTAGAACTTGTGTACCAAACCTGCACCTCACTTTCTGCTGTATGTTATTATGTGCACAAGATACAGTTTTATATGCTGTATCAATTTCTTAAACTGACTAAATTCCTCAGATTATGCAACATACCAAAAATAAAACACGAGCTTCATCCGATTTCATGAAAGCCCGTGGCCTTAACACAATAAAATCTAATACAGGTTGAAACTTATCAGCTAAATAATATGTTTAGTTCAAATAAACCAAAAGAAGCAAAGCATTTACAATCTTTGGACACTATACGTTAATACATAAGTATCTGGGTTATCCAAAATATTGAATGGAACATGGTAGCCCACAAGAAAACAGATAAATTCAAGTCAGTAAGGAAGGGCAATGAATGCTTAGTCCTGGCAGTGTGACGCTAGGATTGATCTAAGGTAACTGCTAAAACCACAGAATGAATCAAGAAGGGGAGAAACTTCTGATGTGAACACGAAGACAGACACAAAATGACGGTTATACCTTATGCCAGGAATCTGAAAAATATTGCACAGTATCTGAATTCCATACAAACCTCAGAAGTCGGGCATAGTTACCCTTCTGCAACATTTCCCAAGCACCGAGGTCACGTGCATTTGGCAAGTGAAGATGCCCCGCTGACCACATCAAGTGTGTTGGTTGGGCAAAGTCCACCTGTCCCTGACAAACTAGGGAGTCTAAACAAGATAGAATAAATATTCCTTTTGTTTTAGTTCTAAATCCACCTAAGGCAGTAGCATGGATGATGACAGAGCCATGAAAGGGCATATAAATGCTTCAGGACAGGTTCTACTCAGCACCCACAGGATTTTAATAGTTAAACAAGCACAAAAAAAGACTGTTATTCTCCTTTGAAAGCTGCCGTGTGCCATTGACAGCTGAGATGATTTACAGGAGCCATCAGAAACTTCAGCCTGTGCTTCTCAACGGTTCATTTTTATTCAAGAAAACAAAGTAAAATGGGTTGCACATTAGGCTCTCCTGCTGTCTTAAATCATGAAATAATTGTGTTGAAATTGATCACGACCTTGTGTTGTGCTTCTCTAAATATCTCAGAACTATTCCTCTAAAGTAAACCAAATCAAAACAACCTATGCTCGCAACTAAAAAGAGCCTAATATCAATAACAAGCTTTCCTTTCCACTAACTGCCAAAATATTACCACTCCCAGCCTGATAATGTCTGCAAATTAAAATATCCAGCAACGTTTAAGCACTCTATATCAAGTGGAGACTTGACAGGGATTCCCATCAAGTCCTCCTTGGTAGGTAAAGAGAAGACCTTCAAAAGAAATTTGATTGGTGATATATTTCTCAGGTCCAGAGGGGCTTCGTATTGCGCCCTAATGTATTACTTCAGTGCATCATTTATATGCTTCTCCTATAGCATCAGTCATCACTAATGGCCTCAGACCTTTCCCATCTTTCACACAGCATTCATCAGAACTGGCTCCTCTCAACATTTTTGCCCCTTTTTGACCAAGGTACTGATTGCCATCTAAATTCATTATCATCAAAACATGACAGCCGCGGAGTTGGCTGTTGAAAAGCAAGATTAGAATCCTGAAAGCAGAATTCTGTTCTTTGTCTTTGGTTTCAGTGGGGAGCTGTGCAGTGCTGCTTCCAGATTGCAGAGGTCCTCACCTCTCAGACTCTGCTTCTGGTGTAGCAAGCAGCTCCTCTGAAACACCACCAGCATAACTGGCTTGCAGCTACCTTTCCCTTTCAATAAAAAATGCAAGAAAACTTCTTTTTAATGTACTCCATACGCAAACACATCATTGCTTTACTCTGGAGAAGTATAAACGGCTTGCACTGCTAGTAACACAGGCCGTTGCAGGAGAGGAATAGAGGGGCTTAGATAGGTCTCTGCTTCTTCCTTCCAGAGCACGAAGACCAGCAGAATATGTCTTTCCAGAAGTCCTTTTGCATTTTCCACAGGATGTCTCCCTAAAGTTGCCAGAATAAATTGCCTTATGCCTCTTCCAAACCTTTCCCTAGTATAGGCTATGGTTTTCACACAAAAAGCCTACAACCTGTTTTTGACTCGAATAGCATAAAACTGAAAAGAGAGCTTCCCAAGTTCCCACTTCCATCTTGCTGATACTTCAAAGGAGGACATAGCTATTCTCCTGCAATATTTGCCAAGCAAAATGTACTTTGCACTGCCAGTATCTGTCCTACGCTTCAATCCAAAGAGTAATGCCACCATTCCGGTATAATTGACATAATGCGGAATAGCTGGTCATTATAAATCACAATGTCCTAATGAAGGCTAAAAAGAAAAGGAACATTTATGTGGGCACATATAATTCACAGCACATTTATATGGCATTTTTCAAGAGCTGAAAAGGTATATGGACAGAGGGTGAGAAAGGAGAAATGAAATAAAGAACTGTATGATATACTCACAGGATGCCTGTTCTGAGTGCAGACAAATTTCTGAAAACTTTTTAAAGGTCATGGTTACTCAAATTCACAGTGAAAACTTCAGCTTTTTTCCCCCTTTCTTGATGATCTTAATGTGTCCTTCCTTTGTGATTTCTAGTTCCATATCTAAGCTAGTTACTAACTTTCTTAGGCTGGTTGTTACTATTCAAGAATGATGCGTACTTACGAAAACAGTAACACTAATAATAGAAATAACAACAAGAGATAACTGTTCATACAGCACAAGGAAGCTGCATCTATTTTAGGAGAACTTGCTGGATTTTAGCAGGATTTAATCAGCACGATAGGAAAGAAACCTCCTATGAGCCTGTGAACTTTGATGTGTGAAGAATCTTTATTTCCGTGTAATTGTTTACTTCATTTCTCCTGTGTCATTTTGAAGGCTTTGTTGTCACTAGTACTCCAGATCAAATTCAATAACTGAGATCCTTAATTTTACCAACCCCTGAAAAGCCGTTTAAATCATCAATCTCACCATGACTTTCCTGGGAGTCCCGTGGAAGGGAGCCTTGGCAACTGACAATCTGGGTGCGAGCATTAAATAACGTAGGAAAAGAAATACACTGCGTTTCCCAGAAAAGGAATGGTATCACTGAGCCCTGCAACACATGGTTTGCTTCTCCAAAATTGCACCATACCATCTCTCTTTTGGAAGGAAATTTAGCAGCAGGCACACTGACCCTGCTGTTAAGCCACCCCTGGCAGTCTCAGACAGTTTTTCATTTCTCTGGGAAAGGTGAAAGCCACAGACACATACCTACAAACCCTTATACATACTGAATCTGGCTGCTCGACCATCATACTTTTAAAAGATAGGGAGCTTCCACATCCATAATCACAACCACAGAAAAATGCCATACAGCAGTGAATGCTCTTTTCTAGGTTGCAAACTTTGGGGTCTTTTGGGGTTTGGTTGTTTTTTGGTTTTTTGTTTTTTTGTCTGTTTGGTTAGTTTGTATGTTGATTTTTGAGGGTTTTTTTGTATGCTAGAATAAGGGGATTCCTCATATTTATTGCTGGTGAGAGATGCGCAGGTTAATGACAAGACAGTAAAATAAAACTCCACTTAAAGTCAGAGTAATGTAGCAGCAGGTACTGGTATCTTCTGAAAACTTAAATGAGTCTGCCAAAATGGTTACATATGTAGCAAGAGCTGAAAGTAAATCCAAGTCTATGGTCCTAAAGAGTAAGTGTAATCACTATTTTATCTCCATTTAAGTGATACATTAGGACAGAAGGAACACCACTGTGTTCCTAGCTGCACAAACAGATATTTAACAGTGGTAGCATTTTATGCAAACTACCTATTAAGCTACTAAGAAAGTGCCAAAAAATGCAGCAAAGTAATTAAATAATGGACAAGGCCTGAATTTTATTATAAGCTTTCCAAACCACAAAAACAATGCCAAAAGATAGTATAAATTCAGTGTTGTTTGAAATCCGTTGGCACTGTGGATTCTTGAAGTCCTTTACTCTGATCTACTCTTTATTACTCATCCACAAAACATCTAGCAATTTTTATTACAAGTCCCATCCATTACAGTATTAAACTTAAATTCAATATACACTGCAAGGTCGTGATCCCACTGGTGATGAAAAATCTGTGTCTGGTACAGCCTGCTTCATTTAAGGCTTAGATCTCTTGACTCACTAAAAAAATGAGACTCACAAAAGGCATGCTTGGATGTCAGGAAGAGTAGACTCAGCATCAGAGTGGAAAGTTTACCTAGTATCTCCAACCAGTTTAATTGCACGCCAGACTCTATTTATGAAGCCCTTCTGATGTTAGTGCTCTGGAAGAAAACCCCTCTGGTTATCTGATGTCAAAGTTGAAATTAGTCCTTCGGATCCAATAACAACAACAAATAAATATTTAAGCCAAGCTGCATGCGCATTATACCTGCCGCTGGCCACAGTAAGTCTGTAATCTTTGGAATCACTTCAATTTTACTCAATATTTGCTAAGTTAAGTTGTACTTTAGGCTTTGTAGTACCGTACCGGCAAATGTAATAACTTGAATAATGCTATTTTGTGAAAGGTAAATAGCACATTCTGGGCTGAATATATACCAAGGATGAGGTCAGAGTGACATAGCCCAAAATGTGACATCACTGAATTATAGAGGAACTTATACTTTTAATACTTGAAAACAGTTTAGGTACTTATTACATTGAAAAAACCCACATGATTCTTTAAATGCTTTCACATCTTTATCTCACTCCTGTTTATTATCTTCCTTCCTCCCATCTTATTATTTCCTTTTTTAGCATCTGAAATTGAGTGATTGCTTCATCTCAGCAGTAGTGTGATACTTTAAATTGTTTACATTTTAACTCTGGATTAAGCAGCTAGGATTTGTCAAACAAACAACATAAAGCATGTATTCTTGATGTATTAGGTTAATTAATACTAATTGCACCACTCCTGTTATCTCTCCAGCCTTGTCTCTTGTCACATATTGTCCAGATAAGGACTTCAATGACATAACAAACCTCGACCAGTTACAACACCCATCTGAAGGTAGAAAACTGCAGAAAAACTGTCCAGTTATTGCCTAGCAACAGCATAGTATTGCCTTAGTATTCTGATTTGCCAAGGTAGTTCTCTTTCATAGAATCATTTATGTTGGAGAAGACCTTTAAGATCAAGTCCAACCATTAATCTCACACTGCCAATCCCACCACTAAACCATGTCCCTAAGCGCCACATCTACACATCTTTTAAATACCCCCAGGGATGGTGACTCAGCCACTTCCCTGGGCAGCCTGTTC
The DNA here is from genome assembly GCF_965140245.1 of Athene noctua. Classification (NCBI taxonomy): domain Eukaryota; kingdom Metazoa; phylum Chordata; class Aves; order Strigiformes; family Strigidae; genus Athene; species Athene noctua. The sequence goes on from NC_134044.1 coordinate 23,521,281, forward strand.
CAATGCTTGACAACCCTTTCAAGGAAGAACTTTTTCTTAATATCCAATCTAAACCTCCACCAGCACAACTTGAGGCCATTTCCTCTTATCCTATCGCTTGTTACTTTGGAGAAGAGACCAACACCCATCTCACCACAACCTCCATTCAGGTAGTTGTAGAGAGCGATAAAGTCTCCCCTCAGCCTCCTTTTCTCCAGGCCAAACAACCCCAGATCCCTCAGCCATTCCTTGTAAGACTTGTGCTCTAGGCCCCTCACCAGCTTCATCGCTCTTTGGACATGCTCCAGCACTTCAATGTCTGTCTTTTAGTGAGAGGCCCAAAACTGAACACAGTATTCTAGGTGCGGTCTCAGCAGGGCTGAGTTCAGGAGGACAATGACTCCCCTAGTCCTTCTGGCCGCACTATTTCTGATAGAAGCCAGGATGCTAATGGCCTTCTTGGTCACCTGGGCACACTGCTGCCTAATATTCAGCTGGCTGCTGACCAGCACCCTCTGGTCCTTTTCTGTCAGGCAGCCTTCTAGCCACTCTGCTCCAAGCCTGTAGCTTTGCGTGGGGTTATTGTGACCGAAGTACAGGACCTGCTGCTGAGCCTTGTTGAACCTCATACCTTGGCCCATCAATCCAGCCTGTCCAGATCCCTCTACAGAACCTTCCTACCCTCAAGTAGATCAACACTCTCACTCAACTTGGTGTCATCTGCAAACTAACTGAGGGTGCACTCAATCCCCTTGCCCAGATCATTGATAAAGATGTTAAACAGAACTGGTCCCAATACTGAGCACTGGGGAACACCACTTGTCACCAGCTGCCAACTGGATTTCACTACATTCCCCACCACCCTTTGGGCCCAGCTATTCAGCCAGTTTTTTACCCAGTGAAGAGTAAGCCCATCCAAACCATGAGTAGCCAGTTTCTCCATGGAAACAGTGTCAAAGGCTTTACTAAAGTCTAGGTAGACAACATCCACAGCCTTTCCCTCACCCACTAAGCGGGTCACCTTGTCATAGAAGATCAGCTTAGTCAAGCAGGACCTGCTTTTCATAAAACCATGCTGACTGGGCCTGATGACCTGATTGTCCTGTATGTGCTGCATGATAACACTCAAGATGATCTCCTCCATAACCTTCCCTGACACCAAAGTCAGACTGTCGATCCCCAGATCCTCCTTTTAGCCCTTCCTGTAGATGGGTGTCACATTTGCTAACTTCCAGTCAACTGGGACCTCCCCGATTGGCCAGGACTGATGATAAATGATGGAAAGTGGCTTGGTGACCACTTCCATCAGCTCCCTCAGTAGCCTTGGGTGGATTCCCTCCAACCTCATAGACTTGTGTGTGTTCAAGTGGTGTAGTAGGTCACTAACGATTTCCCCTTGGATTATGGGAATTTCATTCTGCTCCCCATTCCTGTCTTCCAGCTCAGGGGGATGGGTACTGGAGGACGACTGGTCTTACTATTAAAGACTGAGGCAAAGAAGGCATTAAGTACCTCAACCTTTTCCTCATCCTTTGTCAGTATGTTTCCCCCCACATCCAATAAAGGATGGAGATTTTCCTTAGTCCTCCTTTTCTTGCTAATGTATTTATAGAAACATTTTTTTACTGTTATTTACAGCAGTAGCCAAATTAAGTTCTAGTTGGGCTTTGGCCCTTCTAATTTTCTCCCCACATAACCTCACAACATCTTTGTAGTCCTGAGCTGCCTTCTTCCAAAGCTCATAAACTCTCCCTTTTTTCATGTGTTTAAGTCAAAGCTCTCTGTTCAGCCAAGGCCATTCTTCCCCGTTAACTCATCTTTTGACACATGGGGACATGGGGCTCCTACATCTTTAAGATTTTCTTCTTGGAGAATGTCCAGTCTTTCTGTACTCCTTTGGCCTTCAGAAGGGAAGGGAAGGGCCTCCCAAGGGACCCTGTTAACCTAAACGGGCCAAAGTCTGCCCTCCAGAAGTTCAAGGTAGCAGTTCTGCTGATTCCCCTCCTTCTCTGAGAATCAAAAACTCTATCTCATTTCATGATCACTATGCCCAAGATGGTCTCCAAGCACCACATCACTCACAAGTCCTTCTCTGTTCATGAACAACAGGTCCAGCGGGGCACCTTCCCTAGCTGGGCTCACTCACCAGCTCTGTCAGGAAGTTCTCTTCCACACAGACCAGAAACCTCCTAGATGCTTTCCTCTCTGCTGTACTGTACTTCCAGCACCATCTGGTAATGGTTGAAGTCCCCCACAAGAACAAGGGCTAGCAACTGTGAGATTTCTCCCAGCTGCTTACAGAATATTTCATGTGTCTCTTTATCTTGGTTGGGTGGTCTGTAACAGACTCTCACAATGATATCTGCCTTGTTGGCCTTCCCCCCGATTCCTACCCATAAACACTCAGCCCTATGATTACCATCATTAAGCTCTAGACAGTCAAAACACTTTCTAACATACAGGGCTACCCTACCCCACTGCCTCTCCTTCCCTGCCTATCCCTTGTGAAGACTTTATAGCCATCCATTGCAGCCCTCCAGTTGTGCAAGTCATCCCACCATGTTTCCACGATGGCAACTATATCATAGTTTTCCTGCTGCACAATAGCTTCCAGCTCCTCCCCTTTGTTGCCCATGCTGCATTCACTGATGTAGATGCACTTCAGTTGGGCTATTGATCCTGCCACCTTTCTGGGGGGAGAAGCCCTAATTTTCACATGTCCATTCTCAGGCACTTCTGTGGTTTCTGACACATCAATAACCCTTGCGTCTTTGCTGCTCAACGGATCTCCATTCACTACCTCCACTGAGACACCAGACCAAAGGAACATCCCTGAAACATCAGTGTGCCACCTCCAGGCTTATCTCTAGCAAGCCTGGTTTTATCCCTTTCCCCCTTCAAATCTTGTTTAAAGCTTTTTCAATGAGCCCAGCTAACTCCTGTGCAAAGATCCTTTTCCTCCTTTGAGACAGGTGTACCCTCTCTGTAGCCAGCAGGCCTGGTGTGATGTAAACTGACTCATGATCAAAAACCCCAAGATTCTGCCTGCGGCTCAGAGCCAGGCACTGATCTGTTGGCTCTTCCTGTTTCTTCCTCATCAGAGGAAGACAGAGGAGAACACTACTTGTGTTCCTGATCCCTTAACCAGTCAACAAGCCAAGAAGATGAAGGAAATGCAGTATACTATGGATGCCAAAGGACATCCTTCCAGCTCTAAGTCTTACAGTCAGAATAGGTTGATCATGTTTAACAGAAATCCTGAAGGTTTTCTCTATCTGGGCTGAATTCTTTCTGAATTCAGCATCGAGTGCATGAAGATAAATATAAAGTCTCTAGGATATTTTCCTTTCCTCTCTGCACAGGAAGATGACCTTTTTTCCTTTTTACACCCAGAACTCTCCTGATGGAGGTACTGAAGTGGGCTACTAAAAGGCTAACCCTTCCTTCTACCATCTCCAAAACTCATGAGATGGAAATCAGCTGTACCTTTGTATTTAGTGACATCTCTACTGTTAGCTACACAATTTCCCCCTCCCCAGTATGAAGAATTACTTTCAGGTCAGTCTTCTGCAGCAAAGTACCTGCTATGAACAGTTTATCAGCAATAAGAGTTTCTAATCTGGCTTAATGAACTAATCTAGAATAGACAAAAATAGAATTAGGCTTCAAGCGAGGATGCTGGGATTTGTAAGCCACACTGAGAATGCAAGGACACTCGTAGCAAAACCACAGCCACTGCTGGTTACATTGTTCTCGCTGTGAAAACAATGGTAGAGGCCATTCCAGAAATTAAAATAGCGAGTGCATAATAAAGGGCGAAAGACACATTTTATAAATGGGGACTAGAGAAAAGCATTTTCAGACACTTAGGGACTATATGTGACACTCTCATTGTTAGGGATGGGAGCTGAGCCAAAATGGTTATACTCAAAGGGAAGAGACAGTTTGGAACTGTTAAATGGAAATATTTTGCACAAAACGTGTAATTAAATTGTGGAACACTCTTTCATTGTAAAATACGGAGTCTAATAGCTTAGGAGGATGGAAAAAATACCTAGATATTGTAGACATAAGGACACATGCAATGTATCATACCTAATTACTCCGAAATAGTGTGTTAGTCCATGTTGGTAGGACAGAAAAATATATTGTCCTGATCAAGATATGGTGCTATCAACCACTGGTGTACACGTTAAACGGCTACATAGAAGTACATGTCCAAAACTAGCCAAACAAAAAAAGAAATTTTGAGAGCACCCATTTTTTAATGCTTCAAGGAAGAGTATAATACTGATCTTGATGTGCAAAGCTGAGCCTTACATTCCCATTAAAAACATGTGCTTTCCAAAGACAGACAAGGAAATTGAGTAAAGCACATGGCAACTTAATTCACAGTTCATTGATGGAATCCTTGATCTACTGAGTATTAAATCACTGGCTACCTAAGCCATTAATGAGCAAAACCATAAGATTTGTAGATGGTTTAAAGCTGAGATGGTATTACAGGAAGAAGGTGGACAGGTGATGTGCACTGAATATGCTTTCTAGTCCACAGAAGTAGGTGAGCAGGATAAAAGTAACAAAAATCCCCAAGCAATAACTTACAACAATTATTTGGCAGTACAGAATGTTTTGAAGAAAGCAGAAAAACACAAAGTATGGGAAGGCAGGGAAAGTTCAATTTCTCTTTACAGAAAGAACACAAAGCTTGCCCTTCTCTCATCCGAACAGTAGCATAGTGACACCTCATTATTTTGGAAGTTGCTACTACAAACAGCTCTACCAAACAATGAGTGACTGAAGTACCTGCATCCCCTTTGCCTTTGTTTCTGCAAAAAACATCAAGCTTAGTATATTCTCTTTAGAGTTATTCTTTCTCGTTTTGTTTTGTCTTATAGTGAAATATTCATTTTCATGGGGAAAAAACCCTCAAGATAGCGTATCTTAAGAAAGCAATAGCACTAGCAACTACCAAACTGCAGTAACGCAAATTTTCACTGAGCAAAATAGTAGGTATGTTTCAAGCATTAGAGCTATTAACATTCATAGAATCATAGAATTGCTTGGGTTGGGGGGACCTTAATGATCATCCAGTTCCAGCCTCCCTGCCATGGGCAGGGGCACCTTCCACTAGCCCAGGTTGCCCAAAGCCCCGTCCAACCTGGCCTTGAACCCTTCCAGGGAGGGGGCAGCCACAACCTCTCTGGGCAAAGAGATCAAAGCTGTTAATTTAATAGTAACTTCAAATTCTGAGAGGTCTTGTTTTCAGATGCTCATTATATTTCACAAAGTTGGTTAAAATGAGTCTTCCTTGGATTCTGCACATGATATTTTACAAGAATAAACAATAAAGTTAAGGTGAACTCTCAGGAGACTTCAGGTTCAATTCTCTGAACACAGTCAGTGACATGTTGTGAAAGTGCAGCAGACCACAGAAAAGCCCAGATGATTGGTGACATCAGAGTAAATTTTATATCTCTCTGCTAAAAGACATAACATTGGCTGTAAAAATTTCATTAAGATCCTCCAGAACTTGAACAGCAAAAAGGAGATTTGAAACATGTGAAAGAAATGCCAGAGTTGTCACATGAGTTGTGCTTTTTACTTGTTAGAATTTATTTTAAATTATCCACTTTATAACTAAACTTCATCTGATTCTGACAGTTAAGAGCAAATTCACCACCGTTCTGTATCTTGAACAACCAACATCTGTGGTAAATGAGTGCAGGCTGCTCTCACATCAGATTGGGAGATTTCCACACTCATTTTACACTAACAAAAAACTTCTACATAGATGAAAGACAGTGGCTAATCTGATCCAAATAGCTGTATGTATATTGTCTTACTATGAGTGAACCCTGATTTCCACAAAGAATAGAACTATTTACTGCTATACCATGCTTTATAGTTACCAGGATTTAAAATCATCCTGTAGTGCCTTAGGTGACTATTGCAATTTCAGCTGTAGTTCACATGGAAAAAGTATTATTTCATGATTTAAGACAGCAGAAAAGCCTAATGTGCAACCCACTTTACTTTGTTTTCTTGAATAAAAATGAACTGTTGAGAAGAGATAGCATTTCCCTAAAGGTTCTTGTGGATTTACAAAGCAAGACATGTATGCATACTCAAACTATCCATTAGATTGTGTTGAAGAAAAAAAGTGCAAAAATAATGGACTTTACAAAAGGTAGCTTTTGGAGAAGTGTGTTTAAGAAAATTGAAGTGAATTAAATACAGTCCAGAAAATCAAGTGTAGTAAAGGAAGGGTATTACTAGCTATACTTGTTCCAACAAAACATCTTCAGGATGTGTCACAAATGAGAACAGGAGCTGGTGTGAAGAAGCAAAGGATGAGGAAAACAGTATCAAGGATAAAATGACAGCATTAAAAGGTAGAAAGAATCTAGAATACAAGAGGATTATGTAAATTATAACAAGAGCCTGAGGCAATCAAAAATACTTGAGAAAGCCAAATTGAAAAATGAGCATCAAATAGTGCAAAGCATCTCAACTAATACCGAAAGATATTTTAAGCATAATTATACACCAGCAACTGACAGGAGAAAAAGGTGATGGAGTGTAAAGCAACAGGAAGGCTATACAGCAATTATTCCTGTACCTATCTATAAAACTGAAGAGGGCAGACATTTGCCTAACTCCACACACAGAAATGATGGTGAGGAATTGAAAGAAAATGTGATAATACCCAAACTGTCAATTAACTGGACTGTTGTTCTTAAAACTGGTAAGAGACCAGAGCTGAACAATACTCATCTAAAAGTACCACATGAAGTAAGCACAGAAATTGAAGAAGGTGTAATGAAAATTTATATTTAGTACCATCATTTCAAGAGACTGGCATGGGGCCAAGCAGACACACAGCAAGAAATTACCAGTCAGTTCATTTCCCATTAGTTGTCGAGCAAGTCTTAGACAACCATTAAAAGGATCACACTCAGGCTGGGGAGGAGGGGAACATGAAAATTCAGAGCATAATCAAGGACAGCTAATATTGTTTCAGGTCATGCCTCAGTAACTCAGATTTCATTGAGCCTATTACTGCCTAGCCCGGCAAAGGGGTGCAGTAAATGTCAACGATGTTAGTTATTTAGATTGTCAGAAAACATTTGACAAAGCTCCACATCTAGGAAGAACTTATCAGTGTTATAAACTAACAGACAATAAGCTCTAATGCGTCAGCAAGTTCTAAAATTTGGTTATTAAACATGCAGTGCCACTGCAGAGTTCAAGTTAGAAGAAACAAACGTAAGAGCAGGCAAAAAAAAAATCAGTGCTAGACCAGGAGTGACTAAAAGAAAGGTTACAGACTGGTTGTGCTTCACAGGGGGGAAGAGCTCTCCTGCCAAGTCACCCTCAAGGGGAATTTAGATACAGGGTAACTAGAACTGCATCATCCTGACAGGTGGATCCAATTAGTTGCAAACAGGACACAGAGGAGAGACGACGACACTGGACCTGGAGGGAAGGAATTCAGGTTGAGTTTTCCACTATCCCTGCATTGCTAGCAGGAACCCAGACCTTCCCTTTCTGCCGGGATGGAGACACACCTGGACACCTTCCCAACACCGACCACTGGCCCACATCCTCCCGCCTTGCAGGAAGGTGTGGGCACGTGCCCTTCTTGATGATGGGATAACAGGTTTTGCCTGTTCTGCAAGATAAATCATTTTTAGACTGTACTATATGAGGACTCTGTACCTTTGTGTGCTGCCAACACCTGTTGGTTCCCTACCCCTTTATGCTGTATTGTTGCAGTCATCCAAGAAAAGGACTTCATTCAGTTACCAAGCAGAAAACCTAATTTCCTGTTCACAAAGGGCTATTATGCATAACTATGTGTGTGATCACAACTATTAAGTATATTTAAACCCCTTCCTTGAGTTTATCAAAGCCCCAGGAAGGCAAATCCTGCAGGATGACGCCAAGGTGCCTCCTGCTTTGTGCAGAAGCTGCTCCTGGGGTTGCATGTGGAGAAAAACACGCTGTGGTGGCCTTTCAGCCGTGCCCTTGCTTGTCTCAACAGAAGGAGTTTAAAAGCCAGCATGTTTTATTCCTCATCCCCACTCACAATCTCTATGGCTGCAATTGCAAAGCTGTGGGGTTGAGGGACCACGAGCACCAGTGTGAGAGTCACGCTGCTATGCAGAAAGGGATGTCAACAGAACAGGGAAAAAAAAAAAAGAGGGGTGGAAAAAAAAAAGTCACATACTCCACTCCTTCCCTGCCCTCTGCCACCTCCACGCAGCAAGCAGCATGCTGGTGCTTGAGAGGCCTCTCAGCACTACCGTCCTCTCTGCCCTCTGTGCTCAAGTGCTGCATAACACAATTCTTCCCAGCAGAGCTGAAAGACATTTTACAGGGAACCAGTATAGGGCTATGGGGAGAAGAGGGAGGGAGGTGCGTGGTGTACCAGCCAGCTGGTGGGAAGAGAAAGAGGGGAAGGAAGGAAACGCGCTGTGTTGGAGATAGCTGGGACAGCCCATGGCTTCAGGGAATGGGGATCAAAGAAGATGGGGGCTAAGAAAGGGAGCTGGCAAAGAGAAAACCCTCCAGAAAAGATTAACAGGGAATGGGGAAAAAAAAAAAAAAGCGAGCCTTGGTTTCAACATCACTATGCATCTGCTTAAAACGTGTTGGATCCTTAATTCATACCATAGGAATTGTAGCATTCCTTCCATGTCATGGAGGAAAGTGAGAGATTATTTCAGGTAATCATTTGGTCTGTGGTCTCATCCACTCAGCAATTTCTGATGCTCATCTTGGGCAAGGACTCTACTGCTGAGTAAAATCACCTAGGGCTTCCATATGTACAGATTATAGCTGGTATCTAGGAGTTAATATTTCTCTATACAAGTTAATGTGCCTTGTACATGATCTTACTTACGGGTAACGACTAGGTGTGACCACCGGTCACACTGGAATATTGGAAATACTACTCTGTTTGGAAGGACAGAATTGAAGAAAATGGACAGCTATAACTGAAACAGTCTCAAGGATTGTTGTATTATTATTGAGAAACTGTCCTTGTGGAATGAATTGCAAAATATATACCAAAGAACTGAAGAACCAGAAGTTAAATTTGAAGAGTTTTCAGATACTTCCCTGTTGACAAAGTTGGGAGATGAAAGTAAGACACAACAGTGTTTAATGAAATGGGGATAGCCAGATCTTCAGTTAGGATTAAGTTTACATAATTCTTTTGATCTCCACTAAGTAAAACACTTTACAGAAGCCAAGCCCCTTGCTTCATATCTTTAACATGTACCTCATCATGCTTTGATGAGAGGTTTTTTCTAAACTCAGCTCAGCTGCTAAGCAGCAGTGATGTGTAATTTGTAATGAATCAGGCCTGCATTCTGTGTAAAGTCTTCTGTTGTTTGGTGTTTGGGGTTTTTTTAATTATTATTTTATTTTTCCTAAAAGGGCAAGTGAACAACTCAAATCCCATGACAGGTTTATTGCATAAAGAACTATTACTATTTGCATCATAAAACTTTTTTTTTTTCTTAGATCTGGTAAAGTACTATAGAAGAGTATTTAAGTAATTTCTTTGGCTGAATTAAATAGAGAAAAAGAGTACGTGGATTTATACACAGGCAGGTTTTTTTCCACTTCATGTTATTTAGAATAAAACCAAGTGAAAAGGGGAATTAATAAAACAGTGTTAAAACAAAACAACCCCCTCCCCATGACATTTTACAAATTCCAAGATTTACGTTTGCAAGACATACTCTTTTGTCACCAAAGTGCTGTGTAACGGATTGCAGTAATAAAATTATTTCACTGGAATGATCTGGTTTACATAAGAATTCATAAGCTTTTCTTTACCTTTTCAAAGAATATATGAAAGCAAATTAGGAATTAGCTGCTAGGTTTAAAATAGTGGAGTGTGTTAAGAAAAATGCAGATGTGTAATCCTGCAAATGTATGATAATTTAACATAAATAATTCTTGAATTAATTAAAGGATTTACAGGTTTGTGTTATGTTCTTTCTGCTGGCTTTTCTTTTTGAAAGCATGACTCAGAATGATCATCCTACATATATCTGGCACATGTAGCCATGTGGGTGGTTTTAGTGCACGCAGATATTTATAGGCAAAATTTCAAGTGTTTTGGACCTTCTCAAGTCCCAGGATCTGACATATTTTGTCTTACATAGCCCTCATGGCTCTACAGTCTGGCCACCATCCTTATAGCCAAGTATTGGACAAAACAGAAAAATCTATAAATTTGCACAGGTCTTTAATTGTCCTGAGATGATCTTAAGAAATGAGGGCCATGTCTCTTCTCACTTTGAGCAGAATGTATGGATTCTGAAGTACTGTTAGTCCTTGCCAAATTGTGTGTGTGTCAGAGGGAAAGTCAGAAGAGAAGATGGATATTTTTTAATGTTCATAAGATCTAGATGTAATTTCTGACTGTAGAACAAAAGCAGTGCCTCATTCAGCAAGATGACAAAAGGTTATTTGGCACCTGGCATAAAATACACTTCTTGCAAGAACCTGGCATGAAAACCGAAGTGATAATGAGTAAAATGCCAGCGTCTGTGCAATAAAATCATTGATGCTGAATGTTAAACAATCATAAACAGAATACTAAACCTTCTAAGAACATTACTCCTCTTCTGTGAACACCCAAAAATTAGGCAAACCTAAGCTGACAGCTTCTCTGATATTAAGAAAATAAACAAACCTAATGGCCCAAGATCTTTATCATTACCTTTAATGTCCTAGGACATCAGGTAAACTGTAGGAAACATATACTGCTACTTGTTAATGAATCACATGGGATAAAATGACATCAGTCCAGTTAATGGGTACTGTTCTTTGCCAAAGCTATGGCTTTAAATTTAATTATAGTTGAGCTTCATCAATCATACAGCAAAAGAACATGGTGATGAAAACTTGAACTACAAGCTCAGCCCTTAATCAACAGGTGTTTGCCTCATAGTCATCTAATACACTTGCTCATAGAAACCATTTGGTAGAGAAAAGAGAACTGTGGTCCTTGAAGCTTTACAATTAATAGCTGCATTAGAAGAAAGCCAATTGTACATGAAATGCATCAGAGGAAAGCCAACTGGCTACATGTAGAGCAGTGTGGCCAACAGGCTGAAGGAGGGGATTCTCCCTCTCTACTCCACTCTCAGGAGACCCCCCCTGCAGTGCTGTGTCCAGCTCTGGGGGCACCAACATCAGAAGGACACGGACCTGCTGGAGTGAGTCCAGAGGAGGCCACGAAGATGCTCAGGGGGCTGGAGCACCCCTTGTGAGGACAGGATGAGAGAGTTGGGGGGTTCAGCTGGAGAAGGCTTCAGGGAGAACTTAGAGCGGCCTCCCAGGACTTAAAGGGGCTGCAGGAAAGGGGGGAGGGACTCTTGATCAGGGGGTGTAGGGGTAGGATGAGGGATAATGGTTTTAAACTGAAAGAGGGGAGATGTAGGTTAGACATAAGGGAGAAATTCTTCCCTGTGAGGGGGGTGAGGCCCTGGCACAGGCTGCCCAGAGAAGCTGTGGCTGCCCCCTCCCTGGAAGGGTTCCAGGCCAGGTTGGACGGGGCTTTGGGCAACCTGGGCTAGTGGAAGGTGGCCCTGACCAGGGCAGTGGGTGGGACTGGATGGGCTTTAAGGTCCCTTCCAACCCAAACCATTCGGGGATTCTATAATTATATGAATTCAGTTCTTGCCCTATAGAGAGCTCCTCACCACAAATACAGATATAAAATACAATGTTTAGTCTCAGACCCAAGACTTCTCTGATTTTACAACTGCTTTACTGCTGCTAAATGATGCCTCCTTGGGAAAGTCACTTTCACTTATGTTTCCCCATCCATAGAAAAAGTGACTGGAATGGTTCAATATCTTTCATGGGATTGCAACAATTAACCTTTAAAACATGTTTGTCAGATTAAGGGCTCCAGAGATGAATGGAAGAAGTTCCATTCCCATCACCAGTCTGGATCAGCACTTCATAAAGATAATCTCCTAATAGTGAAACATTATTATTTCTATGCAAAATTCACTGGGATCAAAATTGTTTCCTCCCTGTCTCTGTACCCACCCCTCCCCTCCACGTCCTTTATGAATCTTTCATGACAGGAAAGAAAACATATTCTTTTAAAAAACAAAGTTCAATATTAACTGCATGTTACAAGGTAAATACACAAAATACGTCTCAGCAGTTTACTGAGTACAATATCGTATCTTGGGGAGGACATGTTATCCCTAGACAAAGACCGAGGAATTAAGGACTACCTTTTTTCCTAGAAATCTCATCCCTGATTCAGCAGTGGTCCTAACAGCCGTGGCCCTCAAACCTCTCTGAACAGGCAAATACTCAAGATGGAAAATGCTCTCGGTGCAACCCTGTGCCTCCCTCCTCCCCATTCAACACCCATTGAGGTTCCTATTCCTGCTTGTATTATCAGCTGCATACAGAAGAGAGAAACAATATGCAAGTTTTCTGTGACCACAGAAATCTACATGTTGTCGACATGCAGGTAAACCAAGACCACAATCCTGTTAACTATTCAGCCAACGTTTTAAATGACCACAGGTCATCAAGCAAACATGGAATTCACTGCAGGAATACTTCAACATGCAGCCACTTTTGGTAAAATGTTTATCTTCTAAGCAGTAGGTCTTTTGATATTACTCTACCTCTTGTGTATAATTATAAGCATATTATCTTGATTTTTCATAATTACATGCTAAACTGAGAAGTGTCCACTTCCCCACACTTAAACTGTGGGGAAAAAATTAGTGAGAAGAGTGTTTTTGTTTTCAGAAGACATTTGTATTAAACCAGCATATAACAACAACAACAATGTGCTTTCATAAAGGCAACTGCTAGATCATTATGCATTTCAGAAGAAATCAGTCATCAACTGGGAGCTAAAAAAGTTTAAACAAGCAGCACTTGTGGATGTCACTTCTGTAAAACTTCATACCAAGACAACTGCATTGTATCTACCACACTAATTAGTACCTAACAAGAATAACATGAATTCAAAAATGTTAATTAATTCTCACTATTTTTCCTGAAAAATAAGGGATATTAGTTCCTTTACAGTAAAAGAAACTAAGATTTAGAAGCTACCCTGAGACTGCCTTACGCTGTATTCTCAGACCACCTCTTCTACACCCAACCTGCTAGCAACCCAATCTACACCAACAAGCTTAAGAGATCAATATTTTTCAGGTGGTCTTTTCTGCCTGACCCCATTTTGCAGAAATATCACCGAAATCTCCATCCTTCCCATATGCCAAGTCACAGAAGTTTCCCAGAGCCCAACACTCCATGTGTGCTTGCGTCCAAATAATCTGAACAAAAGGCAAATTTGGGCTGAGTAGAGGCATATCTAGGGATCAATTAGCAGGTACCCAAAATCATACATTAAAAAAAAACAGGATCACAATTAGAAACTACACATTTAGGACTCAGAGTGACCCCACTGCATAATATTTGGCTTAATGCAACAGTGATGATGGTTAGCAAGCAAGGATTTACCAAACCCTAGACAACTTTCTTTTATTCAGCTTTATTGTGTTTAGATCAGACAGAGCATACAATTTATTCATAAAAATATTGTTTTAATCACTAACCCATGACTTTCTCTGGAATACCGATACATTCAGGAAAGGGGGAAGAAAACCATCAAGCATAATGTAAGCTGCAAAAGATCAAAAGAAACGAAGAGTGCAATTAATTCTATCCATTTTTAGAAGTAATTGTCTTTGCACCTTATCCAAAATTTAATGAGCATTACTTCTCTAGCATGTAAAAAAGCTTTGTTCTTTTGACTTAATTGATTTGTAAACGCAGTAGGAGAAGTGTATCCGAAGTTCAGTAACCTTGATAGTTGAAAGAAATGGAGCATTCAATGGGTGTAATACATGAGACTACTGAAAACCCTGGAAATGTAATCATGAAATTGATTTTCTGTTCACTGAAACTCATATGCAGCACGTGTGTGTTTTGCGACTTCAGTTGTTCCTTAAATAATCAAATTCTTTCTTTATAATTATTACTTAAAATCTTTTTTCTCCCCTCCTTGTGACATAGCTCTTTATTCTCCAGGACTTAATAGCATATAGTGGTTTCCAGTGACAGAAAAACAATGAGGATTGAATGGTTGGCAAAAAAAATTCCCACAGAAAGGGAGATAAGTATCTTTTGGATGACAGAAAACCAAGACTAGACAGAATTTTATACACTGTATCTCAGAGGACTAGTTAAAATCTGGTCAAAGGATTATGGTTCAATGAATCAGAAACATGGAGCCAAGGCAGTAGAGGAAAGAAAGGAAAGGTTGTGGCTGCTGTCTAAGACAAAGAAGATTATTATTTTCAATTAATAACTTAAGCCTGGAAGAAGCCAGGTTTATATTTCATTTTTGCCTCTTAAGGAAAGATTTAGCTTGGTATTGTTCAGTATGTAAATTCTAGTAACAGTCTAATGAGATTCCTACAAAATATCCTATTAACACTAAAGGATCTGTTCTAAGATTGTACTTAGGTATGTTGCTTATCTTTTTCTCATCAGGGTTCTTTTATGCTCCTGGATGAGTTTCTCAGCTGGATCATTGTAAAGTACACAAATTATGGGATTGCTTACCTGTACTTCTAGGAGATTAACTCACACGTTCTACCACCACCCACCTAGACTCCGCGGCCACACGAACACACTTTGTAAGCCAACATACAAATCCACTTAAGATAAATCACTGACCCAAATATAAAATGCAGACCTGGTATCACATATAATATTGGTATAAGTATCACCTCCTTGCCCCTCCATTAAATTCTGCATCATCAAAGCCAGCTGAACTCTTGGAATAGTTTACAGGGAGGCCAGGGAATAACATAACCATCTCCTCTCTGCAGAGCTTTCAGCCAGGAGAGGTGTTGTGATATGAGACTTCAAAATGAGCCTCATATCCCCGGAGAGAAGTTAGAATTACAACATGCAATGCTTCATTACCATGTGTATCACTATAATGAGAAGGTAGTTATATTACTGAACTTGCATTATACAGAATTATATATGCACCATGTAGATGTGGTTTTAGTGCTGCTGTATGTGAATTCAAGGATTGGACTGGATGCATGCAGAGTTTAGGGATTTATTTTCTTTCCTGATTCACTTTTACCAGTATTTGTACTTTATGCAGAAGCAAAAATTAATTTTGGATCATGGCTACTTAATTTAGTCTACAGGCCTTTCTGTTTTTAAAATTATCACATTTAAATTTCTATGTGGTACTATGATTAGCAATGTTAAAAAATAATGTTAAAATATAAGTGTCTGATAATCTATTAAAACCCTTTAAATGTTCATTTAAAAATATACTGAACCAATAGTGCCTCACAAATCTTAATGAGCTGAAGAGTATCTTCTCATTTGGATTAATTCCTTGAATGTTGGAAAAAGGGCTATGAGCTGAAAAGCCAGCAGGCTTCCTCTTTTAGTCTATGACATGAAACTAGTAGGAAAAATATGTGCTCTATTAATTCAAAAATTTGAAAGAAGTGGATCCGGAATACCAAGTAGTTAGGTGGAGTTCCTGTTATACTTGTTAGATGTTCAGCCTTTGCGGAATTCAATTCCTACTGATTTAGTCTAATTTGGCTCTTCCGACAACTGCACTATGAAGGCATGTCCTTTTTTAAATATCAAAATGTCTTGGAAATTCTGTAAAATAAGAATCAAAAAAACCCCTAGCTTCAATGAAAATGACTGAAAATTTCCTTTTTTAGTAATAAGTTTGTCATCCAAAACAAACTCTGAAAAATCTTTTTTTCCTATTTTTAAAGCATCCCAGCACTCTTAGGATAGTTTTATGCAACTAATTAAAATTACAGTTTGTACGTTACCATCAAAACTAAATTTCTATTCACATGTAGCAGAACTGAAGAATTTAATGTACTGAAGTAAGCTGTTATTCACTATTTTTAGCACCTTGAAATTAAAATAATATAAATTGTGTTGAGACTGTGAAAATAATATTCTGAGTAATTGCTTGTTAAGTTACATACAAGTGGATAAATATGAATACATGGTATGTATTCCTGCTTAAGGAAAACTAAATTCCCTATTTATTAAAAGGTATGGTTTTTGAAAATCACTCTTCTTGTTATTCTAATTAATGACAAGTCTGTCTTTAACAAAAGAACTGAATATTACAACTGATTTTTTTCCCCTATTATTTTCAACTTAAGAGTTTTAAATCACTTTGATTTAAATAGGTCTTTTCCATTTGTCAACCACTGGAAAATCTACCTATAGTTTCATCATTCAGATATTGCACGGACTATAATTTTCTGTCAGGAAGGTAAATCTGAATGCTTTGAATAGCGCCTTTTTGAAAATGGGTATTTGGAAGACGATTAAAGTACACAAAATACTGAATAATCCTGCCATTTTCATGAGATGAACTTCTTGTTCCCAAAAGAGGTGTTCCTGGCATTTTCCAGGTTGTGTGACCTGTGTCAAAACGACCGCGAGGTCTGCCAGTTCATTACGGAATTCATGGTGTAGGTGTGGCGTGGGATTTCATTTTGCTGCTCCTAAATAGTGATGTCTTTTGGAATTCTTCCTGAGCCATTGGCCAAACAGACGTCTTTGACATTGGTCTCTTCCAAAATGGAAACAACAAAACAAATCTGTTGAAGGAGCTGGTGCCAAGCCATTGCCTGCTTGGAGCTCTGGCTGGTGTGAAGCCACCCTGTGTCATAAAGCAGCTCACAATTCAGCTATATTCAGGGCAACGGTCGTGCAGGCCTGGAACAGGCAAGTATCAGCCACACACTTATACTTGGAAGGGGAAAAAACATCTCTAACACCAACCCATATAAATACTTCATGAAATAATTTTATCTGTGCATCTGCAATCTCATCTTACGCCCAGTATGTTTAACAAACAGATTTTTATTCTGTCCTCTTCAATCATCAGAGTAGAACTGAGTATTGGCATGTTAGCTGAGCACATATACATCCTGACTGGTTAAAAAAAAAAAAAAAAGCAGTACTGACACGCCAGCCAGAAATCCACAGCTTTTATACTACCCCAGTGATGTTCTGTACAGACAGTTGTGGGGCTAAAAAAGAAAGAAAAAATCTGTAAACTAGTATATTTCCCAAATGAAGGTGGCCCTTACTTTCTCTAACACAGTATGGGAGACAAACTGGCAAGAGATATGGGTAGAAGCTACAGAAAAAATGACAGTTCTAGAACACAACTATTTCCCCAAGTACTTAGTATTTGTTTGCCTTAAAGTCAAAGCTAATTAATATATTGTAAGTTTTCCAGATGCAATAAATATATTCATTTTCCAGTTATGTTTAATTTTTTGGTGGAATTTCGTGCCTCACTACAACTTTTACCATGCTCCATGTGGTCAGAATAGATTAAAAAATTGCTGCCTTCTCTATTTTAAAGATATAAGAAAACTATATTAAAAAAAAAAAAAATCCAACTAACAGTGAGGTCTAATAGGCTGTGAAATAATCTTCCAAGGAAATGGCAGACTTAAAATGAAACTGAAAAAAGCATAAGTAGCATAAAACAGAGGGATGGTCCTGAAAGAGATATACAAGATGAAGTAGGTCATCTTTTTTATCTCTATATTCAAGTAAAATATCAGTGAGAATATAAAAGTCAATAATTCTGCAGACAAATGTCACGTCATATGCAATATAATGCTTTAATCCTATTATGTCTAAAATTTAATTGCAGTTTTTCAGGGAAATTGAGGGAGAGCGAGCCCTTGGTATACATACAGATTAGATCCAGTCTCCACTCAAACAAAGCAGCAAATAAATAGGCCATTCAGGTCTCAGTTTAACAACCCACATTAAAAGATAGGCATGTTTTCACTTGGAAACTCCGAAGAGTGATTCCAGCTTTTTAACTGCAAAAAAGATGTCCCCGATTATCACTACAGATGAAATAAAATAATGAAATTAATACTTGGGAAATAGTAGGCTTGATCTCTGATTCTCTGCAAGGCAATTTTCATTTCATACATATCCAATTAATATGCTCTATTTCCAATATGTGGATATGTTGTTCTACTGTAGCTGAAATTTTCCTTCAGCTACAGCTTTTACTAAAGAATAGAAAGTTCCAGTACATATGGGGCCATATTGCCACTGACAAAAATTGCCATCGTTTCATTAACACGACTGCAATAATAACAGAATACTGCAGCTGAGGATGAGCCCCATAAACTTGTGTTCAAAACTCGGCAGAAGGGAAAGGAATAGTCACCACATTCGATTGCGTCATCTACTTTACTGGTAAACTTCAGCTCAGGAACTGTCAGCTACTTTGAATTTGAAGTGTTTCTAGTATGAAGGATCTCAGCTGATTTGTAAGCACTACTGCAATTTACAATAAAACTAGCCGATTTAGCTTTTTAATGGTTGTAATTGTGATTTTGTTTCTGCGGAGGCAAGGTAGCAGGACACTACACAGCATCAGCATAAGATTGGGTATCCACTCAGATATCCATATACATCTCAGAGCCTTGGCCGTGTTGTTTAAATTTAAAGATAATAAATAAGTTTAAAATATTTCTATATGAAAACTTTGCTTATTTGAGCACCCCAGAAAGACGGGAGGACATAAGGAAGACAAGTTCTCAAGTGCTGTAAAGCAACTCAAGTTTTCCATTAAGATTTTTGTGACACTGTACACCGACATTACAAATGCTAAGGCACCATATAGAGCATATCTGGCCTTACAAGGAATAAAAAATAGATAGGTTCCATATCAACTTTCTGTTCAGTGGCCTCTTTTCAGTTTTGCTATTACTTGCACTCTTCTGAGACTAATCCATCTACCTTTTTGGCAAGCTGTGTCAATTTTTAAATGGTTTTCTTTACTTTTCCACACCCACAGTCTGCCCATCTACAGTAAATGAGAAATTTTCCCAGCAGTACAGCGAGCTCTAGGGATAGAAATACTCACAATATGACATAATGATATGAATAGCAAATCTGACTTTTACCAAGTCTTTCTTGTTACCCTCCTAAAAACAGATAACAGATTCATACACCATGGAACAAGCAGCATATATCTCAGAAGTTTAAAAATACCTTTCGTTAACATTTAATAAGAATACTTTGGTATAAGAACAGTCTAATAAATCTCACTCTGAAAAAACATATTGTGCAACCACTGCTATGGGATACATTTTAAAAAAAAAATAATACCAATCTCCTTTACTTGAGACGATAAAGAAGGTAATAGTGGAACTGGAATCAGTTGGTCAACGGGGCACTTCCATGAAAAGGTTAGCAGCCGAAGTCTACCTCTAGTTGGTTATTTCATCCAAGAAACAGAATTTGCCAGAAATTTCATGACAGAGCCACTCAAATACGGCAGCACTGCATTTCCAGAAAATTGGAAAAGCTACCAAAATTAACTATTGGGCTTTTGAAGGCTGATTATTTACCTTAAATATTATAGAAATAGCTTTCAGAAGAACCAACAGCATTATAAAAATCACATTAAATCAGAGAAAATATGTCAAATTTACAAATTCAGAAGTCACAAGTTAACACAGCTGGCTATTCAAATAAGACAGGTAGAGCTAAGGTCATTTCTTATCATCTGACTAAAACTTCTGTTTAAAGAGAGAAACCAAGACCTGCTGATGCTCCTTTTGGAAAGGAGCAACAATTTGAAATTCTATTTGAAACTCAACTGAGAGCAGACCTGGAATGTGTATGCTGATTTAGAAACAGTACAGCACAGAGAATCCAGGGTGTGCTGAAGTTAGATGACTAGTTTCAAGCTTCACTTTAGTTTCTATTTACAGCACAGAAAACCTGGAATAATCTGCAGGTATAGCAGACAACTGTTTGGAACCCATCAGCAGGATGGAGTCCTGTTTTAAAAACTAATTAAAAGCTGACTCTTGAAAGATGAATGCCACAAACCATAATTTTTACATGTTATGGGCAAGTGTTAGATTGCTCCAATTAAACTTGTAAAAAAAAATTTTAAAAAAAAGCTGTTTAAAAAGAATTTCAGGTATTCTAGCTATTATTCATGAAAACACAATGCTTCCCAACATTGTGGCTTATCGAGTATAAACCAGAATCCTACATTTTAAATGAAATGATGTGTAAAAGTTGCTATCTTCGTGAACATGAGATATTAAACAATTTCAGAGAGGAATGTGTGAATCAATTAGATTCAGCAAAATAGGTTCTCAGTATCTGAATATTGCGGATACACTGAGACAATGTGTCAGAGAACAGTGCTGACTCAAACATTTTTCTAAACAAAGCACTCAACATACACCAGCCCTGCTATGAGATATGTAACTTCATTTATGCCTAAATGCCACAAATCCAAGGTTATTTAGATTAATTAGGTATGTTGCCTACAAACATATCACTTAAGAAAAAAATTATTTAGTCCAAAACCATATTTTTGTAAATAATTCAAAAATAAGTGTTTTCCTGTACATTTTCCCAAAGGAAAGCTTGGCTATCATAAATTATTATATTGTTAAAAAGATCTAGAATAAAACCAAATTATAATATCTCATGCTGCTCATCCTTTGGCTTCTATCCCAGTACAGGGTCATGGCTCTGTACTGAAAACGCAGTGGGATAATAAAACTGCCTGGAGATACTAAAATGCTTATTGTACAGCAAGCAACTATGTATGACTTCTCTCCCCCCTCCCAAAAAAAAGAAACCAAACAAAAAAACCACTTGAACTTAGTGATGGAAGATTCCAGGGACTAAGTCCTCATCTACAGTGACTAGCACTAACCTACTAAAGGCAATGGTATTATCACAATTCATACTAAGTGATCGGGCTAGAATTATAAAACTGCCCTTGTTCTTGGAAGAAAAACACACCAAAGACATGTCAGGGCTGTGTATAAGTTACATATATTTGCTTGGATGAAAAAAGATGTTAACTAATAGTTTTAAATGAGTATATGAGATAGAGTTACAGCTGCAGAAGTGTTGGGAGTTGCTCCCAGGTGTATATTTTTTATACTGTTGCAATACTCCTCACGGTACGTTTATGTATATTATATACTGGAACGCTATATTTAGCAGATAATAAAAATATTCAAATACAGAGTATGGACAGTGTAGTGTAGTTCTGCTGATAAAGCAATATTATGAATTGTTAAAACTTTATATATTCCACTCTACCATCAAAAGAATAGGCCAAAGATCAACACTCCTCAAGAAGCGTGGCCACTGCCTTTGCTCCGTTGGCTGCAGCCTGTAGAGCTGTAAAGCATGGCGGAATGACCTCCCGCTGCCAGAAAGCTGCATCACCCTTCCTGTGGCTCTCAAGGCTATTGGCCCACTAATAACACAATGGTACTTGATGGCAACATCTGCTGCCATGGCTTGGCCAATACCTCAGAGGTTCAGGACCTCAGTGTAAGATGAAGATATAAACACGGTTCACAAAGAGAAGCGAAGGGCTGCTCCACACTCCATAACGAGGGCAGCCATCCTAGTGCCTACTGCTTGTTTTCCCCAATTTGACTGTATTATGGTTTCCCCAATGAGATCCATGCTCTACTGAGCACTTGGATATGAAGGAGATATATACATGTATTATCTATGTTGACACAAATCTGTTCTGAAAAAGGCACATTCACTCATAATCTGTTTAGGGTGTTAGAGAAGAAAAAGGGCGTAGAAGCAGCAGCCTACCCTCCCTCAGGGAAATCTCCTCGACAATAAACCGATTACTAATATTTTTTTAATTTGGCGCGGCTTTGTAAGCAGATATGTAACCTTAAGACCTGCATGTGTTGAAGTTTCACTGACACAGTAATGGCATTATGCTGGTAAGCAGCACATTAAATGCTCTAAAAGCAATTAACTAAAGTGCACACTAGTACCATGCTGCTAGACACAGACCGAAGGTCAGCCTTCCTGAGGTTTTTATTTCACGGTCACACGTTGCTACAGTCCATTCACCTGATTTTCTTCCATCTGCCCTTGAGCTACGTGAGACTTGCCTGTGTGCCCCTGTCTGTGCACCAGCTCAGGGTCCCAACACAAAGTCAGTGATAGCTCCCAAGGGTCTTAAGACTGGAAATTTATCCTTCTTCTCACATCCTCCACACCACTTTCACCATGTCAGTGTCGGTTAGTGAAGGCAATGCTACACCAGAAACTACTGAGATCCAGGATGCCCAATCCTACCAGTAGACTGAGACTGTTTCAGAGGAGGTAAACTGCACTGACAGAGAGGGGAGGGGGGAAAAGGGAACAGAAACAAGCCTGGCACAGATTCAGAGCAAAAGAGGGAAGATCTCTCCCTGCTTCAGCAAAGGAGGCTGTACTCCCTTACACACTCCCTTTAATTAAACCGTGAAGCATGCTCATTATATTAAGCGCATACTCTCAAAAGTAATCAGCTGTATATACAAGTCATCCTATTGCCATTGACAGCCATCAAACTGGGACATGGCTTAGATTTGATTTGAGAAACGTTATGGGGGAAGGAAAGGGTTCAAATCCTTATAATTGTTTGATGTAATCTGCAAGATGAATTTTCAAATAGTATATATCAATACAGCTTTCACACAGAGGAAAGGTTTTGCATGCAAAAAGCACTTGCTTCACATGGCATTTTAGGGGGCTGTTATGTTCTGACATTTAACATTTGCTTCTTAATGGCAGCTGTAATAATTAAACAAGACTGACAAGTCGAGTTACTTGTCCAAATAATATCAGAGAAATATCAGAGAGGACCCTCTGCTTTCTATATTCCTAAGAGGAGCTCTGCTGGAGGCAATCATTTGTCATGATGGAAAGAATCAATTACCTGTGATCCATTAACATTTCGTCATTAAAATTATGTGCACACTCCCCCCCCCCCCAAAAAAAAAAAAAAAAAATCAAAATAACAGCTTGTCTGATGATCCTGAATGCTACAGTTCCAAACTCAAGAACAAGGGTAGTCCCTGTGATTGGCAATAGATGTTCTCGAGCTCTGAAGCTCGAGATTTAGCAAGGGTTAGTGTATATGATGCTGGCAAGTTAGAAAGATAACTCAGAGTAGTAGAAGAGGAAAGCTCAGGTTTCAGTGAGTGATGACCATGACCAAAAATCAAAATAAGCATCCCATGACCTTACTATATCCACTTCAGGGAAGTTGGAAAAATCCTGCTGTCATAATACATATGGTATTTTACCATGAAAAAGACAATTATTTCTTATGGTTTCAAATAACTTTAAGATCCTTAATTAAGGCTCAACAACAAATATTAGATGGATCGGGGGAAAAAAAAAAAAAAAAAAAGAAAAAGAAAAATCAACTATCTTTTGCTACTGAAGGACCACAGATGAGAACCAAATTTCTGCATTGCTACAACCCAAGTGGAATAGCATCATGACAAATTTGAACAAGGACACTACTGGATGTCGGTAGAGCATTCCCAAACAACGTGGCCATGTGTTTGGTAGTGACCCTCAAGAAGAAAATGTCAGGTAATCCTATTAAGCAGTACATTGCCATTTCTTTGGGTTATTTCACATACGTATTGACTTGTCTCATTCTGTTTGTAAGGTAGAAAAAAAAGGAGAATGAATGAGCTTAACTTGTAGGAGACCAAAAAGGTGCCGAGTTGCTGAAACGTAATAATTCAAGGGCAACCCAGGAAAGTTATTTCTTTTTTAAAATTTAATAATAAGTACATTCTTATAGTAATTTATAACAGCTGTTCAATAAAATGCAGAAAAAATAGATCCTGTAATACAATATAAACTGAAGAATGAAAAGGAAATTCATTATTTACTCATTTCTGTTACCCATCCTCCCTGTCTCTAGAAGTGCAGCTTCTGTTGCTAGACATCTTAATGTAAGCTCAGCTATTTTATCCTACATATAAATAATGAATAATAATGACAGCTACATGACAATAAAGATTATAGGATTTTCTACACTGACAAATTGAGTAATGTATTTTTTAAATTAGTAGCAGTTTTTATACGAATGAGGGAAAAAATAGGAGGAACAATTGTCTTGAGTTACCTTGTTAAAATTATCACATGAAAAAGGACAAATATTTATCTTTTAGAAAGTGTAAGGTTGCAAGTTACTATGACTCGGAACTAGCATATAATCATGTTTAAGTCCTTAGGTATTCACTTAATTGTCAGGTCAATTCCAGTCCTATTATAATGCGGAAAAGACAAAGAAAAAAATATGTCAAAGCATTAAAACATTTTTAACTGACCCTCAGAGATAAAAAAGGGAAGCAAGCTGTGAATTTTGATCTGAAGAGAATTCTTCACTGGCTGATCTTTCTGATTAAGTCCTTTAGGCAAGAAATCACCTCTTTTATAATGTGACATCCTTTACTCGTAGAATAATATTAAAAATTTTACACTTCTTTAGTAACCTTCCTAGCCATAGGAATGTAAAGATATTAATTAATGTCAGTGGAAAGTATTCCACCAAAGGACCTAAATAAATAGCTATCATAAGTCATAGAAATTTTTGCATATGCAAAATATCTTGGAAAGCTGTGCAAATTATCTCACAATCTGGTAATAAAGAGGCTATATAATTAAATTGCTGCCATTATACCTTCAGTAATATTTCATATATTGTCTTGGAATAAAGGAAGAATGTTTTCCTTATCAACCTGATGAACTTTGGCTAACACACCGATGGAGGCTACTCTCGTCTTCCTCTGAAAGAGTTTACAGGGCCTGAAATTTCTCCTTGCCTCCTGCCAGAAACACACATTCTTACAAGTGATTCATGTTTCAGCAGCATGCTGGAATCCTAATCAAGGCTCCTAGCCCCACCACGTTGGACTTCTACAGACGGGGGATATATCACAGGAGCTGCAGGAGCAGCCATTTGGGGCTGACAAACCAGATTTGCAGGAACAAGTACTGGTAATTTGCTGGGCAGGGCTTTATAATTTTTTTCCTTATATCGCACTAGGTAAGTGACAAAGAACCTACCAGAGAACATATGTTCTCTTTTCAATGACGGACAAAAGAGACAGATTGAGGAGAACTGGCAAGTAATGGGGAGAAAAAAAACCCTAGTTGCATATTTCAGTTTACTGGGGTGGGAAATATCCCAGCTGAAATGCATTTGAGCACTGTATGGTCATATGTCTGCGCTCCCATGCATGTCTCTCTAATCTTTCTTTTAAATACTCAGTCATGTAAAATTGTTCCGTTTTATAGTCTTCAAAGTAAGTTAAGTGTAAATCATAGAATGACTATTTTCATAAACTCTAATCTTCATATATTTGTCAAATTTAAGACAGTATACAGATTGTTTATGTTCATTTTTTCAAAAGCTGCTTTAATCAGTAAATCCAGTGTCATGCTTACATCTAGCTACAATTTTGAATTTGATCACGTTTAGGTAATTTTTAATACTGTAAAATTCATAGTGATGCTGTAAGCATACACAACAAGTCACCGTGAAGCTACAAGTGCTTTATGCTTTATTAGCCCCATTTGTCTTACTGAAATTCTGCTCCGTTGACCAATAAGGTATACAGCTCCATCTGGCACGGATGTACCACTCAAGCTACCTGGGTCCTATTCATCAGTGTATTGTGCACCATTTGCAACTACGCACGAATAAAAAGTTCAGGACCCACCCAACGGGTCTGTGTGCTCCAGGTTTACAGATCCAAAAGGCTTTTTGCTTTGCATGGCAAAAAAATCACTCGCTTTTTAACTGGAGGGTGGGTAAGCCAGACTTCCACTTAAAGCGTGGCTACACCTAATTTCAAAAGACAAAATAAAGCTTATTAAAAGCAAATTTCATTCAACTTAACTCACCCATGCTTCTGGCACACCTTCTTGCCAAAAAAAAAAAATTAATAGTAAGATAACCAAACGCTTGGTATATTATATTCAGTAACACTTTATTTCCTGCATCTACTGTGTCAAGATGCGGTCCTTTTGCTTTTAAATCCACAGATGAGGAGACACAACTTGTTGGACCTCGATACTTCTGCTAACTTTGTGGTAAAAGCACACATTCAAAAGCTGGATACAGAACTTCACCCAAACTTCTTAAGGTGTTTGATTGTTAGTGTAATTCCCATTAATTATGGAACATACCTTTATTTTTTTTACATTACAGTTAGTGTACATCTTTATGCTTTTTTTAAAAGTTAAGGATGAATATCAATGCTCATCAAACCGCCAAAATGATAATTTTGTCTAGAATCTAGTATCGTAAGCCAACAGCTGCCTTCATTTACAGCCAAAAAAAGGTCTATCTACTGGAACCGCACTGAAAAATTGAATGGGATTGCAGAGATAAAAAGAATGATAATTTGATTCTGTTTTGGGAGATTATTTTTCAGGCTTCCTGTTATTCCATGCCCTGGTTAGATGAAGTCCTGAAATGCAGCCTCCAGTATAAGCCGGGCCTGTGTTTAGGAAGAGTTGCTAACTGTTTGCTTTTTCTACAGTAAAGATAGAAAAAAAAAAAAAACCCACCCCACACCTTCCAGGAAAGGAAGACAGCATTCTCTTTGTGGGGTTTTCTATTTTAATAATATGTACCTAACGGGTTTTTTTATCTCTAACTCCACTCTCTCCTTCCCACCCAAAAAAGTCCCAAACCAAAGCAGCAGAAATACAAGAGTGAAGAATTTTTTCCTAGAATTAAGCAGCAGAAACACAACAGCCTGGACAGGGTCTGCACAGGTGAAGAGTAAGGATAACCTCTTTTTAAAGGTTATAATACATTAAACTCCTTTTATCTTCACTGCTTCACAGCTCTGGAGTAACTCCTGAGTCCCATGGGGACCAGGTTCTCTCACCCTTCAGCCTATAGTACCTGCTCTGCATCAGACCACAGATATGTACAGAACATTACTCATCAACACAGAAGCAACCTTTCCATGGTGCCAGGATCAAGATCAAAGTGCTCACTAAAGCAGTAAGCACTTCTAGTAAATGATAACTCATCAGTACCTGAGAATATACACCTAAGTAAAAGCCACTGCAGAATGCATCTTGGCCAAATGCAAGATGATCATGATCATCCTTATAGCTTCATTTGCGTATATATGTACACAACAGCCTTAAATGTAAAGTAAGGAAGAGCCTTTTATCTGATATCAAAGAGTGAGCTTGAATGTCTTTTCAACCTTGAAACACCAGAAAAGGTATTAAGGATCGTCTATGCGGTTGGCATCACACAACAAAGGACTTCAGGGATGGGTACATGGGCGGCAAGCTATGAGTATCTCACATGAATTACAAAATCATGTTGCTTTAGGTGCTTCTGGATGGATTAGCTGCAATACCTTCATTTCACCTGTTTTGCAGATTTTCTGCCTCAAAGGCTGCATTCCCCTGACCTGTCCACACTCCTTCCTCACGAGGCAGTCAAATACTCAGAAGAGTTGAGGACTAAAGTAAAGAACACCAAGACTGCGAGTAGTAATACATTCCTAGTGACTAGTGACAGTGACACATCTCTCTGCAAGGAACTGTAGATCAATCAGGCAAAGTGATTGTGGAAATCAAAATGCTACGGACATCCCTTTCTGGCAGCAAGAGACCAGAAACCCTCACTCTTCTCAGCAGCTACTACCTAGAGCACGTTGACCTTATCATTCCCAACCGTGATATGAGGCAAAACTCCCCATAGATTGGCCTCATGCTCTCCCTCCCCCACATTTCTAGGAAGGTATGGCTCCCTAAAGAGTGCTGTTCTTTGACTACAAGATTAGATTTCTCAAGCCTAAATTTATGCTCTGTGGTGTTACTTTTGTAGTACTACACCACATAACTTCTGAGTTGCAGACCTGGGTAAGAAAGATGAGAATTTATTGAAGAGGAAGGAAATTATGTGAGAATATCAGCTGATATATAACTGGGTTTTAGTCACTGTGCAAGGATTAAGTGTGCATATCTCTGCGTGTGCCTGCTATAAAAATGTTTTTGGTTTTTTGTATACCCTCATTTTTATGCTATGAGCACTAATTATCTTTTAATATGGAAAACTGGAATGATTAATATAGTTTAACACATTACACGAGATCTCGTTCTTGCAAGACAGCTTGCTTTCTGTTTATTCTCATCTAGATGTTTAATGAAGTGACTGCCATATCACACAAGTAGATAGGTTAAATGAATCAAACACAACATTTTGCCTAATGAGAGGAATTTACAGAAAACTTATGTAAAAGGTTAGATTAATTTTTTTTAAAACAGAGCTGTAACAGCAAGAATTCACAAAGGTCTGTGTTCCTCAGAAAGTCAGAAATCCTTATGAAAATATAATGATCAAAAGTGCCACACAGAAGAGCTCTCAGTAATTATCAAAAACTTCAATATTGTCTGTAAGCTGTTACACTGAAAAGCCTAAAACCTGCATCTTTTTATTTTCTCACTTCTTCTCCAAACACGTACAACTAAAGGAATACTGAAATTGCTGCCAGGATTTTTTAAAACGATGCACTGAAATGATTCACATGAAAGCGGTTGAGCTTTTCCAACTTGCCAATATGGGGTGTTTAAGATTTTCTTGGTCTCATTTCAGCCTCAGCATGATCATCAGTGTAGCTCCCTTAATGACATTATTGGTATGATGTCAGTGTCAGTGGTGTCATCGCTCTGTGTGGCTTGTGCGGGCAGCCAGACCCCAAGTGCTTACCCACGGGCTCTGGGCACAGGGAGCCCCAGACTCCCGTGTCTAGTAGCTGGGGCCTTTGCAGCATGCAAGACAAAACTGTTGCTGTTGAACTAAAACCTGCTATGTTCCTAGCAAAGCAAACAAACAAATCTATGAGCAGTTAGGACCATCAGCAATGCAGTAAGTTTTGCTGCTGGGTTTTCTGAGGACCAGAAAGGAGGAAGGAAGGAAGAAAGCCCTTTCTTTAAACCAAGGGAATACAGTAATATCTCCATATTCTAAGGATAACTGGAAACCAGTTTAAAGTGATTTAGGCTTTTGCCAGTGAAAGAAACTTAATTATACAGCTCGGTAAGACTTATACTCAATGAGTTACCTTTGGTAAAAAAGCATTTTAAAAGATTCACTGGCAAAAAAATCTGATGCTTGGGCACACAAACAGTACTGATCCCACAGCATGCTCTCTCCAACCTGAAATCCATTCCCTGTGCCTCTCCCCCAAGACCTGCTGTGATCCCCAATCCTGTGGGGATGGCGGCAGTTCCCGGACACTCACCAGAGCGACGCCGGCACCTGCTCCAGCTGCCGCCCCCCACAGTGGGTGCCGGGGCTTCTGTGCTGGTACCAACTCCTGCGCTGGCTAGGAATCACTGACAAAGGTGGTTTGGGGATTTCAGCTCTATAGCAGTGTTTCGCGAAAATTCTTCGAAAATTTTGCAAGCCAGGTAGAATGTGCCGATGGGGTTTTATGTGGTTGTCATGCCTATATGACCAAGAAACCCCTTCTCAGGTCACAAGCTGATACGTACAGTCTCTGTGAGGCTACTGAGCACGTGGAGAGCAGGAAAAGGACCAAAAAGAGACACTTTCTTCTTTTAAGTAGAAACACTTCCATCTGCTTATAGCTTTCCACAGAAGCAACATTACATCATGAAGAAAATATAACATAGCTGATTAATTACAACAAAAGCACAAATCAGCTCGACACAATGCCGTGCATTAGGTAAGTACAGAGTGTAAACAGGAACAGACTAGAACCACCAGACAGGTGGAAGTAATTGCCTGTAATTGTAGGTTGACACCAAAATTACTGGCTTCAAGATTGAATTTGGTGATAATGTAAATCACTCCCTGTTATTCTTTTCTTAGCAGCCTGTCTTATGAACTGCCAGAAAGAAGATCACTAGATTCCACTGTAAAGAGAATGAAGTCAATTCAAAATATTTCCCAGTTCCGTTCAGATTTCTGTTGTTACTCTGTTAATGAGGTGCAGGGTTTGGGGCTCGGTTTCCAACATCCCTTTTACAATCTCAGTTGTTAATATAAATCTATCTCCATGGTAGCTGCAGGCAACATTCACTGTCAATAAAAGCATGCCATGGTCACCTTTCCAGCAGTCTCCACTGGTGGCTTGCTTTTGTTACTGCTCCTTCTTTACAGGACAAATGTTTATTAAAAAAGTTTGTGGTTACAGTTTCCTCCTGCAGTTAGGTATCATGACTGAGGATTTCGTGTAACTGCATGGGCTTTTTTGTCTTCCAGCTCTTTCATGACAAGCAGAACAGTATATGCTTTGGAAGACAAGATATAAAACTCCCTCAGAGCCACTTCTATCATGGGAGCTCCTCATAACCAACCAACAACCAAACCACAGTTAATACACTTGTGATCACAAAGCCACCTCTCTGCAAGATCTGTCTTTCCTATGAGTAACACAAAGAGAGACGGGGAAAAAAGACAGCAGAGATATAGACACAAAGGCTGTTTTTATATTCGCATTTTGGCTCAGAGCAGCAGAGCAATTTTGAAGCAAATCCCCTGATCTTCCTCACTCACTGCAGGCTGGTGTGGTTTGCATAGCTCGATCTGGTGAGAGTGAATTCAGCTCCATGAAGAGGAAATGAAACCATTTGCTCTTCTGCAGGTGCAGACTAAGTGCTCTCCACCCCTAATGAGTGCTTGGCCATTTGGATAGCCTCTAACTACATGCCTGGTGAAGATGTTTGGCCTAGGGCACCAAACTAAATATTTTAAACACAATTATACCACATTCAGCATAAGAAAAAGCAAAATCATTCCCAGGATCTACAGAGCACTTTCGTATGCATGGTTCATCATTGCTGGCAAGCCCTACACCTTGGGTCCTATGGACCAAGAAATTTGTTTGTTACTGCTCACCAGTAATTAGTTACAACACACCTCAACACAACCAAGCGCCAGAATACAGCATCTTTGTAATGGAGGGTACTGCAGAGGCGAAGAGCCTTTGGAGATAGCCCAAAATAGTAATTGCTTAATACCCAATTGATCAGAACATGAATGAAATAAACAGCATGGTTTCTGGCAGCATGATAGGCATTATGAAAAGCACCTTAGTTATTAAACAATCAAGTAACACTTATCTAAGGAGCTCACAGCACCAGATAAGAGACTGAATAACTAAACAGGAAAAGGCACAGGATACAGGCAAAAGCTATTATCTTGTCAGATCTCTATGAGATTTTCTGGAGATAAGTTAGAAAATGTTCTGTATTACCCTGTCAAAAAAGTAAATACTCTGGCTGTACACTGTGCTACGTGACACTGCACATCAGAAAACAACACCAGTCAGGAAATGAATGCATCATGGAAAGTTGCTTTAATCATGAGTAAGACAAAACCCCAACACATTAATATAATACTACAGTTTACAGATACAAAATATTAACTTGATTACCAGCCTCCTTATTTCTGAAGGTTAGATTAAAATTAGCACTTAAATAAACTACTATCAGGAAATATTTGGAACAGAATTAGAAACATACAGCTGAGACTCAAGCTATTTTACTGTGTCTAATAAGCTGATTTCTACTTGATTTTTATTCTCAGGAGACTATGATCAGAAGTAACCGGATCTGTGTTACCAATTCAAAGGTAATCCAATGAAAATTTGAGGCCGTAAAAAACAGTTGACCAAATCTATCTGGTTAAAGTTGTTACAAAGGTTTGATCTTGAGAGAGGCTAAGCACCTCATAAAAAGTTGATATCCCCAGCTTCTGTAGAATTCAAGACTATATATAAAGTATTTTGTGGATCAAGCTTTTTGCAGGGCTGCATTTCTCACACCTTAACATGATACATTAACTTTTGTAAAGGTCCACGCTGGAAGAGCTGGCCTGTTTCTGGTATCGTAGCTAGCTCTAGGGGAAAAAAAACCCCACCACCCCACACACCTTTGTTTCAGGGATCTCTACACTAAATCACATTATTTAAATCATGTAAACCCGCACATGTTTTCACATGCCGTGGTTGCAGGTGCAATGTATCTTACACACTGAGGTACTGAGTGATTATCAGGTTGGATAACCCATGGACTTAACCATGTACAGGCATGTTGATCTTCTAAAGACATTGCTAGGGTAAAAATTCTCATTATATGCATGGCAGTAGTCATGGATATCCTCCAGAGCAGAGAAGAAAAACTCCTAGTTGCCAACACACT
Source organism: Athene noctua (assembly GCF_965140245.1). Taxonomy (NCBI): domain Eukaryota; kingdom Metazoa; phylum Chordata; class Aves; order Strigiformes; family Strigidae; genus Athene; species Athene noctua. The sequence goes on from NC_134044.1 coordinate 23,553,405, forward strand.
TTTTCTGTAGCAATAGTATTTGCACCAAAGTGTTCCACCCAATTCCCAGAGCAGCACCGTTATTATCTCCGATACTGGGGCACAAGCATAGCAGTTAACAAAAAAGCCATTACTATGAAGTCCCATCAAAAAAGCAGGTGGGAAAAAGCATAATAAGTAGACAAAGGATACGTCATTAAAAAGGCTTGAAAAGTTTGCTTTACATCTTTTAGGAGGAAAAAAATTACAAATAAATTGTACAGAGATATGAAAATGTCCATTTAACTCCAACACACTAGCTTAACAGTTATCCAACATGAAAAAAATATAATATTATTATGGTAAAATAGGAGATTGTGGGCTTTTAAAATAGATGCAGACAAAACACATCAAAGATATGCTTAACAGCAAAAGCACACAAATGCTCTAACAAAGCTAGGTCATGTAGAGCTGTAACCTAACATGTAAACCAGGAACAACTGGCATAGTATCATTTGCTTGTGTCATCTATACAAGTGATTATTTTCACACCTCTCTGTCCCAAATACTCATCAGCTTCACTTTGCCTTATACTGTTCTTTGCCAGATATATACCATCTGAATGACTCAAGTATCAACCAACTTAAAAAACCCATTTGCAATTTCAGCACAAGTTAACACATGCCAAACTGAAATCAATCCCAAGGAATTTAAAAATATAACTTCTTCAGATCTACACGATTCTTAAAAATCATGTATATAAGTTTATATATTCACATGGTGTTTTACCAATATGGAATAATATAACCTGCTGTCATGAAATGCCTGAATGCAAAAGAAGACAAGAACCAACATGAGAGAAAACACAGAATGACAGTCAGAACATGTTGAATGAGGAGTGATTACTGGCACGTTTAGCTAAGAAGGAAAGATTTCTGGCATGACCACGTTTTGAGAAAAAACATGGAAATGGTAGGAGAGAAATTAACACAGAACTATATATAACAAGCAGAGCACAGTAATGATAAAAGCCATGCATATCTGAACCAGAGTAAAATAATAGTAAGGCAAGATACCTGGAAAGGTCTGCTCCACAGGGATGGAGTTTAGGGTCAGCCTCAGCTTGCAGTTAAGCAATAAAACGTACATTTGAGAACTGTTTCCTATCAGCAATGGGGCAGCAATGAGGGCAGCAGGAAAACACAGAGCATAGTTGACACAGTTGAACTGTAAATACGAGGTTAGTGCAAATCAAATCCAAGTTAAGCTTAAAATAAGAACAGAGGAGCTACTATTTCAGTCAGAATTTCATCTTCATATTGAATTAATCCGACACTTCCATTTTAAATTTAACTGAAGCTGTCACAGAATTTCCCATCTGCCTCACAGGAGGGCTGCAGACTCTAGGAGACTTGCTGCATCAATGTAGAAATAAGTTTGCTATGAAAAGCATGGCTTTTTTTTCTGGAACAGAAGGTAATTGGTAGAACAAGAGACAGTACGAATCATTTGAGATTATACAAGTATATCAGCTGGGACCTTGAGTGATTTTGGTTGATGAATCATCGAGTTGGGTAGGACAGACTTTTTGTAGCAGTGCTTTGGACAGGCTAGAAGGAGGGAATACACATGCCAGAGGGACAGAAAGAAAAAATTACAGTGAATAAGCCAACACATAACCAACATAGTCAAAAGGGCCTGTGGTAAATTTATTTTCAAATCCTGGCAGAGATTTAAATGCATATTCCCTGTTAAATACATTCTGAATCATTAATATCAGACTGAAGAATGAAAACATTCAGCATATTATATTTGATATGTTTCCCATCCATTTTACACTAATGGCACAATTGATATAAGTCAATATGAAAATCAATGCTGAATATTTGGCACAGTACAGCGATACATGGCAGAATCCACTGAGAGCTATCACATTCAAAAAATTAAGAACCTGCAAGGAAATAAATACAAATGATATGTAAGTAAATTACGTAAAGGTTTACAGTTTCAATGGTGAAAAATGGTGCCATCTGTTAAAATTAAAGCAGCCCTTAACAGGACAGGAAATTGCTTTAAAGTTAAATATTATCAGTGGAGAAAACTGTAAACGCACATTTTTAATCACACAGTAATTTCCTAGTGTCCTCAGAAATAGTCTCACACCCTTAAAATGTGTTCCCAACTTTGAGCTCTTTGAACTGCCAGGGGAAGAAAAAAAGAAAAAAAAAAAAAAAAAAGTGTAAGCATGAGAGGAGAAAAGAAAAATATGCAATGAAAAAGATACACATAGAAAAGGAAGTTTCTCTCATCTCCGTTAGTACCTATGTACCACTTGTAAGTAAGAGCAAGCTAGAAAAGAACCAGTTACAGAAACATTAAATGTTTTCATTGTGCTGAGCTGGTCTACGCGTTGCCCAAAGAGCATCTGTTTTATAGATGAACAGAGAGGACTTCAAGGACAAGGACCAAAAGAAATTTGTGTTAAAATGTAATTATATGCTGAAAAATGAGTTTGTAAGTGGTGTCAGCGAGTTCAACGTTCATTGTTGTGAGTGATTCCTGATGAGGTTTACTTGACTTACAAGGTTTTCTTGTTTCCACCGCTAAAATTCTGCCTGAGATCTGAACATCAAGTTGGGCTGTTTATGGTCCATGTGTCATCATCTATAATAAAGAGTCTACATTTGGGACTTAATTAATACAGCCAGGTCAGAACTCAGCTCATTCCTTCCCTGAGATGTGTTAGCTCTGCAATGCTAACTGGTGTAAAGAATAGCACACACTTATCTTTCTGCAGGAGTCAGCAGAAAGACTGAAAATACACACGACCTAGATCTACTGTCATTTCTTGCAGTCACTTTTCTGACCACATACATTTCTTTAAAATAACAATTTTATTTTTTTTTTCCACTTGCTGCAGCATTTGTAGTCCTTACTTGAGGGGTGTTTTGCCAGAGAAAGCACTCAAGCTCTATGAAAATTATTGGCAGAGTTACATTTTGCAGCATCCTGCTTTTCCTGAGGCTTGTTAGTCTAGAAGTGCAAGTAGTTCTTCTAAGTAAAGGTTGGTTTCATTTTTCACATTCATAAGTTGATCTCCTCTATTTTGCTTACACAGTAATGTGCATATTGTTCAAATATCTACAAGCTGTGGAGAGGTAGTGATTAACCTTTTATTTCTTGTCTACTTCCCTTTCCTGTCTGTCAGCTGTACGATATTGGGCAGAAATACTTATGAGAAAGCTTTGTGAATTCTGTAGGAAGACTGCTGATTAGGGGATGAGCTAGATATATTACATACAGAACTTCAGGTTCGATCTGGGCTTATGGATAATAACAGCACTTTGTCCTCACTGCTACTGGAAGAGAGTGATATGGGCAAAGCTACCTCATGCCAAATTGCCGCAGACTGACATTCTTAATTTTCAGAGGTAGGAAAACTGCCACCTCATTAAGAAGAACACTGTGTTATTAGTTTACTGGCATAGTACCAGCATTGGAAAATGCAGCATGCATGTCCTTGTGACTAAAAGCAAAAACCAGGAGAAGCTTATAGAAAATTATTTCTTTGGACAGGAAACGGAGAAGAGTGGCTGTAAAGAGACCTGAAACAACAGCTCGTAGTAAAGAACTTTCTACTTGTGAATATATCCTCCCATTCCATAATATCGTTCTAATCGGTGTGTTTTCATCCACTTCAATTATTTTAAAGACTCATGAGTTTAAGACAACTGATTGACATTCTAGCATTGAAAACTTCACAATCCAACAAAGGCGAGACGGTATCACAAGAAGGTCAAAGTGCACTCCTATCATAATGCAGATTCCTCTCCGAACACCCCACCTTCTGCATTCTAGTGACACATGGGAATAAGATTAATAGAAAGAAAAAGCAGCTTTCATTCTGAACAGTCTTTCTGAAAATCGGCATTTCCAGCACTTCAATACTTATTTGCCACAGCAGGGAGCTAATCCTTTAAAAAACTCCAACCCAATCAACCAATCAGCCAACTGAACTGAAAGAATAATGATTTCTTTGAACTTTTCTTTCACTGCAATGGGAAAGTTCTGATGCTCTTGCTGGGACAGTTCAGATGTCCCAACCTGCGCTAATTATAAGACAAGTCCTCCCCATTCATTTTCATTGTTAATTGCAAGAATCCAAGGAAGGTAGGTTCATAATGAGCCCACTGTTGATTTTTGCACAGGTATTAGTCTCTAGCCAAGAGCTAATTCTTCATCTGAAAAAACTTTGTTTTCAGGCTTCTGAAAATGCCCTTTCATTCCTAACATGCTTTAATTGACATGTAAACTATCATACATCTTGTTTTCCTTTCACATAAAGGATTACTTGCAAATGGAATGTATCTAAAAAGAATGGCTCTGCTCCATCATTGTATACTGCCCTTTGCAGAAGAAACAACTAATCTGAGAGATGTATTGTTTCTGTTGGGATTTACAGCCTCACATTGTCTAATTATTCATGATGTGTTATCCATCATACTGCAAACTTCTTTACAGGACGAGCAAAACCACTGTGTTCCAGTTCAGGAAAATTGCTAAAACAGAACTATCAAAAGAATATGTCACCTTGATATAAATGTCTACAATCCTTTATTAATTTTTGGGGGGTATTGCACCTGCCAAAGTTTCCTTTTTTTTTTTTTTTTGAGAGCAATGGAAGTTCTTAAAATGAGTGATAGTGACGTGAATTAAGTGTCGACCAAAATGATAAAATTTATCTAGTCTTTATATAGAAATAAGGAATAATTTTATTATTTTTCCATTTGAAAAACACATTAACAAATATAATGCAGTTAGAGAACTACGCTGTTAACAAGTAAAAAATACTAACTAAATGTTTTAAATTGAGTATAAATAGATTCAGAAATACCAGCTAGGATTCAATAGGTCACAAAATGCTTCCTGATTACAAATCACTTTATCTCTAGGTCACAGATTAAATACAGCAAAGGTAAATAATGAATGATAGTGTTACCATTAATAACTTCTTGGGGATATGGGGAAATGAACTTGCTTATGTCTGACCATTTTCCACTTTAGTGATATCTGTGTTTCAACCACAACTCCTAAGTGGATGGCTTCTTTGTTTGCACTCTTGACATTGTAGAGATCATTGTTGGTGAACTGATACTAAATTCCACTGTCTCCCTCTTGATTATAAACAGCAAAGGATCAAATTTGTGTTGTATCTGCACCTGAGACTGAATCCTTGTGATGCCTTCTAGCACTAATGCAATGATGTTTTACAAAATTGCTTTGTAAAATAAAAATTTAAAAAATTTAAAAGATAAAAATTACTTTTTATTTCACCTCTATTTGGGGTTACGGCTGGCTATAATGGTTAGTAATCTAAATTAACAGTTCTTCCTTGGCAGTAGAAGTGAACTGGAGAGGACTCCATTGCTGGGAGGAGCGTAGTGCCGCGTTGGCTGCTGTGGGCCAGCCCCAGCCAGCCTTCAATTCTCGCTCCAGAGGTCTGAGGCTCTTCACAGGCTCTTTATCACAGCAGCCAGCACTACAAGAATGTCCTGGACATCTTGGGGCACTTCAAGTAGTCCCAGACATCACTGTGTGGGCAACCAGATCACCTCCTTATCATTTGCTTTCCTGTTTCTGCTCTGGCCTTTGTTTTTCTGCAACCCTCTAAGGACTCATTGACTAAAGGAACTAGGTTTCTTACAGGTTTTCAGTTCCTGGATGGCCAAAATATTATCATAAGAATGCTCCTATAGAACAAAACCTTCCAGCGTGAGAATACAATAGATATTTTAACCCTGATTTATCTTCCTGTGGCGGACCCATGCAGTAAGTCTCCAACAAATCCTATACCAGATGCCACGCATCACTTTTTTTTGGTTGGGTAAGAAAGAGAAATACTGCAGTGCCAGAAGACACACATGGTGTCTATACAGCCAGCCCCTTGTTGCATGTTTTCCACCACGTGCCACCTGAGATTTTAAACACTTCTACCACCCAGACTCAGAGGTATAAACTCTGTAACTATGCATTTCTCTGTTTACACAGATTTATGACATTCCACGTGCAAGCTAAGAAGCAAAAGCACAGCAACCAGGGCATTCACTGGGAAGTTTAGTTTACTGAGCCAAGCACAAAGGATGATTTTTTTTTATTATTCACCTTGTAAAACTAATGCTGTTTGAACCACAAGTTACACCCTGTGCAACACTATTGATAGGGCAGAGTACAAAGTGATTAGAGCATCACCAACAGCAGGTCTTTCAGCAATTCCCATGTTATGAAGAGAACCCTCTTTTTCTTCCTTTTCATTTCTATCCTAGAGGTTATGATGCACCATCATATTTCCATACATGTTGCAACAGTATGAGACCACATGCACAAAAATAAGCAAAAAGAGCAGAAAGTCACTTCAACTTCCCTTTAATCTGTTTGCTAAAATCTGTCATGTTCTGCCCAAGGTACTGTCATTCGTACAGAGTACGCTGCGCTAAAGCTTCAATCATACTATCCAAATATGAGAAATCTGAAAGTAGCCATAATGAAACTGATGTCAGACAACCTCAACTCACATTAAACTCCAGCAGCTTGACATCTTCAAATATAAAGAACAGCTCTTTACTGCGGTTTTGGAAGTGTGTCCATGTTCAAACTGAAATCTATACATGTCTCAGTGTCTGTGGTGATTTATTTTCCTCCATAGCATTTGCAAAATATATGAGAATACAACCCACTGTGCAGTTTATTTTCTATTTCAGGGAGGTCTGCGCCAGTCTATTGAAATTCTTTTGAGCTTGCCTCACTTACTTGGCATCCTAAGCATAAAGGAAGAGGTACTATCAATAATCTACTGCACAAAAGCTGGCTACAAATATTTTCTTGACAATAGATTAAATTCCATCTCTGTAGGGACAAATTCCATATCTGTACAGGTTGCTAGCACAAATTTCTCAGTCTAGAAAAGTCACTTCGAAGCAGAGGGATAGTTAGTGGGTCACCTGAGTTGGCTTGTAGAATTACTCAAGAGGGTGAGCTTCACACGATAGGATAGATTTGTGTATTTTGCTCATTGGAAGACTGTTTCTTGGGCCCAACATTGTCAATAGCTATTAGCACTTATTCTAGGATTAAAAACGCCAATGTAACCAGCATTCAAGTTAATGAACTGTTTTAGGAAGCATGGTATGCTGGATAAACCTTTTACGTATTTGTTCCATACAGGAGTGTGAAAAGAGCTAGAGACCTAATTCCCTTCAGAAATCAACAAAGAATTTATGTAGTGTACGTATATAGGATGCTAAGCTTGTATATTTATATATCACCATTTTTATTCCAATTTCTAGTTGTTTTTTTAGAATTAAATATTGTTACATAGCTTCCTAACCAGATTCTCTGCAGTTGCTGTAATAAAGCCAGTCAGAAATAATGTAGGAGTTAGATATTTCCAGTGTAAGTCTGCTTAAAGTGTAAAATATTTCAGTGCATCAAAATAAATGTGAGGTCAAATGAGAAGTAGATTAAAACTCATTGCAGAGCCCACCTACTACTTAAATTTTCCAATTGTAACCTAAGGCTTTGATCCTGCATACATGCATACATTTAACTTTGAGCCAGGAGAAGTGAGATTTCCTGTAAAAATTAAACTATACATGGACACCCAGAGAATCAGATTCTCATACATATTGTTAATTAAAAAAAAAAAAAAAAAAAGAGAAGAGCCAGAAAAATGTGCAAGACCTGAGAGAAACAAAGAACAGATTTCTCCTGGAAGAACTAATGCAGCTACTTACATCAGAATCAGATTAGCTGTTCAATATTTAGACACTTACATACCACATATCTAACCTGGACTACAACTTGACTAATTATGTATTAAAAGCTTTGTGCTTCTATTGAATCACGTGCTTATGCTGAAGCAGTCCTTAAATATTTATAAGTAATGAATCTTATAGACACCAGAAGTAGTCTCTTGTAAAACTAAACAGTATTTTCCATAAAATAGTAAAAATCTTTATATTTACTGAAAATACAAGGATTGAGGATACTTGACACCTTGCAGAATCATGCCCTACTGCAATTTTATTTGAAGACTTGCCACCTGTTTCATAACTGACCAAAAAAAAGCTACATTCAATATTTTATCAATAGAAGATTTTTAATAAATGTTTCAAAGACTTAAATTATTAGTAATATCATCATAGAAATCTTACACAAATCATGATCTCTTTGGGAGGACCCTAAAGAAAAATCTTCAAGGAGGAAAGAATATTTATATTCCTTTTTCTAGCAAATTTCAGACTCTCATACTTTATGGAGGAACTCTTTGTGAATGCAAGGCTTTCGTGCAAAAGTCAAAACCTTCAATGTGTATTTTTCCAGACTTCACTTTTAATTTATCGAAAAGGCAAAGTTCAGACTGAAGCTGACTTGCATTGAAGTGAATGTGGGTTGAGGAGTTAATGCCATATTTAATGCATCCCTGTAGGTAGACATGTTCTTTGAGACACTAGATATTATCCTTTCAGGGTCTTTCAGTTGTTGTTCTCGCTCCCTTCATCTTACTTTCCACACCTAACATACATGAATGTAAGAACATCTGTGCTCTGCTCTAGAGTGCTTTCAGATTTTAAGGGTGAAAGGTAAATATTAGTGTGAGTTTCAGTCCTAAAATCATGAGAATAAAGATACACAATTATGTCTGATAGTAGAAAACCAGCAGAGTACTGCTAAAATAAATATGGTAGCTGAGTGTTGCTTTTACATGGTATTCGTGCAGTGCCATCAGAGTCAGTGAAGGTGCAGAGATGGGGAATATAGTAGGGTTTTGATTCACAAATTACCAGTGTTTTTTCCCTTAAAATCAGTTCTAGTGGAAACAAACAAAATTAAGAAAAATTACAAATTATTTCCCTCATTATGGCAGTATCATATATAGATTTATCTCTTTATTCTTCGTGGATTTCTATGGCTGCATGAACTATGAAAAATTTATATCCAAGGTACTAAAATATAGGCAAGTACAAAATAACTTCTACCACCCAATTAAAGCAAATGTAAACCTATGTCATGGTTTAACCCAGCAGGCAGCTAAACACCACACAGCTGCTTGATCACTACCCCCACTCCCAGTGGGATGGGGGAGAAATTGGGAGGAAAAAAAAAACAAAACACACAAACAGGAAATTTGTTGGTTGAGATAAAGACGGTTTAATCGTACAGAGAAGGAAGGGAAAATAATAATAAAAGAATTAGAATATACAAAACAAGTGATGGACAATGCAATTGCCCACCACCCACCAGCCAGTTCCCAAGCAGCGGCCCCCGGCCAGCTCCCCCCAGTTTATACACTGAGCATGACATCATATGGTATGGAATATCCCTCTGGCCAGCTTGGGTCAGCTGTCCTGGCTGTGTCTCCTCCAACTTCTTGTGCACCCCAGCCTCCTCACTGGCAGGGCAGTGTGAGAAGCTGAAAAAGTCCTTGCTTTGCAACATCTAAAACATCAGCATGTTATCAACACTATTCTCATCCTAAATCCAAAACACAGCACTATACCAGCTACTGGGAAGAAAATTAGCTATACCAGACAAAACCAGGACACCTCAGGGGAAAAAAATAAAAGTCTGTAGACCAGCAATCTCCATCTATTCACCTTTTCATCACAATAAATACCTAATTCTTTAATTTCTCCAAAGTATACAATAAATATCTCTATTTATCTACAACATAGCCTGCCAAAACCAGCCTGGCAAACCATCAGGAGTTGGAACCATTTGTGGTGGGACCTCAGTGTTATTTTACTGACTGTGGCAGAATCCCTAGGCAGTTTTGTTGGGTTTATTTCATGTATACAATATACAAGAGTTATCTCTAAGGCAACAGAGAGCTCCTGAGCAGAGACCAAAAGGCTTTCAAAAATGATATTCTGAGAACAGCCAGCTCAAGAAAACACTTTATTAGAAAGAAACTCTACCATTACAATCATTAACAGCCTGCTGTAGACTCAAATAGAAGCACATTACTATAATTTAGACTCTACTTCTAAAGTATTTGACTTCTGAAGATGTACACAGTGAAATCATTTCAACACAAAACAGGGTCCTGGGCACAACTGAATATATCAGTGGTGACCAGTGGGAATCGTGTTTATCATTTTCACACATTTTCTTTTGTGACTGCTGCACCTGGAGAGGGTAAAAATCAAGCCTCGGTTTTGAAACTAAAGGCCCTGTTTAAAGGATTGGTGCATTGAATAAAGACAAAGTTTGGACAAGAACCAGCACAAGCATGCCTACAGATAAACACACTCCTGTGCTGGGCTGGTTTCCCTTTCTAGAGTTATTTATATGTGATCTGTTAACATCACATACTGAAACACTGAGCAAAATCTTGCCTGTGCAGTTAGGTCTGGCTCTGCAAGGCTGATTTTTTTTTAATTCAGTGCTGTTCTCTTTAATTCCATAGACCAATACTTTGCTACTATGGTGATGGGCCAACTAATTGTAAAGTCTGACTGGTAACTTTGAAAATCCCAAATTCCTTTAGATGACAAACATACAAATCGCCAGGAAATGAAATAACTGTGTTTCCAGATCAAAATACTAAACTTGAAAATATCTTATTAACAGCCATAGTAAACTGTGCCAGTGCACTTTGAAAAGGAAATTCAGAGAATTTTATGAAATTCTGCAAATGTTGAGTTACACTTGGAATGCATTTCCACTAGGTTATCAGAACTGAGCAGCTACTCTATGAACAGTAATAGGTATAGATAAAGAAAAGCAATAAAATGATTACCACTCTGTGGAAATTATGAAAATGTTTTAATAAAAGTATTCATCTGGAAAAAAAAAAAAGCCCTGCCGCATATATTTCAGCAGTGTTATAGGTTCTCCTGCAGACCTGCATCTGAGGACTTTACATGGATAATAAACTTGCTTGTGGTTTTGGTGTTCTGTTCTTAAGAGAAGAATATTTTCTTTCTTATTCCTTTGTGAGCCAACATCTTGACCTTGTAGACAAAAGAAACCTGACATGTATAGATTTACTGCAGGTTGAGCTGAGGCACTAAGGAGGTTCCAGATCTCCTGTTAGCCCCAGCCCATACTCCCCTGCAAGAACTGTGGAAAAACCCAACACAATATTGTCCTTCTCTGTTCCCTGGCTTAAAAAAGAATCTTCCATAAATGCACATATATGTAAGGGGGAAAAACAAAACAAAAAAAAAAAACACCCAAACACCACCACCACCACCAACAACAACAAAACACACACAAAAAAAAACCCTACCAACAATCTCATGACCTCCTGCTGCTAAGGTCAGTGCTAACATGGTGAGTGACATGTTATGATGCAGGGCTGTTTGTACCATTCCTGAGGCTTTCAAGGATGATGTTTTGCATCAGGCTTTCAGAAGGCATATAAGTCCTGTATCACTTGTAGCCTCTCTCCTGAACTCTAGGATACACCATATGAATACATTAAATTTTAGTCATCCTTAATCCTGAAAACCAGAAGAAAACCACAGCCCCTGACTGAAACTCATCTGTATTGACAAAAACGTGGATGGTGCTCGTAACAAATTGCTAGAAGAGAAAGTCCAGCTAAAGTTAAGTATTGGTAGCAGCTAAGACTGCCACCTATCAAACTGTTAAAGAATACAGCAACCCAGTACAACATTAACATCTAATGTACTGGTGGAAGCTGCAGGAAAAACTGTCTTCAAAGAACATATTGCATGGTCTGGGAAAACCCAAATCTAATTTAATAGTAAAAACCAAAAAGAGTTCAACAGAAATTCCTCTAAAATCAATGGAATCAAATTTTATCAGTCTGGGGTTTTTGAGCATCCTAGAGAAATCTAGTTAGGGTATCTCATTGCCTGTTACTTTATATTGATTTGGCTAAATGGTTATCGGGCTCTCATTTTTTCCTTTGACAAGACACTACTCTTGAAATGGTTTTTGTTCACCAGAGTGCACAGGCTGAAGCCACGGTCAGCTTCCGCTGAGGGGATTGGAAGGGAAAAATGTTTACACTTCCCTGCTCCATAGCCACATGCCAGTATCCACCACAAACTGGGCCTAAGAAAACAAAACACGTTCACTAAAATGAGCAGAGATTCAATTACAGAATTAATCCTTTTGAGCAGGTGGTTACTGGTGAATCCACTGCCAGAAACAAGCTCCAGATCAGGTAAATCCAGCTTCTCTTGCCAAGGAGTTAATCAAAAAGCTATTATAACTTATTACTTGTCTAATTTGGGGCCTGCAAAGCATTGTAAATAACTAGAGAATATTTACAAGTAGCACATCAATTATCTATGTCCAGATACCAGGACAGATAGATAAATTGATTATTTTGTAATTTAGCAGGTGAATTAACGTATGCATGTCTGTGTGTGCACACACTATTCAGCAATTTATCGCAAAGTCTGTTTCTTACATCATTTGGTATCTTCTCAATTTTTGGAAAACCGGCAAGGAACCCTTAAATACACATGTGCAGTCTCCACCATATAAAAATGCAGTAACTCATGCTAAGAGCTTTAAGTCACAAAAACTAAAAATAAGGGTCTAACATTAATGTTCACTGGCCCTAGTTAAGCATCTCTGTATGGACAAAAGAGCTGTCAAAAGGGATCAGGGAACTCTGGCCTTTTAAATGCGCTCACTGAGGGTGGCTAAGACTCAAAAGTTTCAGAGAAAGCAAACCTCCTTTCCTAGTATAATGCACTAAACCAATCAGGTCAAACCCAGCAGGTGACTAGCTTATGCCCTGAAGCATGAGATTTGATTATTCTTATCTTGGTTTGCATACTAGAGCTACAAATATTATTAACAGCCATAAAATCATCTGGTCTTTTAAAAAAAAAATAAAAAGTCTGCCTGAAAGTTTGATTTGATGACCTTTGTATGTAGCAAACTCCAGAATGTTGGTTTTGCTTAATCTAAATGCTTTAGCTATCACGTAGTCATCCTGTATACATTCATACCACAGGATATAATTACAAAACTTAACCATTTTTTGTGCACTTTGCCCTTTGACAACAGTATGTGTGAGCTTCCTGACTGCATTGTTGGTAAGAAGGTTCAGGAGAGATCTAGATAAACAACTGAATATAATTTTCCTTGAATTCTTTTTAAAGGGAAGCAATAAAAAGTTTTCTTCACAGAAACACTACAGGCAGGGATGTAGAATGTTTCATTAGTAGGTCATTATTTAATGGGGAAGGTAACATTGACAGAGCTACTGAAAAGTGATCAATGGGAAAAAACTTCCATGGATTTCAATGGACTTCAGGCTAAGCCTCAGTTGAGCTAAGTCACACTGCCTAGCTTTGGTTGTAGCTCTAAAGAATGATTCCCAGTCCTGTTTCAATTAGGGTGAACCACCAAGGAACAAACCATAACCTCTTTAGAGATTTTCCCCCAGACAATCTACAATCCAGACTTTGCCACTGTACAGCATATTTCCACCAACGTGCATCAATTTACAATTACACAAATTGGATTTCAAGTATCATTCTGCTGCCCAGTTATTCCACCTTGATTTTTTCATAATCCTCCAGGTTTTAATATATCACCCTGCACAGAGAAGTGAGTTAGTGCAGACTCATTTTGTCTTAGTAATAAATAATTTCCTTCAAGATGCAAACAACAGCTACTGTTTTCTGAACGCTTGGCTGAGAGAAGGTTCTTGGATAAATAGCCTCACTTAGAAAACATATTTGCAAAAGCCTTTGAGAAAGCGTAGTGTGTATGACAGTTTCAAATGGTGCTACAGGAACACTGTACTTGACCTGACACAAAACTGAAGACTTTTTATAGGAACTTCCAATCCAGATGTCCTTCAGGCAACCAGTTAAATCATAATGAATTTTTTATTTGTGTTTGGTCTTTGAAACAAAAACAAAAAGAAAGTAAAGACTGAATCAAAGACCAGAAGCATTAAATCAATCACATTAAAAAACACACTAAGGAATGTCTCTCAACTGTTTCAGGTTCTTTGGTTCACTTCTCATAATCTTTCAGGATCTGAACTTGCAGAGTTAAAGAATATATCTCAAAGAGCTAGTGGTAAAACTTGCAACTTTCAGGTTATGAATCAGGTTTTTTGTGGTTTTTTGTTTTGTTTTTTTTTTTTTTACAGACTGTTCTTTTGTTTCAAAGTAGGAAAACTGTAGTTCTTGAAATTCAATAAAAGATTGAAAGCGTAATAAAATCTGCAGTTCCTTCATTACTGATCTTAAGGCTGTTTATATTACCCAGGATCAGGGAAAGTTGTAGTGACACACAAACAACTTTCTAGGAGTCCTTGGAAGGAAAGAGAACCAGTTGGGCAATTTAACAGGTACCTAAGGTCAGTTTGTTGCTCTGGTCAAGTTCTATGTGAGTTCATTTAAGGACTTCATTACCTGAGCTCAAAATTTAGATTGTACTGAGACCCAAATAGCACCGAGCTGGAGCATTTCAGACTAAGACCATTATATCACCCTATTCCCAATTTGCAAGTCAAACTGAATTATCAGTTACACATATTTGCAAATCAATTAATAAGGGAGAAATTTCAGGATGTAATGAAAGGGAAAATGCATTGTTGAAACAAACTTTTGTTCTGCATCTTCTCAAAGAAGGAACTTGAAAACTTGGTTTGCTATTTCAATCTGACAGTATAAGTTGTAAAATATTGAAGTGTGGAAGAATTATATTCGTAGATTTAGTCCAAATGTGAAATTGGGAAGCATGTCCATTCACTCAGGCCCTAGCAGCAAATAAACTGGGCTTTTATGATCTCTCCTATCAAGTAAAAGAAAGCTGGACCACTCTCCAAGTACTAAAATTTCTAGGTGCTCCACTTCCAACAGTCTCAGCTAAACTCAATTTCTAATTTTGACACTGAAATAACTAATTGCATATATACATGTATATATACATTCTAGAAATGTGCGTATCCATACACATGCTCTCTACATAGGTACCTGCCTTGGAAATCTCTTAGACTGACTGAACACACTTAAATTGCTACAGCTTAATAACTTTGAAGCTCCACATTAATTGATTTTAGTACTATTATGCCGCCTTACCAGCAAAGTCCCCAAGGAAAGGATGTGTGTGCGTGTGCGCGCGTGCATGCCTGTAAATAAGTGATTTTTACTACAGCAGTAGTAGAACACACAAATCTAGTGTTAAAAGTATTATCCTTGGGGTACAGAGATCACTTTTTATGGTGGTAAGGCTAAGAGAAGAAGGAGTATCTATGAACAAGGTGCTGGACTAGGACTTCAGAGGCTCAGGTTCAATTCTTCATTTTGCCAGAGGCTCCTTCTGTGACCCTGGACAACTTGAAGCAGCAGTTAAGCAAATGCTTAAGTCACCTTTTATTTGAAGGGAAATATTTCCTTTCTCTCCTCTTTTGTCTGTCCTAGCATAGCTTTACACTAGTGTCTGGGAGGTTCGTTAGTCTTCCAGGTTTGGGTTTTGGTTTTTTGTGTTTTGTTTTGGGTTTGGTTGTTTGTGTGTTGTTTTTTTTTTACCGTGGGTAAATACAGCATCCTGTACAGCTCAGCCCTAATTTCACTTTGCAACCTGCGAAATTCAATGGCACACAAACACCTAAATAATTATACTTTACAGATAAATTCCAGAATCATTATATCGCACACGTTTCAGTTCTCAGTAATCTAAGAGAATAAACATTCATGCCATATAAAATATGGCATTACCAGGAGAAAAAAAAAAAAAAAAAAAAAAAACAGAAAAGAAAAAAAGGGGGGTGGGTGGTAGTTGAGGAAAAGAATAATTAGCCTTATCTGTATTCCTACCAGGTATCACACTGTACCAACTAAGAACACAAATACAAGGGTCCAATATGCAAATATAAAATATATTTACATGATTATAGCAAATAGAGGATCCAAAGTTACAGTTGCAACTGAAGATCATAATTTCTTTTTATAATACCTTCTTTGTAAGCTGAAAAATATTTTTATGAGGACAATCTAGAAACAATGGTTAGATTACAATGTGAATGTATAAATGAAAAGTATTCAGGGTAAGAAAAATGTCAGATATGGCCATCAGATCAACACACCAAATAGCTTCAACTTTCAAATATTATTTTTCCTGCATGGACAGGATACCATCTATTTTTTCTGCCATTTTGTCCATTTTTGTTGGTTCTTTCCAGCCTTCGAGCTGTTACATGGCCAAGAGTTGGGCAAGCAGCTCCCTCTGGTGCTGACACCAACACGGCTCTCTAGGTTTTACCGATCTTGCTCTCTATTTCAGTTTAGGACCCGGTTACAGAAACTCAGCGAGACTGGGTTTGGTAGTCTGTAAAATAACTTCTTTTCATACCTATGGTTTAGCTGAGCAGTGAAATTATCTTTAGAGAGATAGCTCTGAAAGCACCACACTAGTCATGCGGTAGCATCATGTGGTATCTTATTCATAGATAACCAAAGATAAAACAGGATTTATTGCTAGCATTTACACATTTCCCACTGCTTTGGTTAAGAATCAGCTTGCATTCCTGAACCATCAAATATTTTCTGACTTAAGGTGGTATTGCAAAATGGCATCTCAAGTATATTATCAGCCAAACGTCAAGTAGCTCGCTTCACTAACACAAAGGACACCACTTTGGTTAAGATTACATACCTTGGCGATTACATATTTTTTAGTTCTACTAGAAGTTTCACTGTTTTCTGAAACTAAGCCACAGTAGTACCATAGTTACTATTTCTCTGAATTTCTGACAGATTACCCGACCCCATACAAAATACAGGAAGAGGTGCAGTAGTTGGCATCATGGATCTTTTGTTTGATAGTTAAAGGTCTGTCACAATTTTCATTACATTTTCTTAATTATTCAAAACTATTTTTTAAAATGTGCAAGAATGTTGCATATAAATTTCTACCTAAGAAGTTACAATTCTTAGGCAAATTGTTTATATCCAAGGAGAAAATGAAATTTTAAACACTTTGTTAAAAAACATTAGAAATCTAACTGTATTCTGACTTCTAATCACAAATGCTGATTTCTTTCACAAATACCATCTGAGTTCAGAATAAGCATTTTACTTAAGAAACACTTAATCTTTTTATGAATGGCCAGGCCCATATACATGGTGATGCTTTATTATTTTGGAAGAAAAACACTTGAAAAGAATACTGCCGTTTCACAAAACCTGAACAGCATCCCTCAGGGCCCAACAAGATTTCCCTGTGTCAATCTTCCCACATTTTCAAAGGCTGTTACAAAGAGAGGCTCACAAGAATAGGATCATTCATTGCACTGCTGGTCTCCAAACCAAGAATGGATGGCAAATGAAGAAAGACCTATGGCTCCTCCATTAATAGGAGGTTTAATATTTTCTTGCTTCATCTGCCAGGGCCTTTATACAATTCTCATAACTTCTGAGCTATGCAGTGTTATACATAATGATCTGAAGAGGCAGCACTGTATTTTTTCCATCTGCAGTAAGCTTTCAAAGCATTCATTAATCCTCACAGCATCTCAGGGTAGTAGTTCAATTTATGGATGGGAAAACAAAATAGATTGAGTACTGAAATATATTTTAATGTGAGTGCCAAGCAAAGGCATGAGATTCAAAGTGCCCCCAGTGTTTCTTTCTTGTGGACGTGTGGCAGCTAAAACCTTAGAGATGGGTGTGCTGGAAAAATCTGGCACAGCGTAACTGCTGCATCACAGCCCCAGCAGCTAGGTGAAGAGTAAGTGTGGGAAAAGCAAAGACCAAACTATCACACTGGTTGTCCTCTCTCTTTGTACCCCAGTCAATGCAAATGAGCCACTGCACACCTCTTAGGAACTAGGTAAGGTAAAGGGAGGCGTGGGAGACAAAAAAAGTTACTCTATCTCTCTGTTATGATGACGGGGACAAGAATGAAGGCAATGCAACATGTTGCTAAACAGTCAAAAAGGAAGGCTGTGGCAGCCTTTTAAGGTCTTCATCATTAAGATTCCAAATGCTGTAAGATTTATGTTTAGGTAGTGATCTTGCTCCCAATTACGTCAGCAAACTTACTAAAATAGAAAAAGTTAAGACTCAACTTTGACCTCAGCAACAATCTGCAAAACATCAGAATTGCAAGAGTACAAAATGGTGGATATGAACAAAGAGCAATGAAATCATTGGGGTTTGCATTTTCAAAAATTGCTCTCTTCCTAAACGCTAGGTGCAGCAAATGTTCAAAAACAACAGAAAAATCTCTTTTTCTTTAACGGCCACTTTAAAGTAATGTTTATAGTTCACTTTTGTTCAACCTTTACTTAGACCTTCACTTGCCAAATGGTACATGTCCCTACATAGGATAAAACGTGCCAAACGGGCTAAAAGTCAATCTACATTTTTTATACTTGGAATTTTTTTTAAAAACAAGCAAATGAAATAGCAGGGGGAAAGTAGTGTTTACTGTGCATCTTTCATTAATTCATTAAAGGCACAAAACTTGTCTAACTCACTATGCAATTAAAAGGAATGCTATTTCTTCATATATACTAGCTGCATATACATTTGTTGTACATACTAACTCCGGCAGCATTGCTGCAATTTCTATGTATTTACACTGAAGTTTGAATCAGACCACACATCATTTCTTTTGTGTATTTACACTACCGTATAGCATAGTGCCTGTATAGGTATCTATATATGAGTGCATATTTTTCAACTGAGTTTACCAAAGACTAAGAAAAGTTCTCAAATGGATTGATGATCTTCTTACAAAAAAGTGCCTCCAAATGTTTATTTCGCTGAGTACACTGAATTTATTTTTCTAACCACTCTACTTTCACATTGTATTCCAGTTCTTCCACAATTTACGATTCTTTCACTTGTTGTGAACACACGAATTCAATGCAACTATGGTAAATCAAGTGATAAGAACTCATAGTAGAGTGAAGCCAAAATTCCTTGGGACACAAAATGTATTTATTACTCATTTGTACAGTGCCTTGCACAAGTAGGTGATAATTTTGGCTGGACCTTCTGCTTGCCCAAGGAATACAAACAGTAATTAATAAAATCTCAGCACACAGCTTGTCTGTAACTTAGTAACACCTAATTTTCATTTTACTGCAGTATAAATTGCTACCAGGCTATGTCTTTCCGCAAAACTTTGTTTAATTTTAATTGTCCGAAAAATATGCTTAATCAGAACCAGTCCCGATTTTCCCGAGTTCGAGAGTTTGGGTTTTTAACAAATACAAAGTCAAATATATCTCAGGTGGAGGTGATGCTTTATTGAAAATAACAGATATTCTGCCTAACTGTTGAACAAAAGAAAAGCCAGGAGTCGAAAATAAATACCTGTAACTATACTCCTACTTCCTTTGAACAAACTTTCACCATATTGAGTGTTTGCAAATAACGATATAAACTAACAAAATTTCGACTTCAAATTTCAAAATTCAGAACCCCACTGTGCTGGTTTCTGGCAACTGGGATGGAGAGTCTCTCGTGGACTTCAAATGAACAATTACACGCTGCCCACTTTTCCTTCCTCTGAATAATAAAATTCCCCTCAACAGGAAATGGATCAAATCCTAAATAAATAATCAAGCGCATCTGGTATTTATTTATCCCAGTCCTTGGAAATTTTATGCTAATTGCAGTTCTGTTACTAAGGCTCTGGAAAACATATTATAGTTGGGTTTATATTATTTTACTGAAATGCACAAATAGAAACGCTTTCTTTCCCAGCATTTCTCCCCTCTATGTAGCATATGAAGTTAGTCCTCTCACAGTATATGAGGCTAGTAAGCTGATTAACAACGTAGCGGATAAATTCCTTCTGCTTTCTTCTTGCATAACGTAAAGACACATTATGAAGTCTTGTGTTCTAGGCTCATCATCAACAACAAAGACAACTAAAAAGCAAAATCAACGGTTCTCCACTGCTTTAGCTCTGTTGCAGACTAGAGAAACTCCACTGAAATGGACAAAATCAGGTGGACTTCAGACTGCATTTTCACAGTAGCATTTCAGACCTGAATATGTCTACTTGTGTTTGCAACACAGCTTCACAGATGAGGCATTTATTATGCTCAATCAGTAGCAATTTATGATCACTAAATTCCATATATCATTTTTTCTGATATAGATCTTCTTTCTAGCTTCACTCTTCCTACTTTTAGTCCCCTCATCTTGTCCATGCTCCTTTTCCCACTGTGCAGGTGGCTTGTCCAGCCTCTTCCTCCACAGAGAAAAGGTATCTGAAAACTTCCCCCAAACACAGTCCCTCTCCTGAAGCACAGGGCTCTTTTTTCTCTGCCAGGGAAGAAAGGTGGGATTTATTCCAAAGTCTTCACATCGATAAAAAATACTAAAAAAATTCATTTTGTACATACACCTTGTGGTAGATGTATACTTAAACACAAAAATGGATTCAAGTTTTTTTTTTTCTGGCTTTATAAAAAGTTCTCCAGCACACAAGATTCATGCACAGGTATTGCCATTTCCTAGAAAGTTGCAGAAATCAACCTAACATCTGCTATCATAACAATATGGTAATTTCCATAACTAAAACTGTTCTCTTGTGAAATTTTAATCCTATTTATGACAAAACCATAGTCTTAACCATTTGGATACACAGCAGATTTCTGGCAATTACTCCTCTCCTCCACATGGACCTCCACAGACAAATGTTCAAACTTAAAGCTTGGACTACCAATACATGAAGCTGAGGAGAAACATCACTAGCTGTCAGCAGTAGTAAGCTCTTATCCTGTGCACTGAAAAGCTATGAAATGAGTGAGACATCTAGTTTACCGACTTGTTACGTGAGAAAATACATGACCTATACGAGGCTGTGGTTTTAGTCTGGTCTTCTGAAGCAGCGAGATCTATACAACCATGCTTTGCATGTGCTTCTACCAATTTTATGTCAGTTGGTGATTTCAGTCCAAACTATCTGAGGAACAAGCAAATCTGCTGTATGTTGAGTGACAAAACAGGTATAAGGAACTCTGCAAGACTCTAATTACTTCACCCAACCTCTCTTAGCAGAAAAAGAAAAAAAAAAAAAAAAGAAAAATTGCAATACATTACTGGGCACGTGAAAGATGAATGAGAGACAGACCTCTGTTTCAGCTGGGGAAGAGTTTCACTCTACAAAACAGAAATCTTTGTAAGAGCAGCTTTCATTAGTTCTGGCATGTCTAAACAAATACGAATGCCATTTTAAATGGTCACAACTTCAGAATACTTTATTGAGCTCAACCTGCTGACTGTGATAAGATCGTAAGAGTGTAAGAATAACAGAACTTGGCCACATGTTGCACTTGGTGCTCCGAACCTCCTACTCCTGCAGATGGAGGTGCGTGTGGCATCTCACAACCAGCAGGATGGATACCTGGCAGGAAGGGGTCTGACAGCGGGTGGGTGTCGGGAGTGCCCTGCTGCTCCGTATAGTGCAGGGCTCATCACTGGGGGTCTCCTGCTGAGGCCAGACCGACAGTCCCAGCACCTTTCTGGCCATTAAATCAGCAGTACGTTTGACATCCTGTACCATCTATGGAACATGTATAAACTCCTACCAAAATTAGGTAAAGGTTGCTATCCACGCTTCTGTTTCTTTCAGTTAATCTTTTTTTCTGCCCGGTATCAAACACTGTGTTTCTTTAACTATTCATTTTTCTTCTTCAGAAACATTTGCAACTGTTGCAGAAGTTTCATACCCATCTAGTGGCTACAGCCCGGAACTGAGCAACTAAAGCCACAGGTCCACTATCTGCACTTGCTACTGAACCACTGCACAATCTCAGATTAGTCACATGCTTCAGATACTTTTCCCATCACTAAAAATTAGGATATTGATAGCTGCTCACTACTGAAAAGCACTACGAGATTTCAAGAATTGAAATGGGATCAAACAGTAGTACTAGTAACTGCATGGACTTGGATGCAATAAATTAATTTCTTTGGTGTCTGGAAGACTGCATCTCTGGTTTTCCATTTTTCCATTGCAAAATTATAGATTCGCTTCCTGTGGATTGAAATACAAGAGTCTTGTAATGCTCTTTACCACCTCAAAAACTCCCAAAGCTAATTTAACAGTAAGAACTAAAGAGGAAAAGTATCATACCTCTACCAGAAACTATGGTTGAAGATTTAATTTGCCATACACCTTGATCAGCAATATTCTTGTCCAGTCATGAATCACTATGTTGACCCATGAACTCAAGCATTTTCTTGCAACTCACTGTCGCTTAAGGAATTATCATTGTTATAGCATATGGGGACAACCATGTTCAAATAGGAAAATAAACAACCAAATAATTTATTCAAGCAATGACCTGTCAATTCAAGGACTAGATTATGCTCAAATGCACACATGATATAAAAGTTAATGAATAATAAAAAGGGATACAGACAACCCTTCTAGTGAGTCACCGATACAGTTTTCTAAATGTTTTTCATGTTCAGAAGAAAGACGTTTTAAAACCTCAAATCCAAGTCTGTCCTCATTGAGTAACCGTTCTTTGGCAAAAAGGGAATGACAGTGGCTGTACTGATGACAACAGGAAACACGCTTTGACCCTTTCCAATTTATGGAGAAACTTTCTAACACTGACAAATTAACTTTAAATAGATAACATGGGCATCAAAGTTACTGTCTGAATTGTATGACTGCGGTTAGAAATTCTCATTGAAAACATCTTTATATATAGATTCATGAAGTCATGGAAATTTTTGCTTGAATAAGGACAGTAGGATTGAACTCAACATCTCTGCGATATTTCATGCTAATAAAACACTCCATTCAGAGGGGCTCAGAGAAAGCACTAAAATCTACATACATTTCATGAAACAACTTCTTAGATTGGGTTCCATTAACCTTACTCAAATACCTACTCAATGGCCACAAGGAGTTCAATCTTAACAGGTTTTGCATGTGGCTATTTTAAAAAACATTTTTAAAAAATAAAACGGTAACAATTTTTGAGGGACTCAGCATATCTATACAATAGTATTACGTTCGGCAACTATCACCCAATTAATCGCACGGTGAACTGAACCTGCTCCTGTTCAATTGCTGGTGAACGTTTTTGCACAGTGAATGATTTATCGGCAGCATTAAATGGGGCTCCAGCTGAACACAGTGAGTTACGCAGATGATATACGCACATAGTATGTTACATCACCAGTTGCAGATCATGTTAATGATTGTCAAAAGCAGCAGAAAGAAAACTCAAATGTAAGACCTGTGGCTCAACAATTTTCTTAAAACAATCAAACTTGATTCTTTTCCTCGTAGCATGTTTCCCTCCATAAGAATGGCATTATTTTATTCCAGACTTTTCAGTATATCCCGACTGTAAATAACAGATCAAAAATTACTATCATGAATACAGAAGATGGAAGTAAAGCAACAGTGAAGGATAACACGAAAGAGGAAATTTCCTCACAGCACTGCAGGAGCATTGCTATATTCTGCTGAAAGATTGAACTCCACAGCTCCTGCTTATTTTTAAGAGGATTTAAAAGCTAGCAATAGAATCATCAAGATTTAAAAAAAAAAAAAAAAAGTACCAACAAACAAACAAACCACCCAACCCCATTTGCTTCATCTTTTAATCAAAATATGTAATCAGAAGGCCTAAGTGATTATTACCTCCTGCCTTCAACCTAAGTCACTGAAGCAGCCCGTTAAAGGGGCTTGCACTCTTTTCAGTGTCGAGGAACAAACGTGTCAGTTCACCAAACAAGTCTGTCCCCACACTCTGCTCACTTCACAATCATCTGATCTCTCCCTATACCTCGAGAGGACAGTGGCCTCTACAGCTAAGGCACACCGTAAGAGTTCAGTAAACATGGGACCCGTTTCAAGAAAGCCACTTTTTGGTAATGGCACCTTCACTACCACAAACATGTTCACAACTGTCAGTGCAATTAATTACCAGGATGAGATGATACACAGCAAAATACTAAAAACTGCCTTTACAGGAACACAATTCATTTAGATGATTTATGGAGTTCTTTATTGTTAGTGTCACAAGAGCTTTTTCAAAACAAGAGAAATCATTAAATCCCATAAAACAGGGACTATCGCCGCAGTTAGCTGGCAATTGATACCCTTGCTCGTGCCATTTATATCCCTAACCGGAGCTGATAAAACAAAAATTAGTGAAGCAGGCTGATGGAGAGCAGGAGCCTGCCACATCCCAGCGGGAAGCAGGGGTATCCCTTCCCTCCCTCCCAGCCCCCCCCAAGGAATCACACACACCCCACCACCACCCCATCACACCACGAAAGGGCCCCGGAGGCGGAGGGGGGGGGAAATCTGAAACTTTAGGCGGGAGGGACAGAGGCCGAGGCTCCCCCCCCCTCCCCTCCCCGCCGTGTCCCCGCAGAGCCGGCGGCAGCGGCGCGGGGGGGACCCGGGGGGGACCCCGGTGCCGCAGGCTCGGGCTGGAGCTCGGCGCGGCTCCTTACGGCCCAGAAATGGGGGGCGAGGGGGGGTCATTAATTTGCTTTTAGCGGGAGAACCTAATTGTTGTGTCCCCCCCCAACCTCTGCCCAGTTCTCCCCCGGGAAAATTTTAACTACTTCGCTCTCCTTTTTAAATGCAAATAATTATTTAAAAAAAAAAGCTTTTGTGTTGCAGTTTTCTATGGGGCTTTTCAGGAATCCTGCTGGGGGGAGAAAGTGCAAGATAAGAAATAATTTTAAACAGAGGATTGGTGGTTTTAAACAGTCACCAAATAACAGCCAAAACATGTGCACAGCAAAGAAACTCCCAAATACAGAGGAAGCAGGAACGTATATTTTAGTGATGAAAAGAAAGCAGGCGTATTAGAAAAGACTCGGAAGGACGGGAGAACAGCACCGAAAATGCAAATAAATCAGCCCAGATTCTACGGAAAAAAAAAAAAAAAAAAAAAAAAAAAGAGAAGCTGCTGATAACCCTGAGCAAATGCTGCTGCCTCAAAGATGGAAATAGCTCCCTTACCTTATTACTAATCCTCGCTTGCACCTGCTCTGCAATCATAAATACTTCGAGGTGCTTAACATGAAGCTAAATTGATGGCTGAATTTTAAGAATATCTTCGCACACCTCATTTACCGATTCAAAAGGAGATTTTTAGGATCGTCCTCCTCAGTATCCATTAGCTTCCCAAAAAATTCCCATTTTCTTGGAAAAAAAAAAGAGGAAAAAAAAAAAACCGGTATGTCTATATACAAACGGGCACTGTAATAGATCCAAAAAACAGGGAGTGGGGGAATCTGAGAGGTGTCACTACAAACTTGGCAAGCGAAACGTATCCTCAGCAGGAAGGAGAGCGAGAGAGAGGAGAGAAAAAAAAAAAAAAAAAAAAAAAAAAAGCTGCAAAATACAAAATTCCCAGGGAGATTTTTGAAGGAAAAAAAAAAAAAAAAAAAAAAAAAGCAGCAGAGCACAGAGGAAAGACGTACGAACAGAGCACAAACGGGCTGGCGGGCTGTGTCCCGGCCAGCCATCCGTCAGCCAGCCCAGCAGCCGCCCCCCCTCCGCGCCGCGCCCCTCCCCACCTGCGCGCACGGCGGCGCACCGCGCCCGCGGACACCCGCGCGGTCACACACCACACACACACACACAGGCGGGCGGGTGCCACCCCCGTGGGCTCAGCCAGTCTCGGGGGGGATGTCCCCGCGGGGATCCCCGGCGCCTGCGCGTGTGCGTATGCCTGCGCGCACGGTGCGCGCCCCCGGCAGGTGTGGGGCCCAGCCGCCCCGAGGATGCTGGAGCAGCCGCAGCCCCAAGTCGCTGCCGGGGAAAGTTTTTCCCCGCCGTGTGCCCCCCCCGCGCCCTCACTCAGGGGGTGAGGGGGGGATGTTGGTCCCAGGGCTGGCAGCGGCCCAAGCCCCACGCTGGGCTCCCACCTCCCGCTCCCTTCGCATCTTCCCTGCCTCCCACACCCCCCAGATTTCCCGAGGCGCCCGGTTAGGAGTAGGCAGGGTGAAGGCAGGTCGAGACTGCTCGTTCAGCGGGTGAAAGCCCAGAGGAAGCCCCCACACCCCCCAGGCACCTCTTCCCCACTGGGGTGCAGGCCCCCAGTACCCACACACACGTCACCCCACAACAGCGGGTCAGGCCCGAGGTGCAGACACATCATCTCTCGCTTCCACTCTCTCTTTTTTCCCCTGACCTGGTACACATTTCATCTGAGACTTTCAAAGACCTTTAATTATTCTATTAATGTGCACCCATAAATCTTCCAGAGCAGCATTTCATTAGGCAAACATCAATATATGGTACACAGAGATGTAAACAGAGGCACCGAGGGCTAGATAGGTAGCAAATTACACGCTGAAGCCATAACAAAAGCTAAACCATAATTGAACAGTCTTGTGTTCTAGGGCTTTTCTAGGTAAGTTGTTCTATGATTTTGTTTATTTAAAAAAAAAAAAAAGTTCCATAGAAACCACTTAGCAGGTTACAAGAGCAAGCCCCAGTTTACACCACCATAGCAAGTCTCTCCTGTGAGCCCTTACCAGCTTCCAGTTAAGACTACTGAGGGAAAACAAAATACAAAGTTCATAAGCATCTTAACTACTAGTGTTTTACAGTAATCTCATCTATCTAGATGTTTAAACAAATGAAAAGCAGATTATTTTTCTTCTCCTTGACAAATCAGGAATCAGAAAATGGCACCAAGTGAAGACAAAATATGGATCTGTCCAATGAGGGCAGAAAAAGACCAAGGAAAAGAGACCTCCTGGCTCTCACTTGGGTGATCATACATGTACTGTACAGATAGTGGGATTTACAACTTGGTTTATCCTTCATAAAGTGCTTGGAAGAGGTGATCAGGGATGCGCAAGTGCAAGCAGATGAATGTGAAAGAACTTCAAAGGGCAGTGAGGGATCCAAAGCAGGTCTTAAACATGGACGCAGGAGGCAGAGACAAGAAGAGGAGGCGGCAAAGGGTGCAGAGAGATCATCCTAAACTGAGTGGAAGGATAGCAAGAGAACAGAGGCTGGGAAGAAACTCTTTAGGGCCTCCTCAACTGGAAAATATGTCCCTGTGAAGGACCATTTCACACACTATTTTCCAGTGAGGAAATCGAAATCACATCCCAGCAATTGGGTATCTTCTGGTTGAATTCTGAGGATGGAAGGTGAAGGGCGCTAAACTCTGTTAACACCTTTTTCTCTGACAAAACAACAACAACAACAAAAAGCAAGCAGGGATTAGTCTAAGTCTAATGCCTAGGAAAGATTCTTCACAACTCTTGTATCAGACAGACCTGTTTACCTTAAAAGCAAAATACCACTCCTGAGAAATTATTACAAGAGGAAGAACACTTTTATTCCTTAATGGCAGTGTTGGATGCAGAGCAATCTGGAAATCCTGTAGAGATTCCAAAGACAGCACCCGTCTGCGAAACATGATGCATTCTGAAAGTCCTCAAGTCAGTGTGACTAACAGGGTTCCAGCCCAGAATCCTTCTGCCAAAACTGGGAAGTTCAGTGCACAAAAATATTTGGTTTGTTTCTATCTTCAAATCAAAAAAACCCTTGATTTATCCTCTGGAGCAACGTATGTGACTTTGAAATATGCAATCTCATCTTTAATCGCCATTCAATGGCTACAAAAGCAAGGGCAGATGCTCCCATCTGCTATGTGGCACTGGGTGGAGCAGAACAAGCCAGCGCCCCAAAAAAGGACTGGCAGGTGCAGCACCTCTGTTACACCTATGAGGGTCTCTGGGAAAGGCAGCGGCTTGCTGTACCAAGCTAACATATGTGCACACACACTCACACACCACTCGGTTCAAGCGATGGCCATTTTGAGGCGAGAGGACCTATGGAGAGAAAGAACAGCGCTGGGGAGCAGCTGGTCTATACAGCATGGTGCCTTCTGCAGTGTGTGATTTTCAGCTGGAAATCTGTGCGGTTGTTTCAGCTTAGGAAAATGGGAGATCAGCCCTTCACCTTCAGTCCCACTGGAGAAAGCACTGCTGGCACCCAGAGAGGCTCTGCACTAGAGCAGACATGAAAGGAACGGGAAGACAAATGTAGGGGAGAGCTCTGCATGTCTGGAAGGTAAGTCATATACATTTTTGAAGTGATCTTTAATTTGGTATTCCCATCTCAAGAAGCAGATTTAGCTTTCCGGCCAGTAAGTTATCTACATAATCCTCACCACTGCAATATCTGAATACCTTAAGAGCTTTAAACTGGGCACACAGGTGATCAAGTTCACAAAGTCCAGGTACATGGCTGATGGCTTCAGACTTGCTCAGGTTTTCCTATGGGTGGAAGCTCAAATGTAACAGCGTTGCACATACCAGTTCTACCTTTCAGAATGAGGGCGATTTGTCGAGTTTAGCCTCCGGGGTATTTCTAATACCTTCCCTTTACTTGTGGTGATTAAATAGGATTGAAGATATCTTCCAGTCCCTTCTAACTCCTACATCTTTTCCTGGGGATTTATATAGAAGAGAAGATGCTGTAATGCAGCTAGTAACTAATACATCTCAAGGACAACATAAAGTCACTTTATTAATACAAGTTCAGCCTTCCCCAGCTTGTAATTGTAGCTCTGTGTTACCATGTGGGTCTTGTCATATTAACACTCAACCAGAACCACCCCACTAAAATTTATGAAGAATAATGGAAAATGATTCTATGGTTTACTGTCCAAAAGTAAAGAGAGGAGACTTCCACACTTAATGCACTCATCTCTGCTTCTGAGAGACACAGGAAATGAAGGTGCCCTAAACATGACAAACAGAAAATTATATGTACAAAAATAGGGGAAAGAGCTGCATAATAAAGCTGTCTTTTGTAACTGTCCAAGGGAGACTGAAAGGGCTGAAAATGAATTGCAGCAAGGATGACTTTGAAGAGAAATTGTCAGGTTGCTTAGCTCCCAAATTCACACCCTCATGCACAATCTTTAGACAAAAAGCAAAACGCAGATGGCCGAGGAGTTTTGAGGCAAAGAATAAGACCTTTATGCTTCCTTTCTGGGCTTGTTACTTAATTCACTCTATGACTGTAGCTTAAAGTCTCATAACTGGAGGAGTTACATTAATAAGAGACATAATTATGCATA
Source organism: Athene noctua (assembly GCF_965140245.1). Lineage (NCBI taxonomy): Eukaryota > Metazoa > Chordata > Aves > Strigiformes > Strigidae > Athene > Athene noctua. Next base: position 23,582,431 of record NC_134044.1, read on the forward strand.
TGAAATATCAATGATAAGATAATGGCAAATATATAAAAGGGAGTGCAATATTAGACCTCAAGCTTTATAAAAAATGGCTTGATTTTCAAAGGTGCTGGGCAGCTGAAGACTTCCTGACTTGATGGAAAAGTGAGCTACATCTTCTCTCAGAAACAATGCCTGACAGTTTCTTGAAGTGCTTACACTTAAACTTCAATTTTCATTTTCCTCTTCTTTGGCTATAAACATTTATTTCACCTTCTTTGAACAGTCCATACTAACATCTGAGAAAAACCTTGTAATGACTCTGGCAGAAGTATGTGTGGTTCCAAAGATATTGTTTTTTCCTTGAACAGAATCAAAGATCAGACTGGAGTAATCGAATGGTTGAAATATTAAGGATGTTAAAATTTCAAGGAAAATTATATATTAGTAGTGTGGAAAATTAAAAAGCTTATTTGAATTATTTTAATACATTCTGAGATTATTTTTAATATCAAAGCAGATGTTATCAAGAGTTAAATTAACATCTTGAGCAAGCTTACAGAGAACCTCAAATAGTCATTGAAACATTTTTATTGTACTGGGTTTGTGTGGCAAGGTTTTGGTAGTGTGGGAGTACAGGGGTGGCTTCTGTGAGAAGGTGCCAGAAGCTTCCCCATGTCCGATGGGGCCAAGGCCAGGCGGCTCCAAGATGGACCCACCCCTGGCCAAGGCCGAGCCCATCAGCAGCGCTGGTAACACCTCTGGGTTAACATGCCTAAGAACAGGGAAAAAAAACTCTGCAAGGGCAACTGCAGCTGGAGAGAGGAGTGAGAATATGTGAGAGAAACAGCTTCACAGACACCAGGGTCAGTGAAGAAGGAGGGCAGGAGGTGCTCCAGGCCCAGAGCAAAGGTTCCCCTGCAGCCCAGGGCAGCCCATGGGGAGGCAGCTGTGCCTGCACCCAGGGAGGCCACGGGGGAGCAGAGACCCACCTGCAGCCCGGGGGGACCCCACACCGGAGCAGGGGGATGTGCCCCAAGGAGGCCGTGACCCCGTGGGAAGCCCACGCTGGAGCAGGCTCCTGGCAGGGCCTGTGGCCCCGTGGAGAGAGGAGCCCACGCTGGAGAAGAACGTGAAGAGCTGCAGCCGTGGGAAGGACTCACACTGGAGAAGTTCATGGAGGCCTGTCTCCCGTGGGAGGGAGCCCACACTGGAGCAGGGGAAGAGTGTGAGGAGTCCTCCCCTGAGGAGGAAGGAGCAGCAGAGACAACAGGTGATGAACTGACCACAACCCCCATTCCCTGTCCCCCTGTACCACTGGTGAGGAGGAGGTAGGGAGATTTTGAGTGAAGTTAAGCCTGGGAAGAAGGGAGGGGTGGGAGGAAGGTGTTTTAAGATGTTTTATTTCTTATTACCCTACTTTGATTTGATTTACTTTTCCCACGTTGAGTCTGGTTTGCCCGTGACAAAGTGCTGAGTGATCTCTCCCTGTCTTTATCTTGACCCACAAGCCTTTCATTATGTTTTCTCTCCCCTGTCCATTTGAGGAGGGGAGTGATAGAGTGGCTTTGGTGGGACTCCAAATCCAGCCAGGGTCAACCCACCACAGTTACAAAGATACTCTACAAATATAATAGAATACATAGGACGTACTATGAGAAGATAATCCTTCATTTAGTGGCTACTGTTTTAACAGTATGAGGATATTTTCTTCCTTTCTTTAGGTGTGAAGGGGCCCTTATTGAAATACCAAGAAAAGAATAGATGAAAACATTAAAATAAAGAAAACACAAATATTCTAGTGCTGGGATCCTGGAGCACCCTGAGGTGATTTGTCTTTTTCACCTTACTTCAATGATCCAGCAACTGCTCTTATTTCCCTTGTTAGTATTAGGATTCAAAGATGACACATTCACACATGATATATATGTCCCCTCTTTACACTCATGCAACCCATAATATTAAACAACAATGCTGTCCTTAGCTGTGTCATAAAGTTAAATTTCCTTATAAAATAGTAGGCACAGTTAGGAAAAAATGAAAAATACTTCTTGGGGGCCTGATTTGTCTCCTATGTAATCAGAAATCTGAAGTCGCCCATTGCGGGTTTCAGGTGTTGAAACCTGGTATCCAGACACAAACCTCAAAGGTTAATGTTTTGCCAGAAAGGCAAATAGACACTTCACAAGATTTTGAAAAGCTTCTATCTTTGACCCAGTTTCCATCACGATTGCAGGCAGCACCTCTTACACCAGACACAGCTTTATGAGGAGTCCCAGTCAGCACAAATCATCATTAGTCAAAATGTAAGAATAAGACCCTCAATTTTCAGTATTATATTTTAATATGTTTAGATTTAGTGATACAGTTAAACACATTCTCATCTCGCACATCTCTACAAGCACAGCTTGACACCATGAGTGTTCAAGCGTGGGACATGATCCTGTGAGGTGTTGATTTACCTATCTGGTTCTCAAAGGACCCAGTTTGTTAATAAATAAAACGTAAAACTCAAATCAAGGCCAAATTTGATCTCAGTCAAAATAAATCTTCTGCATCTCGTTCTAAATCATGTATCTTAAAACTAAAACTGGCCAGTAGCTAAACTTTTCCCCCTTCTTCACTAACAATTAACAAGTTGAGCTGCTCATCAGTGAGTATTATAGGGAATAAAGATGTTCCAGAACTATACAAAAGAGCTCATGGATAGAAGACTTTGTCTCCTGTCTGCATTTCTTGTCACACAGCCAAACTATCTAGCATTAAATACATATTTAAATTGTGCAGATGGAAGTAAATCCCAATCAATGTTATTACTCCCAGTATGAGTTTGACATGACTTCCAGGTGGGTAGTTGGAGTACTCTAAATTACATACATTTCTGATACCTGAAATATCTTAATACTCTCCTGGAATAAAGTAATACTATTATTTTAAAAAATGGTTACTGTCATAAGAAGGGGAGGAGGCCACAGTGATTATGCAATCACTGTTCAAGACCACCAGTATGGCATGTGTATAGCACAGAATGTAGCACTCAAAACCAAGGCTGAAATACCTACCCAGGTTTAAAATATTATACAACATTCTTTGGCCTTTTCCCACTTTCTCAAACATTTTTAGTTGTCAAAAGTCTTATTTCCATATCTGAGACTACTGGGTCTACTGGATGTAAAGGAGTTGTGATTATCCTTAAAGTGTATCTGACATTCCTATTAATGCTTTAAACTTGCTACCAGTGCATTTTTGCAGTTTCATCCTTTTAGCAGAACTGACACATATAAAAGCTTTGAAAATTCAAAGTATTAATCTCTAAAAGCATATGTGTAGTGATTACTTAACCAATAGGATGTTTTTTCAGTTCCTCTACAAGTTGGCTCAGTAACAGTACAATATTAATAATGCTTTAGCTTATACTTTTACAACCTGTTCTCCATTTCTCCCATCTGTCAATAGACTAAAATTGTGTTTACAGAATCACTCATTTTCTAACCTTTTTTTAATTCATCCAAGACGACTCGTAACCATTTTTTTTCCTAAAGAGACTACAAAACCCCAAAACTTGAGACTCAGCTTGGTTTTCAGAGCTGTTGATATAATTGGGAAGAAACTCCATTGAGTTGAAAAGTGTTATTTTCGTTTCATCCTGTAACAAATGAGAAAAGAATATTCTTCTCATTACTATTCCAAGTAAATATATGCCTTTCGTTCAGTTTGCTGTCTTTCTCACAAAACTACAACTTGAGGCAACCGTAGGGTCTGTTACAACATTAGTAGGTATATGTACATAACAAACTGGCAATATTCAATGGCTAAAGCCACAGCCAGTAGTGATCTTCATTGCAAACCTGAATCCTCTGGGATGCCCAAATGGGAAAGCAAGAAAGAAATAATCACGGTGCTGGGTGCCATCCACTAATTTTGGGTAATCTACCAGCTTTGGTGGCATATTACCCTCCAACCACCAAGACTCTGAGACCCCAGACACAATGGCTCTGTACAGAAGTCACTGTAACAATACTGTTTTGCACCTTAATTTCTTTATGTGGTTAGAAACAAGGAAATGGAGAAGTCTATCTGTTCCTCAAGACCCTGAACTCTCTTCCCACATGCTGCGCGCAGCAGGTGTGAGATTGGAATAAAGAAATTAAATCTTCCCAAATAGCTCACAGAACTGTAACTTAGGCCACTGTTTTCACTCACATTCAATAGACTTGGCGGATTAAACACTGGTTTAAAAATTGTTCAAGGACCTCAAGATTTGGCCCCAAATCAATGTGTATATAAATGACTTCATTTACAACTATGTTTTTATGCCAGATTTAATGTCAACAGCCTAACGGTGCATTCGATTTCATTTATAGGATTTATTAATTTTTATCTAATGAACAATTTCACAAGGTAATTTAGATGATTACAACTGTGAAATGTTTGCAATGAGGACCAGATCTTGCCAGCCTCGCTTGCCTGTAGTGCCACTTATATCAAAAGTAATTGAAAACAATTGTACTTCAGAAGCACCAAAACAAACAAGTTCGAAAACACAGTCTACACCAGACAAGGAAGCAGAGTAGATATTTCAGTCAGTTCTGAGTCAGATGTTGTGTCTGTGCAGACAGGTACAGCTGAGCTTACTGGAGTAGATGGACTCCCAGGAAGAAGCATGGTAGGCTGAGGTGAGGACCACACCTTTGGATAAGAATTGCTCATGTGTTGTTTTGGCTACAGCAGATTGTCCCTATGACAAATCCGCACTGACTGCAGTGGGAACAGGATGAGGTCAAAGCTAAACATCCTAAAATCTCACTTTGTCACTTCAACACATTTGAAAGTGAAAGCAAGGGGACATTTCTTTGGTTATTTGCCATAGTGAACCAACGAGTGGCTTGTTTACTAAAAAGATTATTTGCTGAGTAATATGTTTGTTTATTTTTTCATTTTTGGTAGTAAGATGTTGCTTTCTCCTTCTGGTCTTAGAATTATACTACAAAGGTTCCCATTTATAATTAATGATATTTTTTCGATGCTTTTTGCTTAGGTGGCTAGAATCTGCCCAGCACCAGTGCCCAAAACCAATTACCAGCATCATGTTCAGTTTACTTCCAACTCCCCTTCACCCAGCAATAATTATATTTCTTTTGTGTGTTTCAAAAAACAAAGATTGTTTGCCATAAAATTAACTTGACATGATTCAAAAGGAAATGCAAAGCATTTTATAAAGAGTCAGAGAGCAGACTCTGCAATTGTGAACAGAGGCTTAAATGAGAACGGGGAAGACTTGTGCTTTCAGCCAGGGGAAGCTTCATTACAAATTAAGTTTTGTTCCCTTTACTTGCTGCAGCAAAATGACAGCTTTGACAGACATATGGGTTGTTTAGAATCGTAAAGGCTTTTTAGTTTAAAGTGCTTCAGGAATATATCTAGCTGCAGTGTATGACGTAGGCACTTTTTATTTAGCTGTATTCTGCTAAATGTATTTTGCAGTTGGAACACCTTTCAGTCCACACACAGGAAAATCTGTTTTGGTCTACTTCTGCATTGCTGAGTTGTTCCTGCAGCAGGTCCTAAGGCCATGCATTTTATACTGCACATTACCAGCACCACGCATATAATTATTTAATCCTATGGGAACTGGAAGATACTAGAGGCTGTCCTGTCTCTGAGCAAACAACTAAAATGACAAGGTCTCTGTGTCATTTAAACCTTATTCCAAAAAGAAAGAGTGAATAAAGTCACTCTGAGCCATTGGTTTTCAGGTTTTGTCTTGTTGCAAGGGTTGCAGCTTCAGGTCTGTTACAACGCTGCAAGGTTTTTCTTGAAATGGCCATACTCAGTCATTACGTGCCTGGCGTGCATTGCAGCTGTTACCCATGTTACATCTTCTGCTAAGTTTAAAAACGTACTGGTTTGGATGTTTATTTGTTGGAGGTTTTTTTAATGTCAGCACTGTACACTTTAGGACAGATCCCGATTTCAATTATAATACTCAGAGTGAAGCCATTTGCTTGGGTGGAATTAAGCTAGATAACACAAGCATGGCTGAGATTAGACTGTTGCTGATTGTGGGACCTGCAAACCAAATGGTGCTCTTTCTGGCTCATGCATTAGTCACTGCCAATAAAGATGCTGAAGCTCTCAACTCTATTAGTTCAGACTACAGAAACAACCTCATGCTGCAGATACACTAGACTTTTAAACCGCTATGTACTGTTAACTAAACCAGAACAGAACTTGGGTTTTCTTTGCCCAGTTCTTACTGGTTCTGCCGGTAAGATATAAAACACACACAACAATGAAGCAATCCCCAAAGCCAATGAAATCTCCAGAGAAAGTCTCCAGGAAGAAAGGAGGCCATGTTTTCCACAGACCTGGCCAGCGATCCCTCCAATTCTCAGATGCATAATCTTACAGACTAAGAATAAAGCCGATCCTTCAGTGTGGGGGGAGAGTGCTGCCATCACCTTGTTGATCCTTCATATCCATCTCCCATCATCCTTTCAGCAACTACACCCTTGCAGCCACCGTTTATTTACAGCTGTAGTAACACTTGGCCCTATAGTAGCAGGCCCTCCGAACTAACAATTCCTTGTCACTATGTTGAGTAAAGGGTCCCATAAGATATCCTGGCACTGTTAGTACTTGGAGTATTTTTACATTTTCACCATTAATAGCTTTAACAGCCCATGCAGAACAACACTTAAAGGGTCAACCAGCTTTTTCTTCTCAAGCTACTGTGGTGCTTCAGGTATTTCTCTGTTCTCTGGAAAAGCCCTTTGAGAACTCATGCTACTTGGTATAGGGCAAAGGAACAGCTGTCTTAATGTAGACCTCTGCATCAAAGACTGTTATTTGATTATCAGTGAATTAACACAACATTTGGAAGATAAAAAAGACAAAAAAGGCCAAACACTGATCATCTACATCTGTAGAGACAGGACAAATTAAAACAGAACTGTAAGAATGAAACAAAAGTTACACTCTTTGACTGGTCTTTGAAAATTTAAAAATATCTTGTGCATGAACAAGAGTCTCCTGGGTGCCAGCTTCAGAAGTAACTTAAAGAAAATTCTCATGTCATTCATGGTTGATGTAAGAATCCTTTCTTGCAGTTTTTCACTGAGATACAGGGTAGAAAACTGGACTCCCACTCACAGGCAGAATTTTTTTTTTTCCCCTTGCACACTTGTCAAAGAATATGTCTTTTCCTCTTACAATAACAAGAGCCTATTCACAGGAATTCTGCAAGCAGAGCCTCCATTTCCCCATCAGTGAAACAAGGGCAATATCTAGATTGTTTCAAAAGACTCACTAATAAGTAGTTATAAACAATAAGTTTATTTAAACATATGCAAATCCTGAATATTACTTCTGTAAGATTTAGGTGAGGTCACACCTCACTAGGTATTTTTCTAGCACTTGATTTTTATTTTTTTTTTTTTTTTCCATTAATGAAACTGCGTAGGCTGGCCTTGTAATTCTGGGTTTATAATTGAGCCTGTTCAAAAGACTGGATTATCCTGACAAGCTTCTGCAGTGCCTCTGAACTAATTTGTTCCCAGGATTGGACGGCAGATTATTTTTTTTAAAATTTTGTTTTTTAAAAAATTACAATAAAATACCTGATGAGTACTTTTGCCAGGGCATGGTTCACATTTTTCTCCCTATCTCACAATCTTAAGAAGCCTTTATATACATCTGATCCCTGATAACTGAGAAAGATAGCCTGCTGTTCTTACTCAGCCAAAAATTGCAGAATGTCAGAGATACAGCAGGAAGAACATTTGGCTGCTTCTGTCACTCCCAACAAAATCTCTAACATTTTGTTTTATTTAATGGCTTCACTTTTCATAAGATGATTCAAACCCCTATAGGGGACCTACATTAGTCTGCTGACATTTTTCTGCTAGTATAATTATTATGTCCCTCTACAGTCTGCTTTTTGTCTGTGCAGAATTTCTCCCTAGCACAAAAGAGTTTAGTTAAAGACCTCAAGGTGGAAAACTGGAGAACCCAGAATAGTTCTTCAGCATAAGGTAAGGTGGAGGGCAATTTGTCTGGTATAACTGTGCATGTGCTTGGATGCCTGACAGCTGATGGCATCAAATAGCAGATGGACACAATGCAACTGAGATGAAAATCTTCCTACGCACAAAAAAAAAAAAAAAAAAAAAAAGAAGGAGGGTGGTGGTGGTGGTGATGAGAGCGCCATGTTTGCCTTTCCTTTACACTCCACCAGGCAAAATACGTGCAGGTTTCAGCCACTGAAACCACAGCAAGAACGTGGGTATTTCTAACACATATGTACTCCAGTATATACCTGTGTCACCCCATTAAACACAAATCATAACAATTTGATTGGATTATTCCACGTGAAGGCCTACCCTACCGCTTTGTATTCAAATTCAAAATAAAGAAGGTTTTTTAAAGAAAGAAATAGATGCCACTGGAGTCATATATGTTATAATGTGTCATTATAACATATAGGGCTACTGCTAAATGCTTAGAAGTTGGGCTTTGATTTTTTTTAAAGGACAATCATATCTACTCAGCCGTACTTTTAAGCTGAGGTTGCAGCTAGCCCCTTGAATATGTATCTTTTTGTTGCTAAGCAGGTGCAGATCTGAAATCAGAATAGAGCACTTGGGATAAAAAGAAAGCAAATCCACCTCCTCAGATTTAAAGACAATATTGCCTTGGTAACAGGTAACACATGTGAAGTACGTAGTTAATTAAGGCTTCCAGTTATAACAGCGACAAAACAGAAATGAAAATGAGAATCACTGTAGCAAAATATAGACAGTCCTTAATAGTCAGGTAGCTTAAAACATGTTAGTATACACCATTAAACAACTGAAGAGACAACTGTGTAGGTCAGGTGAAAACAGCGAACAGAAGTCTGGAAAACTTAGTGGACTGGAGTTCTCTCAACAGGACGAGAAAGGATTCGGAGAGCCCATGCCCTGTTCACTGGCGAGTGAGAGGAGTAAGGGGATGGGAAGATGAAGTTACCTGAAGCTATTTTAAAAGAAGAATGCAATCGCATCCACAGTTTTTAAACTGTCCACCATCATTATGTACAAGGGTTATGCAAATCGAAACACACAGATACTGGTGCTGAACACTCTTCATTCATCCTTCCTCACCAAGCGACTCTGACCTCACCTGCCTCTCCTGAAAAAGTACGAGGGATGTGGGCACAAGGCTACACGTTATGGAGCTGGAAGAACTGGAACAGGGCCCCTTTAGCACAATAAGCAACGACTCTGACAGCAAGAAATGAAATATAAACACAGACACATAAGTAACAGTGGATGAAACAGACCTGGTTTACACAATTGGAGCATACAGCTCACTAAAGTGAAAGGTTGAAGAAGAGACCAGTGAGTTTTCCATAAATGTTAAAGTCTGGACAACACTGCAATAAAGGACTTTGAAAATCTAAAAGCATATATAACTTAAAAAAAAAGGAGGAACATCTATCCCTACTGGTCACATTGCTGGATAGTAGAATCCCCATTATATTCATAGCAGGCAGATTTATGACTCACAATTAGCTTAATTAACAAATAAGTAAAATTTTAAAGCTCCATCTATTTAAATGGGAATCTTTGAGATAGAAAATACTTCCATTGATGATACACAACGTCCACCCCAAACTAGAAGTGCATTCATCTTTTTAGTGTCAAATTTGATTTGACGTGTCATTTACGACAAAGATGAATGACTTCCTGCGTAGAGGACTAGCACTAGTCATATGTACCCGACCACTCAAACATCCATTTGTACAGGTCCATTTGTGTAGCAGAAAGCCGAATCTGATGCCACAGCAGTGCCAGCTGACAGACTTCACCCAGTGTTGACAAGTCAGAGAAAATTATGCACTCCCATTCCCTGTTTAGGCATGTTTGCGTTCAGATATTGCAATGACACTTGTGAAGAGTGCCATGCAATTATGGACTGAAAGGATTTTTGTTTATGTAAAGGGTATCCAGCACAAGAGGCAGCACAGTCACTTAACACATACCCACAATAAGTGTTTTGACCCAGTTTGGGGGAAGACTACCAAAAAAGTCAAAGCAGAGAATACTCAGAGCATCTAAAGTTAAGCTGCTTGTGTGCTAAAATATTGAATTAGATGCTTAAGTCCTTGCAGATTTTGACTCAGGTCTTTTGTTACTCTCTAAAAAGAATGATAATAAATACTTGCCAGATTCACAGAAATCTGAACAAGATTGATTGTTTTCTGCAGAGGTATCTGATAGCATGTGGTAGTAGGCATTACTCATAATTCTGGGATTAAGCTAAATTTGACCCAGTAACCTACAACTGAAAGACAGGATCACTCTATCTAGTCACAAACCTTTTAAAACATCCAGCTGGTTTCAGGTGTTTTCAGAGAGTCACAGTGATAAAATATCAGTCATATTCTCTTACTCTGGACTATGTATATAACTACAGCAGAGTCTTCCAGTAGGTACAGAAATCTAGTTATTGATCACTTGTAATGCTTAATTAAATTCTGAGAGGAAATGGCCTACATTTCATGGATACATTTCATTAAAAGACTATTTATTCATTTCACATTTTGTAAATGCTTTAGCAGAGAGATATCAATGCAAGCTCGCAGGGTAGTACGATGAATTGAAAGATGTTACCAGTCTCCAGCAAAATGTTAGCAAAATGACATTACACTATGATCTTCTAATGTAATTAATAGAATCATAGGAAAATAGGGAAAGAATGGACCCAGAAAGGTCATTGTGTGTATCTCTTTGCCTTAAGGGAGGCTCAAATATACTTATGTTCCATCTGACAAAAGTTTGTCTAATTCAGTCATTAAAGATCACTAATGACACTTTATAGCCACATCAGAAAAATCTATTCCAGTGATGCTTTATGTGCATCATTAGAAAGTGTGCAGGTTGTTTGAGGTTTTTTTAATGTCTAGACTGAATCTTTTTTGCTGCAGTTTATGTTCGTTGCAATCTGTCCCACCACCTGGAATACAGAAAACCGCTTAGACCTTCCTTTCCTACAAGACACAAAGTTTTCAGAAGCTGTGTGCCCCATCAGCTTTCCCTGCCTTCATCCTCTAAACTACTTTTGGTTTGTGCCATTCAGTCATTTGTTACAGATCTTGTTCACGAGATCATTCTGATCATTCCTGCTGCTGCTCTGTGTCTTGCTTTAACTGCAGTGCCCAAAACTGAACATCATATATTCAACTGAGCTTTTACCAGCAAAAGAATTACTTGTACCTGTAAAGAGAAAACTCTAAGCTGTGCGCATCAAAGCCTTGACTTCTCTGCTGCTTTTGTGCATCGGTGTGATCTCGGTCACTCACAGTTTGGCTTGTGACCCAATGTAACTCTTACCTCAGTCCTTGAAGACAAGTTGGCCCCCATTAAGTAAACTATTGATAACAACTCTGCATTAATACAGGTCATCTTGCACTCCAGCATCCATAGACCAGTATTTTCCAACCTGGCTTGTGAGAATATCATGAAAACAGGCTGGTCTCAGCAAAGCTCTGACAGTATCCAACACCTACAGCTTCTTGCCTGTCAACAAAACATGCTGCTCTATTGTGAACAGAAATTAGACTCATTCTGTGTGATGTGTTATCAGTAAACCCATTACTAGTAGTTATCTATTTCCTTGCTGTGTTAGAGTTGCTTATGAGTATTTTAATTATTTATTTCAGGTTTTTTTTAATTTTTTTTAAATTTTTTTTTTTTTTGAGAGAAAGAGAGGGAGAGAGAGTTGAGGCTGGGCTGCATCATTTCTAGAGACAGACACTGCATTTGTTTTTTGTCTTTTTTCTGGTATCTCATCCACCTTCTGTTAGTTTGCTAGATTTGATGACTAATGGCTCAAACATCACAACAGACTATTTGTTTGCTGTCCTTGATCGAAGTTCAGAAGCCTCAGCTGATCCAAATGGTTCTAATCTCTTGAATCTATTAAATTATTTTTGCCTGTCTTCCTCCTTCCTTTTCCAAAGACTGCAGCTGCCAAATGATGGAATTCACAAAGTAACACCCTCTTCTGCTGACCCTCCTGAACAAGATTTATCTATTTTCTTTCAATATTCCAGCATATCCCATCAAGGCTCTGCTACAGTAAGTCAAAATCTTGGTATGTATTAAAATTCTGTGGATAGATCTCACGCAGGGAGCTGAATCAAATATTCAGGCACTAACACGGGACTTGCTAGATCAGATGTGAAGTGGTAATGGAGAAGCTGAGAGAAAAAAGCTTGGAAATTGTGGAATTTTACTAAGGACTGTGAAGAGGAAACTAACATCTTGTACATGTAGAATATTGGAATGACACAAGCCATGTTTCACAGCATTGGCCAGAGAAAGATTGTCACCAAATATATGGATGGACAGTATTTGTTGTAGGGCATGCCTAGAAAGGCGTGCAGGGGCCTGTGGCCATGTGCCATCATAAAAGTACAAGAAGAAAACCTCTATGAAGTTACATATACAACTGGGCATCACAGAACTAGAGCCTTAGTGGAGGCACTGTAACTACAGCTGTGCCACAAGAACAGGTATTCAAACTTCCACTTTTGCTTCAGTTTTCTGAGCATTGCCCTCTTTTGAACTCTGCATTGGAGATTTATAGTTAATCACTGTCTATTTTATAGTTCCCATACAGAGAGATTGTTAACGATTAGTAAATTTGGTTTAAAGTTCTAGCCCACATCCACAAAAGCAACAGTTATTTTATGCATACACATATGTTTATAAGCTTAACCAGAAGCCAATAATGAATAAGGCCCTGACCTACTCAGATTCACACAGGATTAGGATCCCTTTTTCCCCCCACAGGTCCTATATTTTATGCCTTTTCCCATTTTAAAAGCATAGCTGTCAAATGCCTAGGGACTTTGTAGAAAAATACCGTCAACATTCATGCTATTAAAAGCATTATGAGTTACTGTAAAATTTATTTACATTGCTATTATCTCTCTTTAAAAGTTTAAATGAATAATGTACCCAGGTTCAGGGTGACTGGGGCATCAAATCTGGCAAGGTGTGATAGATCAAGCAGAAGGCTGTGGCAGCCACAGCTAAGGAAGTCACTTTGTCTTTTCCTCCTTTTTTCCTTAAAGTGAGAGAATAGCAAGTAGCCACCCCCCTGTTCAGAGAGAAGTGCTCATGGATCTATGCAGAGACACATTCATTACCTTTGTCCCTTGTGTAACCTGTACGCCAAAATATTACAGCATGTAAAGTCAAATAACAATCTACGCCATGTACAAGTTCTGGTTTTGCTGCAGTTGGGCTTCCAGAAAAAGCAAGGGATTTTATGCTGACTATATTACTGTCATAAAGCTCGTTTATAAGGGAAAACACTCCCCTTCACAAAAGCCACCAGCACAACAGGAACCAGCATTAGCTTCATCACAAATGACTACCCATTACAACGGGGTACAAAAATCTATGCTTTTTTGTCTGGCCTTGCAGAGAGGGAAGTCTAAATGAAAACTTTATAAGACTTTATAGAGATGGTCTCAGAGCAGCTACAAGGAAGGAAAATTCTGTGAAGAAAATAAACTTTAAAAATCAGAGGTAATCTCCTAACAAACGTGTAGGGAGGCAAACTGCCTACCACTGCATAATACATCGGCACACATATATCAAAGAAGAAGTTAATTCTATAAATACATTTTAAAGTCACTACATCTGAACACTTAATTTACTTCTATGCTCAACCACAATTTATTTATAATCTTTATAAATATAAGGCATTGGGAAAAGCAGGTCAACATAAATTATTCTTCAATCTACAGCCACATCATAAAGTAGATGAACATAATATTCTTAGCTTTATATACTTTTAAACATTAGTTACCTCAGCAATTGGATGACCATGTATTTGTGGGCTATCAGCTGTTTTTCCTGAATTTCTTGTTTTTAAAAAGGAAACAGTAATTGACAGGAGTTTAACAGAGGAAAATGTCTCCTTTATAATTTAAGTACAAGCAATAGGGATGGAGTTGTTAAAGTCAGCTTCAATTTGTTTGATATCTGGAATCAAAGAAATAAAACATAGCCTAAAACCCATGGTTGCTTCTGTTACATTAGAAAAGCTGTATTCTTCCATTTGGAAAGGTAATTATTGATATGGTTGCTTGCAAGTTTTAAACTTTATTCTCTGTCAAAATACCCAATGTTCCTTCCACTGAAGTCAATGGCAAAAACTAAAAAAAAAAAAAGCTGTTACTGTTTCTGTACAGTCCCTTTATCCATGGGACCAGAGATGAAAGAAACAGGAAAACAACACCTTTTTTCCAATATTTGGAATAATAATATAAAACACTAAACATTGTGCAATCATTTTCAGTTGCTGAATGTCTAAGGTTTGATCTTTATTCTGTATGTGAAATAATCTCACTTTAAAACCCGTAACAGAAACAACTTCTGCTAACACACTACTCCCAAGCGCATTTGTTCCAGAAGGGAAGCATATGTTACTACTAATCATTAACTGATTTCTATATATTGTCTCCCCTAATATGAGCATACATCTATTGTTACATCTTTCAAAGGAAAGGCAGAAGCTATAACCATGTCAGGAAGATTGTTTTTACTATGTTAACTATTGCAGCAACATTTTTTTCTGGACAGCAGAAGCCAAGGGAGCCAACTTCTTTTGGGGGATACTCAAGGAGCACATGGAATTACTCCTGCATTGATCAAGCCTTGGTTTTGTTTCTGTTTTGCCAGTTTGCCTGCCTTTTTAATAATCTGCAATTTGAGATAAAAGTTTTAAAATTTCCAAGTCCTATGCGCATTTCCCTGCAGCATATTCAGTTTTTAGCTGTTCAAGAGGTTTCATATGCCAAATATCTTGCCTGCTGTTTTAAACTATTTCATTTAGGCTAATGAAAATTTCTACTTCTCCCTACAAACCTTGCCTGGAAAGAAATCATGGAAAACAAGAGTCAGAACTTGGACTTGCCATCCTTCCTTCAGCAGATGTTTTATATTCAGTGAGTTCATGCATATTTAATGATAGAGTTCAAATGTTAACCGAAAAGCAGAATAGGATTTTCCCTTTCTCTTAAATTTTGTCCCTTGTGTATTTTGTCTGGTTCTCAGGGGACGGGAGCCTGTAAAGAAATTTGAAATCTCCTTGCGTTGACTTTTCTGTGAAGGAATCATTCCTGGAGTCCATTCCACAAACCCTTGAGACCCAGGATCTTTCACAAGTTGAGAAAGATTAAGCTTATTTGTACACAAAGTAATTGCTAACCCTGAAAGAAGGGCATATGGTCTGTATGGTTTTCCTGAAGTCATAAATTATATTACAGAGACTTCATATGAAGATTCCAGGTATCTCTCCAAGCACTAGATTTCTTGTAGGCATAAAGGCTAGAAAGGCCCACTGAAATAAAACTTCTTTGACCCCCTGTTCTTGTTTTAAAGTTTCTGTATGCAAAAAGTTCAGTGCATGAAAAGGAGTACTGTGAGCTTCTCAAAGGCATGGACAATGAGGAAAAAAATAGTACTGAAGCAGAAATACAGTCACTATAGCCACTGAAACATGCAGTGGGATTATTCTATTCTTAAGAAAGTCATTTCATGAGGAACCGTGAAACATTCTATTAGACACAAAAATACATCATACTACCCGTCCATCTTTTGCTGCTGCTGGACGAGCCCTTCCACTTTGCCAGTATCAAAAGATCATTTCATAACCAATTCTTATTTCTCCATTTTTTCCTCCTTTTTGTTGTCAGAAAAACCCTGCTATCATATTTTCAGAGTCTGCTTTGAGAACACATGTTCCTTATTGGCTAGACTTTTTAACAAGAAAGAAGATGGCAGAGAAAAGCAGCACTGTTTAAAACATGGGAAGCTGCAGAAAGAAAAGATACACAGAACCCTTCTTTAGCTAGCAGAGAAGAATCATTCCTTTTACTGAAAAATTACTGCCTGAAATTCAATGATCTCTGTTACATGGGACATCAATCCGAAAAGTCAAAATAATCTCTTTGCCTGAAAGAGAATCTGTGGCTCAGCAAATACCTCTGAGTTTCAGCATGCCCACTAATTCTTTTCTGCATGACTTCCAGTCAACTATTTGGTTCTGTCATTCCTGCTGGCCCATTCGAGGCAAGAGTGAATGCCTCCATGCCAAAGCATGCATGAGATTTTTCACCTTCTGGGGAGCCTTTCATGAGGATTCCACAGAATAATGGAATCCATTTTCAGAATAGATTTTGAACAAGCATTTAGATTCTTTTTGGTGCTTGATCTCATCTGCATCCATGGCCAAAATACTCCACCATCAATTACAAACCCAATATTTCAATAAGAAATTAAACACGCTTTACCATTAATTAATTACTGAGATATAAATACTGTCCTTTCAGCGCACTGGAGGGAGAATACAAGTACAGAATATGCCATAAAGATAAATCACACAGCTGACTTGGTAACTTAGGTAAAAATACAGATGATAATAGCGTTCAGCTGATAAAGTCTCCGAAATGAATTTTTAAGATGTTTAAGCTTATGACATTTATGACATCAAAGGCAAACTATAACAACTGCAGGGAAAATAAATAGGAGGAACTGACAAAGCTTGTCTACAATTCATATTCATTCTAGATAGTACAAAACCAGATTCATTATGGAATCTCAGAGAACAAACAGATATAGATGTCTAAAAGAAACAACCTCTCCTAGTAGATGCCTAAACAGACAGGCAGTAGAATAAAAATACAAAGCAAAATGTCTTGTACATATTCTATACAGAAATCCATTACAGTTGCATATATATTTCAGTGACAGACAAAAAAAAAGAAAAAAAAAAAAGAGTGGAGAAAAGCACAAACCCACAAATCATGTCAGGTATTATTGAATTAGTCTGAGAATTCAAAGGGAAAAAACAAAGTAAAATAAAAAAAGGCCTTTTGTTTTGTCCCCTCAGTATCACCACAATCTGTAAGGGACAACAAACAGATCAACAGATGTCTCCATTTTTATTCTAAACTCTAATATACCAGGTACTATTGATTGCTGATGGAAAATGCTGATCAAATTAAAGATAGGAATTTATAAGATCTGTACCCTTACTGGTCAATTCAGACTCCTTTTCCTTCATCAGGCATCTACTCATATGAATACTTTCTATCCAAACTCAAGTCACAGATACATTAAAAGAAGGGATCACTTGTCTCTGTCTATTCTTTGGGAAAAAATAAATTAAAAAAATAAAACCCCAAAACAATCCAAATTATTTAAGCACAGAGACCTGGTCCTGGATGTTTTATCCAGGCAAAAGCTTCTGCTGATTCCAGTGTGACATGTGGCCCTCGTGCAGGTGTCTGTACGGCTAGGCTGCGGCGCTTGATCTCTTTATGGCTCGGTTGCAACTCTATAGACCAGCCCTGAAAAGGGAGGACTGCCTATTTCATCAGCAGGAACAGTCCCAAGAAACACAATACAATCACAATCCCGAGAAACATTGTTCTTCAGAGACATGCTTTTTCCTTTCACTTCTGCCTTCTCTGGTTGGGAACAGTAATTTGTTGTTGCCTTGTATTAGAAGAATTAATTTCCTTCTTGACACAAAATCAGTTATTCTGTCCAAAAGGAGGGGAGAGAGAGCTAGGATTCCTCCCATGCCTTTTACTGAGAGTACAGCTACCAGCTTATCTTGCTTTCTTACTTTACATCTGGACCTAAGGAAGTCAAAGGGAGTAATACATGAGTTCAAAGGAACCTGCAAGGGCATTTCATTTTATTTGCAAGTTGTCTGCATTGCAATCAAGGCCTGAAAGAATGAGAAAAGAAAGGTAGAGATGAAATCAAATAGCAGTCCATTTGCAGGATACACAGTTATCGCCACCCTGTTTTACAGATGTGCGAGCGGAAGGGAGGGGAAAGAAATGCAACATGCATACTTTAACAGCCAGTGTCTTTGGACTTTTGAGCAGAATTCCTAATGCTTAAAATTAATCCCATACATATTATTAACAAGTGAAAGTTATGAATTAGAAGCGTCCATTCTTCATCTCAGAAATCACAGACAAATGCACATAGCTTAAATTCCAACTACATCTCTGCCCTTGCTATCACCCATTCTCTGGGTTGCCACAACAGCACAAAGCCAGACAACAGGAAATACTAGTCTAAAGGTCCAAAACAGAACTAGATTTTCTTAAACCTCTAATCTTCAAAGAAAATACAAAAGAGATAGGAAAAAATATTTTTCTTGATTTCACCAAAAACTCGATATCACCTGAATCCCCAGCCCTCTAGTCTATATTTCTGAACTGTATTTGAGTTTCACTTCACAGCCCGCCTGAGTCATACCAAACCCAGAATTTCATCAGACTAACACTACACCCAAGCTGCTATGCTGAAATCTTATTGAATATGATTCAACCCAAAAATGTTTCTGCTTAATGGGTCAGGAAACAATTAGACTAAAAATAGTCACCCCTAAATCTCATCTGTTGGCACAGAAACAGTCTACACTTCTACGACCCATCAGGCAACACTGCACCACAACCCTTTCTTTCCTCTCCTTCCCTAACACCATGAGGGGCTTTCTTCTTACTTTTTACCCCTCACTATTTCAAACAGTCATCCCAAGGGGCATGGACTTGCTAGATCTTCATTTCCAGTCCTTGCCTGGTGATGACTGACACACTGCTACTGCTGGAAGGACACCACGAGAGCCTGAGCTGCTCAGCAGTCAGTCAGATGGACCCTACTGTAGATATGTCTGCATATGCACATTATAATACCGGCATTCTGTATCAACAAATTTACTGGCAGAGGGAGGAGATTAAAAGGACTTTAGACAACCTTTCCTCCCCTCCTTCCCATATTCTCACCATCGCATCACTGCTGCTCTCCTCTAGAAGATTTAGGGAATTCACTGAATCGATGGCATTGAGATGGACACAAGTGGTGCCAGACCTCCCACAACCAGTCTGCTCTTCCATTCAAATGAGTTTATGGTTCCCAACTAGCCATTATTAGCCTAAAGCAAACTAATAGAATTTGTATCACTACTAAACCAAAACAAAAGAGTCATGGTGACTGGGTTCTTTTACCACTCAGGAATTAAAGATTTTAAAGTCTTGTTCACGTGACATTCACACAGGTGTTTTTCTTGAAGAGTCCTACTACAGTAGGAATTTTCTGAAAAAAAGGATGCATACTTGATGTTCAGAAAATGGTAGTGGGGCTGAATGTTCCTGCTGCAGCACAGGTCAAGCCTCAGAATAAAACAATATTGTCTTTTGCTCTGAGTTATATACTCTTGATCAAATAAAGACAATTCTATTCATTTTGCTTTTGACAAAACTGTCTGGGATATTCGGTGGTTTAATACACTGGTGAGATCCAGAAATTATAAGGTCACTCTAGAGTACCTCATCCTTGCTCAAGTCTTTCCCTCCTCCTAGCTTTTTTGCTTTCTACAGCATAACTCCACTGATGCTGTTCCTGGATATCTCTGTGTGTGTCTGTATCTCTAGAGGCATACCGGAAAAAAAGATGAGATACTGTGTTTGTAAGAGACAAAGCTCTGATTTCAGGTTTGCTTTCAATAATAGGGATCTGGCCTCACTATATGTGTTTTAACCATGAGGAACTGTATCTTCCTATTAACATGCACAACAGCTTTTAATGAACATGTAACAGCCAATATGGTGTCCAGTTACAAGATTTCCGAGTATTATATTGCATACATGACAGTTCATTGCTAATGCAACCCATCTGGTTTCTGGGAGGGAAATATGACTCAAAACAATTGTCTACTTCTTTTATTTGAACTGATTTCAAATGAATTTTTCTATGTGAGAATGACTAGTCATGTCAAAAGGGACTTTGACAGAGTAATAAATACTGCACCTATAAATAGACTTTGATCCATGAGCAAAGAAAATGTCTCCAACAATTTCTTAGTGCAATGACAGTGAAATAATGAGAATGAAATCCAGACTGAGCATCATTCAGTATGTTGTTTAACTCCAAGTACTTAAACAGTTGCTTGTGAACCAATTTATTCATTATCTATTATGGATAGAGTTGGAAGCAGTGAGATAGGTCTGTAAATAATAAGCTGAGTGGGCTTGCTTTCTTCTTTCTTATATAGCAGGATAACATTTGTTTTCTACTACTCTGATGGAAAAGTTCCAAGACACAGTGATAAATTGAGCATATAGGTGATAGGGCCCTGGTATTACATGAGCAGCCAGTTTAAAAATTTTTGGAGATACACCAGCAACACATCCCATCAGAACCTGCTGCTGCCATTTCTACATTTGCATAAGCCAGGCTGTCTCACAAACTGCTGCTCCTGTTCCTACATCTTTCCCAAGCCAAACTCCTTCAATCTGTTGCAGTTTTGAAGGCCAAACCCCTTCAATCTGTTGGTGCTGTTTCCAAGTGTGGCTGATGCTCCAGCAGTTGCCCAAGCCAAGCTCTGGAGTAGACTTTTGCTGTTTATTCTTAGCTTGCTCAGCTCTGATCTTGGCTAGCTTTAGGCACCTAACAAGAACCCTAAATTAGGAGCCTACTCCCCTCAGATCCCCCTCTGTTCCAACAGAAAGAAAGAGCCAACCCTAAAGGTTTGCTGAAATCCTAGGTAAGCTGAA